>NC_081825.1:235461212-236711212 GCF_030867095.1 Alligator mississippiensis | reverse complement strand
CTCTGAATATTTTGCCATTTGTGTCAGTTTAAGGCCAATGTTCTCCCATGTTTCATTCTAATTAACTTAATTTTCTCTATATTCCAACAGTCACTCCATTTTATTCACCTGTAGTTAAGTATGTTCACTTGCAGCAGTAGTTTTTTCTTGGCTTTTTTTCCCAGGTTTTGTAGGGGAGAGATTAGTGGGTTAGTGCTAGAAAATTCTGTCATTGGATTAGTATTCCTAACAGCTGTTTGGCAATCAAGTGATAACCGCATTTTGAACCAAGTCAAAGAAATAATGTTTCAAGTGAAAGATTGTTTCTTCAAATTAAGTTTCATCCTGAATGATATGCCTTCAGCACAATTTGTTTTCACTCAGCTACCACATTAACAGTAGCAGCAGTTTATTTCCATGCATTTCAGTTGCAAATATATTTAATATTATGTTAATTTGTAACATTTTTTTGTAACATATTCTAAATAAACATTTTGTAGATTTTTTTTTTTTTTTTAGACAAGTATCTTGCATGTCTTGTCTGTACTGTAAATTAATTTTTCTGAAATGTTCTTTTCATTTAGGACCTCCAGGATTAGTAATGTCGACCTCCTTTTCCCTTCATGTCTTGAGCAAAACAAACACCTTCTACTACTCTGTTCTGATACTAAGCTTATACACGGTTTTGGGTAAGTAGTTTAAAACATGGGGGATATGAATGGAGTCTTTTTTTCCCAGCTACATAGTTGGTCCAATAAAAGATATCACCCTAAGAAATCCTTGCCTCTTATATAATTTGTGGAACATCACTGCTATATCACTCATACACTGTTATTAACTTAAAGAATTCTTATTGAGTAAGACCAGAGCCTTATTTGTATAGGATTCTGACTTATAGTATGGTGTATTTGTATTCTAAAATGACAACATTTAAAAATAAACTTATTTCAGTTTGAGTTTCACTTATTGTTTTAGGGTGCCTATACACGTGCAGGGAGGCTGCTCCATGCTGTAATTGCAGTGTGTCAGAACAGACTCGATTAATTGAGTCTGCTGGAATATGGTCTGCTCCAGCAGACTCCAGCGTCACTTGTATCAGTGTCCCTGTGCTGAAAAATTGCAGTGGGGGGTACTTTAACTGAAGCTCGTTCAAGCTTTAGTTAAAGTGCCTCTGCCACCATTTTTCAGTGCGGGGACGCTGATACACATGACACTGTAGGTGCCTTAATTAGAGCGGTTCTTGGAGCTGCTCTATTTAAAGTGCCCATCATTCTCCCAGAGCACATCTATAAACATCTTGCAGACAAAGGGCTGGTTATAATTTGGCATAACATGAATCCATGGTATGTAGATTCCATGTTGAAGCTACTGAGGTGTTTCAGCTCTGATCTATAAGCACGCTGCTTACTCCGTTTGGTCTTTAGAAAAATGGTACCAAATTATGTGGTGACTTCTGGAAGGCAGGCATATGTTTACTAGACCAAGAGGGCTAAGCCCACTTTCACTTGTAACTTGCACAGGTTTTAAAACAACATATGAAAGACAAACACACAAACATAGAGCAATCCTGGTGGTGGAAGGTCTGTGTTGCAGAAGGATAGTTTCAGTGGATGCATCACTTATGACATTTTGCTGCAGGCATGTGTGGTATCAGAATTTTTACAGACGATAGATTTACATAATCATATTCTTGGTTGAGGGCATCAGATGGCATTAATCAATGCAGCAGCATGCTTTGCTCGTATGAGAAACAAATGTTTATTTTACTGGTTTTCAGACTGTCATGTTTATCTGAAACAGACTACAAATACTTTTCTTTAATTAGTTCATTCTTACGACTAGTAAACTTGGGTCATTTCTATATTATTTTTACTGTTATTACTTAATTGCTTTCCTCCTCCCAGGACCCTGGTTTGTGGGTGAGGTGATTGATGGCCAGATAGGTGCCTGCTTTTCCTTTGGGGTATTTGTTGGTGGCCACTTCCTGCAAGGCAGCTTGACATTTGTAGTTGGTATTTTACAGGTAAGGATTCAGAGATGAACACTGATAAATAGCCTTAGTCTGTGAGATTTTTTCCAAAGTGCTCTTGAATTTTAGAAATGGAGAGTGAAGCATAGTGATATTGTGACTTTTTTAAAAAGGGATCACAAAGTTAAATAGAATTTGGTAGATTACATGAACTACATCTAGTCATTTCTGCTAAAGAATATTTGATCAAATGAACACAGGTGTTTGTAGTGTACACTTGTTTGATAGGTAGAAAGTATGACAGGGAGGCATCTGAGAAACAAATTGATTCAAATCTAGTAGACAGTCACCTACAAAAGCTCATGCCTCTCTGAAACAGTTAGTTTCTAAGGTACCCCAACTTACTTTTTGCTTGACCTCTAACTAACACAGCATTATTGGTTATGTGATACCTACCAAGAAATCTCACCTTGGGTTCAAAAACTTAGGAATGTGACAGGATGCACCAACCAAGACTTTCTTGGCCGATACTGATAGCTGATGATTAACTGACCATAGCGGCCAATGCCAGTCCAAGAACCAGTATTTAATAATAATAATGCAAAGCATTTTAAACTACTGACATAAATAAACTTTTTTTTGTTTGTTTGTTTTGCATTTATCTCTCTCTCTCTCTCTCTCACACACGCATGTGCACGCGTGCCTCCTGCCTGCTCTGGCCCTTGAGTAAGGCAGTAACTGCCTTATTCCCACACATCACCTAAGCCTCGCCCATGGCTCCTACCTGCAGCCCCATTCCTTGCGCAGCCCATGCTGCTGTCCCAGGCAGGAGGGCTGGACCCTTCTACAGATGGCAGCCCTGGGAATGTTTGGAGCCCCACAGCATGCCACTGCTCAGTGCTGGCAGGCCCTGTGGAGCCAAGCTCCCGCAGCTGCTGGGGAAAAGCTGCTTTTGCAAAGGTGTCTCATGCCTGGCGGAGCAGAATGTCCCTTGCATGGCACTTTACCCCACCTGCGCGCAGTGTATCTCCACAGCAGCCCTGGTGCTCAGGCCCCTGCTGCATGTGCAGTATTGTCATGACAGCAGCAGCAGCAGCAGCAGCCAGTAGTGGTCCCTTTGTTGCTGAGTGTGGTGCTCTGTGACTGCTCCCCAGCACCCCCTCCCACTGCTTGCCAGGACGTGTAGTCTGCTCTGGGTTTGGGCCAGCAGCAGGGCACGGGGACCAGACTATGGTCACCAGGATGCTCTGGACACATGGCTGCAATGATCAGCCATAATTACCATGACCAAAAAAGCCAATAACCTGATAACGTAATTTCTCCTCTTTTTTGGTGTCAGTCCGATAGCCAACCAATTATATTGGTGCATTCCTAAATATGACTAAAATAAGATAATATCTTGTTTGGCAAAAATAGAATTAATTTTGAGACGCAGCGGAAGGGGTGGCATTGCAGCTGTATGTAAACTGGTTATCAGATTAAGGATATATGGAGAACTTCAACATATTAGTGCTTTTAATTCCTTTTTTATTCTGCCAACAAGTTTCCTTTCATACAGTTAAGTTTGCTTAGATGTTAATTCTGTGCTGTGCCTCCTTTCATGATCTTTAAAAACTAGTTGTTCTATATTCAAGTGAGGGGCAGAAGCTTTTTAATTAAGGCTAAATTCTTTCCTTCATCCCATCCCTTTGAAGCAGCAGAATATTCCTAGATTGCCCCAGCTGCCACCCAAGGGAGGGGTATGGGCTGTGGGCTCAGGTTCCCTACCCTGCTGCCTTCCCCCTGGGGCCTCCATGGCCCAGTGGGTGGGACCTGGCATGGCAGGGCAGAATGGGGCTGGGTGGGGAAACTCATGCTGCCACCAGGAGCTCCACCCCGCCCTGGTAAGGCACCCCTTGCCTGCCTGGGCACAATGCTGCACTGCCACTGGCTGGGCAAGAGGTGGTTTGCCATAGCAGTGTTGAGCTTCCAGCAGTGGCAACAAGCTTCCTCGCCCTGCTGAGCCAGGTCCCACCCACTGAGCTGCAGAGGCCTCAAGGGAGGGCAGCAGTGGGGGAGCCCACAACAAGCAGCCCATACCTGCTCCTCCTCTGTACACAGATCTGGGGAGCATGTGCCCCCCCCCCCCCCGCCACACCCCAAGAGTGCATGTAGCAGTAGGGAGCCAGCTTCTGCCCCCTAGACAAGTCCCCTGTGGCTCCATCCCACTCCCTGTATCCGCACATTACAATCCCAGGCCCCAAGTCCCATGCACTGCCTGGCTGGGCAGCAGCCCCAGCCCCAATCCTGCCCAACTTCCTCCCTCCCTTGTGGGGCCTTAAGCTCCTCTCCCCCCACCAAACTTACCTGCGGGAGCTGCTCTCCAGGCTGCCTGGCAGCCATTTGCATGTGTGCATGTGCACACACACACATGGCACGCCCTACCTGACTGCCCTTCTCCCACTCCCCCCAGCCCTTTGCATGCTGGAACTCTGCAAACCTACAGAGAGCTTTCTGCAACAGTGGGAAATCCATGTGTTTCTCCATTAAAATGAAAAATCCATGTTTCTCTCATTTAAAAGGGAAAATCCATGTTTTTTCCTTTTTTCTGTGGGAAACAGAAAACCTGAAGCCCTGCTGATCAGTAAGAGTTCCTGTTAGATCTGACCTGTCCCCCTGGTTATAGATTGCTACAATCCCAGTTTTCTCAGAAGTCTCAAAATAAGGCTCCAATTCCAGGAACTGTGCCCAGGAACGTGAAACACTAGTGTTGGTTACCAGAACAGTCCCTAGAACAGTTGTATTTTCTCCCCCTTGTATTTTTCTATGCCCTGACATACTTGGCATAAGGTATTTGACACACTGAAGTTTGACTCTCTCTCTGCTCTCCTTTTCAGATGGTGTTTTTTAACCTGCCCTTGATGGCTTACCTGTGCTGGTGCCTGTTGCTGCGTTGTCAGGGTCTCAGCTTTCACTCCCATATCTACCAAGTCAGATGTTTTTGGGCTGTGCCTGCCCACCTTGCCATGGCACTCCTCCTGACCTGGCAGCTCTATTCCTGTTACTTCCTGCAGCGGACCTATGGGACTCTTGCTTTCTTCTTCTCCCCAATGAAAACATGGCTGGTGGTGCTGACCCTTGTTCTAATATGGAGAACCTGGACATTGAGCACTTCTGAACTCAGAACTTATATAGTAGAAATGAAAAACTGTCAGAGCTCTTGATATCTAATCTAGGTATTCGGAGGTCTTTTGATTTACACTGAAAAGCTGTGAACTGTGGTTATATGTGGATGGGTTTCTGTACAGCCTGAGCCGTTGGATGTGCAGCAGTTTCTGGCTTGCTCCAGAACAGTGTGATGATAGGGTTTCCTGTGGTGTATTGCTGACAAGTGCTTGATTTACCTCCTGTGAATGGAAGAAAATCTTTGTAATGTATTATTCTTGATTTTTAAAACACTGGCAGAATTGCAGGGTGGATCTTTATAGCAAGCCCTGAGAGCTGTGCTTCTGGTTTTTATTTCAACATTTACACATGATTCTACAAAACTAGTCTGTGATGAATGTCAACATAGAGAGTAATAATGGTCACAGCCGTGGCCTTCACAGTAAGTATTCTGTGGTAGGTACCAATATACTTCTTGAGGGTTTGAATAGCTGATATACAGCATTGTAAGTCACTTTATAAAGTGCATGTATGTGTGCATGAGCACCCTGATTTATTTTTTTATTTCTTGGAAAATAGTGAAGAGGCAGTGTTGTCTGTGAATGTAAAGGGGTCACTTGTATTCTGTCAACAGCAACTGTGCCCTGACTAGGAAAGGAGCTTTGCTGTTCAAGGGCTTCTCCATGGCAGCCAAAGTGGGGAGTCAAAAAGAGAGAGAAGAGGAGTTGTGGACTGTCTGCAGATATAAAGTATCTAGGCAGACTAGTATTGTCTAATAGGGCAGATTTCAGAATTAAACTCTTCTGATCATTGTCTAGCTGCATTTCTACTGAGTAGAGGACATGGTACTGTAAAGTTTGTATCATTTTTCAGGTTCAATATAAGATTCCACAGTTTCCTGAGGTTAAAAGCCCTATTTTTTCTTTGCACAAAATAAATTATTTTTTGGCATGCAGTATTGGTAACATACAGTTCTTTTTACTTCAAAATAGTATTGTTTTGGAGTAGGCGTGAGAGTACAGCAGTCTTTTGAAGTCAAGAGCATCCTTTCTAAGCTGTTTATTAGGAGAACACAGAACAGAAATACATGAATTGATCAAAGCAAGGGCCAGATCATGGAAATGTGTTGTTAAGATTCTTTATGCAATGCTAGCCGGTGATTTGTCAGATGGAGTGATAAATGCATTTTATGATGTTTCAGTTACAATAGATCAGGTTTGTTGTTTGGTTGTTTTTTTTTAACTATCTTTGCATGGAGGGAGACCTTTTTATAATTCTTAAATTCCATTTGGACCTTTGGACATTATTAAAGTTAATAATTATTAAATTAATTTAAGATAACATCGTTACATAACAAAAAATCTATTTTCTGAGAGATCACCCTTTAAATGCTATGTCCTGAAGTTGTTTTTAAATTTCTTTTAAAAATGTTTTTATGCTCATTGGTTTTTATGAAGGGACTTTTCTGTCAGTCAGTGGACTGCACATGAGGGGCTATTCAAATACACAAAGTAAACTGTGTAAGATAGAGAATTTCTCCTTACTAATTATCCTCAGTAATTTGATATGTTATGACATTTTCCGAGGTAAATACAACTTTCAGGTTGACTGTTTCTCTTAACGTGTAAAGGCAAGCTAAGGCTGCAGTGCTGCTTCCATTTTAGTCTGTGTTCACTTACTGTCCTCAGTTTCAAACTAAAGCGTTCCTTGATTCACCTCTGTCCAAAGATATTTCTTTCAAAAGTTTTGAGCAGAAGTAGTTGAGCTTATTTTGAATATGGGTGAAGGAATAAATACTTTTCTCTTTTTAGAAAAGCCATTGAAAGGCCTATGTCATGACCCAAGGGTATGATTTTGTGTGCTTTGGCACTGCAGAATTATTTCCCGCCACGAGGAGCTTTCTTTGCACGGTGCAATTCTCAGTTGCAAAGAGAGAACCCCGGTGCAAAGGAGTTCCCGCCATTCGCATGCAAATTTGTTCCCCACTATTGGCTGTTTCTAAATTATTCCCACGTGGCGGCTAGCGATTGGCTTGCTAGCCGTATAAGAAGCTTGAGCGGTTTCCGCCCAAGTTGGAGGACTCCACAACCATCTGGAAGAGGAGGAGAAGGAGGACTTCACATCTTGTGAAGAACTCTAAGCGCTGCGGAGCCTAACAAACCCAGCATGTGCCTTAAGAAGGATATAGGGGCCTGATCAACCTCTAGCCTCTCCCCGTCGCCGCCTAGTCCCTCAACGAACCCTTCCCTGTGCGCTCGTTCCATGGAGCCTAGCAAACTTTGTGTGTATCCAGAGCTCTTTCCGGGTTATTTCAAGAGGCTCGAGTTTTCTACGGGTCTTGTTCAAGCGAGTTTTGTAACTGCAACTTGAGCGAAGCTTTTCCCTGCCTGCACCGCGACCATCTATGGTGTAAGTAAAATAATCTTTAATCAACTGCTACACGTCCGTGCCTAATTCTAGTCCGCCATCCTGCGCGCCCCCGAAAGCCTCGGACCGCTCCCGGCCCGCACAGCCTACATCTGCCCAAGTTGAGAATTGAAAGTTGAAATGCAGCTTGGAAAGAGCCTTTGCTGAGAAGGGTTATTTAGCATGCCAAGGAATACTGGTTGTTTGGTTGGTTCCCTGTATTTCTGTGCCTTTTTGAGAAATCGTGTTGTCTAACAAAACTTGCATAGTATGGCTGACACGCGCACAGCTCATTTAACTACAGACTGGAAAAGAAAGGGATGCATCTGGTGAATATAGTCTTTACTAGTAAGATGAAAAAGAGATGAGAGCTTTGTGCTTCAGACCTGATTCTGGAACCTTTGTGCAGATTGAATAGGCCCAGCAAAGCCCAGGAGAATAAACCTGAAAAAACCCCTTTTGTAAGGTGAGCCAAGGGCTTCCATGAAGCAGACTTTGGGAGGGCCTAGGAAGTGGGAATAACTTCTCTTTTGTGCAGTTCGCAGAGAAGCAATCCCAGTGGAAACAGACCCACCTCAGCTCCATAGTTTTCAAAGCTTAGAGGAAAGGAGCCCCTGTTTTGTGACTTTTCTAAATTGCATGGGTAGAGGTGTACTAAAAGCGCTTTCCAAGCTAAATCATTTCTGGTTGTGGAGTTTACATCTGCTGCTGTTACCTTTTCTCCATGAAGTGTGGTGCTAGCTGCCTGTCTGTTTCCCTTTTGCACTTCTACATCTTCCCTTGCTGTTTTATTTATTGACTGGATAAGCCAAAATTTCTTGTCTTGAAAATAAACTGAGTAGAAAAGGATGGTGGTAGCTAAGGAAAAAAATAATTGAAAGAACAAGTTAAGACTATAAACTTGCATCCACCCACCTGCTATCATAAAAGTGAAGTGAAAAATAAAATATATGAAAGCTAGTCACCCCCTGCCTGCTCTTGTGGCAGCCGCTAATGCAGTAATTTGTATAAGCCACTTTTCTAAACAGGGCTTCAGGTGTCTTGTTTCTATTGACAGGAAATTGTCAGTAAATTACACATGGTTCAACACGATGCAGTTCCTAGTAGATGTTCCCATATAGTCTGATGGGGGTGAAGGAACAAGGAAGGTGGCAAGAATCCAAAGGATACAGGAGCAACAAGAAAAAGACAAAAGAAGGTGCAGAGAAGACAAAAGAAAGGAAGAAGATGTAGTAAAATAAAATAGAAAAGGTGAGCCAGTAACAACTGTGCCACAGCATAGTGGGCTCCTATACACATGCACGGAGCCTGCTTCGACACGCTGGAAATCTAGCAAGTCAGAGCAGACTATATGGAGTCTGATGGAGCATGGAAATTGAGGCGCTCTGGCAGCCTTCTGTGTCACGTGTATCAGTGTCCCTGCACATCTCTGCACTGAAAAAAATGGTGGTGGGCACTTTGAAATAAAACATGTTTGAGCTTTCGTTCAAAGCAACCCGTCACCATTTTTTCAGTGCAGGGATGTTGATGCACATGACACATGGGTGCTTTTAATTAGCGCAGCTCACTAATTAAAGCACCTGGAACTGTCCCACAGGACATGTAAAAATGCCAATGTGAGACAAAGAAATGGAGTATATAAAGTATTGCCAATTTTAAAATCATGAGATTGGCTTAGAAATTGGCTTTTAGATTTTTAACATTTTCCTTCTGGTTCATAAATGCTCCTTGGCTTTGTAACAATAAATGGTTGTTAATAAAAATTACATCAGTTTGATTTCAGTACAGTCAGTAGTGACCACCATAGGTGGAGAGAGACAGAATTATTTAGGGGGGCTGGGTGCACGCACACATGCCCCTCCAAGCGGGTAAGTCTGTGGGGGGAGGGGAAAGGGTTGTGGGGCAGGGTGGGGAGGGAGTGGGGCTGGGACAGCTCGGATGGAGTGCAGGATGGAGCTGCAAACGACTTTTCTGGGGGGCATGGGGAGCTGGTGGTGGCTCTTGCTGTTGTGCACACCCTGAGAGGGCATGGGGGCTATGTGCCCCCAGTTCTGTACAGAGGGAGGCAGGCTGCTGCTGTGGGCTGGGGCTGCGCTGGGCTCTTCCCAGCAGGGGGGGCGGGACCTGGGCTGCACTGTGCTAGGAGTGGGCAGCAGTGGCACTGGGTAGGGGGTTGGGGAGCTATAGCAAATTTTGGGGTGGCTGCAGCCCCTCCTGTAGCCCCCTCCCAGTGGCACCACCGCTCACCCCAAGCACAGCCTGGCCCAGCCCCCACCTGCCAGGAAGAGCCCAGTGCAGCCACAGTTTGCAGCTGCAGCCTACCCTGCCCCACACATCTGGGGGCACATGCCCTCCCATGCCTCCCGGGGTGTGCATAGCACCAGGAGCCATGCCCCCTGGATGAGCTGCTCATGGCTCAGTACCATGCCCCGCTGGCTGGGCAGCACTTGCTTGCCCCATTAGCGCCCCCCTTGTGCCACCTATAGTGACCACATACCCCCACAAGCAATATACAGACTAATGGGGTGCAGCAAGGCTGCTCCGACATGTTGGAATTCTAGCGCGTCAGAACAGACTTGACTGTTGGAGCATGGCAACTGCTACGCTCCAGCAGTCTCCTGCATCTCGTGTATCAGTGTCTCCCCACTTAAAAATAGCAGCAGGGGCACTTGAACTAAAGCTTCTTAAATGAGCTTTATTTTAATTGCCCCTGCCACCATTTTTCAGCACAGAAATGTCAATACACAAGACACAGCAGCGCTTTAATTACAGCAGCTCTTGGAATCGCCCCTTCCCCCCACCCCCACCAACCCTGGAGCATGTGTAAAAGTGCCCATGAGGAGTACTATGAATTTATACCTGGATTCTGCTTTTGATTGGAAGATTAGGGGACAACATACACAGCAGGTGTGTCTACACATTCATTAATGTGCCATAGTTACTGTGCATTGTTTAGTACTTGGATAACCAAGTACTAAATCAATGCACAGTAACTGGTGCTACTGCACAATAGCACCAGCCACATGGCTTTTTAATGATGCTAACTACGCAGTAGCCTAATACCAATGTGCAGTAGCCTATTAGTATGGGTTTTGCCCTGCATGCTACTGTGCAGAGTTATTAGGCTACTGTGCAGTTAGCATCTCATGTAGATGCACCCACTGTATGTCAGATAAACATATGTGGAATAAATCCTCTCTGCAGTCAATGGCAGACTCTTTAGCTCTGTTGGGTCCTGGATTTGTCCTGCATGTCTGTGATAAATCATCCTTTAGTTAATGGGACTTAGCTAGAGTATGCAAAAATAAGTATCTGATGAAGAGTTAGATGGGTAGCTTGTGTCAGGAACAAGTCAACTAAAGAGAAGCCAGGTACCTAGATTTTATATTAAACTCTTCAACGTGTTTTGTTACAATGGTTTTTGCCCTTGTTGTCTCTCAAAACGAGGTAGAGAGAACTCACAAAAACAAAGGTGCTTTTTCTTAAAATTTTGTTTTATGGCTGGGTTACCAAGTTGGAGGGGTTTTTTCTCCTCCTTTTAGTAATTTCTATCTAAAACCTTTAGAGATCAGCAAACTCCAGACTGTAGCATGCAAACCACTTTTTATAAAGCAAAGGATCAATACCTCTGCATGATCTCACACTGAGTCAGTCACCTCTTGTATCATAACCCACTAATAGTTGAGGCTCACGCAATTACTAGACAAGTGCTGTGAAGCACGAAATGCTGGGAATTTTCTGCTCTACATTTTTTTTTTTTTACAGCAATCATATTCCTTATTGGTGGGAGGAGGGCAGAGGGTGTCTCTCATCTGTAAGGCATATCAGCTCTCACAGTGCAAAGTAACAGCTCACTCTGGAAACAGCCCTGTGGCAAACAGCTTGGACATACAAACTTTGTACTTTGGACAAGCAAACCTAATGTGGTAAAGATTAAACGATGATAATTCTGCAACAGTCAAAGTTTGCTTCCATATCTGCAGCAAAGGGAAAGAGGATACATTCATGCCTTATCAATACTTTTGTTTTGTATATTTGTATTGCACACATTTTAAAGACATTTCCTAAGTTGAAGTCTCTGGAATGATACAGAATATTCAATAATCAGAGGGTCTTCAACTAGCGTAACTCATTATCAGAGGTGTCATCTCTTACTTGTAGATTGGCAGTTTAGAATTGCAGTAGAGGTCTGTAAGGAGGTCATTTGGCCTGCTGGCTTTGCAGAATTGCACTCCCTGAGAAGCTCCTCAGCATTCTCCAACACAGTTTTTAAGCAAACAAAGAGAATGCCTGTATCCTCTCCCAGACACCAGGAGGGAAAGCCCCTTCTGCTCTGGCCCCAACACAAAAGCTTAGGCCCTCCTTGCAGCAAGCTGTTCCCTTTCACAGTTTGCTTTCCCTTCCGAGAGTTTTTAAAGCTCCTAGTGGAACAACCCCCTCCTTACCCAAATGCCCCACAAGTTGTGCTTTCTTAATGGGGCTGTTTGTCCTTAACGGGACAGACTGCCCTGTTACGAGACCTTTGGCTGTAAGCTGCTGCTGAATCAGGAGCAAGGCTGACCAGGTCAGGAACCATGTACTTTCTTCATTTGTACAGAAATGAAAGGCCCTATCCCTTACTGTTCCTTTTCCTGTTACTGAGGACTAGATGATTGGAGTATAACACTGATACACAGGGTGCCTATACACATGCTCAACAAGCTTTACATAAAGCACCCCAGCAGCTATTTTTATATACACATGAAACTGCAGCAATGCTAGAGCCTTCTAATTAGAACGATTAATCAAGTCTGCTCCCCATTCTAATTGGAATGGTCTAGCCTTGCCACAGGATCTAAGGCTTGTCAAGCATGTGTATAGGCACTCTGTGTGTCATTATTACACTCCAAACATCTAGTCACTAATAGCAAAAGGAACAGCAGAATGGCCCTGATGCAAAGCTGCCATTAGCTGAAGCTAAACAATTAATGATTAATCAAATCTGCTCCAACTCTACACATTCTAATTAGAATGAGCATGTGTATAGGCACCCATAGTTTTTCTCTTGTTTCCAATGCCTGTTCTGGATCTTGGGTGTTCCCTTACTGCTTCACTGTGTATTGAATGTGCCCAGGATTCATAGGTGTATGCAGAATATGGGAAACTAGGAAGTAAAGTATGGTCTTCCCTATAAATCACTGGACTTCCTTCATTTACTTTAGGCATTAGTTAATAGTTCTTAGTTTTTCAGGTTTTGGGCAGAGTCCTTCAGAAGTAAACAAGTATCCAAGTAAAAGAATCTCAGTTCTCCCAGCTTAAGTTTGTCTTCATTCAGCCCAATATTCTACTCTTTCGGAGTGGCACAGCTTGATATCATGGTGATAGACATCTCCTTCCCCTACAGTAAGAATGGCATCTGCTACGTACAGTCTTAATGCTTGGGTGTCCCTTGAGTGCCTGATTTAGTTTGCATTGGAACACCTCTTGGCTCCAGTGGCATTTGCAGCCAGCTGTACCTGACAAAGGTGTAGAAGAATTTGTCAGATAGCTGGTTTAGCTCTCTAGCTCAATATGCCAGAACCCTTTAGTAGCATCACATGCTCTTTTGCCCTTAATAGATCAGGTAGCATGCCCTCAGTTGTTAGTAAGGGATAGGGCCTTTCTTTCCAATTTTCTGTGAAGTGGTTCTGGGCTAATAAAAATCCTCAGTTTACCAGGCTGTTGCCCCACTCTGTGCCTGTTTAAATGGGTGTACTGATACCTCTTTTAAAGCTTGCCAGTTCCATCATTAGTAGCCCCAGCAGGCTTAGTGGAACTTGCAGTTTAGTAGTTTTGTGGGCAGTATGTGAAGGTTTATTTCTAACTTGGTTTACATCTTTCTTTGGCAAAATGCTGGACAGTGTCTATAGTGTCATGCTAGGGATATTCTGGTGCCTTGTGAACAAATCTATAGCTGGCACTGCCTTGCAGTGGTACTTTTCTGTGACGGCTTCCATAAACTCAAGCTGATATCTCTTGCTTCTTTTTGTCAGCAGTCTATATTTAGCCATTGGCCTCAATATGGCTTTACTGTACGTAACAAGCACTTTGTCATATTTCTCCAGCTATTTATCAACATTACACTGTACCTGGCTCCACAATCTAATTGGAAATAAACTGGTTGTTAAGTCAGTAGCATACTTGCAAATGTGTTGATGGACTGGCTGGCAGCCTACTTCTGTGGTGCATATACTCTAGCTTTTGAATGTGCTAATGTTATGCTGCAACTTCATCTTCTTCCTTGGAAGGCTCTATGTCTTCAGTACTGCACATACTACTGCTTTTTTTTCCCTTCCTGCTGTAGCCTGCCAGTTCCACTGCAACATGAAATGATTTTGTTTCTTACACCTTTATTGTCTGTTAGCTGGGTACTTTTCTTAGTGCCTTTTATGTTCTTTGCACTTCACATACACTGAATGTAGGTATCATGGTCCAGTGCATCTGCTTCTCTGTCCTGCTTTTGCTTGAGCCTGGGTGCTTGTTCTGCACTAACTGCCTTCATACTGTTTATCTTTTCCCTGAACAGTTCAGCTATTCCATCTCTACTTAGGATTGTGTTTTAGGTCTCTAAAACATATACAAATGCCAGAATTATCAACTTAATTATTTAAGTATCTTTCTTTTTCTGCTGCTTAGTTCCAGGTAAAAAAAAGAGAACAAGTTTCTCTAAAGTTTTATTCTGTATGGAGTTGTAGTAGTCACCAAACACTCAACTTTTTTAGTGTTTTGGGGCATTATTCCTGGAAACAGTGACTCATTCATTCCTCTTTTTCTCCTGAGTGAGATAGTAAAAAGCTTCACCTTCATTTTCTCATCATCTCCCCCTCCTCCGTAGGCAGCTCTTTATACAGACTCAATTCCTACTATTATGTTGTACAAGTTGAGTTTCCAGTCTAGGTCTCTCCATGCTGCCTATTTGCTGCCTGTAGCTGCTGCTTTGTTTTCCTGTTAATTATGCTTCTCGTTCTGGGTCTCATTAGACTGATTGCTGCCACCATAGTTCATGTAATGCCACAGTGTCAAACTCACCAGCCCAGGGAAAGGGGTGTTTCTGGCAGTAGTGGCAGTTCCTACTTCTGCCTGATGCCTATGGTGGTGGTAGGTCCAGCTCCTGCCTCATAATGAATGCCCCATGCCAGACCTCTGGCCAGAAAGAGTGATAATGGTCTGGCACTTGCAGCTAGCAACTGGCAATCATATTTTTTGTTTAGTAATTTTTCAGCGCCAAGGAATCTGACAGTCCTGTTTCAATCACTGTCTGAATCCTAACCAACTGTCATCATTCTATGAACTCCCCCATAATATAACTGGTCCTAACTAGCCCTTACAAATCCCTTAAAATGTTTTTCTCCCCCTATATTCCTTCCTTAGCCAATGTTACAGCAACAATTAGCATGAGCATTATACATATTTCAAATTCTGAAGAAACAAATTACTAACTAAAAATGTTCATCTATCTATGAAAGGAAACAAAGGTTGCGAACAGCTGTACTGTCACAAAAGGTTGACTTGTGGTCATAGGAGACTTCCCTCCCCTGACACAAACTGCAAAATAATTCTAGTTCCAATTTTCACCATTCTGTGAGGGTGGGGGGGATAGAGAACTCAGTCATCCAGCTTGCCTGAAAAGTTCTGAGAGGCAGCAGCTGCAACAATGTCAGCCCCAGGACATAAACACACAAACAATTAATGCACTTCCTACTACCTGAATAACATTTGTACCGGTGTCTCAGGGAAGACTTGGAGATCCACATGGCAGCAAAGGATACTTCCAGAGATGGACTACAGATTTTTAGTTAGTAACAATTCCTAACAATTATTCTTTAAGATCTTGGGTTGCACAGTCCCAGCCTCAATTAAGTCAAATGTCAAAACTCCTACTAACTTCAACAGGGCCAGATGTACAACATAGAGGTAGGCATAGAGAACCAGTAGAGAAGGCTCAGGGGGGTACGTGCTCCCCCCCAACAGGGCTGTCCCTGCCACTGATGCCTTCTGTGGGTGCTTGCCAACTCCATCGCTGCTGCCACTGCCAGTGGCTTCAGGATTCAGGAGGCATCAGTCACCCATGGGGGTAGGACACCTATGGGTGTCAACACAGTGCATCTGCCTCTTCCCACTAGCATTCTTTGTTCTCTCCCTCTGTATTCTCACCTGTCACATCTTGATGTAATAACTAGACAGGGGAGGCTGCCTAAAGGGCAAAGAGAGCTTTAGGAACAGGGACCCTTGTCTGGACTGTGGCTCTCCTGGCCTCATTCCACAGAAGGCTATGCCTTCTGGCTTGCAGCCCACTGTTCAGGGCTGCAAGCTTCTGGCTCAACTTTGGCCATGCCCTTGTGACCTCAGGCTCTAGGCCCTGTGAAACCCCTGCATAGACAGGTGGGGCCATAGATCCTATTTTCTGGTCTTTTAGTCTCTGGCAAGCTCTGCCCCTCTCATGCTCAGAACATACCCCCAGTCTTTATCTTCCGTGCCCTCAACAGTCTGGAATTCATGGTGTCCCTAAGCACCCCTTTCAGTAGCCTCCACCTCCCCTTCCCAGGTGCAACTGGTCCACTCAGAAATGAAACATCACAAAATAGGAGCCATTCTGGCTCAAAGAAATGTTCCTCCTGGGGTTTGCCTCATTCTGCAATGGTATGTTCCAAGTGAAAGAATAAACAGAAAAGGCTCGAGGTACCTAGCATACCCAGTGTGGGCTCTTGGGTTTCCCTCACCCTGATTGCCACTCTGCATCCTCCCTTCACAGTCCAGGGCACAGGCACTGATCACATGGGGGCCCGAGGGCTCTGGCCCCCCTCGGGAAGAGGGCTATCACCCGAAATGCATAAAACTTTCCACACGTCCATCATCTTAGCACCCCCCCCACCTGGCAAAAATAAAAGTCGGTGCCTATGGTCCAGGGTTCAGCCCCCCAGTTCCTCCATCAGAGGCTCCATCCTCTGTAGCTCCTACAGCTAGACTCCCTTTTCTGGTCTAAGGCTTGGACTTATAAAGGGTATTCCAGATCACCTGACCCTCCACTTCTGGCCTCTGGGCCATCAGGCGTTGTTTGCACTTGAACTTGACAGCCATCTTGTTTCAGGTTTCTCTGCCTGTGAGTTTGACTCTGGCAACACACAGAAAGCATAAGTAAAATAAAGGAGACAAGGAGAGAGGTGGGGAGAGGATAGGGACAAAGGGAAAAAAAACAACCAAGAGAAGAAACACCACAAAGCAAAGGGATGAACTGGCAGAGTTAGGGAGGATCAGGCACCTCTAGACTCCTCCCTGTTCTAGTAACAGGGTAGGGGCCCCATTACAATAGGTCTCCCAGGTGAAGCCAAAAAGTTTTAAACTCCATGCAAAAATGAATACAACTTCAGGATCATAAATGTTTATTTTTCCTGTTGGGTATATTTACACAAAAGGTGCAAAAATGTTATTCAGAAATGAGCACCATCTGTTTTCCTATGTTGCCGCCGGTCATCATGGATTGGAAAGCAGCTACAACAAAAAAATAAAACAAGGTAATTATTAAGATAATGCCATTTAATATTTGATAGATGGAAATTAAAAAAAAAAAAAAATCAAAACATTGGATAGCTACCATCCTGTGGACCTCCTTTGCCTGTTATAACACTATAGTAAATTGCCAAGGAAAATTAAACAAAACCTTAATAAAATCATTTTAACATTGAAATGGCTGATCAGACCTACTTAATATGATGCATGTTCACTTAAAATTATTCTATACAGTACTTTTAGGCTATACCAGGAAGATGGTACACAGAAAACCTAAAGGAAGATTTTGAACTTGGAAGACAAATGTTTGTAAAATTGTTTTGTAAATAAACATGAAAACTTTATGTAAAGTTAAAGCTTTGGGTAAACAGAACATGACATTTGACTGCCCAGTTGATCAGGTTTTTTAAAACCAATATGTGAAGGTAGAGGGTTTAGAAATTGAAGTTAAATACACATTTTAATGCTAACCCTGTAGGACTAAAACTATATTGACAAAAAAATTGATACAAATGTCCTGCCAAAGTTCCTTTCCCACTCCTTTTTCCACTGTTTCTGCAAGTTGTTAAAAGCATTTGTGCACCTATTCTACCTCTCTTTAAAAATATCATTTTGACATTACTCATTATTTTCTCTCTCCTGCATGTATCTTCTTTCTATTACCAGATCCAATTACTGTTAAAAAATTCTTACAATTTAACCCATCAATTACAAACAATAGGTTTCATTACATTCTAATGATGAGAAACAAACTGATCTTCAGAAAATTTTAAAACAGGGGTACTGGTCAACTACTAACTTAATAATTTAACACTTTCTGTCAGCCTTAGCATTGAAAAAGTCCACCTTTTTAATTTAAAGAAAAATGAATTGAACAGCAAAACACATATACTAACATCAAGGAATTTTATTCAAATATAGAGTAAGTAACACTTAATGAAATATATAACAAAATACAAGAAAAAGCAACTAATTTGAAAATCATGTTCTGGAAGACAAACTCCTGGACCGGGGTGGGGGGAGAAGAACATAGGTCTTTAGTGTCACTATATTTCATATTTCAACAAAGATTACTCTTAGAAAATGATGCCATGTCTTACCACCAGTTTTTTCCAGACCTCGTGTTACAGTCTCTCTGACCTGTCAACAACAACAGGTCTTGTTAGTTTTCCTCAAAAAGATAAAAGCATTGCTGATAAGCAACATGAAATTGCCATAGCAATTACTCCAGAAAGGAAGATAAGGTGGACATAGCTATGTTGTTCAGCTACGTTGTTCTAAGCCTAGAAGTTATTTAACTCTTTCAAAGATGGAACATTACTTGACTTTTTACAACTTTGTGTCTCTGGATGGCATCAGGAAGGAATTTTGCCCCATGGCTGGATTGGTATGGACTGTAGTAGGTTTTGTCTTCCTCTGTAGCAAGGGGCGTTACCCTTTTCCTGGTATGTCTTGAGCATATATTAACAACCCGCACAGCAGCATTAGCTACTGTGGTCCTCCTGCTCTGCCTGTGGCAGATTAGATCTTGTTGTGTCAGGATTGACTGTAGTTCTGCTGACAGGTTAGACAATGAATTTGTATAGGAGGGCTTGGATAGGAATGATCTTGCTTCAGGGGGTTGGTCTAGATGACCTCTTGAGGTTCTTTCCAGGTCTGTTTCTCTCTGATTCTATGATAAGCAGGTCAGTTGGTTAACTCATTAGGCATCATGAAGATCCAAATCGGCACAGGGCATCAACCCACCAACTAAAACCAGAGCCCCCAAATTATGTGCTGGTACTGCAGCCCAGTATGCTGTTGCAAAGGCGGCTAACAGCATACTAGGCTGCATTAAGAGTGTTACCAGCAGATCAAGGGAAGTGATTACTTCCCTCTATTTGGCACTGGTGAGGCCACACCTGGAGTACTGCGTCCAGTTTTGCCCATCACTACAGAAAGGCTGTGGATAAATTGGAAAGCATCTAGCAGAAGGCAATGAAAATGATTAGGGGCTTGGACACATGACTTATGAGGAAAGGCTGAGGGAACTGGATTTATTTAGCCTGGAAAAGAGAAGACTGAGGTGGGATTTAATAGCAGCCTTCAACTACCTGAAGTGGGGATCCAAAGAGGATGGAGCTAGACTGTTCTCAGTGGTGGCAGATGACAGAACAAGGAGCAACAGTCTCAAGCTGCAGCAAGGGAAATTTAGGTTAGATGCTAGGAAAAACTCTCTCATAAGGAGGGTAGTAAGACACTAGGTTACACAGAGAGGTGGTGGAATCACCATCCTTGAGGTTTTCAAGACCTAGCTAGACAAAGCCTTGGCTGGGTGATCTAGTTGGGGATGGCCCTGTTTTGAGCAAGAGGTTGGACCAGATGACCTCCTGAGGGCCCTTCCAATATTAATTTTCTATGATTCTATGTGGGCGTTAAACTCAGTGAGTTAGGCAACTTATGGCTAAATACCTCTCAGAATCTAGGCCCTTGCATCAAAAATAAGGAATTAGCTTCTCTAATATAAAGGAAAGACACATACTTTGTTACATGTTTTTCTAGAATACCAGCTACATTGCTGTAACACAATCCTAAGTGGATGATGTACTGTCTGTCTAAATACTGCTACTACAAAAAGAACCTTCAGGTGCATTATTGCATTCCTCTTTGAAACAAGACACTACACCCTGTTCATATCGGGGGACAGGGAGGCTAAGAAGGACAAGGGACAAAGAAATTAGACACATATCCCCAAAGCAATGCCATCATCTCTAAAATCTTCCTCCCATAACTGAGAATTATAGATTTAGTTCCTACCTTCAGTTTCCCCTCCTTGATCCATTGACAGAGCTGTAGAACACTAGCTTCGTGCTTGTCCATATAGTTCAACACTAGAAATCTCTCCCTATTAAAACAGTTATTGGATGTTCAGGCTAAAAGATTACCAGTACTAGCTAGTACTGGTACTAGCTTGACTGTAGTTCTGCTGAGAGGTTAGACAATGAATTTGTATAGGAGGGCTTGGATAGAAATGATCTTGCCTCAGGGGGTTGGTCTAGATGACCTCTTGAGGTTCAAGAGGTAAGTGATAGCTTCTTCTCACAGCTGCTATACAGGCTTCATCAAACAACTCTGTACAATGGCAACTTTAAATTAAACAACTTAGGCAAGTAATCCTACCCGTGTGTCTAATACTGGGGAGAAGGCTCTATAACTGCCTATAAAATATTACCAATTGTCTATTGCTGCCTTTCATTTGAGATGGGGGCAAAACACAGCTCATTTAATGGGATGGTGAAGGTATATTAACTTTCTGGCTTCTAACAATAGTGCATATGACATCATAGCTGCTGGTGGCCACAAAAAAACCCACAAAACAAAAAACACCCCAAAACAAAACAAAATCCAGAAGTAATCACCTATGCTGACAACTGTCAAGATACTGACAAAATTACTGAAAGCTCAATTTTCCATTACTTTAAACTTATGTAGTGTTACTATTTTAGACACTGTTTTTGCAGATGTAAATGATAATGCAACATATCAAAATTCATATTACAGTTTTGATGATGTGGATCTAGCTGGTCATCATATATTCCAGGTTAGTGAACAAGCTTGGAAACTTACTGTACCTGTAATACAACATTCTGCCTCTATTACAGGAATCCCCAGTATGGCCAAGTAAATGCTTACTACCACCAGTATTACTCTATAGACAGAGTGGATCATAAGTAAATCTTGCTTCTTTTTGCATTTCCATAGTGGAAAGTTTGAGGGAAACGTATTCATCAGGGATTGAACACAATTTTAGTTGTCTACCGTGAGCAAAGGGATGTAGATAGCACCTGGTGAAGTAAGCTTCAGCTCATGAAACCTGTTCTATATGTTTAATTTAGTTAGTCTACAAGGTGCAAATCTAGCCTACCTTATTATCTACCATAAACTAGTGGCTACTTTAGAGTCATCTGAATCAGGCTCATAGTCTATTTGCCTGGACGAGACCAAAAAAAACAAAATCACTGCAAAATACAACTTTAAGTAATGCTAAATGTTAGAGCTTTGGGTTTCGCACTCTAGTATACAGTGTAAATTTCTGGGGTTCATTCATGTGTGAAATATTGTTAGGCATGTGGGGATTTGGTGGCTAAAATGTCAGTTAAAGGATCCAAAGTGGTCCAAGAAAGACTGAAAAAATGTTAGTGACCTATCACATTAGTCATCTGTTCTGAATAGTTACAACACAGATTGTTCTTTGAGAGCATATTCAACATGGCCAAGCTTCGGAGACTGTGGAATAGAGACAGGGAAAATACTGAAAACTGCAAGATCTTAATCACTGCAGCTTTATGTTATGAAGGCCTGCTGAGAGTCCATGTAAAGGGTTACTGAAGTTAGACTGACCTTTATGTATCTGCCACATTTGATATTCCCTTCTCCTAAGAGAAAAGTTAGTACTAAAAAGGATTACATAAATACAGAAGATGCAGTGGTTGAAGTACTTCACATTCTTGCCCTCACACACAATTACCCTCAGGAAAAAAAACAAACAAACCACACTTATCTGAGCATTTGATAAGACAACCATGGTAACACGTTCCTTCACTGTAGAGAATCTGACAGAAATCCAAGGAATAAAATCAACTGACCAGAGATGAGGCGTATGCCAGCTGAATTGCTCTTAATTATACCGCAAAAATATTGCAATTCTCCATGTTCTTGGCTTGTCAGCATGTTTTGATGCTAGAGACATATCAAACATTGTAAACTACAAAAATCAAAATCTTCCTCCCTTTCCCAGTGATCCAAACAAAATTGTCAGAAGCATCTCCTCACATCAAATACAGCAAAAACAGAAAACACTGAATATGGATTCTCTGTTTGATCTACCCTGAAGATGATGACAGAGGCTGAGGAAGGAAAAAATATACCTTGTGATATTCCTTGCTTTCTGTATTTCTTCTACTGCAGGAGCCAATGGAGGAGGATAAGACATATCTTTATTATACTGGGAAATCTGTCCACAGAGGATGATATGGCTATTCTGATTCATCTGTTTAAAACACCACAGTATTAAAAATACACCTTCTTTGGCCTCAAGAATGGTATACAAAGTTTTCAGAGGTATACTAAAATACATGTATGGTTCCAAGCCAGTTGCATTAGTAAAGAGAATTCAAAGAGAACTGTGTACAAGTGGTCACTTCAAATTGTAATGCCATGCAAGTAATTTAAAAACAGAGCAATAATAAAACTACTGCACACACACAGCTGAACAAGATGTTTACTGGGAAACATAAAATAGCAATCTCTCATGCTTATTATTAGGAAGATGTTTACTGTGAATTTAACAGCATGAATGATCAGTTTTGAAGTACAAAATAAGGGCAGCCCTGAGTATATCTGCTCTGCAATCTGTTCCACAATTACTAAGTGCAAATTTTCAACTTAATTCTTTTAATCTGCTATGTGGAAATTAAGTAGTTCCCATTCAGTCACCTCCCCACTCAGCAAAAAGATATGTGGTCCCCTTCACTTACTCCACTGAAAGTCATTGTACACTGTATCAGTCACAGACACCTAGCAATGTATGTAATATGGAGTGTGGGGTCAGCGTGCAACAGGAGTGGTTTAGCAATTGTAATTAGCTTCCTTTCTTTTACTAATTCCAGACTAAATCTAGCAGTGTCGGATTATGCGCTGAAAGATTCTTCTGCTAAAGGTTGAATAAAACAATGATGATTGGTTTCCTCCACCCTGGGAGACCCAACTGATGTTTCTGAGTAAGAAAAAAACCAATTTACCACTCAAGCTGTGTAAATCTTACTCAGGATTATTTCTAATAAAGGTTTTCCTGGTAAAGGAAACCTATTCCTTCCCTTTCACAAGTATTGACAAGAGGTCCTGCTTTCTATCATCCCCATCTGTAAGCCTCATAATGCTGCTGAAGAGGACAGGTTAAGAACTGAGTCCAGCAATGCTGCCCTTAAATCAGCCAGAGAGGACCAAGACAGAAAAAAAAGTAACCATTTTATCAGATATATATTGTTTCTAAGGTGTCCCTGATCTTTGCTGGCTAAGGCAGCAAGACACCAAATGTAAAAATAAGGCTCAGGACTCCTGCATCACACTGAAAAAGTTATTTTCATAGGGGAATAAACCAAACTAGTGTGATAGGCTTGTATTTCAGAAGTTTGGCCCAATTTGACTTGGAATCACATTCAGCATTTCAGGAAAATGGGAAGTAATAAGGTTGTTCTAGTCCTTGGAAGTTAATTTAGCCTGGTTTAAAATACAATATTATTCCAAACAGCACATAAAAGACTTTGCTCACAGGGAGGAATAAACAAGATAGCTGGTACAATCACCTGACTAATAACTGCATCACTGATGTCTCCACCAACATTGTCAAAGTACACATCCACGCCAGCTGGACAGAGTTCCTGCAGCTGCTCTGCCACACTTCCCTTCTTGTAGTTGATGGCAGCATCAAACCCCATTTCTGAGACCAAAATGGAGCACTTCTCATCTGTACCTGCAATTCCTACCACTCTGGAACAACCCTCTAGGCGGCCAATCTTCAGGAACACAATAAACAAAACAGGTCATCCACTGTCATCAACAATTTAACCAGCAGAATTCCAGGCATAGGTACTTAAAGAGCAGAATGCAATGTAAATTGCCCAAATGACAAACACCATATCCTTTTTACCTGACCAGCCAAAGAACCACAGGAACCAGCAGCTCCACTAACAACCATTGTCTGATTGGCACCTGGAATCACATGTCCTTTCTCTCTTATCCCTAATAAGGCAGTTAACCCAGTAATACCAGCGGCACCAAGAAAGTAAGAGAGGTGTCCATCTACGAGTTGTGGATTAAGCTAAAAAAAAAAAAAAAAAGAATTTGGGGTTTATTTTGTTGTCTGACTGACCTTAGGATGGTCATATTTATACTTCAACAAATATACAATAACTTAAGGTATTAAATTTAGATAAAAGTAAAAGTTAGTTTGGATGAAATACAGATGTGACTACTGTCTTAACTACTTATAATGTTTTGATAACAAGGTTATAAAACTTGGACCTCAATTATTTTTGTTGCAAGAAGTGTTTAATATGGTCACTTATACCAAGCTTACGGAAACTTAGCAACCATAAGGTAAGATGCAAAATTACACCAGGAACAGAAAGTAGACAAATGGTTGTTCAGGATTATTGACGATTTTCTATTTCTGTGCTAACTTGAAGGATGATATAGGAGGGCTGTCAAATCTAGAGGCTGGGGTCAATGGCATGAACAATACTAAAACAAAAAATTGTAGGTAGACACACCACTTCAAACTACAATAGTCTTCTGTTTAGAGTTTGAATACTGTATGTTGTATGTGTAGTGGCCTCAAGTTACAGCTACTACAAAAAAAAAGTTCTTACTTTCTGGGAGTAAGATTACAAGTACAGGGTTAACGAATTAAAACATTTTGTATTAAAGGGAGAAAACATTACATCAAGAATATATTTTTCTTAGGTGGCAAGAGAGCTACCTGAAATTTTGAATGATTAACTGTCAGATTTTAACAGTTTTAGAAATGCACTTAACCAATTCATCAGCATGAGAATGTCTAGTGAAAGGAATTTATTTTTATTTTTGCTAGAAAGGAAATATTAAAGTAGACTTTGCATGTGTGATTTGATCCGTCTTGCAGGATACCGGTTATTTTATCAGCACTGCTTCGTCCTTAATTAAGAGACAAGAGTTAATTGTTATATAAAAAAAGCAAGAAGTTTTTTTTTTGTTTGTTTGTTTTTTAAAAGAGAACTATATCTATTACTGTTAACAGAATTTTCTATAATTCATTATATTACCTTTTGGAGCAGACTTCCATCTAAAATGGCTTTTGTCTGCCAGGGCCAGTTGAATGAAGTTACAAAATCTCCTTTAACAAGGTGTGTACATTTGCTATCCTCCACAATGCCAATGCCCCCACCATCAGCCACCTCAGATGGCTTCCAAGCCCGGAGATATTCAGCATCTGTGTCTTCATTCATACGACAGCGCTGAAAAGCAAGGCATTAATGAAGGCTTCTTGTAGAATAAAATGCAGGAACGTAATTTTTTGTTGAATAAACCTTGGGTGATGTGCATTTAAAAAGATATAAAACAAAATTTTCTAGCAAATCTTTCAGTGAAGACACTACATTCAACTTCTTTTGTTAAATTTTTATTTCTCTTTTCGTGTGCTCATTTAGGCACAAAGGGAGGGCTGTTTCATTTTTCTGCAACAATAGTTGTCATAAATGCTCACCTGGTCAACTCATTATTCATAGTTTTTGTTCATGGCTGACTCCATTTCTAGCTTATTAGAACCCTCCAGATCCTTTCTGGCAGTACAGCCTCCTTTTTTTGTATAACTACATTTGATTTCTCCTCCCTTAGTGTAGTACTTTGCACTTCTTTTTATTGAATTTCCTCTTGTGGAGATGACCATTATCAAATTTTAACACCATTTTATATTGTTCTTAGTTTGTTTCTGACATTGCCTTGTGAGACAAGGTCAAAAGGTTTGCTAAAGTCAAGACAGATAACAATTTATCGCTTTCCTCTACCGGGCCTGCAGTGCTGCTGCTGCACCCTGCTTTGACTCTGCAGCACATGAGCACTGAACTCTTGAGTTCACTGGCTTGTCAGCCCACCTTCTGCCAGAGCTACTGCTTTGATGTGACCCCAGAACCTGCCACCACTGCTTGTACCTCCTTTTCCCCTGCTACCAAATTCTGCATTGGCAAGGGACAGGTCAGGTGACCAGCAGTGGTGTTTCTCCATGGAGTCCTTGAGCCATGCCAAAGTAGTGGTTCCAGAAAAAGCACACTGATGAGCTAAGAAAACTCACCAGGTATATACCACACGCCCAAAAGGGGGAAATGACCACATTCCTCTGTTCCCCCTTGGTGGATCTCCCCATGCTTCCCCCTTTATCCACCTTCCCAGTTATCCTCTTACAGAAGGCCATGAAAAGATACTTGGCAAGGAACAAAGGGTACTCTTCTACTACAAAGATCTGAAAACAGTGCTTTTACACAGTCCCTACTCCTGCCATTTCAAGGAATAAGAACCCAGGGGACATACATATCCAAACATGGGTCTTCCAGGTAACATTGCAGATCATTACTAATAGTCCATCAAGCTAGGTCCCTAAAATACTTGGTTTACAGTGTTACAGATTTAATTTATCTGAAATGTGAGATTTTAGTGTTAGTTTCTGTATCTGATTTCCCAAATCTTTACTCTGTGAAAATGTTTGGGCCATGCAAGTTCTGTTACCTCATTAGACCTTAAATTTAAAGTATGTCTGTCTCTCTTCTTTTGAAATGAACGCTGAAAATGGATATGGAGTCACAGGCTGCTGCTGAAACAGAAACTGGAAAAATGTCAGACAGGAACATCCTCTCTTTCTCCTATCTTCTCTACCACCCCTTCCTCCCACATTATTTTTGATCTACCTCTTCTGGGTTTTAGTTAGATAAGTGATGGTGGCGCTGTTCCTATGATCCTTCTATCTGTACTGTAGATAAATCTCAAGTTAAAATCACCAGCCTGATATCCTAGGGTTGGTGGTTCTCAAACGTTTTAGACGCAAGGCAACCCTCAGAAAATGCCAACTACCAATTACATAATAATATATAGGGGCATTGGCAGATTTGGTTGGAAGCATGACACAGCCTCACTGGACATGTCCTCATGAAGTGTTTTAATTCCTTATGAAATATTTTCCACTTTTTGCTCCTTTAAGCCATCCAAGGTAGGAGAGATTCTGGTCTACTTAAGTAAATACAGCTACCAAATGTTTTAAGTTAAAGGCCATTAACTTCATGCCATTTACGGAAATGAGGGAATTTTGATTTGTGTTGGCTGATTTTTGCCGCCCTTCCACTGCATCAGTGGAGATAGCTTTTCCTCCCCTCTCAAGAGGAAAGTATTCGCCTTATCTGGCATTCAGCTTAAAAACAAAACCAAAACCAAAGGCAAAATTATCACGAAGCCAAGCCAGACACAAAGGGCAGAGTTCTATTTCACTTTACATGCCCAGATGGCACTTTTCCAAATAAGCAGTATTTTTGGCATTTAAGCGTACTGTATGGTTTTATTATTTGTGCAGTGTGAATGCATGTATCTATACAGCTACTAAGCATGTATGGTAGGCTATACACTGTCCAGGAAGGGACACAGTTACATACATATGTAGGCTAGGTATACATTAAATCACAGAATTCTACATAGCAACAGTGCATGGCTAGTACGCATCTGACAGAAGAGAACCCTGTTATGTTTTTGTCTCAGCACCTGAGGGGTTAAGGCTCCTACCCAGGAAGTAGGTGTTTGAATCTACACCTCTCTGACTTCTCAGCACTGTGCTCCGACTATCACCCGCTGATTAGACTATCCAGTTCTTCCAAGGGAAGTCTGGAACAGACTTCCCCAGAAGTGGTACAGTCACCCACCCTGGCTTGATGCTCACCTTGCTGACCCCAGCAGTCTTTCCTGCCTAAGTGCAAGGGGGCTGGACCCAATGATCTTGTAAGGTCCCTTCCAGCCCCTAACATCTATGAAATATAGAAGCCGGGTTTCATGTTTCCTAAGCAAGCACTTGAATTACTCTTAACTATGGGCCTAAAACAGAGGATGGTCATTCTCCTCCTGGGACTTATACTCACATAGCCATGTACCTGCCAAACCAGTGCACAGCCCATTGCTCATGCTCAGTAGTTGTGCAGATGCTTTTGTGTTCACATTACATAGGAAAGAGCTGCAAAATGTGCATAAATGCTAAACACGCCATGTACCAGCTGGAAAACTGCCGTTTGGGCACTTCAAGTAAAGAAGAGTTCTGCTCAAAAGTTTTCTTCTGTTCCTATAGGCCAGCAGCCAACAATATATGGCCCACGGAGCTGTGGCTTCAGCAGCACTCAGTGGCAAGGGGCTCTCCCTGCACAGCACTGCAGCCAGCCACCTGGGGCTCTGCCTGTGCTGCACCACACTGGGCTGCTTGGGGTTCTAGCAGAAGGGGACATTTGCTACATCAGGTTGTAGCTGTGCAATGTGAAGAAATGGCAGTGGCAGCTGGGTCCTAATGCCTACCAACTTTGACCCAAGCTGGGTCATTTCAGTCTCCCCACCATTAGAAAACACTGTCAAACTCTGCTATTAGCCGTATACATAAAAGTTGCATGTATACCAATGCCAAATTCTTCCCTGGCATCACTGCACTGAAGTGAACTAAGTTATGGAGCTATACCAAAGATAAACTTGGGCTTGTGGTTTGTTTAGTTGGTACTAAACATTATGCCTGGCACTGATGTACAATCCTTTTTTGTAAGTCTCCAGATTTTGCCTAAGGTCTATACCTACCATGTAAGGATCCACAGAAAGGTAAAGGGTTCGAACACATACTTGTCCCTCTTGGATTTTATCTGGTATTGTGACTTCTTCCATTCGGAAGTTTTCTGGCACTGGCACACCATTTTTACCTAGATATTTTAAAGGGGAGTCAAAAACAATTTAAATGAGAATTGCAGTTACCTCATTTAAAATTAAGACCTTTATGTTTAATTCCTTTGTATACAAATAAATATGAGAAGCTCATGTCTTTACTTAGTTTCAAGCATACAAATAGTAGCCACGTTTCAGACCTCGAATAACAGTCTGAAATTTAAAAAGTTTAATTTAGTTTTTCTGGTTTCCCCATTAATTTTTATAAAGGTCTTTTAAAGGATCTCCCTCAGGAAAGGATAAGCTGACTTGCAGCTCAATATCGCAGGCTGAACACCCTAACTCCAATCTATGCTCTAAACCATTTGACCCTTCTGCTTCCAGTAACTAAAGTAGCTTGTTTAAAAATAGTTTCAGTATCTCTATGCTGCAAAATATAGTATAGCACAATAGTCTTGGTAGGGAAAGGACGTATATGATCAAAGTGCATGTACATTTTAGCTATTCCTCTGAAAGGATGGACATAAGTGGCTATAATGAAATAAGAATAGTCCAGAGGATGCCATAGACTTATGTCAAGGACCCCAGAATTTGGGGGTCCCTTCCAAGCGTAATTTACCCTGGCCTGAGAATTTGGGCCATTATAGACATTAAAAGGACAAGACTTTTACTGGAAAGGGTTGTTATTCTTTGTGACTACAGAACTTCCGGAAAGTAAGCCATTGCTGCATCAGAAGAATGCCCATCTGTAAGTGCTGTCACTCATGCTTGTACCTGTCAGAACTACTTCCACATTGAGTAAAGTATCAAAAATCTCTGAAGTCCTCTTCCATTTGTTCTTTAGCAGTTATTAACTAGCAAGCACTATTCTACGACCTGAAACGGCCTGCACAAAGATGCAAGTGCATAAGCAAGGAAGTAAACAAAAACACCACAAAGTGTCCATTTTAAGCCCCCTTTCAAACATGGGAAGAAGGGGTCTTTATTTTTGTCCGTTTTCTTCTGGCAAACATTCAGTCAACAAATCATTTTATTTACAGTCTTGTAAGAGTCAGCGTCAATTGCAAACAACAGAAAGTAAAATATAATGACATTATCAATCTAAAAAGCAACCCTTGATAGTGCGTCTTTGGGCAATGGACACTGCTTTTTATGAATCACTAATATACACTTGACTCGGGTAACATACACACAATTCTTTTTCTTACCTAACATTTTGTAATCTATATTACAGCAAATACACTTTCATCATAAACCTCCTTTACCACTGCACCTATCTTACTTTGCATATCAAGTTATTTTCTGTCATTTCCCTTCCTATTTTGGAGGATTAAACCACTTGACTATTATACTACTGAAAGAAAATACATACCAGGGCGTGAGTTGAGTACTACTCTTTGTATAATCATCACCACTTTGGCAGGACCTCCACCTCAGTATTTCTGCAAAGCAAAAGCTGTTTGAAACGCATGTCAAATTAAAAAAAAAAAAATTCCTTATCAGGAGACAATCTGGGGATGCAATACTTTGTTATTTAAAACACTGAGGGGAAAAAAAAAAATCTATTAAATCCTGTGTATGGATCCAAAGGGCCATAGCAGTAGTGTGCTTAAGGTATCTGCTCTGATTCCAGAAGGCATAAATTCAGACTGCACTTTGGACTTGGGCTGAGGCTGTTCCTTGGTGATTCACGTATAAACAGGTACCTGATCTTCCAATCTTTCCATATCACTACGCTGTGTACCACTGGCAACACATACTTTAACCATGCTAGTCCAGTGAACCACTAGTGTTTGATGAATGTTTGACCTTGCAGTAGGCCCAATGACAATCATAATATCCTAGTGGTCTTCTAAACAGCAGCCATAGTTTGACGCACAGCTGGCTACTGACAATAGCATCTCCCTTGTTTCTTGAGGTTAGAGAACAATGGGGAGGAAAATACAGTATTTACTGACTATCCTGTTAGTATGGATGGTGATGTGATATTGATTACAGAGCAGAGCACGCAAGGAGTAGGAAATCAGCTTTGCCTATTTTGCTTCTATGGTACCGATATAATGCTTGTGATGATGGTGTCAGAACAGAGGCAGGCAATTATTTTGGCTGGAGGGCTCCTTAATGAGTTTTGGTGACCTGTTGAAGGCTACAACAATAGCTCCATCCGTTGAGAGGGGCCCCACCCCATGCTCGCCATCTTGAGACTGGAAGGCTTGCCCCAACCCCTAAACTTTGCCACAAGAAGTCCCTCCCCTTGTCCCCCAGAAGTACTCCTTTGGAGGGGTTGCTGTCTTGGAACCAGAAAAAAAACAAATCATATGCTAAAAGTCAAACATCTATAATAACGTATTTTTTAAAAATATTTTTGTCCTAATGTATATGCATTTGCATAATATATATATATATATATATATATATATATATATATATATATATATATATATATATATATATATATAGAGGTGATTGTGTAATAGCTCAAAAATAAAGTCTTACTCTTGTATATTGTGTGGGGGAGTGTATGGGGTGTATTTGGTGGGGTGGCTGGGTATGGGGTTTGTGGGAGGGTGGTTTGTGGAGAGGCATAGCTGTGTGTGTGGGGGGAAGGTTTGGTGTGTGGGTGCAGGGGTGGGTTTGTGTGTACAGTGGAGCATGTTTGAGGATAGGTGTCTATGTATGTGGGAGGGTTGTGAGGGGGTATATGTGGTGTGTGTGGGGTGTTGGGAGGTTGGGGGTGTGGGGGCCCCTCCCACAAACTTCCCCCCCATAGCGCACAGCTCCTCCCACCGGTGGTGGCAGCAGCAGCAGCAGCATCAGGCTCTTAGGCAAGGAGCAGAGCCAGGCCGGTCCACCTGTCGCTGGGGGATGGAGACCCAAATCCCTGAGAGAAGTGGGTGACCTGAAGGAAGAGCAAGCAGGAAGGAACAACAGGGGAGGTGTTCTCATTCTTCCTGAGAAATCAGGACAATCGACTAGTTAACTCAGGTGCCTGTACACAAATGTATGGAGCCTGGGAAACAAGCAGGAAGAACTGGAAGTCATTGCATACTCACAGAGCTATGACATGATTGGAATAACATAGACTTGGCGAGATAGCTCTCATGACTGCAGTATGGTCATGGATGGATACAAACTGTTCAGGAAGGCCAGGCAAGGAAGAGGAGTTGCACGTTATGTAAAAAAGTTGTATGATTCCTCAGAGGTCCAATATGAAACTGGAGATAGGCCTGTTGAGAATCTCTGGGTTAGGGTCAGAGGGGAGAGCAACAAGAATGATGTCATGATGAGGGTCTTCTATAGGCTACCAGAACACGAGCAAGTGGTGGATGAAGCTTTCTTCAAACAGCTAGTGGAAGTTTCCTAATCACAGGCCCTCATTCTCATGGGGGACTTCAAAAATCAGCCTGACATCTGCTGGGAGGACGATACCACAGTGTGCAGGCAATTGAGGAAGTTTTTGGAAACTGTTGGGGACAACTTCCTGATGCAAGTACTGAACCAGCCAACAAAGGACCATGCTCTTCTTGACCTGCTGCTCACAAACAGGGAAGAATTGGTGGGGAATGTACTAGTAAAGAGCAACTTCGGCAGCAGTGACCATGAGATGATTTGAGTTCAGGAGCCTGAGAAACTGAAGGATGGAGAGCAGCAGAGTAAGGACCATGGACTTCAGAAAAGCAGACTTCAACTCATTCAAGAAACTCATAGGCAGGATCCCCTGGGAAAACAAACTGAGGAGGAGGAGTCCAGGAGAGCTGGCTATGCTTTAAAGAAGCCTTACCGAGAGTAAAGGAACAAACCATCCTGACATGAATGATGCATGCTGCCAGAGGCTGGGGGCACAGCGACCACCCGCAGGCGGTGGTGATGGTATCGGCAGTGGGGGCATGGCGGTGGCAAGCGGGGACTGCCCACAGGTGGTCACGGTGACATCGGCAGTGAGGGCGGGCCAAGTGGGAGGCCACAGCGGTCTTGGTGGTGGGGGGCGGGGGGGAAGTGGTGAGCAGTGGGCGGGAACTGCCTGCAACAGCTGTTAGCGGTGGTGAGCGGCAAGTGGGGACTGCCCGCAGCTGTGTCAGTAGTGAGGGCAGGGGGCAGTGACCACCCGCAGAAGCCGAAAGCAGCTTTGGCGGCGGCCAATCTCAAGGAGAGTATGTGCCCCCCTATGCCCCTCCTACGTGTCGTTTATGCATCCTGATGTGCAGGAAGACTAGCAAGTATGGCAGAAGATCAGCTTGGCTTAGCAGGGAACTCTTCAGTAAACTAAATCACAAAAAATGAAGCTTATAAGTGGAAACCTGGGCGAACAACTAGGAAGGAGTATAAAAGTATTGCTTGGGCATGCAGGGATGAAATCAGGAAGGCCAAAGCACAACTGGAGTTGCACCCGGCATGGGATGTGAAGGCTAACAAGAAGGGTTTCTACAAGTATGTCAGGAACAAGAGAAAGATCAGGAAAGTGTGGGTCTCTTTACTGAATGTGGAAGGCAACCTAGTGACAGATGATGCAGAAAAGGCTGAAGTACTCAGTGCCTTTTTCACCTCAGTCTTCACAGGTAAGGTTAACTCCCAAATTACTGCACCTGGCAGCACAATTTGGGGAGGAGGTGAGCAGCCAGCAGTCGTGAAAGAACAAGTTACAAACTATTTAGAAAAGCTGAACATCTGCAAGTCTGTGGGGCAGATGGGATGCACCCAAGGCTGCTGAGCAAGTTGGCCAATATGACTGCAGAGCTGCTGGCCATCATCTTTGAAAACTCATGACAATCAGGAGAGGTCCCAGATGATTGAAAAAGGGCAAATATAATACCCATATTTAAGAAAGGGAAAAAGGAGGATCCAGGGAACTACAGCCTGGATCCTCAGTCCCTGCAAAAATCATGGAGCAGATCCTCAAGTCATCTGTTTCTAAGCACATGGAGAAGAAGGTGATTATGAACAGTCAGCATGGATTCACCAGGGGCAAGTTATGCCTGGCCTACCTGATTATCTTCTATGATGAGATGACTGGCTCTGTGGATGTGAAGAGACCTGTGAATGTGGTATACCTTGATTTTCATAGACATGAGGGCTGGAAGGGACCTCGGAAGATCATTGAGTCCATCCCCCTGCCCAAAGGGCAGGAAGTCAGCTGGGTTCATAGGATCCCAGCAAGATGAGCATCCAGTTTCATCTTGAAGGTGTTCGATGAAGGCGCTTGAACCACCTCTGGTGGCAGGCTGTTCCAGAACTTGGGGGCTCTGACAGTAAAGAAATTCTTCCTTATGTCCAGCCTGAAACGATCTTGTAGTAGTTTGTGACCACTCGACCTCGTCATTCCTTGGGGCGCTCTGGTGAACAAACGTTCCCCCAGATACTGGTGGTCACCCCTGATAAACTTCTAGGTGACCATCAGATCACCCCTGAGCCTGCACTTTTCCAGGCTAAAGAGCCCCTGGGCTCTCAGCCTGTCATCGTAGGGTCCGCTTCCCTGACCTCTGATTATGCGCGTGGCTCTTCTCTGGACTCTCTCAAGCTTTTCCACATCCTTTTTGAATTGTGGAGCCCAAAACTGGACGCAGTACTCCAGCTGCGGCCTCACTAAGGCCGAATACAAGAGGAGAATGACGTCCCGGGATTTGCTTGAGAAGTATTTATGGATGCAAGCCAGCGTTTTGCTCGCTTTACTGGCCGCAGCATCGCATTGCAGGCTCATGTTCATCTTGTGGTCAATGACGACCCCCAAGTCTCTTTCTTCCATAGTGCTAGCCAACATAGCACTGCCGAGCCTATAAGGATGCTGCGGGTTTTTTTCCCCCAAGGTGGAGAACCTTGCATTTATCGGCATTGAACACCATCAGATTCTTGTCCGCCCACTTGCTGAGCCTGTCCAGGTCAGCCTGGATCACCCCCCTGTCTTCTGGTGTGGATGCTTTGCCCCAAAGTTTGGTGTCATCGGCGAACTTAGCCAGTCCGCTTCTGACTCCACTGTCCACATCATTAATGAAGATGTTGAATAGTATGGGTCCAAGGACAGAGCCCTGGGGGACCTCACTGGTCACAGGACACCACGATGAGTGACTTCCATCAATTACTACCCTCTGGGTCCGACCCCGGAGCCAATTTTCCAGCCAGTGGATCGTGGAGGACCCAAGGCAACAATTGGCCAGTTTCTCCAAGAGGCGATCATGGGACACCAGATCAAAGGCTTTTTTGAAGTCAAGATATAGGACATCAATCTCTTCTCCCTTGTCCAGGTGATAGGTCACCTGGTCGTAGAAGGAAATGAGATTGGTCAAGCAAGACCTACCTGCAACAAACCCGTGCTGGCTATCCCTTAAGATGTTGGCATCGGCCAGTCCATTAAGGATGGCCTCCTTAATAAACTTTTCTAAGATCTTCCCCGGGACAGAAGTCAGGCTGATGGGCCTATAGTTAGCCGGATCCACTTTCCTCCCTTTCTTGAAGATAGGCACCACATTTTCCTTCTTCCAGTCTTCGGGCACTACACCAGAGCGCCAAGAGTTTTCAAAGATCCGTGCTAGAGGCTGGGCTATGATGCTCGCCAGCTCCTTGAGTACCCTGGGGTGAAGATTGTCAGGGCCGGCTGACTTGAAGGTATCCAGCTTCTCAAGATGTTCCTTCACAAAGTCAGCATTAATGGAGGGCAGGGGATCACCCTCACCCCGACTTCCCGGCCCTGTAGTGGGCACGGGCGTCTCATGGGGCTGATGAAAGACTGACGCAAAGTACCCATTTAATAGGTTGGCTTTTTCCTGGGCGTCAGTTATCAGTTGCCCCATCTGGTTCAGCAGGGGTCCAATGTTGCCCCTGCTTTTCCTCTGGCTCCCCACATATCTGAAAAAGGACTTTTTATTGTCCTTGATGCTCAAAGCTAGCTGGAGTTCAGTTGCAGCCTTGGCTTTCCTGGTCTGCTCTCTACAGGACCGGACCAGTGCAGAATAATCCTCCTTGGAGGTGACTCCCATCCTCCATCCTTTGTAGGCCTTTCTTTTTAGCCTCAGGAGGTCTGCTAGGTCCCTGGAGAGCCAGGGGGGCTGCTGTGCCCTCTTGCTGCCTTTCCTCCGAGATGGAATAGACTTAGTTTGTGCATTGAGGATCGCTCCCTTGAGGAGCAACCACTCTTCTTGAACTCCCCTCTCCCTGTGGTCACAGTCCCTTAGGGCCTCACTGACAAGCCTCCTGAGCTTGTCAAAGTCGGCTTTCCTGAAGTCAAGGACTTCCGTGTTGCTGACTGACTTGCCAGCTTTTTGGCGGACGGTGAAGGTGATCAGTTCGTGGTCGCTGTCACCCAGCTTCCCATCGATCACTAGGTCACCAACTAGGTCATCCCCAGTAGCCAGTACCAGGTCGAGCAGCGCTTTGCCTCTCGTTGGCCCATAGACTTCTTGAGTCAGGTAGAGGTCATCCACGCACGAGAGGAAGCTCTGCGGAAGCTTTGCTTTTAGCAAAGCTCTTGATACAATCTCCCACAACATTCTCACAGGCAAGCTAAGGAAGTATGGGTTGGATGAATGAACTGTAAGGTGGATAGAAAACTGGCTGGATCATCGGGCTTGAAAGATAGTAATCAATGGCTCGATGTCTAGTTGGCAACCATTATCAAGTGGAATGCCCCAGGAGTTGGTCCTGGGACTAGTTCTGTTCAGTATCTGCATCAACGACCTGGGAGATGGGATGGAGTACCCCCTCAGCAAATTTGCAGATGACACCAAGCTAGAGAGAGTAGTAGATATGGTGCAGGGTAGGGCTAGGATTCAGAGATCTAGACAAATTGGAGGACTGAACCAAAATAAATCTCATGAGGTTTAATAAGAACAAGTGCAAAGTCCTGCACTTCGGACTGAACAATCCCACGTACCAGTACAGGATGTGAGGACTGCCCGCAGCCGATGTCTGTGCAGGCAGCAATTCTGCAGAAAAGAACCTGGGAGTTACAGTAGACAATAAGCTGAATATGAGCCAGCAGTGTGCCCTTGTTGATAAGAAGGCTAACAGCATACTGGGCTGCATTGGTAGGTGTGTTGCCAGCAGGTCAACGGAAGTGATTATTCCTCTATTCAACACTGGTGAGGCCACATCCGGAGTACTGTGTCCAGTTCAGGCCCTCAAACTACAGAAAGGATGTGGACAAATTAGAGAGAATCCAGTGGAGGGCAATGAAAATGGTGAGGGGGCTGGGGCATGTGACTTGAGGAGAGGCTGAGGGAACTGGACTTATTTGGTCCAGAGAAGAGAAGACAGAGGGGATTTAATAGCAGCTTTCAACCAGCTGAAGGATGGTTCCAAAGAGGATGAAGCTAGATTGTTCTCAGTGGTGGCAGATGACAGAACAAGGAGCAAGGGTCTCAAGTTGCAGCAAGGAAAGTTTAGGTTAAATATTAGGAAGAATTTTCACACTAGGAGGGTTGTAAAACACTGGAACAGGTTACCTAGAGAGGTTGTGGACACTCCATCCTGGGAGGATTTTAAGACCCGGCTAGATGATTTTAAGACCTGGCCTTAGCTGGGATGATCTAGTTGGGGATGGTCCCGATTTGAGCAGGGGGTTAAACTAGATGATTGCCTGAGGTCCCTTCCAACCCTAATTTTGTCTGATTCTATCGCGCAGGGTTCACATGGAGCTCCCAGGACACATGCACCACCCGGGGGATGCCCCGTACAATAGATCTGGCAGTCTTCCCCACTCCTTACTGCCATGTGCAGCTGCCAGGTCTCCCCAGGGAAGCAGGGGATGGGGCTCCCCGCCACTTCCGCCAGAGTCCCATGAGCTGCAAGTGGCAACAGCGAAGGCACACAAGTCTTGGGAGCTCCATGTGAGCCCTGCACAATAAAGGTGGTCTGGCCTGGCTCCACTCCTTGCCACCATGTGCAGCTCCCATAACTGCCTGGAGCTGTGTGCCACCTGGTGGCTGTGCCTGTGAGGGCCACAAACAGCCCACTGCCTGCTGCTGCTGTTACCACTGGTGGCAGGGGTTGTGCACCATGTGGGGGAGCATGCTGTACCCAGGGTAGTTCCCACACCCGCCCACATTCCCTCACATCCCACAAACACCACACATACCTATGCCCAGCCCACCTGAACTCTGTGTTCCCACTGCACCACTGAGCAAGGGCCCTGAGCTCCCACAAGCCCCAGCCCCACGCTTCTGCCTAACTGCAGCTTCCCTACCTGGTGCTTGGAGAAAGTGCTGCAGCAAGGACATGAGGAGGGGCCACTGGAGGTTAGGGAAACTGAGCAAGTCCCCCAGCAGCTGCAGCAGTGTCAGCACCAGCCCCATCCGGAAGCTGTGTATGCTTCCTGGGGCCCTCCCACACAGGAGGGTGGGAGTGAAGTGTGGGGACTGAGTGGGGTACAATTAATTGGTGGCCACCTGGTGGGTACCCACAGGCCAGATGAAATTACCTGGCGGGCCAAATCCGGCCCACAGGCCATATTTTGCCCATCCCTCTGTTAGAAGAATTGTAAGTAATCAGGTGGAGCCTGAGACAAGCAGCCATCTTACCAAGCCATAAATCTAAATTTTTACCCTCTCTCTTGGCTTCACATATCTCCTCTGCTTGGCTGCCCAGTGGTCCAATTTCCCCTTCACTCAACTGAAAGCCAGAATATTAGTCAAAGATTCCCAGCAATATGTATACAGTATTTACTCAAATCGAAGCTGTGTCCCCCTCCTCACCTTCCCATTTAACGTTGGGGGAAAGCCTCTCATCCTGGAATTGAGTATGAGGTAGTGGGAGAGTGGCTGTTGCTATAGCTCAAGCTCCAGTTCTGGCCCCAACTTGGGGTCAAAGCCACAGCTGTCCCCCACCATTTATATTTGCTCTGGGTCTGGCGGGGCTCTGGTGCCACTCCAGCCGGGGGCATGGAGCACATTTTCAGACCCAGCCCAGCAACAGCTACTGGAGCAGGAGCTGTCCAACCTGGCCCCAGAGCAGGGAAGAGGCTACGTGAGGTGGGATGAAAAGAGGTGGAGGGAGTAAGCAGCAAGGGGGACCAGGCAGGAAGGGGCAAGCAGGTGCGAGAGCTGCTTGACAACCCTACCGCCCGCCCCTCACACTATTACTTTACCTGCTGCAGCAGTGTGCAGGGGAGAGTGAATTTAAGACAATCCTACAATAATTTGATTCTATACATGAAAAATTGTAACAAATTTATAAAATTTTCCATGCACAGAATCTAATTATTTGGGAGTCATTTTAAATGCAGAGCCACCTTGGATTCAGGTAAGTACTGTAACATGGAGTGTGGGGTTAATGTGCGTCAAGAGTGATTTAGCCAGTATAATTCACTTTCTTTCTTTCCCTAATTATTGATCAAATCTAGCCATATTCAGATTATGCTTTGAAAGGTTCTTCCTTATACATGTACTAGGGCAATTTTATTTTCCTGTGCAGCAGTCCAGCCAGAAAGCAGATATACTGAACATGGTTAGTAGACTAGAGTGGGAAATGTTGAATCATAAACTGTTCATGACTGCCAAAAACTGCAATTCTGCAGTTATATACATACCATTTAAGCATGTAAAGCAAAATACAACTAATGCTTAAGTGACTTGCTTGAGGTTACCTATAATATCAATTTTATAGCAGGGAATGGAACCCAGGTCCTCCAGATTTTAGGCTAGTAACACTTACTACCCTTTCTCCTCAGGAAAACAGCTTTGAGAACAAAAACATTTCCAAAAAAATTATTCACTCAGCTCCTCCCTCACACATGAAAGACTACTTCTAAAATGGGTATCAGAGCTTGCCACAACATTTTTTCTTTTCTAGCACAAGTGAATTTGCTTTGCATTGATTGACATTCAATTGCAAATGATTGTTAAGATGGATTTATACTCCAGAAGCAAATAGAGTAAAATAAAAAAAAGAAAAAAGGGGTGGAATTCTGGCCCCATTTAAGTTGAAGAATAATAAAGAACAGCAAGTATAAAAACTATTTTTTATAAAACTAAGAAAAAAAAAAGACAAATGAGGGGTTCCATTTATTTTGATAGGGTAAGAATTCACCCCATGAAGGCTTTGCAAAATGTATATAATCTTAGGCCCCTACTATATGTTACATATATTATGCAATTAACTGGTTAATCACACAATAAATTTAGACCAGCCACAGGTGCAAAGTAATTATTACATGATAAAAATTACTATCCGGCATCAACGACCGGATAGTAAGAACATACAAGCTATAAAGTTAGTGCTTGAAAATGTGCAACAACTCTGTAGCTAGTTCTCTCCAGCTTTAATTTGAACATGTAACAGGGCCCTTAATCATACAACCATAACACATACAGTTTTACTCACATGCATAATTTCTCAGAACTCAGTATCAGGTAGTATGAACCCAAAAATGAGGGTTTGAAAATAAATTAAATTAAAAAATACATATCAGTAAAAAGCAACAGTTTGTTTAAAGATTCTTCTATAACGATGACAACACACACAGTACTGGACTTGCATATATGAACACCAGGCAGCACAACTACCTGGTTTGCTTCAATTAGTCAAGGTAAATGATGTGCAAATGATAAACATCAGTAAGAGAGAAAAAATAATAGATATTAAAACACTTGAGTTTGAATAATTTGATATACTTGTGTCATTTCCATTAAAAAAAATTAAACACACTGAAGGTCCTATTCTAGCATCAGCATAAATTGCAACCGTATTAATAGAAGGCAGACTAGGCCTCAAAACATGTATAATACTATATACAAAAAACAGACATTATATTGAGCAACCCAAGGTGAAGGGACACACATGAGTGAGATACAGTTGAATAGAAGGTAGATATGCCAGTGACACCAACATACAAAAATGGCATTGTGCTAAGAACTCCTATTTAAAATGTTTTCAGTATGAGATAAGAGACAGCAGCAGTATGAGGCAATTTGTGTGTCATGCTCTAGGAAGAAAGGAGAGAATACACTGTCAGGCCATTTCATTAGCAGCACATTTTTTTCTGAAAGGAAAGTGATCAGTCAGATCCAGAAATGAGGAAGAATTTTACACCTCTAACTCTGTTTTCCTGAACGTTTCCTCTGAATTTCAACGCTGAAAAGGACTGGAAGCCTCTATTCGAGATTCACGGAGTCTGTCCTACCAAAAAACCTCACAGTGATGAACGTGGTAGAAACCCAATTAAAAAAGAAAAAGCCCATCATCTCATTGACTTGCAGGACTAGTATAAAGTAAATGTGTTCCTATTTCTATACTCATCTGAACTCCATTAAAATGTTAACCTCTCCAAGCACCAAGTGCTTTAAGACAGACAGACAGACATAATTTTTTTTGGTCACATTGGGTATTATTTTGCTGACATTAATAACCAATTCAACTTGGTAAGGATCTCCTTTCTCAGTTTCTCCAAGTGTATACACCTTTGAGGATCTGGGACATAGTCTCTAGAAAGTCAGATTAGATGTTCATGATTATGCCTTCCAACCTTATAACATATGGAAATGTACATTGCCAATTTTGTGTTTCATAAACTCTTCATTATTGGAGTTAACCCAAGCATAAATTGTTTAAGTTCAAAGAAAAATCATAGAATCATAGAAAATTAGGATTGGAAGGGACCTCAGGAAAAAGGAATCCAAGGAGAATGAATTTAAATGGCTGATTTAAATACCTAAAGTTCTTGAAAACAAGAGTCCTGTTGCTGTTCCTATCCAGTTTAATGACGTGTGACTTAACAAATGGCATCACTGTATATATTCAATACCTTCTCACATAGATAGGTGGTCAGAGAGGATTGGATATGTTGGTGATTAAAGTATCACTGTATGACAGCTGTCACAGTAGAACATAGTTATGGAGATGGACTTCTCTCTCAATACAGCATTTATTCCAGGCTGCAAGCCAATAAACCATTACTCAAGCAAATTAAAATGTTGCACACATTAATATCCCAAAATAATATGAGTCATGAATACCTTCCCAATATTAGACTACGATAGAGGTAGGTGAGCAAGAAAAAGCCAGGCACTTTTTAAAATAATTTATGAGAACTTTTTGGAGGAAATGAAACTGGTCAACACATCTGCTGAACTGGTCAACACATTCTCTTCTCATACCCCCTCTACAAACTTGTGTACTCATTGAAAATAGAAATGCATACAATGTGTGACAAAGCACCTCTGGATGTTGAAATCCCAGTCTACCATGATTCTTCCAGCTCTACAGACTAAGACTCACTTAACCAGCATGCAGTGCGTCTTCCCACAACCTCAAAAAGAAAAGGGCTGCTCATTTCCTTGTCAACTGTGCCAAGGATGAAGGGTATATCTGCCCCAGATACAGGAAGATTAAGGACATACACTGCTGAAAGATTCCTATTTTCTGAAAGATATTCATTCTTCCACCACCTCCCCCTTCTCTACTGCCTTTGGCCAACTCCACTCTCCTGTGTGACCTGCTGAACAGAACTCCAAGCTTCCCTCCTCCATACACAATCCCTGATGCAGTCTGCTAACACCACTACTTGTGGGAGGTGGGACTGGCTGCTGGTCCTTAAAAGTATGTCTTGACATTCCAATTCATTTCCTACCAGGAAGTGCCTAAGGGGGCCCACAACCAAAGCTGCAAATGGTAAACTCAAAGGGTGTCCTTGTGTCACTCTTAACCAGCGAGGTAACAGGTAGTTTCTCTCCCTTAGGCAGCAGCAGTGGCTTCTATTCTTGGGCCCTCTCAAAATCATCAATCCAGTCACACACCCCTAGCTATGCTACAGTTCTTGACTTCGTTACAAGAAGCTTGATGCCCAGCCACCCATTTACCAGCAGGACTCCTGCTGCCTCCTGGTCTCAGCATCTGCGCTCAGGGAATGCAAATCTCAAGTCTTCTCCTTGGTGCACATGCATTCTTGGTGTACTTTTGCCAAAACTATTCCATTTGTTCCCATCTGCTACAACGAAGACCAGTTTCCCCAGATCTTGGGATCCCAGTCACTACTAGTAGGTCCCACTGGGGTGAATTGCCTATCTCTGTAGCTCTTGGCTCAGAGGTGATACCTTTTATTAGACCAAATAAAAAAATAGCAAAAAACCCATATCTTTCTTTGCAAGCTTTCTGACACATGCACCCTTCTTCAGGCTGAGGAGAAAGCAGATTGTGGAAGTCCTCTCCGGTAGAAAATAAACTCCATTTTGCACAAAAAGGATATTCACAGACTCAGGGGAATAGACCTTCCAGCCTCAACTTCCCCCATGCAAAATTGAATTTATTTTCTACCTAAGCGGACTTTTCTGATTTCTCCTCAGCCTGAAGAAGGGTGCATATGCCCGGAAACTTGCAAAGAAATATTTTTTTTTTGCTATTTTTTCGTTGTCTAGTAAAAGGTATCGCCCCTGAATCAAGAGTTTTATATTTCTTTCTGTCCCAGACCAACACACCTACAAAACAGATCCCTTGTCTCCGGAGCAATGCATGTCCTATTGCTACCAGCAATCAGGACTCGTGGAAGAGGTAATATCTTTTATTAGACCAACTAAATTTCTGCAAAAAAGATTCTTTATTTTGCTTCTGCTACCACGCATTTTGCTATTGCTATACATACTTATCTACGTGCCGCTCCCGTCCCAGCTCCTGCTGCTCCTACACAGGCTCCTTCTCCATCCAGCACCGCTCTGAGGTAAAGCGCTCACTCCGCTTCTTCACATTACTTCGCTACTACCCCACCCGCGGGCTGCGGCCGCACGGCTGCACGTGACCACTGCCCCCGCCCCCTGCACGAGGGCTCCAGGCAGCTGCCGGGGCGTTGACGTCACAGCCTCGCGCCCCCCTCAGCCGCGTTCACTCTTGGGGAGCAGGACTGGGAGAGCGCTGGGTTAGGTCACGTCACGCTCAGCACCCCGCGCGGTGCCGGCGCGTTGCAGGCGCGCGGTCCGCACTCACCTAACCCGCGGCGCCCAGAACTTTGCTGCCTCACGTCGTTTCCCGTGCGCATGCGCCGGCTTCTTAAAGGCGCAGTGGGCTGAAGGGCGGGTGCAGGTCAGTGCCCGTCCTGAAGTGCCTGTCTGGCGGAGCGGGGGTCTTGTGAAGCACAGCGTTAATTGGGACACGGCAGGGTGACTTCCTGGGGGGCCCCTCTGGGAGGGCTGGTGTCTGCGGCCAGACAAAACTCGAACCAAACTGGTGCTCTGTTAGCATCAGATACTGCACGTGGCGCCAGGGGCTTGGACAGTCTGTAGGATCCCAGAATCAAAGGCCTTATCCCAAAACAAATCCAGCAATGCCGCCCTTCCTTATTTTCTTCCTGGTTTCAGACTAACCTGGTTATGTTATATAAATTGGGAAACAACCAATTGCATCATTTAATTGTGGAAGAAAGGGGCAGTGTAGTTTCATATTACAGGTATAATTATGATATCAGAAAGCAATGTTGCACGTCACTGCCTGAGCAAACAGGAAAAGATGACAAACCTAGTATTAAAAAACTTCCTGTTCACTTGGAAGTACTGTATCTCTGTGACTAACAGTGATTGACATGTACCTGGGTAAACTAAGAAATATCCATGCAGTACATGGATGTATTTAAATGACATTCCTGTTGCTCGTGTACTACTGTACATAGGGACAACACCTTCTTGCAATTTATCTTACAGAAATGCAACATGAAAGGAATATTTAACACGCAATACAAAGAGCTCTGTGCATGCTCCCCTCTTTCCCCCCAACCCCCCTGTTAGGAGCTCTGATGTGACTCCTCATTCCCTCTTCCCAGTGAGAGGTTGCACTCTGGGCCCCCCATTCTCCATTCAAACCCATCACTATTTCTTTCCTTTCTGTCTGAGAGGTAACTCTGGACTTGCCTGCATAGGGATATCATGTTCCCCTTGTGGGCACTTAGTCCATACCAATGCTGCCTTTTTCTGGTTTAACTCAATACTCTTTGAACTAAGCTAAGCCACACACAGGCACTCTTAGGGTATGTCTGCTGTAGTGCTCAGGTGTTGAAACATGCTGTTGTATTTGCTCCATGTGCATTACCTCCTGACTTAGGGGTAACAGATCTGCTTTTTACAGCCTGTATTACTCCCAGTTTCAGAGATAGCATAAATACTGTGTTTTTTGCTGTAATTGAACAGTCTAGAAATACCCTGAGTGTGGAATAATGTCCACACAGATAGGCTATTGGAGAATAGATTTAAAACTTTATTAGAAAATGTTAAAAATCATTGTTATTTACATGGCTTTGTGAGCTGGAAGATAATATAGGACTGTGCACATAGTAGCTACATGGGTACATAGTTGGTGTTTGTTAATGCAGTCTAAGACATGCAGTCATGCAGCCTACTTTAGTCCAGGATATAGGGGATTAAGAAATTCTAATGCCATGCTATGATAGGAAGAGAGGTATGATCCTATGCACGGTAGCCATATCAGTACAGAACTATAAGGTGGCAATACATTCTTAGACAATGGTTTTAGCATACAGTTTATAATTGCTGGCTTGGGGAATATTCAAAGTAATTAAGAGGTTTGGCAGTCAGTGGCATGTATGGGAGGGGTTCAGTCCATCCCCTTGGTCTCACTTCTGGCCAGTGGTCTCGGGCAGCTGTCTTCATATTGATAATGGCCTGTGATGTGCTCAATTTAAATGTCCCTTGACCATCAGATGATATCAGATACTGTGAGGCACCTCATTGGTTTTGCATAAGAACAGAATACTCTGAAGGCTCATGGGATGCTCTTGTAGCTTGGGTTCCACACTCCCAAGTGCTCCAACCATCAGCACCCGTACTGTTGCATCTTACCCCTTTTCCCTCAGGGTATCAGTCTGTATTTGGACAGCTTTCGGTGAAAGTCTGCCACTGGTTCTCAAATGGGATTGCCATGTTGATCATCAGGACCTTTTTATTGTCTTTATGTGTTACAACAATGTCCAGGTGTAGCTGGCTGTCACAGCTTGGGACAGCATGGTTCACAGCTACTATCTCATTGACACAGAGATGACCTTCACCAGCTGGTCATGGACAATGTTGTCACACAGCTGACATGTTCTTATGTGGGTCTCACTCTCATACCTGCACCTCCGGCACTTCTTGTCTTGGTGTCTGTAGTGCATGGCACTGTTGAGCAGGAGGCAGTTAAGATGGGCCTAATTGATGAAGTGCCAGTCTGTAAAGCATGTGAAATTCCCATGGGGCATGAGATGGTTGCTGGATTCCCACTTTGAAGTGACCTCAAAGACTTTGTCTTGGTCAGGTTTTGTCCTCAAGTCACCAATGCATCAATGTACTGGCCTGCACGTTGTTCTTCAGGAACCTCCCCAGGCAGTTCCTGATGCAAGGGGTGACAGTCATGTGTTTATTGGTTGGAGCTTGGAGCAGTGAGGCCCCAGCTCTTTGACACTCCTCACACCATGTCCAGCAGTAGTCAGTGCACTTCCTGAGGTACTGCTTGGTATTGCAGGCTCAACTCCACAGCAAAACAAAGTTCCCACCATCTCACCCGAACTCACCCTCCAGAAACCCGTTCAGAAACATGGCCATGTCCTTATTGGGTGTCAGCCTGGCAATCCTCCTCTCAGGGGTTGCCTTCAAGACACAAGCAGCAATGCTGCTCACCAGGTCATTGAGGCAGGTGTGGAGACAAAAGGCATGGGTGCCAACTGCAGTGTCACAGAAGTCTCCCATATGAGGGATGTTGGCACTCCCCTGCCAATAAGGGATGTGCAGAATCTCATTGCTGGCCCGTAGCAGCAGGTTCATCCATCTCTTCAGCAGACACTTGATTTCACCAGCTGCTTTCTTGAGAGGCATCAGGGAAATGCTGAGCCTCTCAGGACAAATGAGATGCAGGGAGTGAGGAAGGTGTTTAGGGTGTCAATCAGCAAATCAGCAATCTTCTGCTAGCAGAAGGGAAGAGCAGAAGGGGCAGCAGGGAAGAGTTGAGTTTGTGAGCATTTTGTGCAGTCTGGTGTCTGTCCCACCCAGTGGCTGGTAGGTATGCCCATGTGAAGGTAGCTCTTGCTGTCTTTCTTGCACCTCATGGGCTTATCCTGGATTTTGATGGTGGTGGCCAGGATGGTGTTTCTTTTCCTGCAGTCGATATGCAGGGAGACATATTTGGAGGCGTTGAAGTGGAGCCCCAACTAGCTGATGCCCAGGATCCTCTGGAGTTGGTCAGGCTCACTGGTGAGGAGCACTAGGTCATCTGCATAAGTCAACTTACTTCTGTAAAGGTTGAAATCTCTCGGGTCCAGCTAATTTGACCCACTGCTCCTGAAAATTTCCCAACCCCTGATATTTGAAAGACCTATTTTAAGACCTTTCAGGTCTGTTGATCTGTTTAATTTTATCTCATTACTTGTTTAGCTGGTTTAACACATTGCTTTCTTTACTTCGCTGAGCAGGCTACCTGTAGTGTCTGCAAAAGATTTATTTTGCAGTGATTCAGAAACAGGTTTTGGACCTTGAGTTTTAGCCACATTTTTGTAACTTGGTCTGAACCCCATGAAAATGGCCAAGGCTAGCAACAATTACTACCCTAGCACTTAATGACAGGACCTCTTTAATTTCTTCATTTTTACATATTCTGTTTTAAGATTTGAATTTTGTATTCACTGGAAACTTTGTACCTCTTCCTTGGTCATTGAGTCAAATGTGTTGGTAACCTTGCCATGAGATCTACCACTACATCTTCCCAGGCTAGCTCTTCTGCTACCTATGTTATTTTCCCCTCATATGGAATTACATTTTCCCCCCAGGAAACAGACTAAGCTGTGAATGAAGCCCAAACAACAGCCTGAAGAAAATGTCTCTCAGGGGTGTATTTTATGTGTACTAGTGTAAAATTAGCCATTTCTTCATAAATTTGTCCTCTTGTAGTTATGGAAAATGTTCTCCTTTTACATTTGTTATTTATTTTCTGGATCTATACATTAACACATTTTGCACAATGACAAATTCTGAGCATTTCTACTCTGCTAGATCTTTTGCTCACTCTGTCTTTCCCAGAACGAGTCTATCTAGTTCCTTTCTTTGCTTATGCCTTAAGCAAGTGGAGTTTTCCAAGGAGCTTGAACTGTGGAATGTGTGGGCTTTTTCACTTGTATTCTACACTATGCTGAGAGTTTATTTAGTCCCTAGATCAGGGATGTCAAACCTGGCTCCCAGAATTACTCCATCTGGCTCACAAGGCTACTGGTAGGCTGGTGAATTTGGTGGTATGTCTGGCAGTAGGTGTGAGCTGCCATGGAATCAGGGGCTTTGCAGGGGTTGTCTAAAAGCAGCATCCATGCCTCATAAGACTCAGTCTGGACTGGTCAACTTCCTTTGCTTGACACATTCTATTTGCTTTACCAAGGCTAAATTCTGTCTCTTCCAGTAGTTTTTCTCTAAGTATATTATACCTGGTCCCAAACACAACCTGGAATCTTATTAGAGAGACAGTCTTTCAAAATTGCAAAATTGGAACAAATTCTTCCAATTTCCCCTTTCTTTTTGTACTTTGGTCTAAAACATATCACTTCTATATTTAATTTTAACATGGAGTGCAGTACTCATCAGAATTTTGCAGTAAGGTTAGCACAGTTAGACTCCTTTGCTTGAGTTACTAAGAGCTATTAAAAACAGAGGGATCTTAAAACCAGCTGTTGTTAGAATGACCACTACCATCTGATTGCCTCCTTTTTACTGTTACTGCTGTTCCATTCTTCTATTTAAGGTATTCGCCTAGTTTGTTTCACTCCTGCTAAATTTTGTTGTACAATAATCACTCGAAAGATGCGGAAATATGACATCATTACCAGCATGTAATTTACCCCAGACTTTAATCTGTTGTAAGAGGACACAACTAGCTCTCCCCAGTTGGTTGCATTAAGCAGGTATTATTATAAAGCCTGGCCGCTACATCCTGAGAGCTGGTTTCAACAGAGTAAACAGCTACTCCAAAGCAAAATTGACAATGGTAGCAGATTTATGATTAGGGCAGCATCCATTACTTAATCTGTTCCTGCTTTTGTTTGTGTGGTTTTTTTAAATCAGGGACAATGATAAATCTGACTAAGGGAAAGTTTATGTGCATTTTTCTGACAAACCCACTTCTTTTATTTTCAGTTCCCATGCGTACTTTGATAAGATTTTTGTATTTCCAAAAGTATTCTCTGCTGCACCTTCACTTTAGCTTTCAAATACCAAATGGGATTCTAAATATTTTTGGGGGTTTTTGGCAACATTAATGACTGGTTTGGTTGACATATATATATTTTGGTTAATTCTAAATATTATTTTCTGTGATAAAACTAAACACTAAAACTTGTTACAAACAACTGTACCAGACTTTGGAAGTCCTGTAAAGACCTATCCCACAAAAAAGTCTTTAGGATGAGATGTTAGGAATTTAATATTGTCTGTGTCACAGTATCAAAATATATCCTTCAGTCTTCTGATCTAATATGAAAAACAGAGCTGGCATTGTGCCACGGACAATATTAAATTCCTAACAATTAATTATTTGTTAGGGTCTCTGGGTTGAAATCCTCGCATCATTATTGTCAATGGCAAAATTTCCGTTGATTTCAACAGGGCCAGGTTTTTACCCTATTGAAGTCAATGAGACTGGATCATAAAGTTTTATTTCTTTTGTTGGGCAATTGAACAAAAAGTGCAAAAAATTATTCAGAAACCAGAACTATCTGTTTTCCAATGTTGTTTCCATTCATCATGAGATGTAAAGCATCTAGAAGAGAAGAATAAAACAAATGATTTATTAGGATAATGCTAATTAAACATTTTCCAGATGACAGTCAAAAAATTAATTAGGTACATCCTGTCTTATATAAAAATGGGTAAAAGTATGGATAACCCGTATGTGACATTTGGTTTCTGTTATTCAGGTTTCTTTAAAACAAAACTGTGAAGGTAGAGGATTTAGACCAGTGATTCTCAACCAGGGTACCACAGTCCCCTGTGGTGCCTTGAGATCCTTTCAAGGGTGCCATGGCGTGCCACACAATGTTAGCACTGTTAGGTTTACAAACACAATTCACAAGATAAATCCAGAGATTTCAAATAGAAATCCACAGTTGTGGTTTTTCTGAATTCTTTGCAACAGAAAAATTGCTCTATTTTTTCTGTGGGCAAAAAAAAGAGCAAAAGTTAAGCAATGGCATTTTCCAAAGGATGCCTCAGGTATATCCAGGGGTGTCTTGAGTCTAAAAAGGTCGAGAATCCATTGGCTTAGGAATTAAGGTTATCCAATTGTTTTAATGCCAGTGATCTGTGCATTTGTAGGACAAGGGGGTAGGAGGGAGCAAGGGACAAAACAAATAAGACATGCTGTTGTATAAATAAGGGAGGGCAACCAGGGCAGCATCCCCAGGGGCCAACTTGTTGGAGTGAGGGTAGAAAAATACTAGCTGTAGCAGCCGCTGCATAGACTCTCTGGTGGCATCAGCTGGCAAAAGTCACCACTGCCCAATGCACTGCCACTGCCCTGTTACACCTCTGTAGACACAAAGCCCAAAACAATGCAGTTCTTCCTAAAAATCTTCCTCCCATAACTGAAAAGCACAGGTTCAGTCCCTACTTCCAGTTTCCCCTCTCTGATCCATTGATAGAGCTGTAGGACACAAGCTTCTTGTTTGTCCATATAGTTCAATGTTAGAAACGGATCCCTGTTAAACAAAAAAACACATTTTAAACAGGGATCCGTTTTATATATATTAGTTAATATGTGCACACACACACACACACACACACACACACAAAATATATCTTTTTTAATATGTTGAAATATATGTTTTATATATGAGACATACACACATATGTATATACATACACGCACGCACGCACGCACGCACTGGATGTTGAGACTGAAGGATTATTAGTGTAAACCTGCTTATGTTACACATGCTATGTTATGATTATGGAAACTTTGTGTACTCCTCTGCATACCTCCTTAATATGCATATTCAGAGGTTTGGTGGCTACTTGGACCTGCTTTTTACTGTTTGGGGAAATAAAGTATGCAAATGTAAGGGCCAGGTGGATCAGACCATTGTGTCCACAGTCCCTCACTTCCAAAACTGTGGAGTTTACAAGCACACAAATGTTGTGCAAAAAAATGTTTGTTTGTTTTTTAAATCAGCAAAGGTCACTGAGGAGTCAGCTTAGTGTGAGTTGTGCAGATGCCTACAATGGGGTGGCCCTCCATTCTAGAATGAAGAGTATTTATGTGAAAAACAGGAGAGCCTGCAGACAGGAGTACTTCTTGGATGGCACTGCATTGGGTTATCAAGTCCTCCATGGGATGCGCATCTGTGCATAAATCCCTGAAGTAGAATCAGATGGACATGTATCACCCACACCTTATGAAAGAGCTGAAATCCCTGAGCCTGTTGCTAGGCATGTCGGTGTAAAACAGGTTGCATGAGCCACCCAAATCGGAGCAGCAGGCCCCTAGTGCTGGCAGAGGAGCAGGCCCCTAGCAGCAGTGTGGTGGCAACCTTCTGTGTCAGTGAAGAGCATCAGACCCTCAGTGGTTGAGTACCAGCAACCAACTGTGGCAGAAAGCAGCAGCAGACTCTCAACAGCAGAGCAGTGGTGATTCCCTCCCCCCAGCACTGGCAGTGACTCACAGAGGGGCTAACAGCTCAGCCCAGAGTCAGGGCACTCAGTTAGGCCCTGCTCCCAGGGCAAAGAAGAGCATAGCCAGTAGCGTGCAGTGCAAAGGGACCTGAGGGGAAGGTACAAGCCTGCATTAGAAATTAAAGGCTTTGCTTGTGTACTGCATTTTTTTATGTAAGTAACTTGAGGATTAGGTTGTGGCTGTAGGAGTGGTGTGGAAGGCACAGGTGGGTGCCTGAAAAGCACCATATATTTGAGCCCTGTAAGAACCAAGGACCCTGAGGGCAGAGCCAGACAAGGATTGGGCCCAAGAGGGCTGATGCCCAAGCTGGTTAACCAAATTGGAAGTAACAACCATGAGGCATGGGTGTGGCTCTGGAAGAGTCTGGAGGTCATGACTGGAGCCCTTAAAGTGCAGTTAGGTCCAAAAGGGCCTCAGTTAGCACCCCAAGGCGATAAGGCCTGGAGAGTCAGGACCAGTGCTTAGAAGAGTGAGTTTGGTACCAGCAGGGCACAAATACTATGAGGCAGCTAGTAGAGGAAACTTGTCAGTGGATGGAGGGTCTGGTGACAAGAAGGACCAAGGGTCCAGCTAAGGAAGGGAAGGGAACCTACACATAGCACCACCAGGATCATTCTAAGGATCCAGCAGCAAGGTGTAGCAGGCGGTACTGCAAAAGGGAATATAATACAGTATGCTGAAGAGTTGGAGTAAGGGGGCAGAGTTAGGTCGGCCTCTAGGGGGCACCATGGCCACCCTTGGCCAGGTTCTCTCACATAAAATGACAGGCTTTGTGGATAGGAGAAAGCAGTAAATGTGATATATCTTAACTTTAGCAAGACTTTTGACACAGTTTCCTTTCAACATTCCCATCAACAAACCACGGAAGTAGAGAGTACTTTAAAGTGGATACATAACTGGTTGGATTCAGCAAGCAGTCACCAATGACTCAATGACTACTATCAAGTGGGATTTCTCAGGGGTCTGTCCTGGATCTGGTTTTGTTGAATATTTTCATTAATGATTTAGGAAATAATAGATCAGGAGGGCTAAATTTCTTTTTGACCCAGATATGGTGATTGTTCTGACCCTGAGCAGAGCAGCAAGACCCTCTAGCCAGGAGCTTCTGGGTTGTAGTCCCAGCAGAATTACTGTCAGACCAGTCAAAATTTCCAGCCTTGGCTGAAGGCAACACCGAATGCTTCTGAAGTAGGCAACACTCCTACCCTGCCCCCTGACGTGTGTAGCAACACGGGAGGAATCCTTCTGAGCCCTGTGTGGCAAACAGCAAAGCACAGAAGCATGGAAAATATCCATAGCATAGCATAAACATAGCTATTCCTAAATAATTCCTGACCAATCCTTGCTTATCCACTTTCTTTTTGAAGTTTACCAGTGATGGAGATTCTACAACTTCTCTAGGCAATTTCACAACTTTCCCTAGGTACCTTCCCACTTGAACTGAGGGCACTTTTAGCAAAATTGCAGATGGCACCACTTTGGGTGGAGTTGCTGACCCTCTGGAACAGTGGTTCTCAAGCTTTTCAAACTTGAGGCACCCTTCAGAAAATTCCAATTGTTTGCTTTCACTCTTTTTTTTTGAGTGCAGCAAAATAATAGAGCAATTCTTCTGTTGTAAGGAACTCAGAAAGACCACAACAGGTTGGAATATTTTGAACACTATGGATTTCTATTTTAAAATTTCTGGATTTAATCTTGTAAATCATCTTTGCACACCTAACTATGTTAAAATTGCATGACTCCCAGGGCACCTGTGAAAGGATCTCCAGGGTGCTATGGCACCCTGGTTAAGAATCGCTACTCTGGAGATCAGGGCTAGAATACCCTGGATAAGATGAAGAAATGGTCCACAATCGGATTAAATTCAACAAGGACAAGCGCATGCAAAAATACAAAGTGACTAGGCTGCAGTACTACAGAGAATGATGTTGGGGTTACATTGGATCATAAACGGAATATGAGCCAATGGTGTGCTCTTGGTGCCAAAAAAGCCAATAGCATACTGGATATTAGCAGAAGCATTGCTTACAAGTCAAGGGAAGTGCATTATTTGGCACTGGAGAGATCTTACCTGGGGTACTGTGCCCAGTTTTGGGCCACACACTTCAAGAAAGATGTGAACAGATTGGAAAGAGTCCAGCAGAGTATGACAAAAATTAGAGGTCTGGGAAACATGACTTGAGGGAAGGCTGAAAGAACTAGGTCTGTTTAGACTGGAGAAGAGACTAAAGAGATTTTGATAATCTTCAAATAGCTGAAGTGTGCTTATAAAAGGGATAGAGAGAGACTTTTCTCCGTGGCTGTAGGGGATAGGACTAGGATCAATGGCTCAAACTTCAGCAAAATAAATTTAGGTTGGAAATTAGAAAGAACTTTCTAACTGTAAGGATGGTTAAGATTTGAAACAGGCTGCCTGGAGAAGTGATGAAATATCCATCCCTGGAAATTTTCAAGAGCAGATTAGACAGATACTTGGCTCAGATGTTTTAGTCAGGAATGATCCTGCTTTGAGAAGAGGACTGGGCTAGATAACTCTGTAGCCCTACTTTCCTATGATCCTAAGCATGCCCAGAGTGAACCCAAAGTCAGTCTCCCCACATTAAATATAGTGATAACAGAAAACATTAAGTATGATTTCTGTGTTTGATTTACCCCAAAGATGATGGCAAGAGCCAAAGAAGAAGAAATAAGGAATGCAAAGAATATCACAAGGTATTTTTCTTCTATTTCAGGGGCCAGGAGGAGAAGGTAAATTTCTATTACACTGGGACATCTGTCCACAGAAGATGATATGGCTATTCTGATTCATCTTAGTCCACACCTCCAGTGTGGTCGAGGGTAGAAACATACAAAATGTTTGCAAGTAGTATCATCAAAATCCGATGCTTACAATGGACCTTAGTCCCCCCATAACTACCCCTCCCAGCCGCCCCTCCCTCCTGGGCCACTGCCATCTACTCCATGCAGCTGATCCTGCCCCACTTCTGCCTGAGCCCACTTCAGTCCCTCCACTGGGAAGAGGGTGGTACTACCTCGGTGGGATGTCAAAGACTGACCAAATTCCTATTGCACTCTGCTGGATGTTGCAAATGTAACATGAAATATTTCACAGTGAAGCCCTTCAAAGTTGTTCCTCTTTCTTCCAGGGTTATTTTTGAAGCAGAACAGCTATTTTTGAAGTGCTTCATTAGGCACGTGGAAAGATTTCAAATTTTACATCTGTCTATGTCATTAGCCCCTTCAGCTTTATTCATCATACTTGCTGTGAATGAAGTGGCTTTATTGAGTCCACTCACTTAGTGGGACTGGGTATGTGCTAGCTCTTAGGTCCCAGCAGGTATCTAAAATCCAGTCTTTAACAGCACATCCGCCCTATCTCACCCACCACAACTCGCTGTAAATGTAAGAAAAGGAGGGAGGCTTGCTGGCCTCGATTGCTGTGGACCCATGTCTGTCTATGGTTTTTCGCACCCAATGACCTGCTTTAGGGTCCTAGGCAAGCAAAGGCAATGCATACGCTGACTTGAATCTGGCCCTAATCATGTGGCTTAACTGCTAGTTCTCTATATTGACTTGGTCTCTGCTCCCAAGCTAGGACAACTTAATTGTGCATAGCCATGGGGCCCCTGGCCCGGATATGGACCTTTTTAATCCAAGAAACATCCTCAGGTGGGTTGCAGGGTACCTTGTCTCGGGATTCTCCCCTATCACTGGCCCTGCAACACCACTACTCACGGTTAGTCATTTTCTTTGGTTCTGTAGGTCCTCTCAACCAGATGGACAACAGTCCTCTGAATGCTGGCACATCTCCTTCCAACTTCTGGATTTAGGCAAGTAGAGAGACTCTCTGAGCCTCAAAGGGAGAGAGTTTCCTACTGTCCTCCTTTGCCCCTGCAGGGGCATAATCCAAGGATTTTGTCTCCTCACTAAGTTCCTCCTTCTTTGTATCTCACTGTCTCTCCAGCAGCCGTTGCTGGGCGTGTTTTTATGACATTCTCCATCAAGCACCCAGCCAACTGGAGTCAGCAGGAGCTGGTAAATCTCGACATCTGTGGTCCTGGTGCATCCCACCCTTTTTCCTCTTGTTTGCAGCAAAGTAAGTGCTTGTGCCCAGAGCAACTTCTTTGGCATTCTTTGGGGTCCTCAAGGCCCTTTCTTCCAGGACCTGGACACTCCTTGGGGCTGGCAGTATAATCTTTACTGCCACATTTGCTAATTCGAAAAAAAAGAAGGGAGACTGGTGACTTACATGTTCACTGAGATCTAATATATACACATCAGATTCCTCATAGCTTCTACTACCATCTGACCTTCATTAGACTGGTTCATTATCTTTGAGTGAGTTTGCCTGCTTCCTTGTGTCATTCTACCCAGTGCTTCATTCTGAGAGATCAGAAAATCATTATTTTTTCAGAGTGCTTCCCTTCAGCCTTTTGACCACCAGAAATATACAAAATGTTTGCGAGTAGTATCATCAAAATCTGTTGTTTACAGTGGAAAATCCACAACTGAAAAAAAAAGAACCAGCAACATTTTCTTTCTAAGCCTGTGCAAGGAACATTATCTCCAGGGGACTCAGCTTCAGCCCTCTAGCTAACATGCATAATTCCATATATGCAACACAACTATGCAGGGGAATCTCATTCTCTTTTGAAAGGTCTTGATCTTTCACTAATCAAGCTATCTTTGCTTCTGTTAATTGTTTGTCTGCTACCCCTGGGAATTTCTCTCTTCTCTAGTTTCATAGACCTGCATGTTGTTTCTAATCATCACTGTACCTGCTTCTTTCCTCAGGCCTGATGAAGAATACTTCACATTTGAAAGCTTGTCTAAGTCTATCCCAACTGTGCAGTAGGCCCAAGATATCACCCAGAAAAATCCCTGCCTCTTGCATTAGCAGTAGAAGCATATACATAGAATGAGGTCTGCAAATCTGACTAACTGTTAAGGTCCAGGTAATTGGGAGACAGTTGGCTCATCTGATTTCCATAGTTGTGCAATTAATTCTCCAACTATTAGGCTTCATAGTCAACCTCAGGAAGTTCAGCTACTGGAATTCACAGGAACAGTTCTCAACTCTCAGGCAGCCAAAGCTTTCCTGCTTTAAAAATAATTTTATATTGTCCTTTTGCATAATACTGACTGTTCAAGAACATCTATTACCACTGATGAAAGTATGTTATAAGTTGTATGATTTACATTACTTCATTCTGGAGTAGTGTCCAGTTTTTTAGCCCGCCCCAAAAGGATAGGATATGAACAAATTGAAAAGAGTCCAGCAAGGGCAAAGAAAATGGTTAGCAGACTGAAGCTCATGACTTATGAGGAGAGGCTGAGGGAAATGGACTTATTTAGTCTGGAGAATCAAAGACTGAGAGGGGTTTTAATAGCAGCTTTCAACTACCTGAAGCGGGGTTTAAAAGAGGATGGAGCTAGACTGTTCTCAGTGGTGGCAGATGACAGAACAAGAAGCAGTGGTCTCAAGTTGCAGCAAGGAAAGTTTTGGTTAGATATTAGGAAAAACTCTCACAAGGAGAATAACAAAGCACTGGAACAGGCTACCCAGAGTGGCTGTGAAATCTCCACCCTTGGAGGATTTTAAGACCCAGCTAGACAAAACCTTGGCTGGGATGATGTAGTTGGGGATGGTCCTGCTTTGAGCAGGGGGCTGAACTAGATGACATCATGGGGTCCTTTCCAACCCTAATTTTCTAATTCTATTATTCTTCTTTTGTGGTGCCATCATCCAGATTTTACCCAAGATCGTTTCGGGAATGGTTGAAGTTTGTCTGTTAACTATACGTGCAGAGCCCAAACCTGTATGTCAAAATCCCAGCGCAAATTCTGGTATCTCTCCAGAAAGAGCAACAGTATGTGTGTTGAGTGCCATTTGCTATCCTTGTACCTATAACATTTTGATTAAAGGTGTTTCCTAGAAGAATTGGGGACCCATTTCAAACACTATCAGACTTGTGGCCCATGGTCTTCAAGGGATACCCAGGCATGTATAAATGTACTGGAGGTTAAGGCAACACAACTTGCATAGAAATTGTTTCCACTCTTTCTGAGAGGAACAACCATCCAAGTTCTAAAATAAAATACAACAACATTTTACATAAATAGGGAGGATCAAGCTCAATCCTCCCACTCACTTTTGTCAAGAAGCTGTAGGAGTATGCATGCATAATCAAGCAGTTATATATACTTTTTGGGGAAGATCAATTATTTAGCAGTCCAACTAATCAAAAAGACATAACTTGTCATGTGAATGTTCTCTCAAGGATTCAATTCTGTATCTGATTTTTTGGAAATGGGGAGATCCTTGAATAGCTTTGTTTGCAACTATTCTGAACAGGAAGTATCCCAAATATCATAGTTTCATAGTGTTTGGGGTCAGAAGGGACCTAAACAGATCATCAGGTCCGACCCCCTGCTCCGGGCAGGAACGAGTGCTGGGGTCGTATCACCTCAGCCAAATATCTGTTCAGCTTCCTCTTGAAGACCCCCAGGGTAGAAGAGAGCACCACCTCCCTTGGGAGTCCATTCCAGAGCCTGGCAGCCCTAACCATAAAGTAATGTCTCCTGATGTCCAGCCTGAACCTTCTCTCTAACAATTTGTGGCCGTTATTCCTAGTAACCCCAGGTGGTACCCGGGGGAACAGAGCCTCCCCCAATTCCCGCTGGTCCCCCCTGGTGAGTTTGTAAACGGCTACCAGTCCCCTCTCAGCCTTCTCTTGTGGAGGCTGAATAGATTCAGGCACTTCAGCCTCTCTTTGTAGGGCCTGGCCTGCTGCCCCTGGACCATGCGAGTGGTCCTCCTCTGGACCCTGTCAATACTAGCCACATCCCTCTTGAAGTGCGGTGCCCAGAACTGGATGCAGTACTCCAACTGCGGCCTGACCAACACTGCATAGAGGGGAAGGATCACCTCCCTGGACCTGCTTGTGATGCATCTGTAGATGCATGACAAGGTGTGGTTAGCCTTACTGCTTCCTCGCATTGACAGCTCATGTTCATCCTGCAGTCAACAATGACTCCAAGATCCCTTTCTGCCACTATGTTGACTAGAAGGGTGTTTCCCAGCTTATAGGTGTGTTGCTGGTTCCTTCTCCCTAGATGCAATACCTTGCACTTGTCTGTGTTGAATTCCATCCTATTCTCATCTGCCCATCTCTGTAACCTGTCTAGATCTAGCTGGATTCTGTTCCTCCCCTCCAGTGTGCCCACCTCGCCCCACATCTTGGTGTCGTCAGCGAATTTGGATAGCATGCTTTTCACACCCACATCACTGATAAAGATGTTGAACAGTACAAGATAGAAACACTATATGGTGTTTCATTTTAATCATGGAAAAATATGGATTTTGGGTTACTTTTTTATAGCTGAAAATTGAGGGTTTTTTTTTTTAATCAAAGAAAACCAGGATCCCTGTTTATGTCACCTTTATTTGTTATGTAACAGAGGAATTTTATTTAACAGCTCTACCAATTTTCCTTCCAAGAGTCTAAAAGCAATGAGGTACCATAGGGCCATTTGCCATGGTCCACCAGGCCAGCTGCCCTAGTAGGTAGAACTAGGCATGACACTGGGGGGTTGCAGGGGTAAGGTTCAGAAGCTATATGTCAGAAACCAGAATGCCAGGCCAGGAAGGGAGTAAGAGTCTGAAGAGTAAGCTATACTAGGGTCAGGAATCAGGAAGCAGATCTGTAGGGAGAGATGCCAAAATCTAGGAGCAAGCTGAAGGAACTGTCAGGAACTAGGGAAATTGGAGGTATTGCTAGGACAAAAAAACTATTCAGAAACTGAACACCCATGTGTTGTGCAGCATAGCTCAGGTGCTGAAGGAGTTCCTTAAATGCAGCTCCAGAACCAATCGGGGAAGGAGCCTGGGGGTCAGCTGGCCTTGATCAGTAGTAACTGCGTCAGTGTACTTAACAAGGTTTACAGGGCTGGAGTCTGCCTGAGTCTTACAGAGATGACCCAGGCTACAGCACAGGAGGAACCTTACAATACTTGCTATCATGTGGGAGTGTTTCATGAATGAGATTCAGCCAAGTGCCTATGCTCCCTCAGGCAGGCGATTATCTCAGAATGGACAGACTTCGTCTGAAGTTACCTTATTTTATTTTATATACCTCCTCTGCTCGTGCTTGTAGGGAGGAAGTTAGACGGACCAAAGCTACCATGGAGCTGAGAATGGCATCCCAAGTAAAAGACAATAAGAAATTGTTTTTTAGATATATAGGGAGTAAAAGGAAGGCCTAGGGAGGAACAGGACCCCTGCTAAATGGGCAGAAACAATTGGTGACAGACAGGGGGGACAAGGCTGAACTCCTCAATGAGTTCTTTGCCTCAGTGTTCCTAAGCGAGGGGCACCACAAGTCTCTCACTGGGGTTGTAGAGAGGCAGCAGCAAGGCGCCAGACTTCCATGCATAGACCCTGAGATGGTGCAGAGTCACTTGGAAGAACTGGATGCCTTTAAGTCGGCAGGCCCAGATGAGCTCCATCCAAGAGTGCTGAAGGCACTGGCCGACATCATTGCAGAGCCACTGGCGGGAATATTTGAATGCTCGTGGCGCACGGGCCAAGTCCCGGAGGACTGGAAAAGGGCCAATGTGGTCCCCATTTTCAAGAAGGGGAGGAAGGAGGACCCAGGCAACTATAGGCCAGTCAGCCTCACCTCCATCCTTGGCAAAGTCTTTGAAAAAATTATCAAGGCTCACATTTGCGAGAGCCCGGCAGGACAAATTATGCTGAGGGGAAACCAGCACGGGTTCGTGGCAAGCAGATTGTGCCTGACCAATCTAGTCTCTTTTTATGACCAGATTACAAAACGCCTGGACACAGGAGGAGGGGTGGATGTTGTATACTTAGACTTCAGGAAGGCCTTTGATATGGTATCCCACCCCATACTGGTGAACAAGTTAAGAGGCTGTGACTTGGATGACTACACAGTCCGGTGGGTGGCGAATTGGCTAGAGGGTTGCACCCAGAGAGTCATGGTGGATGGGTCGGTTTCGACCTGGAAGGGTGTGGGCAGTGGGGTCCCGCAGGGCTTGGTCCTTGGACCGATACTCTTTAATGTCTTCATCAGTGACTTGGACGAGGGAGTGAAATGTACTCTGTCCAAGTTTGCAGATGACACAAAGCTATGGGGAGAAGTGGACACGCCGGAGGGCAGGGAACAGCTGCAAGCAGACCTGGACAGGTTGGACAAATGGGCAGAAAACAACAGAATGCAGTTCAACAAGGAGAAATCCAAAGTGCTGCACCTCGGGAGGAAAAATGTCCAGCACACCTACAGCCTAGGGAATGACCTGCTGGGTGGCACGGAAGTGGAAAGGGATCTTGGAGTCCTAGTGGACTCCAAGATGAATATGAGTCGGCAGTGTGACGAGGCCATCAGAAAAGCCAATGGCACTTTATCGTGCATCAGCAGATGCATGACGAATAGGTCCAAGGAGGTGATACTTTCCCTCTATCAGGCACTGGTCAGACCGCAGTTGGAGTACTGCGTGCAATTCTGGGTGCCGCACTTCAAGAGGGATGCGGATAACCTGGAGAGGGTCCAGAGAAGGGCCACTCATATGGTTAAGGGCCTGCAGACCAAGCCCTACGAGGAGAGACTAGAGAACCTGGACCTTTTCAGCCTCCGCAAGAGAAGGTTGAGAGGCGACCTTGTGGCTACCTATAAGTTCATCACGGGGGCACAGAAGGGAATTGGTGAGGATTTATTCACCAAGGCGCCCCTGGGGGTTACAAGAAATAATGGCCACAAGCTAGCAGAGAGCAGATTTAGATTGGACATTAGGAAGAACTTCTTCACAGTTAGAGTGGCCAAGGTCTGGAACGGGCTCCCAAGGGAGGTGGTGCTCTCCCCTACCCTGGGGGTCTTCAAGAGGAGGTTAGATAAGCATCTAGCTGGGGTCATCTGAACCCAGCACTCTTTCCTGCCTATGCAGGGGGTCGGACTCGATGATCTATTGAGGTCCCTTCCGAACCTAACATCTATGAATCTATGTGCGTAACCAACATTGCCAGATGCAAATCTGTGCTTAGGGGAGAAAGAGGTATGTGTTTGGTTTGGTTGGCTTTTTTTTCAGTGATGAGCTACAATTGTACATGAGTTGTGGTTCAGAACAAGAAAGAATGGTGAGTTTTTAACGGACATAGATAATTGTATGAGGTATTATCTCTTATCCCCACTAACTGCTCTAGTTAGCATTTAACTGTAGCTCCACATTAAAAGATGAAATGGAAAACAAAGTTGTCGATAATCTCTCTTTTTCCTGTGATTTCATTGCTTATATTAACAGATACCTGAGGTATTTAGTGACAGGGAAACAAAAAGCAATGCTGGTTAAATATAAATCAAATTACATTATGTCAGTATCCAAAGAAACTTTTGCTAAAAAGCTCTACCTATGAAAAATAAATAGATGTATGATCCAAAGACTTGCATATTTTACCCAGAACCCAAAAATGAAATTTATGTTTAACTTACTGTATTTATGAATTCCATTTCCCAAGCTTGAAATCCTTCTCAGTAAATGGATGGGACAAATGTGTCTCTGCTATGGCTGTGAAAAGCTTTGGTCCCTGACTCGTTTCAGCAGAGATTCGGCCCGATTTAGTGGCTGAATCTCTGAATCCGAATCAAATCAAAGGACCCTTTAATGTCTCCAAATTGAATCAGAACCCTCCAAATCAATTCGGAGGGATTCGGCACATCGGACATAGACACAGCTTTAAATGTTTTTTCTACTTACCTTTATATACCAGGTGGCTCATGAGTGCTGAGATGTTGGGGCGCATGGAGTGTCCCACAGAAGCGCAGGGGGCTCCCCAGCGTGCTCAGCAACAGACCCGGAAGTGGACCAGAAGCACTTCCAGTCCACTTCTGGGTCCACCGGGCAGTGCGCAAGGGGGCCCCCCCTGCACTCCCCCCCCCCCCCGGGCTCAGTGACTGATGCCTCCTGGGTCTGAGGGTGGCACCTGGGGTCCCCCCATGGCTAATCATCAAGGCAGGGAGGGTGGGGCCCAGCGCGCTCTCCAGTGGACCCAGAAGTACTTCCAGTCCACTTCTGGGTTTGCCGCTGAGCACGTGGAGGGCCCCTCCGCGCTCCTATGGGTTGCTCCATGCGTCCCAGCATCACAGCATTCAGAAGCCACACTGGTACCTCAGGGTATTTAGAAAAAACATTTAAAGCTGTGTCTATGTCTTAATCAGCATTGAATCTTCAGATTCGGCCAAATCAAATCAGGGACAGTGATCTGAATCAATTAATCGAATCACTGTCCCTGATTTGCACACTGGTGCAAACAGTCAACTCCAAATGTGCTGTCAGTGGATAAATATGGGCTGGTCATTTCCACATCTTTTGATGGTACTTTTACGAAACCTAAACAAAACAAAATCGCAAACAAAGGATTCCTTTTTATAAAAGAGAAGCAGCTGCATGAGCTGCATGAGGTTAAATGAGTGTTCTGTATACTATTGGCAGACAAGGTTCTTTGGATAGATGTGGTATCTTTTATTAGACCAACTAAATAGTTGGAAAAATTATTATTTGCAAGCTTTTGTGCACAAATGTCCTTCTTTAGGCATAAGGGAAAGTGTGACAAAAATAGAATCCCAGAAGAGAATTTACCTGGGGGGAAAGACTAGCAGAGCCAGCGCAAAGCTATGCCGAGACAGAGGAGCAGCAGCTGGAAAGAACGCCACGCCAGAAGAAAAAAAAAAAGCAAAAAGCAGCCAACCTGGGAAGTGTGGGCGCATTTTATGGCTGTGTGCTGGTGCTGATTCGCCAGCCAGCTCATTGAAAAGGGAATAAAAACCCTGCTGGACAGGAGACAGGGGGAACTGAAAAAGGGTTCCCCGGTGGGCAACAAGCAGCTCAGAGCGGAGCAAAGCCCCATGGAGGGAAAGTGGTGGCAGCCCAGGAAGGGGCTTTTGGAGATAATTTAAGCCCAGAAGGGCTATATTACTCACCTGAAGCGGAGCTGTGGACTCCTGACATCTCCTGACCGGAATGGACCCACCAGGGACCTGCAGAGAGACAATTGTCCACTCCATGGTGATTACAGGCCAAGGAGAGTGGAACCGATGCTGGGAGACAAGGTAAGCCGGGGTCAGGAAGCAACTAGGCCAGTCCCAGTATGGCAGAGTGGGGTGAACTGACATCCGTATATGTTTATACTGATTCAAAAGGCCAAGACACATGTAATGGTACCGTAACCAAACCCAGAAAACCAGGACTCAACATCATTGGTTGGCTTTAGGTAGGGTGTAGGGGAGGCGGAGCCCCAAAATGGGAAGACTAAAGGAGGAGACCAGGAGGGACGGAACATACATCTTTCTCCCTACTAAATACATTTATTACAGCAAAGACATGGCAAGTGAGGACCCTCTGGAATCCGACTTGATAGTAGGCCATCTTTTCCCCGAGCAATGTCAATGTCTGAAAAACCCATACGAACCAGATGCACTGGTGTATGGCACAGTCGATTATAGAGAGTCTGATGGTGTTTTGTGTTCTCCATGGTGGAATAGAAGCCAATATGCAAAATGTAGGTCTGTGAAAATGCAAATGGCGGTGAGGATCAGAAGAGATGATTTAGTCTCCATTTAGTCTGAAGAAGAGAAGACTGAGGGGGGGATCTGATAATAGCTTTCAACTACCTGAAGGATGGAGCTAAACCAGGGGTCAGCAGTGTTTTTGGGCAGACTGCCAAAAAAACCCCAATGTCCACTTGTAAGATGTTGGTGTGTCAGGCAAACAAAACAGAGCGGGGGGCGGGGGAGGGAATTACCAGTTATCGTTTAGATTGGGAAAGGAAGCAGTTCAGTGGGCAAGGGGGAGAAGGGAAGGGTTGCAATGCCACTTAAGGAGGCAGGAGAGAGCAGGGAGGGGAAGTGGTGGGGGAGTCACAAGGGTCCTGAACCTTGTGGCAGTGCAGCCCCAGCCCCACCAACCCACACTGATGGCGCACGTGCACCTACCACCAGCAATAAACCAGGCTGGGGCTCCACAGACCCCAGGTGAGCTGGTTGCAGCCTCTGGACTGCCTCTGGACTGCCAGGCTCTGGGCAGGCCCCTGCCACCTGCCATGGAGCTCAGACTGCTCACAGCAGGCAATGGGGAGGATGCAAGCAGCTGCACTGGGGTCTGTGGAGCCCCAAGTCCTTGCTGGTGGTGGGTATATATGTGCCTCAGGACAGACAGTGGGGAAGGGGCCAGGGCTGCGCTGCCACAAGAAGGATCTGGCCCCTCGTGGCTACCCTGCCATCTGTCCCAAGGTACGCATACACCCATCACAGGCAACAAGCCAGGCAGGGGCTCCACAGACCCCAGGGGAGCTGCTTGTAGCCTTCCCACTGCCTGCTGTAAGCAACTCGGGATCTGTGGATGGTGGCAGGGGCCTGGCCAGAGCCTGGGCCAGCTGTGGCAAGCTGGCATGCCTAGCAGAATGTCTTAATATACCATGTTTTGGCATGCGTGCTGGGGGTTGCCAACCCTTGAGCTAGACTGTTTTCAGTGGTGGCAGATGACAGAACAAGGAGCATTGGTCTCGAGTTGCAGCAAGGAAAGTGTAGGTTAGATACTGGGAAAACACTCTCACCAGGAGGGTAGTAAAGCACTGAAATGGGTTACCCGGAGAGATTGTGGAGTCTGCATCCTTGGAGATTTTAAAGTCCTAGCTAGACAAAGCCTTGGCTGGGATGATACAGTTGGGAATGATCCTGCTTCCAGCAGAAGGTTAGAATAGGTTTGTCCCTGTCTGGCCCATCCTCCATCCCCCTTGCCCAGCCCCTCTGCAAGGAGGTAAGCCCTGTAATATATAAATAAACTGGCAAATTGCCCATCAAGAATAACCAGAGCGGGGGGCCAACAAGGACGGATCCCTGCATCTGGCTCTGCACCCTCCCTGCCACTCCTTGTCTGGCCCCGCTCCACACCCCTGCTACCACTCTGGGTCTTGCTCTGCTCCACCCTCACCCCCCTCCCAGTGCTTCAGGTCCAACCCTGCTCCCCCCTCACACCCTCCCACTTTGGGTCTGACCCCGCTCCTCCCTCTTCCCCCCAAACCGCGTCAGGTCAAACCCCGCTTCCCCCCACCCCACCACTGCTTCGGGTCCAGCCCCACTCTCCCCCCTCCCCCCTGCTGCTTTGGGTCTGACCCTGCTCCCTCCCTCCCCCTGCTGCTTCGAATCTGCCTGGCCCACATCCACCTGCCTCCCTGCTCCCCACCCTGCCCACCGACACCCCCTCCCTGCTGGCTGTTCTGGGGGGCGTTTGAGCTGGGTGGTGGGCGGGCACCACTGCCATGATCCCCTCCTTTGCCCTAAGGCAGGGAGGTATGGGGGAAGCCCCGCTGCTCAGACAGCCAGGACGTGTTCCCCACTGCCAAACTTTTCCGGCAGTGGCGCAAATTGGGTCCGCAGAGCCTGGGCCACCCAGCCAATTGCTGCCTGCCCTCTTGGCGGCACATGCACAGTTAGCCAGAAGCATTATGGAGAGACAGACACAGACAGACTAGGCCCTTTATTATATTAGAATTGTTTAAATTGGGTGCCACTTAATTCTCAAAAGTTATAGAGCAGTGCCTTAAGCCCAGTAAGGGGTGCCTAGAGTCTGATAAGGTTGAGAACCACTGAATTATAGGAATATTCTAGAGATTAACGTTTTTTTAATTTTTAATTTTTTATTTTTTTTTTACTGAGACTCTTTTTTTTGGTATCTCTCTGACCATAAAATGATTTCAATACAATGAGTTGACCATAGGGGTCAGAGGGAGAAATTAAAAACTCTATAGTTGGCCTAAAGTAACTTTTCCATATCTAAAAATGACTCTGTTTTAAAGTCTGCTGTCTCAGGACCTTACAGAGTTTTGAGCATGTGCCAAGTCCCATTGGGAAATTGGGGGCTTTTCATCATTGGAAATATTTGTGCTTCTAGTTTTGTAGTCCTGCAAGGTATGAGACTTTAAAACCATGGCCTTGTTCTGCATAAAAAGTTGTCACAGTACAGGACTGAATCTGGCCCAGCCATGGCCTCAGACAAATATGCGGTGTTAGGAAAACAGGCAGCTATTTTTGTGGCAAGTTGATTTGGAAAAAAATACAGCTGTTTGAATCCTGACGCGGCTGAGCATTTGGAATGTTAGCCAGAAGGCCTGTCTCCTTGAGGGGATTTACTTAGAAGTGAGAATCTTTGTTGTAGCTGCTTTATATATACTGGCATGCAGTATCCGAATCACAGTCAGTCATTGCGTCTGCATCATGGAGATTTTCTCCAAACTGTGCATTAAGTATTGTAGATGGGTATCTAGCACTCCTTTGCACTGCTGCTGGGATCTGGGTGCTCTGGGGTTGGTCATCCCAGCGTGCATAGATGATATGATAACTACTGGAAACTAGCCAAAAGTTATGTGTTCCACAGTCAGGGGTCAAACTCTAAAACTCCTCTCTTGACATCCCAGGATCCTCTCTTTTCAGTCAGCAAGCACCAGTTTGAAAGTCCTAACGCAACTCTCAGACTGGCAGTCAGTCATCTGCAGTGGCTTGTGCAGATGTTGCAGTTTGGCAAATCAACCACCAGGTGATTGGGAAGTTCTACAACTTCCCCTTCCCCACCTGTAGCTACACCAAAATGAGAAGAACAAGGAGGAGGAGGAAATTGGAAAAACTACTTCAGGAGAGACTTTTCTTGGACCAGCGTCTCTATAACTGGGCTTAAGGCAGGGCACAGTGGCACCTAAGGGTGTTTTTACATGTGCTCTGGGGGTGGGGCAGGCGCTTTAGTTAGAGCGTCTCAGTGAGAGCTGCTCTAATTAAAGAGGCCACAGTGTCTCATGTATCAGCATCCCCATGCTTCAAAATGGCAGTGGGGGTGCTTTAATTAAAGCTTGTTGAATGAGCTTTAGATAAAATGCTCCCACTACCATTTTGTAGCATGGGGACGCTGCTACACAAGATGTGGAGGTTACTGGAGCACACTAATGAGCATGCTCCAGCAGACTTGATTAATTGGCCTCTCTGCAAATCTATAGGCACCCTTAAAGACTAACTCATTCAGAAAGGCATAAGCTTTTATGAGTGATAGCCTATTTTGTGACATGAGGAACAAGCATATGTTGGTGGAAAGGATTATATTGTGGGCCTGGGATGAACAACAGTGACGGCTAAACTTCAAGATAACAAAGGGCACTTTCCTGGAGATCTGTTCTGAGTTTACCCTAGAGCAGCATAGGTAGTACACCAGTAAAAGACTTAACATATCCATTCAGAAGCCTATTGCCATTATCTTCTAGAATGGGAGGACAATTATTTCGGCTGGAGGGCCGCTTAACAAGCATTGGTGAACTGTTAAGGGCTGCAAGGGTGGCTTCGCCCCTTGACAGGTGCCCCACCCCCTGGTTTCCATCTTGGGACCAGAGGTCCCACCCTGTAACCTCTGACCTTTGCCCCCAGAAGTCCCTCCCCTTGCTCCTGGAAGCACTTCTTTTTGGAAGTGGGGTTATCATCTTGGAACAAGAAAAAAAAAACTAAATTATATACTAAAAATCAAACATGCACAGTAATATTTTAATTTTATTTTTTAAATATTTTTGTTCTAATTTGTGTGTGTTTGCATTGTGTATATAGAGATGATTACATAATAGCTGAAAATTAATCTTACTCTTGTACATTGGGGGCGTGTGGAGGGGTGTCGGGATATGGGTGGGTGGGTATGGGCTTTGTAGGTGTGTGTATGTGTGTGTCACGGGATGGGGTCACCAGGGATGGCCATGATGCCCCTAGGGCTCCATGACTATGCCAATCTTACCCAAGGGGCACCCTTTTCCTCTCCTGCTACATCTTGCTGGTAATTATAATATAGGGAGGCTGCCCTCGAGTTTGTGTTTAGACATGGTCCTGATGGACCCCGCTGAACACTGTGGGTTCTTGGACCTCTTTCTGGGTCCTGCTCAAAATGGATGCCTCATGGGATGCTCTCACCCTTATGGGCTAGATACTTGGCTTCAAAACCACCTCTTTACCATGCCCTAAGCCTCGCAGATGGTATTTAAACATTGCCTCTCTGGGGGCTTGCTATAACTCGGCCTCCTGTCATCACCGGACTTTTCACAGCCCTGTCTCTGTGCTGGACTCTCTGCAGCCCCTTTGTTACCACGCGCTGGGGTCTGCTTACCCCCTGTCACTGTGCCCTCTGGTGCTGGGGTCTGCTTACCCCTGTCACCGCACCCCCTGGTGCTGGGGTACCCACACTGTAGTGGGCCCCCAATGAGGCCTCTTCCTTTCCAAATAGCCTCAGCCCAATCCACCAGTTTATAAACAGCAACCAAAATATGAGTCCCTGGGCTATAATGTAACACAAGCAGTTCAGGGTGTGCTCTGTCCCTTTAAAAGAGTCAAACTTCCCCCCCGCACTAAGTGCCTTGTAGGCCACGGGACCTGGTGGGCTCCTGGAGCCCCATAAGCCCTACATGCAGCATATCAGGCAGCCACAGTGTCTCTGGGCAATTCTTCCCTGCAGGCTTCTTCCCCTGGCTGTTGCCAGAGAGCTCACTTCTGCTGCTCTCAGCCCTGGGGTTTATATGTGCCAGGGCCCCGCCTTCTTCCAGTCAGCTGACTGGGTGCAGGTGCAGGCTAATTCCCTTGTTAGCCTGCTGCCATAGTAACCTGCACCTGTGGGGTTTCAGTCTGGCTCTTAGGACCCTCTCCCTAGGCATTTTCTGCTCTTAAAGAAGTAGGTGCCTTAGTGCCCTGCGACAGTGTGTGTGTGTGTGGGGTGTGCGGATATGTGTGGATGTGGGTGGGAGAGGGTGTGGTTGTGGGGGACAGTTTGTGGGTATGATGGGGTGTGCACAGGAACCCCCCTTTTGCAGGCCCCCCTGAGCCAGTCAGTCCTTGTCCCCACCCCCACCCTGCAACAGCTCAGAGTCTGCGCACCCTGCAATGCCCCCTCACACACAGCCCCTGCCCCGCCCCGTGCCCGCTCTGGACTCACCCCAGCAGGAGCAGAACAGCTGGAACCCATGCACACAGCCCGGACCTGGTCTGCCCTACGCTTGCTCCACACTGCCTGCCTGTGGCATGACCTACCACCCCCTAGGCATGCATTGAGCCTGGCATTGCTCCATGGCTGGACTGCCTTTCTAGGCAGCCTAGGAGTTGGTGGCTCCTTTCAGCTGCTGCCATCACTGGCCCCAGCCCCATGGTACCGGTGGGGACCCACGCACACAGTCCCGACCCAGCTCACCCTGCATTTGCTCTGGACTCACCCTCCCAGGCTCAGCAGCAGTGACAGCCAGGCAGAAACTGTTCCTTGGTGCGGAGGCAGCAGTGGTGGTAGTGCAGAGCAGGCACAGGGCAGCCTGCTGCAGGATCTGGCCAGCTGCAGCAGGAATGACCCAGCAGCAGTGAGGGGGAGGGGCCAAAGGGAAGCAGTAGAAATGCAGGGGAGCCTGGCGTGGGCTCTGGGTAGCTGCAGGAGGAAAGGCCTGGAAGTGGCAAGGGGAGGGGCCACTTGTTCCCCACATGGAGGAACAGTTTCTGCCCAGCTGCCACCATTGCTGCCGCTGCTGAGCATGGGCGGGTGAGTCCAGAGGAAGCACAGGGCAGGCGGGATTGGGGCTGTGTACATGGGTCCCTGCCGGTACCACAGGACTGGGGTCAGTGGTAGCAGAGGCAGGAAGGCATTGCCGCTGCTTGGGCTCCCTAGAAAGGCAGTGCAGCCACAGAGCCACTCCAGCCCTGCTGTGTGCCCAGGGTGTGGCAGGACATGTCATGGGCTGGTGATGCCTGGGCTAGGCAGGACCAAGGGAACTGCCATGGGCTGGATCTGGCCCAGGGGCCGTATTTTGCGCACCCCTGTTCTATAAACTTACAACCCCTCACTGTTACTGCTAGGGTGGCCACTAACCATCTTCAGAATACAGGACATCCCCTTGGTGAGGGAGGGGGACCGCTGGCCCCCTCAGCCAATCAGTGGAGAGGGGCAGGGTCACCGCCTCAGCCAATTAGCAGTGAGGGTTGGGGGCCACGGGGCCCCTTGGCCAATCAGCAGTAATGGGTGGAGCCACCATAAAAAGGCTACCTCCCTCCCTGGCTCAGAAACCTGCTTCTTCTGGCTGTGCACCACTCTACCTCTAGCCACAAGCAATAGAATCATGAGGACAAATGATTGACATGTATTTCCACCAACGAGCTGAAAATCAGGAGTTTTTGCAATCCATTCTTCATTTAGAAATGGACAGGGGACAAAGCATTTAAAACAGGATGGTCCGGTATAGAAACAGGACCAAATGGCCACCCTAGTTACTGTTCAGTTGCTAACCAATTTGGTATGACAAATCAATCATTGGGGTGGCTGTGATAGAAGTTTGTTCTACTGTTGAAAATTTGCAATCACTACATATTATTAGGCTCACATATCCTCAAGAAACTGCTAATGGTTTTGCTTATAGGGTTCTTCAATAGCATTAGAACAACTGGTGGACCTCACTTCTTTTTTATTTATCCCGCCATGCCAAGGTCTTAGTGTGTTAATAAATAGAAAGGGTTATCTGTTTGGTGTTCTACATTGCCTGGTTGACTCCTGTATTAGGTTTACCAATGTTAATGTGAGTTGGTCTGGAAAAGGTCATGCTGCTAGAACTTTCAGGAACAATCACCTGTTTTCTCTAAGAAAACAGCTGCTAATACTGTGGACATTAATGGTGTCAGCATTCCTCCTCTTATTTTGGAAGATCCTGCTTGCTGTCTTTTATTATAGCTAATTAAAACTTCTCCTGGATATTTAAAACATAAAAAGCATGTTTTATTACTGCCTGAATAGCAGTAGGTTGACAGAGGAATGTGTTTCTGAGAGAATGAAGGGTAACTAGAAGCTTACTATAAAGCTGGAAATAGTCGAGCAATACACGTATCAAATTATAGCTGCATGCTGTGTCCTGTACAATATTTGCAAGAGAGAAAGCCAGAGCCTCATTGAGGGCCTGGAGGTAGGGGTTGGGAGAGTTTCAGGTTACTTTGAGCAGCCTGCAGGACAAACTCCCTAAATGACAACTTCCAGAGCCATGTTATCAATAAGGCCTCTTGCACCTACCTGGAGAGAAAAACATCATGTTTGGTATATATGCCTTGCCTAACACTTTTGAGTTACTTGCATTTCTTGGAGCACTGAGTCATGGTCTGTTGGGCTCTATGGAACATTGGTTTGTGTACTCTTCATACATTTCTATATAGATTTTTAACAGGATGGTGCATGTAAAAAATCTGGAGCAGTGTTATACATCATCACTCTCTGGGGTTTATTTAGGGTGACCACATGTCCCATTTTAGCCAGGGCAGTCCCAGATTTCAGAGGCTGGTCCTGGCTGACTATTTGGAATTATAATGGGCGTCCCAGAAATGCAGAGGCGCAAGGCACAATCTGGCTAGCAGTCAGAGTGGTGCAGAGTGCCAAGGCAGTGTCCTGGATTTCCCAGATGATGTCCAGGATTTCCATACGGTCAGCCTAGGTTTATTGTGCATGCTTTGCACTTTTTAATTAATTTCTAGCATTTTGTGTCTTTTGCTTTGTGTGCTTGGGCCTATTGGACTAGGAGCCTTTATTTTTGTGTGTAGGGTTTGTGAACAATTCTTTGTAGATCCTTTATGGATGACTATTAATTTTCCAAACAGGAACTCTTTGGCTGATGGGTGAAAATTAAAAAAAAAAGAAAAACCTTAAAAATGTAAAATGGAATATATATGATTATCCTACAAGTGAAAATAGTGATAACAGTAGGAGTTTAAAGAGTAAGGGAGATTTCAGTTCAGTCTGGAGCTTTTGGTTCATTGCAGAAAGGCTCACAATCACCATAAGTAGCCTTTCCTTTTGGTGGCAGCTGGAGCATTTTAGGAGCTGGAGTAGAATAAGGAGCAGGAGCTGGAGTGGGACCTAGTACATGGCAGTTCTTATGTTCTTATGTTATGATGGCATCAGTTCAGCATTTGGATTATAGGGGTCAAAGGAGTTTGCTACCAAAGTATGCTGTTCTCAGTGCCAAAGAGCTGTAGTATGGTGTTTTATAGATAAACTCCTGTTCCTGATAAGAAGAGTTCTCCACAGAAAGTAAGAGGCAGTTTTGATAGAACACACTTCCCAGAAGTATTAATCTGCTTGTTGTTCATCTCTGCCACCTCTCTGCATCTTTCAGTCCGTTTCTGTAGTTTGCTCAGTCATAGCAAGGCTCTGTTCCACCATTATGAACTCACTTTCCACCAGTTCCCTGGCTCACAACGAATCCCTTTTTGCCAGTTTATTGGTTACTGCAAGGCTCTCTTTCTTGGTCTCTCTGTCCTTCTGCTTATCATCACTGAGCAATGCCATCCATTCTTAAGCTGCCTCCCTCCCCTCATTTTTCATAGGCTTTCACTAACTGTTTCAAGAAACCTGTCGACATTTCTTCCTTTTCTTGTCTTTACAACTTGCCAGGCATTGGACAGTTGATGGTCCGAATGTCCAAAATGGCAAGCCTGAAAGAAAATAACAAGCAGTTAATTTCATTTTTTACTTTCCACAACAGTTCAGTTACAATTTTTGTTCAGCTCACAGTTTTCAGATGCTGCCCCTAGAGCTCCTTCCCATTCTTTGGAGACTTTGGTGATGGTATATAGGAACACAGGAATGAAAGGGACCTCATAGGTTGCTGGAGTCCAGTTACCTACATTCATAGGCAATCAGTTTTCCAGAAGGTCCCTCAATAAAATCTTGCCTCTCACAGCCACAAAGCACACTATTAAAAACCCTATAATATAGATTTCATAGATTTCGTAGACATTAGGGCTGGAAGGGACCTCAGAAGATCATCGAGTCCAGCCCCCTGCCCAAGGGGCAGGAAGTCAGCTGGGGTCATAGGATCCCAGCAAGATACACATCCAATTTCTCTTGAAGGCGTTCAATGTGGGTGCTTGAACCACCTCTGATGGCAGGCCATTCCAGACCTTGGGGGCTTGGACAGTAAAGAAATTCTTCCTTATGTCCAGCCTGAAAAGGTCTTGCTGGAGTTTATAACCGTTCGACCTTGTCATCCCTTGGGGCTCTCTAGTGAACAATTGTTTCCCCAGATCCTGGCGAACACCCCGATGAACTTATAGGTGGCCATCAGATCGCCCCTGAGCCTGCGCTTTTCCAGACTAAAGAGCCCCATAGCTCTCAGCCTGTCGTTATAAGGTCTGTTTTCCTGACCTCTGATCATGCGCGTGGATCTCCTCTGGACTCTGTCAAGCTTCTCCACCTCCTTTTTGAATTGTGGAGCCCAAAACTGGATGCAATACTCCAGCTCTGGCCTCACCAAGGCTGAGTACAACGGGAGAATGATGTCCCGGAATTTACTTGAGAAGCATCTATGGATGCAAGCCAGTGTTTTGCTCGCTTTACTAGCCGCAGCATCACATTGAAAGCTCATGTTCATCTTGTGGTCAATCATGACCCCTAAGTCCTTTTCATTTGTAGTGCTACCCAGCATAGTACTGCCAAGCCTATAAGGATGCTGCAGGTTTTTCCTCCCAAGGTGGAGAATCTTGCATTTTTCTGCATTAACCACCATCAGGTTCTCATCGGCCCATTTCCCGAGCCTGTCAAGGTCAGTCTGGATCGCCCTCCTGTCCTCAGGTGCGGATGGTTTACCCCAGATTTTGGTATCATCAGCGAACTTGGCCAGTCTGCTTCTGACTCCAATGTCAACATCATTAATGAAGATGTTGAACAATACAGGTCCAAGGACAGAGCCTTGGGGGACCCCACTGGTCACAGGGCACCATGATGATTGACTTCCGTCAACCACCACCCTCTAGGTCCGACCACAGCACCAATTCCCCAGCCAGCGGATCGTGGTGGACCCGAGGCCGCAGTTGGCCAGTTTTGGTGGATGGTGAAGGTGATCAGCTTGTGGTTGCTGTCGCTCAGCTTCTCATCGATCATTAGGTCACTGATTAGGTTGTCCCTGGTTGCCAGTACCAGGTCGAGCAGCACTTTACCTCTCGTTGGCCTGTAGACTTCTTGAGTCAGATAGAGGTCATCCACGCACGAGAGGAAGCTTTGCGACCACTTGGATTTAGCCGAGTGCTCTTCCCACGAGATGTCTGGGTACTTGAAGTCTCCCATGACAGCCATGGACTGGGAGCATGTGGCCTCAGCCATGGTGAACTCCTGCTCAAGCTCTTGACTTTGGGTGGGAGGTCTGTAGTAGATTCCCACCATCGTGTCCCCTGTGCCATGTTCCCCATAGATTTTAACCCAGAGGGTCTCCAGCCATTCACTGTGGTCGCCTATATTGGCTTGCAGGGATGCGTAGCTCTCCTTGACATAGAGAGCTATACCCCCGCCCCTTTTGTCTACTCTGTCTCTCCTGTACAGGGTATAGCTGTCTATACCCATGGTCCAGTCATGGGTGGAGTCCCACCAGGTCTCCCTTATCCCTATGACATTGTAATTATTTATGTTAAGCAGGAGGACAAGTTCCTCCTGCTTATTCCCCAAGCTCCTGGCATTCATGTACAGGCAGGCAAGCATCCCCTTGGGGGCCCGTGCCTTGCCCACAGATTGATCCACAGGCAAAGAGCTAAAGAGGCAAAGGCACCACTAATGCCTTGCAACTGGTGATCCTACAAAAGAGGAATATACCCCACAATACAAAGGAAAGCAAAAAAGCCCACAATCCATGTCAAGCTGACCTAGTGAAATATTTCTTCCAGGCCCTATTAGGCAATTGGTTTAACCCTGAGTGCATGGGCCAGACCAAATAGGTGGACAGCTAAGAGGTTTTTAATACCATTAGAATTACCAGTGCACAACAGCCAAGTTCCTCCACCTGGCCATGGCCAATGTCCAGCAATTATCAGTGAGGGTGCTGTGGCATCCTGGGGTGCCTTGAGATCCTTTCAAGGGTTCTATGGGGTGCGACCCAATGTTAACACTGTTAGGTGTGCAAAAAGAATTCAGAAGGTAAATCCAGAAATTTTAAACCTTCTCAGCTGTTGTGGTTTCTCTGAGTTCTTTGCAACAGAGAAATTGCTCTATTTTTGTTGTGTAGTCAAAATGAGAGAAAACTGAGAGCTGGCATTTTCCAAGGGCTGCTTTAAAAGGTAGAGAACTACTGCTTTAGAGAAGGGTGAAGAAATCCTAGAAGCTAGTAATGTGTTCATGGGGGAATTTCTTTTTCTGGCCTTGATAGGTGATCAGCAGAAGCCCTAAAGCATGGGATTTTTCAGACACCTTCTGCACACAGATCAAGTTTCTTTTTAATCCCTTGATGGAGGGACTAAATATACAAATGATATATTATTATTATTATTTACTACATAATGATATATATTATGGTATATATAATATTTATATAGCTGGCATAGTATACTTCCTTCCACTGTGCAGTTTTTAAAAGAAATCATTGACATGAATAGTTTCAATATTTTTGCTTGAGTTATTCGTTTACCATCAGGTCAAATGAGAAATTGCTCTTCTAATTAAAAACACCTGCTAATCAAAAGACAAGCAGCAAGCTGCTTATGTAGTTGATTTCACAGGTCATTCCAGGTCTAAGTTCCTTAGCTGGCTTCTTTCTCTGAACTCATGCTTTCCTCATAGAGAGAAATCTAACTAGCTTCAAATACAAGACCACTGACATGCACTAGTTGTCCTACTATTATTAAGGTTATATAGTGATTTTAAAGGAGCCATATTAGCAGTTTTGGAAGCTGAGGAATTTTCTCTTTTCACAAGGATGGCACTGAGCATGTTTTCCTACAGTGCCTTATTTCCTGGAAGGTGTCTCAAGCTGGGCACCCAAGAAGCAAGGTAGTTCAAATCAGAGGAAGTTTTTGAAAAAATAAATTTCTTATTAGTGGTTCTCAAACTTTTTTTTTGTGGACCACTTGAAAATTGTTGAGAGTCAAATCAAAGCACACACTATTGATATTAAAATATGAGTTGTTACCTTACAAGTACAGATATTCTCAATTGTTCCACAACCTTTCTGCAGACCACCTGAATGGAGCTCGCGGACCAGTGGTTATCCACGGACCACAGTTTGAGAACCTCTGGCTTAGATGAAATAACAGGACCTAATAAATTGTCATATGGACTTGAAAGTTAGGACTTAATCCTAGCTCTGGCACTGAATCACTCATGGGCCTTGAATAAGTCATTTAACTTCTCAGTATTCTCAGTGGTAACATAGGAATAATGTTACCTACGGGTTTTCTGAGGTATAACAAAGTTTTGTAAAGTACTCTGAGTGTCTAGGAAAAAGGGTATTAAAGCACAAAAAAGTATGCAAAGTACTACTAAGACTATACAGTCTAATAAAGGCGTCAGTAGAACTCACAAGTCTCTGGTTTCCAGGCTGACACACAACTTCCTACTTTAGAGATTTGTGTATCAGCCTCATCAGTCAACACCGTAGAATCTGAGCTCTTTTCGATAGCGCTTTAAGCAACATGACTACCGTGTCGCATGTGGTTTGTTGACTAGACCACAATGTCTCTCCTTTCCTCTCATCTAACAAAGTCTCTCTGAGGAAGTCAGCTCCTGGGGTTTCTGTTGTAGACATAAACTGTATTTTATAAATAAATAACGAGCTCTAACTAGTCAAAGAAACTGATCCATCGTGAATTCAAGAAAATAAGGTAAAATTTCTCTTTCTAGTGATTTTTCAGATATGAAGAACAAAATTAGCAAGAAGACATTTTCAGAAAAGAGGAAAAAACACCTCCTAAAAAAACCCTCTCATCTCCAGATGTCCTATCATAACTGCAACAAACTTCCAAAGAAATGTCTAGTTTAGCATGAAATGTCTGTCTCCTCTAGCATAAGATCACATGTACAATGTTTCAGGTGTATTGGATTAATTCTGAGAAAGAGAGTATTGATGTAGAGTTTGTAATGGAAATTTAGCTTCCTTTGTAACAAGAATAATTATCGTGTAAAACACTAGTTTCTGATAAACATTTTCCATTGTAATACTGCAGATTAAAAGACATCCAACATATATAATTTTAAACTGTACGAGTTTGTCAATATTTCTACTGATTCTCTCCTAAGTAGTCTTCAATTAGAAACTAAAAAAAATTATAGAAATTAAAAAACAAAACTTGCAGAACTCCAAGTGTATAAAAATAATAGTGTGTACATCTATAGTAACTTTCAACTTTAAAATCTCAAACTGTTCTATCATTAGTAAACTGAATCTCAGTCTCTATGATTAGACAAAGGAGAGGGAAGGAATACTTCTCCCATACACATCTGAAAGCAAACAGTGTAACCATTTAACTATGCATGATGACACAAAACAACAGTTTAAGGTAGGAGCTGAAGAGGAGTGCAACATCTAAAATTCAGGAGAAATTTAGGTAGGCCGAGTGCAACTACCTGACTGGAAACATGGCCAAGATAATGGGGTTTAATACTCCATCTTACAAAGAGCGTAATGGTGCACAAAAATGTGCGGGCCGGGTGCGAATCCACGGCCCTTGTTGCGCTGCACGCGGGCTGTGGCCGGCAGCCCGGGCACGCCCGGTCGGAGAGGGCGGGCGCCGAGCTAGAATTAGGCACAGACGCGTAATGGTAGATTTTAAGATTGTTTACTTACACTGGGATGGTCGCAGTGCAGGCTAGAAAACTTGCTTGAGTTGCAGTTACAAACAAAAAGAACACAAACAATCACGTGGGGTTTGCTAGGCTCCACGCAGACAGAACTCCGGATGTCCTGGACAAGCGCGCCACCGAAATGGAAACTCGTAGATACATCTTATAATTTTTCGTTCGAAGACGGGAAGAGGTGAGCAGTGGATCAGGCCGCCAAACTCCTCTGGAACTCACACAAGGTTTCTATTGCCCTGCCGTGTACCCAGAGTCCCCACGAGATCAATGTGGAGTCCTCCTCAGCTTGGGTGGAAACCGCTCAAGCCTCTTATACGGCTAGCAGGCCAATCGCTAGCCGCCACGTGGGAATAATTTAGAACTAGCCAATAGCGGAGAACAAATTTGCATACGGGTGGCGGGAACTCCTTTGCACCGTGCATTTCTGTCGCAACTTGAGAAATGCACCCTGCAAAGACAGCTGCAAAGTGGCGGGAACTTTTCCCTTGCGCACGGGTTCTCTATTCAGCAAAACTCCACCGTGCAATGAAGCTGTAATCCCACGGGGATAATTCTAATGCCGAAGCACACACAAAATCATACCTTTGGGTCATGACAAAAAAGAGTTCAGGTGTTTATTCCAAAGGATAGCAACTCAAGTAGCATAAAACACTCTCCCACAATGCGGATGTACTGTCTTCAGACAGAGGAAAGGGGCTGGGACATTGGTTCAGCTTTGACTCAGTGAAAAGAGTGCCACCTACTGAATATCTGTTCTACTTTTTGCAGAATGTAGGTATTTGCATCTTAAATCTTTGCTTCAAATTTGTGACTCAGCACAATCCTACTTGTCAGAGCTGTCGCTATTCCAGTACAAGATATAGCTACAAACACTCAAAGATTTTATATAACTTTTCTAGGAAATTTTCTCATGTCTTGTGTTTTAATTTAGTACTAAAATAAACAACCCAAAAGGGAGTACATATATATTGATATTTGTTCCTACCTGATAGAATCATGGTCTGCCACCTATGCAAACCTTGGATATCATAACAAAAAAAGATGACAGCATAGCAACAGCAGTTGCTGCAGTAAAAAATATGATGATTTGATTTTGGAGAAGACAATAGGGAGCTACGGAAGAGCTCCTGCCAAAATATTTACAAAACAATTTATAAAGCCTTCTATTCATGTTGTGATGACTTTGATTTGTTCTCGTGGTGACCATCTTGTAATTTGGACCCGAAAATCCTTAGTACCCATGGGATGGATGCTTTTAAGAGATGCCTACTGTTAAAACAGCTCCAAGAATACAATAGCACACACGCATTCTGGGTAACATAGCACTGGCAACCATGGAATGGGATTGTGACATTTCTGTCACAGTACGGCTTTTGCATTATGATGTTGTCATACTTCTGATGGGCATTGTTATGTGAAATAGTTCACTTCCTGAAGCCCAGTTTCTCCTTCTTGCCAAGTTGTGGAGCTGTTCTCTGGTACGTTCCTACCTGGTTTAAGGCCTGGGGTGCCAGATCATGGCGCACAAAGGCATTTTGTTTGGCATGTGCACCTTGTGGCAGATGGCAGGGAAGGGGCTGGGACTGCACTGCCACAACCAAGATCAGGCTCCTCATGGCTCCCCTGCCATCTGACCCTGGCATGCCAACATCTTATGCAAGTTGAGGTGGTTGTTTTTTGGCATTCTGTCCAAAAACATTGCCACCCCCTGCTTTAGGAGGTTGTGTCCTTCACATTAAATGTATGAAGCTTAAACCACTTCTCTTGGTTACCACTGCTGCTCTTTATGAAAGATTCAGGTCCCAGAGCACTTTCCAAAAAGCACAGGTAAAAATGCCAATGCTTGATACTCATGGGCAACTGGTGCTGCCTTAGTCAGTCCCGCCAACTGGGGGGGCAGATGCTGCCGACTGCCGAGAGGTCCGCCACGAGCGATCCTACTGACTGGGGAGGGAGGGGTCCCCCCCCCAGGTGATCCCACAACAGCCGCTGAGATCGCTGCAGCCACTCCCAGAAGCGGCAGTGTTTGCAGGGGGGCACCAGCGCTCCCGCCTGCCCACCCTGCACATTGCCTAAGTGGCAAGTGTGGCTGGTCAGGGGGTGCACCAACACTCTCAGGGGGTGCACATGCTCCCCTGTGTACCCCCTACGCATTGCCACTGATTGATACTCACTTTGCTCATTAGAGCAAATTCAGCCCTTGGGTCCGTGGATCGCATCCCTTTGACTTCAGCTGGACGCAACCCAATCGCTACTGCTTTGAATGCTCTTGTTTATAGCAGGGGACTATACATGGGCCTAAGCACATCATTCCTTCTAGGTTGGCCTGCGCAGCAGCTGAAGGAGCATGTCCATCTCTACCGGGGCCTTGGGAGAGTCCGTTTTAATGGTGCTGTAAAAACCTTTGGCAGACAAGGTTGTTTGTGTAGATGCGATATCTTTTGTTAGACCAACTAAATAGTTGGAAAAATTGTTCTTAAATTGTGAAACCTTTGTGTGCCTGTTCTCATGAGACAGCAGCACATCGACTGATGGTTGGATGAATAAGAATAGGGGCAAACCTCAAAGACTGGCATTAGGAGAGCAGGAGTTTGGTCTCTGGGTTAAGGGCAGGCCAGGCACTCGGTGAGGAAATCCGGGGTGCAGCCTTGGCTGGGCTGGATCCTCCCCTGGCCCTCACCACGCTGCAGGGGCTGGGGCAGGGAGCGCGGAGCAAGGGGGTTTCCCCCTCGCGCTTCCCGCCCTGCCGTGGCACACGGCGGGGCGGGGGAGGAGGGGCCCGGGAGGCTCCTGCCCTCGCAGCACGAGGAAGTGACGCCTTCAGCGAGTCCCGAAGAGAAAGAAACAAAGTTTGCGTTTGTCAGTTGCTTCCTCGCCCTCTCCGCCCTTTCCCAGAGCTGTCTCCTGCCGCCGAGGTGAGCACAAGAGTTTCTTTCCCCACCTTCTTCTCTAGCAGCTTCAGCGTCGGGGTGTTTCCGCCCCCGGGTTTTGCAGAGAGAGGCGCGCTTCCTGGCACCCGCGGGGTGCTCTGCAGTTTCTAGGTGCAGGACGACGAGCAAGGAGGCAGGTCCGCAGCTAAGTTTCTTTGTGGCCGTGTCCCCTTGCAGCCCCGCCACCTCCGCGCTGCCAAATGACAGGAGCAGCTGACTGCACCCCCCGGGGCCCCGGGCACAAGCAAGCCCGAGCGAGCAGAAGTGCCGTGAGTGACACAAGTTCCTTTCTCCTGAGAAACCCCGCCTTCTCGTTTCTCCTGAAACGCAGGAAAGAGCTGGTTTTTTGTCTTTTTTAAAATAAGCTTTTAAAAGACGTCTATCAAAATCTCTTGTCCCTCCCCCTAAGCCACATCATTACATTCAAGATGTTGGATGTTGTCCTCCTACCTTCCCTCTTGCACAATTTTTGCTTCTGTTAAAACTTAACTCGTCTGCTCCATATATGGCACTCGGTGCAAGACTGCTAATATGCTGCACTTCTTTAGCTTTTGCCATGGGTACATTGTAGAAAGCATGCTAGATGTTTCCTTTTTTAATGCCTCATGCTTGTAGCAAAGAAGCTAATATATATATATATACACACACATATATATATATGTATATTTTTAATTACTTCTTGAACACAACGTGGCCCTTGATTTGCAAATATTGCAGCCATTTTTGGGGATTGAAATCATATTTAAAGAAAGAAAAAAGCAGCTCACCACATTATTTCTGACAGCCTGGCATTCTGTTCTCAGTTGTACAGTTCTTTTATGTGACAGTAACTGAAAAGGACTGTTTCTTTGCAGTTTACCAGTAAAAGCTGACAATACGCCCACGCACATATGTGAGTGTCTTATATAATACTTACAAGTCTTTTATTTTAATAGATGTGAGCAAAGACTTATTTCAGCTTTATAAAACCTTGTGGGGTTGCAGACCCGCAGGATATTTTCCCACTTGGCATTCTGTGGACTTGTTTGGCATTTGTTTTAAAACAAATAGTTGAAAATGTTAAAACAGCCAAGATAAGAACTTGATTTAATCCTGGTTTATCGGTTTGCAGACCGTGCAAAGCCGCTCCACAATAGAGTAGTCGGCAAGCAGCAAAGGGAGGGTAAAGAAAGAAAGGGAAAATGTCCTAATGCAGGGACTAAGATTAGTTGCTTAGAGAGTGATACTGCAGCTCAGAGCAGTAGCAACAGCTGTATGACTGTGTGTAATTACAGTAAGATTGCATAGGAAGGCATTGTTGGAACGAATGGGTGTACACAGGCTATTGCACAAGACTTCTGTGCTGAGCAAAACTCAGATTTGCATTGCAAATACCAAAAAAGAGCATTTATTCCTTACTAAAATGCCAAGTTCCTCTTTGCCCTTTGACCCCAAGGGAAGATCTCTCCCTGAAGTATTACCAAACACCTCAGAAGTACAGAGGGTGAAGAGAAGCGGAGTTAAGTGTATACTTGCCCTGCCTGTTATGGGATGGAGAAGGAAAATGTTGCACTTCCTGGAGAAGTCCCACTGCAGAAGTCCTAGATGCTGTACATTGTACGAGGCGTCTGGAATTGCAAAAGATGTTGCCAGATTATGGAATCTGCATTTGAGCAGCAAATGTGAAGCAGTCACTTCTAATACAATGTGATGGATCTCATGTAGGGTTCTGCTGTAAAAATATTACTGTAGGTGGGGTCTGGATAAGGAGATCATTTGCATTAAAATGAACAATTCAGTTACCCTGTTGTTTAGAGAGGGAGAGGCAAAGGAGATAGTTCAGCTGTTATGCAACAACATATGAAAGGTTCAGAAAAGGACTAGGTCATATATAATGGAGCCATAAAGAAGAGGACTAGATTACATGTAATGGAAACACACTGCTGCCAAATCTAGAGATTTTTCTTATGAGTAGTTGTTCAATATTTCGTGTTCTTAAAGCCTCTATTGTAGGAATCTTTTGAATGAACGTCTCAATTTTTTAAAACAGAGTTTCTAGCCTGTATGGGTGCAGATAAGCTTGAAAACATGACCCCTGTTTTCCTAGAGGCACAAAAACCAGGAAGCAGATAAAAAGAATGCATATTTTATTATTTCTTAATAACCTCATGATTTTCAAGATATTTAATATTGTAGGGGTCTTATATTAATTCTGAATGTAGGGATTTGTGATTGGGTGACTGCAATGACTAACTTCTCCTGTAAACCAAATTTATCAATGATGTGGAGAATTGGAACAAAGCTCTGTAGAGATTACAACCTGGCTCCTCTGGACAAGGTAGTCTATGTGTGCCACCCTGCCTGCCACAGCTGTCTAGAGGAAGTGTTATCTTGTGGCAGAGAAAAGAATTGGGAGCTGGGACTTTTCAGTTCTACCCCTTATTTTCACTGACTTACTGCTGACAAGTCTGCTGGCTTAGATTTAGAAAAGGGACCTGCTATTTGGTGTGCTTAAATTCTTGTGTGCACAATTTAGGTCTGCTTTTCAGAGGTGCTGGATGTCCCTAACTTCTACTGATTTAATCTCCGGGTGAGTGGCTCTTATACATAACACATCTAAAGTGTCTCCAGTTTGGTCCAAAGAAATAGGTCTACTTAAGATCAGAGGGTACTTTTTAAAACGTGAGCTTAAACTTTCTACATCAGTTCCTTCAACTATAAATGGGAATAATAGTCCTGCACTATTTTGTAAATATTAGGAGGCTTGAGCTATGCTTAAAAAGTGCTTTGACATTCTTTTTCTGAAAGGTGCTACAAAAGAGAAAACTGTTATTTATAACATCTTGGGGCCAAAATCTACCCCGTTAGGAATATTTTACTTTTGAGGCATATATGCATTACTTTATTGCTGTAAGTTCCCCCATGTTGCAAATTAAATATTGCTTATAAAGTGTATAAAGTAAAATGTACTCAGTTTTCTTGAACAAAGAGCACTAAGTCATGTGTTTGTTTTAAGTAGAACTTTACTGGAGCTTTGCAAATGATTTATAAACCAAAATATTTAGGTCAAATGCTAGGCCCACTAACCTTGCTAATGTTCCTTTGGTGAACCGTCAGTATGTACAAGTAAAATAAATAAAGGTATTTTGAGATGTGTGTGATCAAGCTGTTATGTACTTGTACAGTTTTTCCTGAATCTTATGCCTGACTTGCTTTGTGACACCACTACTAGAATCAAATAGAAAACTTGGACTAAAAATCTTTAATAATGCATGCTCTGTGACTAGCTTGTGCTTGTGATACAGAAATATTTCTTTTTAAATCTTGTGCTTGAAAACCAATGTGAAAAAAGATCTTAGGCCACAATCCTGCATACCCTTATGCAGAAAAATAACTTTAAGGTTCCCAATAATCCCATGAAATTCAGTGGAATTTCTCACAGGCATGTAGGGTATGTCTGCCTAGCAAAATTAAGTTGAGATTGTGGTGCAGGCAGGAATACTTAAAATAAGTTTAAATCAGTGTAGCATGGGTAGCAGTAGCAGGGAAGATGCGGTAGTACAGAAGCTTGCAATGTGAGTTCAAGCCCTCCAGAGATCCTGGGTCTGTACTCTGGTCACTGGATCTTTGCTGCAGTACTTCAGAGACTACCTCACCCTCTTCTCAGCTGTAGATTCATATAGGTTTTTCTATAGCATGGAATATATACTGTTAGGTTTTTTTCCTTGGTGTCTTTTTATAATTGATTCTGACAATCAGTCCCTTGTACCAATGCCTCTTACTGCTTCTGCAGCCAGTCATTTTGCACTTGAAAAAATAATCTATTTGAATAAGACGTGTGTAAATTATGGAATAATGCACTTTCTTCCTGCACTCCTCCATTTCCTCTGTTTCCAAGTGCTCTGAACATTAATTTTGAGTTCTGCAATATAAAAAGGCAACTGTAGGGCTAAATATTACAAATGATTTAAAGCAGAAGACTAAGAACCAGGACTCCTGGTCTCTGTTCTTGGCTTTGCTGTTGTCTTGTTGTGTGCACAGAAATAAAGGGAGACATAATGTGCTGTTCCTCCACATATGTAAGCAATAATGGGCCTCAGTTGCAACAAACAGGATTTAGGTTTGACATCAGAAAGACCTTTTTAGCTGTGGGGGTGGTTATACACTGGAAACAGGATTATCTAGAGCAGTGGCTCTCAACCTTTTTTGTACTGGGATGCATATGTAAATATTGATGGCCACTCCTAACCCGCTGCCCCACCTCCTTCCTCCTGCCCTCAGGTACCATCCCCACTCTTGTGGGGCAAGGGGTGGGTGTGTGGAGGGCAAAGCGTGCTCCCAGCAGCCCCTTGCAGCTGGAACTCTGCCAGCCTGCAAGGGAAAAGCCAGTTTGCCATGTTTTTTCTCTATTAAAGGAGAATCCATTTTTAAAGTTTGTTTGCAACCCTTTCATATATAATTGCAACCTACTTTTGGGTTGCAACCCAGGGGTTGAGAAACGCTGGTCTAGAGGATCTAGATGTGCAGTCTCAGTCACTTGAAGTTTCTAAATGCAGGTTAAACAACATTTGTCTCTGCTCTCAGCAGAGGGTTGCACTAGATGGCCTTCTGAGGTCCCTTTCAGCCCTCTCTTTCTATGGTTCTACATTACTAGGCCTCCAGAGATATATGGCAGTATGATTATCTATTGCGATATCCTTCTTGTCATCTTTTATTTCAGAAAAATAATCATAATCTGCTTACATATTTAACAGTCTAGATCTCTCTCTCTCACACACACACACGCACTCTCTCTCTCTCTCTCTCTCTAAGCTAACCATTAACTTGCTTCGAGACAAAGGTATTTTCCTCTGGGTTTGGGAGCGTTGTTCTTTGGGAGCGTTGTTCTTTCATGTCTTTAGTCTCATACAAAGTCTTGTGTATACCTTGCAGAAGTTTGTATTGAGAGGATACTCTCTTGGATATGGTTAATTTGGTAATGCGGTATTTTGAGAGTCTTTTCTGATATCTCATGATTGATTTTCAGCTTGTTCCTTTTGTCTTGTTGATCAAGTTTCATTGTGGTTTATATTCCAGGGTCCTCCACACACGTCTATATCTTGAGTTTGTGGCAGTTTGGGGGTGGGGTTAGTGAACATGTCCCTCCAATGCAACATGTTATGGATGAGGCTTTATCTAACGTGTAGCTTACTTCCAAGTGTATGATTTATTTTGAGGAAAAAAATTGATCCTGACAGGGTCTTCTGGATACAGTTCTAGAAGTTTTTTAGCTTATCTGTAGTTGTGGTTTGGTTTTTACATGTTTCTCAACGGGTTCATTTTTTCTTCCACCACTACTTGTAATAATGCGGGAGCTTGATGTACTCGGGTACCAAACAATGTGGGTAGAACTTAATAGGCTGCTGTTAAGGCCTTTTAACTATTAAAGTAATTTTAAATGCTGATATGGCTTTGCCTTTTGGATGGCTGAAGTTTGATGTCTTGTTATGACTAAACTCCCATTACCAGATAAATTGCACAACTCCCTGCAAAAGAACCTATTTGTTTTCTGAAACTAGACAATTTTGGATACCATATCTGCTGAAGTGCTTCATTGCTTTGCTTGTGATGGTCACTTGGGTGATGTGTGACAATTCATTTAGTTACAGCACTCTGAATAGTAGTTTACAATAATGAACAAATCTGTATTGTTTGAAGTGAAAAGATGCCCTACTGCTTGGCTCCAGGATCATTTGGGTTTCCTGAGTATTTTCACTGAAGTCTTACGTTCCACTTCTTTTCTGCCTTTGGTTATGATCTTGTTCATGTCTTGCACATGTCTGTAGCTGTCTGAGCTTTCTGATTTAAGTTCCTGTGGTTGTCATTCCTATTAGTAATCTGTTGTGAATTACATCATCCTTTAGGATTTGATAATTGTATGAGTCAGCCATTTTGTGCAGTTTGCAATATTCTGATGTATTGTTTCTCCAGGTTCCTGATCACAGTTGCTTAAAACATAGCTTTCATATATCTGTGAGTTGAAAATGTTTTTGGAAAGCGTCTAGAATTTTCCTTCCTGGTCTGCCATTGACATGCTCAGAGGCTGTTGGAACACATGACAGCTTTTGGCCATTAGATCTAATAGCATTGGTGTTCTTATGGGCTAGGTACAGACAGTCAAAAAGCCTGAGGCTGAATCAATTCAGTCTTTGCAGTTTAGTCTAAATTGCACAGATTAAACTGAAGCAGAAATAAACAGACTTTTACCTTTGATTCAAGAAATGCAGCCATATGCCTGCAGTGGCTCAGGCCAGAAGCCAGGGGGTACTACAGCACAACTCTCTAGCTGTGTATTCACTTCCTCTTCCTGCTGCCCCCAAGTTCTCTAGGATTTGCAGTCCAGACTTACAGCAGCAGGACTCTGCAGGGTTGCTCATCACTTCTTCCTGCTTCCAGGTGCCTCTCGGATTTGTAGTCCACAGTTGCAGCCACCAGTAAATGTGAGCAGGAGGAAAGGGTATTTAACCCTCCTCCCTTGTCCCAGACCCCAGTTGGGGTTTGCTGAATCCCCAGCTGGGCTTGCCTCCCCTCCCTTGTCAGCCAGCCCTCAGTGCCCCAGCTAGGGAGCAGAGGGCCGGGGCCAGCCCTGCTCTTTGGAGCAGACAGCCCAGCCCAGGACTGGAAAGCATGCTGGGACTCTGATTTAACTTGTCCCAGGAAGGGGTCTGGGACAAGTTTCATGAACTGATTTGACCCAAACCAGTTAAGTCTGATACTACATTTAACCAGGTTTATTTTAAACTGGTTTCAGCCATTTTGAAACTGGTTTTGCACTGAGCTTCTGTTCTGTTACAGGTTTAAACCAGTTTCTGATCACTTAAACCGGTTTATGTCCCTAGTCATTTTTTGTTTCCCTTTCCCGTCAATATATTTTGTTTCTGATTTTTTTTTTTTTATATACCTGGAGGAGCTGATGCATTTTTATACAAAGTTTAGTATTTGAACATACAATTAGCAGGCCAGGGCAATACAACATTCAGACTTCATTCCTTCTTCCTTATATATTGTCCTTGCTCATTGGGTACTTACTGAAAGCAGAGTTCTTTAAGTTCCTAGAGGTTAGTAGGCTTGGGTGGTGAAAGATTTAACAAAAGATACTGCTGTTTCAAAACTGATTTTGTTTAAATTCTGAACAAAACTCCAATGTTTTGACATTCTTGGTGCAGCTTAATTTCTGTGCAACTCCAAGCAGTCTGACTTGTGGGTGTCCCAGAGCCTGGCCTAGAAGTCAGGGATGTCAAAGCCAACAAGTGGATAAACTGGCAGGAAGCAAGGTAGTTTTCTGTTAGAATTTAATTGAAATATTATAGTTTGGATAGAATGGTTAGCTTTTAGTAAATTAACAAATTCCAGCAGAAAACTGTTTCATTATATATTTTTTTCTGACAAACTGCATCTAGATAGTACTCTATATATACATAGTCATACTATAATGCCCCCTTGCTGGGAAGTCAGCAAAACACTTAACTTTGTGCAAATTGCACAATTTTTCAGTGCCTGATGAGAGAGTATCCTCACAGGGTATTTTAAGGCATAGTAAATGCTTGTAACAGACTTTGGGAATACTTGGATAAAAAGTTCTAAGAAATCAATTATTTCTGAGGCATAACATATTTGTTTCTTTTTGGACTGTGGAATTCTTGGTGCAGAAACTGTCTTCTTCAGGAGTTTGGACAGCGCTTTGCCCAGAGTGGGCACTGTGGCCCAGAAATAATATTGTTAATGGTGCTTTAGTGTCACAGTGCTAAATGCAGGATCCTAGAACAGGCTAGTTTGGTCTTAAAATTTAAGTGGTCTTCACAGCCTGTATATCCATGGTTTTCAAACTCCATATGAGAAGGAGCTACCAAGGAGATGTTTGTCATTTCGCATTGCACTAATATATCCTTAATAGTGTGAGGGCTTTTTTTAACTTTTCTGCTTGTTTGCTGCTTACATATGCTTTCTTCTTTTCAGCAGAAGCAAAATATTCTAGAAACAGTATTAAAACCTGCTATTCTGTATTGACTAGGGCTCTTTTTACTGTATACGAATGGAAATGTGAGAGTTTAATTTTATTTTATAAACAATTTTGGCTTGTCTGTCAACTTAGAATTTGAGAATTAGAGAACTATTAAAAATGCAACATCCAAGAAATTTAAAGTAGACCTCATGTAAGTCTAGACCCAGGCTTGGTGGTAACCTATGGCATATAGGTCAGATCCAGCCTGTGGAGCCTTTGTATCCAGCTTGGACACGTGGAGCTTTGGTGGTATTTGGTAGTAGTCTGGTCGTAGCACCTTCCTGCCCTTCTCTGACCTGAGCTTGGTCTTTATGGCCTGTAGCCTGAAAAGGCTATTGACAACTGGGTGAGACTGTAATACTTACAGATACTGAATGGTAACTTACCCCAGAAGTAAACCCCTTTAAGTGGAAGGTAGTATTTGAAAATATTTTTTGTTTGAGTAAGAGGATCATACTTTGGTCCTTAAAAACTCACACTGGATACAACACGCGTGTTTCTTAAACAGCAGAAAATTCTATCACTAATTGTGTTTGAATATTTTTCAAATAACTGTTAAAAAAGACAAAGCTCAGTAAATTGGAAAATAAGTTTTTAAATCATCAATTGCTCCATCTATACAGGTGAAGAATTGGAATCCTAAAAATTGATAACTTCTTATGGCTGTAGGAAACAGGACAAGGAGTAACAGTTTTAAATTGCAGCAAGGGAAATTAGATTGGATATTAGGAATAATTTCTTACTGTAAGGGTGTTTAAGCATTAGAACAGGCTACCTTGTCCTTGGAAGCATTAAGAGCAAATTATACCAATCTGTGTGGGGTGGTTTAGACTGAGATGATCCTACCTTGAGCAGGAAGCTGGACTAGATGAGTTCCTGAGGTCCCTTCCAACCCTACTTGTCCATGATTCTTGGACATTGTCTAATATCCTCTACAGTTTTGCAAAAATCTCACTGCAGAATACTACATTTCCAGTTCTGATTTCATTTAAACACACTGGGGAATGTATGGATTCAGCTAATAATCTGATTACAGCCAACCCCCATTTAGCACTCTTAATTGGTTCCTGAAAAACTGTGTGTTAAGCGAAACTGAAAGTTTTAATGACCCAAGATGGCAACTGCAGGCGTTATAACGAAACTCACTGAGCGCTAAGTGGAAACGGGTATCAATTTAAAATGAGTGTTATAGCGAAACAGCGTTAAGTGGGGGTTACCTGTATATTATTGTATTACATTTGATGTTACAATTCAAGGTGTGTGTAAAACTTGTGACTTTGTTCCTCTTTACGTTTATTTGGAGCTTGCAACTGCAAGACATATGCCTTTCAGCCATCTTCTTGCCTTAAAACAAGTTTGAAAGAAATAGTCAAACATATTTTTTATTTTTGTTTGTCGCTCTTCAATAATTAGGATCCATTTGTTGAGCCTGATTCTGCGAGTGCTTCATGTACAAGACTTTCATTGACGTCACTGACTGTTCTAAGTGTGAAGTGGATATAGAACCGCTCCTTAACATTTCCATTTTCTTTAGCTTTTCTTTAATTTTATTTAACTACTTTTTCTGATGAGTTATTTTTAATCATATCTAATGATCTCAAGACTTATTAAGATAAGTATATTTTCTTAGTTTAACGTATGACTTACGCTATGGTCCAGAGATGTTAAATATTACATTGTTAGTGAAAGAGGTATGAAAAAAATCTGGGCTTGACTCCCTGTGTTTACAGTTCTTCCACAGCATTTTATTATTAATAATAATTACTATTAATAAACTATCTGAGCATGGAAATTAAATCCTCCAACGCAGTGTTTACTGACAGTGAAAGGTGAACTATTTTACTTGTGTGTGCATATATTCTAGGATATATTTTCTGTTAAACTGAAATAAGCTTGACCATGATTAAATAAAGTTGTTAAAATGTACACTAGAACATATCAGAAATCCTTTGAGGCCCGATTTTAAAGAAGCAGATACAACTATTAGAGTAACGTTGTTGTATTTTATAGAGCAAGAATAAATGTTTCATTTGGCTCTGTTGCTGCTGTTTAGTAAGTTCAGAGATTTCTCTACAAGACACCTCTATCAGAGCCATTAGGAGGCAGGTGTGAGACCAAAGGCACTGACCCAAATACCTGTTAATATCAACAACTGCTGGCCATGTGCATTGAGAGGCTATTTAAAGGACCAGTATACTTTGATAGTTCCCATGGATAATAAAAAAGAACTAAAGTCACAAAACACTCCTTGCTTGGGATGCATATATAACAACATGCTAGCCATGTAATTGGCTCTGGGCTAAATTGGAGTGTGTGTGTGTGTGTAACACCGTACCTAGACTCCTGGTGGCCCTGGGTGAACTTTTCTATCAGGCTCCCCTTTGCCAGAGATAATGATGATGATAATTTTTAAATTACCATTTTGGGCCCCCTTTCTGCCTGGGCCTTGGGTGGCTGCCTGGTTCGCCCATGCCAGTGTCCAACTGTGTGTGTGTGAACAGAATTGCTCTTTCAGTGGCAAGACATCAAAGGATGACAGGGCTAAACACATATGATAATCCTATCTTGACTAATTGTATTTTTTGCTAATATGAAATTACTATTGATTTTTGTTTAAGATAAATACAGAGTAGTCTGTTTGTGTCAGGTAAACTTGCAAAACTAAATAGCAAATAGGTAGGTTAATGTTTGGATAAAATATTTTAATGTCTCCTTAAACGAAAATGTTAGTATCATATAGTTGGAACCCCAAATTCAAGTACTTAACCACAATGAGTAGTTTCTTGACTACTCGTAAAATAACAAATTGGAAGTATTGTGGGGCTGATAAACGAAAAAACCCCAAAAAACAAAACCAAAAACATAAAAAGTAGTTCCCCTGATTTGTTGGTATTACTCTGCTAAAGAGCTAGAATGCAACAATTTTGCAGCCTTTGTTTTTGTGTCAAATTGCAGAAAATATCTGTAGGACGTAAAAAAGAGTGTAATGTTTAGTTTTGTGCCTTTCAGTCCTTAATGTCCCCTTTTCAAAATAAAATATGATTTTAGGTGAGAAACCTTTGCTGTAAAAATTAAATAGAACTAACATCTGTGTCTGTGTTCCACCAGTCCCTGTTTGAGAATTTTCTGTAGGTTGTTGGTGATAGACGTTAAATAGAAATATTTCACATCTCTTAGTCTAGCCTGCTTTTAAGAAAATTGCTGCTATTCTTTGTAGCATGAGAAGAGGGAGAGAGATGTTATTTCCTTTCTAATTTCTGGGGTATATAGCATGGAAAATTCTTGAGCCAAACTGCCCCTTTTTTTTATTTGAGAATTTATTTACAGATTTGAACCACTCTGCTTCTACTACAACTTCTAATATTCTTTAGATTAAAACAGCCAGTATTAAACTACTCTTCTGGGATTTGTAGCTACCTCTTCTGTCAAAAGCACAGTTAAGGAAATGGTCTGCTAGCTAAAGCCACAGTCCTGTGACTAGAGATCTGTGCAGGGAGATTACAGTATGCATATGGGTTTAGCTGCAAGACCCGGGCCTAAAATTTTCTCCGTTTTGAGGGTGAGGCATTCTTTATGTTCTAATGTATTTAATATAGTAGGAAATCTGATAAGAGGTGACCACAGGCTCCTGTCAGTAGTCACTGACTTAGCCTTAAAGATTTTGTATGAAAACATATTACCTGTTCTCTCTTCTCAAGCTACAGTTATTTTCCATGTCTCTTTCTCCTCCAGTTTAACAGAAGCCTGACACAAAGTTCTTTTCATCTTGTCCTTTGAAGTTACCTTATTTTCTGAGATTCAATTGCCAGTGCTATTGCTGTACAAGTTCCTTTTCCTCTAACTTTCCTTACTTGATATTGCTGTTGTTCCTGAAAATGTTTTTGGAAAAGTGTTGTATCCTGTGTTATTTTAATTGATTGATTTTTCATCTGCATTGATAATACAATGGGCTGCTTGCTATGCAATTAAAATTGTCTGTTGAAGTGCATGTTGTGAATTTAAGATTTAAAAAATCTTTTCCTCTTTCTCCCTGAATAAAAGGCCAGTAAAAGGGCCAAAGTTTTTCAAACATGGCAATTGGATCTCATACAGACTTGAATTTTAAATTTGCATACCATCAGATTAATATAGGAAATCATAAATATAGTTGATAGAGAAACTAACAGCACTCTGTAGGGTGGGAGTATTGCCTAATGGTCATAGAGCTTAACTAGGAAGTGTTTTATTTCCAGGTTCCCCAGTTGCTTTTTACGTGATTGTTGACAAGTAATTTACCCTTCTTGTGCTACATTTACCTCCCTGTAAAATGGAGATAATTACCTGCCTAACATTGCTGTTGTAAGGCTTAATTGCTTATTGTAAAGTGCTTTGAGATTCTTTCATGGAAGATGCTATGTACTTTATGTGCAATGATTTGTTTAAATGAATTAGAAGCAATTGTGAGAGAAGCGAAGAACATCATAACTCGGAGAGTACATAGTAGCATATAGGGGTAGATCTAAAACACCTAACGCAGGACTTTGGCACAACAAATTTTTGATCCAAAAAGCCCTGGTTAGCTGCCACCTAATGCTAGAGGACTTTATTTTGTCTTTAGTTCACAAACTACATGGAGTCATGCTTATGCTGTCCTAGTTTGAGAAAGTTGGTTCCTAGCTTATATCCAAGTTCATTTAGGATTCAGAAACTGTATGGTCCTATGCCTGTCTCTTGATGTCCATACTGATCTTGGAACACTCCAAATGTACACCACCCCCACAGGATTGGGACCCTACAGAAATGCAGTTGTATCTGGTTCCTTTTAAAACATAAAGTAAGAGACTTGCATTTAATTTCCTCCTCAGTGTGAGGGAGTTCAAACTAGCCTTTACCACCTCCCAGGATAACCAAGAGATGGGTTGTTCTGTGCGTAGGACACTCCTTATCTTTCCTGTTGAATCTGTGCCACTGTGTAGAAAATAATTCAGTTCATTGGACCAACTGTAGTCTACTGTTTTGAGCATCTCCCTAAGGGGGCAAAGTCCTGGGTTCTAACCCCTGCTTATGGGACTATTCCTGTATATCAGGGGAGTCAAAATTACGCTGTGCCCTGGTACAGATCAGCAGGGCCAGCTTCAGGGCTGGTGTTGGCACAAGTGGCAGTGGTTGGGCAAGTGACCGTGGGCCAAGTGGCTGCATGCTGTGGTGGAGGCAGTGCCTGTGGTGGTTGTGATGGGACAAGCAGCTGTAGGGCAAATGGGGCTATGTTGGCACAGCTCTTGCTCACCAGCCTGCCACAGACAGGGCCCTGGGATCCTGGGTTTCACAGCAGGCCCTGCCAACCCCTGTTCAAGGCTATTATATTACATGTAAAATCCCTCCCACATCTTAAAAACTTGCCCTGCTCTGTTTTGGAAGAAATAGTTGTAAGCATTCAGGAATTGTTCGGGAAAGGATTCTAGGCTGCAGATCCCCAAGTGGCGAAGATCCTGAAAAGGGTGGGATTTCATACACATGCTCCATTCATCCTTGTTCGCTGTTAGCTTGTTCTAGGTTGTTTCCTGCTCAGGGCGCTGGCTATTTCTGAGTTGCCTAATCCTCTTTATGCTCTCTATAAGAAATATAGGTACTCAGCTTCAGAGTTCTGGATTCCACTTCAGGGACCAAGTACGTACGATTTAGGTGTACAGCAACCAAACTTTGATTTGGCAGGGATAGTCCTGGCTTGAAAAAAACTGTTGTCGTGTCCTGATGGAATTTAAATTATCGATGTGTTTTCCTTGTTTAAAATGTCAGTCCTAGGAAAATGTGAATTGGCTTGTTAAGGTGCTAGGGATATTACAAATGACAATTGCATTGGAAAATGCTCCTCTGTGAATAAGTATGAAACATCCACTTTGTATCTGAGTTACCATCTCAGCTGTACGATGTTGTCTGCATGGAGAGAATGTGAAAAGCTATTGACATCTTTAGTTACTCAACAAGTTTATTTTGGGAGTTGATGAATTGGCAGGACATAGTGACCCTTTGCAAAGAAGAAGAGTGTAATAACTTCGGATGCAGGTATCTAAGAGGAAGCTTAATCAGAAGTCACCACAAGGATAGGTAGGTTCTCTGTCACCCTTTCTTGTTGGCAGCAATAGAGATGAGAGGGCTTTAATGATTTGCCATGTGACAAATGTTCCCATCTTAGTCCTAGTCTCACTTCTTGTTACAATATTATTTTTATGGAATGTCATACTGTGATGTGCAGCCAATAGTTACTTCAGGGTTTTAAGCATATAATAGTTTTGCAAGATGTTGGTCTCCTCATTACATTTGAGTTCAGCCTGGAAAAGTTAGTTCAGTGGCAGATTGGTGGTCCACAGTCACTGAAGAGCAGGGATCCAGGTCTTCTGTTCACCATGGAAAAATGCAGAAAAACACAGATGTTCTCATTTTAGGGGGAAGATGTGGATTTTCTCTTTAAGGAGAAAAATGTGGAAATCAGGCAGGGGGTGCCACATAAATGGGAGAGGGCAGGGATTGAGGCCCCCATAGGGAGGGAGGGAGGGAGAGTGTTAGGCAGGGCTGGGGGCACTGCTCATCTGGGGTGGTGCATGTGGCCTGGGGCTTAGGGCCCGGGGCCGGGGTGGAAATGCATGGCTGCAGGGCCTGGGCAGGGAGCAGGATGGAGCCGAGGGCATCTGGGGGGCAGCAGGGGACCTGGTTCCCTGCCACCGTGCACACACCTGCGAGGGCATGGGGGGGCATGTGTCCTCAGATTTGTGCACGGGGTGGGGGCAGATGCAGGCTGGCTGCTGTGGGCTTGGGGTTGCCCTGCCCCTGGGGGCCACCGCGACCATGTGCCATGGCAGCAGCAGAGGCACAATTCCACACCACTGCCCCTGCTGCTGCCAAGTGCAGCCACAGCTGGACCCACATCCTGGTGAGCCAAGGAGGCAGGGGAAGCTCTGATTTTCCATGATAAAAAACCCCAAATCAAGCACCAAAATATATAGGTATTTAGAATGTATTTTATTATAGTGATTGAGGCACTGGTAGGCTTCCAACTTGCTTTAAAATTGTAAATATATCAATAAAACATTGTGTTCAACTGATACCTATATATATATATATATATATATATATATATATATATATATATATATATATATATATATATATAATAAAATTAGTGGAGTTTCATTTTAATCTTGGAAAAACACAGATTTGGGGGGGGGTTTGATCAGAGAATTTGCTATTTTTAATCAGAGTAAACCAGGGTCCCTGATGATGAGTGTCATCTACTTTATTGAAAGTAGCTATAGCTTTCATTTAGAATTAGTCTAGAGCATGAGCTGCTAAAGCATGCTGCGTGTGCTATTCTCCAATATGTATTGTATAGATAATCTAGCTTTCCATATATGTAGCTAATATTAAATATGAAAATCAAGGAAAGAGTTTGCTGGGAAGCAAATTCTGTGTACAGAAGCACAGTAGCATTTTGAATGGCACTGACACTGTTCTGGCAGATGACTCTGTTTTACGGTCAGTGGCTGGGAAGACCACAGCAAATGGGGTTGAAAACTGACAGTAACAACTGCTAACTCTTTAGAAACCCTCCTTCCCTACTATTATAACCTCTCTGCACCTGGTTTACTGTTAGGTATAACTATCACCATTCATCCAGTAGAGTTGGCATATAAGAACAAGAGCACACAAACATATCCCTTCCTCTGTTAAAATCTTAGCATGGAAGGAAACTGATGTGAGCTTCACTGGGTATGATTCGTCTGGCAGTTGTCAATGGTACTATCTGGGAAGTGACTTTAAAAGAAAGCTTCTACCATTTGTGTCTCAGTATTCTGAACATTTACACAGGCAGAATTTCTATTGCAGATTAAAGTTTATTATTGAAAACAAGTTACTTTAAAATGTTAATCTGTCTTGTTTACAGAAGCCTCTCAGGCAGAATTGGGGAGGATAAAATTTTGCAATTCTTTATACTTTGAGGGAGGGGTATCAGACATATGAACAACCAAATAACATCACCTACCTGCACAAAGTATAAATCTTTTCAGGTCTTCTTTATTTTTCATGAAGAAAAAAACAGTACGAACTCATTTGTAGGTAACCATTAAATGGCATATGCCCATGGTGAACAGCCAGATATTAAAACTTCTTTTATTTCTTCATCTGTTAGCAAAGTTCATGCCATTTTTGTGCATCTTCCAAAGCAGTCAATGTGGGTAGGAAAATCATCTGCACTTGAAGCCCACTGTTTATACTTTTTTTTTTGCCCTGTGATAGATAACAAGGCCTGAAAAGTTTTTTATTGTGTGCAGTGTTATTCAGTTCATTAAGGAGGCCCTGGCACATGAAGCTGAGTACAAAACTGAGTTGCTTATGGATACCTCTAAGAAAAGTATTGGTGTAGTCTTCTTGCAACTCTGATACCCGTGACCTATATGGATCATGGAGAGGTAGGTGTGCGGGCCGGGCCCCGATCCCGCTGCCAAGTGCGAGTCAGGAGGGGCGATCCGCGGCCCATCTTTGCGCACGCGGGCTGTGGCCAGCAGCCCGGGCACGCGGGGTCAGAGAAAACCGGTGGCGAGCTAGAATTAGTCATAAACGCGTAGTGGTTGATTGAAAAGATTATTTACTTACACCCAAAGATGGTAGTGGTGTAGGCTGGACAGGTTTCCAGGTGCAGCTCCGCTTAAATCCTCGCTGGAGGACTACGACAAATTCGGTTGCTCCCACGGAGTTGTTTAGGCTCCGCGGGTTCGGTCAATTCTTTCCCACGGAGTTGTTTAGGCTCTGCGGGTTTGGTCAGTTCTTTCCCACAGAGTTGTTTAGGCTCCGCGGGTTCAGTTCGGTTCCCTGGTCCCCCGGAGTTGTTTAGGCTCCGTGGGTTCAAAAGTTGGGTTTACAGGAAAGGGATACGTCTTGGATTGCGCTCGGCGACGGGGAGAGGCTAGAGGCGGTTCGTTCTTTTGTTTCCCCTCTGGAGTAGTTAAAGCTCCGTGGGTCCAATTGTTAAGCCTCTATTGCCTGCTTAAGAAAAGCGTTGGGTCCGTAAGGATCCGCAGTGCTTAAAGATCTTCACACTGGGTGAAGTCTCCTCCTCCTGGTGTTCGTGAAGTCCTCCAACTTGGGCGGAAACCACTCAAGCCTTTTGTACAGCTAGCAAGCCAATAGCTAGCCGCCACGTGTGCCTACATTTAGAACTGGCCAATAATGTGGTGCGAATCCAAATACAAATGGCGGGAACTCCTTTGCACCGTACATCTCTAAGATGCAAAAGAAATGCACCATGCAAAGAAGCTGTAATTTGGCGGGAAATCCCCCGTTGCACCAGAGTTCTCTCCCGCAGCAGAGAACTCTATCGTGCAAAGAAAGCTACAGTTTAGGCAGGAACGTAATTTAGCGGTGCCGAAGCACACACAAACAAAAACCACAACTTTGGGTCGTGACAGTAGGTAGTTGTGTTAGTCTGAAGTCAGGCAGAAAGCTGGGTAGATTTTCACCTTAAAGACTAACTAAATCAGAGATGTATAGTATTAGCTTTCCTAAGTGGAGGACTTACTTCAGATGCTGTGAAAGGACTGCAGGAAGCAGAGCTTCTAAATAGAAAGCAATGATTAGAATACAAAGGGTAAAGAAGAGGGGAGGAAAAAGGAGAGGCACTGCTGGTGGCTAGGAGGGAGAAAAGCATTTAACCCATTGAGGGACGTAGGGGTTAAAAAAGCAAATTCAGGTAATAGGACAAGAATCCATAGTCTTGGTTTAGACCATACATAACTCAGTCTGGCGTGTGAATGACTTCTTGTTCTGCAGTTTCTCATTCAAGTTTGTAAAGTTTTGTTGTCTGGGAACAGCCACTCTGAGGGCAATAACAGAATGGGCAGGGAGGTTAAAGTGTTCTGCTGCAGCCCTGTGTGTCTTTCTAGAATTACTGTTAGATCAGTGTTTATTCATTCATATATGTAGGGATCATGCTGTTAGATGGCAGAGGGGCACTGTAAGCATGTGATGTTGGTAGAGGTGCAGATAAATGAACTTCAGATGTTATATTCGATATTATTTGGTTCAGTGATGATGTGGTCTGTGAGCGGACACAACTGGCATCTGGCCTGGAGCAAGGTCTCTGGTGTCTTGGTGAGCATAGGAGGTAGTCTTTTGCTGGAGAGATGCCATTTGAGGTTGAAGGGCTGCCTGTAAGCCAGGACAGGTTTGTCCCCCATGGCTGCCTTGAGACGGTTGTCATTTTCCAAGAGGGGCTGGAGGTTATTCATGATGTGTCTAAGGTATTTAATCTTGAGGAGCTGTGGGTGTCAGCCAAAAGGATTCTGTTGTCCTTGTCTGGGGGGGTTGGCAGTGTAGCAGGCCAGAATGGTGTCCGAGTCTGGCTCTGTTGATTTGAGCAGTTACTATTTTAGGATTATATTGTAACTGTAGGAATCCCTGCTCCAGATCCTTAATGTGTGCATCCCAGTCAGAGCAGATATGGTTGTAATGTAGAATTTGGCTATACACAGTGGATCTAGTGGTATGTTTAGAATGAGAGCTCCTGGTGTGGAGATTGCTGTCATGGTTGGTTGGTTTCTGATACAGTGTGGTGGTGTTATAGCCACTGTAAATTTTCACAATGATGTCCAAGAAATTAATTTGCTGAGAAGAGTATTCCAGAGTCAGTTTGATGGATGGTTGTAAGTTACAGATCATGGTCACTAAAAGAATCCAAATGTTAGTATGATAAACAAGCAAAAAGCCTCCTTCTCTGTTTTATGAGTAGTCTGTATGAGCTGAAATTTAGTGACCAAAACAACTTATTTGTTCCAGCCCAGAGGGACCAGGAAAGTATCCATCCTCCAGAACATGGAAATTAATTTTTAGCTTCAAATGTGGAATTTGGAAATCAAGTACAAATCTGGGAAATATTTAGTAGTTACAGGCATGCTTTCTAGAGCATTTGACCAAAGTGCTGTGCTCTAAAGTCCAGGGATTGATTTTGTATACTTAAATCCAATGTTAAAAACAAAAACAAGCAAGCAAACAGAAATATAAACCAAAACTGTCCCGTCTCGGATAAAATGTGAATGGTATTTCCAATTATACTGCTGTAAGTAGCCAAGGCTATTAGAAGAAGTTGGCTTGGACAACATGTTTTCAGTCCCTATCATCAAGGTAAAAGGAGGCTTTCTTTAGTAGGTAAAGTCTGTGGAGTGAAAATGATGCTGTATGTTTCTGAGATGTGAAGTAGTAGTCCTAAACATCATTTGCATCAAAAGATTTGTCCTGTAATCATACGAGTCTTCTCTGAATCTCAGAAGAGAGGGCATGGTCTCTCAGGTTGCTGTTTTGATCAGAATGGTCTCAGCCTTGCTAGGTCTACAGTGTCCTGAAAATAGTAATACTGATGCACCAGGCAAGCCCCATGGACCCAAGTGAGAGTGCAGGGCACCTCAAAGATTAGTTAAGTATAGTGTAGTTACCAGATGGTCATAAGTACTTGTTATTGTGTATTAGATTCACATATGGAATTTGTTAGGTCATAGTGGTAAGTTTTGACCTGGAAGGAGAGCTCTGGGAATGATACCTTTCAAGTGCTGGGCTTCCCAGAAAGGATTCTAGGCAAGGCATCATGCAACTTGTATTATGCACAGCCAATTTGTAACCAGATGCCAGAAAAAAACATATTTCTTGCATGTACTTTTAAGTACTGAGTGATCAGTTAACTGTACAAACTCATTCCCACAGTACTTGGCAAGTGCTGTGTTGGTCACCAATGCCCGCTCCTTCTTCAGGCCCCTTCTTCATGCACAGTAGTAGGTCTGGGAATTGGAACCGCAACTTGGGAGTTCTTGTTCGAGGGATGCCCTTTCTCTTCCTCAGTCCTTTTTGCAGAGAGCTAGAGTGTGTTTTTAAAAAAAGCAGAACCCACAGTGCAGACCCAACCTCGGATACGTCCCCCTCGAGCTCTGCTTATAGAGGTGGTTAATGGAGGGGGAAAGTGGACTGATGGAAGTGATCTTATGTTTGGTTTTGCTGCATTAGAAAGTATAAAGACACTGATAATTTGTGGGAGGGGAGGGAGGCAAGAGGCATTTTCCTTTTTTAAGACTAGCACTGCAGCTCAGAAGAGTGATTAGAGAGTTAGTGACATTATGACACTGCAAGAGTTGAGATACTGAAAGTTGAGCAGGGAAAGTGTGCTTAGCTCCTGCTGGAAACAAATATTTATTTAACTCCAATGCCTGATGCATCTTTGGTATAAGTGTGCTTGTTGTGAAATATTCAGCCCTCCCCTCCACTGCTGCTCTACTAAAGTGAACAATGCTTAATAAGCTGCTTTGTAATATCTAGGAAAATCTTCGAGGGGAAAAAAAACAGGTCAGATTTGATATTTCTAAAGTTAAAAAAGGGAGAGAGGGAAGGAGGGAAACCACTTCCTCTTTAAAAAAATAGTCACCATTTTAAGCAAGTAAAAGGAGAATAATGGAGGTGAAAAATTATTTTAAGGGAAAAAATGCAGGTCATTAAGCACTAGAGAAATTCCCCCACTTCCCCTTCACTGATTGCCTCTTTAAAAACTTCTTTTTATATGAGTCTCTCTTGGTATATCCAGAGCAAAGTGAAAGCCAAAATATTTATTCAGTAGAGCATGTGTTGAGCTTTGAGAGGTTTCTGTAAAATTGCAGTCTGAAGGTCATTGCTGTTACTCGATTTATCTTGTGTATTGTAGGAAGAATTGGCTTGCTATTAATTACAGCACACGCCGTTTATCTACGTAGAAGTTGCTCTGTGAGACTTCTTTCTGCTGTTCTAGAATGTCCCACAAGGAAAGCAGGGAAGTATTGACATTGATTGAAAGAGATGAGGTGAAATTCTGAGGTTGTAGTGTATGCACCACAGAAAAATGTTGCATGAGCTGTGCTGTCACTTGTAGAACATTTTCTCTTTCCATTAACTCTTTGTGAGACTAAATGCACTTGCTACCAGATGCCAGTCTACCATTTATTATATTAAATGTGCCATGGGAGAATTTAGTGGCAAGATAAAGCATATGTGCAGGGATCAATCTGCTTCAAAATTCAGAAAAGAGATTAGTTTATTCTGCCTGCTAATTTTTTGTCTTAGTTCTTCTTTAATTCTGTGCTAGGCTTCCTGCATGTTGCAACACTAATGGAAACAGGCTGTTGTCTGTGCTTGCACGAAAACAAAAATGGAGAGTGGAATATTGGAAAATTCTACGGCCTTAAGCCATTTCACATGGAAAAAGCCTTGTGGCTGCATAGAAAACCTTGTGGGGCTCTGTGCAAGCATTGAGGTCCACCTACCTGGAACATTTTACAAAACTGGGGCCCAGGGTTGTGCTTGAAGGATAGAAAGTCTGCTAGTTTAAGAAATGCAGTTGTTTTGGTATGGGTTCTGCAGCATAAGTTTTCTCTGTTTTTCAGTTTGCTTTCTGCCTGTGACAGTAGTTTATGCATAGGCAGATTTGCTATTTCATCTGTATAGACAATTCCTCATATTGGTGCTGTGAGATTTTTTTCACAGTGCTTGGAATCCTCCGCTTTATATTGAATGCTTCTTCTGAGCTCTTGGGGACAAATGATTATTGAGAATGTTCTCTCAATTTAAATTAGGGTGAAAAAAAAAGCTTCAGGCTTTTATGATTGATGAGATAAAACTTGCAAAATGTACACCTAGTGAGCACAAAAATTGCAGAAACCTAGGGCACAACATGCAAAATGCTTTTATGTATTACATATTTTTGTAATTATTTTGTTTGGGGCTCTGACTCAAAGTTTTTGAATGTTTGGGGTTGGTGGTACTCAAAAGCCGGGTATAAGCAAATTGCCTTAGTTTGGAGAAATGTACTCTAACTCCGTTCTACTTCCTGTTTCATCAAGTCAGGCTTTGTCTTGCATTCATTTCTGGTCATCAGGAGCTGGCTGTTAACCAACTCCACAGTCAAAAAGCCAGGGACTGAATCGATTCAATCTTCCCAGTTTAGTTTAAACTGCATAGATTGAACCAATAATCAAGGGCATTTGTACACATGCTTGCATTACAGTGCCTGCATGTGTATAAATGGCAAAATGCGTGTCAGTGCAGAGAAAATGGTGGTGGCATGCTTTTGAACTAAAACACATCGAAGGTGTTGTAGTTCAAAAGCACAATGCCACCACTTTCTCAGGGCTGACGCGCATTTTGCCATTTATACAAATGCATGTGATGCAGCACCAGGTGTGTCAGCTTGCACGCTCCACAGACTTGATTAATCAGGTCTGCTTTGCTCCTGTGCATCAGAGCAGGCAAATGGATGCATATAAATGTCCCGAGTGCAGCCACATGCCTGCAGTGGTCCAGGCCAGAAGCTGGAGGGTGCTGGAGCACACCTCCCTGCTTGGCTGGAGCAGACAGCTTGGGCCATCCTTACCCACTCACCCGGCCAGGAGGGAGTTGCAGGGGAGGTGCAAAGCATCCTGGGGTGCTGGGGGACTGAGCATTAATATGAAGCTGGAGGGGATCTGGGACAGAAGTTCAAGGAACCAGTTTAACGTAAGTACATCAGTTAAGTCTGATACTACATCCATCCAGGTTTATCTTAAACCAATTTTGGCCATTTTGAAAGTGGTTTATGTGCACTGAGCTTGTGTTACACATTTGAGGCAGTTTATGTGTAATTTGTGTCAAGGGTGCTGCACTCAAGTGGCAGCTTGTTTTGAGGTAAAGTGTCTTGCTCTGGAAACAGAGGAGAAATCCTAGCCTACAGCTAGTCTCCTCTGTAGAAAGACCTGTAACTTCTGTGGACTGGTCTGTGGCCTAAGTCACCGGAGACAGGCCCCCAACAGGCTGTGGCAGGTACTGTGGGCCCGTGGAAGGATTGCTGACTGTTGGACGAGGACCTGGCCAAGCGGACCTGCGGGGAGGCAGCTTGCAGAGCATTTCCGCAGCCCAGACCACCTGGTCTCCCAGTTGCAGGGCAAGGACGTGTGGAAAGAGGACACGCACTGGTGTCCCTCAGACCCCACCCAGGGGTTACTCCAAGGCAAGGATGTCTCCCTAGGCTGTCAGGGGACGCTGTTCTGCAAAGCAAACCCTAGGGCTTGTGCGAGAGCTGCAGAGGGAGGGAAAGCCACGAAGCAGAGAGCAGCTCTGCTGGAAATCCCCGGCTCCGGGGAGTTGCTGCCTGGTTTAAAAACCCAGTCCCGGCCTAATTTGGCAACAGGAAGTGGGCGTGGGGAGGGGGCGGCGGTCATGAGACGCGGCGCTGCCGAAGTGGAAGAGCTGGTTTGGGGCCGTGTCCGTGCCCGTGCGCGCGTGCACCGCGGGGAGGCTGCCGCCGCCTGCTGGATGTGGCCTGGCCCCTTTTTTTTTTTAAATTAATTTATTTATTTATTTTCTTTTTTTTCGCAAGCTGTGAGCTCAGCCGATGAGTCAGACCGATCCTGCCTGACACTGCGCCGCGGGACTGGAGGTGAGGGCGGGGGGAAGCGGGGCTCGGCCGGGGGTGCCGGCCGCATCCTCGTGATTGCACCGCAACTTGCTGCTGCTTCCCGAGCGCCTGCTGCAGCCGGGTCGGGCCGCGGGACCCGGCGCCTTGCACGCCCCGCGCTGGGACCGGCGCGGGCTCTGGTGAATCATGGCTGTTGCTTTTGCAAGCCGGGAGCTGCGGCGGGGGAGAGGAAACGGGGCGCTGGGGAAGTTTGTTGCTGGTGGCTGCACTGCTGTCTGCGCTGCTCTCCCCGCACCAGATGCCCCCTCTTCTTCTTCTTTTTAGCGCGGAAACTTGCAGCTGGCGGGACCTGCCCGCGGGTGCGCAGCCTGCAGAGCGGGCTCTGCTCCCCGAAAACGAGCGCCCATCTCTTCGGGCTGTTGCAGCACAGGGCTGGGGCGGGGAGCCTGCGTGAAAGGGGTGCGCTACCAAACGTTTGCCATTTTCTATGAAGCCTGAGCTTCCAGCCTTGCCGCCTTCCTGGATGTCTCCTCAGCTAGGAGAGAGCGGAGGGTTTTTTCTCCGTTCACTAGGAGCTGGGGCATTGCCTGGCTGCTGCTTTCTGTCACGGAAGAGCCCAGAGCAGGAGCAGGTGTCTGCGTGTGTTTCTGGAGCTCCCCATGTGCCCCACGGTGACAATGGTTGGATTTCTGAAATCTCCAGGCACCCAGGTGTTGGGTTGCAGCAACTGCAGGAGGGTTTCCCAGCCTCCGCTTTGGTGTGCAGAGAAATTGGTTTTCATAACTGGGATTGCCATCAAGCCTCAGGAGAGGTCCATAGCTGCATTAAGTCCAAGTCGGGCAGAAGGCAGGGTAGGTTTGCATCCTGCAGATCAGTGCTTCTCAACCATAGTACCAGGGCACCCCGGGGTGCCTGGAGATCCTCTTGGGGTGTTGCAGAGAGCCACACTGCATTGCCACCATTAGGTGTGCAGGCATAATTCGCAAGGGAAACCCAGAGACTTCAGCTAGATGGCTAAGAGCATGCTGTGCTGTTGTGGCCTCCGCGTTCTTTGCAGCAGCAGAATCACTCTGTTGTTTTTCTGTTGTCAAAACCAGTGAAAACTAACTTGGTATTTTTCTGCAGGGGGTTTCTTGTCTGATGGGCACCTTGAGTCTAGAGAAGTTGCGGATTGCTGTCACAGACTAATTAGAGATGTACAGCATGAGCTTTAGTAAGCAGAGGGATTCTGGTTGCAGCAGCAAAAGTTGGGGTGATCTGCCGAGCTTGTCCTCAGCAAGTGAATTCACCATTAGAAATATAAGGCAAACTAGAGTGTTAAAAGTTACAAAATTGGTTCTCAGTGATAATGACTGCATTGGAATGATTTGGATTTGGGAATCCAAAGCTTGTTTCTGTGATGGCTGATCTGTATTTCTGCTGAAATTAATAAGTTTTGCTATTATTGACTTTGTTGGTAACATGTTAGGTATTTGTATTTCTCCTGTCATAAGAAAGGTTGGACACATTTGGTTCTGAGCTACTGGACTCTTAAACCCTCCAACCTCCCCCACAAAAAACCAACACCCCCCTCCCAAAACAACGAAATGAAATACACCCCCCCCCTGTAATTCAAGCATAACTCAGCTTCTTAGAGGCCTAGAAGCAACCTGTATTTGTGGTGTTTCTGAGTTTGCAATTGCACTGTAGCAAGGAGGGGAGAGAGAGCTTTCTTCTTCTGCAGGAGTGGGTAGCAAAGTAGGAAATAATGAACAGACCAGACCACTTAGTTGAGAGCTTGATTTTTTTTTTTTTTTATATTTAAAATCATATTTTTCCCCCTTCCTCTTAAATCCCTGATAAGAAGTACTATATGATTGTATAGACCAGTGTTTCCTAAACTTTTGATACCTGGGGCATGCTGTTTTTTTCTGGAGAGGGAGGAGGGGGGTGTGCATACAAGTGCTGCAGGCCAGGTGAGTGGTGCTGGGCTTCTCTCTGGTTTGGGCATGAACCTGCCACATGGAGCTTGGAAATTTGGTAATGGGGGAGCAATAACAGTGTTAATTTCTGGACCTGTGGGAGCCCCATGGACTGGTTGACATGGCTTCACAGACTGGGTATGATACTGATAAAGTATCATTGTTTGTGGCACACTTGGGTTGCTCTTGTGCCACACTTGTGTGCTATGGTATACACTTTGGGAATCACTGGCTTAGCCATGAAGATATGGTCCCTGCTGAGGAGTGGGCCTGCACTGAAATGAGTGCTGTGTGTACCAGCTAGAGCTAGTGGTCTGAACTTAACATTCATGTATCCTGGATGGGATTGCTGTGCATGTCCTGTATGCTATTACAGTAAATATATTGCTTGTGTCAAGCCCGTAGATGACTACTATATCAGATGATCCAAAAGTAAATTGTTCCTGCTGCTATACACTATTAACAAGTACTTAAGCCATAGGTGCACACATGGATTAGTTTTAAGACGGGGAATCGCCAGATAAAAACCTGGAGGCAACTTCTCAGGCTGTCTGAACACATGAACAGTTGTCCTGGAAGAAGGATACCTTGTTTCAGGAGGAGATTTCCTGTAATGCAGGGGTTTTTAACCTTTTTTAATGACTGTATCCCCGGTGGTCGGACATGGAGTGGGAAGTGTAGCCGGACGCGGAGTGGGTGGGGGGTGGTGCACAGCCATACGTGGAGTGGCAGCAGCATGGGGTGCTGCATGGCAGCAGCAGCAGTGGCTGCCACGTGTGAGCTCCCCCTCCGTCCCCTCCTTGTTTCTGGCCAGTCAGGCAGTGCCTATGCAGCCCACAGAGGGCAGCCCTGTCCTGGTCCTGCTCCATTCCTGCCTGCCCATGTATACCCCCTATGGCCTTTCCAAGTATCCCTGGGGATATGCATACTCCTGGTTGGCAACTCCTGCAGTAATGAAATCAGTGTCAAATTTATAGGGTTCAGGAAGATTTTTCTCGGTTCAGGAGGCTGCAACAAATGTTCTTAGTAGCAAGGGATTTCCTGAGGTATCTCATTCATGTGTCTGCAGCCCTAGCTTAGCATGAGCAAAAGACCCCCTTGAAGAGTGGCCCTAGATTGGCATAGAAAAGGTGTTGCAGATCAGAACCATGGTATGTTGAGAACTGTGGATGAGGTCAAAGAGTAGATGGGAGAGGATGAATGACCAAGGCTTTGGACACTAGCATAGGACTTGGCAAGGAACTGAAGTTGATCCTCCCTTCCACAGACTCCAGTGTGACAACCTTGAGCAAGTCATGTAGCCCCTCTGTTCACATCTGTAAAATGGGCACAGTACTATTTACCTGCCCCACAGTGATGTAATGAGGGAAAATAAATGTTCTGAAGGGCTTAGATATGCATGAATATGGCCCATCATCATTATAAAATAGAGGATGCTGTAGCTGACCCTCTATGTTATAGTAAAAGAATGAAGATTTGGTAGTTACGTTTGTAGCACTTAGCTAGTATTGGTTTATGAATGTCAGAATCAGTCAAACAAATGTTTTGGGTGCTGTTCCCTCCAGTCTGTACTTTTAGTAGAGCTCTTGAATAATACAGTAGAGATGCTAAGGGACAGATCTGCAAAATACTAGTTAGCAAACTTTAATACAATGCTGTCATATATCATGTTAGAGCTTTTTATAGATAGCAATAGCTAAACTTGTGTGCATTTTAGAAAGCAGTACATTGCTATCAAAATAGCCTATTATTTACATGAGATGCAGTGAAATTGCTATTTTTTTAAAGTAGTACTCCCTCATGTTTAACATCTACATTTTAACCCATGGGATCAAGATGAAGATGCTTTTCCTCTTCCTGACATCTCATGAACAATGGTCTATCTCATCACGCAGTCTGACAGAATGAGCAATGGAGAGGGTTGGGATCCAGGAACTCCGGAGTTATAATCCCTGCTAAGCTATTTACTTTCTGTATGGCAAAGGGTGAGACTTAATATATGTTCATGCATTGCTTTGAGTATTGTAAAATGCTTTCTAAACACTTTGCAGACAAGGTTCTTTGGGTGAATCTGATATCTTTTATTAGACCAACTTAAAATAGTTGGAGAACAATTTTTAAGCAAGCTTTCGGGTTCAAAAACCCTTCGTCAGGCTAAGGAAATTTCAGCAGTTGGTGTGTGCTCGTCCTGGATGGAATGAAAAGTAAAAAAGCCAGAGGCTGGGCCGGCTTCTTTACTTTTCATTCCATCCAGGAAGAGCACACATGAACTGCTGAAACTTCCTTAGCCTGACGAAGGGTTTTTGAACCCGAAAGCTTGCTTAAAAATTGTTCTCCAACTATTTTAAGTTGGTCTAATAAAAAGATATCAGATTCACCCAAAGAACCTTGTCTGCCTGTGTCCTTAGACCAACACGGCTACAACCTAAACCCTTCTAAACGCTTTAAAATCTAACCCTGTTGCACTTGTGGAACCGTGACTTCCACCCACTTTCTACAGATTAAACATGGTACTGGATCCAGCCTAGTAACTAGCCTTTTTATTAAATGAAAAGTACCTATTTAGTTAGTGAAACATCCCTTCAATTTTGCTAAATTTGGGGTTATGACTGCAAAGGTGCTTTTTACTCGCATAGAATTCTTGGCAAAAATCCTCTGGACTTTCAGGGGCAGATTCTAATGGAATCTGTGTATCTGTGACAGTGTTAACTTTTTATTGCACTGTGAACAAAAGTGAAAATGAAGATATATGTAAGGAAGCAGTCAAATATTTATTTATAAAGATCTTTTGGAAGTGCCCTAGTGTTTAGAACTGGAGGCTGAAGTCTGTTGCCAGCTTTACCCCCAGGTTGCTGTGTCCGGCAGCTCTCAGTGGTTTTAATGGGAAATGTACGATTTACCCACAAAATAAAGTTATTAATCTGTAACGTGGGGCCAGCCACACAGATGTTATGAGGATTGCTTCACCAGTGTATGCAGATTAGTTTCCAGATTTCAAGATGGAAATCTTGTTTCGAGATATAGAAAGAACTGTAAGAGCAGAGTAATAAATATGTCAAAGCATGTTACAAATGTGACCTGAGTAATCCTCACAGTGGCCTGGTCTGAGGTAAAGTTTGGATGGTTTTGTTTTTTTGTTATTCCAAAGTTAATTGTGATTAAAACCTGGTTTTGACTTTGTCCTTTGTTCAGTAATGAGTCCTCTACTTGATTGAAAACTAGTTTTTTGCAAAGGTTTCAAATAGAGGAAATTTTATTCCAAGCTCAATGTTTAAAAAAAACAACAAACCCTTTTCCTGAATTATTGCAAAATGCAGGACAAATGTTTGTGTCCTCTTGCCCCTCACCTCTTGTGCACTAGAAGAAATTGATTTTGTGTGAAACTCCTAATTTTGCCCTCAATAAGTTTGAGGCAGATGTTGGCTGTGCAGAGTTCTCAGAGTGCTGATTCATAAAGTAGTTTAATAAGGATACTAATGAGCTGCTACAGAATTGGGCAAGGATTTGTTTTGTGTTTGGTACACTTTTGGTGCCAACCATCTGCTCTTTCCATCCTCCAATCAAATTCCTCCCCTTAAAAGGCGGAGGTATTATTTGAGAGAGGGAGCAGGAAGGAATTTTGAATCTGTGGCCCAGAAGAGAATTCCAAGGGTCATCTTGTGGCTTTTACCTTTTTAATAAACTGCTCCTATGATGCCAGTTGCACTTCAGAAATGCAGTTTTTGAACCTGTTCTCAACCTGTGAATCTGACCATGTCAGAGGCACTGCCCAATACTTGCTCTCTCTCTCTCTTTCTCCCCCACCTTCATTTGTTATTACTGCAGTGCCACAAAGTCCTAGTTACAGATCAGGACCCCACTGTGCTCAGCTCAGTATAAACTCACGTACAAAAGACAGTTCCTGTGCCAAAAAACTTGCAACCTAAGGAACTGCAGAACTTAAAAAAAAACAGAAAAAATATTTATATAATGATTTGGAAAACTGCACTAAACAACTTGTTTACCTTGGAAGATGACAACGATCTATCTGTAAGTGGAAATATGTAGCCAGTGTTAACAGGCACATGGGACAGCGCTGGCTGCTATGGTGCTGATGGTGGTGGTGTAGCCAGCTGCTGCTATGGCTGTGGCTATTTCTACGTGTTTTTAGTTATGCTACAGAATGCCAGTTTGGCTAAACTGCTTGCTGAAGTTATACTGTTTTTGTAATGTAGATCTAGCCAAAGATGCACGTGGTTTGATGAGCAGTTGCATAACATTAGTGGCATAGCTTGTATCTTTCTACCACCCTGTTGCTTCCTTACTGTTTGATTTATCTCCAACTTGTTGCATTGTGTCTAAAATTAGGCTGTAAACTTTTTGGGGGAACTGATCCATGCCTATCTATTTTTAAACAGCTCCCAGAAAATGTGACAGGTACTTTATAATATAAATTAATGTAACCTTCCATCTGAGGATCTCAAAGCACTTTTGAAACATTCATTTTACAGACTACACATGCTACCTGCTTGATGGAGAACGACTAATTGAAACAACATTCTCACTATCTCGCACTGCGTGACAGAGCTGGAAAGTGAACCCAGATCTCTTGACCATTGTCACATGGCTAATAAGCACAAGTGCAGAAATACCCTTCAGCCTCAGCCAGTCTCAAAGGATAATGCCTGCTTAATGGTTGTAAGCATATCCATTTGTGTGTGGACAAATGAACAAACTGCAAGGAGTAAAAAGGGAGTGGAGATCTTTCCACAGAGAAGGTGACGTGTGGTGACTATCTGTGTACCTGCTATTTTCCTGTAGTTCATTAAATCTGAACTAGAGCGACTTCCTCCTCAGTGAAGCAAAGTTAAATTCCTGCAGTTTACTTTTCACTTATTGTGGAATAGGCACATGCACCATTACTGACAGCTGCTTGCTTCACGGTAGACCTCAGCCCTTTTTTAGTTGCTGTTATATTTCCTTATTTTTCCATACCTCTAGGAAGGTAAGAACTCTGGCCTTCTTTGGATTCCTGTCAACCAGGAGTAATGGAAAATACTGTTTCCTTCCCCTGGTCCCTCTATTGGAGTAGACTAGGGGTGGGCAAAATATGGCCCACGGGCCAGATGCGGCCCACAAGGCCATTCTGTCCAGCCTGCGGGGCTGCTAAAAAGAAAAAAAAAAAAAAATTAGAAAATTAGTATTTATCTGCCCTTGGTTCTTGTAAAAAATGACAGGAACCAAGGGCAGTAGGACCCACAACAGCAGGGCCCTCCCAACTGGAAGCCCCAGCAGGGGTTTCTGGCCAGGGATCACATGGCTGCCCCACACTGGTACCTCAAGTAAGGGGAGGTGGGGTGGGAAGGGCAGGGAAGGAGCCCTGGAAAAAGCTGAGTGCAGGGGGGGTGGGAAAAGTGGCCCCTCGTCCACCCTGTGCCCGGTGCCCCATGCTGCAGCCGCTTGCAGCCCACATGGGGCTGCCTGTGCTTGCTCCAGATAGCCCTGCATGGGCTGTGAGCGGCTGCAGCAGGGAGCACTGGCCATGGGGCGGGGGAGGGGCTGCTTTTTCCTGTGCTCAGCACCAGCTTCTTCCCTGCCGGTGAGCAGGGGGTCGGTGCTGTGCACTGCTCCCCACCTGTACCACAGGGCTGGGGGGCACTGGGAGTGAGTGGATGTGAAAGCCAGTGGGAACACGGGGCCCACACCCGTGTCCCAGCGCCAGTGCTGGCTGGGCCCAGAGCAGGGTGGCAGGAGCGCGGGAGCCCAGCTGTCGGGGGCTCTATGGAGCCGGGCCAGTGTCCCCCTCTCCCTGCTGGTGCAGCCCAGCACGGCTCCACACACCCCTGCCAGCCTGCACCCCACTTTGGGCCCCACTGGTGCTGGCCCTGGGACATTGGTCCCAAGACATTGGGACATTGGTCCCAAGATGGTGAGCAGAGAGTGGGGCACCTGTCAAGGGGCGGGGCTACCCATGCGGCCCTCGACGGCTTGCCAAAACTAGGTAAGTGGCCCTCTGCCCAAAATAATTGCCTGCCCCTGGAGTAGACTATCCTGCCCATAAAATCATGTGCATGGAATAACACTGTTAAGCATTCAAACTGTGATCCTCTATACAGTGGACACTGAGTTCCGTCTCACTTAGTTTTGACCCAGCTGATGGGAGAAGTCAGGAATGGACAAAGATTTAATGTGTGGTTGTTTTTGCTTGCTGCAGGTCTACAGTCAGACACGCATTCTTCTCGGTGCAAAAGGGCACAGAGACTTACTCTGCCAGTCTCCTGGGTGTGTCCAATTCCACAGCTGGCTTATTTGCGGTGGGGAAGGCACTCTGAATGAAAGTATTGTGACTATGTCAGCTATGCGAGTACAAGCACAAGGAGAGCCTTTTGGCCAGCTCCATGCTATTCTGACTCTCAAGCCTTCTGCAATTTCTGCATGCTGGAGTTGCTCTGTCTCTAGCAACTGCCTTCCCTGACAGCTCCAAACAGAAGAGACTAAAATAGCTAGCTAAGTGCTTAAAATAAGCTGAACTGTTAACCCATTTCCATAAGCAAAGAATAACATACTGATACTTAACTTTACAAAATCTCAGAATATACAGTGCTGCTTATGTTTTCGTTAGTCCGCCTTCTTTATGCACCCCCCCCCCCCTTGCTATTCAGACTATTTCAGATCATGGCATTTCCCATGATGATGGATGATGATAATTAGCACTTAAATAGCACTTCCAAACTTACTACAGTTTATACACATTAACTAATTGGAGGAAACATACCAGAAACCTAGATCTGCTGAACTGCAATCCTACTCTGGTTTTTTGCTTCCCATCCATGTAAATGGCTGTACTTTTCCCTTCTCCCCTTCTTTCTGGTTGGAGTAACCCAGTGTATGTGGATTGCTTTCTCTCTTACACCAAGAATTGCATGTTGATGAGACTACTGCAGAGCATAAAACTTGATTTTCCTGCATTTCATCAGCTTTTTTTCATCTGTAAATTTTTAGTGTAGTTTGGGAAACATTCAGATTTGCTTAGGGGTGGGGTAAGTTTGAGAGGAGGATCTGGTTTATATGGTTTAAATTGTCAACAACCATTGAAAGGACATTGTTATCCCTTAAAATCAGTTTGTTTGCTTCAGTGTTTGTTTGTTTCATAATGGCCTGGTATGCTTAAAACTCATAACTGTTTTCCCTAATGTAACTTCATTTCATCCACAAGGTTTTGTTCTTTTTTGGGGGATGGCTTTGTGCTGGTTTGTTATGGGATGAACTCTCAACCAGCACATTCCAGATGCTTTTTTTCCCTTAATACTTTCCTCCTGGTTCCTGCTTCCAAAAAAACAAAACCCAGAAGCATTTTGGAAAAATAGTCTTTCAGTAATTGCCATTAGTTTACAAGTGTGAGTGAAAACCAGGAACGTGAATGAAAATGATAGGTCATATTGACATGTCCCTTTTAAAGTACACAACTCCCTCTTTTGTAGTCTGAAAGCCTCATCTGAGACAGCTGCTGTGCTTCTGACCCTCCAACCCCATCGGGAATTCCCTCTTTATAACCTGCCCCTTGCTAGAACATGTCAAAGTACTTGGAAGGAATGAGGAAGATGCCAATGAAGTTAGAGAGTAAATAATCTATCCAAACATATAATTGGTGCTATATAGCTGTGATTTAGTTAGGCTATAAGGTGCAAACCTACGCTACCTTCTGCCAGACGGATAAATGCTAGAGTAAAAAGGCAACTAAGAGTGCATGTTGGTATGGAATATTGTATAATTTTGAGGATTTTTTAGTTGCTATGCAAACAGAAAACAGGTCAATTAAATCATTTATATTAGATTTCCATTCCAGAGGTCTCTTGTTTCTTCTACTATGCATTGTTATGTGGTGGAACAACAGGGAAGGTGTTTGTGTGATGTAAACAAGAAACAAGAATTTAAATTAGGGGTGACAACTCATCTGGCCCTGTGGGCCAAATGAGTAGTGCAGGGCTGTGTCATGGGTTGGATTGGTATGGGTTGGACCCTCCCTTGCCCCCTAGCATGCCAGATCCACTTCCTGCAGAGCCTGCTCCAACTGGTCCGAGACCCATTCTGCATGCGGCACAGGTTCTGGAGTGGCTGGGGAAGGCGCTGTAAGGTTCATGGCACCTACCCTGGCTGGACTGTTTCACATGCAGCATGTATCCCAGCGCAGCTTGAATGAGTTTTGCATGCGTCCCTTGCCCTGCCCATGGGGCCAGGCTGGCATATGCCATGTGTGGCACCCAGGGACAGCACCAAGGGCTGGCGATGGGGCTCTACAGGCTGGATCTGGCCTGCGGGCCAGATCTTTGACATCCCTGATCTAAATATTTCGGTTTTCTGAATTGTACTTCAAAGTAAGTTAAAATTTTCTCTTCAATATTTTTTTCAAGTAAATAGAATTGCAATTTCCCTACAGGTTTACTTTAAGTATCTGTTTTGGTAATATTAAAACATGGCCCTTAATGTGTTTGCTTCTCTGACCCTCTATCAAGGAGCAGATTGGATTGCGATATGATAGTCTCCTGCCCTCCTGTCTATGTGTGCAGTTAGTATGTTGTACCTACTACCCTCTCTGATCTCTGGTAGTGTGTGGCTAACTTGGTTCCCTGCTACAGAACTGCTGTGTTTCATACTAATTGATACTTCAGTTTGCTGTGACTTAATTGAAAGAGAGAGATCCTGGTATTAAATGAGAAGAGTGGCATAATCGTTTTAAAATGTGGTTTGTTATTAGAAGCACCATGTGGTTGTTTTGATTTTTTTTTTAATTGTTTTTTAAGTTGCTGCATCATTCTTTTTTCTCAGTAGGTGTGTGGGAGCTACATGGAGCCACTAGGTAGGCAACAAAACTGGATACGTTTTGAATCTTGGTGGTGGTTGGCCCAGTTTAGTTACTATGTTCAGTAGTTCTGCAACACTGAGCTTCCTGGCTGCCAGTTCCTCTCCTTTCCATATTGTCTGTCTTCGGTATACTATCGTCTTCCCCTGAACACGTGTATGCTAGAAAGTTCCTTTTTTTGCATGGTGTCTTTTTTTCCTCACTACAGCCTTTGTTCTTATGCTATACTTTTTTTCTTCTGGATCATTTCACATACTTTACAATTGTAGTTTTTCTGTACTGTATAACTCCTCTTTTTCCTGCTGTGTAGGAGGGCTGTCCTTCCCACTTCTAGGATCCTGGAGGTTGTTAGTGGGATGGAAGGCTGAGTGGCAAACCATCAGCAGGAATTTTGATGGTTTTGATGGTGTTAAGTGCCTGCAAGAAAACATTTCAGTGTGTAGTTTGTGGGGGTTTTTTTGTTTTGTTTTGTGGAGGTTGAATTTTAGTGATGGAGAAACTATAGCTTTAGGGCTAGGTGTGTTTTATGCAGAAGCTGTGGAGCTCCCTCTACCCCTCACTTGCCTTCATCGCTTCCCCAGACTTTATCCAGGACTTTTGCAATAAACAGTGGCTTCATAAAGACAGATCTGCAGTAGGCCAAGACCTATTTTTTGTTTGGGATTCATCCTAAATTCCCAACATTGGAAAGCTATTGAATTCTACCGTTTTGCAAGTTGCTTCTACACTTGATACCAAAGGGAGTGAATCCATTACGGCCATTCAGCATTGGCCTGTAAGGAGCATATCTGTTTTATGCCTTTTTCCCCCCACTATTTAAGAGTGATTTTAAGAATTCCACAACAAAGATAGTTAATTAAAAATGCATGCTTTCAGTGTTTTATAGTGTTATTTCAATGATTAGCTGTATACAGTAAAATCCCTGATATCAGGTACGAGTAGGGAATGGGGGGGTTCTAGTTACCTGAGCCCGGTCAGACGCGGAGTGGGAGGGGAGGGTGGTGGTGGCTGCACATGGAGCGGCAGTAGTGCAGCATGGTGGTCGGCAGCGGCAGTGGTAGCTATTTGCAGGCTCCGCCCCACCGCATCTGGCCAGAAATTCCAGTTACTGGAGTGTGCCTGTTACACTAAAATCCCTGTTATCTGGGATTTTACTATGTAAATTATGGAAGTACTAGTAGATAAAGAAGAGCACTGGTAGGGAAGCTCCAAATTGTGTTCTTGATTCTGCCACTGACTTGCTCTGTAATCTTAAGAAGGGTTAAGTGACTGGTCTTAGTTCCTCATTTGGTAAAATGTGGGTCATAATACTTTACCCATATAACATAAATGCTTTGGGGTAGTCTAGCCTCAATAAATTGCATTTTAGAGTGAAGTTGGATCAGAGACTGCACCCTCTTGGAAGGGAAATAGAGTACTTTGTACCCTGGTACAGCTGATTTTGATTCCAGGAACAGGCTTTAGAGTTGTTCATCAGAGACAAAGTGCTTGAGCCTCTTTAAGAGAAGAGAACAGTAAGCTTAGTAGCTGCTAGTACAGGGTTTTAATGGGAAACCAAGCTCATCACTCTAATCTGACAGCATTCCTGTAAGAGGCTGACAAATAAAATTGTGGGGAGCAAGGCAACACAGGTATCAAGCCCCTCCCAATGAGGATTTTGATAAAATTATTGCTTGAAATACCTTTCTAAAATAGGGGAGTTTGGAGTCTCTGTAGAAGTGGCAAAATTGGGTGGGGAGATTTGTTCTGCTGCCACTTACTGTAATTTTCTGCACCCTTCACTTTTTGGTTTAGTTTTGTGGAGGAGTTGGGTAATGACTCGTTACTGAAGTTTCCTCTTAAATTTGTTGTATATGATCCATTTTAAAAGTGATCAAATACACAGAAATTAAACCTGCTTATGCTGCCAAATAGAGGTGGAGTACCAAATGAAACCGAGGAGAGTACAAAACAGCAGGAGGCTCTTGACAGATGGACTGGAGAGTCAAGTTTAATGTTACTACAAAATGTGAGGTCATGAACTTGGCACATAAAATAGTAGAAAGATGTGTGTGCTTAAGTGGAAAACAATACTTACATAAAGAGGAAAAGACAGCAGATTTCTATGTAAAACCACTTCCAAGCTAGAACCAAGATTTTGGATATAAGGATACATTTATGTGAAAGTAAAGTAACATTACTGAAATAGTAATGGGAAGACATTTTAAATTAATAATCAAGGTTAAAAATCTCCTTCTGCCATGAAGGTTGTCATTCTAAATACTGAAGTCTAGAAATGTTTTGTAATAGTTACTCTATAATTCTTTGCTTTGTCACCGTATGCTTCTCTGTTACACCCTGCTTGTGGGAGAACACAACTATCATGTGGCAAACTAATCTTTCCTTCTGAGGTAAGTTATGTATTTCATTTGGCCTTAAAGTCTTCCATAACCTTTTAAGCCCATACAAAGTGCAGGGGATCTTGAACTCTTTTCAGAGGGAGCATAGGATTGAGTGCCCCAGGGGTTGGTCCTGGGGCTGGTTTTGTTCAGTGTCTTCATCAGTGACCTGGAAGATGGCATAGAGTGCACCCTCAGCAAGTTTGCTGATGACACCAAGCTGGGGGGAGTAATAGATACTCTGGAGGATAGGGCTAGGGTTCAGAGTGACCTAGACAAATTGGAGGACTGGGCCAAAATGAATCTCATGAGGTTCAACAAGGACAAGTGCAAAGTCCTGCACTTAGGATGGAACAATCCCATGCACCAGTACAGGCTGGGGGCTGACTGGCTGGGCAGCAGCTCTGCAGAAAAAGACCTGGGGGTTACAGTGGACAATGGCTGAATATGAGCCAGCAGTGTGCCCTTGTGGCTAAGAAGGCTGACAGCATACTGGGCTGCATTGCTAGGTGTGTTGCCACTAGGTTAAGAGAAGTGATTATTCCCCTCTATTCAGCACTGACGAGGCCGCATTTAGAGTACTGTGTTCAATTTTGGGCCCCCCACTACAAAAAGCATGTGGACAAATTGTAAAGAGTCCAGTGGAGGGCAACAAAAATGGTGACGGGTCTGAGGGACATGACTTATGAGGAAAGACTGAGGGAACTGGTTTTATGTAGTCTAGAGAAGTGGAGACTGAGAGGGGATTTAATAGCAGCCTTCAACTACCTTGAAGGGAGGTTCAAAAGATGATGGAGCTAGACTATTCTCAGTGGTGGCAGATGACAGAACAAGGAGCAATGGTCTCAAGTTGCAGCAAGGGAAGTTTAGTTTCAATTTTAGGAAGAATTTTCTCACTGGGAGGGTAGTAAACCACTGGAACAGGTTACCCCCAGAGATGGTGGAAGCTCCATCCTTGGAGGTTTTCAAGGCCTGGCTAGAGAGCCTTGTCTGGAATGATCTACAGTAAAAGCTTTGTTAACCGGGATTCTACTGTCGGGAATACTCTATTAACTGGAATTTCTGGCTGGCCGACCGCGAGGGAGACAGGGTGGTGAGTGGGAAAGCTAGCATGTGGAGGCGGCTGCTGCTGCTGCCACTGCCACCCTTTCCCTTCCTCCCCCCCTGCCCACGCCTGCCGCTCCACGTGTAGCTGCTGCTGCCACCCCTCCTGCCCTGTCCTGCTTGAAAACCTGTCCAAGGTTGAAAACCACTGGCTCAGATAACTGGAATTTTTAGATACCTGGCACCCCCTTACCCCACTCATGCCTCTTAACACAGCTCTTACTGTATTTGGGGATAGTCCTGCTTTGAGCAGGGGGCTAAACTAGATTTCCTGAGGTCCCTTCTAACCGTAACTTTCCATGATTCTATAGGATATTCTTGAGGCTTATAGATTGAGGAAGGATACGATAAAAGTTCCCTCTAGTAATTGGAATGTGGAATTTCTAAGCCGTGTTGAGAGGCTGAATAGGGTAGAATAAGGAGTACAGCCCATAGCAGGTGAATGGATAGGCAAAGGTAGCATGTAGCACTCCTGGTAAATTTGTTTTGTGCCTTTTCTACATGAAAAAATATACTTTTCTTTTAAACTAACTTGTCTACATGAAGTTGTTCATTTAACTAAGGTTTCAGTCCTTTGTTGTTCGAGGGTAGGTGGATTTTAGTGCCATGTGTTGTTTTGTATGTGCTTTTTAAAAAAAATAAGGCTCTGAATGTTCTGTGGATAGTAGCATTCGGTGATGCAGAGAGCAGATGTTTACTGCAGATCCCTCAGCCAGAATTCTCCCCAATGCTCCCTTCAGTGCTGTACTGTAGACTAGTTTGTGGCTGCAAGAGTACTGCATGTCTGTAGCTTGAAATGTTTCTGTGGAGGGATTCTGTAGCAAGAAAGTCTTTCAGAGTTTAAAATACTGATAAGAGTATTGTGGGAAGTACAAGAGTAAGGCAGGCTATGGAAAGGAAGTCTTCTGAAGAAAAGTTTGAGAGGCTTTTCACTTAGAGAAGCCAGTAGTATGCAAAATGGTTAACCAGGTATGTAGTGAGAGCTGTAGACTTTAAGTTAATTTAAGTCCTATCTGTCCTCCACCCATTGTAAAAACAACAATGTAAGGTGTCATACACTTGAGGTTAGACACCATTTCTGTAAGGGAGCATGGCCTGGGGTCTGGCTACGATGCAGTCTGCAGCAAGAGGCATTCTTTGCCCTTGGGCAGAGGAGCACTAAGCCTAGCAACATACTGCAGATGCCTTCTGTAAGCCATTTTACTGTGCAGTTGGAGGATGACTGTTGTACTGAAATTTAACAAACTGGTAACTGACCAGGATGATTATAATATGAGGTCATTCCCAGTCTTTAGGGAGGGGAACCTGCATAGTCATTAAGCCAGCAGAGCTGAGCAGTGTAAGTTACCAGTTGGTAGCTTCCATCAATTGTAAGGATGCTGTAGCCTGCACATAGATAACTTCTGTTCAAACTATGTAGTATTCTTATTTTAAAGATAAAGCAACAGAAGTTTTAAAGATAAAGCACACAGAGTTTTTTGTGCGTGTGCATGAAGAAGAGCTGAAGGGCTGATTATGCAACATGTTTAGCTTCAGAAATAAGAGAAGCCTTAAATCTAGGTCCTTTTTAACTTTTCTGGAGGTCTCTTTTGTTATATGAGATCTTACAACTTAACTGAAGTAGTATCAGATTTTAATTTTGGCAAATATTCTTTTTCCAAAATGTCTTAAATTAAATAGACTAAGAAACTGCTTCCCTACTCAGTGGCTCAGTTTTTGCAATATTTTGATTTTTGTGATGTCATAACTACACTCATTTTTCAATTGCCATCATTCTTGAGTAGAAAAGAAAAGTGTATAAGAGAACTCAGCAGAAAAAAGCCTTTAAGCCCCTCTGTACCCACTAGAAAGACTCAAGGCTCTTTTCCCTTTTGTTGGGTCCCTTTTGATCTTCTTTTGTAACTGTTGCTTTCATGTTTCTGTTGCTTCTCTTCTGTAGCTAACTACATCTCCAAGCTGCATGCCACTGCATGCACCGCATTGAATGCATAAGAGTCCTTGTCTAATAATGGAGGGTTGGAGAGTTACTCAACATTATATCAGTGGAGGCCTTTGCAAGCCTGAGATCCCTATTTTAAAAGGCCTTAATTCTTGGGTTTACCCTGCACAGACCATCTACTTATACAAGCTGGTTAATAGAGCATGCCGGTTAATAAAGTTCCAGATAGCACAGCTTTTACTGTAGTAGTAAGAGGCTTCAGCTACACTTCATATTGGCGTCAGCTGTATATTGGGAAACTACAACTTTGTTTTGTCTGCTAGCTCTTAGACAGCCCTTATTGTCTCCACCTAGGCATCGGAGATCAGAAAGAACCTATCTTAAAGTTCAGACATGTAGATGGAAAGCTGGTTTGATGGTAGTGTCTTGTACTTCTCTGAATTCATTCACTTGTGTCAGCTTAGTAGAGTTAGATTCCAGTACAACAGGAATTCAAAAAGGATGAAGGAAGGAAAACTGTAATGCAATAGATTTTCTCCCCTCCCCAACACATAACTTACAACTGCTTGGAAGGTAAAATAGTATAGCACTATTATTATCATTACTTCATACCTTGTGGTAAGGCTGTTAACTGCTATTTAAATTCGTAGCACCGCTGCAAAAAGCAAAGGGGAAAATAATATTCATGCACAGAGACTTATTGCAACCTAGTAACTCTGAATTGTTCCTGTTTGCAGTCAGAGTTCCAGTTGAAAGCGTGTCTCATTTTGTGGAGTATGGCTCTTCTCTCCTGGTGCCCCTTAAAGTAGGGTTGCATTGAGCATGCTTTGTTAGTTTGTATGCTGATAGCATTTTGAAAAGAGTGTTTTCCATGTCAAGTGTCTCTCATTTCTCCTGCAGTTATTTTTGTGCTGTCCAAGGAGGACTGGAAAATGAGCTGAGAGAGTTTGTACTTTAGTGGAGGAAGGAACGCCCTGGTGCTCTGATGCTAGGTGGCAGGGTTCCACTGCTTGTAGCCAGGACCAGGGCGGGGGGAGCAAGGGGGGTGGAACAGCAATACGACAGGCTGAGGAAGTGAGTCAGTCCTTGCTGAAACAGCAGGCCCATGATTCCACTCGCAGAGAATTGGCCTCAGAGGTGGAAGTTGCATAAGTTGTATGAACCTTTTGCCTCTTTCCTCCCTTCCACCTCTCATAAAACTTGCCCTGCAGACATGTGAAGTTTGAAGAGATTCAGGTTACAGGATTCTCATTTGGACCTATCCCTCTGCCTAACCCCTCTTTTTAATAGAGACAATTTTTACTGCATATTTTGATGGAGTCAGTAATAGTAATAACAATGTCTTGATTTATTTTTGTGTGGATTTTAAAAATCTCGTAACAGTTTTCAAAAGAGAGTCCTGTTGGTTTTGATCACTTCCCTAAGTCATCAGGAGTTTGTAACCCCCAGCCTGTGGGCCATCTCTTCATAATAGGTATGATTTGAATTTAGAAATGTCTCTCCTTTCATTAAACCTGTAAAAGTGTATTCTCACATCTGATTTCTGTCCATACCTTTTACGTTTCCATTACTACAGTCTGATCTCTTAGTCTGTGTCAATGCTTGCCTCTCTATTTCTACAGCCAGGTCACTTTCATTGGTGGGAGCGCTGAACTGTAGAGAGACTTTTTTCTCATTATGCAGAAACTCATACTGGAGTGCAGCACTGCAATAAACAATCATTTCCTCTGAATGATTAAAGGGAGGTTTTGGCTTACCAGATAGTAGAATGAGTTTGTGGCCTGTCATTAAGATTTTGTACAAGAAGGAAATAAGTATTGTCAAGAGTGGCTGTGAATGAATGTTTTTACCTCAAGAGACTCTGCACATTGTCTTCAAGGCTGTGGGAAAATATAAACATGTATCGATCTCTAGCACAGGCCAGTAACAAGTGGAAGGGTGGACTTGAGTTTGGGTTTTGTGTTGTAGAGTATGCTGCTCAAGTCATCGTTTGGTCATATGTTTGTTTTTAGAGTTTTTGTGTGATATAGGTCTGTGTAAGCAGTTTTAAATTTATATGCCATTAAACATTGTATATTCTTCCAGATGCAGGATTCTCTTGTTGCTTCCATTCCATTTCAAAAGATGGAGGAAAAAGAAAACAGAAGAACTTCTTTAATTATTTTAGCTAAAATCTTAAATTAAAAAATATTCAGGCTTGAACCAGTGATGAGTTTAAGATCCAAAATCTCCATGAGAACTATAAATAGTTGCTATATCTTGCTGGAAGGGGCAGCTTCTCAGCTTTTGAGGGGCTTAGTCCTGATTGATTGATTGATTTATAATCCTAAAAGCATGGCATTATTATTTTTAGAAGACTTGTTCTGGGTAATCCTAGAGATTACAAAAGTTACAATTTTCTATCATGATGAAGTCTAGAGAGTTAGGCTCGGGTTACTAGAACAGTTTGGCTTTACAAGTAGAAAGATGCAAATAATAGGCCTAGTGGATTTTTAAGCACTTATCTGAAATACTTCTGTAAAATGTGAGACATGATGATGTGGCATAATGTATGCTTGGGTTGCCTCATTTGGAAGCTGTTTGGTTTGTTTTAATTTTATTAAGTTTTAAAATAATAAACAGCCAAATCTCTAATATCAAGTGCAAATTTTAAGAGTGTGTACCATAGCAGATGGCCTACAAAATTGTTGTATTAATCCCATGCTTTGGGATTTCTGTTTGTTGCCTGCAGGGGCCAGGAAGAAACTTTTCTCCCTCCTGGGATGTGTTACTTGGCTCTTTACTTCCCTTTTTTCTAAACTTTCTCTGTAATATTGGATAGTATCCATAGTTAGAGATGAGTGACAAGATGCAGTGTGCTAGTGTTATTAAATGGTACTAAAAAACCTCTTGTATGTTTGACTGGTGGGTCTTGCTTATGTGCTCAGGAGTAAGTCAAGTGCCAAATTTGCAGTCCAGAAGGAATTTTCCCCTCAAAGTCAAATTGACAAGGACTGACTTTTTCCTTCTTCCTGTGCAGTGTGGGACATGGTTCACTTCCTAGGATCTTTTTAGGCAGATTTTTCTGAACTGATTCCCTGGGATTCTGAGAGCGGAAGGCATAAATTGTGCCCATTACTCCTGCTCACTTCCTGTGGCATCTTGCAGGGTTTTTTCCTCTTACAATATGTAGTTAGTTATGAAGCATTTTGTGATTGTAGTGGTGTATGGCAGGGGCTGAATTGGATCTTCTTGTGGACCCTTCTGGACAAATGTCTGTTTGTGATTGCTTATGATGGTAGGGGGCTAGACTCAAAGCATGTGAGAGGCCAGTCTTCTTATTTTGGCTTTTCCTCCTTTTCCTGTGTTGATTTGCTGGTATAGAATTAGCAGCGCTTGAAGATGCTTAAAGCTGTTCCCATGCTCTTTGCAAACCATTAGTAAGTGTGAAATACCTGAGTGGGAGTGTTTAGTTTTCAACTGCTGCAAAAAGCACAGGTTATAGAGCACGTTGGGCAGGCCCTTCTGTAGTCTCAGGGCACTTGGTAAGCATTCAGAGCAGGGTTGTCCAACTTCCAGATAGGGGACCACACGAGGTGACCAGCCCTACTTCCCTCTTTCCACCCCCTCCCTAGTTGTGATGCCACCCACCTACAGTGTGGGCAGCATGGCTTCCTCCTTTTTCACACATGCAGCTTGGGCACTTCAGCCCCTTCCCGGTTGCCCTGGTTGGGGCACTTGAGGTTGGGGGGTAGGTGGTGGCAGTTGGATGGGAGCCCATGGGCTGTATGGTAATTCCTCAGGGGCAATATGCAGCTAGCAGGCTACCGGTTGGATACCCTGGTTTGGAGGATTTCTTGCCTGGAAGGTCACTACACATCTCTATCCTGGCCAGTGTTAAATGGAGCATCTTCCACATTTTGGCTGAAGCTTAGTGCTTTATCTTCTTTAGTTTAACCTCCTAAGGAGATCTGGACCCCTGAGCCAGTTTGCATCTCTTTGCTTCAGCAAACTTTTTTCACTGTGCTTATATTAAAAGCAAATCACCCAGCCAACAATCCAGAATTATTGGTGTGGTGGGGGATGATCAGGGGGCAAAGGAAGAGAAAAGTCTTCAGGACTATCTGAACAATCATTGCTAAAATCTATAAAGCTATGTGTGGCAGCTGTTCTAGTCCTACAAATGTCTGATATTTATGTATTTCAGACAAATCAATGTGATACTCTAGATGGTCAGGTTTCCTTTCCTCCTCTGACACACTTGTGTACACATACTTTGCTCTTCACAGAAGAAGAAAAATCCCCACTCAACCAGCTGTTCTCCTGGTCATGATTTCCTTGGGAGGATATACTTTACTGTTTGCTGATTCTGGGCATTGTGTTGTTCTCCATCCTGATGATGACTCACTGAAGTTTGTTTCTCAGTTTCTTTTAGGTACTGCGACTAAGTGGACTTCATTGTCATCTGAACTGGAAAGGATAGGCATAGTACGAGGAGAGGGGGGAAGCACGCAAGGAATGCACAGGGGGAGGTTCTTCCATCTGGACTTGTAATAAATTGTTATCGTTGGAACTGAGAAAGTGAGCCTTTTTGGTTCTCCCCCGACTTGGAGATGGGTGTGTTGTAATTCTGTTTTTAACGGGGAGAAAACTGAACCATGAATCTTCAAGCTCAACAGAAGTCTTCAAACAAGAGGGCTGGGAAACGGATTGCTTATTTTAATGAGCAGGATATAGCTGTGCCATCAAAAGAACTTCAGCACCAGCTTAAGGAAGGACAGTACTATGGACATGGAGGGAATATACCTACCTCCCAAGCTATGGAATTTACTAATGCAGGGGTATTACCTGGTGCACCCAACAATGTTGCCTTGATGAACTCAGTATATCCTCCAGATAGGGCGGAGTCGATGATGATGTCCCAGCCAGTGACTGCTGTCAAATGGCAAAACTCCTTGATGGGGAGCCGGTTGCCAGATAGGTGTGATTCCAATTGGCAGCCGTCACCTGCAATGTGGAACCACAACATGGCCTATGGGGGCCACCAGAAAGGCACCCATCCCAGTGCTGGTGCCCCAGGGTTCTATGGCCATCCTGGCCCCCTGAAAAGAAGCCAGGAAAAGGGGGTGGTGGTTTCCCAGTTTGAACTTTATGAGGATGCTGTCCAGCAGATGATGTCCCAGAAAATTCAGTTAGAACAGCAAGCATTGGTCAGGCAGCAAGCACAAATGAATTCGTTCCATCAGATGCAGAAGCAGCAGCAGCAGCAGAGTCAGAGTCTACCTTTACAGCCTTTTCAGCTTGCATTTGGTCACCAAGGCCAGAAGCAAGGTCTTCCTGAGTTGTTACATGTCTTTCAAGAAGCCCCAACTTGTGGCCCAACCTTTACCACCCAGCAGAAACAGCTTCCTCAGTTGCAGTTGTTTGAAAACTTCTATCCACAACAGCAGCAACAACAGGCTGCCACACAAGCCTTCAGCCTCCAGCAAGCTACTTCCATAGCACAGCCTCACGTGGCAGCAGCAGCACCCCAGCATCATATGATGGCCCACCAGTTTCAGCAGACTGAGAGAAACCAAGAGCTATTCAAGGCTCTAACAGAGCAGAACCAACAGACTGTGCTACCTCAGACCCAGTTGTCCTTTCCAAGGAGGTCACGGAGACTCTCCAAAGAAGGGATTTTGCCAACATCCTCTGCAGGAGAAGTATTGGCTTCTAAGCCAGTGGCAGAACAATCTAGCAATCTGTTCCTGCACCACTGGCAATCGCAGCAGCAGCAAGAGGTGCAGGTGCAGCATCACCCTGAGATACTGGGCCACAACAAGGGGAGCTATCTGCAGCCCACAAGAATGGATCTTGGACAGAAGGAGACCCTGCTTAACAGCGAGATGACCCAGCCTGAAACAGAGAAACCAGCTGCATCACAGAATGGCAGGGATGAAGAGAAGCAGGTGGCAACAAGTGAAGAAAGCACACGGAGAGTGAGTGACTTTTCAAGTGTGAGAGGTGGTGTCATTCAGAGCACCCGGAGAAGACGGCGTGTCTCTCAAGAGGCCAACTTGCTAACCTTGGCTCAAAAGGCTGTTGAGCTGGCTTCTCTCCAGGATGTCAAGGTAAGAGGTATATCTTGACCTATATAGCACTTCTAAGATGGCATCCTTAAAGCAGAACTAGAAAAAAAAAATGTTTGTTGTGTGGAGCAAGAGGTCAGCCTGATGTAAGAGAGACACTATGTTTTTGACCCTGGAATGGTTACATAAGCTTCATTACCAAATCTCTTTGCACATATGACAACCTGAGTAGTGTTTTTCGCTTCACTGGTATAGACCAGGGTGACCAAGATGCAGACTGGATTTGGCTCATGGAGCCATATGATCCAACCCACACGATTTCCCTGCCCCTTTCCTTCCCCCCGTCCAGTAATTTATCAGTGGGGGAGTGGTGGCAGCATTAATTACCATGGTTTCTGGAGCCACAGTAATTAACACTGCTGCTGTTTGTCCTGCTGCTACTTGTCGTGCTGTCAAGTTTCTGGACCCATAGGGAGCTTTATTGGCCAAATGACATGATACCACCTGCTAGATTGAGCCTGCAGACTGATCCCGTGTGTCAGGTCAGGCCCACAGGGCCGGATGAACTGAGCATTACTAGTAGACTTATGTGCCTAACTTGGGATCTCAAGCTGATCAAAAATGTAGTAACAGAGTAAGAATCCACTCGTTTATTCGATTTATTTTGGGATATGTCACTTGTCCTGCCTTGTTTGTTTAAGGTTTCTCATCTGCATCTCTTCTGACTCCCTCGTTCAAAGCACAGAGGATGAAATATTTAACAAATCACTATTTCAATGTTGAAATAAAAAAAATTCCAATTTACCATGAATGTCAAACCCCTAAACAAACTGGGCTACCCCATGGGCAGCAACGTAATTGTCTAGGAGCTCCTTGTAGATCCTGCTGTGGGAGTATGATCTCATTGGGATAGATGCTGTGTACCTTGCTGAGGATGAGGTATGCCATTTCTCATGTCATTCTTCTTGGCAACCTGTACCTGTAGCATGAGTGGCAAACACTTCATATAGCATGAAGACCGAGCAGGTGACCCCCCCCCCCCCCCCCCCCCCCCCCCCCCCCCGGTCATGGTATAAATAGGTTCATAGTCATGTTCTTTTATAATTTAGCTTTGACTGACCCTGCTGTGAGCCCCTCTTCAAAAAAACATAGGATTTCATCTTCTTGGAGCCATCATTGCTAGTTGGGAGGAAAAAAAAAACTAGGTGTCGCAATATGAGCTTTTTTGGCTTACATTTTTTTTTTTTTTTTAACCTCCTCATGATTCTGCATGTTATGTGAGCTTTTTTTCTAATCTCCAGCTTCCTCAGTGGTTGCTCTTCCCCTTTTCTCCTTTGAGGCATGTGCAGTTGATTCAGTTTTTCTGATCAGTGCTAAATGATTATGTCCAGCTACTGAGGTTGCTTGCTCTGTTCCAACAACCTTTACCGGTTAGTGAAGTTATTATAGTGCCATAATTACTTCTCCCTTATTGTGTAACTTTTTATTAAGCAAGTTACCTACTAGTAACTCAGTGGAACAGTAGGGAGAAGCTAATTCCATGGAGGCTTGCCTTGCATACAATTAGCTGCACCCATTGTGTTAGTAATCATGAGAGAGGCAGCTGTGTGCAAGCTTGTGCAAGCTTATCCATCTCGGATTCATTTAATCGACAGCAGTTCTTCTCAACCTTTTTAGACTTAAGGCACCTCTTGGAAAATGGTAGCTCTTTTTTTTATTTTAGTCAAAAAATGAGTGAAAACTAATAGAGCAGCTGTATGCTTAAGAAAAGGTCTGAGGAGGATCAAATTGAACTTAGTTTGAAGTCAGGCAGAAAGCAGGGTAGAGGTGCATCTTGCAGACTAACTGAATTGGAAATACATAGGCTAGTGTGAGCAAGAACTTTCATCATGCTGTGCTGTAATGTCTGATGGAATGAGCTCTTGCTCATGCTAGTTTATGCATCTCTGATTCATTTAATCAATAGCAGTTGTTCTCAACCATTTTAGATTCAAGGTACCCCTCTCAAAATGCTAGCTCTTATTTTTATTTTATTTTTGTAATCAAAAAATGAGTGAAAACAAATAGCACAATTCTTCTGTTGCAAAGAACTCAGACCACAACAGGTCAGAATGTTTGTTTTCTAGCACCATGGTTCCTATGTGAAATTTAGGGGTTTATTTTTGAATCATGATTGCAAACTTAACAGTGCTCACATTGTGTGACAGGCCACGGCACCCTTGACAAGGTTCTCAAGGCACCCCAGGGTACCACGGCACTCTGGCTGAGAATCACTGGTCTACAAAAGGTACATCTCTACTCTACCTTCAAATAGAACTTGAGACTTGAATCAGGAATCTCTTGCACTTAGGCATGTCTGTCTGCAGCCACTTGCGACATTGCTTATTGGAAAGAAAAGACCATTCAGAGTTTGATTATTTTTTTTTTTTCCCTTATGAAAAAGATTCTGTACACCCAAATCTCTGACAGCTGTGGAAGATTCTCAGCCTGAACAATTAAAGTTTTCACCTGGGTCCTTCATTTCTGAGAGGATTAAAAAAATGATGTGTAGATAATATACATGTGAGAGGGAAGGTGTGTGTGGGAGGAGAATGGTTCTCACTCCCTTTTCTTCGTGTGCCTTTTCATCCTACACTACAAGCTGCTGTTGCCTTTCCATTGATCAGAACTGTGCAGAAATAACTTACTGAATACAGATCGCTTAAAGGACACTAGGTTGTGTAAGAAGAGTTATGTTAAACCATTTTAATAAGATATATTCTTCTTCAGATATTTGTACCCAAACTTAGATAACTTTGACCAAAAGCACCCATCTTACCCATGTGGCTTACCTCATCTCATGCTTCCCATCAGGGGCATAATAGGTGGAATGTGCCTCCTTCACTTCAGTTCTGATCAGCCCTCTCAGTTCAGGGCAGAGCTGCTTCCCATCACCTTACAGACACCAGGGAAACAAACTCTTTTAACCTTAGTTTAACCCCTTAGGTAAGTAGAATTCATTTTTCTAGTCACTTACTGGCAACCTGTTAATTTCTTTGAAGAAGACTGGGTCAAATAGTAGTACTTGAACCCAGAATGTTGGTCTAAAGGCTCCTTTCATTTAACTTTTACTCCTTATGTATTGAGGCTGTGTCAAGGAATATGAACCTAAGTGCCTCTGCTGCTTAGGAGAATCCTGCATCCCAGGTAAAAGATTTGTGGATGAAGCATTTATTCCCCCCAAATCCTCATGAACAATGGGACGAAGACTCTCTTAAGCCAGTTGGTGGACCTGCCTTTGGATTGAGGAGAACCTGCTCTCTGGTGCAGACTCCCTGTCTTAGATCTTCAGCATTAAAGCTGGGCAGGAAAATCCCATCTAAGGTAAAGGGTAGGGGAGACTTGAGGGGTTCATCTTCCTTGGAAGGAGATATCCACCCCTGCCCTCTACCAGGATTTTTTTTTTTCTATCCACGAGTGCTTCCCAGTCTATCTCATGTGCATCGTGGTGCCAGCAACCTGCCACCAAAGTGTCAAGCTAAGGAACTGATGCTACAGTGATGCAGAAGAGTTTTACTTTTCTTCCAGAGCCTAGCTTCATCAGTATTTGTCTTGACTGCATTGGTAATGAAAGAGAAACTCATGACACCAATCCCCACTGGGGTATTGCTGCCAGCCACAACCCCTTCCAGAGGGATACCTAGAGGAAGACAACTCTGAAACATTATCAAAAATCAGGACTTCAAAAGTTCGCTTTTCTTACTACTAGAAAGTTCCTTCTTCTAATTCCCAGCTTAAATTTGTAACAGACACTGGATTTATTATACTGTAAGGCACACTTTGTGAATTTGCAATTCAGGGTCACTAATATCAAGCTCTGCTCTGAGGTAGTTTGTGATCTGTGTATCACCTGTTTCATGGACAAACTGCCATCTGACTTCAGGGAGGAGTATTTTTTGCTTCTGTCAGGTCAGATGATGGCCTGGATCAGTTTTCATGTGGTTCTAGAAATGGCCAGCATGGTCTCGTTTTTTACTGCAATAGTGGTTATGGTGCAATCATCCTGGCTGCAAGGATCAGGCATCCTTGGGGAAACACCAAGGAAGAAGGTCCTTGTGGAAGACCTGCCATTTGAGGAAACGGAGCCCTTTACCACTGAAAAGGGCCCTAGGATAACATTTCCTAAGTCTGTGGTTCTCAACCAGGGATTGCCAGATCCTTTTAAGGGTGTCACAAGATGCGAGGAGAAACCAGGCTTGTGCTTGTCCCTGCCTTGATGATACCCCCTTCCTCCCCATCCCTACTGCCCAGCCCTTGTGTAAGGAAATAAGCACTGTAATATATAAATTAGTTTTTGAAATTGGATGCCACTCAATTCCCAAAAGTTGTGAAGGTGTACCTCAAGTCCATAAAGGTTGAGAATCACTGCCCTAAGTATTCATATCCCAGTGCTTCAAAGGAAGCATGGCACACAATGTTTTTTTTCCCCCTTCAGGGACTAACCCTGCAGTTTCCCCTTCTACCTCACATCTTTTAAGACACCTCGGAAAAACAACGACAACAAAAGGGTTGCCACAGATGAAAGCAATATGCAAACCAACTTGTGATTCCAGAATTTGATTACTGTGTGCCCCCACCCTCCCTCCCCCTTTGGGAACTTCTTGATCCACTTTAGGCATGTATGGACCTGTGTCACTATTGACCTGGTGGGTCTTGGACAGTCTGGTTCTTAGTGCCTGTTTCCAACCTTCTTTTCTGTCTCTTCAGGGCCTCTTATCATGAAGTCCTGTTAAAACAAGGATCTCTTGTGTTTGATTTCTCAGTCATCATCATTGAGGAAAGCAGCAGACACTTTTTAATCCTGATTCCTCTAAGAAGGAATGGTTGCCGTTACCTCTTGTTCTTATCTACAAGCTGAAGTGAAAGGTGGTATTGCCAGCCATTTATACCGGCTCTTCCAGAATTAAGGGAATTGATTCTCATCTCTTCATCTCAGGGTTGTCTGATTTCCCATTTCCATCATACCCCCACTCATGACATAACTGAGTTTTGTGCTTGGATCATTAATAGTTACAAGATCTTTTTTTTTTTCTTTTTTTTTTTTGTGACTTGTCATTAATCCCTGAGCATAGTTGAGTGCATGCAGTAGTGCCAGCATACTTCAGGAGTATAAAAGGTAAACTGTGTTCCCTTACAGGCCCTGAATAAGACCGAGACTGTGTCAATTTTGGATACCTGGAGAAATGATCCCTTTTTTTTTTTCTAGCCATATGTGCAAGTAAGGGCAATCTTCAATGCCTTTTGAATCCTTCCTGCAGCACACATTGATAAAGATTGACAGATAATGTCATGACTTAGGCAGGACTGTCCAACTGGCTGCCTTTGAGGAGTTTGTACCTGGCCTGCAGATTCCTGCGTGGCTACTGCTGCTGCAAGGGTCTCTGGGTTCTGCTTCCTGAGTCAATGACCTCCTGTTCTCTGATGCATTTCCTTGATGCCTTCTTAACTGCTATCACTTCAGTGGAGGAGATCCAAGCCCAGGGCCTAGAATTTCTCTACTTTTTTCCCCCTTTGGTGAGGTGTCCTTGAGGACAAACTTCAGATTTTTACCAAAGGTGTTTGCAACAAATATGCTTTTGTAAAATGTCCTTGTTTCAATCTCTGCATGTAAAATGTGCCATGGCCGTCTCTTTACAAAGGCCAAAACTGTTCAAATCATCTCCTCGGCTCTTTGTTGCCATAGCAGACAGAATGAAAGGTACAGCAGTCTCTTTAAAACTGCTAGTGCATACTTCATCAGAATTCAAGCAACATCCACAGCATTGCTAAAAAAATATATATATCCACCCTGCACATCTATAAAGCAGCCATCTGGAGCTCTGTTCATACATTCATGACACATTATATGAACTCTGAAACCTGCAGATTGCATGCTGTATTTAGCAAAGAGGGTGCTTCATATGCTGTTCTCGTAAAACTCAGCAATCATACCTCCAAAAAGTTTGAACAGCACTTTTGGAGTTGCACAGAGTGGAATGGGTATATACATGGACAGTCACTTGAGGGAGGAGTTATGTACCTTCTAGCAACTGGGGTTTCTTCTGAGTTATGTTCTTATGCATATTCTACAATCCACTATCCATCTGAGATGTTCTTGGAATCCAGCATTTTGGAGAGTCCATGGTTGAGAGAGAATTGAAATTCAGTAGTCCTTGGTGTGAAGCATGAAGAATGAATGGCATGCACTGTGTGAGTACTGCTAACCAAAATGTCCTCAAGCTTGAGCACAGTGGAAGGTGCATATGTTATTGTAAGGAAAGTAAATACTCTCTCTTTCTGATGGATAAAGCACAGGACAAAAGCTTGTTTAGTGCTCTGGAAGATGAAACTCAGACAAAGAAAGCTAAGGGAAATGGGCAAATTGCAGTTCAGTGATTGGGACCAAAAATCAAGCCACTTGAAACAAATGACATGCAATAACCAGATTTTTATTATCTAAGTAATAAGAATAATTCTTTGTGTAGAATTTCTATAAAGGGGAGAATTTGGTCCAGAAAACAAAATGTAAAACTATGGACGAAAGAATGAAACTCAAAGTAGATTAATGTACTGTTCCTAACATGAGGTGAAATACAATGATAACTTTTCTGCCAAATCAAGTATCCTTTTTTCCCACAAGTGCTTAGAACTACAGTGACTTCCAGTTCCAAAGTTAGGTTGAGAACATTTTAGAAACTTAAGATGTGTACTGCAAGTGAGAGACGATTTGATTTGAAAGTCTTGGATCATTTAAGGTACATGTGGATTTTTTTTTCCCTTTCAGGAGTCGGATACCTCAGAAGAGAAGAAGAGTGCTGCAGCAGCAGCAGAACCACCAGCAGCAAAAAGCGTTGTGGAATTTGCCAGCTCTTCACCAGTCTCCAAAAGAGCACGGGAAGATAGCAACCTTGTGCCTCTTATCATTCCTGTGTCTGTGCCAGTGAGGAAAGTTGATTTGCAGGACTTTGGGAGGGAAAAAGGTGAAGAAGGGAAACTCCAGAGAGTCCAGGCAAATGATCGAGGTCCTTTTGAACGCAAGCCTTCTGTGATTGTCACCCGAAGAAGGTCCAATCGCAGTACCAACATGGAAAACTCACTCCAGGTATGGGCACACTAGAAAGACCCAAGGAGATTCTGATCTGCTACATGCCTGATTTTTTTTTGTCTTCATCCCTTTCTGCTGAAACAACTTGAACTGTGACAAGGCAGTCCCTTAGGCCTGAAAGGGTCACTTGGTTTTGAGCTGAAAGTAACCCAGAGAAAACTATCCTGTACATAAGGCACCTTTTTACATCATTGTTGCTCCCTTATGGCTTACTTTTAGATAATTATTGTCTTTTTTTGGATGTACAGTTATACTAAAATTACCAACTCTATTTTTCAGGGCATTATTTGGGTAAGCTCAATAGAGTTTAATTCTTAGGTATTTGGTTGTAACATTCAAGTGAGGGAGTTTGATACGTTGAACCAAGGGGCGTTTTTAGTATGCATATACAGATAACCTTGTGTTTTAAGACTGTGCGCCCATGTCTGTTCTGAGCAAGTCCAAGACAAAAGCCTTCCTTTCCCCCCCCCATTCCCCCCCCCCACACACTATGGCTATTAGGATGTTTCAGAACCCCTTGCTGAGATTCTCTTGATACTTTTTCTCCCCTCCAGGCCTACCCCTTTTATAACTCTTTCATGTAGCTGGGTGAGATGGAGGACTATCATGGAAAATTTTGGTGGTCTATTAAAGTGGAATATAATTCATAAGCTTCTGGGAAGACTCTCTCAACTAGATGTTTGATAGCCTGTTTGATAGGTTTCTTGGACTTTTCTTCTGTTCCACTATTCAGTGTGACTGATTTCTTCCTCCACGGTCCCAGCCAGCTCCTGTCCTGCAGTGTAGTCGCTAAGTCAGCATGTTGTCATCGCACTGAAATATTTTAAAATACATAAAACTAAATGCATTCTGGCTGACTTTGTATTGTAAAAATATTTGTTTCCTTTTTGTAGCCTGAAGATGCTGTTCCAAAGGATGAAGCAGAGAACTTTGCCCGGAAGCCGAAGCAGCGCCCCAGACCTGAGCCACTCTTCATACCGCCAAAAGCTGGCACCTTCATTGCCCCTCCAGTCTATTCCAACATCACTCCATATCAGAGTCACCTACGCTCACCTGTCCGCCTAGCAGATCATCCTTCTGACAGGAACTTTGAGCTACCTCCTTACACTCCACCACCAATACTTAGCCCAGTGAGAGAAGGGTCTGGGCTCTATTTTAATGCCATCCTCTCATCTAGTGGCCACACAGTTCCACCTCCAGCAACTCCAAAAAGTGCTCACAGAACTCTACTCAGATCTAGTAAGTTCTAACAGAAGAAAGGATGGATAATTGGGGGTAGGTGGTTAAGGGGCGACGAAAAGAAAGTCATAACTTAATTATAGATATCTGTAACCTCAAGTTTCTTGCTGGCATAATTCTGGGGAGCTGGGATACAGTGGAAATCAAGCTGCGGCTCCCTAGAGACACCAGTCGAGATGCACCTACCAGCTCCAGAGCCTCCCAGGGGCTTTTAAAAGGTAGATTTGGTTTTGGAAAAATTATTCCTGTCCATCATAAGATTGGACCATTTGGTGAATGGGAAGGACTTTTTACTGGAAGAGATAATTGCTGCATGAAAGTTTGCCCTCTTCCTTTCTCCCTGCTAGCCAGCCTAATACTCTAAGGGAGATGAGTACCTACATTGTTTGATGGATAGTCTGTGTTCTTATGTTCTTTTCATATGCTCATGAATCGGCAGGCATGTAAAATTGATAAGCTCTAAGTAATTCTGTTTGCCTTGCAGATAGTTCAGAAGTCACTCCTCCTGTCCTTTCAGTAATGGGGGAAGCTACGCCAGTCAGCATTGAACCGTAAGTGTCCAATATAGTTGTACAACAAGTCTACCTCCTTGGCTTGTGCCAGACATTCCTTTCTGTCCGCCTAAAATCTGTCTACTCTCTTGTTGGTTTATCCTTGAAAAGAATTCAAGTGTGGTGGTGTCTCAGCAGCCCCACACTGCCATGTACCATACAGACATGCTCTTTCCCCAAACCTTTTGTCAGCACTGCGTGGCAGTTGCTTCCAGCTGAGATTTGGAGTAGGAAATATTAACCTAATATCCTGCTCCTGTGTGAAAGCTGTATTCTGAAACGCCCTTGTAACTGCCAGAACACAAGGCATAAGTCGTAGGGCAATCTTGACCTCCTTTTGTTTCCTTCTTAACGGTCTGCAAAATGGAACCTGTAGTTTCTGTATTTCACTTGCAAAGATTGTTTTATAGAGTTGTTTAGGTAGGTAGTTTGTTAGCCAGTGATTATATAAAGACTGTTAATTAACCCCATTCGTGCTAAAGAAAAACAAGTTTCTGGTTTATGTGTCTAATAGAATTGCTTGCCCCCCATATTCTTCCCTGTACAAGTTCTAGATCCCCTTGGTTTGTGCATTTTAGGCCCACATATGATTCTACAGGATTGAAGATTTGCCTGCAATAAAATGAAGCATTGCCCATCAGCAATAAACATCTGAAATGCCTCATGTCTAGGAGAAGAACACATGCTTGAGCATCTCCTTGAGGTACAGATATATCCTGAACCACACTAAAAGCTAGAGAATTAGATTAGTTGATGCAGCTTACAAGACCACTATGCAGGTATTTGCAGACCCTAGCAAGCAGTCGCCATCCTCCAGGTGAGCCAAGATGTTGCCCTGTGCTCTTAGGGACACTTGGAAACTTAACTCCTGCTACTTTTGGTCTTAACCCAGGAAAGGGGACTATAAGAAGTGCTGCTCCAGAGATCAGAGGAGTCACAGCTCTCCCTCTCCAGTCAGAAGACATCTCCCCGCAACTCCAGTATCCCTGACTTTCAAAGCTGACCCACACATAAATACCTCAAAGGCAAAAATTAACACTGACAGTTGTAGCACAGCTTCTGATACTGCTCAAGCAGCAGACTCTCTTTTCTGGTACCCACATGTACCAGCTCTGAATGGCTTTGTAACAGTGTCTGGCATGAGGAAAACTAGTGTTGGACTCCACAGCACCAGCAGCCTTGGTGTTGATGGCTCATATGGCATAAACAGACTCATCCACACCATCATAAGCATCTTTGGTGCTGAGACACTGCCTCATCACTGGCCAATTTAGCCACAGAAATGGTGCTAGGAATCCTTAGCTGTTCTAGGGATCAGAGAGGTGTTAGACTGACCAAGTTGTTTTCACAGTCTCTTTGTATGAGCCAGGGACTAGTTGGAGAACTCTGCATTGGCTTGCTTCACTGATGGAAGAGGAATTCACCTTCTCAGCCTCTTCAAGGAAATGCAGTAGAACCTCAGCCAAAGGTGGTAGTGGGGCATTGAGTCTTTCATGTGTTGGTCACTAACGTTAAATCCCACTCCAATTGTAGCAGTTGAAAGTTGTTCTCGACTTACACCTGTCACGGGACCTGTAGAGTATGCTCGCTAAGTTTTGATTTCCAGAAGAGTCAGTGTCATTCATAGAGGTGCTTTCTGGCTATTGTTGAGTGTTGTGGTCTATTTATTTATGTATTTTATTTATTTATGCAGGCGAATCAATGTGGGAACTCGGTTTCAAGCAGAAATCCCACCCCTCCGAGACAGAGCTTTGGCAGCAGGTGATAAACATAAGGCAGACTTGGTGTGGTGCCCTTGGGGAGATCTTGAGATCAACAAGACTAATCAAGAAAATGGTAAGGACTTGGGAAAGTTGGTAATATAGACCAAAACAAGAAATGGCAGCAATGTTGGGGTAACTCTTTTTAAGTTCTGTTTAAAGGTGCTCCACAGTCCTGATCAAATGTCAGGTTTTACTAAGCCTTGTTGATAAAGCTTTCTGGAAAATAATGGAGAACTAGTATTTGTAGATTTCTTAAAGGTCAGACAGCACCATTAGATTGTTGACCAAGAAAAGTGAACTTTTAGCTCAATTTGCTGCATTTTTGGACAAAAACACCAGTAACTTTGAATGCCACGGTTAACCAACTCCAGAATTTTATAGAATGTTTCAGGCATTGGTAGGCAGAACCTTACTGGTTTTGATGAAAACTGGAAATACTGAAAGGGGGACACATTGAGAAGACTGTTGAGGGCAGCTAGCAACATCTTGCAGAACACTGTCACTCAGGTCAACCCCTTCCTTATTAGTTAGAAAGACTGCCATCCTGAATGAGATCTTTCCCAGACAGACAGAAAATAAATATGGATGGGAGAGATGGAGCCCTTAGCATGGGGAATTTTGGGGCCACAGGTTGGTCAGGCATACACAATACCTGGCATGGGGAGGAAGGGGGGGAATGGGAGAAATGGTGGGCATGGGGAAGGGAGAATAAGTGGTTATATAGAACCTGTTGCAGGGGGCAGAATGGGAGACCCTGACATGGCAGAATTGGAAATACATGGATTCCTGCCTTTCTGGAGAATGGGGGACATGTATAGAGACTGTTGCATGGGAGGAGGGAGATTTCAGGGAATTCCTGAAATAGAAGCAAGTGGGTGGGTGTAAGAGTACGCTGAACTCCCACAGGTCATGAGTGACGCACACCACTGGAAGCAATGGTGTGACCCTTTACCCTAATTTAGCATGATCATTTGTATAACATAAGCTACAGAATTTCATGCAGTTACTGTTGTGATAAGCCTGACCACTTGAGTTTCCCTAAAGTAAATTTGAGGTCATCAAGAGGTGAAGAATCTACTAATCCTTGTTGTAGTTTATACCAATTTTAAAAAGGCCTGTGGCTGTGGTGCTGTGGCAGGCTTGCTGGCTTCCCCATGCAAGGTTCTGGGTTCAAGATCTTGGTCTGCCTTAGCTGTATTCCCCCTCTTTTGCTGTTAAAAAATGTGCTGTATTTTTTTATTTGAATTTCCATGGCTTTAATTTGCAACCATTGCATCACATCACTGAGATGTAGCAGAGAGAAGCAAAAAAAAGTATATACAAAAGATGGTGACAGAGACGTTTTCCGTTAATATCTCTGACCTGTGTGGAAATTGCTTTATCTTGGGGAAGGGAAGATGAGGGAAAAAGAGTAAGCATGAGGTAATAAATGCTGATGTACTTTGGCCATGCTCTAAAGCAGCGGTGGCTGACCTTTTTGACTTGTAGGCTGGATGAGTGGTCCCAGGTCCATCTGTGGACCAGTTCCAATCTGTGGGTCTGGTATATGGGACTGTTAACTGCTACTACTGCCTCACTGTCAAATTTCTGAACCGTTGGGGAGACCTACGGGTGTACAAATTACATGGCTGTACAGACTGGGGATTGAGTGCACCCTTGCTTAAAGGAGCCCTAACCTTCCTTGTTTGGGACAGAATTTGCAGTTCATGTTCATCTGCGTGTGTTCCTTTGCACTGTGCTATCAAGCGAGCATGAAACTGGACCTGATTGCTGGGCTGAGAAAAGGAATTGGGCTTACTAAATTCTGGGTTTTCTCATTAGCTGCAGCAGTAGCTCTAGACCATCCTTTCCTGGAGGAAAGGAAAAGTTGTGTGCCAGTGGTCATTCTGATTGGAATTCTGTCACCTTTGGTGTTCCTCAGTGCAAATCTACAGGGAATGCTTCTTTGTAGGGCAAAAGGATAATTTCTTGTAGAGGTTCATTCAGTACTGGCTCTCTCATGTGCCCTTCTCAACCTTCTGTTCTGTCACAACATGGTCTGCAGGCACTAAACTCCCTTGGAGTGAGGAGTTTGAGTTCCAAGTTTGTCCGACCCTAGGATATTTCTAGTTCAAGTTTGAAAGGACTAATTAGGATACAATGGAACTGTTACCCAAGATGTAAGTGGGCACTAGCTGGCCAAAAACGATACTGAGATCCTCAACCAAGCGTATTGAAGAATTAAAAACAGCAACAGCTTCTCAAATTCTTACTTCTAATCTCCTGCTTCTTCCACTCTACCTCCCTTATTTCTTTTTTTCTTTGTCATTTACCTGGAATAGTGGAAAATCTGTTAGCTGCTGCCTGTTCAAGTATTTTTCCTGGGGCTGGTACAAATCAGGAGCTGGCACTGCACTTCTTGCATGAAACAAAGGGAAATGTTCTGGTGAGTCCTCTCCAACCTGTTTTATCAGTCTTTTTTTCATTATTGTGGAAGAAATCTGAATACTAGCCTGAAATGCTGTTAGCTATCTGCAAGAAGCTTGTCTGAGAGAAGATAGCTTGCAAAACACCACATCTTTTTGCCATGGCATCAGAAACCTGGTGTGTGGCATCTCTGGCTGCTGCTGTTCATGGCATGAGTCCTCACACAGATCTGACAGAGCAAGTCAAAATAATAGGCATCATCTTGATTATTTCAGTCTTGGGCCTTTCCTATGCAGAGGCTGCTAATAACATCAAATTGCATCATTTTCTGTGGGGACTTTTTAAACTTTTAACCCGTAAGGTTCATTTAGTTGACAACTGAAATTAGTTTATTGATCTCGCCTGAACTGGAAGATGGGTGTCATGGGAGGGAGCTTAGTGTACTGGTAATTGGGACCTTGGGCAAGTCCCTTAACTTCTCTGTGCACATCTGTGAGGTGGGCTTATTTCTCCACGTTGCTGCACTGTAATGTGGTAGATGCTATGAAAGGTACCAAGTGTATGGCTACTCCTCATTTAACGTTTTAGTTACGTTCTTGAAAAATGCGACTTTAAGCAAAATCGTGTTAAGCGAATCTGATTACACACAGTAGTTACCTACTAGCAGGTGGCAGCCAAGCAATATTATAACCCAACATTGCATGACTTTAAATAAGCATGTTCTCTAATAGATCAGTGACATAATAATGAAATATTAACCAGGATGATGTTAAGTGAAGAGTACCTGTAGTTTATAAAGGCCAATAAGTTGGCCACCTACTTCTAACTTTAGCACAAATTATAGTTGCTGATTAAATGCAGGTCAGGTAGTTTTATAGATTTTTATACTGATTTTCTGCCAGTGGTAATGATCATTAGCTTTTATTTTGGAATCTTGTTCACTTGACTGAATTTGAGTTTGGATCGCTGGTGTTCTGGACCTGCACAGAAATCCCTATTTAGAGCTCGGTTGTTGGATGGGAACAAACAGGAACTGGTGTTACCTAGAATCATCTCTAAGCAGGATGATTCTTGTACTGTATAGGCTTTCTGTATATAAGAGCAATAGTCTCCCAAAAGCCTTGAGTTAGAGTAAATAAATACTATTGTACCCAGTTTGCAGGAAGAAAGACTGAGGCCTGGAGGGGTGAGGTAACTTGCCCAGGAGCCAGAGTCAGTGTAGGGTCAAGAACTTAATGCTTGAAGTCTTGGCTCACTTTCCACCTTTCACCGTACCTTTTAAGCATGCTAGAGCATGCTGGGGAAAGAGACTAGCTCCCTTTCTGTTAATCTGCCATTAATGTAGATGATATTCCAATGGTTTTTCTGGTGTTCTTTGTTTACATACCTGTACACTTTTTATTTTTGATTTTTACATGAAACCAATTCTTCTGTTGTGCTGTCTCTTAGGCTGCTTTGGGCAAACTGTTGCTGAAGGGGCCAGGGCGACCACCAGTCCACCCCTTGGCTGACTACCACTACACAGGTATTCTGAGTGGGAGCTGCTGCCTTTTTGTCTCTTAAGTAGCTGATCTACAGGAATGGATTTCTCCCCATCCTATCTATATAGACTTATAACAGAAGTCAGAAAACACTTAACTTCCAAACCAGCTGATCAACTGCAGGGAACCTTCCCTTGCAATGCCATGACTTACATGTGGCATGTGAATTCATGCACTTGCAAATCCTAAATCCATTTATCAATAAGTCACGTGTCTGTGATCAGAGACTTCCTTTCAGGGAAAAATGATAACTAGTCACTGAGCCTAGGCTACAGAAAGATGCTGGGGGAAGCTTGTTAGATGATGGATGGAAAGTCTGATCTTGGAACTGCACATTCCCTGTCATGAATTTGTAGAGGGGAATTGAGGGAGTTCTGCTGGAATTCTAATCCCTCACTGCCTGTGCTGCCTATGATAGGAAGTTGGAGAGTAGTGAGAACAGCAGGCTGTTCACTAATTCCTCTTCGAAAGCAAAACTGCAGTGTCTGATGCTGCTGTCAGCCCTTATATTCACACAATGTTGCAAGGTAGTAACTTCCATGATTGAGCTAGCCCTACATACCTGCTTGATCTGAGGGCAGAAAGAAATGTAATAGCTTTTCCTGCAGTTCACCAGAATAGCACCTTGGTTCATATGCACACCCCTCTATATAAGACACTTCTAACAGGCATGCAGAGTACATTCAATTGTTGATCTGTGGAAAAAAGAAAATGTGAGAGGGAAGTGGGAAATTCTGAATGGTGTGTGGCATTACAGAGGTAGAAATAGTACTATATGGCATGTGCATTATATGTTCAGCTAATTGATACATTTTGGGCTGGCTTTATGTAAAGGAAACCTAAAGAGAGAGAATGAGAAATTACTTGAACTGAAAATTTCTGTTTAAATATTTGTACCTACAGGATCAGACAAGTGGAAAGTTGCAGAGAAGAAACTTTTCAACAAAGGCATTGCAATCTATAAGAAAGACTTTTTCCTGGTCCAGAAACTTGTAAGTTACTCTGCATTTACTTGGATTAGGAACTATACTTACTTACATCTTTAGAGTATTTCACTCAGTGGGGTCATAATCTTAATTCTTTAAAACAGTAGTGGAGAGTTCTGTCTTCAGTGGGTTCTAAAATTTCACATGACCAGACTTAGCAGTGGTCACCAAATTTAGGAGGACGTCTTAGAGAAATTTAGGGTACTAAACATTAAACTTGTTAAAAAATGACCCCCAAGACTTCCTGACTTTTTTTCCCCATTTGTTAGTCCAGTTTCCCTCATTTAATATATTCAAAGATTAATTTACACAGAATATACATATATTCTGTATAAGGTGATCTTTAAAATGATATTTATTTATTTGTATGCATGTATGTATATGTATATACAAATAAATACGTATTTGTAAATATATGTATATAGTGTGTGTTCTGTGTAAGGTGGCAATTAAGTGAACTGGTTACAAAATTTAATATTGAGTAGAGAATGTTCCTATTGAATAAAGGGGAAAGCAGAGGCTAAATAAGAGGCTTTAAGGTAGAAAATTAATACAAGATAATGGGTTTAAAAGAACGGTGATATCATATTTACTCAAGACAAGGTTTCCCCTCTCCCCCATTTAGGCGGCTGGTGGGGCAAGTTTTGGAGGAGCCAGGCAGTAAGGTGCAGGAGTCAGGCCACTTGGTTCCCCACCACCTGGTACCCCTCCATCTATCTCCCTGTAGCTGCTTACCCCACTGCAGTGGTGGGGAGGGTGAATTTAAGACAACCCTCCAAAAATTAGATTCTAGACATGGAAAACTTTAACAAACTTAATTATATTCCAGGCATGAAAAAAATATATATTTGGGAGGTCATCTTAAATTCAAAGTCATTTTGGATTCAGGTAAAAACAGTACAATAGAAAGAACTTGGAACAAATGCAATTTGCATTTATGCGTTCATGATTACTTGTTTATTCTTAAAAACAAAAATCTTACCTTTATGCTTGTGCAATGTTTTGTTTTGTTTTTAACATCAGATTAAAACCAAGACAGTGGCCCAATGTGTGGAGTTCTACTACACATACAAAAAACAAGTGAAAATTGGTCGGAATGGGACCTTAATCTTTGGGGACATTGATGTTGCTAATGAGAAGTCTGTGAAAGATGAAGCTGAAATTGATATTAAGGTAAGCACTTGACCCTTCCTGCTGTTGGCTTTGTTGTCAAAGGCTGCTTTCATGGACTGAAGCAGTTTGCTCTTCATAATTATATTTATTTTGTGTAAGTAACAAGAGGCTTAAAAATATGTGTTCTTAAGAATGGGAGAGATTCCCTAGGCCATTGTCTAATTAAAAATGCCTCGTTCTATGTCGGTCTCAACTTTTGGCAAAGGCAGTAAAAACAAATTTGAGTGATGCTGTGGGCCCAGTCTTATAATCTTGAATCCTATTTCACGTGATGACCTCTGCTTGCAGTGGGAAAGAAAGTCAAATAAGACAATATTAACTGTCCCTTTAACTTTTTGTGAAGAGCTCCCATAGGTTTTCACGTGTTCTTCCTCCCAGAAGAGTCATTTACAATGAGGACCATGGGCACATGGAAGAAGAGAATGAGGAGGAGGAAGAGGAGACTGAAGAGAAGGTGATTAAGGAGGCAGAAGAGCTGGATGACAGAAAAAAGAGTGCAGCATTTCCCAAAGATGCACAAACACTACAAGCCAATGAAATGGTATGTAGTACATCTGTCCCCAACTTGCCCCATGTACAGTTCAGAAAACATTGAGTAAAATGGCAATTTCAGATGCATTTTTTTTTTTCCGCTTGGGGGATGTGCTGAAAATGGAATAGCTATGGACCTACTAGCATCCCAGCGGTGTGTTACATAGTTTACTTGGAAGAGTTTTGACTGGGAAGGAGATTATAATAAGAGCAGTCAATTGCCCGTCAAGAATGATGGGGGGGCACCGAGGACAGAGGCCCGTGTCCATCCATCCCGGCCGGCCAGCCGCCCCCCCGCTTTGGGTCCAGCACTGCTCCCTCCAGGTTCGCCTGGCCCATGTCCACCTGCCTCTCCTTCCTGCTCCCCTCCCTCCCTCCCTTCCAGCTGTTGGCATGGCACAGTCACAGTACCCCCCACTCCTGCTCCCGTCCCTCACCCTCTCTGCCAGCTTTTGTCAGGATGTGGCGGGGCAACAGTGGCATGCTCCCTGCCATCATGGCAGGCGGGGACAGAGTCCTGCGTATGGCCCCACGCCCACTTCTCCCCCAACTGGATGAGGGGGCGAATGGGCCCGCTCCCCCCACCCTCGCCCCTGCCTATTTGGGGCCAGGCTGGATTTCTGCCCCCCTCCCTTTCAGGGTTGTTGTCAGGGGGGTGGCGGCAGCATGGTGCCACCACCGTGCCCCTCCCTCTTCCTCCCTGCAGGCTTTTATTAGGGCCCAGCAACTCCACATCCCCCTGCCATGTCTGGCCCTGCCTCCGTTTCTCATCTGGTCAAGGGAGGAGGGAACAGGCCTGCTCTATTGCCACTGCCTGCAGGGATGGCACATATTTCCTTCCCCCCCCCCCGCCCGCTCTGTCCCCTGTGTCCCCGCTGTCTCCTGTCCAAACGCTCTTGGAGTACTCAGATTGGTTGTTTCAATCAGCCAATCAGAATGCGAATAAAGCGTTACAGACAGACTAAGGCTTTTATAATATTAGAATCCTGCACAACTCCCTGTGATTTGTACTCTGATGGGAATGATGGTGGGTATGTTAGAAATCCCACAAATTCTTTCTTGTGGGCAAGATCTTGGACTAGGATAGGATAATTGAAGGTTAGAAGTGCAGCCACCATCCATTCTTCCAAGAAGTTTTCATTTTCATTTTGCTTTAACAACTTTCTCTTGCTGCGAAGGTCAGTGAGGTCATCAGTTTAAGCAGCCATGAGGCTAATGCACCAGGAGAAGCCAGTGGTAGAACTGGAAGAAAGCCTAAAGAAGCAACAGTTAAGTTTCGGAAGACTCTTCCCCCAGGACAGAGGAGGAGGCGGAAACAGAAGATAAAGCCAGACCTCACTGCTAAAATGCAAAATGAGGAAACGTTTCCATGTAAAAAATGTGGAAGGTAAGAGCAGTTGAATGGATTTGCCATAACAGGATTGTTCTACATCACCACTACAGCTCATTCTCAGCCTGATGTTTCCTTTGTACACTTGGTTAGGAACTGGTGGGAACAATGTTAGCATCTTAATGCCTTTGGCCCTGTGCTGCTGATGACTCACTTCATAGGCGACTTGCAGTGGGGGTGCTCTCCCCCCCCCCCGACAGGGCCATCCCTGCTGCCAGTGGCATCTGCTGGAACTCACTACCTCTCATTGCTGTTGCTGGCACCTGTGGGAGATCACCAGTGGCTTCTGTGGGTGTCCCCCAGACTCAGGAGCCACCAGTCGCCCATGACTCGCTCTTCCAGATTAGAGTTTCAAAACTATCGGTTCTTAATGACTTGTGGCCTTCAAGGGCATGCCATTTTTATTGTAGTAGGCATACAAATACCAGTGTCCTAGCCTTGGAGTGCTCAGCCTCTGGCCCGTGGGCCAAATGCAGCCATTGCATCTGACTCATGGAACTCCCCAAGCATCAGGAATTTTGGTGGTTGCGAAGCAGTGGCCATTAATATGGCCTCCCTCCTTTCTCCTTCCCCCCCCAATCCCCAAGCCCTGTGTAGTGGGCTGGGCCTGCTGGTGACCCCTTCCCTTGTGCAGCCGGGCTACATCCTGTCCACTCCTCTTCTGGATCAAGGTTGGGCCATGCCCCCTTCATTCCCCTCAGGGCTGGGTTGAGGCCTGGCCTTGCCCCCTACCCTCCCATTGTAGGTGGGCCACACCCCCTTTGCTGTGGGGCTGGATTAGGGTCTGGTCATGCCCCCTCCTCTAAAGCCAGGCCACCCCCTTCCCCCCCTTCACAGGGCTGGGCCATGCCCCCTTTCCCTGTGGGGCTGGGTTCAGACCTGGTCACACCCCCTCTCTTCTCTTTCCCATGTGGCAGGGTCAGGGTCCTTTCCCCGGCACCCTCCCTCAGCCCCTTTGCGCACCCACATGGTGCCTGCTGTGACCACCCGGGGGCTGGATTGGGAACTTTGGCTAAATCCAGCCTGCGGGTAGACTGGGTGCTGCCAGTCCAGCCCACCAGGGAAAAAGGTTGAGCACCGCTGTCCGAGTCGGATTGCAGCTCAGATAATTCTGCTGATGTCAATTTTCCCTTCAGCTTCAGTTGGCTATAGTATGCTTTAGTGCTGATGTGTGCTGTTAACAGCTGCTATGTTCCATCTTGGCAGTGTTTACATTTCACTGAATGGTAGAGTGATTCCTGAATAGTTGATGAAGTGCTCTAGGAACTTGTCAAATAAACAATGCCATTGAAACACCAGGCATTATCATTACTGTAGCAGCAGGTGTCAGGTAAATGGTGGACAGTTGTTCTGATTAAGTTTACACCAGTCTCCTGTGCCTGTTTAAATGCATTTTATTTTAGTTATGCGACTCCAGGAGTTTGGGCATCTGTTACCATCAGTGTGAGTCATGCCAAGAAAATTCAGTTCATTACATAAATAATGTAATCATAAAGAATAGTGAGCTTTGTAGTACCAGCAGTTACTCCTGTATTTAAAGTGAGCAGGGTGATGAGTACTGACAGAGATTCTTCTGTGTCATGGAGGAGTATTTGACACTGAGGCACTGCTACAAGGAGTTACACAGCTGTATTTCTGGCCTGGATATTGGTGCAGGAGAAATAGGAGAGGATTCTGAATGGCCTTCAAGCTTCCATTTGAGTATTTGGTGACAGTGAATTAAGAATTTGTATGTGGGGAAATAGGGGAAGACTAGGTGGAGTAGACAAAGGAAGGAAAGGGGGAAGGAAGCCAAGCCTGCTCATATCCCTACAGCTTCAGCAAAGAGGAGTGCCAGCTGTTGTCTCCTTGTTTATTAGGTGTTTGCCTTTAGAGCAGCACCACTAGCCCCAGCTGGAATTGAGGCCCTGCTGTGTCACATAGTGAACAGACGTGGAGCAAGAGTCAGCTTCTTCCTCAAAGTGCTTAGAATTTAAACATAAATAAAAGGTGAGGAGGCTAAGAGAAGTGAAAGGACAGGGCTAGGGTCACACAGCAGATCATAAGCAGCCTTGGAAGAGATCATTGGGCAGATTGTTGAAACAGGATCTTAGGCTCCTGACTCCTGGGGTCAGTGCCCTGTCCCTTAGACTGTGCGCTGTGGGAGGAGTGGGAGCAAAAGTAGTGATAATTGCAGTAGATCCTTTCTAGTGGTGATGAATTGTCCTGCCCTGCGGTTTGTTGACTCCAACCTGGAGATGCTGATAAGAGGATTGGGCGGGGAGATTGAGCAAACTGTTACATGCCTGTGTTTGTCCCTAGGGTTTTCTACAAGGTGAAGAGTCGCAGTGCCCATATGAAAAGCCATGCTGAACAGGAGAAGAAGGCAGCAGCACTCAAGCAGCAGGAGAGAGAGGCAGCAGCAGCAGCAGCGGTAGCAGCAGCCCGAAGCCAGGCACAGCAGGAGGAGAGCAGCGACAGCAGGAGCAGCAGTGGCAGCAGCAGTAGTGGCAGCTCCGATGAGGACAGGGAGATTTAGCGACAGGCCAGAAGAGGAGGGAGTAGCCAGGCTGGACCCAACAGGGCAGTGCAGGTCAATACTCCATGTGTTTGCTTCCTTTGCTGCACTTTCCTCGTTGGAACAGAGGTCTACCTGGCCTCAGTGTTGCCACTTCCTCATCCCACATGCTTCACCTCGATTTGCCTGAACAAACCGAGTCAAACCAGTGGATAATGGATCTGTGTGAACTTGAATATTCTTTTTTACAAATAAGATTTATATTTTATTTATGAAGAGACCCTGAGGTACTCAGTAGAAGTCATCCAGAGTGGAATTCAGTTCTCCGTCAGGTCAATCAGACTTTTCCCTATGTGCTTTCTCAGATCTGTGTTGACAAGACCCTTTATTAGATCCCTATAAAGCCTTCCAAACTTGAGCAGGAAGAAGGATATTCTGCTCAGAGACGTACAGCATTTAGTTACTGTGATGCTGGCAGTGGATAGAGCTTGCCTTCCACAGCAGATCCTCTTTTCTGTCATTTCTCTTCCTGCTTTCTGCCAGGGGTGTTCTCCACACTCTCTGCTGGCTTTGCTGAATGAGACATGGCTTAGTGAAACAGGTGCAAAAAGAGAAGGCAAAGCCCCGCCCTCTCCTGGAGAGAGAGCATTTTTTATTTTTCTGTAGCAGGTGAGATACCTGCTGGGTTTTTGGGGGTTTATTTTTTGTGGGGGGAGGGAATCTGTGCCATAAAAAGTCCTGCAATGGATGCGAAGCATCCTGTGGGATGAGAGCAGCAGTGCAGCTCAAAGGTCCTGCTACGTTGCATATAGAAAACAAAGCAATTGATCTCAGCTCACTTTTTTTGAAAAATCTGGTTCCCCACACATATCAAGTTGAAAGTGGTGGGTGACCTTTTGAGCTTTAACTTGTTACAGAGGCAGTGAGGTTGTTCTAATGAGGCTTGAACCAAGATCCCAGTGTTTTCATGGATGGACTTTGGTCTCCTGATGTTTCCTTAATCTCCTACCCCAGATGCTCCTTTCCTTCTCCTGGTGGCCTTCCCCTATTCTTTTGTGTGGTCTACAAATGGCCATCCCTTAGATTATGCTCCAGGAGTAGTGAGATTTTAAATGCTTTATTTATATAAATATCCTCAAAGGGAATATTCATTTAAAAGAGATGTGGCACCATGTACTGTAGGAATGTCCTTCTCTTTATTCCCATGCAGTAGTTGGACAGCGGAGCTTGTTGGGCTCTCCTGTCATGACCCCCTCTTCTGGTGAAATGCATTCTCTTTTGCAGAGCTGCAGAAGAGCCACTAGATTTGTGTAGATCCCCAATATCAAATGGGGGCCAACAAGCCTGGTGTTGCAACAGAAGTTAAAGAAGGCAAAACACAGGTCATTTGACATGAATGTTAATATTGCACAGGATTTCTCCAAATGTTATACATATTCGACTTATCATTTTATGTCATAAAACTGTATGAACCTAGGTGTTTTCTTGGGCTGCATACAGAATTGTCTTCTGGACACTGCAGAGGAATGTAATTGTTGCTTTTGTAGAGATCAAGATAGCCACATCCACCTTCACTGGAGGTGTAACTGAAGAGAACCATCGGATAAGAGGGGGCCAATCCTGGAGTCAGGCATCAGCTGTATCGCAAAGAACTTGTAAATCCAGAAAGCTGTTTCTCCCTCTCACCTGTAGTAGAACATCTTGTGTTGATGTTTGTTGCATTTAATTGCTTGAGCAAAGAGGTGTGGTCAGGAACATTGCCACCTAGGCCTGGTATAGCATTTTCCATCAGTAGATCTCAAAGGAGATCAGATCAGTATCACTATCCTTGTTGTTTACATGTTGGGAAGCCAGAATCCAGAAGTGAAGCAACTTGTGTGAGGTCACTGAGAAGGTGAATAGCGGAGCCAGGAGTAGAACCCAGTCCCAGTCCAGCTCTATAGCAGCACTGACCCTGTAATAGTATCAGAAGTGTAGCTTTGAATTTCCAGCTTGCCAGTTCCACACAGTGAAAATCAGATCAACCACCTGTGGCTCAACAGTGCCATCTGCTGGCCGGACTGACTGGCTAATGGTCTGTTCATTCCTGAGCAGGGCTGGTTCCCGTAAAATGAGCAGGCTACTTGCTGATCCAGCTGACTTGCTGTTAAACTTCAAGCAAGAGAATGCCTCTGTGCTTGCTCAACTACAGAGCAATGCAGGACAAACTGAAGCCTGTCAACTCCGTGACCTTCTCTTGCCATATGGCACTGGAGCTTCCTATACACTGAAATTTGGGCCTGACTTGCACCTGCATTATTTTACTGCCTATTTATGTCCTTGGGCCATATATTTGATTACCCTACAAGTTAAGGTGTGCAGCTGTGTTCACCTTCTTAGCAACAGAAAAGATAGCTTCTTTTAAGTAAGAATAAACATGGTTAATAGGGAAATGTTTTCTTTTTAAATATTAACTTTTACTACTGAAAAAATGCCCCCTTACCTTTGTAACCCAATGTTTTCCTTATGTACCAAGCCTCAGCTTGTACCAGGGATCAAAAGACCAAATTCCAGCCTAGATTCCGTCTTTCCCTGTACAGTCGCATACATCTTGGTCCATTGTAGGATTTGGATGACTGTTCCTTTGTCCCTCTGTGAAACCAGCCTTGTCTGGAATGAGGGCAGGTGGCAAATCCTGTGCTGTTGAAATCCATTAGCAAACTGGAGAGAATCAAAAGTAAACATTTATTTAAAAAAGAAAAAAGCTCTAGCAAACCAATCTTCCCATTAGGAGTTTAAATTTAATTAATAAGTCTTTCTTTTGGAAACTGGAGGTGGCACATGCTTCATGCTGTCCCTAGCCCTGGTGAGGAAGCAGCTGTCTACTGCATTTCAATTTAAGTAACTTTACTTCTGAATTCTCACTTGTGTTGGTTCCATTTTGAGTGTTGTGCTTAATAGTGTTGTAACCTTTTATTGGATCTTATCCTTTAGTATGGCAGCTGCTTCTGGGAGTTTGGAAAGTCCTTTCTGGCTATCAGGTTCTGGAAATAGTGGAGTGGTGTAATGAATTAAAAAGCAAGTAGGGCACTTTGTGCATTTAAAAAAATAATTTTAAAAGTACTACAGAACACACTATGTTAGAAGGGAGGAATAGGTTGCAATCAGACCTAAACAGGTTACAGGGGTGGGCGGATGAGAACAGGTTGGGTTTCAGCACTGACAAGTACAAAGTGCTGCACCTGGGGGGGGAGAACCAGCAGCATACCTCCAGGCTGGGGAGCTCCCTTCTTGTCAGTGCAGAGGTAGAAAAGGATCTTGGAGTCGTTATTGATGCCAAAATGACCATAGGTCGACAGTGTGGGGACGCTGTCAGGAAGGCCAGCCGCACTTTGTCATGCATCCACAGATGCATCTCGAGCAGGTCCAAGGAGGTGATCCTCCCCCTCTGTGTGACATTGGTCAGGCTGCAGTTGGAGTACTGTGTCCAGTTCTGGGTGCCGCACTTCAGGAGGGATGTGGACAACATTGAGAGGGTCCAGAGGAGGTCCACCCACATGATCAGGGGGCAGCAGGGCAGACCCTACGAGGACAGGCTACAGGACCTGAACCTGTTCAGCCTCCACAAGAGAAGGCTGAGGGGGGATCTAGTGGCCGTTTTACAAACTAGTCAGAGGGGACCAGCAGGCATTGGGGGAGTCCCTGTTCCCCCGAGCACTACCAGGAGTGACTAGAAATAACGGTCACAAGCTGGCAAAGGGTAGATTCAGACTAGATATCAGGAGGCACTACTTCACAGTCAGGGCGGCTAGGATCTGGAACCAACTTCCAAGAGAAGTGGTGCTGGCTCCTACCCTGGGGGTCTTTAAGAGGAGGCTGGATGAACACCTCGCCGGGGTTGTTTGACCCCAGTACTCTTTCCTGCCATGACCGGGGGTCGAACTTGATGATGTGCTCAGGTCCCTTCCGACCCTACCAGCTATGAAACACTGCACTTTCCTACTGAATGCCTTTGCCTAGATTAATGTGTCCACAGAAATGGACATATTAAATCAGGCAAGGTTTTTCTCTTACAGTTTGGGGGGGGGGGAAGTAGTTCACCCCTTACGCTGAAAATTGGACATAGATCCTGGATGAAGCCATGATTCCAAACAGAGAATTATTGCTTTTCTGTTACATGCTTATTCACCCTGTTGGAACAGAAGATTAGTGCCAAAGAGTAAAAGGCAAAGAAATGTTTTGTTTATTGCTTTCCATTAGTATTTTAGTGCCCCCAAAGTCTGTTGTTTGGCTGTAGCCTTGAAGAGGTTATAAGCTAGTGTGACTTGCCATTGCAAATGTTAGCAAGCAATTGACAGACTGTAGAGTGAGAAAATACAGGAGCCCAGCAACAGGATTGTATAGCAACTGCTGATCATTCTGGATCATGGTATATGCATGAGAGGTCACCCAGACCTTCAAACATATATGCCTCAGCAGGAATCTTGGAGGAGTGGAGGCTGCCTCGACCTTCCATCCCTCCTTTAGGCTACTGAGACAAAATCCAAAGGCCAGACATTTAGTACCTCCATGGCTGTACTTATATAAGCATCCAGGAATCAAACCCACATCTCCTGTGTGGCAGACAAGGATTCTACCACAACAGGATTATATGATTGCTATAATCATTAACTTAGTCTTCCTTAAGATACTCTACTAGTATCTAATGTTACTTATATTTAGAAGCCAATTTTCTTCTCCCAGGGCATGCATGCATGTGCACACATTCAAATCTTGATCTGTAGAAAAAAAATTTAAAACCCTACAAAATTGGTGTATTTATTAGATACTGAGTCAAGTGTTAGTTGGCTAGCTGACTGCTGTTCAAGCATGCAGATCCCTTCTTCTCCACCCCCATCACATCTGACATTCTTTTCTAATTCAGTGTCAGCGGAGGAACAGAAGGGTTTTTTGCCTTGAAGGGGGTGTTGACCATAGGGAGTGTAGGGTTAGCCCCTGCTGTGTTGTGCTTTTTCATGCCAGGAATTCCCAATAGCTAGCATCATATTTTGAACCTAAAGCTGTCTTAAAGCCTCATGGATAACCTCTTTCTGGAATGGATATAAAAGTAAAACATTTCTGTGTGCTTCTTCCTGTCCTTTAAAATATTTGCTGCCAGAAAACATACAGTAGAGGACTGGAAGATACTTCCAGGGTAAATTCTGAGATCCACAGGTCTTGAAAGCACCACCCTACACACAAGATCTTACTGGAATTTCTCTGCTTATCCCAAATGGGGTTTGACCACAGCTCTTGGGAAGAGAAGTAACCACCTGACCTGTTGCTTTGCTGCAGTGTGGGATGTACTCTGGAGTAAGCTGCGTTCCAGCTCACTGTGGAAAATGTGCTCCTGCTTCAGCTTATTGGATTTCCCATGTGTAATTTTTAGTGTTTCCAGGCATTGCATTTGATCTCCACTCAGTACAATAAATTTGTCTTAATTTATAAGATAAGATATTTCCCAAATAAGTTCAGTTTGGACAAGGTCTCTCCTCTTTGAGAACCTTATTCTATGGGAGCAAATGAAGTTTAACTAAAATGTTCTCACTACAGGGGTGGCTAAGCACTGAAACATAATGTGGAGAGACTGTGGAGTCTCCATCATTTGCAAGTTTAAGAAGTTAGAAGAGCACTTGCATGAGATGGTTTAGACGGGAATGATCCTGTCTTGAGCAGGGTGTTGGACTGACTGATCGCTTGGGGTACCTTCCAGCCCTGTTTTACTATGATTCTGTTGTTATGCTGCTCATGTCAATATGTTAATGGATAATATAACTAGCTTTTTCACAACTGGGGATCAGGCTTAAAATGAGAATGTAAACCTAGTTGCCATTTGGCCACATTTTTTAAACTGTTGCCCATTTGAATCTTATCAGGCCCCAGATGAACTGACAATGGGGCTTGTGAGAAATCATCCATTTTGTCCTAATGTGTAGTATTCTTGGTTTTTGCCAGTGCTCTTTTTCACTTTTATGAGCCTTCACTATTAAATCTACTGCCTGGTATGATTATGTATGGAGAGCATTTCTGTTATATAGCACAGTGTATATAAGTTGGTATATACAGTACGTTGTTTTATATAAGCAGAGCAATGCAAATCTACTGTAGCTACTGATATATTGCAATTTATCTGGAAGTATTCATTTGACATTTGTGTTTCTATACAGATTTCATTTTGTGGGTGGCTGGGCTGATCAGGTGTTAATTGATCAGAGAGTACTCAGCCCTATGCAAATCATTCAAATCTACCAACATGCAACAAAATAAAAGCAAATAAAAAGTGTACAGTGGCATGTAGCATTCTGAGTGACTATGTAGGAGCAATTGTATTCACCTGCTTGGTATTTTTATAGCTAGAGAGTTGGAAATAAAGCCATTTGACAGCAGGTAAAGGGCAGCTGAAATCAACCAAAACTGTACTAAAGATATGCATTCATCCCAAAAATTAATAGTGTAATGTGAAATGTAGATTAGCTCATTTTATTTGTGGATTACCTTTTCATCCCATTTCCTGTAACTACAGCACACTAAGTTTAAGATGACTGGCACACACAAGCGTTTCCTAAGCCGCACAGAATGCACCTTTTTTTCCTTCCCTCACCCCTTTTTTTTTACCAGCTTCTCGGCAAGTGTCTATGGCCTGACACTTCCATTCTGTTTAGGTCAGCGGTCTAGAAAGTCACGGTGTAAATAAATGTCTTCTGGTTTTTTAAACTTGTCTGTGTATCTACATAAATATCTTGTCTCCTTTCACCATTTACTTACCAGCAGACTTTGATAGTATGACAGCTGATTTTAGTCCACTGATAGTGTCTCACAAGCAGAGATTCATGGTTTACTGCTCTCACAATCAGTTTATATATTCCTTGACATTTTCCTGTGTACTTTCCTTACTGTGCTTATCCATGCAAACTTCCTTGCATTATCTTTCAGTGTATGCTTTGAAGCTTATAGTTTCAGAGAGATGGAGAAGTGGTGTCTATACTGTAGGTTTGATCCTGTGTGGATGGATTTCTTTGCAAATTGTCCATGTGGGGTTGAGCTGCTTCATTCACTCACATTCTCTCCTGTGTCAGATGTTGATGAACACACAGTCCTAGTCCCCAGCTGTCTAAATGTTTTTCTTTCTGGAACAGGAATTCTCTTGGCAACTGAGCCTGGAAAATCCTCACTCCTTAAGTTTTAGAAGGAGACACACATTTTTATAGTTGTTAATTGTATATTTAAAGCAACCATCTTTCCTGCAGCTTCTCCAAGTTTATTTTCCCTTTGCAGCTCAGATTTGATACAAAAAAGATTTTTCCATGTTTATTTACCTTTTTTGGTTCTGTTTTTAGACGTTTAATCTTAAAGCTTTGGTGTACTGTACAGGGACAGTCTGTCTTTGTAATTACTGTATAAATGCTTTATTATAAAAAGTATATTACTTTTATTTTAACAAATGAGCAGACACTGTCTTTTATGTGTTTGCTGCCTTGGGCACCTTTTACAAAGACTGTTACATATAAAAAATAGTGCAGGGGGGTGTGTGTGTACATATAATATATATACATAAAAAATTTGCCTTTTTTTTGCTGTACAGTTGTGATAGACCAGACTGATTTTATTTTTTTGTGTGCTTTTTTTTACAAAATATTAATACACTAAAGGAAATCTTGATGTGATTGTAATGTACCCATGTAACTTATTTACTTAATGTCCCTCTGTATCTTTTTAAACCTTTTATTAAATAAGGTTTAAAAATGAGTTTTCTTAGCTGCAGGTTCTGTCATCTGTGTGTGTCAAGGGAATGTGGGTAGGGGGCTTCCTCAGCTTTTTATTGTGCCTTTGCTTTTTCATCTTTGAATCCAAATGTATGTGTCCATACCCTCAGAAACAAACAGAAGCTTTTGTATCTGAAAAGGACATTTTTTTTAAACATTTTTTGTGATGTTGATCTTGTTTATTTGATTCAGCACAGCTTTGTCTGAAACTATCTTCATGTTCTCTGTGGTCTCTCCAAAACATTAAATTGCTTTTTTGTGGCTTCAAAACAAAGTTAACTTCTAGTTAGTTGGTTAGCTCTTTTTATAAGATTCTCACCATTATTGCATACAAGTGCCTAAAATCTCTTTTTAAATCAAAACAAATGAGTTGCCAAAATAGGCAGCTCACTAAAACCATGTGCTAGTCATATCTTGTAGCACAGTAACAGATTAATGAATAAATTTAAGTAAATAAGGGAGCTTCACACAGTTTATATGTCTATGGTACATGTATAGTTACTAAAGCCTTGTTCCATCATGGCTGGCCAAGCTGTCAAAAAAGTTGGAAAAGAGATTAAACACTGCTCTTCAGCTCCAGCATAGATGGGGCCTGAATAAGGGAAGTTGCTAGTAGAAAACATCATTTAGAGGAGCACAGGTGGTATTTTGTTTAACAGTTTTTACAGTGAAACACCATGGCAATTGCTGCTGCTTCTAAAACTGCTTGTTCAGGATTTTTAGATTTATCTTGTTAGTGATGGGTTTCTAGAAAAAAAATATTCAACTGCTGAGGCACACCTGGCCAAATGTTACATACCTCTAAATTGTTTCACTGTCATCCCTGAAAAGTAGACTGCATTGTCCTGAAATAGTTAAGCAGTATTTCATAAATGTCATTTGGACTAATTAAATGGGGATAGTAAAGATCAAATCTGGAGGCATCTAAATGTGAACCACTTCACTGAGGAAGCAGTTAGTTAAGAAAAATCAAACATCTGCCCCACATTATTTATCAATTTCTATAAATTAATGTAGCTGCTACAAAAAAAGGCTGGCAGAGGGACCATTTTAATAGTTATTTCCAATTGGGGCCACCTGACCAGGTTTTTAAATAAGTTCTAGAATAAAATCTGATTCCTGGAGTAAAATGTTGAGCAAAATACTTGCCCTCTTCTGGTGGCATGCCACAGTAACAGCAATTCTGAGGTGGGGCAGCTGCCCTCAGACCGCTTGCAGTGAATCTGCTACTGCAAAATAAATGTTGAGCTCAGTTTGGCAGTGGTAGACTGTCTTTTGAATACCAGTGCAGCAGGACATTTCCAGTTTATGAGCTTAACAGGTTGCTGCCACTTCAAGACTGGAGGAGATTTCACTCCTTTTACTGGAACTTATCCTTGAATGTAGTCTCTGGGGGAGGGATAGACAGCCCCTGGTATTTACTCTTTCCTCCTTAACAAACACTTGGCTTGACATTAGGTCAAGCCATGCTGTAAGGTTGACCTCTTCAGATTGAGAATAGTGGAGGAAGGTATTGGGTTTTCTAGAGGCAGAATTTAACAAGTTAGTCTCCTTTGAAATAGAAAATTTTCTAGGCATCTATGCCAGGACTGAGCTCAACTACAGTTTTGTACTTCAGTTGTTGGATTAACTGTTAATGGATTTAGTGTGTGATATTAATCCCAGTAATTTTCCATTAGTCTTAACATTTGCTTCTTTTAGGGCACAGTCTGAAAAAATAAAATCTTACTACAAACCTAGGTGGCTAGTTTTCAAGTGATAGTAGCTACAATAGATCACAATTCATGAATGAATCACCAGAGCTACTTGCTAGGAGAAGACTTAGCAAATGTTAGGAGGTTGTGTATCTGCATCCATCCCAAGCAGTCATACCAGTTTTTAATATTTGTATTTCTTTCTCTTGGGTTAAAAGCTAAGGAGTTACAAAACTAGAGAAGGCTTGAAGAGAAAATGAGGTAGGGGGGAAGAAACCTGAAGGCATATGGCACAACAGAATACTGTGCCATGTTTCAAGGAGATTAAAAACAAAAAAAAACCCTATAGAAACATGTTATGTTTGAACTGGCTCTTAGGTGGTTAGCTGCGTTAATGTGAAATCAGGCATAAGGCAGGGCAGAGTTGCACCTTATAGACTAATTCATAGATGTATAAGGATCAGCGCACTTTGTCAGAAGTTAGGGCTGCTTACATACGTTAAAACAAAAAACCAAAACAGTGCTTTACTTTAAACTCCGCGTGTTCCCACGCTGAGCCCAGTGCATGCCCAGAAGAGACATCGCATTAGTTGGACCCAACTCACCCAATGTCTATATACATTGGGTGCTTTAGTGGAGCTGTTACTAGATAGCTGATTGACTCAGCTTTAGATATAAGCACCAAAAGGCCCTGCTGAAGTGCCTGATTTATGAAGATGCTGTGGAGCCAGGTCAAAGTAATGTGCTGCTGCTTCCGTAAAGCGCAGGATTTTTTGTTGTTAATGTCTACAAGCAGCCTGAGTGTGGTTTGACTTGGGGAGTGCCACTAAGCCACTTCAAATTTAAAGAAACAAACCCACAAAGAGAGCATTTCAACAGTACAATTCAGTAGAGAGGGTTTGGTGTGGCAGGTGAATGCCTGGTGCTTTAGGGGGCTGGACCCAACTCTCAGTTCCTATCGCAAGGTAAAGATCAAAAGGAAAATTAAGGGCAAGATTATTTCTCATGTTGTAGGCAGCTGGGATAGGTAAGAGAGTAGAGCTGGAGGATATTCCCTGTGGTTCCTCCCAGCTGTGCTTCAGCCAAACTATTATCATCACATAGCAGACAGGCAATTTTTCTTCTTATAAAATAACATTTATTACTATTTTAAACAAGTCTCACAAAGTAACATTTAGAAACAGGCCTAAATTAATTTAATACACAGCCATTATAACAACTTGGTCATGCTATAAAATTACTGTATATAAAAGATTGCCAACAAACTAGGTGTTAAAACCAGTCTCCCATTTGGAGTTTACTCAGAAGACAAGACTTCCAGTGTAAGCTGAGTGGTCCACAAATAGATAGCAAAAACTGCTGTTTTAACATAAATTCTTCCAACAGTTTGCAGTGTAATAGCTGCATGCATTGGCTGTTTAGTCTGATACCATGCTGGCAAACAACCCATCTATTTGCTATCACTCAATTTTAAGTTAATGCATGTCTATGTGGGAAAAGCAGGGAAAAGTTAACCCACCATATTTCTAATGAGCAGAGCAGGATTCCACATGGCTTGAAATTTTATGAGTGCTCCTTCCATCCAGGAGCAATGTGTGCTAGGTATCATAATGGACGTGGTGAAACATGGAAGATCAAACAGAAAAAGGAAACCCATCAAATTCACTGCAAGGCAGCTACTCTTTGAAAGTCTAGTTAAAGCTTTTCTATTTGCTTATTTGCAGTGTGGTACAATGATACCACCAAGCAAAGTTAACTGCTATACCTTTGCCATACTGTGTACTCTTCACCAACATCCAGTGCATATTTAAAGTGCAAATCTTTAAAAATTTATAACACCCCTTCCCCATTGTATTTTGCAAAGAAAACAAAAGTTTGGTGGCTAGGCTTCTTTTGACTTGTTCATAAAAGCAACCACGATTAATAAATCAGGCAGGGCAACATGGAGCTGAGTTTCACCTTGATTTTCCTGACAGGAAAGAATCCCACTGTCTGCCCATTCCTTAACACAGTGTTTCAGGTAAGCCTGTCATTAGCACTGCTATTATTTCAGGGGTGGGCAAAATGTGTCCTGCCAGGCCATTTTACCCGGTCTGCAGGGCCCCTAAAAAAATTAATAAAATTAATATTTATATGTCCCTGGCTGCCTGTCCGGTGGCCCTTGATGACTTGACAAAACTCAGTAAGCAGCCCTCCACCTGGAATAATTGCCCGCCCCTGTATTATTTCAACATTGAATTCATCAAGTAACCCCAAGAAAAGGCTTACGTTTGGCGCGCACATGCCCCAGCCAGCCCGACACTGCCACACAGCTTGAGGCTGACTCCCCAGAGCCTGCTGCCAGCCTAGGCCTGCTCTACTCTGGCTCAAAATGCTGCTGTTCAGGGTGCATGTGTAGATGCTGCACTTGGAAGTAGTTCACTCTGGCTTGAACTGCTCCAGAGTTTATTGCGCTGCATTAATTGCACACGTAGATGCACGCAACGTGTAGAACAATACAGGAGCCATGAATTCCACTTTGTTCGGTAAAGCTTACGCTAGTCTGTTCCTCAGTACAGCAGTATTAGGCACTAATTCCCACTTCCTATTCTGTTCTCATGGTGTTAGAGTGACATGTTGAAGAAGGCCAAGCATTTGAAAGCTTGTCAAACTTTATCCTAACCATGGAGTTCAATTAAAAAAAAAAAAATCACCCAAAAGAATCCCTGACTCTCACAATATTTGCCTCAAAATTTCTCAGTTCAGTCAGAACAGAAGAACTACTGCATCTGTAGCTACTCGTATACTGGCATACCACCTGCAAAACAGGCTGCAGCATTGAAAGGTCTCTCTTACACCCACTCTGCTGTCTCATTTAATCTAATAGAGTTAATTAGCTATAATTTAATATAACCAGTGAATTCTTAACTAAAATGACAAAGCAGCAACAGCAGACTACATAAACTACTTTGTGGCCACTGTTCTGACTGGCCATATTCTATGGTAACACTATTGCATATTCCTCTCTAAAGGGTGTGTTAGAGCTATTTTCAACTATCTAGAGTTGCTGTTTTCCGCTGCTTAACACCCTCCTTTCCACTTTATACACGCTCTCCAATGGGGTGTAGAGGAGATAAAACAGGACTCCAGCATGACACAAGCATGTGATCGCTGTATGTATGGTGGTGACATGGGGCATTTTTTTCTCTGAAAGTACAACTAGCAAAAGTGAGTCTGCTGTGGGCCCAGGAGCTACCCAAGATGAAAGCTGTGGGCAGTACTCCGAAGTAATTACATGAGCTACAGTTACCACTGGCCCTACTGTAACTAACACTGATACAGCAGGTATCCCATGTGCCCAGAGAATCACAGTATGTGTAACTTTGGAAAACCTTCATACCAAGACTTAGGAAGGGAATCCAGTTCAGAAAATAATGCAGACAGCAGGACAGGGTGGCACCTTAGAGAATAACTTGTTCAGAAAGGCATAAGCTTTTGTAGTCAGCTCCCTACTTAATCAGGTGCTACAAATAGATTTGTTAGGGAACACAGGTACTAAATAGAAAGGAATAAAGGCATCTAAACATAAAGGGTAGGGAAAGGGGGAGGAAAGGATAGGGAAAGGGTATTGCCAACAGAGGCAAAGATGGATTGAAGAGATCAAAATAACTAAATGAATCAGTTAACCCACAGATGGATGTAACAGTCACAAAACCTAGTCCAGATAACGGGATAAGAATCCAGAGTCTCTGCTGAGACCATGCTTAAAACAATCTAGGCTGCAGATGATTTCTGGTTTTGCAGTTGCCCACCCTGACCTGCCTTCTGCTTGACTTAAGACTAATGTGGTTAACAACCTCTCTCATTAGTAAATAAGGAGTAGATCAATTTTGTAAGTAGTTCATCCTTGCTGCCCTTAGAAGACTACTTTGGTAATTCTCCCCTACACTCAATAGCACTTTGTAAGCTACAGGAGGAGGGATTGTACCTACTTGGCAATTCCTCCATTTACAAGGATTCAGAAGTGAAGTTTTGTTTCCACTCAGGCTTTTGCTTGCACTAAACACTGGTATTTTCCATACAGTATTCAAAGACACAAGCCTAGCCCACTTCTCTAGTGAAGAAGACATCTGATTGAGTGCAATGGGGGCTTCAAACATACATAATACTGTTCACTATTCATTGCTAACTAAAACAAATCTGGTGCTCCAGTGTTGAAGTGATGAGCCTGGTGACCACCTATCTGTATAGCTCCCACCATAACCAATCACACTTTCTATGATCAATGGAATCTCAATAAAGCCAGGAAACTATTCCTAGAAAAGTACTTTCAAACAGCAAGCTGAGTACCAGACAGCCAGCCAGGCCCCTGGAATAGCAGACCCTAGAGAGAGGAGAAGCAGAATGCATTCAGGTCAACAGAGACTGCCTAGAATCATCCTAGGTGAAATATATCAAAAGCAGAAAGTGCTCTGCAACTGTTTGTTAAAAAGGAACAACAGAAATTATATTTGACTCTACCTGCCATGGACACTTTATCAGCAAGAAAGTCATAACTTTCTGTAGGAAGGTGCAGAGTAACTATAAACAAAGTTAATTAACACTGAGTGCTCCTTTTAGTCTTTAACTTCACACTGCTCACTTGCAGCTTGATTATCAAAGTTGGGATTCTCTTCTATCAAAATTAGACTTAGGGAAATTAAGGATGCTGTTTGTAATACCAGAAGCTGTATAATACTTGTCTGGGGCCAACTGCATCATGGTTCTCATCTATGCCCTTGTGTTCAAAAACTCAGCCACTGCCACAACTTCAGAAATATGAGGCAAAGTAAGAGTGGGGATGTGCTTGCTTTCTTCCCTCACTGTTTGTTCCTGATTGAGCAATGTGCTTATTGTTACCATTATAATTTAAAATTAAACCAGAAGAGCATCAGGAATAGAAAAAAAAGCCCTAGAAGTTAAAAAACCTGAGTTGGAAAAACCTGTATGGCATTTTATCGATTCTTAAGAAGGGAGAAGTCTGCAATGACCCATACAGTAAATTTAAGTGCTTTTTCTAATCACTACTTCACACTTTTCATTGAAAAGAATTTCTTTATAACAATCGGCGGGCTTCACTTAAAATGAACCCTTATGACAGGGGGACATATCGCTTCCCATAAATATTTATTTTCCTGTTCCTATTTCCAAACTCCTTTCTTCTCCTCTACCAGTTACATGCACGTTTAATTCCGCTGCCTATATCTGTGCTTTTGAAACATGTGAGTATCCTCAAATCAAAGCTTATGAAAGGTATTCTCGAGCCCCAGTCTTCTGTTTGTTTGTTTCTGGCAAGGTGTCAACCTCCTTAATTTACTGCAAGATTCTAGAGCTGTGAAGGACTGCATTCATTAGCCTGTTAAAAAGAAAGTCACGTTCTGGCTAATATCACAAGCCACTTAGGGCGAGTATGTCTATGGATTCAATCCTAAAGCATCTACTTTTTATTTAATGTAAAGAAAAAACAATAGGTAATTTAACTCCACTGGAAGCCATGTAAAGAATTTCCATTTCTTCATTTAAAATAAATAAATATATAAAAATATTTGCAGCCTTCTGGGTTATGATGTTGAGAGGCTAATGTATCTTGGAACAGCCAATTCTGGGCCTATGACTGATGGCACAAGATTGTTAGCAATACCTTTTTAAGGCATAAGCCCATGACAACTATTAGGTCTGTTTGGCTACAGATAATTGGCATAATAGTTGAAGGAGCATAAAAGGAAGCCTCACATATTTAAAGTGTTCCAATCCTTGTGAGAGCATAGCGTATACAGAGGCTTTTACATAAAACAATGCTGTTTTGGCCTTCATGTTTTAAATGTTAGTGTCAGCTGGACAAAGTTGACAAACAACATTGTTTTACTGTTACCCAAGACTGATCTACAAGCAGCACTATTCAGGGATAAAAAATTGTATCCATCTTTTAGGTAAAGGCCTCTAATTAATCAAACAGCAGGCAACCTCAATTCACTAATTCCTAAACCAGGGAACAAAATGCACAGAGGTGGCATCCCCTGGTTTTGGTAAGCAACTCTTTGGGTGAGACAAGAGTATGGAGATGAGCTAATTTTAAAATGTTGCCTGAACATTTTCAAAACAAATGTTTATACAAAAGCTTTGTATACTGAATTGTTCCAGAGCTTCTTAAATAATTTAATGCCAAACAAGAAATAGTCGCGTTAGTTCTCTCCTTCTTCACCTTCTTCTTGTTTAATAACTGGGATACCTGGAGAGAAAAAAAAAGAGAGAGCGAGAGAAGTTCTACTAGGAATCACTGACAGACCTCATATACAGAAGTCTGATGGCAATTTACTAGCCAGCTAGGACAGGTGAAGAGAAGCAAGAGATTAGGTACTAAAGTCTACCCTTTAGGTATGACTGACATTCTCAAAACTACAGCTCAGCTGCCACAAAATCATATGCTCCTAAAGTTCCTGTCATTCCACATATACAAAGTTGCCTAACCTTCTCTTCAGTCATTCTGGCTCTGAGTTCCTGTTCTCTCCAACCATTTGCCTAAATCATCCTCTCCTCTTCCCTCTCCATGCACTCTTCTCCCTCATCCCTTATTACCCAAACCACCCACAAAGGACTTCCAGAATTTTAGTCAATAAAAAGGGAGTTCATAGAATCATAGAAATTAAGGGCTGGAAGGGACCTCAAAAAATCATGAAGTCCAACCCCCTGCTCTGGGCAGGAATACTGCTGAGTTCTTTAATTTCTCCTTTAAGGCAAATCTAAATGCTTTAACAAGTACCAAAAAAGGTTTATAATCTTAAGATATTAATGTAAGAGAATGTTTTTAAACAAAATATTTAAAAATAATTTCCTGTTTTACCTGCTGAGACAGTGTGGGAATTCTGTGTTAATCCTGCAAGCAATTACATCCCTGTTTCTGGAAGCAGAATACAAAATGCCTGCTCTTTCCAGGATTAAGCTTTGTTCATACCACCAATTCTAGTAAGGAAACCCTGAGTCCCAAACTTTGAGTCCTGAACCTTGAGTCCTAAGCATGTTTCAGTTTAAGCAGTCTGAACAAGATAACTTGAAGGCATGCTAGGTAGTATGTGAAGATCATATCGAAGCAAGACCCTCTCAACAGTTGTAGTGAACTGGGAGCAGGAGTACCTCAAATCTTTAGGACAGAGATTCTTTCAATTAACTTATTTTGAGGGCTGAAACTAAGGAGTTCCACAGAATCCACTTTTTCCAACTCTCCAAAATACCTAAATTTGTACAGGAAAAGCTGAGGCCTTGGCTGGCTAATTTATCTAGCTTAGAAGAGAATATGTTTGAGAGTAACAACTAAAAGGCAAAATAAAGGGTATTGCCCCAAGATCCCACAGCTGGACTGGTTAGGTGCTGATCCACTCTCCTAGTGTTTACAGTAGATTAAGCTAATAAACTTTCTTATTAACTGCCCACTTGCTACCCAAAGCTCACCATCTAGTTTTTTCAGTCTAGGCACTCGCTTGGTGGCTTCCTCAACCCAGTTGCTCTGCTGGTCGGCAGAGTACTTCTCTTCTAGTGGGTTGCCAACAAACACCAGATCTTCCAGTAATGGCAAGTCTGCCAGTCTCACAAACTCTGCTGCAGCCACAAAAGAAGAAGTAAAAAATTGACTGTGGGACATGAAAACACATCTGCACCAAAGCTATTTTATGAAATCAGCAAAGATGCAACCAGCTTGTTTTGGAGGAAAAAAAAGCAAGCATTGTCTCAAGGATGAAGGGTGGAAGTTCTCACATTATAAAAAAAATGAGAGAAAGACAATTTAAAGAATAAATCCCATTTGACTTAGAAACTGAATATACAGAGTTAAAAAATATTGAGAAAATCTCTTGCACAAACAGGTATCTAGAGAACTTGTTCACTGATAGAAGGCACAATGCTATCAGCCATACATACCATGGCTCAAATTGACTCACTGGGTGCACATTCACTATATACAGTAAGAAATTGCAGAGCAGAAACCATGAGCCCTGACTTACTCCAATCTTTCACCAAATTATTGGACATGTATAGAATCTTCAACTTCTTCATGACATGGATCCCCTTCAGCTTCTCAATAAAGTTGTATGAGATCCACAGCTCCTCTAATGTATCCCCAACTGCTTCCTGAAAAAATGAAAACACCTCAGATAAATCTTCTCATAATTCTCAGCTTACTACTTCAACCCTGTCTCACAAAAAAGAGCCACATCCCTCCATATTCTTTGCTTTTTCCTAATTCTGGATGACAAACACCCAAGCAAGTTCAAACTCAAAATTTCTGAAGTAAGTCTCCAGGGCTATTAAGGAAAAAAAAAAATCAAGACTCCAGTAAAATATAGTGGGCATGTCTACACATGCGCTTTAACATGCCGTAGACTATTTTACTGAGTATTTTAAAGCATCATGTAAAAAACCATGACTTTATGCTAATACTCAGTAAAACAGTCTACTGTTCATGAAGTTTCACTGAAAAAACATGCAAATGCCTACTGCACATTAGCACAGCCTCATATTGAAGGTATTAAATGTGCATTAGAAAAGGTTCATTAATGTATGTGTAGATGCTCCCACTGAATGTCTAAGCAGAGCAGATGATCTACCCGACTCATACGGATAGAGAGGACTGGATTTATCTATATGCAGACAGTTCTATGGTACTGATGACTACAGTTCACCACCAATGTCAGAAAGCTTTGTTTATGGGGAACTGCCTCAAACAAGTAAGTATTTGTAACTAAAGGGTTAACACTGCACTTTCTGTCCTCAGCAATTCTCCAACAAGACATGACTCTCAAAGAAGAAGAATAGTCATCTCGGTACATTCACTCTTGTACAAGATGGTGACCTTGACTTTGAGCTAGGCAACTGTCTTAAAAAGTTGTATCCTGTAAGCAGGAATGCAGACTCTCTCTTGAAGAACAAAATGCTTCTTTTTATTTCTTTGCTTTAAAACATTCAGTTCATAAGAATGTGTCTGTCCTGTTCTCATCAAATGTAGCAAAATTAATCTTATTCCATTTCTTCTCCTCTAGAATGTTGCCTTATTTTCTATACTGACTCCCATCCCTGACTTTCCACCAATGTCTATGTCCCAGGCCTTTTATCCTGTTGTTAAGAGTGCCAATGATCTCCAGGAGGGGTAGTGACTCATAATGTGGGTTCAAAGGCTGACCAATATGTGCAGTATTGGAACACAATCTATAAACATCTCCTGGAAGGAGGAAGATTAATTTAAGCAAAGCCATTAGAAACTGTCATTCAGATACTACTGAGGGAGTTTATGGCATATTGGAGCTTATGATGCTTTGCAGATACAGGAAATGCAAGTTTTTACTTGCAGATCTTTCAAGCCAATAGCCCAATATTGCAACTCCTATGCGTGTAGAATCTCCACTGAAAATAGTGGACGTTCAGTGTGTAAACGATCAAATTCTGCATTAGAAAATGCAAGGCAACAACAAAGGGAGTCTGCAAAAGTGGACTGGTTGGGAGAATTAGGGTAGCAGACAATGTACATTTCAAAGGAAAAGTTTGTTAGTCTTTATTAGGATTATTGGTATTGCGATATGTTTCTCTGTGGCAGATTAGCATTCAGAGTCTACAACAGTGTTTTAAGGTCAGATTTGATGCGAATATAGTTGGCCAGTACAAAATAAAATGGGAGATTATTCTGAGCTTCAAAAGAACCTGTAGGAGGGCGTGAAGATGGGAAACAAAAGGAATGGTCAGACAGTAAGACTGAGGTGAATGAAGATGAGGGAGGTGGGAGAAAAGGGAACTCCCCTATGCTTTAGCGCTAGAGTAATCTAGAACGTTTTTGCTTAAATTAAAAAACAACATAGAATTCAAAGTGGGACATACCAATCCATTTAGATTCTTTATGTTATTTCTCCCCAGTGACAGGATCCTCAAGTTTTCTACAATGGAGAAATAATTTATTTTAATAAATTGTTAATGTTTAATAAAGTAAGAATCTGTTGCAAATCTTGGAAAACTCACTTCCGAGAAAGGTTAACATCCTGAACAGGGCGTACCAAGGAAAAAAAGAGTGAATTTTATTAATAGATGAGATTAAATTTTATTACCACACTTGATCTGAATACATACCGCACGTACTCAAATACAAGACAAAGTTTTCCCCCCAATCAGCATGGGGAAAAAAGCCATCATCTTATATTCACATACAAAGCAGAAAGGGGAGCAGGTTCCTGCTGCAGCTCTGACTCTGGCTTTGACCCCAGGTTGGGGGGCAGAGTCAGACCCACACCAGTCCCCCCCACTGCAGCTTCTGCCTTCTTGTCCCTTACTGTAAGGCACAGCTTGGCTCCAGCTTGGGTTGGGATCACTCCTGGGCACAGGACATGGAACTCCGTCCTTTGGCTAGACAATAAGCAGCGCTGACACTGCTGCATGGCCAGACAAGAGCTAAGCTTCCATGTCAGCACAGGACAGAGCAGATCAGCTCAAGCAACATCTCGCAGGAAGGGGGAGGAGGGCACAGGAAAGAGGCAGAGACTGGGGAGGAGAAAGGCAGAGGCTGTGGGGAGCTGGAGGTGGGGAGGGGGCAGGTAGCAGGGGAGCAAGAAGGCTGTAATGGGGAAAAAGTGAGCAGGGCAGAGGGCGGGGGGGGGGGTTACATGACCCCCCCCCCCCCCCCCCCGCCACTGCTTTCCCTGCTGTAGCAGGGTGGGGCATGGAGGATTCAAGGCAACCCTCTGATACTTAGACTGTATACCTGGAAAACTAACAAATTTATAAATTTTCCGTATGTAGAATCTAATTATGCAGTATTATCTTACATTCAAGTATATGTGGTACTGTTCTGTCTATGAATTGTAATGAACAGGTAGAGTGAATGCTTCAAAATGTTGTAAATAGATATAAAAGCTTTTATTCTGTAATTTGCCAATTCAGCTTCAGTCCAGGTAGGTGTGGAACAAGATCTTCTCCTGCTCTAGTGATCTGTTATGACAAGGGTGGGCAATTATTTCAAGTGGAGGGCTGCTTAGCGAGTTTTGGTGAGCTGTTGAGGGTTGCATGGGTAGCCCCACCCCTTGACAGTTGCCCTGCCCCTGATGCCATCTTCAGGACCGAATGTCCTACCCCCTAACCCCTAATCTTTGCCACTGGAAGTCCCTGCTCTTGCCTCCCTGCCCTCCCCTCCCCAGGAAATACTCCTTTTGGAGGGCAGGGGGGTTGCCATCTTAGAACCAGAAAAAAAAAAAATCACAACCTAAAAGTCAAACACCTACTATAACATATTTTAATTTTATTACAAAAAATACTTTTGTCATGATTTGTGTTTGTGTACTATATACAGAGGTGACTGCATAAGGGAGGAAGGAGGACCCCAATAACTATAGGCCCGTTAGTCTTACCTCAGTCCTGGGGAAGCTCTTTGAGAAAATTATCCAGGAGCACAGGGGAGATTATGCTCAGGGGCAACCAACATAGATTCGTTAGGGGCAGGTCCTGTCAGACCAACCTGGTTGTCTTTTACAACCAGGTCACAAAATCCTTGGACACAGGTGTCATGGTGGATGTAGTCATTCTGGACTTTAGGAAGGCCTTCAACACTGTCTCTCACCCCATCCTCATTAAAAAAATTAGGTGAATGTGGTGTTGATGCCTACACAGTTCGATGGGTCAGAAATTGGCTAGAGGGCCACACCCAGAGAGTGGTGGTGGACGGGGCATTTGCGACCTGGAGGGATGTGGGCAGTGGGGTTCCCCAGGGCTCGGTCCTTGGTCCTGTACTGTTCAACATCTTCATCAGTGACTTGGACAAGGGGGTGAAAAGTAACCTTGTTCAAATTCGTGGATGACACTAAAATGCGGGGAGAGGTGGGCATGACTGAAGGAAGGGACAGGCTACAACTAGACCTGGACAGGTTACAGGGGTGGGGGGGATGAGAATAGGATGGGATTCAATACTGACAAGTGCCAGGTACTGCACCTGGGGAGGAAGAACCAGCAGCACACCTACAGGCTGGGGAACGCCCTTCTAGTTAGCACAGAGGCAGAAAGGGATCTTGGAGTCATTATTGATTCCAAGATGAACATGGGCTGCCAATGTGAGGATGCAGTCAGGAAGGCTAATCTCACTTTATCATGCATCCACAGATGCATCATGAGCAGGTCCCAGGAGGTGATCCTTCCCCTCTATGCAACATTGGTCAGGCCACAGTTGGAGTACTGCATCCAGTTCTAGGCGCCGCACTTCAGGAGGGATGTGGCCAGCATTGAGAGGGTCCAGAGGAGAGCCACTCACATGGTCAAGGGGCAGCAGCCAGGCCCTACGAAGAGAGGCTACAAGACCTGAACCTGTTCAGCCTTCACAAGAGAAGGCTGAGAGGGCATCTGGTGGCCATCTATAAACTTACCATGGAGAACCTGTGGAGAATGGGAGAGTCCCTGTTCCCCTGGGCACTACCAGGAGTAACTAGGAATAACGGCCACAAGTTGATTGACAGTAGGTTCAGGCTCGACATCAGGAGGCACTACTTCACAGTCAGGGCAGCTAGGATCTGGAATCAACTTCCAAGGGAAGTGGTGCTCGCTCCTACCCTGGGGGTCTTCAAAAGGAGGCTAGATAGACACCTTGCTGGGGTTGTTTGACCCCAGCATTCTTTCCTGCCCATGACAGGGGGTCAGACTTGATGATCTCAGGTCCCCTCCGACCCTATCAACTATGAACTCAAAAAATAAATTCTTAGATTTGTAAATTGTGGGGGGCTCTGTATGGTGGGGTATGGGTGTGGGGGGGCATAGGGTATGTTGGGGATTATGTATATGTGAGGGGTTGTGGGGGCAGGGTGTGGGTGTGAGGGAGGGTGGGGGTGTGGGAACCCCCCCCCGCACCCTTATGGTGCAACACCAGGCAAGGCGCTCAGGGCACAGGCACCTGTTGGGGTGCAGCTCCAGCCAGTGCTGAACAATCACAGCGAGGGGTACAGCCTCCCCCGGGCCATCTGTATCACTGGTGCTCCCTGCCACTCACATGCAGCCCCTGCACTGGCAGAGCACAGAAGGGAAACCCCACATGCTGGTGCCAGCTGCCTTCCCGCTGAAGCTGCGCTACAGGGAAGGGAAGCCCTAGGCTCCTTCCCCTGGGGGGGTGGGGAAGGCAGTTGGCTCCAGCACATGGGGCTGTGAAGCCCCAGAGGGGAAGGCAGATGGCTCCAGCGCTTGAGGCTTCTCTCCAGTGCTACACAGCCCCGGCGAGGAAGTCAGCCAGTTTCAGCATGTGGGACTTCCCTCTCATGCTGTGTGAGTGCAGGGGCTGCATGTGAGTGGCGGGGAGTGCTGGCTATACAAACTGCCCAGGGAAGGCTGGGCCCCCTCGCCAACGTACAGCACTGGCCAGAACCACGTGCCACTGGGCATCTGTGCCCCATCTGCTGCTGCTGCCACTGCCTGCTGGGACTGTGCACCATGGGGGGAAGTGTGAGGGGATCCCCACATCCCCCACCCTCCCTCCCACCCACCCACACGCTGCCCACCCCAGCTATGCGCTGCCACCGCCCATCCCCCTGGGCACAGGCTCCATACTGCCACCAACTCCTACCCAGCTTCAGCCCCATCACCGCTGCTTCCCTACCTGTTGCTCGGAGCCAGCAGGAGACCAGGGAAGCAAGCAGGTCCCTGCGGGCTGCAGCAGCGGAAATGGCAGCACCAGCCCCATGAGAAAGCTGCACGCTGCCTGAACCAGGCCCGTCTGCCCATGAGGGTGGGAGCGAGGCAACAGGGTATGTTTGGGGGGAGGTGGTATACACATGTGCATCTTGCTCCCACTCTCACAGGTGGAAAGGCTGGGCAAGGCACAATTTGTTGGTTGGCGCCACAGGCTGGATGAAAGTGCTTGGTGGGCTGGATCCGGCCCGCAGGCTGTATTTTGCTTGCCCCTGAACTACGAGAAGCAAAGTCACTCTGCTGGTCCTAATTTCACATCACATGCCACCTAACACTATGAGGACAGAGACCACTACTAAGGCAACAGATTCAGTTCCAGAACAGGAGACAGCACTTGGTGTCCCTGAACAGCAACTGGAGTCCGGTATGAGGTGTCAGTTATTCAAGCACACTAGGTTCTAACAGCAATACCACTCTGATGCAATTTCTCTTCAAAACGCCCATAGTGCTCAGCCAGAAATAGTTCTAGCAAAATACCAGAACACCTAAAGCTGCCACAAAAAATGGTCTTTTAGTGAAACTTAATTTCCAGCTGTTACCAAAGCATTTTACTAGGTGCTTACATGCAGAAAACTCTAGTACAGCATCCAAGAAGGTTAATCACTAACCACTAGTTTCAATAAATCAAGCCCCCTCTCAAGATTAGACATTACTTAATGATCTTGCTCTGCTCCTGTTCCAACACTGCTTAGAAATGCAGCACATAAAATTCAAGAAGGAAATAAATAAAATGTGCTAATCAAATACCAAGGGGTGCTGCAGAATTAGTGAAATGGATAGGTTGGGGGCTTTAGGCTGCTCAGGAGTGATTTGCACTGGCCCTTCACTGAATCCAACAAAAGAAAGGCTGTGATAAAATCTATGCACAGTATGTAAAATATACAAGGATAAAGGAAAGCTTTCTGAAGTTCAGGTGCAATTAGAATGTGTAATGAAAACTCAAAGCACATGCACGTCATCAACTAACAAGAATTATTTCTTGTGAGAAGAACACTGTGTGGAGCAGAGATGAAAGGTGGCTAGATGAAGTGATCCCCAAACTGGAAGGGACAATGCTCAGAAATGGAAATCATAATCAACAGCTCTGAAGCTTATCAGAACCATATTAACCTGAATATTCCAAGTCCCCCATGGCATAAAAAAGAACCTCAGGATCTAGCTAAATTATCCTCATACTTTCTGGATCTGTGAGTGCATCTACACAAGACATTTATTGCAGTTGCCTAATTATAGTTTCATAGTTGGTAGGGTCGGAAGGGACCTGAGCAGATCGTCAAGTCCGACCCCCTGCCATGGCAGAAAAGAGTACTGGGGTCAAACGACCCTGGTGAGGTGTTCATCCAGCCTCCTCTTAAAGACCCCCAGGGTAGGAGCCAGCACCACTTCTCTTGGAAGTTGGTTCCAGATCCTAGCCACCCTGACAGTGAAGTAGTGCCTCCTGATGTCTAGCCTAAATCTATCCTCTGCCAGCTTGTGACTGTTATTTCTTGTCACTCCTGAGAGTGCTTGGGGGAACAGGGACTCCCCCAATGCCTACTGGTCCCCCCTGACCAGTTTGTAAATGGCCACTAGATCCCCCCTCAGCCTTCTCTTGTGGAGGCTGAACAGGTTCAGGTCCCTTAACCTCTCCTCATAGGGCCTGCTCTGCTGCCCCCTGATCATGCGAGTGGCCCTCCTCTGGGCCGTCTCCATGTTGTCCACATCCCTCCTGAAGTGCGGCACCCAAAACTGGACACAGTACTCCAACTGCAGCCTGACCAGTGCCGCATAGAGGAGGATCACCTCCTGGGACCTGCTTGAGACGCATCTGTGGATGCATGACAAGGTGCGGTTGGCCTTCCTGACCGCTTCCCCACACTGTCGGCCCATGTTCATTTTGGTATCAATAACGACTCAAAGATCTTTTTCTGCCTCTGCACTGACAAGAAGGGAGCACCCCAGCCTGTAGGTATGCTGCTGGTTCTTCCTCCCCAGGTGCAGTACCTTGCACTTGTCAGTGTTGAAACCCATCCTGTTCTCATCTGCCCACCCCTGTAACCTGTCTACATCTGATTGCAGCCTATTCCTCCCTTCTAGAGTGCCTACTTCTCCCCACATCTTAGTGTCATCTGCGAATTTGAACAAGGTGCCTTTTACACCTTCATCTAAGTCGCTGATGAAGATGTTGAACAGTGTGAGCCCGAGGACTGAGCCCTGGGGGACCCACTGCCTACATCCCTCCAGGTCGAAAATGACCTGTCCATCACCACTCTCCGGGTGCGGCCCTCCAGCCAACTAGTGACCCATTTGACTGTGTAGGTGTCAACGCCACAGTCCCCTAGTTTTTTAATGAGAATAGGGTGAGAGAGAGTGTCAAACACCTTCCTAAAGTCCAGAAAGACTACGTCCACTGCTACCCCTGCATCTAAGGATTTTGTGACCCGGTCATAGAAGGCTACTAGGTTGGTCTGACAGGACCTGCCTCTAATGAACCCATGTTGGTTGCCCCCAAGCATAATCTCCCTGGCTGGCCCCTCGTGGACATGCGCCAGGATAACTCTCTAAAAAAGCTTACGCAGAACCGAGGTAAGACTGAATGGCCTATAGTTCCCTGGGTCCTCCTTCCTCCCTTTATTGAAAATGGGAACCACATTGGCCTTTTTCCAGTCCATAGTAAATGTCTCAGTGTCTACATATGCAGAGCTATTAGGAAAGAGTAAACTAATTAACTCTGCAGTAGGTTAGTACTTGTAAGTACGAGTGCTGTCCTACAGTGGAGTATTTTACTTCATAGCAATACACATGTAGATTCTGACAGGGCCAGCTGGGGCACAAGGGTGCTTCAGTACGGAGGCTGCTTGCCAGCTAGTCCCACACTGGAGCACCCTTGTGACCCAGTCAGCCCCTCCACACCACATTGAACCAGGTCAGAACAGCTCCAGGCTGGCAGGCTGACCCCCCTACCCCGGGTCCCCTGCCAGCCGGGGTTGCTCCAACCTGGCTCAACATGCTGCAGTCCCAAGCGTATGTTCAAATGCAACGCCCAGGAGCAATAAACTCTGGTGAAATAAACCAGAGTTTATTGCTGCACATTAATAGCACATGTAGATGCGCCCCATGATTAGAAATTATGAGTGCGATTTTCAAAAGTACTCATCATTGGTCTTTTTAAAATATCTACCAACTATTTTTTAACTTTAGTAACAAAACCAACTTGTCAAGTAATACGTTTAACATTTATCTATCGACTTGTGCTTAAAAAGTTGTAAAAATTGGTAAAATGGTGCGATTTTCAATTGGGGAATACATCACTCTTTAAATATTCTGAGAAATACTTCCTGCTCCCTTGGTCCACTCTCCACTTCATATGCAGATATAAGATATGGGGCTTTTTTCCCCTACGCTGATTGGGGGAAATTGAGTAAATGCGGTATGTACTCAGATCAAGTGTAGTATCTTTTTTTCTTGCTACAGCCTGTTCAGGATGTTAACCTCTCTTGGAAGTGAGTTTTCCAAGATTCACAACAGACTCCTACGCTCTTTAAATACCCCGAGTAATTCAACACTTTGGAAGAAGCAAGATCTCCTCAACCCAACTCTGACAGTGAGTAAACCACACAGTTACCATATTTCACACTGTACGAGTCAGGTTTTGAAGCCCAATTTTTGGGTCTTAAAAATCAAAGTCGATTTATACACTGTGCTGCACCAAAAAAATTGGGCACAGGGCTCGGCTTGGCTGGGCTCGGAGCTTGGCTGGCATGGTCCCATCCCCTGCAAACGTGCTGCCTGGGCTACAGCAGCACTGTTTGCAGGTGATGGGGCTGCATCAGCCAAGCACCAACCCCGGTGGTGTTGTTTGCAGGGTATGAGGCAGCGCTAGCTGAGCACTGAGTCCAGCCACGTCCCTGTCCCCTGTGAGCAGCGCTGGGCTTGGCGTTCAGCAGCACCACTCACAGCAGACAGGACCAGGTTTGGCACACAGGTGGCACAGTCCCATCCCCCATGAGCCTGGTGCTGCTTGCAGGGGACAGGGATGGGGACAGGCTCAGTTGGTGCAGCCCCAACCCATACGAGCCAGCACCGCTCACAGGGGATGGGGCCATGCCACCCAAGCACTGAGCCCAACCCCGTCCCCATCACCTGTGAGCAGCACCGAGCTTGGGGATGGGGGGACAGGACCAGGTTTGGCGCTTGGCTGGGGATGAACCACTTGCAGGAGATGGGGACGGAAACAGGGATGAGGACAAGCTCAGCGCTCAACTGGCATGGCCCCATTCCCTGTGAGCAGCATTGGCAGTGCCGCTTGCAGGGATGGGGCCATGCCAGCTGAGAGCTGAGCCCAGCCCTGATTTACACACTGTGCCTAGGAAAATCCTTGCCTTTCAAATCAGAAAGCCGGGGGTTGACCTATACACTGTGTCGACCTATACACCGTGAAATACGCTAAGTGTTTCTTGATGTGACCCAAAATATCTTCTTTGTACATTGTTGATATAGAGTTTATAGTTATTTAACAGACTTGTTTTTCCAGGGGGTATAGTTATGCATCACAATTGTTTTTCGAGGAAAATAAAGAAAACTTACTGTTGAGTCAATGGACCAGATTCCTTCATGCGTCTTCTTATGGGCCGGCAGGCAGCCAAAAGCCTGGAAGCCCTGAAAGCTCAGCTCCCACAGCTTCTCAAGAGCTTGGCTTCCCAGGGTTCATAGCTCCAGGGCAGTCTATCAGGCCAACTGCCTAAGCCTTAGACTCTGGGACTCCCCAGGTCCACAAGTCAGGGGTAAATCTGCCAGACCAGATGGTCTTGCTCAGATCTAAGACTCTATTCCCTTTTATGAATTTCAAAATGTTTTATTTTCATTCCAAATCAGAACAAAGCCAGATTTCTAAATACCCAGATCTTCTGCAAAATAGAATTACCTTTCTTCAACCAGCTCTGGTTTACTTTAGCTTCTACAGCAGGCAATACTGTAAACACAGAGGTAATGTACTACACACTCTCCCCAAAACTGGTGTGGAAATCAGCTCTCTCTCTTTAGACTTGTCTAGATATTGAAGATTAGAATTGAGTGAGGTCATACGTGTGGCAATATATCTTGACACTTGTACAGAGAAAACACTTTCGACCTTCTGCATGGGCACAGGTTATTCCAAGACCCACCTCTGATGATAATATTGATGCAATTTTTAATGATCACCTTTAATTTTGGGGGACGGAGATTAGAGATGATAATCAAGACAACGTCAAAGGCTGGACGTGTTATGGAATACAAGTAAGTCCAAACAACTAGGGAAAAAGCAGTCACTGACATATCACTTACTTAGGCCGTTCAAGTTGGCGATTTTTTCAATGCAGTTTGTAGACAAAGACAATTTCCTTTAAAAATAAGAGTAATTAATAGCTTATGTTAACAGAATGATAAGAATCATCAGATCAAAAAAAGTTCTTAAAAACAAGACTTTCTTAGAATAAAATCTTATTTTACTTTTCTCTGATTATGTAGCAAACCAACTTTGTATGTATAAAACCCTTTTCTTATCCTCATATTAACCCTCCTTCTAAAATTTATTTATACTTTTGAGATCTTCTTACCAGTTGTTTTTCATATGCATAGGATCCTCTTTTTTTAGGTCCAGTTCAAAGGCAAGTTAAGTGTTCCCCAAACCTTTCTTTGTGAAGCTGCAATTCAGCTTCATTTTTCTTCTTCCTTCCTAATCATACAAAAATTAACCTGACCACGTTCTCTTTGCATATCCTTTGATTGAAAGCAATGTCCTAAACAGGAGCCCAATTAATTGTTATGAATAGCCTATACTCAGACATCAAAATTCCTATTATTGTAGTGGACCAGGAACTCAGCATATATCATATTGTTCTGCCTAGAAATCTAACACCCCAAGCATAAAAAATAATAAAATTACATCTGATTTATATAAAGAGTTGACTTATAATCAAGTTTAAGAAAGTGTTGACTTCTGTACTAGCAGTATTTATATCCATACAATAAAAATACTAAGTCAGAATTTTTTTTCAGTGCAGTTTTTATTTTAGTATGTTTCATGCTTTTAGTCCTTTGGGTCCTTTTCAGAGTTATTTGATTTGCTTGTAGGAATTTGTAAGGGCAGCAGTAGTTCAAGGTTTTTATCTGTAGTTATTAACTTATATTCAGAGAAAAAGTTGTTTTTCCTAAAAACTGAATCTGAAAATGTAGGTCTGGATTAGATGCAGGGTCAACTTATAATTGGAACAATATGGTATATCTGTCTGGCACAAAGCAGCACCATGCACAGATACCAAAGCTGACTTGGCTACTAGAAGTAGCATAGCTATTAGTTAATTAGCCACTGATTCTGGACTCAAGCTAGTTCTAAACAAATTGGTTTGGGTACCTCTGTGTGGCACTAGGGTTTGGCATATCAACACACCCAGTATGTCTGTCATTCAGTTGTTAGGAAGTTAATACAGAAAATAAAATTTAGTACAATCAGCATGCAAGAACCTCAAGGATTTTTTACTACTGAACAGAAGCTCACAAGGAACCCCCAAGTAGCTTGATTTTGGCACTGCAGACTTTGGTTAACAATCTCAAAAAGAGACATGAGCAATAGCCTTTGTGGCAGCTACAAGTCTACAGGAGTACTGAAAGGTTCTCAAGGTTCACTACATGTGGAATGCAGATACAGAATAAAAATGATACACCTGGATACCATCTATTAGCCAGTCCGTGGACTGGTATTCATACCAAGTCTGTGTAAATATTCATAAGAATTGTGTTTCCTTTCTTCCCAGGTAAACAGTAGTGATAGTATAAAGCTGAAAAGTAGGAGGATGCTTGGATGAGAGGAATGGAAGAGCTTCAAAAGAAGTGGTGCTAAGATGAAAACTACACAGAAAGGTAAGGAAAACAGGGCAGCAAACCCCCCCAGAAATAATGATAAAAATTAGTATTTCTAGGATTGTTTTTTTAAACAGAGCATACTCGCAATTAACAAGTGTGGACAAAGATGCATCCATCTTTTCTACAGGAGGAACCTGGGCATACAGTTTCACTTCCTTGGCCTCTGATGCCTTCAGGCTATTTTTTTCTTCCTAAGGAAAAAAAAGAAAGGAAGGAATGGTCAGTAGAGAGACACTGAATTCTACTTTCTGTTTACAATTAAATATTAAATCATGACAACCTATATTAAGGTCTAAACTTACTTTAATCCATTGAAATAATTTGAATGGAAAATAATTTTCAAGTAGCTTACAGAATAATAGAAAAAAATTCAGGCTAGAAGGGACTTCTGGAGGTCATCTGGTCCAACCCAGATGACCTCCAGTGTAGGATCATCCCTGTCTAAATTATTCCAGACAAATGTTTGTATAACCTGTTCTTAAAAAGTTCCAAGGACTAGGATTCCACAATGCTTAACCAGTCTCCTAGTTTGAAAGTTCTTCCTAATATCTTTCTTCCTAATAAATTTCCATCTACAAAATTTGAGTGTGCACTCAATCACATCTTCCAAATCATAATAGCAGATATTTTAAACAGTACCAGACCTAGGGCAGACCTGTGGAACCCCAATTAATACTTCTTTCCAATTAGACAGAGAGCCATGAATGACTGCAGTTTTAAGCACAAAGATCCAACTAATCAGATATCCACTTCACAATACTTCCATCTAGCTTACTAATGAAAATGTTGTGGGAAACAGTGTCAAGAGCTTTACCAAAGTCGAGGTACATTACATCCACTGCTCTCCCTCATCTACAAAGCCTGTCACCTTGTAGAAGGAAAGCAGGCTGATGAGATATGACTTGTTCTTGATAACTCTATATTGGCTGTTCCTGAACATCTTATTATTCTCTAAGTGTTAAGAAATAGATTCCTTGATGACATGCTGTCACAGATTTCCCCAGAGGTGCACATGGTTGGATTCAACAAGCTTGTATAGTCTCGTTAAGTACCCCCTGAAGCCAGCCCAGGTATAGCTTCCACACTGTAAGTCAAGACTCAGCAATTTGGCTCCCAATACACTGGTTATCCATGCCTCTTCAGAGATCTACCTTCTGGCTTAGCTCCTGGAGAGAGTTGTTACCTTTTCAAGGGGAGAGGGTGCACCCAAAGTCACGTGCAGTGAAGCAGGCAGCTCATCTCAAACAAAACCATTATTTAACAGGAACACAGCAGGCAGAGTCCTCAGGTCTGAAAACCCCTGGCTAACTCACAGGTAGTCTCTGCCAGGAAAAACAGCCCCAGCTATTCTCTCTCAGGGCTCTCAGGCTTCTTTCTCTTGTCTTTGGATGTCTCTGTTTTTGAAGACCAGTCTCTTTGCACAATTCTCCTCTCAAGTGCCTTCTTGACACCAAAAAATAGCAGGGAGTCTCTTCCGGTGCTTAGCCAGAATCCAGTTGGTATGTCAATATAGACAAATTAGCTCTTTATTGCTTGACGGCACACTATTCGCTACTAGATCACTTAGGCTGATCCTGCCAAGTGATCTGGTTTCAAATAAAATTAACCCCTTTTTTCACCATGTACAAGCTAGTCAGGGAAACTGAGGCATGAAAAATTATTAAACTATGAACACAACAAACCCAGAAATATTGCAACAAAACCAAAGTCTGTCACATATGCTCCATAATTTTTCTGGGTACTGAGGTTCAACAGGCTGGTCTGTAATTCCCTGGACCCTCCTCCTTCTATTTCTTAAAGATGGGCACTGTATTTGCCTTTTTCCAATATCTTAGGACCTTGCCTGACCTTCATGAGGTCTCAGAGAGAATAGCCTAAGTGATTCTCAACTGGGGTGTTGTGAGATCTCATCAGGGATGCTGTGATACAGAGGCTGCTGTGGCAGCAGCCAGGTAGAACTGCCCCATACCCAGGGATGCATCATGCATGCATTCCTGCTGCAATGCGGTTCTCTGATAACCCTAAAACAGGCAGATTTGGCTTGGTACATAGTATGCTTCCTGGTCTGGCTCTCCTTGTGTACCTCCTAGAAACAGCAGCCAAAAGCACAGTTCCAATCAAGTGCCTCTGTTTCTGGGAAGAGGGTGGGGAAGGGGCAGGACAGCCCAAGCCAGCTCTATCTGTTTTAGGGTTAGCAGAGAGCCCTAGTGCAAGAAGACTGTGTACGTGGTACAGCCCTTTTTAGGCTGACTGCAGCAGACATGCAGGGCAGTTTTACCTGGAGGCAGCAGTAGCCAGTTGAGAAGCAGAGGGGTTGCCTTTTATAAGCCTTGCTAGCTGCATCTGAATTCATGCTTTGGTCTTCCTGATTTTCCCCCTCCACGCCTATAGGATTCTCTTATACTCACTCCTAGTAATATAGCACATTTACTCCACAGATTTAAAAAAAAGTCAAACGATGAGCTGTAAGTAGTGTCTGGCCCTTTGGAGTCATAGTTTATTTAGGTACTAAGCCAACGTTTGAAAGTAGTATCCTCTTGTGCAGATACAGAGGAACGGTTTTCTTCATTTCAGTTTATTCAGCTAGTTCAGTTCAATGATTAGTTCATTCATAGTTGAGAGACCAACTGGGAAATAAAAAAGACAAGAAACCTTATTTTTTTCTTCATAACTTATCCAAATTAAAATGAGGTGCACGAGGATGGCTATTAGAGCTAGAACTAAGAGGAACCACATGATGATGAGAAACAATCAGTTCAATTCACTAAAAATAACCGGTTTTTGCTTAATAAAAATCAGTTCTAAATGAAAAACATTTTTCCTTTATATTTAGTATATTTAAATTTGTTTTAGTTAACTTGTGCGGGCCGGGAACGATCCGAGGCCCTTTTGTGCACCGCGGGCTGTGGCCAGCAGCCCAGACACACCGGGTCGGGGAAGGCAGGCGGCGCGCTAGAATTAGGCACGGACGCTTAATGGTTGTTTAAGATTATTTACTTACACCGAAGATGGTCGCGGTGTAGGCTGGAACGTTTCCAGGAATACCTCGCATAAATCCTAGTTTCAGGACTCTGAAAGAACTCTGATTCACTCACACGAAGTTTTCGAGGCTCCGTGGAACTTTTGCGCGCAGGGAAGGGTACGTCGAGGGATCGTTCGGCGACGGGGAGAAGAATCGATAGGTGATCAGTCTATCGATCAGCTAGCCACAAGTCAAATCTCCTTAGAGGCACTTTGCAGCATGCTCAAAGTTCTCCGACTTGGGTGGAAACCACTCAAGCCTCTTGTACGGCCAGCAAGCCAATCGCTAGCCGCCACAGGAATAATTTAGAACTGACCAATAGTGGGGCACAAATTTAAATACAAATGGCGGGAACTCCTTGCAACGTGCATTTCTGTGCTGCAACGAAGAAATGCACCCTGCAAAGAAAGCTACAAACGGCGGGAAAATAATTTAGCAGTGCCGAAGCACACACAAAAATCACACCCTTGGGTTGTGACGTCCCCCCTTGCTGAAGGCATAGCTAAATTATGCTGCACGCTCGTCACTCGAGTAATCAAGAGCTCTTATCACGGGTCGTCGAACAAAATGGGTAAACACAAAATCCACTAACATAAGAAGTTCGTCCTCTAGGGATCGAACCAAATAATAACCAACACAAATACATATACACATAATCAGATTCATAACAAAAAACTGCACGATCAGGGCTTCAGTGGGCGTCATGGCGAAGTCGCGTGTCAGGCCCTCACTTCTTTCAATGATGTTATCCTTCTTGGGGCTTTCCTTCACCATGCACTTTGAATTCTGGATCTGTAAACAAAAACTCTCAAAAAATAAGTTAACGTATAACAAAATATTTACAAAATTTCCATACAACAAGGCGGTTAGTCAAGCTCAAACTCCATAGACATGAGTTCTAGCCATAAGACTATAGCCTCGTCAGACTCCATTTCAGATTCTTTGTACAGCTCCTGTAACTCTGTCCAAGCACGAATGCGACTGGTGGCGGCATCTTGTGCATCAGTCACTGGGTTGATCATTGTTTCAGGACGAGCTGCTCTTTCGGGAGTCAATGTTGTTACAGGCTGGACTACTGCTGCGGGAGTCATTGCTGTTGTTATTGCTTCAGGCAGGAGAGGCAGGTGCACTCCTCCGCTCGATTCTCCCTTTTGTCGGCAGGAAGGCGTGGTCGTCAGAAACGGCGCTGCGTCGATGGGCGGGGTCGCTGGGAACGACACTGCGTTGGTGGGCAGAGTCGCTGACCGAACTCTCGCGGGTTCCTTCGAAGCTCCACCCTTCTCTTCCGGTTCTTCCACGCGGTCTCCCTCTTGCTCGGTGCCATCTTGGACCGGTGCTTCAGGATCCTTTTTCTCAGCCACTTCTCTGACCGCTCGAACAGCCATACGCAGCTGGGCTTTCAAACTTAAATTCTTATTCATTAAATCAGTTATAGTACGAAAAGTTGCAGTTAACACTCCCCCCTTGTCATATTGTGGGGCCACCTTCTCATCTGCAGCGCGTTCCTCTGTCTCCAGATCTTCGCGGAGCTCGGATGGAAGCTCGCGACCCCTCAATCTAGACGCCACCATGAAGGGGGAGAACCGACCGATTGGCACCGGTTCTTCACTCTCCCGAGCGTATCTTAGGCAACGGGCACGCTCCTGGGTGAGGGTCGGGTTCACTTAGCCCGCCGGGTTGACTCTGGCGAGGGACACAGTGTCGAGGGGCCTGAACAGGACCCGCTCATCGCTCATCATACACCCGAATGCCGCGGAGTGAAAATACACTTCCCTCTCTCTCGGGGCTCCATCTTTGGAAGCTCCCTCTTCTCCCTTCAGCGAAAGACATCCACTGATAAATCTCTCACCCGTTCTGCCCGCCTGGTGGTAAGCGATATGCGCCTCCAGTTCCATGAAATTTTCTACTTGGCGTTTTCCACTGTGCCAAGGGCAGTTCTTAACTAATTCTAGCTCCAGCGTGCCTTCTCCTAATCCCATCCTCGTCACCACGTGCGGGCCGGGAACGATCCGAGGCCCTTTTGTACAGCGCGGGCTGTGGCCAGCAGCCCGGACACGCCGGGCCGGGGAAGGCAGGCGGCGCGCTAGAATTAGGCACGGACGCTTAATGGTTGTTTAAGATTATTTATTTACACCGAAGATGGTCGCGGTGTAGGCTGGAACGTTTCCAGGAATATTTCGCATAAATCCTAGTTTAAGGACTCTGAAAGAACTCTGATTCGCTCACACAAATTTTTCAAGGCTCTGTGGAACTTTTGCGCGCAGGGAAGGGTACGTCGAGGGATCGTTCGGCGACGGGGAGAAGAATTGATAGGTGATCAGTCTATCGATCAGCTAGCCGCAAGTCAAATCTCCTTAGAGGCACTTTGCAGCGTGCTCAAAGTTCTCCGACTTGGGCGGAAACCACTCAAGCCTCTTGTACGGCCAGCAAGCCAATTGCTAGCCGCCACATAGGAATAATTTAGAACTGACCAATAGTGGGGCACAAATTTAAATACAAACGGCGGGAACTCCTTGCAATGTGCATTTCTGTGCTGCAACGAAGAAATGCACCCTGCAAAGAAAGCTACAAACGGCGGGAAAATAATTTAGCAGTGCCGAAGCACACACAAACAAAAAATCACACCCTTGGGTTGTGACATAACTAACCAATAACAATTTAAAAATCCCATTTGTGCATTGTAATTGAATTCTAATTTCAGTCCAAATTTAGCTTTCTACAAATCATCCGGAGGAAAAAATAAATCTAGAAAATTAGAGATGTGTCATTTACCATTTTCTAACATATTATAAAAATTAAACAATTATTTGGAGTTCTAATTTTAAATTTTAATTAACTAAATATGAATAGCTTTAGTACAGCCTTCTGCTAGGTAAAAGGAAGTACCATCTTGTACCAAATAATGAGAATCAATTTCTCTTTAGGAAAACAACAACAAGCACAGATACAAAACAATTCAATTAAAGCTTCCTGTTAGAAGAGTTACATCACTTAGATTTGAATCAATCCGCTTTTAAAGTACAATTAATAGAAGTAAATTCTAATACAGGACAAACAGTAGGTTGGAATGCAGTCAAGACTTGAGATCAAGTTCCACTGCCTGCCTCAGAGACATAGGTGGGGTATAGGGAGGAGGGTAATTAAAAAGGAACATCCTGAACTCAAAGCCTTCTCAATGCTCCTTCCTTAACACTGATCAAACCTTTTGATACATTTCTGTTACCTCTGATCAACTTAAAAAAAAATGTTAGGGCACAAGAGTGGAAAGAGTCAGAATCTTATTTAATTCAAATTACTAGAAGTAGTACACTCTGTAAGATTTTGCATTTTTCTCCCACTGTGATGCCAGGAGTGAAGTTTTCATAACCTTAGACTGAAAGAAACACAGAGCATTAAGCAATACCGAAACTAAGAAGTAAGAATCTACTCCCCTGTAATTGAGGATCATGCAGATTTACAGTACTCTTGTGTTCAACCTGCACACTCCACACCAAGCCCAGAATGTTCTAGAAACAAACCACTGTAAATAGCTGCTCTAGCAAAAGATATGAATTCGAATGTACCAGTATGTAGGCTGGGGGATGGGGGTGGGGATGGAGTGTGTGTTGTTGGGTGGAGGAGGAAGAATGGAAGGGGGAATGACACACATGTCCTGATCTAAAGCACGTTGAGATCAGTGGAAAACTCTTTGGGATTTCAGTGGGAAGTAAAGTATTTCACCTTACTGTTTGATGATCTCCAAAAAACCCAGAACCTTCTATAGCTTCCAGACTTAATTTGGAGGCTCTGAGTCCTTAAAGGCATCCCAAAAAACAAGGATCTGTATTGACAGTGTACTTGAAGAACAGTAAAAAAAAAAACAAAACAACCACCTTGCTGTTAAGATAAACAAGAACTGCATCACAGACAATATAATGGACCCTTAGCCTGGGAAATATCACCTGCGAGTATTACATCTAAGAATCATTTTTAACCTTCAGAGTATTTAATTCTGAACTGGCTTTTAATAAAGTTATTGTGGGGATTTTTGCTTTATTCCACCCTTAGAATGATTTCCTAATTCCACTGTATCTAATGGCAAACCCCCACTGAGGGTCAGGATTTCCTACTTGGTTATTTTGTGCTAGGGACAAATTCTGATTAGATGATCAAGAGTGAATGGTGTGTAAACCAAGGACAAAAACTGGAAAACATTCTGCAGCACAAATCTTGCAGCTCCGGATCTTACTTCAACATACAATTTGGCAGTGTTAGACAAGAGGCCAAAATGGGATGGGTCTTTGATGATCAGAGGAATTTAACAAGAAGAGAGCTCAGGAGTTCAAATGCCTTTTCATATTCATAAAAGAATGTTACTTCCTTAATCTTATTTGGTGGCTGGTGCTTCAGTGTTATTGTAGTGAACTTGCCAAACTGCACAAAGCCACTCTAGCTGCAACTAAGATCTGTGCCACTGAGTACCACAAACACTCCCACACACACTGTTCTTGTACTTACCCATCTGGCTAGAGCTTCCTTGATAGTTGTTGCTTTTGCCTTGAAAAGAAAAGAAAAAGAATCTTTAGTGTATTCTTTTTAAATAGTTTATCTTCCTATAGCCAATTTTAAGAAGCCAGAATAAAGAACCACCATTCAAAATCTGCTCTTAATTTTATTCATTCACTCAGTGGGTCAGTCAACAAGAAGTTCAGAAGTGGTGCAGTTGCTTTTGTTATATGCAGATGCATATCCCACACAGACAAGCACATCAGAATCTTGTCTATTCTCTCTGTAGATGTGGGTAATCCAAGACACTGAACACTACATCAAATTCTCTGTACATGATATAACTCCTCTGAATTCAGTGAAAGTTTTCTTAGTGATGAATTTGGTTTAATGCTCTTAGCAAAGCACACTGTCTGTACCAGTGAATAATCACTGAGTTTTGTATCTGGAAGGCTACCATTTTATCCTTTTATAGACTAGGCCTTTCTGAGATGCACTGACGAGAACTTTACCCATGTTGCAAAGGACCAGAAGTAGGTTATGGAATTTTCTTATTTTAGCTGAATTTCTCCATAAACATTTGTAAGTCTGAACCCTTTACGTTACTAAAAGACATACAGAAAAATCTGAAAGCTACTATATAGGTCTTTTAATGAGCTATCCTACAGTAACAACAGAATTTTGTCTCACCAAAAATATCACCACCAAATTAGAAACCATGAGATTCTCAATGTACCTTCAACCCAATGTTAAGGAAGAGACAGAAACATGTAGAATGCTCAAGAGTTTAACAAATTCTGATTTTAATACGCATACCAATGAAGGAACAATATTCCTGAGTCAAGAATCTGTCACAGAAAACAGCCTGTCATTTTCCTCCTTTCTTTAAACTCAGGCTCGAACATCTCTGCTTATCTCATGAGTGGCAGTACAGTACAGTGAGAGAGGGGGTCTCTCAGGTAACCAGGTCCCAAATGGTAGGCACATACATGCCTTCAGTTGAGGGTCCAGATATAATTGAAGTATAGACAGAAGATTATTCACCGTCCCCTGAAGATTTACATGTCTAACTAGGGAGCATAGCTCAGAGTTTCTTGGCGTTGACTTGAATTTACCCCAAAGAACAGCCCCAACAGCCACACCCAAACCAGCGCAGCTGTACAGTATGTGGCACCACAGATGCATGCTGCACATGCAGGTGTTTTCTGTGCTGCAAGGGAGCAGCGCAAGGGGTTTTTTTTGACCCATGGATATCCATGGGTCAAAAAACCTGCACAAAAAAAAAAAAAGGAGCAGCACACACAGGAACAGCGTGAGCTGGTCAAAACCAGAGCCTGGCCAGCCAGAGCCATACTCCGGCTGTCAGCCAGGCTCCGAGCGGCAGGATTGCCACTGCTGCAGCCCCAGGAGCCCCCCAGGACCCCAGGTAATGTTGCTGGGGCCAGCCCAGTGCTGACCTGAGCCTCCCCTACCCCACCCAAGGTAACCTGCCGCACACCAGAGGGCACGTGGCACAGGCATTCCCAGGGGACAACTAGTGGTAGCACAAGGTATCCCACTGCTACTTGTCCCCGGGGAACCCAATGTCCATGCTCATGTGGACGCAGCCAATACATCTTCTCTTCCTGCCACTGGAGAGCTTCACCCATCTGAGACATGGTGCACAACTGACCTCGCTGTAAATCTGACATGAACAAGCCCATTTCTGAGACTAACTTCACCTGGGAACGAACAATTTTCCTACAGTGACTCCCAACATCAGTAGAAGTACACCAAGGCTGTCTTCTCTCACCATGCTTATTTAATCTATACCTAGAACCTGGGCCATCCCTGGGGTGGGGCAACCTCGCCAACCCCTCTCCTACCCCTACCCCTGCCACATCTGGGCCCCGCACAGGCTGATTTGCCATCCTGCAGGGGGCTGTGGACGGACCAAGATGAGGAAGACCTAGGACATGCTGGACCACCAGCATCAAAGACCAGAGGGGATTAACACTGGCAGATTGTACAAGAATGGGGGACAGTTATTGCTACACCAAAGGTGCCCAATGGTCCGTGCGGCCTCAGGACCAACCTGAGTCGCCTCGACTGAGGTTCAAGGCAGGCCGAGTCACCCGAATCCTACGCTACCGATTATGCCAAGCCACCGAGGGCTAAAAACATCCCGCCGAACAGCTGCGTTTGCAGGGACACTGACAACTATCAACGAAGGCGTGGAAACAACCCCCCCGCAGAAACACCCGCTCTGCCCCGGGCGGGGTGACCCGCAACTCAGCCACGTCGGCAGCGTCCACGCGTGGTACCGCGGGCCCGAGGGGCTGCCCCAAGTGTCTGCTGCCGGCCCAGGCCCAGCACGGCCCCGCCGGCGCTCCTGGGGCCGCCCCGCCTGGGGCAGCGGCCGCCCGGCCAAGCCGAGCCGGGGAGAGGCCCCGCGCCCCGGGGCCGGCCGGCCGAGCTTCCAGCCACCTCAGGCTCGGAGCACCCCGGCCGGACTCGAGGCGCCCCCAGCCCCGGCCCCGGCCCCGGCCCCGGCCCCGGCCCCAGCCGGGCCCCGCGCGCCGCCTCCCTCACCATTCCGGTTGCTACTGTCACCCAGGCGGTTGCTAGGGCACGCTCGGCTTCTGCGCATGCTCCGCCAGCGCCAGGGCGGACTGCGGCCGCAGCACCTGGGGAGCATCGAAGTGCGCGGCCAACTAGAGTGCCCTGCCGGAAATCACGTGAGCGGAAATATCCCCCTTCCCTCCCTGTGCGCCTGGCTAGGCGTAGCCCTCCCGCTCTCGATAGTTGCTGGGCGGTGGCAGGCCTGCGTGTGGCGTCATGGGGGGGGGCTCCTCAGGGGGTGGGGCTTCTCAGCCAGGCGGGGGGAAGGAGTCAGGGTTGGTCCTGTCTGGGTGATCCCGGCTTCTCTGCAAGGAGGGGGAAGTCCTGGAATAGGCACATTGGGTTTTACACCCCTTACAGAAGCGCCTGGGGTGTTGCTTCTGCTGCCATGAGGGGCCCTGAGTCGGGAGAGGTGGAGGAGCAGTGCCCTTCGTGGGGCAGCCCCTCTGGCAATGGTTTCCAGAGGATGCCTGGAGAAGCTTTGGGGGTCCCCTCCCAGCAGCTGTTCTCAACCTCTTTGGAGTCAGGCCCCACCTCCCTAACTGTCTGCAATGTAGCGAGGCCCCGACTGAGAATCACTGTTGTAGGGCCTCAAAAACTCCTTATTCCAGCCGTGCCCAACCTTTTTACCGTGTGGGCCAGATGGGCAGTTTTCTGTCCGTCCCCAAGCCAGACTGGGCTGCTGGGCTTCATCTCACACATGGTGCTGTTGTGGCAGGGCCCCAATCTGGCCATGGAGGGTTGTGCACAGCCTGACCCTGATCTGTCTGCCTGGGAGGGGGCAGGGGAGAGAGGCTTGGTCCTGAGCTGGGGAGGAGGGAAGGCAGAGTGGCCCTGATTGAGACGTGTGGGGGTAGGAGCAAAGCATTGAGGCCCTGATCTGGTTGGAGGGGGGGAGCAGCCTGGCCTGATTTGGGGGGGTGTCTGGCCAAGATCCTGTTGCACAACAGTGACTAAGGTGGGGCTGGATCCTGCTGCACGGAGCTTCCACCGCTCCCCTGTTGCCAAATTTTCCAACCCATGAGGATCCAGATGCCATGGATCCATAGGCTGAATTTTGCCTGCGGGCCTGTTAAATTATGAAATGGGATTCAGGACTAGTGTATAAAGAATTAACATGACAACTCATTTGATAAATGACAGAAAGCCTTTATTTACTACAACTATTCACTGTTAAATGAGCCTAAAGCAAAGCAAAGTCCAGTATGTTTAGCTGTAAAAGTGATAGTATCTCACCAATAAAGGCAAAAAGGCAGTCACAGTCTCATCAGCTTCTCAAGATGTGCATCTGTTCACCAGAAGATCAGCTGGGTCCAGTAGCTGTTTTTGTCAGAATTATTTCACATTCTTAAAGTGCACCCTGTTAACTGCTTCATTCCCCTTTTACACCCTTTAGCCCAACATCTTCAAAGCCTTTTTGTAGCTGTGTAAATCAAGAGAGAAACACAAGCAACATTTAAGAGGAAAATCCTGTTAGTCAAACTGTTCATTATTGGTTATCAGAAAGTCCCAATTTTCATTGAATTACCTTCCTCAGTAACAGGAGGTTATCGATTTGTACTGAGTTGGAATATATCAAGAAAGTGCTTATCAACCAGGAAAAACACAAAGGTTTTTAGGAGTTGTCCTTGGAAGATCAAGGGAACCACTGAGGCAAAACAAAAGTAAATCAGGAAGAAACACCTATCAAAACCCATATGGAGAATGTTTCTTCCTGCACATAAACACAAGTTAATTGGAAAGAACTATTTACTATACTAAATAATCGAGGATAGACATTTTACACAGTTACATACCAAACACACAGAAGCCTGCCTAAAATCATCATAGATGCACTGTAAGTGATGCCTTATTATTTGTTTTCAGAAGGTCCAACTGCAAACACATCTTGTACTATGCAATTGTCATCAATATTTTTGTAGTTTAACTTTTGTGAGTAGGCCCAGATCAACTTAAGCTTCACAGTCATCATCAGGGCCAGTGGCTGAGCAACCCTGCCTTACTTAATAAGGAGTTTACTGGACTCTTTTAACACTGTCTTTCTCCCCTAACAGCACAAGGCAGCAACAGTACAGTTGTTGGCTCCTCTCCATGCTTGTTAAAAAAACAATAAACAACTTGTCCCCCTTTGACTGGTTTAATTTTTCTGTCCCTTAAGACATTTTCAGTTAGCTTCAATGGAATGACTCCATTAACTGAGACAGGAATGAGGCCTAGGTAGCAAAATAAAATAAAATAAAGTGCTGTTCTACTTTGTCCCTTTGTGAGAGACTCCTGTTGATATGAATAACATAAATGTTTATGTGTTGTGAGTGAAATAAAGGTAAAACACTGAATTAAATTAATTAAAATTGACTTGATTTGCCCTAGCTTATGTACCACGCAGGAAGTTGTGAACTCTTTTAAAAGGCCTGCTGTGTCTGAGTAGGAACAAGGCTGCCATCAGTGGCGAAGCATAGGGGATGCACAGGTGGGGCACGTGCACCCCCTGTGAGCATTGGTGCACCCCCTAACAGCAGTGTTCCCTGTTTAGGTGATGGGTAGGGGGGGCAGATGAGAGCACTGGTACCCCCCCTGAAAGCTCTGGCTGGGGAGTGGGGATGCCAGGACAAATGATCCCCATGGTTCCCCCCACAGCCGACTGCCCAGAGGGGGGGGGGTGTTCCCTTGCGGCGGATTGCACCAGCTGGAAGTGCCAGCAGCACGATCAGCTGCGGGGGGACCCCCACCTCCTAGTTGCTGAATGGCCACTGGGGGGGTAAGTGCCCCCCCCCCAGACTCAGGAGACACCAGTTGCCCATGGCTACCATAATAAACAAAGATTTATTTTTTCATGTAACAGCTGCTGCTGGATTTTCAGCAGGGCTAAGGATCCTTGCAAAGGCAGAGTGGGAAAGTTGAGAAAGTTGTTTTGCAAGAGCATATATGCATGTTTGTGACTGGCTCCTGAGGCAGGAGAGGGGAGGGAACTCAGGGGGGGTATAACTCAGCCAGGCACAGAGAAGGGAAGGAGCCCCAGGCCCACAGAGCTCAGGAAGGAGCCATCCTGCAGCCTGTGTGTGAAGTACACCTGGCCTTAGTGAAGGGGAAAAGGCAACCTGGTATCTTTTTTCCCTCTGTGAGGCAGAGGGACCTGTGTGTGGTAAGATACCACAGACAGCTGGAGCAGAGGAAAGCTTCTCCTCCCCATACAGGCTCTAGCAGAGAGCAGGACTTTCTGAAGCAGCAGCACCAGCCATGGTTATTGTGTTGTGGGTGTGAAGGAGAGCTGATGTTTGTTAACCCTGTGTGCTCCTTCTGAAATTCATTGGAGTCTTAAGGTTTAAGCTGGGGAGTTGTACTGAGGATGTCTTTGATTCAATTTGTATAGAGTGTTTTAGTTCATTGATACCTGCCTTTGAAAGTTAGATTATTGGTGTCCTGTTCTGCTATTAACCTCATTCCTATGTTGACTGTTTTGTACTCCAATGTGTGGGGAAACCACAAGAAAGCACTCCACGGAGAGGTGGCTCCAGCTTTAGGGACTGGGAGGTTGACTGAGACTGTTTGACACCCCAGGACCCTGAATTTGGACGTGGCTGCTGTTGCAAGGAAAACTAAATTCAGTCATGTCAAGTTGACCAAACTCCCAGAAGCTTTTTTGAGATGATTCAGAATTGGTATTGATTGTGGCCTGAAGCTAACCCCAGTAAAATGCTGACTGCACATTTAGTACAGAACAATAGGACTATACAGTGGTGACCATTAGGACTAATTAAACGTAAGAACAGGAAACATAACAGGAAAATATACCAAGCGTGTAAGGATATGCTATTGTCTAACTTAGAATCTACCAGTTAAAATATTATAATCTCCTTAGCTAGCATTAATGACGATGATGTCACTAAAGGGTTAAATAGCCTAAGCAAGTGAAGTCAGTGTTCACTGTTCATTGTATGGATTTCTAAGGGAAGATCAAGTCTTTGGATGGGAGCAGCACAACCCAGGAAGCTTTCCCAGGGCGGCTGGCTGTAGGAAGTAACTCCTGCATAACAGCTCTAGACATACTGTGAAGCAGTGAAGAGTCACATTAATGTGCTCAGTCTTTGGTAACTGTCTGCTTATATTCTGGCAGTCCCAGGAAAGTTGACTCCTTGTATTCTGGCAACCCCAGCTGATTAATTGCTTTGTGCATAATAGATGTTTTGTAGTCAATAAAGCTTCTTACTGTTTGTCGGATGAGTGCCAGTGGTTAATCACAGAGTTCTCCTTGCCCACAAAGAAGTAGGGCTCAAATGAGTTTCAGCCCAACAGCCGCAGGTAGCACCACAGCTAGGGTTACGTTCAGATAAGCATAAAAATACTATGTGCTCTGTTCGCATACAACTGAATTCTTTCCTTAGGGTACTGGTTCTCAACCAGGGGTCTGTCACTGCTGCTGCTGCAGTCAGGTGAAAATGCATCTGCAGAGCCAGATTGGGAAGTGGCTGTGGCTGGGATGCCCACTGTTCCCTACACCCCCTTCTGGGTGGACCCCAAAAGCTCCCCCCAGAAACAGACATGAGATAGTTCCAGCTGCTCTGGATGCCTCCATTTATGGGAGATGTCATGTGAGATTGGACCAGGAAGGGCTGTGATGAGAACAGACGCTCCTGTGACAGTTGCTTCATGATCTGGCTCTGCAGGCACAGTTTGATTTGGCTGCAGCAATGGCAATGTTTGTGTTGTGGCACCCCTGAAAGGATCTCATGGCACCTCAGGATGCTGTAGCACCTGAGCTGAGAACCACTGCTGTGTGGTCTCAGTTGAGAACCGGGCTCAGGAGAGGAGTGTGCGCGCCTAGGGGCACTGAGTTCTATTATCCTAAACTTTACTTCATCTTTTCCAACCTTTTTCTATCCCACATCTGGCTTAAGCCTGACAATAGCTACTTCTCCCAGTCCCCTTATATGGCACTCCTCAAAGCAGAGCAGGTAATGCATGTGGCAGCACCTGCCCCTCACTTCCTCTTGGCCTCTCTGGCAGTGTGGGACCCAGCACAGCAGAGAGCATCACACCAATGATCCCACTGGGAATAGTGGGGGATGCTTCCTCCTGGGACTGTGCAGGGCAGCTCTTCTTGCTGGACTAAACCCTGGCTGGAGCTCCAGGGGTGAGCAGGGCATGGGTGGGGCGTGTGGCCAGTCTGGCTCATGGTGAGAGGACATTATCTCTCCAAGTCAGGCAGCAATACCCAGGCTTCAGCTGGAGAGCTCTTCCCTCAGCTCCAGTGGGAGTAGAGAGGGGACAAGCAGGGGACAGGATCCATGCAAGCTCCTCACTTTACCAGCACTGCCGTGAGGGGCAGGGTACTTCAGTAAGACTCACAGGGAAATGAGGAAGCCCTTGGTAAACCTGTCTGACTGCCTTGCTGAGTCAGCATAATGCTGAGCAGTCTTCCCTCGCCTGTCCCTGGACGGAGAGGCAGGCAAGGGTATCTTGCCCTTGCCTGGTCCCCCAGAAAGAGCAAAGGAGCTTCAGGTGAGCCCTCCTGGGAGTTTCTCCTAGTGTGAATGGAGAATCCCACAACCTCCAGGGGTGAACGTTCTGATGGGGTCTTTTGTAAATGCCCTTCTGAGTGAATCCACGTGCCAGGAGACCAGCAGTGTGCACTGCCCTGGTGGCATGGTAGGGAGCCAGGGCACCTCTTCTACTGGGCAGTGTTGCCCTCCCTCAGGCCAGACAGACCTGACCCTGGCCTGTGGTAGGGCAAGGGCCCTCCACTGTGCTGTTGTTCCTGAGAGGCCATCTGTAACATGTAGCCAGACCTGGCTGCTTTGGTGGGGTGAAGGTAAGAGGCAGGTGTGCTGGAGAGCCAGGCCCAAGCCAGGGTGCCTGAGCCAGGGCTGTGCGGTCCTACCAGCCCCTCAGTTTGCACTCCCAAGGAGATGGACCCTGCTGTGCTGACCAGCTCACACAACCCTGTGCCCCCAGCTCTGTGCCCTGCGCAGGCTCAGCAATGGAGAGGAGAACTGTCCTGCCACCAGGCGTGGGCCCTGAGGCCTGCCCTGCTCCTTGGCTGGCAGCTGCAGGTCCCATGACTGCCATGTGGCAGAATCTCCCCACCCCCCACCACAAGGCAACACTTGCCCAGTTCATGTCTCCCTGCAAGCTCGGCCCAGCTTATCCCAGTTTCCAGCTAACATGGAGCCTGCAGCTTCTGCCATCGCTGGCTCCTCCCAGGCTCAGCAGCTTGGCTGTCTCCTCCATGCTTTGCCATGGCAGCAAGCATTGCATATGGAGGCAGGTGGAAAAGAGCCATTTGGCACTATAGAGCTGTGAGAAGAGCCAGGCAAAGGGAGCCCTAGGGCCTCGGGCTGGCTCCCCAGTGGGGAGCAGGGGCAGCATCATAGCTTAGCTTCTTGCTGAGTGAACAGCGGAAATCAGTGCTTCCTTTCTGGCAGGATGCGCTCCAGGCCTAGTGGAATGAGGAGGCCATGGACTGCGAGTGGTGCCAGAAGGAAGAGGCGGCCATGTGGAAGAAGACCTGGCTGGAGCAGGCCACCCGGAAGTACAGCCTGACTGTGTGGAGCCAAGAGGATTATGTCAAGGTTGAGCAGAGCCTCAGGCAGTATGAGGTCTGCTCGGTGTCCCCCTCTGCAGAACTTCTTTTCACATTTTGAACCTTTGACCCCCATGTCACTCCTTTCTTGCTTTTGCTTTTGCTTTTGTTGTTTGGCCCTACAATGGGGCTATTAGTTAGCTATGTGGGCCTTAAGGCCCACGTTAATATGGAGAATATAGATAGGCAGGTAGCATGCGCTAGCAGTGCTGTGGGGGTCGTTCTACCTCCACTATCCATGCTTCAGCAGCTGTAGGGGATTGTGCTGCTCTTAGGCTGCTCTGCCCTGCAGTAGAGGTAGCACAGGGCAGGCCCATCGCACAGGCCACAGGGCCAAAGCTAGATGCTCACTCAGACCATGCTCAGGCCTTGGCTTCTGCTGGGACCCTGCCCCAAGAAGGACCCTTGCCAACCCATCTGGAGCATCAGGCTTGCCCTCTGCAGCTCTGGATGAACTTGAGGAGCATGAGCTGCTGTGAAGATGACTGGGCTTGATCAGATGTGTCTGCGGGAGAAGAGGCGTAGCAGCCCCTGGCAGGAAGGTTGTCGCCCTGCAAGCCTGCAGTCAGGGAGGACAGTCATTGCCTGTGCATGCGGCTGGGCTGGCACCTGTCAGCAGCCCTTGCATCTTCCTGAGAGTGCAGTAGGATCAGACTGAGGAGGAGCAGAAGCAGCCAGAGGAGAGGGTAGCCCAGCAGCTGAGGCACACAAATGAGGTGTAGCACCAGGCACACGAATGCCAGGTGCACGAGGTGCAGCACACATGCATAATCAAGTAACCATTTTCAAGAAGGGCAAGTGGTTGGAGGAGGAGGCTCACCAGCATAGTGAGTGCATCACCAAGCTCAAGAGGATGGAAGAGCTCAGGTGAGGGAGTGGGACCACATGGGTACTTGGAGTGTGCTGTCTCTCCCTTCCCTGCTCCTTCACCAGGTCCTGTGGCAGGCTGAGGCCCTGAGACTTGCAGAGTGGTGCTGGAGTAGGGCAGTGGGCTGGAGAGGGCAGAGCAACTGGAGCAGGGTTGTCTAGGCCAGTGATGGGAGCTGGTTAGAAGGGCTGGAGCTGTTCACTTTACTGTGTGCTGCCCTGAGCTTCCCTTCCTGCCCCTGCGCACTTCCCAGCTCACTGGGGGCTGGGTTTCCATGTGAGAGCAAAGCTGGAAGCCGAGTCCCTCCAGCTGGGCTCAGCCATTGCTTTCAGGCCATGCAAGCATCCCAGAGTGCAGGGTGTGTGTATGCAGATTTGCTGAGCAGGTGTGTGTGGGGGAACTCCTGCTGCCTGGAAGGGTTGTATGCACTTGTCCATGTCCCAGCCCCCAGGGGTCATGTCAAGGCCTAGGCCTGAGCATAGCTGCTGCCCCACAGTTCCCTGTGTCCCCCTGGCCAGGGCCTCTGGCTATAGCGCTGCAGCTCTGGCCAAGAGGAGATAGACCCTAGTGAGGGGCTGGGCACTGGCTGGATGGGCCCATGGACCAGACTTTCATGCTGCATGCAGCACGCAGTCCAGTCCAAGACCCACGGCAGTAGCGTGACAGGGCTCTGGGCCAAAGCCTCAACATCCCAGGCCTAGAGCTGTGCAGAGTCCCAGAGTTCTGGTGCCAGGCTGGAAACCCAGAGCCCTTGTGTTCCAGCCCACGCCAGGTTCAATGACTGAACCATTAGTGATACAGTTAATAAGCATGTAATTAAATTAGGACATATCCACTCTTGTTTTTGATTGGCAAAAATAACTCCTCCAAAACGACGCCAGTAAGGGTTGGGTGAACAGGCATGTAACAGGGCAAGGGCAGTCCTGTTCCTTTGATGGGACAAAGTTGCAAGGGCTGGGGAGAGTGGGGTCAGGGACAGGGCAAGAATAATTACTTAGTAGACACAGTTGGGAAGGGGAGGGCACCGGGTGAATGTTGATTGAGTAGGAGCCAGCAGCTAGTATTTAAGTCCATGGCAGGGGGGTTCTTTTGCCCCCTGGAGCACCCTTGAGGAGATTCAGTGGGGATGCCAGGAGCGGCAAACCCAGCGCTGGAACAGATTGCTGATAAGACCGGCTGACCGGGTAAAGGTAACCACGGCAACCAGCAAAGCAAGGAGGTGAGGGAGAGAGGAGAGACTTACTGGACAGGTCAGACCTTCTCCGGCCAAGAGAAGGTCCCGCTGGTACCTGTGAGATAGAGAAAAGAGAGCGAGACTGGAGTCGAGCTGACTGACTCAGGGGAGTGGGCTGCATGGTTTCGGAGGGCGAAAGGAAGAGAACAGCTGGGGTTCTCCACAACCTGCAGGGAATTCACTAATAAACCTTTCTTTTATCCCACTTCTGGGGTGATTTACTACACCCTCTCTCGCTGGGGAATTAATTTCTTATTCTTCCATCATTCCAAAGCGTGGCAGGCGAGCCCAAGGGAGAGGGATTGAATTATTCACCCCCACACGACCACAAAGCACAACAGTTGATCAAAGTGTTGTTTGTCAACTGTAACTGTCCACAGTTACACAACTGCTGACTTGTTAGTATCAGAACAGAACAAATCCCTCTGGGGAGGCTGTGGGGATGAACAGGTCCAAATCCTCAGGGCGATCTGGTAGGTGATGTGAACAGCTCGTTCCCCCCTGAACCCCCTCCCAAGACTGAAAGAGCAGAGTTCTCCCAAAGGGAGTCATGATACCGGTTGCTCTTTCCAGGACCCAGGGCTGCTTCTCTGTGAAGCAAAAGCAGGAGCTCCAGTGCTGGGCCCCAGGACAGCAGAGAGTTGCAAGAGCCCTTTCTGCTTCTCTGTGGCCTGCTGGGGAGTTGCTCATCGGGGGAGACTGCGCCCCAGACCAGCTTCTGCTAAACCAGGGGTGTCCAACCTTTTCGAATGTGGGGCTGGATCATGAACTTTTTATCACCCAGTGGGCCAGCAGGAGCGGGCACTCACGTGGCCTGTCCAGTCGCAGGGGTCAAGGGGTGCTGCCTGACCCTGCCGTGTCCTCCCTGCCACCTGGGTGGCCTCGAGGATGCTCCCACACCTGCACACCTGGGCTCAGTAGCCAGGGGGACATGTGGGGACTCTACAGGGGGGTGTGGGATGTGCAGGGACACCCCCCTGCTCCCTCTCCCCTGGGGCAGCCCGAGCCCAAGCAGCAGGGGTCCCTCCGTCCCTGGGGCCCGCAACTCACCACCCCCAGTATGATATCTGTGGGCGCAGGGGGATGTGGGGAGGTGGGGGTGGCGCTGGCTTCCCACCTCGACAGCCACAGCAGCAGCAGCATCTCCCGCAGGCCCGGCCGCAGCATGCCTCTGAGCCAGCATCCGCGTCCCCTGTGCCTGCCCCCCCGCTGCACTGCGACCTGCTCCAGCCCACGCAGCCAGCAGGGACCCGCACAGGGTGGGGCCAGCATGCAAATGAGGAAGGGAGGGGCGGGGCTAGGAACGGAAACCCTGCAATGTGGGAGAGGGGAGGAACTGGCATGCAAATGAGGAAGGGAGGGGTGGGGCAAGGAAGGGACACCATGAAATGAGGGGGGAGGGGAGGAGCCACACTGCGTCAGTATTGTCAAGCTGACACCATGCGCGTGGGAACCTTGTCCCTTCCCCAAACCTTCAGCAGCCTTTAGGAAGCTGCTGAGGGGATGGGGGAGGGACAAGGGGTGGGAACGAAAGTAAACAGCATTTACTTTCATTTCCTGTCGCAGCACCGCGGGCCACAGAAAATGCTGGGAGGGCCACATGGTGGCCCACGGGCCGTATGTTGGACAAGCCTGTGCTAAACATTAGGGCTGTGCGAAGCTTTGGTCCCTGATTCTATTTGGCAGAAATTCATCCTGATTCAGCGCCTGAATCTCTGAATCTGAGTCAAATCAGAGGACCCTTTAATCTCTCTGAATTGAACTGGAACTCTCCGAATCAATTCAGAGAGATTCGCAAAGATTCGGCAATTCAGACATAGACACAGCTTTAAATGTTTTTTCTACATACCTCTAGGTAGCAGGCAGCTCATGAATGCTGCAATGCTGGGGCTCATGGAGTGTCCCACAGGAGCGCAGGGGGCTCCCCAGCGCGCTCAGCAGCAGACCTGGAAGTGGACCGGAAGCACTTCCAGTCCATTTCCAGGTCTGCCAGGAAGTATGCGGGGGGGGTACCCCCTGTGCCCCCCCCCCGGCTCAGTGACTGGTGCCTCCTGGGTCTGGGGGGGCACCTGGGGTCCCCCTGTGGCCCATCACTGAGCCGGGGGGCTGCGGGGGGGGGGCAGTGCGCTCCCCGCAGGATCCGGAAGTGGACTGGAACAACTTCTGGTCCACTTTCGGGTTTGCCGCTGAGCACGTGGAGGGCCCCCCCCGCGCTTCTGTGGGACACTCCATGCACCCCAGCATCACAGCAATCACGAGCTGCACTGGTACCTTGAGGTTATGTAGAAAAAACATTTAAAGCAGTGTCTGTGTCCAAATCAGCATCAAATCTTCAGATTCAGATTCGGCTGAATCAAATCGGGGACAGCGATATGAATCAATTCATCGAATCACTGTCCCTGATTCAGGCTGAGTCCAAATCGAATAGGGCCCACTTTGCACACCCCTACTAAACACCTGCTGTCTTTTTGTACATCTCCCCCAGGTGGAGGCAAACAACAGCAGAGGAAACCTTCCTTGGAGTCTACCTCACAGCTGACCCGGGGTGACCCGGAGGGTGGGCAGGGTCTGGATCCTTCCACAACAGGGTTGGGCAAAATGTGGCCTGGGGGCTGGATGCGGCCCGCCAGGCCATTCTATCCGGCCTGCGGGGCCCCTAAAAAAATTAGAAAATTAATATTGATCTGCCCTGGGCTGCCTGTCATGTGGCCCTCGATGGCTTGCTGAAACTCAGTAAGCAGCCCTCTGCCCAAAATAATTGCCTGCCCCTGTTCCATGGGAAGGTGTGTGCAGAGGCCAGGAGCCCAGGGGCAGGAACCAGGTGAGTGGCTGTGAGATGGATCTATTGCCACAAAGTGTCTGATCTGGGATCAAGAGGCTGCTGGGAGGCTGTACTGTGTGTTTTCTAAATGGGGAAACTGAGGCAGGGGCTGTGGGAAGGATTTCCCCAGGGCCACTCAGGGAGTAAATGGCAGAGCCAGGGATAGAGCCTGGGAGCTTCCCCCTAGTTCTGTGCTTGGCCTTGTACCAGTAGGTACCCTCCTATGGGGTGGAGTGGAGTGGTTGTCCTGGGTGGGTGCTGCTGTGTGTGTGTGAAGCTGTTTGTTTGTCTTCTGTGTTTTGTACATGTGTAAGGTTGGGAGTGTGGCCTGCATTTGTGCCCTCAGTCTGAGCGTGAGTGCATGTATGTGCCTCGCGGTGTATATGCACTGGTGCAAATTGAGTACACATGCATGTGTTGGTGGTGAGTTGCCTGTGAGCCTGTGGTGGTGGCCAATGTGTGTGTGCACATGCATGTTCATTAAGGACAGGCCTGCATGTGTTTGCGTCAGGGGTGATATAGTACAGCTAATGCATCTCTGGGGCAGTGTCCCAGGGGGCTTCTGTCTGCTCTTTGCCCTTACACCTCCTTTACTCTCTCCTCCATCCCACAAAAGTTCCAGTTGGGCAGGGAGCTGGTCTTCATCCTGCAGGTACAGGGAGCTGCCCTTCCAAACTCAGAAATGGGCCAGGAGAGCTAGGGTGCTCGCGCAATCCCAGCCTGCCTGGCACCCGGACCATGATGCCAAGGTGCCTGGTGAAGAGGTGCTGGGGGGGAGGGACATGACATGGAGCATCATGAGCAGCACTGGGTGACTATGTGGGCAAGCAACCAAAGTTTCTCTAGGCCCCTGCGGAGAGCGGCTGGAGCTTCCTATTTTGTCAGGTGACTACTGTTGCTGGGAATGGAGGGGTGGATCCTGCGGCTTAACGCTGAGCTGTGAATCCACCACACTCTCCCTGCCTCAGGCAAACAGGCCAGGGGGACAGGTGTAGGGTTTGGGATAGCTCAACTCAGGCTGTTAGAAACGTTTGGGGTAGCTCAGCTTGGGCTGTTAGCAGGGTTTGGGGTGGCTGGCCAGTCCTAGGCAACAGCTCGTGAATGGCAGGTGCCCACAACAGCAGCTGCTCTGCACCCTGACACATTCCTGGGTCCAGGTTGTGACCTAGCAGGTCTGGTCTGGTCAGGCCCCTCAATTGCTGAGCCGGGCCAAGCTGGATGGGCTTCCCCTCTTCATGCTGTTGTCCCACAGCAGCTGACCTGAGACATACATGAAAAGCTGAAGGACAGAGGGAGAGGAGCCAGAGGAATATGGATTTTAGTGCAGCGCAGCATGTGGGTTCTGTTAATAGACCTTCTGGGTTTGGCTAAATCCACGTATCACCTTTTGCTGGGGAAGCTCGGGACCCTTTCTAGAATATCCCTGCCCTTCACACTCCCCATGGACACTGTCCTGCCAGGCCCCTGCTCTTCCTTTCTTAATCATTTGTTTTGCTCACTGTTCAGCGTTTGTTCGTAGTAACAGAGGAAGCTAAGGGGGAACCCCACATGGGAGCTACCTCCAGGATGGCATTGCAGTCTGCCACCAAGCATCACTGGGAAGAGGACTTGTGCTGTGCGAAGACCTACAGCAGGTTCAGGCTAAGACCTGTTCCCCACTTGATTTTTAAAAGAGCTGAAGTCCTGGGAGAATCTCTGGGCAAACTTCCCCAGCTGGATCTTGGTGAGGCCTGTACCCACTAGATCCTAGAAGACGGGAAATCCATCAGCCTGCCCAACATCTAAAAGAGCTGGATGGTATCAGCAACAGGGAGAAGAGCACCCATCCCCAGCTGTGACAAGGAGCAGTGCCAGGAGCAGCCCAAGTGGAGCAGAGCCCCTGAGCTGTAGTAAGGAATGGCAGTAGCAAGAGCTGAGCAGTGTCCTCTGTCAGACTTCCCAGTTACACTAAGCAGAGAGGAGAGGGGAAAGGTTGTAGCCAGCAGCCCCCTTGTCTCCACTAGCTACCAAGTGCTTCCTGCATGGATCTAGGAGAGAAATCTTGTCCTGTTGACTGTGATACCTGTGGCCACAAATACATGAAACACTGATGGTGCATTAGCTCATTACTACTGTGCAGCAGTGTCCCACGGCAGGAAGCGTGACATGATGCTGCTGTGCAGTATGAACGAGCTATCACACAGTCAGTGTCACAAAAACGCCATTTGGCGATGCTATTGAACAGTAACTCTGCTATTGCACAGTACTGACTGCACAGTCAATGTCTTGTATAGATGTGGCCTATGAATACTTAGTTTGAGCAGGCTACAGACCATTAAGGTCTTCCCCAAGATCGCTTCGGAGTTCCATCTTTACGAGACCCTCTTACAGTTTGCTATGGCTTGTGAGTGGGAAGCATGTTCACATGGGAACCCCCAGGCAGCATTTGTTTTCCCAGATGGGGGCTTGAGCCAAGATGAAGATGTGTGTCAAACATCTACATTCAAGCTTGGCCTGTGCTGCTGCCATACAGTGCCTGGTGGAAGGGTTACACTGTAAACCAAATTGTTCTCCCTACTTAGCTGTTTTCTGAAAGGGTACTCCATTTGCAGCAGCAAACAAGATGCCCTTTGGCTATATCACCAAGCCAGAAGGAAGCCATTTAAATGGGCCAGACATGCTATATATTTTTTTCCCAACCAGCTTGCAGGCCTGGTCTCGTAACAATCTTTTGATCAAGAGGGACTGAGCAGGAGGCCTCATCCAGCTGGCTGAGGGAAGAACAGCATCATTTCCTTCCTGTGAGGAGTTAGGCTTTTCTGCACTGGGCAAAAGGGCTGATCTGGCATCTCAAAGTAGCACTGCCCCACCACAAGCCATTCTCCAGCTGCCTCCTTGCAGATGGTCAGAGAGAGGGAAAATAAAGTGGTTTCTGATGGGAAGGGAAGAGGGACTGGGCAAGGGCATGTTCTGCCCCACAGTAGAATATGGGGCTCCCTGGAGAAGCTTTGTGTCTATCAGGAAGACTCTTTGGAACAAGCTGTGCCTAACAAAGTGACCCACACAACATGGCCATTGTCATCCTCCTCTGACCATCTTATCTCCCCACAGAATCCTTCAACTTGTTCTTGCTGAGTCACATTGACTAGTACAAAAGAAACTTCTCCAGGTGTTGGCCTTGCTGGAGCACTGGTCAATATATATTCTGCTCTCACAAAGTCTTTGCTGAAGCATTGACCAGAGTAGGCCTGACTATCAAACCTGACCGATGCATGAACTCCTTCCAGAGCCACTGGCTTCCCTGAGAAATTCTGTGTGCAGGTGGAGCCTTTGCAAAGCTAGCCCTGAGGCTCTGAAGGTCTCCACATATTGCCCAGGCTACCTCAGACTTCCAGGGAGTCACATATGGCCCACTACTCCCCCGGCCTAGATTGTCTATTTTGTTAGTTCAGAGTGTTTATGAAGATACCTATTTTTGAAGCTGGCTGTGCCCATCACTGTCACTCGTGCAAGCCAGCCTTTTTACTACAATAACAAACCACTACATACTCACACACACACCAGCTGCTTCTCAGTGACAAATAAGCTGCTAACTGGCTTCACCATCTTTTAAACTCCTTATGTTCTAAGTCAGGTTAGCTTAGAATGAATCTACACTTTCTGGAGCTGCTGTGTGGGTCCAGTGTACTTGTGTTGTTTCTTTTCCCAGCAGGTATTCAGAACAGGATGCAAATTTCTCTGGCTGAGAGAGCAATCACTAACATTTCTCCTCAACCTGCTTCAGTTCCTGGGACACTGGACAGATTAGTTACCCCTCTGCCATCAAAAGCCAGGGCTCACCCAGCTCTGCTCAGTCAGTGTTTGCAAAAGGACTGTCCAGGATGGTCAACCAGCCCCTGCCTTATTCACAGAGACTTTCTTCACAACACTCCCCTCTGGGCCCAGCTGCTGCACACTTTCAAAACAGGCTGCTAGCATAGAGTTTACCCCCTTGCTCCAACAGGGCCACCAACTACCACCATTCCCTTCCCCAGCATGCTCAAAAAGATCTTGCTGGCCCTCCCCAAGCTGAAGGCATTAAAAAAAACCCCATACAGTGCAAGGGGGTTACACTGCAAATTCAGGTCTTTCCATGCTGGAGTGATCCTAATAGGTTCCTGCATCTTGCACTCAGGACAAGCAGGTCCTTCCCAGCAGTTTAGTCCAATGGGAAAGCAGCTTATTCCCTGCAGGTGGATCCAACCTAGGAAATAATGTGCTCAGCAAAACCTGAACTTACTGCAGGGGAGAGAGGAGAGGGCACTTTGTATCTAGGATGGGGGAGCTGCTCCGCCAATAGGTCTGGGTGTGGAAAGGATCCTTTGCCCCTTCCTTGCCCTGCAGTCACCCAGTGCCTCTGCCTCAGGCAGATCATTGCTGGTGCCCTCTAGAAGGGAAAGCCCCCATCCTATTCCCCACCCTTTGAGCCAGCCAATCCTTATGCCCCCACCTTTTCCCAAGAAACAGTGAGGAGAAAAAAGCAAGAAAAACGATGTTTTGTATGGGAGAGCCCTTATAGCAAGGCCCTCCTGCCCTGAGATATGTGTTACTGGCAGGTGTTTATACCTCTTACAGGGACAGGTGACAGCACTTAATCATGTGCCAGTGGTATTGACTCTGGTGATATCATTAACAGTCTGCTGTATATTTCCTTTTAAATATTAAAGATTTTTATTCCATATAAATATACAATACAACAAAATCCTGCTGCCTTGTGGGTACTCCTTGGTTGGAGGTAGGCAAAGGAACGTCATCTGGAGAAAAATGTACCCTTGCTGAGGTGTTTGGCAGTCAGCAGCAGCTCTATCTGTTGCTCTCTGGCAGAAGCTACAACCATGGAGGCACTGAACATCTGGACTCAGTCTGGCCTTTGGACTCTGTCTCAATGGTCTGAAGTGGGGGTGGTAGGTCTAGGGCAGCCTCCACTTCTCCATCCTCTTGCCTAGATGTATGTGCCGATGGTCTTGTTGTGATGGTTGTATAGACCTCTTGTGTATAAACCACGATCAAGAGGATCAACGGTTGCCAGGACAGTACAATACCAGATATACAAACTGGTGCAGCCCTGCCTAACTGCCATTTTTGCCCTCACAGAGAGGCTTCCATGTTGTTTAACATTTACTTCTTATTCCTGCTTCAACAAGCGTTCTGTTAGTTTGAGAGGGCGTCTGTCTCAGCACTAGATGTGATGGAGGACTGTTTAACATTGCAAGGCTCAGAGCTACTTGAAGGTGAAGGAGATCATCAGAAGGGACCTGTTGTTTTCAGATGATGCAGTCCTTGTGGCTTACAGTGTTGATGCCCTGCAACATCTCATTACCAAGTTCTCTGACTCATGCAAATACTTTGACCTAGCAATAAGCATGAAGAAGACTGCTATCATGCACCATGGCTCTTCATAACCTGTTCCAGATGTCACCCTAGATGGTACTTGACTGGATGTTGTTGACCAATTTTTCTACCTTGGCTCGACTGTTCCCAGCAATGTAGATCTTGATGCTGAGCTTGCTAGTAGAATCGGCAAGCAGCCAAGAACTGCTTGGGCTTTTAGGGTTAGGGTTAGGGTTAGGATATTAATAAGAGCCAATAGCATCACTGCTAACAGGAGAGCTCAGGAGGTCTCATGGCCCGCCCCTAGTTCAGCACAGGGAGCACTCCCACCTCCACCACCCATGGCCTCAGGCCGCCTGTCCCCCAAGCGCTCAGCCGGGAGCACCTGACTCTCAGGGCCCTGCACTGCTCCCCCTGTCCTGTGCCCAGGGGCAGGACCCCACAGCACAGTCCTCCTCCACTCTGGTAGGAGAGGGGAGCAAAACCGCTGCCCCAGCAGTAGCACTTCAGGATGCTGCTGCTGCCCTTGGCCTGCTCCTGCTCTGTCCAGCACTGCAGGGTGGCCAGTTTCTGTTCAGGGCAGAAACAGGCCGTGTCAGCCTAGGGAGTCCAGCTGGGCTCAGAGACAGACAGACCCAGCTTTGCAGATGGACAGGCAAAGCTGGGGGGTAGGCTTCCCTCAAATGTCCAGCAGGGATTAGGGGTAGTGGGGTCAGCTGACTTTCAGGTGGGGCCAGTTCGGGTAGGTGGCCGTGTTTAACACTTGAGTGTTCACCAGCTTGATGGAGGTTGCTGTGCCGGCTCGGGTCCTTCTGCATGAACATTATGCTGTGCCGCAGGCCCAGGGTGCCCATGTAGCTCACCTGTTGGTGGCGGTAGGTCAGGAACTGCAGGGAAGAGCTGCTGCCCTCAGTGACAGTGGGAAGGGACACCCAGGGACTGGATGCAGCCCCCCTGGGGGACGTAGCCCTGGAGCAGACGAACTAGGCCTGTGGAGCACAGGCTGCTGGGAGATGCTGGGGGCTTGGCCCCTTAGCCAAGTACAGCACCTGCTGGCCTCTCACACTGATCTGCACGGGTGCTGCCAGGGCTGGCAGAGGGACAGACCACTGCCATACTGGGCAGGACAAATGAACCCAGGAAGCCTATGTGAGTCATGACAGGAGCCTGCTGGTGCCCCAGGTGCAAACCTCTGCCCTGCCCTGGTCAGGAGGTTCCCAGCCCCATGACCTCTGGCAGTGCTCAGCTGGTGCCCAGTGTGGTGGTAGGCCCTGCCCATAGCACACGGGAACAGCAGGTGTTCCAGGCCCTGCCCAGGTTGGATAGGCTCAGATCTGCATTTGGCTGGGACGGGGCTTAGAGCCATGTGCCAAAGCAGATCCCCTTCAGCCTGTCAGCCCAATCCAGCTTCACCGGTCAGTCAGACCTGCTTCCTCACTTTGAGGCTGGCAAGAGGCTTTCCACAAAGGACCTACCTGTCATGAGACACAGGAACAGGAACAGGAGCTGGACTTTGGTCACCTGGCCATGATCCCACAGCCTCTCTTGGGACAGCCGGGGTCTGAGCCAGAGCTGGGCAGGGCAAGTGGAGATGGCTCACCCCAGGAAAGGCAGCTCTCAAGTGCTGAGCTGGGCATTCCTCCCAGGCATCAGATGCCTGTGGGATGAGGGGGGTGGTGGTGAGAGAGTGGCCCCCAGCCATGAGCAAGGGCCAAGACTCTGCCCCCCCCCCCCCCCCCAGTAATTAGGCACTGGCTCAGCCTCAGTGTAGGGCCTCCCTCCCCTGCTCGCATTATGCCTACCTCGTGGCACTGGATGGGATGGGGTGGGAAGGAGGGCACAGAGAAGTTGGGGGCCAGGGCACCTCTGTATATTGATTTTCAGTGGCCACTGGTGGAGGCCACAATGCACCATCCTGCAGCCCAGGTGAGCCCCAATGCCAGGGTGAGGGGTCAGCCTGTCTTTCGTGCCCACAGGCCCCCACCTGCACCAGGGCTTAGCACCTTGCACTAAGCCTTGCGGGGTGGGAGCTGTAGCTGTGTGCCCCCTTGCCCTGGAAGCAGGGGCTGTAGCTGGCTTGGGGCTCCATGGGACTCTTCCTTGTTGCTGGTGCAGGGCCTGATGGGACACAGCACGGCTCTGGCTGGGATCTGTGGGGTGAGGCGGGACCAGGATGACAGCACTATGAGGGGCTCACCATTGCATTCACTGGTAAGGCCTGGAGGCGCTGGGTTGTGGGCAGGGTGCTGCTCTGGTCTCGTGGCTGCCCTCTCTCCTCACGAAGGCCCAGGGCGCTGTGCTTGTACATGAACAGCACAAAGCCAGCCTAACAGTGGCCACAGCCCAGTGTAGTTGCCTGCTGGCTAGTCCCCCTGACAATCACACAGTAAGACACGCTGGTGCTGCTGGAGCCCTGAGTGCATCCACTCACCCCACGCAGGAACCCAGGCCCCTGTGGCCAGGGGGGTGCAGGGCTTGGCCAGACCCAAGGCTGTGTGGGCTACAACACAAATTCTACTGATCTGAGCTTCATGGTCACTCCCTTGTCTGCCTGGATTTTCAGGCAGCTGAAGATGCTCTCCCAAGGAAAAGCCCCAGAGGGCAGAGCCCCAGCCCTATGCCATGATATTCAAAGCACTTGAGAACTGTTTTCTAACACAGGGATACAGTACCTAAATCTGCAAGTACAGAGGTATCCCCAGAAATATCAGCCATTGCCCACTGCAACATTGATGGAGAAAATGCAAAAACTAGGGAACTTCACTTGGATCACACCCTCATCCTCTGATATTGTAGAAAGCAATTAGATTTGTATAAGGAGGGAGGAGCTGGAGAGCAGGAGACAGTCCATAACTGAAAACTGCTGATGTAGTGTTACCTGAATCTGAAGATACAGGAGAACAAACTTGCTCTAAGAATCCCTGTTCATCTTACAAGTTTCAGGATACTAATTACTATTTCCTTGCTGACTAGTTTAGCAGTATGTTTGTTACAGGACTGTGGGCAGAGTATCTACAATTTCTTCCTCCCCCAAACTTTTGTTTTCAGTAAGAAATTCATATCACACTTAAGCAATGCTATTTTTTACTTCAAAATTTTATTTAAATCAATCTTTGAAAATATCACAGTCTAAGATTTAAAAAAATTGCAAATAATAAACAACATTGTTCACACAGATCAACTCAACCTCAACCCAAAACACAAACACAGCTTTTGCTACTAGTTTGCTCCCAGAAGGAGGTACATTCAATAATGTGGATTATTTATTATTGGCTGCATAGGATTGGCTGATAATGACATCTTGGGATCGATCCCGCTCCCTTTGAAGTCAACAGGAGCAGGTTAGGGTAGTCTTCTCAGCCCAGTGCAAAGGCTGCAGCATAACCATTCCATTAAAAGAGTGGCTTTTTGGAACAATGTTTGTGTTCTAGGATTAACTTTGCTGTCATTACATGCAAAATTAATGATTTAATTAATAATTAAATTATTATTTAGTGAGAGTTCTGCTTGAAATTCTGTGGGAGTTTGCTTGAGTAAGGACTGCAGAATCAGAGCCTAAAAATAAAAAAGGCATCAAATATGTCGTCAGTCAGACACTCTTTGTTGTAAGGCATATATTAAATGCATCAAAGTGGTATTCCCCATGTAGGGAATGGACATACAATTTGCAGAGGAAAAATACATTTTAGATTTTGAGTTTCGTTGTAAATTTATAAATTTCTAGCGCAAAAGCCAGGTCTACATGCTGCAGACAATTTTGCCTGTGTTCTTTGGCCACTGTTCGCCTTTTCTTTGTGAGGTGTATTTACATAATCAAATTAAGGTATTAAGTGCTTTTTAGTTTTCTTCTTCCCAAATCCCTTTGTCGAACCTGAATAATAATACTTTTTAAAACAAATGAACTATTTGGAAAGGAAAACTAAAGTAGAACGTTTCAGCCAGAAATTCTAATGCAGTAGTAATCATTTAATAAAATAAAGTGCTTTACTAAACATTTGCTGTATATTTTTCTGAAATACTTAAAATGCATTTAGAGAAATTAACCCTGTGAACAGTGAGGGTTCTTAAACCACCGGCTTTGTATTACAGTTGTTGACACTGGCTTCTTTAACATCCAGTGAACAAGAATAAATGCATAATAAACTTTACTTGAAAATAGGAAGATAAATAATTCCTCATTTAGGAAATGATTTGCTTGTTAACCCAGCTGTTTGGTTAGACATGTTCCTGCTTAATTGTCGCAGCATGTTTGGGAGTATACTGGGCTCTACAAGCCTGCGCTGGGAAGCTGCAGTCTTGGCTGATAATAGATTTGTAAGAGGACACAATGGAGATGCAGTATGCAAGTACTCGGACCACCAGGCTGGCAAGAAGCACTCCACAACCACTCTAGCAGACTGCAGGCAGGTACATACAAGACAGACAGTTGGGGAGCACAAGGAAATGGAACCTGGGGACAAACCCACCACTGATGTGCTCATCAGTGCTGGCTACAGGCCTGTGTTTCTGTCACAGAGCTCTGCCTGCTAGGCCCATTTGACCTCAACCAACAGGGAGAGAGCAACTGAGGATGGCTGTAAAAATGCTACAGGTGGTGTGAGCACGACTGAGTTTGTGCCAAGTCTATGGAGTGTTACGGAATGCAGAGTGAAGTTAATGAGCACCACACACAAAAAGCAGAAAGGAGGAAGGAGGGCCCCCACGATGCTAAACAGAAGTCAAGGTCACAAGCTGAAGCTCCATTTTCTCCTGGACAGCCTGAAAATAGGGACCCCGAAAGGGGAATTTTGTCTTGCAGTGGTGCTAAGGAATTAGATCTCTAGCACAGCCATCCTTGTACTCCCTCTCCTCCCCACCCCCCACCCCAAAAAGAGAAAGAATTTAAAGCAGAAACTGTAGTTCTTTTCCATCAAAATAATAGAAAGAAGAGGCCTCAGGCCAGCATACCTCTGAATGCAATGACAATAACCTGGCAGCTATAGGCCTAATTACTTTAATCCAGGGGATGACAATTATTTGGGCTGAAGGGCCACTTAAGGAGTTTTGATGAACTGTCATGGGCCAGGTCAGCACCTCTCCCGCTTCCAACAGCTCACAAAAATTCCCTAAGTGGCTATTCTCTGCCCTCAGCCAGGTGGCTGAGATGAGGCCATGGGTAGGAAGGGAGTGGAATCTGGGACCAGGATGGGCAGGCAGGCCTAGGTCCTGGATCTTGGGGCAGTGACAGCATGGGGCTGGGGGCCAGGGAAGAGCTGTGATCCACACCCTGTACACCCTTGCCTGTGGAACTGGTGCCTGTTGCTCTGCCCCAGGCCCTAGCTCCACACTATCACCACCCTGTAATCCTGCCTCATGATCCCGGCTCCACCTGCCCATCCTGGATGCCTCTCCTTGCCTGCCTGCAGCACCATCCCATCTGCCCAGCTGCACGGTCTGCCTGAATGGGTCCCACCCCCAGCACTGGGTGTAGGGCAGATGGAGCGGGGTGCCCAGGCAGCGGGGCTGGAAGGAGCTGCTGCCACTGGGGTTGCCAGGAAGTGAGTTTGGCTGCTGTGCTGCCCCAGCCCTACTGCATGCCCAGGGCTGGCAGGACTGGCCACACACACCACGGCTCTACAGGATTGAGAGACCCACCACAGGCCAGATGAAATCCCTTGGTGAGCCAGTTCTGGCCCGAGGGCCATATTTTGCCTATCCCTGCTCTATCTCTTCATAACTATGAAAATTAACCCAGGAATCTTTTATTTTTGGTTAGTTAAGTCTTCAACTTGGTTGATACTATTTGGTGACAGCCTTTTAAAAAGTTACAGCTCAACTGGCAGCTGTAGGCCAGGCCTCCCAACCTGTTCACCTGCTCCTCAGCTGCTTTCCCAGCACTGACTGTTAGCGCCAGCTATTAAGTGTCCAATGGCCACTGACTGTTATGATCCATCAGTGGTAAATTCTAAAAGAACAGGATTTCTCAGCTCCGTAATTGAACTACAGGTGTTTCTAGTGTAAGATAGGCAATTAGAAGATTGAAGAGGGAAAGAGAAATATTAATGCATATAATAAAAACACATTCAACTGGGCTATCTAGAGCTATCACATTCACTTGCCAAGTAAAATCTATTAGCCTGATATGCTAAGGCACCTTAGATCCAGACAAATCCCTCCTGAAAATACCAGACAGGGCTGCAAGTGCCCTCTACACCCCTTCTCCTTGTCCAGCACAGAAGGTATTGCTTTGTCTTTACAACTGGGAGTGTAAAGAGCTATTGGAAGTGCTTCTTGAAAGTCAATGTCCAACACTGAGGTATTGCACAAACATAACACCGGGGCTGCACCCCTAGTAAAACTGATAGAAGAAACCTTTCCAAAGTAGGCAGAGCAAAGAGTCACAATTATAAAAAGGAGTGCTCTATGGAGATGCATGTAGAGGAAGACATCTGGGAAGAGAGCTAGATTTCAATCTCAAGGTGGAAGGCAAAATAGCCAGTTTGCAAGTTCAAGTTGTTTTCTAGAGTTCTGATCCAAGCTCATTGTCCTGAGCTGCCATCATTCTTCTAGGTGCAGACTAATGTGCTTGACTGCCATCCTTTGCAGGTCCAACCAAGCTACTGGGCTCTGTGGCTCTTAAATGCTGCAAGGCAGACTTCTATTGCTCACTTTGGATAGTAATTCTAGTCTACGTTGAACTTGGTATCAGAAATATTTTACAAACCTACAGCCTAGTTTGCCAGTGTTTCAATTCTCCCTTGTATTCCTAGTTACGGCTCCTTTGACAGCTCCCTCCAACCACCAAAAGAGACGACTCTACTTATTAGCATTTATTCATGTCACTGAGTTATAATTTGGCTAAGCTGTCCATAGGGAATCTTTCAATCTTTCCTTCCAAGCTAGTCCCTCCTGTCCTCTAAGTCACTTCGGAGGCTCAATACTCAGCATCCTGTGATTTGGCAGCAGCTTCCAGGTTCTGAAGTACTTATCCCAAATGCAAGCGCAGGAACTTCTGAATCTTCCACCAGGAGTCTTCCTGAGCATAAGCGTGTGCTCTGCTCTCCCCACCACCAAGAACAGGCACCCTGAGAACACGATCTATGGCTACCAGGCAAAATGGGGTTGAGGGGGGATCGATTTGGTGGCCTGCTCCTGGATAACTCAAGAGTGTAAAGTTGTCTTTCCCATGATGGCGTAGGCGCTCAATTGCCAGTTCAGCATATAACGAGCTCTTCCAGTTACGGTCAGCCTCTCCGACCACCAAGAGGAAATGACCCTCTGCTTTTTCTATGGGGATGCAGCAATGGGAATTGGCTGGATCCCTTGGGTCATCCAGTGCTTCAAAGATGTCAAACACACCATTCTCAGAAACAATGACCTTGCTCATGTCAAAGCGCAGTGCGGGCAGTGTCTTCTCACCATAATGAAGGTCAGTGACTGTGTGGAAGCTACAGCCAGAGATACAGACAGCAGCTACCACCTCTGGCAGGTAGGTGATCATGGAGAATGCCAATTCTGCCCCTTTCCCTGTTCCAATCACTCCGATTCCTGGCCCTTTCACCTTTAGACAAGGAGTACAGAGATGAAAGGAAAAAGGGTATGTATTAATAAGACTTGCCTTAAATTTCTTGGGAGTGTTTTCTTTCAAACATACTAGACAAATTGCCAATATCTGTTGGAAAGCTAGTCTGGACCCACGACCATGGGTCATGATATCCCATTTGTTCTGTGTTTTATTTTTCAAGAGAGTAAAAAATGTACCACCTCCAATCAAAAAGGTGCCACAGGCTCTTGTATTCCAAGCATTTAAAGTCCAGCCACTCAGACCCAACCCATGTAGCTACTGCATATTTTAATGCAAACTGCCTCTTTCAGAATAAACAGAGGGAAATTTAAATATATTCCACTTGTTCAAGACCTACATAAGAAGGCTGCCCCAGCAGAAACACCTCTTTAAACTGATAGGGATTATTTAGTCCTGAACTCCCTTTTACTTGCAGGAACAGTCCTGGACACACACTGGAAGGGATCTCTTGATTTCACTCTGCTGCTACTGAGACAATTATGTCATATAATTCCTTTTATAAACTAATGCAGGTCCATCAAAAAAAAGGAGTTGGGTTTTTTGTCTACACTACCCCCCTTGAAGGCTTTTCCAGAACCTTACTACTTTAATGGTCAGAAACCTTTTGATGTCCAAATTAAGCTTATTCATTCTCAGAAGTCACTCAGTCCTATGCTTTCCTTCACTATTGGGACTCAAAGCATCACTAGTAGATGGCTAACAGAAGCAGCCATTTCCTGGACTGCCAAGGCAATTTGAGTATTGTCTCTTCTTCCACCTAAACTGCCTTTATATGGCAATCCTTTTTTCCACTGTTCACAGCCAAAAGAATTGATCTACATGCATTTTTCTTATTACACTCACCTTTGGGTGATGCTGCAGAAATCTAACTGCCTCCTCAAAGTATTGAAAGTTCAAATCTTTCATGACCCTGGGCAGATCTTCAAAGTCAAAATATGGCAGGGAAAGAGCAGCAAAGCCACGATTAGCTAGAAGACTAGCTCGGTACTCAGTCAACCCCCCTTCATCACCAAACATATCGATCACTCCTGGAAAGGGTCCATCCCCTACAAAAAAGATAACAAATGTTATCAAGCCAGAATCCTAGAGAAATGCAAACTATAGTGGACATAGTAAGTTTTCTATCATTGTTAATAATTATTCTTTTCAAGGTAGAATATTGCTAGTGACAGCAGTATATTTTCCCTCTATAGCTATATGGAGTACCTGCACAAACTAAGAACAGACCTCATCTACTGCTAAAACAAAGAAAACCTCAACCTACTTTTCAAATCCTTTGATCTGCCATTTTAAGGAAGCAGGTCATACTCTAAACCAACTCTCCTCAACCTTATGGCTTGCAGGAAATATGTAGCCACTGAGACATTCCAATATTGCTCTTAGCCACAGGAAATTCTGCTTTCCGTGGATGTTTCTTTGGGTTCACAGGGACAGCTGCGTATGATATTGCCAGAGTCTATTTTTTTGCTCAGTATGGTTGCCCATGGGACAGTCAAAGCAATGTCATTTCAGAGTGGCATATATTTATTTTCCAGTGATGTTGCCAACACAGTAGATAGATATCCGCCTAGAAGGCTTAAGGACACTTCCTTCCTTCCTGTTTTGTGTCCTGGTGACAAGGTATTTAGCAGATTTTGCAGATTTGTGAAGAACACTGAAACAACCATATCTGTGCTTCTCAGAGATTTAATCTTGCAAGTTTGCTGATGGGCCATCAGATGTCACTGTTGATCCGCTCAAACCCCCGATCATTCCAACTATCCAGAGGCAAGGATTTTTTTGGCAATATCTTTTATTGGACCAAATGTATAGTTGGCAGAGTCATCAGACAAGCTTTCAGACACAAAACTGCCTCTCTTCGGGTCTGGGAAAGAAGCAGACACAGCTTGAGCTAAATAACAGACAGAAAATAGCATGTGTATAATTCCACATTTAAATGAAAACCCTTTGCCTAAAGGAATGGAGAAGGGCTGTAAAGTAGTAGCAAATATAGTGCAAAACAAAATGGCAGTTAGTTAACCTAACTAGTGGAAGAGCAAAAGGCCATTCAAGAGGGAAAAGGGAATGGCCTCTCCAATATTTCTTGGACCATCAGGGCTATATCATCATTCCAGCCCAGCTCAACTATCCGAACATTTGGGGGAAAGAGCATTCCAGGCTTTTTGGGTAAAGGCATATTAACTTTAGCAAGAGTTTAATACTGATTCTGATGGAAGAAAAGGCCTCTTGGCTTGTGATTTTGGAAACAGAAGCTTTGAACAAGATGTTTCAGACTGTGGAACAGGGAAGCCCCATTGCTTGAGAATATTTTTAATTAAGCAGAGCACTGGAAATACACTGAAAGAGAGTGAACTAGCTGCGTTAATTGCTTTTCTTAATTTTTTATTTCTAGAATTCCAATAAATTGCAATGTTTCTCAGTTCTCAAGTTAAAGTTTGCAATTCCATTGGGGAATAGGAGGGGAGCAAAAACATTAAGCCTGAATACATTTTCTATTATAAAATATCATGATTAAGTTTCATACTTTACTTAAACAAAAAATACAAGGCTTAAAAAAAATACTCAGTTACTTATCACTGCTGAAACCAAAAACATTCAGGCAAGTGAAGGTGCTCAAATCATTGGCGTCTATAGAATTTAATATTTAGCTAAAAAAAAATAAAAAAAAAATTTAAAGTTCTTATGAAGATAACCTTCCAAATCTGCAGTCAAACCTGCCTCAATCTGTAGAGACAGGCACAGGCCAGCATCTCTCCTGTAATACACAGCATTGAATGAAATTGACTTGATGGTTTTACTGCTATTGTGAACTCAACAAGTGGGTGGGAAAGACAAGAATTACATAAGCTTCACCCTGCTATGGCTTGAGAAGTCCAATGGCTCCAGTATACATGCTCCAAACAAGAAACACCTCTTATAGTACATATTTGGAATCATACTTCAGTCATTCCATTTTTATTTTGAGCAGTTTGCATTTCAGATTCTTGGCTTGATGTACAGACTCTTCATTTTCTTGCTGAAACCAGGAAATCTACGATGGAAACGTTGAAATTGAACAGTCCCCTAAGAAAATTACCATTGCTTATCCACCCTCTGGACTTCCCAGTAGGCTTGTAGCAGACTGGTTTGCAGAGGCTTGCCCCAGGCTGCACACCTCAGGCTGTAGCCCTCTCCTGGCTGGCAGGGACTACAGCCCAGCTGCAGCAATACTAGACCAAGAATTCTCTCAGGGTCTGACAGAAGACCCAGGGCTGTAAGGATGGAGGCAACAATCCTGAGACCAGGACAGGAAATGAGAGAGAGAGAGGAAGAGAAGAGAAAAAAGGTTGCACTGTGGTGCTAAGGGAGCAGCGCAAAGCTGACAGCATCTTCTCAAGGTCTGGAAAGAGACCCCAGGACAGTGAGTCACCCCTTTATGAACTGTGAAAACCTGTTTGAGCTAAACAAAACTCCCTGAACCTGCTATAAGGCTCTCTGAAGGATCATTTTTACTCTACACTGCAGACCTACAGATGCCACCAAGCTGGGTAGAAAATCCAAGTATGTCTTTGAGGGTGGAATTTCACTTTGGGCAAAATAGCATGATTTCTAAGTTGAAGAAATGGTGCTGACTTAGACCTTGATGGACTTTGAATCTGGCCTTCTCTTAGTCTCTCCATCTACTTTGGACTTTGCATCAGTAGCTCAGTTAACAGAAGATATTGATTCAAGTCCCAGTTCAGCAAACTGGGACATGAATTTAACTCCTGCTGACATCAGTGGGAATAAAATAAGTTTAAGTGTTCTGCTGAATCAGGACCTTACATTATACATTAACATAAAATACAGAGAGCACCCACTCAAAACAAATCTCATTGCATGAGACTTGTAGAAGTTTACCTTGTAGCTTGAATGCGGAATTGGGTTTTAAGTAAAGTAACTTTGCAATAGAATAACTTGCCATACTGGTATCTCACAAGAGGCAAAGGCACAAGAACCCAAGGCTCCATTACTTCAAGTTTTGCACTTAAAAGGGGAAAAGCCTCCTACTCAAATTCTGGTTTTGTCAAGAATGGGGGTATACACGTACTTGCTAGTCTGCTTGCTTATGCATTCTGCTGGGGAGTGGGGATATCTTTTGAGACTGAAAATACTAGAATCAATGGATGATTTGTCACCAGCTTTCAAGGTAGAACTAAGAGTGTTTTCTTCATGCTGTAAGATATTGACAAGACTTCCTATAATTTAATCTGCACTTCTGCTTTTGGGAGCTCCAGCTGATTGTCCTCCAAGTTATGGGGAATTCTAGACACAGAGAGGGGTCAGCTGATCTATAATCATCACTTGTTCTGTTGTACATGATTAATCATCCTCTGCTTCCAGCTGTCTTATTACAAGCATCTAAGATGCACAGTATCATTACTTACGTTACATGCCGGTGATTGGTGGTTTTGTGTGTTATGTTTTTTTCTATGCATTTAATTACTGTTCTATTTGTGCCTACTTGCATTCTCTCCTCTGTGTATTTTCCTGTTTTCTGCATGCAGGAATCCCCCGTGGCTGTGTTCCTATTTATTAATTATACTCTGTATTGTTTATGTGCCTTCTATTTCTTAAAATTAGTGTTGCTCAATCCCCTGGCCCACAGGCTACATCTGGCTCACAGAGCCATGTCATCTTGCCTGCAGGTCTCCTCATGGGTTTGGAAACCTGATGGTAGGGAAGCAGTAGCAACCAAAAACTGCTGCGGCTCTCCAGCCATCAAATTTCCAAGCCCCATTTGTCCGGATCAGCTCCAGCTGGGCCACCCCTATGCAAAAAGATTGGCCCTGCTACTGTGCAGCTGGATCAAGCCAGGGCCCAATGAAGCCATGAGGGAATGGGTCTTGCAGCAGTGCAGGATCAGGCCCCAGCCAGGCCAACACCCTGTACCAGACTGGATCCAGTCTGCAGATGGACCTGGTAGAGTGCACCAGGCCCATAGCCAAAAAAGCCAGACACCAGTTTGCAATTGTTCTTTTTGATCAAGCATGACCACTTTGGAGCCGGTCCAGAGCTCCCTGCTTCGCAGTCGCAAGCTGTGACCTAGTGACTCCCCTCCCCTTTAAAAACACAGTCAGACAAACCCATGCTGGGGCTCACTGGTGACCAGCTAATCACTTACTGTGCACTCCCACAGCTCCCCTCGGACCAAAGCGGGGCACTCTCAACCTTTCACATAAGCCGGCCAGGCACTGACTGCCATGGCTTCCCTGGACCAAGGTAGGGCCTCGTGCCTTGTATTGTGTCAGGACTGACAGTCATTTTACAAAGAGGTTAGACTATGGATTTGCATAGGATGGGTTGGAGCAGGGTGGTCCTGCCTCAGGCAGAGGGGCTGTCAGGAGTCCCTTGCAGCCAGGAAACGGTGGCTCTGCGCTTTCACTTCTCTCCTGACTCCAGGAGACAAAACAAGGGAGTGACAGTCTCGGGGGGACTAGCAGGAGCAAGGAGGAGGATCCCTCGGTGAGGTCCCTGGTGTCTCCTCTGAGCTCACCCAGCTACGCCCCTCTCAGCACCCCGGGGTGGCTGTGCCCCCGCCCCCCACCTCCGCGCCCCCGGCCCTCACCGGCGGGCAGGAAGAGGCTGCCGCGGACGCGGCCCTCCTTGAGGCGGACCCTGCGCACGCCGGGCGCCGTGAAGCAGCGCTCGAGGCGGGCGCGGGCGAGCAGGGGCCCGGGCAGGGCGCCGGCCGGGCTGTGGCCGTCGTGCAGCAGCAGGTCGACGCAGAGCGGGCGCAGGCCGCGCGGCACGAGTCGCCGGTAGGGCGGCTCCAGCGCGGCCGGCGCTAGGCTCCAGAAGAGCCCCATGGGCTCCAGGCCGCGGAAATCGCCGCCCAGCGCCGCAGCCCGCGCCAGCTCCAGCCGCCCGCCCGCGTCCGCCTCGTAGTGGGCGCACGACGCGAAGAGGCTGCCGCCCAGCTCCGCCGTCGCCAGCGCCCGCAGCGTCACCGCCTGCCGCGGACTCAGCCCCAGCGCCCGCGTCTCCACCGCCTCGTCCGCCAGCCCCGCCGCAGGGTGCACCGCCAGCGTGGCTGCCCCGCGCCAGCCCCGCGACACGGCCCGCGCCGCCGCCGCCGCGCTGCACAGCCCGCCCGCCGCCATGGCCGCACCAGGCAGCCTCTGCCGAGCGCCCAGTGAGGTGGCGGCCCGGCCCCGCCCCGCCCCGCCCCGGCCAGGCAGCCTCAATCGAGCGCGGGCGGGCCGAGGGCAGCGTCGCCTGCCTGGTGTATCGTAATGGCTGTATCGGTGCCATCGCTTCAACCCTCTGCCACGCGCAAGCAAGAAATAATAGTAAAATTGCTCAAAAAGTACGATCATTTTTGAGGCAGCCAGTGTACGACCCGAGCCCCTCTCGGGGACTCTGAGCTGACTTTTGTGGGTGCTGCTCGCCTCAAAGAAAGCTTCAACTTCGGTGACCCGGTTCGCACTCGCTGCAGTGAGCAAAGCAACAGAAATAAGACGTGTTTGCATGTGTTTCAGCAAATATAATGCTGAGCTCCCAGTACGATTGCTTCATATTTAGGTCCTGGCAGGGCTGGCCGAGAGAGGGGGGAGGGTGCTGCGGTGCCGCTCCCAGCCCACCTCCCTCACTCCTGGCAGCGGCGAGGAGGGCGCACCGCAGTGCAACACAGTGGCCCCTTCACAACACGACACAACAGTCCTCCAGCAGCTGCAGGGGAGGGGAGTCGGAGCAGGGGGTAGCTGGTGTCTAGGAAAGACCAGTCCTCCCCCTGAGCCTGGTGCCCAGTGCGGATGCCAGGGGAGCAGATTTCAGGTGGGGATAGGGTCTCCCGTGAGGGTAGTGTCACCCTGGACTATGCACTGCCTAGGGGTAGGCTCAACCGGTTGCTCCCTGTCAGGTGAGGGGGTTAGATCCTTAGCACCCTCTGATGGCAGCAAGCCACTGTGTCCCCAGGCTTTGTGGCCCTTGCAAGTGAAAGTGCGACAAGGCCCTTTATTGGCCTGCTGAGAGCTTGCCCAGCACCCAGGCAAGGCCAGGATGGGAGACAAAAGCAGCAAAGGTGGAGCTGGATGTAGGCCAAGTGTGCTTTCCCCTCCCCTCCTGCCCACCAGCCTCAGCCCTGGCATCTAACTTGGGGGAAGACCCAGATGAAAGGTGTTTCAAAAGCAAATGCTGAAAGATGGGTAAGCAGGATCCAGGAGCGACACCCTGAGAGAATCTCAGACTGGGTACTCCTGGCCTTGGGGAGGTTGAACAGAGCATAAATTAATAAAGCCAACTGAAATCAATCCTGGGGTCCCTGATTTATTCATCATTCAGAACAAGAACCCAATCTCCAAAGCCCCCCAGGAATGATCTGTCCACTAGCTTGATATATAAGAGAGGCACAGCCTTCTCTTCCATTTTGAAAGTAGGGCACCTCCCACTGCATTGCATAGTGACGCTCATCCATTAAGTGTGCTCCAAGACCACCTACTGGATTGAGTCCCTGCAGAAACTAGGCAAAGGAACATAGTTTCTGACAAGGCTTAGGTGTGAGAGGCTCCAAGCTGCTCAGCCTCCTCAAGACTGAGATGCTTTGGTGAAGAAGCACAACTTAGACACCTGGGAAAGTTTAAAGGCCAAAACCAAAGGGGACCTATACAGCTGAGGTGCCCCCAGATTTAGGTGGTGGCTGGACATGAATTTTCAGCGTGCACATTTAGATTTGGCTCTTAAATTTCTCTCTTTTTCTTTTTCTTTTTTTTTGGATCTAGCTTTATAGACCCTGTGGTTAGAGCCCCAACTTCTAGCCTCACATGATGAAAATAAATCTCAGCAATTAAACAAAATGTTTTTAACCTTCACTTGTGCAGAGAACTCGAAAGCATGAACAGAAGGTACCCAACACCAGGGCATGTAGATGACCTGAAACTACTTCTACAGAAGGTATGAACTGTTTCCCTCATCTCCTCTTGAGATGTGCTGCCAGTTCAAGGAAGAATGGAGCTACAGCACAGGAACAGGACAGTGACATGGAAACTATTTGCAACGTATCTGGGACCCCTTACTGTTTTAATTCACCCCTTCCTCCTCACTGGCTCCCTGGACCTTCCTTTATATACTCAACATGTCACATGCTGTTACATGTAACATACTACAAGTTAAGCCCTCCAGATTTTCTGTTCCTCCCTGCAAGTCAATACTGTTGCCAAATAGAATGGAAAACGATATTCAAGACACTGGCGATCATCTGTCTTAAAAGATCAGTCTTATCTAATTCAGTGTGTCCCACTGTTCTTTCTTCAGCTTAAATGTTGCAGCTGACAGACCTTTGCCTGGTGATTAATGACAAGAATAGCAATGAGAACCTCAACAAACCAACTTATCCATGTGTAATCTTCACACGTTCCATGTAGTCCAGTCCCCAATTAACAAAGAAGTAAGAGCAAAGACCAGCTAGTCACCTCTGACAGTTTTTCCTGATTTTCATTTGGATCTTGAAGTGACAGTGTGCCTTTGTCCTTTAGTCTGCCTTTGTCCTTTTCTCCTCACTCCTCTACAATTGCCAAATCTGGCTGCTTCTTCCTTCACTTTTCCACTATCAGGGTGCCAGCAGTGGAGGCACTGAGGGACAGGACAGTCTCTCTCCTGTCAGTTTTGGCTTCTAACACCCCAGTAGTTCTCACTATCTAGGAGAAGCAAATGCAGGAAAAATCCTGCTCAGGCCCTGCAAGTCTCAGAGGGAACAAAGTTAACTGTAGTGCAACTAGGGGTAGGCTAGCAGGCCACCAATCCTAGGCACCAAATAAGAGCAGGTACAAGAATGGCAGCCCCGGGGCACAAATCCTTCCTAGGTAAGTCTCTGACAGCTAACTGTATGCATCCTGACAGGACATGTGCATGCTTGTTGCACATGGAATATCTGAAGACAAAAGCTGCCAGCCCAATAAACACACAAGTTGTGTTTTTAGAAGCTTATAATGTTTATTATTTAACTCACATACAGTAGTCTGAAGTTGGTGTGACATTACTTAGAAATGGATCGTATTCTACCAGGAAAGGAGGCAAAAAAAATCCCCGAGTCAAGTCCCTAGGGGTCCAGCAGTAACCCCACACCCAGGAACAGCTCTTTACTCTTCCCAGGGTGGAAGAATTGGCACTTCAAGCAACAGCTCACAGCCCTTTGGTAATGGTAATGCCTGATAGCCCAGAGCTGTTTGGTAGTGGTGAAAGATATGGGGAGGAAGAAAATATTCCTCAGTGGCTGCCTCACAGTAACAGACCAAAGCCTTCCATTGTTTATTCCCTTGGCCAAGTCCTACAATCATCTGTGCTCACACAGGACTGCGAAATACTGAGAATCACAGGAATTTTTTCATCCAATTTTATCTTGCAAGACCAAGACGCCTCTTGTAGTGGATTTCTCTCCTTGGTCACTCAGGAAACTGAAACATATTGTATAGCCTAGATCAGATAACTAACTCAAGTACATTATTTATAGTCAAGCAGAAGGTAAGACAGGATACCACTCTAGGCTGCCTATACACATGCTTGGGGGTGGAAGGTGGGGCATTTTAATTTGAGCAGTTTCCAGAGAGTCGCTCTAATTAAAATTCCACAGCATCACATGTATTAATCCCTTGTATATTTAAAAATGAATGCAGGATGCTTTAACTAAAGTGCACTCAATAAGCTTTAGTTAAAGCACCGCAACAGCCATTTTTAAACCTATGGGAGCTTATATGTGATGCTAGAGCGTTCTAATTAGAATACAGAGCAGACCCGATTAATCGTAATGCAATTAATTCAAATGCATGTGTTGGAGCACATGCATAGGCACCCTTAGAGACTAACTGGTTCAGACAGGCATGATCTTCATAGGCAACAATCTACTTCATCAGATGCTAGCCAAATCATAGCACCTGACTAAGATGCCTTTGAAAGCTCATGCCTCTCTGAACCAGTTAGTCTCTAAGATGCCACCCTGCTCTACCTTCTGCCTGACTTGTGACTAACATGGCTAACCACCTCACTGCTCATTATTAATAAAATAAGTACATTCAACCTACACTTTGCTCTATGAGAAAAAAAGAAGCCTATTTTTTTTAAGAAATCTAAACAACTATGAGGAATGGAGTTTAAATGAATACTGCAAAGGTCATTAAGTTCAGGAACAGAAATATTGTCAAAACTGGCATCTCTGCTATCAGCATTTTTGAAAACTCTCTCATTGATGGAAATGTAGAGAGTTATTATTTGTGGGCATGTTTTCCACAATATCATGCTATTTGCCAACATGACTAGTATGTACATAGCAGGGCTAATCTGTTCTAATGCATCTTCTGCAAAGATGCCATAAGCAAATTTATCTGTAAATGCCTTCAAGTGAAATCCTTTACTTTTAAGCAACAAATATACTCTGAAAAGTAATTATATAAGAAAGGCAGAATTTTCCTGTGCCATTCTAATTAAAAATATGCTGTTTTCTACTTGTCAGCCCAGCCAACCTAATCTTAGTTCTGCAAGTCAATATGAGTATTTTCTGGTTCCTACCAGCAATATAGACCCAGCAATGAAAATGTCTGGGGTTGTTGTTTTTTTTTTTAACAACTGTTCATAAGGAGAAAAAAAAATGTAATCCAGAGCTGTGGCGATGATGATCTTAACTATGGCAAACACAGCAAAAACATAGTACTCAGTTTTCAGAGGGGCTGCAAACCTACAACCTTAATTAAAATTAATTGGAACTGTAGTTGCTCTGCACACCTTAAAAAAAAACAAACCAGACAAATCTTTTGTCAGTAAAGTCTGCAGATAAGATTGTGAGAATACACAGAGAAAAAGATCAGAATAAAACGTTGCCATGGTTGCATGTCTTAAACAATTTCCATGAGTTCTCTGGTTTCAGTTCTTCCCTTCCAATTTAATCCTCTAAGTCCTCCTTAGATAAGTCAGGGTAGAGTAATTGTACAGGAAGTGATGAGGGGCTGTCCACTTTATCATTCATTTTGAAACAGCTGTAGTGTTACAACATAACCATTCCACTACTTTTCCTATTTTTGTCACTCCTCTAGTGACCAAGGTTAGATCTACCTTAGCTTAGAAGTGAAATGAGTTACTACATGTATCCTAAGGGCCCAATTCTCCCTTCAAAACCATCTGATTTGGAAAATAATAGCCTCTGAACAACAGAGGCTGAGTCAATAGAAGGAAGTTTTGTGGATCTGCATTGTGCCACCTGGCATAGCTTAGGTGGGCAAACTTGCACAGCTAAAACAGGCTCAGTGCTGCTGGTTCCTTATTTTTATAAGTTAATGATCATGGAGAAAACATGTAATTCGTGCTCTTCATACCAACTGTTTATTCAGGCTGTTTACCTATGCATCAGGTGTGACTAATCCAACAGAACTTGATTGTTTTTCTAGAGATAGAAAGATTAATTGTCTGATCAGGAGTCAACCAGTCAACAACACTGCTAACTTTGGGAGAAAAAAACACTGTTGTTAGATATAAAAATGCTGACAATGTTTAAAGCAGAGAAATTGCACTGATATGCAGGAATATCAAATAGTCAGGCAAAAAATGAGAAAGGGAAGCAGACTGTATAATTGCAGATAGAAGAAAATAATAGGAGAAAAATCTTGGCTGAGAAGTTACAGAGAAGGCCTACTTCTAGAAAAGCTGATAAATGGAAGCAGAAATGGAAGGAGAAATGATGATGCTAAGTCACCTTACACTTACTGAGGAAATAAATCTGAATAATTTTCAACTTGGTTGGACCACTTTCCTCATTTAAAATTATTCTTAAATGGAGGCCTATCTTGCATCCATCATCATCCAGTACCTAGCCTACTTTACACAGAGCGGAAGTGCAGGCCAGAAAGCTAAGGCAGCAGAAAAATTGGAAGAAAAATATTAATTATTAAGAATAATTAAGAATTAGACCCCAGGTATCTGGCCCACCCACCCACTGCCATTGTAAATGAAGTTAGGATATCTTATTCTCTCAATTTCTCTTTCATTCTCATTCAGAGATACACTCACTAAAACAAATTTGAAATTCCAGAAACCTTTTACATGGAACAACTTCACAGCTAAGTGTATCACAACTTGCTGGGTTCACTCTGGTTGCTACTGAGGTATTTGTGGAAGAAGGCTTGGATCTTCTGCCAAGCATCCACCTGGGCTTCAGAGTGAGCCTTGGGCTCACCTCCCCAGATCACTGTGCTGCCCACCAGCAGATGCATGGAGGCTTCACACATTGGGAAGTATGGGGGCTCAATGTAATGCCCCGCTCCTTCGTAACAGATTATCTCAGGCTTCTCCTTCCCATGAGCCAACAAGCGCTTGGCACCCTCAATGGCAAAGAATTCACTCCTCCAATTACGATCATCTTTGCCAACAATGAACAGAAAGCAGCTATCAGCCTTCTCCAGTGGGATCAAGCTTTGCTGGTTAGGCCCCTCTAGTGGATTGTTCAACGTGTCCACAATATCTACAAGCCCAGACTTGTCGATTTTAAGCCGCTTTCGGTCGAACCCAAGAGGTGGAATGGTGATGTCCTTGTAGCGAAGCACTGCACCCACATTGGCCACAGCTCCATTGATGACAACAGTCGCAGTAATACCTTTTAAGAAGGAGGCCATAGATACACATAGCTCACCCCCTTTGGAGATTCCAAGCAAGCCAACTCCTGGACCTTTAACCTGAAAGGAAAAGAAACTGTAAGGACTATACTGAAACAGTAGTAATCTTACACTGTGGTAGCACCTTCATTTACATGGATCCCCAAGAGCTCATCATTTGAAAACTGCATTTACTTTCCAGAAATCCCTTCATCTTTTAACTGCTGCCACACTTGGAGGAGGACAGGGCAAACATTTTAACAATGCAGTCACAGTATTAAAACTAACTAACTGATAATAGCTTCTAGGACAAAAATACTTTGGCAATTCAGTCAGAAACAAAGTTTTCTGTGGTAGCCTCTGGTTTTCCCCTCTATTATTCTATCATCTAAATATTGGCTCAGCCCAGCTCTACCCAGCTTCAGGGCAGCCCCTGCTTTCCATGTGGTTCCCATTCTCTTCTGGCTGCTACCTTCCCAAGGGCCAGACCAGGCTGGCCCGCCTGTGGTGCCTCCCCGCCACACCTACTTCTTCCTGTACTGCCCTGGCCCTGGCGTTTCGCGCCCCAGTGCCAACCTCGTCCAGATGGAATGGGGCATCTGTCTGCCCAAGCCCCAGGGTCCACCCACCCACTGGGAGCCTCCAACACTGTGGCCCCCTGCAGCACGTGCCCGGGCCCTGGCCTCACCTACCTGCAGCTCCCTGCCAGGGGCTGGAGCCCAGGCCTGGACAGGCACTGCAGAGTGCTGCTGCGCTGGACACTCCCAGCCAGCTCGGTCCCGAGAGCTGCCCACGGAGGCTGTTCCCAGGACTTGGGGGGGGCTTTTGCAGACAGGCACTGCAGCTGGGCCCTTGCTCTGCCCCGCTTGCACTGTTTCCAGCACGCAGGGAGGCCGAGCCTGGAGCCAGGAGCTCCCTGAGCCCAGTGTCCTACCCTGGCCAGGTGGTATCCCCTCATGGGCAGGGCAGCTGTGGTCCATCCCTGCAAAGTTGCGCAGACTGGGTCAGGCCTCACCTTGGGAGGGAGCCACTGGGTCCCTGCCTGCCCACTAGAGCCCAAGTTTGTGGAGCCCCAGGGCAGTCCCCACTTTCCGCCCAGCCTCCACTCTCCTCTGGCTGCAGCCTTCCCAAGGGCCAGGGCGGGCCAGCCTATCCACAACACCTCACCCTGAGCCTCCCAGATGCTGCTCCCACCCATGTGGGATGGGGTGTCCGTCTTTCTGAGCCCTCCCTCCCAGCCTTGGGCTGGGTTCCCTCTGCTCCAGGATAGTTGGGGAACCCCAAGCACTCTGGCCCTGGAGGCTACTGCTGGAGTGTCACTGCCTCCATCCACTGGACACTGCCCCGGGCCATCAGGCCCAAGTCGCAGCCGGTAGCAGTGGGAGATGCGGGCAGTCAGATACCCCGTCCTATCTCTACAGGGCTGGCACCGGGGTGCGAAACGCCAGGGCAGCTCTTGGGGCCAAGCCAGGAGCCCCACAAACCCGATGTCCTGCCCCAGCCAGGCAGTGCCCCCTCGAAGGCAGGGTAGCCGTGGCCCATCCCTTTCTTTTTTTCCTCCTCTCACTTCTCTCTTCTTTGCTCCTTTTCCCTCTCTTCTTTCCGTCCCCTTTTTTCTATTTTTCTCTCTTGTCTTTACCTCATTCTCTATTTCTTTTTGCTCTCTCTTCTCTTTCCCCTCTTTTTTCTCTCTCTCATCACAACATGCTTAACAAAAAAAAAAAGAATACACAAGAACAATGGCAGTATATGAAGTTTTATTTATTGTCACCAGGTTTAGAATGTTTAGAAAACCTGGTATTTACTGTAAAAAAAACAACAACCCATTTATGATTATTAACTATATTAATATGCAGCGCGTCCCACCATGTAACCCCCGCCCCAGTTTTGTTTTTCTGGCATGCCGGTACTCCACTACCTTACAAGGTAGACACTGCAGTTTTTTTGGCACTCCAGTCAAAAATGTTGCCTACCCCGTTCTAAGCGGTTTTCAGCTATGAGTTGGTGAAAGGGGAAGACCTATATTTTAAATAACAACTCTCAGTAAAATTATCTTAAGCAGGTGTTAAGTTTGACTGCATGTCAGAAATTTAAGAGGACAACAGATTACAGATGCTGTTGTAAACCACAGGTCTCTGTATGTTACATCTTTCCTGCTCTAGCTTCAGCATTAAAGATGCAACTTTTATCTCACTAACAGTCCCCAGCTATGGAACCAGCTTTTGCTCCAGTGACAGATAAGAGTTGCGCTTCTACCTCTGGAGATCTTCAAGCCAATACATCAGATAAGATGGATTCTGGTAAAGTAACAATCCCCAAAACAGGCATTACAAATTCAGGAAATGCACTATTGGGGGTATGGTTATAATGAAATCTTTAGTCTTGACAGACATCTGTATGGGTCAGACTCATGGAGGAGCAACAAATTTACCCAACAGAAGTTTAACCAGTCTTCAGTGTGGATGTCTGTGCCATTCAAAAGCACAACTGTCACAGAGAATAAAGAATGGTGAGATCTTGGAGTAAGTGCAACTCCCCACAACTGCCTGAATAGCATAGCCCAAATGGCTGAGTCACCTTTGCCAGGTCATAGTAATTCTGGACAACAGGCTCTCTAGAGAAGCCCTGTTCTGATGATTCCAAGTCCAAAGAAAGACAGGTAGATGATGGTAGCAGCAGCTTTACAGATCAATGATGAAAAAATGAAAGCAACTGGCCAAGGATATTATTGGTTGGTATTGACCACTCTCTCCCCCACTTATATGATAGTGCAAAAAAGTGGGCACATTCAAGAGAAATACACATGTGGAAAACTACTAACAAGACAGACTTTAAAACAGATCATTGTTGAGAACCTAAAGCACTAAGTGATTACCAAAAGCCACAACCAGCTACTAGGGACTGCAATACCAGACTGGAGAGTTTAAATTTATAGTAGTGATCATGATAGCTTTTTCCAGCCCCCCAATAAGTGTGGGGACTCCTTTGAACCACAGATCAAAGCAGCTTATCATGCATAACAAGGTCACAGATTAGTTACCTAATCACAGCCATCTAGAAAAAGATTAAAAACCCTCTGGACATCTGAGAAAAACCAATGCCACCGGTTCCTGCTCACCCCTCAGAAGAAACAGATAAAGTGTAGTGGAATTTGCTAGTGGTAGACAAAGCACTCTGCTCTCCAACAGGAAATGGTCAACTTACCTGTCACAGAGGATTACTGACACATGAGGTAAAGAAAGATACAAACCAAGTAGATAATAACAGAATTCAACAGAACCTGTACTTTAGCACAGCAGCTGTGTCCAATGCAGCTTCCCAACAACCTTGGGATATGAACCCTGTGTGTTGGGGAAAGAGAAATCCAATGAACTAACCTGAGGGTGTTCCAGCATGTAGTTTACAGCCTCCTCAAAGTATTCCAGGTGGAATTCTGTCATTTCTTTAGGGAGGTCTTCATAGTTATAGTAAGCCAGGGCTAAGGTGGCAAAGCCATGATTGGCCAGCAGGCATGCCCTGTATTCTGGCAGCCCTCCACCAGTTCCATACAGGTCAATAATTCCAGGAAAAGGGCCATCTCCTGTAGTAAATGAGATAAGCAGCTTCCCTTTGATATTGCTCTCTTATAAAATAAATAACTAGAGAACACTAGATTCCTATATTTTCTATCAATTCTCAGTAAACTGCTAAATACTTTAGAGATTAATCTAAGTTGCACAGGACAGCAGATCTGCTACACTGCCTGCAGGTATAAATAATACAGAAACTCCCAAATTAACAACAATGGATGCAGCACTAGAAGGGACCCTTGGCTTGCCAAGTCTAGTCCTCTGCTATCAAAGGCAAGCATGTCATACAATCCAATTCAAATTTATCACAATCCATTTTAAAAACTACCTAGACTGACTGTTTGCTCCCATTACGGTACACCCATTGGAAGGCTGCTGTAAAACCAGGCTCCTTTGAAGACTGGAATTGTTCTCCTGGTTTCTAGCCTCAGGTTACTCTGGGATCATTTTTAATACCCATTTATTCTTGAGCTACCACTGTCCTTTACCTTAAGAAGCAATTCTCCCTGTATATACAGGGTCTTCATAAAGTCCTTGTGCACTTTTAAACTTTAATAAGTTGTACACAAGGACTTTATGAAGACCCTGTATGTACAGGGAGAATTGCTTCTTAAGGTACAGTGGTAACTCAAGAATAAATGGGTATTAAAAATGTTATCTATGTCTATATCTATCAACCACATCTCTCATGCTTCTGTTGCTGGGCTAAATTAGGCCAAGCTTTTTCATTCCATTGCATTAAATAGGCTGCCAGCTCATCTGATCTTCCCTGGAACCCTTTTCTGTGCCTATCCCAGTTCAAAACCATCTTTTGCATAGTTATCTGGAATATCAGCACGTCTTGCAGAGGTGGCTTTGCCAGTGCCTGCTGCCAGGCTATTAACAAACCCCTTTCTGTCATGAAAACACCTGACTTGGGGAGTGGGAGCGATCCTGTGACTAACACACCCAGGCCTTTCTCCTCTGCTCCCCTTCCCAGGCAGGTGTCACCTCAGGTATTACAGCAGGGCTTCTTCCTTGCTGGTCCCACAAGCACATAGGGTTGCACTCTGCCCTTCTGCGTGTCCTCACCTGGCTCTTCAGGGCTGCAGGTCGGTGGCTTGTGTTGAGCACATGTGAGAGCCGGCGTGTCCCCTTCACCTGCACTGTGGCTCTAGTAACACCCCCAGCCAACCCCATGTGATTCAACCTCCCCCGGGGCAGCGCCCTCCTTCAGCCACCTGCTAACCACAGAGACACAGTCAAGGTCGCCTAGTCCGACCCCGCAGGGCGGGTGCTGTTTTGGTGTTACGAGCGGCCTCCACCCAAGCAAGCTGAGGGGCCCGCGATGCCGGCGGCCCGGCCCTGTGCCCCCCGCGGGGCGGGGACACTCACCGGGCGGCAGGAAGAGCGTGGCCCGCAGGCGGCCGTGGCGCAGCGGCAGGCGGGCGACGCCGGGCCCCAGGAAGCAGCGCTCGTGCTCGGCCCGCGCCAGCAGGCGGCCCGGCAGGGGCCCGTGGCCCTCCAGCACGTCCAGCCGCAGGCGGAAGGGGCTGCGCACGTCGCGCTTGAGCAGGCGCCTGAAGGGCCGGCGCGGCCGCAGCGCCCACAGCAGCCCCATGGGCTCCAGCCCCGAGAAGCTGCCCCCGGGCAGCGCCGGCGCGCGGCTCAACTCCAGCTCCCCGCGCTCGTCCGCGCGGTAGCGGCCGCACGCCTCGAAGTCCTCGCCCGCCTCGTCCTGCAGCGCCGCCCGCAGCGTCACCTCCTGCCGCGGGCCCAGCCCCTCCACCGCCAGGCCCAGCGGCTCGTCCCACAGGCTGCGCCCGCCCGGCACCAGCCGCACGCGCGGGGCGCCCATGGCCGAGCTCCGGCGGCACGGGGCGCGGGCGCCAGCTCTGCGGAGGAGGCGCAGCGCGGGCCACATGGCGCCGCCGCCTGAACAGCTCGGCCCCGCGCCCGCTCCCCCTCTGGCTGCGGCTGGTTGCGGCAGCGGCTCCGCCCCGCCCGGCCCGGCCCGGCCCCTAGCACCCGCCTCGAGCTGTCCTGACTGCCCTCCGGGCCAAGGCCTGCCGCACCTTCCTGCCAACCGCAGCTCCCCGCTTCCCTGGCTCGTTCCCGGGCATGTTCTGCTCTGCTCACCCTGCCCCTTGTTCTCTGCTTCAGCAACTGCTATGTTTTTATTCCTCAACTGTTGTTTCTTACTTTGCATTTTCACTCCTTGTATTTTAAGCAGGTCATCCAGCCCTCAGTGACACCTGTTACGCTCCCAAGGTCCTTTGCTTGGTCTCAGCTTGACTATAGCTTAGCATAACCATGGCCTAGTGTAACCACAACTCCTGCACGTAGTGGCCACGACAGCTCCAGCCACCCGTGGCACTGGGTCCGTGGCAGGCCGGCACTGGGAGCAGTGCAGACAGTCTTTGCAGAGCTGTTTTGACAGTGTTGCCAAGTCTCACAAGAAAAAAATGCAGTGCTGCATTTAAAAACAAGGCTGACTGTAACAGGGCCCTGCCCTGTTACTAGGGGTTTGGGGGAGTCTGAACAGCCCCACACCCCAGAAGCACCTCTGCACACCCATCCCAGACCTGGGAAAACTCACCGGAGGCTGGGGAACTACATCCTGGGAGGTAGTGAGTCCCACCGCAAGGGAGCTGACACAGGTGTGAGGAGTGAGAGAGGATTAGCCACTGTGAGCTCCAAGTGGGAAGGATAAAAGACACTGAAAGCAGCCTCAAGGGGCTGCACCTGGCCCAGGAAACAGGCTGCCTGGAGTTGCCAGGGGGTTAAACAGCCACGAGGAGAGCCCAGAGCAGGGCTCTTCTCTGTTTGTTTGCTTGCTTGATCATTTACCTTTGGGTATTATCCACTAGCCCGGCTGTAGCAGAGGCAAGGGCCCTGAACTGTGGGTTCTTGGCCAAAGACAGGAGCAAAAGTAAAACTGGTCAGCTCAACTAGCTTGACTAAACATACCGTGCTGTGATCTGCCCAGGCTCTGCCCATAGCAGCCTACACCAACCCATTTTAAAGAGAGGGGAGTAGGGAAGACCTCCATATACAAACTCCATATCTTTTTAGCAGCTCTAGTTTTGCTGCATATAATATTTAAATAAATGCATATGTACTTACATTATTAAAAAAAGGCCATCCACAGTCTCTGTTGCCATCAGATATATGTTGAACTGTTGGAGCATATCCCAGCTTGGGACAAAATCCTTGTAGCAAATCCCCAGTCTTCATAACTGGGATGTGCAGGATGCAGATATTGGCCCTGCCCCAGCTCCTTGCAGCGCTGACAGCCACCTGCACGCCCCTGCCTGGAGCATGTGAGCTGCAGACTGTGGCTCTGCCCCAGTTCCGGACCACGCGGTTGCTTCCACAATCTCAGCCTGACCCCAGAGGAGCTCCCTGCCCTGCCGTGCTCCCTGCCAGCGCTGCTGCAGCCAGTCTCCACAAAAACCCTGGCCCTGCACTATCAATGTGGCTGTTGCTGGGGTTTCCATGGAAACTGGACCCAGCCACATGCAAAATAAGCAAACTCCAAATAAAACAAGCCCAAAAAACTGCAATACGTGACTCTCAAAAAATATAAGCGACTTTTAAAAAAACACAAGCCCAATTCTGCTTATTATAAAGAGGCTTGGCAACAGTGCGTCTGGGCCTTCTAGCACCCCAGGGGCCAGCCCCATGACTCCCTCATGGCACAGGAGGCTGCTCAGGGCAGGGATGTTCTCCATCCTCCAGGCCATGGGTGGCACCTCCCCAGGGTGCTCTCCAGTGACAAGACAGTCAGTGCCATGGTTCTATCAGGGCTCCTCTTGCTATTTTAGAGCCAAATCCTTGTCAAAAACTGACCCCTCAAGAGTTAAATGTGGCTCTCTATCCTGACTGCTTTGTGCATGAAGGAGAGGGCTAAGCCTCTGCCATAATTCCACCCTCCCCACCCCTTTCCCAGCTTCAAGCTGTGAATCTGCCTGGTCCTACATACAATTCATGGTTGAAGAAACAGAAGATCATGCAATGACCCAGACAAAACACTAGCTTTCTTAACAGGTGTGGAAGAAATTAAACTTTGCGTTGTGGTTGTATTAGAATTGGCAGAGCCATTTAGGTTTATTTAAAACTATACAAGTGATCACAGGGAGAGCTCTTAAAGGAACTCTGACTTCTACAAGTTTACAAGCATATTTATACTTTAGACAGCAAAAAAAAATGCAGGGTTCAGACAAAGCAACTTTGAGAGAAACAGAAAGATGTTGATCATTTGTTTGTCACACGTAAGCAGTTTACTTATTTAAAAAAAACCACTATGTTTTGGGAACAGTTGTTAGCTTCTAGTTTGGTGGAAAGGAGAAGGTTAACATCTGCACACAAACAAAACAAGGCATGAAGGTTTTTCTTTATCTTACAACATTTTGAAACACATAGCATCAGCATCTTCTCTTCTCTTTCTTTCTCTTTGTCTTTCCTCTTAGTCAAGTAAGAGGCCTGGTTAAACTTACTTCCACACAGGAAAGTTGCTATGAAATGCATGTCATGAAAATCCTCCCCTTGCTGTATGCCTGCTTGTTTCCTAAATGTCACTTTATTTAAGATTCTCCCTTCAACTACAGATGAAGGCACTGAAGATTTTTCAGTAGTAAATGAGAATGATGGTATAATCCATCCAATGGTTTATGGCATTATTTATTTCAGTGATTCTCAACCAGTCTGCCTTGCACTCTTTTTATGGGTGCTCCTGGGTACCTCACAATGTTGGCATGGTTAGGCATGCAAACATGATTCACAAACCCAGAGATTTCAAACAGGGAGTCATGATGTTAAAAACATTCTGACCTGTTGTGGTCTTTCTGAACTCTTTGCAACAGAAACATTGCCCTATTATTTTTCTATAGTCAAAAAAATGAGTGAAAAGTGGGAGCTGGCAGTTTTGGAGGAGTGCCTTGAATCTATGAATGGGTGCCTTAAGCCTAACAAGGTGTGCCTTGAGTCTAAAAACACTGAGAACCACTGACATAGTTCATGTATGGCCTGGAGCACACACTATCACATGTATAAACAAGAAAGAACATGGGTTAAGAAACAATAGGGTTACCATATGTCCAGGTTTTCCCAGACATGTCCTCCTTTTGGATCCTTCAATCTCCATCTAGGCAAGGTTTTTTTTTAAAATATGATCAAATGTCCATGATTTTGGTCGGCTCAGCTTTGAAGTTTTTCCTGCCTTGCCCTAGCAAGGAGCTGCTTGGGGCTGGAGGGAGCGGGGTGGGGGAGGGCAATTGGAGGCAGGGTGCACATGCATGTGGCCGGTATGCAGCCAGGCAGGGTGGTGGGAGCAGTCCGGGTGCCAGGGCTGTGGCAGGGCAGGGGAGGCAGGGGGAGGGAGGGGATGTGCCTCCCCTTTCAGCAGGGGAAGGTGGGGGGGCCCTTTGGGGGCAGCAGGGAGCTACATGGCCAGGTCAGCAGCATTGGGGCTGGTGCCTGTGCTTGCAGGGATGGGGGGAACAGGGGGCTGCAGGTTGGAAGTGAGGTGCACCAGCAGGGCTGGAGTGCTGTGGCTTGAAAGTGAGGGGCACAAGGGGGTAGGGGACTATAGGTTGGGAGTGTGGGGCACTGGCAGCACCAGGAGGCTGTGGGTTGGGAGTGAGTGGCACAAGCATGGCCTGGGGAGCAGGGTACTGCAGGTTGGGAATGAGGGCACTGGCAGGGCCAGCGGTCTGAGGGTCAGGAGTGAGGGGGCAGCAGCAGGGCTGTGTGGGCTGTGGCTTGGGAGTGAGGGGCAACGCAATGGGCAGGGACAGGGCACTGACATATCACTGCCCCCCACAATCATATGCCACCCCTTACCCTGTGCAACAGGTGTCCTCTTTTTTGGAACTGGAAATATGGTAACCCTAAGAAACAAGCTTTCCAAAATGAAAAGATTCAAAGTAACTGGCACTTACAAATTCTTAAAGATTAAATTAAATTCTTACAAATTCTTAAAGATAGGCACAGAATACTGCAATAGTATTTTACCACCTAGTGGTATAGTGCAATAGTATTCTACCACCTAGTCTTGAACTCCCACATCCAGGCAAACACATTTTAACTTGAGTATCTTCTAGTCCAACAGAATCATGGGTATCTCCTGCTGGCCACAAGTTGGGACGTTCTGTTCCTTGGCTAGTGTTTGCATATGCACAGTGAGGATGGAAGTGGCACTCTGGGAGGGTGTGTCAGAAGGGCAGAAGGTTCCAGCGATGGTAAACTTTTGAACTGTCGTGGGGGTGCCTGAGACTCCAGGGATAATTTGTAGCACACCTGACAAAAAGAATGACCCCCAGTTCTCTAGAAGACAAAAAGCCTTCTAGTGGCCTCTACTTAATCTGCAGCATGGGCAGGGGATGTCTGGCCATAGGGGAGCTTTGAGGGCAGAGGTGCTCCAAGTTCAGCTGGCAGTGTCTGCTTCCAAAGCTTCCCTCTTAACCCTCCTCTCTGTCCTCATCTGTGCTGTCAAATGCTGTTCCTGCCAGAGGTTTGCTGGAAGAACTTGAAGATCCTCCAGACTTGAAGGTCCCTTGGGAAAGCAGCACTCTCCCCTCTGTTCCTGGGATCACAGGATTAGGCAACCACAGGGTATGTCAGCCAGTTTTCCAGTTACCAAACAAGCCAACGTCATGTGGCTCAGATTGCACATCGGTTCCCACATTGGGGCAAATACTGATTTTGGTAGAAAATACTTTACTTACCAAACCACTTAACAAACACAACATCTCTGTAGGCTGAGTGCACAGCTGCCTTGACCTGAGGAGGTGCCATGGCATCTGGAGAAGGTGGTGCTGGGTCTGAGGGGTTGCCGCCAGCCCCTTGTGCAGTGAACACAGCCTCAGGTCATTCCTGAGGAGCAGTGGTGCAGCAGCTCCAGCCTGGAAGGTTGCTGTTGTAGCCCTAACACTCCCCCTGGGATCCCTGCAGCATGCCCTGCTGTGAGGAACTGGACTTCTAACATATTCATGTAGAAGTCAGTTGGAGCCAGTGCTTGGACTGTGCAAAGGTACTGAATACATACGCCATGCTACTCAATGCTGCATGAAGCTGAGCTCTTTCAGACTACTTGGTTCACAATGATTTCAGAATACATCTCCTCTTAGATCCACCATGTATGGCCTTTCCCATCAGGTCACCTCATGCTTGTCTCATTGTGTGACCTTCTCATGTCAGTTGTCTCCTGGAGTCTCCCCTTTACTCTCTCCTTAGGGCTAGGGACAGACATTCAAAAAGCCTGAGCCAGAACTGATTCACTCTATGCAGGTTAGTCTGAGCTGTGCAGCTTAAATTGATTAATACCTGTACAGGCATGCTCTGCTAAATCAGGAAATGCAGGCACATGCCTGCAGTGCCTCAAGCCAGAAGCCGGGGGTCACTAGAGCATAGGCGATGTGCAAGGGTGTCATGGGTGGGGCATGTGCCCCCCCCTGAGATTGGTCCTTGCTGGCTGGGGAGTGGGGGCACTGGGAGAAGTGCTGGCCAGTGCCCCCCCCGAGATTGGCGCTGCAGAGTGGGGGGTGCTGAGAGAAGCACCAGTGGCACTTCCGGTTTTGCCGCTGGCACTTCTGAGGTTGGTGATTGGCCACTGGGGGACTCCCCCCAGTTGGTAATCTGCCTGCTGAGGGACCTCCTCCCGGTCAACAATTCACCTGCTGAGGGGCTTCCCCCCAGTTGGCAATAGGCTGCTGGTGTCCCCCCAGACTCAGGAGGCACCAGTAGCCTATGCCTACCAGCCACTGCCAAAGTGGAGGGAAAAGAGATGCCCTGCAAGGCTCTCAACCCTCCCTGCTGGAGTGGAGGGAGCGTGGCCAGGCACCAGCCCAGGCTCCCAAGCAGGGGATGGGGAAAAGTCCTTTCTCTGAAGCAAGGTATTGAACAGAGCAATTTGCAAAGCATACAGAGAACTACCAAAAGTCTTTGCCTAAGCTAAGATACAGCCCAGTAAAACACAGCATCCACAGCTTAATCTATATTAAAAATGTAAACCAGGAAGACAAGAATTAGTTTTACTAATCCTGAAGGCAGAGTGGTCTCCTTGCAGCCAGACAAGGTTCCTTGAGTGAATCTGATATCTTTTATTAGACCAACCCAAATAGTTGGAGAATAGTTATTAAGCAAGCTTTCAGGTTCAAAAACCCTTCGTCAGGCTAAGGAAGTTTCAGCAGTTGGTGTGTGCTCTTCCTGGATGGAATGAAAAGTGAAGAAGCCAGTGGCTGGGCTGGTATGCATACAAGACAGGTAGTCAGTGAAAATGTGGATTGAGGAGTCAATGGGTGAGAGACAGGCAAGGAGGGGGGGGCGGGGAGAGAGAGAAGGGGGATGAAAGTGGAGAGATACCTGGGGAGTCAGATGTCAAGCAAGTTGTAATGTGTCATAAATCCAATGTCTATATTTAGTCCATGATTTTTAGTATCCAGGAGGTTGATGAAGTGGAGTTCATAGGCTCGTCTCTGGGAAGTGTTTTGTAAGTTTCCTTTGAGGATCAGGACCGAGAGATTGGAGAGACAGTGGTTTTCTTGTGAGAAATGTGCCCCCACAGGTAATTGGGTATTTCTGTCTTTGATAGATTTCCGGTGTGCATTCATTCTGGTGCGCAGTTGTTGTTTGGTCTCTCCTACGTATTTTCCATCAGGGCATTTGGTGCATTGGATGAGATATATTACATTTCTGGAGGTGCAGCTGTAAGATCCAGGAATGCTGATGGCTCTGTTGTGAGGTGTAGTAATAGTGGGGGTGGTGGAGATGTGTTGGCAGGTTTTGCATTTCTTGTCATGGCACGGTCTGGATCCTTTTGGTGTGTTCTGGGCTTGAGGAAGTTTGCTTCTGGTGATGAGGTTAGCGAGGTTCAGTGCCTGTTTGAAGGCTAGGATAGGTGACTCTGGGACGATCTTTTTAAGAATAGGGTCTCTTTCTAGTATGGGTTGCAATTTTTTGAGGATTTTCCGTACAGGTTCAAGGGAGGGGTGATACGTCATAACCAGCGGTGTGCAATTTGTGGGGGTTTTTCTTCTGTACTGCAGCAGTTCTTCATGTGGTATCCAGGTGGCTCTTTCAAACGTGCGATCTACCTCTCTGGAGGAGTGTACTTGTTGGGTGAAAGCCTTTTTAAGATTGGTGAGGTGGCAATCCCGGGTGTTCTCTTCAGTACAAATGCAGTGGTATCTGAGGGCTTGGATGTATATCACAGCTTTTTTGGTGTGTTTAGGGTGATTGCTGGTTTTGTGCAGATATGTATGTTGGTCTGTGGGTTTCTTGTATAATATGGTCTGTATTTTATCATTCTGGATACTGATCATCGTGTCTAAAAAGGAGATGCTGGTGAGCCACCTGGAAGAAGACTTTCTCAAGAACTGCACCATCAAACCCTTGCTACACTTAAGATATACCGATGACATCTTCATCATTTGGACTGAAAACCTACAATCCCTGATTGAGTTCCATCAGAAATTCAACAATCACCATCTCTCCATCCAACTTTCTCTAGAATACTCCAGCACCAGCATCTCCTTTTTAGACATGATGATCAGTATCCAGAATGATAATTTACAGACCACGTTATACAAGAAACCCACAGACCAACATTCATATCTGCACAGAACCAGCAATCACCCTAAACACACCAAAAAAGCTGTGATATACATCCAAGCCCTCAGTTGTCACAGGTGACTTCAATTACCCTCACATAGATTGGGAGGAACACTTGGCTAGGTCAGATAGTTCACGCAGTTTCATGCAGTAACCTAGGCAACAGCAACCATGAAATTATCAGGTTCACTGTCCACTGCAAGGTCAACAAATCAACCATCAAGACTGAAGTACTGGATTTAAAAAATGCTGACTTTGACAGGCTCAGAGCATTAGTAGGGGAGGCGATGCAGGACCAGGAAGGCAAGACAAATGGGGTCCACGAAGAGTGGTCATTGCTCAAGGATATGATCCTCAAAGCACAAAAGAAAACCATTCCTGCAAAGAGGAAAGGCAGCAAAAGAGCTGGTAAGCCCTCCAGGCTTTATAGGGACATTGCAGTCCTCTTAAAAAAGAAAAAAGAGATGTATGCACAGTGGAAGCTAGGGATGGTCCTCAAGGAGGACTATACAACAGTGGCTGGAACTTGTAGGGAAATGATCAGGAAAGCCAAGGCGGTGACAGAGTTTAGGTTAGCTATGGGAGTCAAGGATAATAAGAAGTCCTTCTTTAGGTATGTAGGCAGTAGAAGGAAAACAAATGGAAGTGTGGGACCGCTGCTTAAGACCTCAGGACAGCTGGTAACTGACATTCAGGGAAAAACTGAACTCCTGAATGCCTACTTTGCTTCGGTATTTCACCGAACCAAGGGGAAAGTCAACCAAGATAAGGCTCATAGGGGACATGCCAGAACTGACAGCCTCCCCACTGTGGATGCTGAGTGGGTGCAATACCAACTAGAAAAGCTAGACATTTATAAGTCAGCAGGACCAGATGGACTTCATCCGAGAGTGCTGAAGGAGCTGGCTGAGGTCATCCTGGAACCCCTGGCAAAGCTCTTTCAGAATTTGTGGCGCACAGGGGAAATCCCTGAGGACTGGAAGAGGGCCAACATTGTGCCCATCTTCAGGAAGGGGAAGAGGGAGAACTGGGGTAACTATAGGCCAATCAGCCTAACCTTTATCCCAGGGAAAATCCTGGAAAAGCTCATTAAAGAATCTATATGAGATATGCTTGCAGAAGGTAAGATCCTGAATGACAGCCAGCATGGCTTCGTCACAAGTAGGTCTTGTCTTACCAATCTCATCTCCTTCTATGATCAGGTCTCTCACCACCTGGACACGGGAGACATGGTAGACATTATATACCTAGACTTCCTAAAGGCTTTTGATCTAGTATCCCACAATATCTTCATGAGAAAACTGGAAGATTGTGGACTTAGCTGCTCAACTGTTCAGTGGGTAGAAAACTGGCTACAGGGTAGGACCCAAAGAGTTCTCAAGAAAAGTAAAGGGGTAAAAAGAAGGTACTGGGTGATGTGGGGCCTCTGCAGGACAGGCTAGGAAATCTGGTTGTCACACCAGACGACAAAGCTAACTTATTTAACAATTTCTTTGCCTCCATTTTTCTGAGCAGGGACCGGGTAACCCCCCCACTGGGACCCCGTAGACCCCAGGGGAGGCGCACCCAGGCCTAGGGTCAGTGAAGACCAGGTCAGGGAACTTCTGGAGGGACTGGATGTATTTAAATCAGCAGGTCCTGATGATCTCCACCCCAGAGTGCTGAGGGAATTATCAGAGGTCATTGTGGGACCCCTGGCACAGCTTTAGGAGCACTCATGGTGTTCTGGCATGGTGCCAGAGGACTGGAAAAGGGCCAATGTGGTTCCCATTTTCAAAAAAGAGAGGAAGGAGGACCCAGGAATCTATAGGTCAGTTAGTCTTACCTCGATCCTGGGTAAGTTTTTTCAAAGAGTTATCCTGGTGCAAGTCCGCAAGGGGCCAGCCAGGGAGATTATGCTTAGGGGCAACCAACATGGGTTCATTAGAGGCAGGTCCTGTCAGACCAACCTGGTGGCCTTCTATGACCAGGTCACAAAATCCTTAGATGCAGGGGTAGCAGTGGACATAGTCTTTCTGGACTTTAGGAAGGCGTTCGACACTGTCTCTCACCCCATTCTCATTAAAAAACTAGAGGGCTGTAGCATCAACACCTACACAGTCAAATGGGTCACATAACTGGCTGGAGGGCTGCACCCAGAGAGTGGTGGTGGACGGGTCTTATTTGACCTCAAGAGATGTGGGCAGTGGGGTCCCCCAGGGCTCGGTCCTCGGGCCCAAACTGTTCAACATCTTCATCAGCAACTTGGCTGAGGGGGTAAAAAGCACCCTGTTCAAATTTGCAGACGACACTAAGATGTGGAGAGAAGTAGGCATGCCAGAAGGGAGACATAGGCTGCAATCGGACCTAGACAGGTTACAGGGGTGGGCCGATGAGAACAGGACGGGTTTCAACACTGACAAATGCAAGGTACTGCACCTGGGGAGGAAGAACCAGCAGCATACCTACAGGCTGGGGAGCTCCCTTCTTGTCAGTGCAGAGGTAGAAAAGGATCTTGGAGTCTTTATTGATGCCAAAATGAACATGGGCCGACAGTGTGGGGAAGCGGTCAGGAAGGCCAACCGCACCTTGTCATGCATCCACAGATGCATCTCAAGCAGGTCCAAGGGGGTGATCCTCCCCCTCTATGCGACACTGGTCAAGCCACAGTTGGAGTACTGCATCCAGTTCTGGGCACCACACTTCAGGAGGGATGTGGACAACATAGAGAGGGTCCAGAGGAGAGCCACTCGCATGATCAGGGGTCAGCTGGGCAGGCCTTATGAGGAGAGGCTAAGGGACCTGAACCTGTTCAGCCTTCACAAGAGAAGGCTGAGGGGGGATCTAGTGGCCGTTTACAAACTGGTCAGAGGGGACCAGCAGGCATTGGGGGAGTCCCTGTTCCCACGAGCACTACCAGGAGTGACTAGAAATAACGGTCACAAGCTGGCAGAGGGTAGATTCAGGCTAGACATCAGGAGGCACTACTTCACTGTCAGGGCGGCTAGGATCTGGAACCAACTTCCAAGAGAAGTGGTGCTGACTCCTACCCTGGGGGTCTGTAAGAGGAGGCTGGATGAACACCTTGCCGGAGTCGTTTGACCCCAGTACTCTTTCCTACCATGGCAGGGGTCGGACTTGATGATCTGCTCAGGTCCCTTCTGACCCTACCAACTATGAAACAATGAAACTATGAACGGATCTGTGTCGTCCTGGCGTAAAGTGGCCAGTGGTGTCTCTCAGGGGTCTGTGCTTGGACCGGTGCTTTTCAATATCTTTATCAATGATTTGGATGGGGGAGTGAAAAGCTTGCTGGCCAAGTTCACGGACAACACCAAGTTATAGGGCAGTGTGGTCACATCAGAAGATACAGGCGGACCTGAACCGGCTTGAGAGTTGGGCAGACCGGAACCAGATGAAGTTTAACACTTCCAAGTGTAAAGTGCTCTATCTGGGGGTAAACAAACCTCAACATACATACAGGCTTGGTGGTGACAGCTTGACTTGCACCATGGCTGAACGGGACCTAGGGGTAATGATTGACCATCACATGAATACGAGCCGTCAGTGCGAGGTGGCGGTCATCAGGGCAAACAACACCCTGGCGAGCATCAACGAGATGCATCTCATGTAAAACTAAGGAAGTGATACTCTCGCTGTACTCAGCACTGGTGAGACTGCAGTTGGAGTACTGCGCCCAGTTCTGGGCACCACACTTCAATAAGGAAGTGGAAAAACTTGAGGGGGTCCAGAAAAGAGTCACCCGTATGATCAGGGACTTGCAAGGCAAGCCATACAAGGAAAGGCTGAGGGACCTGGGCCTCTTTAGTCTAAAGAAGAGAAGGTTGAGAGGGGACTTGATATCGGCTTACTGCTATATCAGAGGTGTGCATCAGGACCTCGGTGAACAACTGTTCACTAGGGCACCCCCAGGGAAGACCAGGACCAGTAGATACAAACTTTCAGGCTTAATACCAGGAAAAACTCCTTCCAGTCAGGGTGTCCAGACTGTGGAATAAACTCCCACCAGAGGTGGTACAATCACCTACCCTGGAGGTTTTCAAGAGGAGACTGGACAGCCACCTCTCTGGGGTCACCTAACCCCAGTTGTCTTCCTGCCTAGAGCAGGGGGGCTGGACCCGATGATCTGCAAGGTCCCTTCCAGCCCCTTACAATCTATAAATCTATGCTGGGGACTCTGGTTTATCTTAAACCAGCAAGGGGTCTGGAACAGACATTGCATAAACCGCTTTGACCCAAATCAGTTGAGTCTGATACTTCATTCAACCAGGTTTATCTCAAGCCGGTTTCAGACATTTTCAAACTGGTTTATGTGTACTGAACATCTGTTCTGTTACAGATTTAAACCAGTTTCTGATCACTTAAACCAGTTTATGTGTAATGTCTGTCCCTAGCCTAGGTGAGGATTATCCTCTTTGCCTTATCTTCCCAATGGCATTTCCCATTCTCTGTCCTTGCCTCTTATACGTGTTCCCCACCTCTGTTCCTGTATGTCCTTCTTCCCTGTTTTACCAACTGACTTTGCCTCCTGCCCCATGTCTGTTACCCTGAATACTCTCCCCTAGACTCAGCTCCTCCACTTAGGTCTTCTACTTCTACCCATCTCCCTAAAAGCCCAAGCTTCTCTCACCTCTCCCCTTGCTAGTCTCCCTCTTTGAGTCACTATTCCTACTGATTAGGTTCTCTGTCCTCTCTGCTCCTCAAAACAGCACTCGCCCCATACCAGCTACAGCCTCAGGCTGCTCATAGTTTTTCTGTGCCCCAGAGAGCCTGCCCCTAGTTTGCATTCCATAATCCCTTGGCCATAACAGGCACCCATCCAATAGCTGCAGGCAGTCATATATGTTTCTGGAAGTGACTGCATATCCCTGCAAACATCTGCCAGCTTCACTGTCCTAATTCAGTCCTTTCTTACAACCTTCTTTTAATGTGAAGCCTTTACAAATCAACAGTGGTTAAGCTGTTCTCATGGGGACACCACCACCTCATGCAGACTAATATTGTCTCATTGTTTTCTACAGCTCCCCTATCTGTATCCAATGGTTGTTTCGGCTTTTATACATCTATGGTAAAGCTCTTGGTGACAAGCGTTGCCACCTTGTTATGTGTGTAAAAAATCTTTCCCCAAGCATAGGTATTTTCTGGTTTGGGCCCTGGGCTTGTTCTCAATGGGACTTGGACACAATCCCACAGGAAAGGAGGACATACAGGAACAGAGGGAGGGAAAAAACAGGTATAAGAGGCAAGGACAGAGAATGGGAAATGTCATTGGGAAAATAAGGCAAAGAGGAGAATCCTCATCTAGGCTAGGGACAGACATTTGTTTGGGAAGCACCACCAAAGAGGATTACTCAGCACTCGCCCACACCCGTAGGGAGCAGTCCAGAAAAACCAAGGCACAGACCGAACTCAGGGCAGCTTTGGGGATCAAGGTCAACAAAAAGTCCTTCTTCAGATATGTGGGAAGTTGAAAATGGAACAAAGATAGCATTGGGCCCCTGCGGGATCAAATGGGGCAGATGACGTCTGACGCCCAAGAAAAGGCCAGTCTCCTAAATTACTTTTTCGCATTGGTTTTTCACCCTCCCAAGGGGATCACACTGTCAGAAAGGACACAAACTAGCCTGGGAGTGGGTGGCAGACCCAAAATTGATGTGGATCAGGTGAAGGAACACTTTGAGAATCTGGACATTCACAAGTATGCGGGCTCAGACGGATTGCACCCGAGAGTCTTGAAGGAGCTGGCAGACAACATTGCATCCCCCTTGGCAAAGATATTTGAAAATTCATGGCACTCAGGTTAGGTCCCAGAAGACTGGAAAAGGGCCAACGTGATCCCTATCTTTAAGAAAGGGAGGAGGGATGACCCAGGGAATTATAGACCAATCAGTTTGACGTCCATCCCTGGAAAAATTCTAGAGAAAATTGTCAAGGGATCCATCAACACCAGACTAACAGAAGGCAAGCATCTGAATGCCAGCCAACATGGCTTTGTGGCTGGCAGGTCTTGCCTGACCAACCTCATCTCCTTCTATGACCAGGTAACATATACCCCGGACAAGGGAGATGACATGGATGTGGAGTGGGACGGGGCATGGGACAGACCCATGGCTCGTCCAAGGGGAGCGGGGGGGGGCAGTTTCTGCCACTGCACGCACCCTGGGAGGGCACGGGAGGCATATGCCCCTGGATCTGCATGGGGTGGGGTGGGATGGGGTGGGCTGCCACTGTGGGCTGGGGCCAGGGCTGTGCTGGGCTCTTCCTGGCAGGGGCTGGGCCAGGCTGTGCTTGGGGCAGGTGGCGACAGTGCTGGGAGGGGCTATGGCAAATTTTGGGGTGGCTGCAGCCCCCCATAGCCACCCTGCTAGCACTACTGCTGCCCACCCTGAGTGCAGCCTGGCCCAACCCCCACTGGGAAGAGCCGGTGCAGCCCCAGTCACAGCCTGCAGCAGCAGTCCACCCTGTCCTGCACAGATCTGGGGGAACATGTCCCCCATGTCCTCCCAGGGTATGCACAGCAGCGGGAGCCACCCCCTCCTCCCCTTGCCCCTCAAGATGAGCCATGACTCCATCCCACACCCCACCCCACCCCACATCTGCTGGGCAGCCCCAGCCCCACTCTCTCCCTCAGCACAGGGGCCTCTATCATCCCCCTGCCCCTTCCCTTCCCCCACAACAGACTTACCAGCCAGACACTGCTCTTCAAGCTGCTGGGCTGCATATCGGAAATCAGATCGGTATCAGCCAATATGCTTCCTTAAAAATCGGCCCAAAACATCTCTGTCAGTGTACCCCTAGTAATTATAGCATATTCCAACAAAATGGCATATAGGAAGATTTGAAACTTGAAAAACCAGTACCTGTATCTGGTCAAGAGATTCAGACTGATGTGTCAGAGCTTGTTAGGGGTTGGGCATTGTTTAGCACCCAGGTATTTGTGGAAGAAGGCCAAGATCTGTTGCACGCATTTACCTGTGCCTCAGAATGAGCCTCAACTCACCTGCTCAGATCACTGGGCCACCCACAAATGTACGAAATACAGATACATGCATTGAAAAGAAGGTGAGGGGAGGTTCAATGTAATGCCCCACTCCAAGATAACAGATTATCTCAAGCTGCCTTTCCTGTGAGTCTGAAAGTGGTTGGAGCCCTCAGTGACAAAGAATTCACTCTTCCAGGTTTGATTGCTCTTGCCAGAATTGAACAAGAAGTGGCACTCATCCTTCTCCAGTGGGATCTGACTTTGGCAGTCAGACCCCTCTAGTTGATTATTTAGGACACTTGTAATATCTGCAGCCCCAGATGCATCAATCTTCACGCGCTTGAGATTGAAAACAGCAATTTGAATGGTAATACCCTTGTAGCTGCCAATCCAAAAACATTTTTTTTTAAACCAACAGTCTGCAAACTATTTACAGATAACCAAACTTTTTTTAATGACAGATTTTTTACACTGTAACAGAGCTGGGCCCTGTTACCAGGGATATGGGGGTGTTTGAACAGTTCCACACCCTGGGAGCACCTCCCCACACCCACCACAGACCTGGAAGGCTCATCAAAGACTGATGATCCAGGTCCTGGGACACAATGAGTCTTAAAGCAAGGGAGTTAACATAGGTGTGGTGAATGTAGATGAGCTAGCCACCTGGACCAGCAGGTGGGGAAAATAAAAGATGCTGAAAGGAGCCTTAGAGGTAGCTGTACTGGTAGTGAGGCTGTCTGGAGTCAAGTAGCTACTGGGAGGGGCTGAGCATAGTGGTTCTGTCTGTCTGTCTAAGCCTGCAGGCTCTGCAAAGCCTCTGAAAGATAAGAGGTGACCCGAAGGTGAAGTCTGGGAATAGCTCTTGCCTGTATTCCTGCAGGCTAAGTAAGTGATAGCTTATTTGTTTAACTTTGCTTGTTTTGCATTTCTAACAAGTCCTGCCTGGGTGGCCTCTGGGTGTTATCCACCAGCTCTGCTGCTCCAGAAATAAGGGCCCTGAACAGTGAGTCCTTAACCAAGGCCAGCAGTAAAAGTGTGATCTGCCCAAATGCTGCCCATAGCAGCTTACAAACATTTCTGACAAGTCCTGGACAGTAGTAACAAGGGCTGGATTCAAACTTGGGGCTTTAGCACCAATCAAAGTCCTACTTGACTACAGCAGTAGTTTTACATTGTGCTGCTTCCACCTCAGTGGCCCTCTACTCCTTCCCCTCCCACCACCTTGATTTCCCTCTGACTGCACCATGCACTCTGCTGTCCCCACCCCACAACCTTACCCCTGTTGGTTCTAACTCCCATCCCAGGCTGGACGGCCCCCCCCCCCCAACCTTGCCATACTCAGCTTGAGTACCACCTCCCTTCTCCTGGCCCCATAGCTTTTTCCTAGCTGTACTGCCTCCCTCCCTGTCTCACTTGGTATCTCAGATTGCCTAGGGCTGCATAGTCCTGTCTACCTTTTGAGGCAAGTAGCCCTTCCTGGAAGGTGACAGCTGGGATACAGTGATAGCATGTGGCTGGTGGGGAGGGGGCTACAGAGATTCCCATGGATAACAAAGCCCTGGTGATGACAGCTTGCTGCAGGGTGCTGAGCTGCACTCCTGTTCAGACACCAGATAGAGAAAAGTAGTGCTATCTGTCCCTCAGCACTTGCATCCAGCCTCTCTTCAATGATGAGTCTTCAACCAAGGTCACTTTCTCTTAAGTTTGTAAATTAAAAAATGAGATGTCTGTAATAATAATAAAAAAAAAATTCAGACAGGTGTTTTTAGCCTTATTATATGGACTCTGCAAATTTATGGACATTTGGCAACCCTGGTAGTAAAGCACTGCAACCCCATTTGCAAGCCAGACAGCTATTGATGGTGACTGTGGCAGTAAGGACCTTTAAGAGGGAAGTCCTAGACATACAGGGCTCATCGAGATGAGCATGCATGTATCGTATGTGGTGTCGCAAACTGCATGTACAATGTGCAGGGGTGTAGGTTGTAGCTGTGTTGGTCTAAGGACATAGGCAGACAAGGTTCCTTGGGTGAATTTGATATCTCGAAAGCTTGCTTAATAACTATTCTCCAACTATTTGGGTTGGTCTAATAAAAGATATCAAATTCACCTCAAGAACCTTGTCTGCCTATGTACAATGTACAGGCATTCACTGTGCTGCCAGTTTGCAAGATAGCAGGGGTTTTTTACACCAGGAGATCCTGGTGTCAAAAAACCCAGCACCTGAAAAAAGCAGAGTGGCACATGTGCTGTCTGAAACTGGAGTCCGATTGGTTGGAGCCAGGCCAGGCTCCATGCATCAGATTGCCCCCACTGGAGCCCCAGAAGGCCCCCAGGACTCCAGGTAAGGCTCCTGGGGCCAACCCAGGTGCTGGCCTCAGCCTCCCCTACCGAACCCAGGGGAACTTGCCATGTGCCAGAGCGTGTATGCATGAGCATTCCCTGGGTATGTGCTGTTGCTCTTTGTCCCTGGAGAAATGCATGTGTATGGTTGTCTGGATGCACCCATTCGGTCACCCTTTTTAGACATTCCAAGAGACTTAGTTCCTGGTTCTTGAAACTTTCTTTCCTGGGTGTGAGAGGGCAGGGGATGTTGCTCTCAAAGTCATCTAGGGGGGACTTGCCAGCCATGACTTATGATGGGAGAAAAATAGAATTAATACCTCCCTGATGAACTACCCAATAAAATGCAGTTAGATTTTAGTCAGTTACAAAGGCTCCCTTTATTAAATAAATTTCCTAGGATACAGAATAAATTTCCAAGGATGTACAGAAATAGGTACCTGCCTCTAAGTGGCACACCACTTCTGCATCCCAGAGCTGGCTTCTGAACCCTGCTCTTGGATCCTCCATGACTCTTGCTCCCATTCCCCTGTTGGCATCCCAGCAAACACGCTTTCTCCCCAAGTAAGTGAGGGTGTCTTTCTCACTTTCCTTGGTGCCAAGAAGGAGCTGGGGAAGGGGGGGAGGAAATCTGGCAGCATCCTGCTTACCCATCAGTGTTTCACTTGCCTGACTAGACTTCTCCTGAGTGGTTGTGGCTCATTGTGCTGCCTGCTGCTCCACACCGCCTCTCTTCTCTCCTTGCCCCTGGGGGGCAACTACTAGTTCTGAGAGGTTTCCTTTTATCCTCTCCGCTCTGCCCGGCCCCCGCAACAGGTTTGTCCGTGAAAGTTGGGCATTTGCCCATGAAAACCAACGTAATTAATTGCTGGTGTCGGCTGTTCCTCAGCTGCACCACCGGCATATTCCACGCTTGCCCCATTCTTGACCCTGTGGGGTTACTCTAGGTCATTCCAGTAACAGGGTTGCAGTGTTAACACTGGGGTTGCCCATGTTTTCCTTGTAATTCTGCCATGAGTGTAATGTCTCAAGCTAGCTCTGTATAGAGCTAGTCTCAAGCTAGCTCAAGCAAGGCAAGTTACCCCAAAGATGTTGCCCCAGGATTCCTTTTACCAGAGGCCCCCAAGGATTGACATGGCCCCTTGTCCAATTTAGCATCAAGTGAACTTTATTAGTAACCCCTAGGCTTATTACAAGTATACTTCTGCCTGATAGGACCTGGCAAGTGGTTCCTTAGATGTTACAGCAGTGACCTTCGTGGTACCGGCCTCAGATCCTCAGCTGGATGTGTGAGATGTTAGTTTCTGGATTCCCTGTTACTCAAAGCAAGAATTCCAAGGCTACTCCTGTCTCCCCATGCTGGCAACACAAACACACACTCTCTTTGTTTGTCCACTACTTTTGTAACGTTCTCATTTCAAACTGTTCAATCCTCAAGTTTCTTACCTCATCTTTTTAGATAAGATACTCCAATCGTATTCTATTTTTGGTTTTCTTTCCTTCTAGGGAAACTACTGTACCTGGTTAGCCCACCATACCAATCACCACTCATTTTTCCCAGTGTCTTTAAGGCACTCTGTACAATTTAATTGCTTAGTTCCGGGAAGGTCTATGGTTATGCTAAGAGCCTGAGCAAAGCTCAGTTTGCCAATTACAAAGGGGCCCACAAAGAGTAAGAAAGATTGAAGCAGCATCTCTACCTGTCCATGGGTAATTTGAATAAATAAAGGGAAGTAACCAGAGTACAATTGCTTGGTATTCACAAAATTCTGCTGAAGAAATAAGACAGTGTCTCGGACAAGAGATGTTCCTTCTGATTTCTTTAATAGAAATACATCCAACAAATCTGGCATGAGAGGTGTACACCTAAAATTCTTGCCACAAATGCAGAAAGGCACTACAGTAACTTATACTGGTGGTAAATAATGGTTGTATAATCCAAGTCATGCTAAGACTTGAAACTCCAGGAGCCCCATCCTATTAGCCCAGTACATCACAGCTTGCTGGGTATCGGGTATTCTTTGCCATTGAGGTGTTTGCTGAAGAAGGCTTGGATACATTGCCAAGCATCCACCTGTGCCTCAGAATGAGCCTTGGGTTCACCTCCCCAGAACACCAGCCTGTTCACAAATGAATGCATTGTGGCCTCACACACTGGGAAGAAGGGGGGTTCAATGTAATGGCCTGCTCCAGAGTAGCAGATTATCTCAGGCTTCTTCCCATGCGCCTGCAGGAGTTTGGTGGCTTCAATGGCAAAGAATTCACTGTTCCAGATCTTATCATCCTTGCTAGCAATGAATAGAAAATGGCTCTTAGCCTTCTCCAGTGGGATCAAGCTTTGGCGGTCAGGCTCATTTAGTGGGTTGTTTAAAACATTTTTAACATCTGCAACCCTAGATTTGTAAATCTTCATGCGCTTGAAGTTGAAACCAACAGGTGGAATGCTGATATCCTTGTAGTGTAGCCAGGAAGCTGTATTTCCCAAACAGGCATTGATGGTGACAACTGCTGCAATGCCCTTTAAGAAGGAGGCCATAGACATGCACAAGTCACCTCCCTTGGACATTCCAAGCAACCCAATTCCTGGACCTTTCACCTGTATGGAAAAGAAACGGAGATCAGAACTGCAGGATGATGAAAGGATGACCTTCCATAGCACCCTTCATTCCTAGGGACCCCCAAAGACTCATAGTTTTATAACTGCATCAGCTTCATAGGACTTCCATCACCCATGGACTACTGACACACCTGGAGGGGTTGGGCATAGGTTTTAATACTGCAAAGTCACAATATTACATCTACAGATTAATGCTAGCAATGCAGGGAAAACACACTACCCTTTAAAATCAACAACCTTTTATGTTGTAGCTCTTTCCCCCCCATTATTTCCCACATCTCAGCATTGGCTCAGGCCAGCTCAGCATGGTCTAGAGGATAGAAATTATCATACCTTGCACCTAATTTAAACCGACTGAGGAGCCCCTTGCAGTTTATAATGTTCTTCACTAAATTCACAAGAAAGTAAACGGCTATATCCAGATTTAAAATAACTGGATCCCCATTGTTTTTCCTTTTAGTGAGTTAGCAGAAAGGAAGGGTATAAATACTGAATATTAATCCCGATAGAAACTTAACCAGCAATTGAAACTGAGGTGGCAGTAATCCAGTAATTCTAGGGGAAAAAAACAAGAGAGATGCTGTTGATACCCCCATTCATCAGCATATGTTACAGCTTCCTCTATCCAAGGAGCAAGGCATTCAAGGTACTGGCAGCTCTCAGGTACAGAAGCTGATATGTTGTTTGGAGCTCTGGAGCTGCTTAATCAAACACTTATGTGAAATAAAATGTTCTTTTTGTTACACCAAGTATCACCAAAGCAACCTTTGTTAAACGCAGGAGACTCCGGTATAGCGTTCCGCTTACAGTGAGTTTTTCAGTAGCAAGATACCAAGCACATGCCTGTACAGGTCCACATCATATAAGAGAAAACCATCTATCCAGCAGAAATTAAAACAGCTTTCAGAGTGGATGCCTGTTCTTCTAAACATTCAATTAGTCAGACAAAATAAGGAACGTAGAAGTTTGAAATGGACATGACAAACCACAGCTGCATGAATACCCCAAGGAAAATGTAGAACCATCTTTGCCACGTTCTGGGAACATCAGCCAACAGCCTCCCCAGACAAATCCTGCCCACAGCAGCTTTGACCTCAGCCTATGTGGATACTCTGCAATAACCACAACAGTAAGATTAGTAGATTAGTGCACTAGAGTGCTTGTAGCCCAAGGCCAGATTACATTGATTTTAAATCTGCTTAAACTTCTTCCTACTCCATCCTGTCATTGGAAGGGGCCAGCTTCTTCCCTAAGAACAAGTTGGCCTAATTTGCATGGAGGAAAAAGAAAGCGGCAGCCACTTTGAAAAAATGCACTTCTTCACCGAATTCCCTGTTGAACGCCTTTATCATTCAGCCTCTGCAGAAGGAGAAATATTATCATGATGAATGCCAAAACATGAACATTGATCCCCAAAACATTTGTTAAGCTATAGCCACTGCACTTGATTTTGGTGAGTCTCATCCCCCTAGTAGGTCAGAAGGGTCTACACAATTCTGCTGCTTGGGTAATTTGGCACAAGGGAAAATGGGGGGAAGCCATTGTCGTGGACTTCCTTAAAACAATGGATCACAGAACCATCTCATGCTTAGGAAGTCTGCTGGTTAATTAATTATTTGCAACCAGTCTACAATAAGTAAGGCTAAAATCTCTTTTGGAAGATGGGACACACTCTCAACAACAGTTTCCATTCCACCTTCCTAGAAAGACATGGGAATTTAGTTAGGTTTATTCAGACGAGTGCAGGGGTCTGAAATTCACCCTCCAGAATTTGCTGTCACCCGAAAAGAAATGCTGAACCCAGCAGTCACAGAACAGTACCAGTGCATGGGACTGCATCATATAAAACAGGTTTTGACAGAACTTATTTTGAGAATAGCAGCTGTGTGTCACACACAGCTTTCCAACAGTCTCAAGATGAGAGCTCCTTGTGGTGGAGGAACACAAATGAATGAACTGACCTGAGGGTGTTGTAGCATGTAGTTTACAGCTTCCTCAAAATACTCCAGATGGAATTCTTTTGCATCTTTCTGGAGATCTTCATAGCCATAGTAAGCCAGAGCCAGGGCAGCAAATCCATGATTGGCTAGCAGGCACGCTCTGTGTTCTAGGAGCCCCCCTCCAAATCCATAAATTTCAATTATGCCAGGAAAGGGGCCACTGCCTTAAGAAAACAAGATAAAGGGTTTTGGTAGTTCAGAATTCTTCCTTTCTATTCCAATATTACAGACCTCTTGAAATCTGCAGGACTCAAGATTCTTAGGCTCTTTGTTACCTCTCAGCAAGCAACAATGATGATGTTTAAGCCAAGACAGAATACTAATCCTACCTCATCATCTGAATATGCAGATGACACAGACTTGAAGTGAAGAAAAATGGGCCTGGTACTGGAAAGAATCTCCTGGGTTGTCAAGTCTAGAGCCCAGGAAAGCCTGTCATACTTTCCCATTCAAACCAATCAAGCTCCATTTTTAAACTATCCACATTGCTTCTTTCTCTGCATTGTTCCTGTTAGAAGGCTGTTCTAGAAACTTGTACTTCTGGTGATCAGAATTTTTCTAGATTGTAGCCTCAGTTTGGACTCATAACATTTGTTCTTGTGGTATTGTTGTCCTTTTCCTTAAATAACAATTCTAATTTCCCTGTGTTTATCCCCCTAAATATATTTATAAAGGCCAATCATATCCCCCAATTACAATCACTTTACACAGGCCAACCTTTTCCAGCCACCTCTTGTATGTCTATCCACCCCTCCAGTATAACAGGTTGTGACCTTAAGTGCAGCTCCCCAGTTTTCCTCCTAGTTCTTCTCTATACCTGCATCGGTTTGTAAAAGTTTGTTTTGAACATGGCTGACCAGATTTGGACAGTTTTCAGATGAGGTCCTACCAGCCCCTTAAAATATGGGACATTCCCCTCTTCCTACCATAAATATCTTACCTGATATATCACTGAATCACATTTACCTTCTTCAAAGCCACTTCACACTGGCTTCTGCACACATGGATTTTTCTCCAATGTATAGCAAAAATTCTTTCTATTCTGTCCCACAGCGTGTGACCCGGCATTTTTTATTACTAAATTTCATTGCATTAATATTACTCCAGTCTTCAAGTTCATCCAGTTTCCTTGTAGACTAGTTCTGTTAGCATCCACTGATAAGGATTGCTGTATGTTAATTATAAATAGAAAGCTGCTTTTTAAACATGACCGGTCCCATGACCAATCCTTGGGGAATTCCAGCTACTGAAAAAACTGGGAATTTTTGCACACCACCCATTATTTAGTGTTATTTCCCCAATAAGCATCTACCCACCAATGTTTTTTGAATAAGTTATAAAATGCAGAAAATAACCAAACTCCATCCCAGACACAGATCTCTGTGTCCTTTACTCCTCCAGTGCCTGCATTTCTACTGGAGTCCATCTATCCCTGTAACAGAACCAGGGCTCCAGGGGCAGCCATGATGTCTCCTGGTAACTATGTGGCTCCTGTCCTACTCCAACTCCAACACCCTCCCTGGTCATCTGCCTGCCATGCCATGCCTTGGTTAATTTTTGAAAGGTAGGCTGGCCAAGGATCCTAGAGCAAGCTCTATTCCATCTTGCTGCCAGTAGATTCCTCCTGAACCCAACTAGTCCCAATCTGGCCCTCATGCTATATGGAGTCTCCTGACCTGTACATGCCCCCAGGAAACCTACTGCCTTATGAGCTATTCATGGCCTCTGACGTCCTCTGTAGCCATGCCTATGCTTTGCACATGTTACCAATTAATACTTAAGTGGGACACCTTGCCTTCAAGTCAATGTCATTTCAGGTCTCTATACCCTTGTCAGGGCCATACCCTGCCCAGCCTCTGCTCCTTTTCTCTAGCTGGGCCCCTTAGCCCAGGCCCACCCTATTGGACCTGGCCTTTGGACCTCAGCCCCTGTTTCCCACTATCAGGCTCTGGTTCTGCCCCTTCTGGGCTTTGGGCCCCTGGCCCTGGTATTTGCTCTCTCTGGCTTCTCACTCCCTTGGAATATGGGCCTTTGGTCCCAGGCAGACTCCAGCCCTCTCGTGCTCTCTGACACTGATCTCCTCCCCTCCTAGTCACAATTCAGTCCACCAGTTTAAATTAAAACCAACAGATAAGCCCACTGGCCACAATTAAAACCATTCCCAGACTAGGTTGGAACAAACTCTAGCTCACTGGCTGTACAACAAAATTCCCACCCCCCCTCTCCCCACTGGGTCATTGTTCCCTGCCTGCTATAAGCTCCTTACTTGCAGTTCCCCAGGGCAGCTCAGGTAGCAGCCAGTCACCCTCCTGCAGCCATTCTGCTCATGCTTATTTGCTACTTCAGAAGTACAGGGGTGAAAGGCCCACCACGTGAAACTAGAAGCTCCCCTCAGAAAGGAAGGCTACTGGGAAAGTGGCAACTAATTACTTGGTACAAATGATAATCAACAGGGACAGGAGTAGAGGTAAGAGGTTAGTAACTAGTGTAAGAAGGGGAGACACCAAGCAGAGGCTGCAGTCCACCCCCAGTAGTCCCCCTCCCAGTGCCAACCCCACCTGCCCCAAGCACAGCCTGGCCCAGCCCCTGCCAGGAAGAGCCTGGCACCACCCCAGCCCCAGTCACAACGGCAGTCCCCGATCCCACTCAGATCTGGGGGCACATGCCCCTGGCCCCGTGCCCTCCTGGGGTGTGTGCAACAGTGGGAGCCAGCCCTCCCCTCCCCACACCCCCTGGACAAGCTGCGGCTCAGTCCCGCATCCCACCCTGCCCTGGCTGGGCAGTGACTGTCCCAAGCCCTGCTCCCTCCCTCACGGCAGTGGCCTTGATCTGCCCCTTCACACCCCTTCCCTTCCCCTCTCCATCCATCACAACAGACTTACCAGCCACATGCAGTTCTCCACGCTGTATTGGAAATCGGACTGGTATCGGCCAATAGCCAATTTTTAAGGACGCATATTGGTATTGGCCTCAAAAATCTCTATTGGTGCACCCCTAAAATTTATAGTGGCATTTTTCATTTTAATTGTGGAAAGATGCGGATTTTGGGTTTTAAAAAAAAAAAAAAAAAATCAGAGAATTTACGATTTTTAAACATCCAAAATCAGGATCCCTGGTACCATGAACAACACGTGCTCCTGGCGGCTGGGGGGGGGCGCACAGCAGTGGTGGGAACGCGGCAGTGGTAAGCAGGGGAGCTCCCACAGATGCCGCCAGTGCTGTTGGTGGCAGGGGGAGGGGGTGGCGAGTGCTGACCAAGGGTTGGCGACCACCTGCAGCCGCTAGCGGCAGCATCAGCAGTGACCAGCGGGTGCCACCAGTGATGTCAGCAGTGGGGCAGCGAGTGGTGACCGCCTGCAGGCACTGCTGGCAGTGCCTTTTTGTAGGGGGTGCGCTGCCATGCTCAGGTAGTGCATATACACCCACGTGCACCCCTTACGTGTCACCCCTGCCTGGTACTAATGCAGCCCAGTATGCCCTTAGCCTTCTTGGCAACAAGGGCACACTGCTGGCTTGTATTCAGCTTATTGTCCATTGTAACCCCCAGGTCCTTTTCCATAGAGCTGCTGCCCAGACAGTCAGCCTCCAGCCTGTACCGGTGCATGGGATTGTTCTGTCCTAAATGCAGGGCTTTGCACTCGTCCTTGTGGAACCTCATGAGATTTCTTTTGGCCCAATCCTCCAATTTGTGTATATCTCTCTACAGTGGTGATGCATAGGGGGTGCATGTGCACCCCCTGAGAGTGCTGGTGTACCCCCTGACCGGCCGCACTCCCTGCTTAGGTGATGGGAGCGCCAGCGTCCCCCCTGCGAGTGCCGGCCAGGGAGTGGGAGTGCCAGATGTAGCGCCGTGGCCGCTTCTGGGAGTGCTGAGGCCACTTCCTGCTTGGTGAGTTTTGCTGCAGGGGGATGTGCCCCCCTGACTGAGATGGCACCAGTCTCCCATGTCTCTCTGAACCCTAACCTTACTACTATCTTACTACTACCTAACCCTACCCTTCAGCCTATCTACTAGTCCTCCCAGCTTGGTGTCATCTGCAAGCTTGCTGAGGGCGCACTTCATCCCGTCTCCCAAGTCGCAGATGAAGACACTGAACAAAACGGGCCCCAGGAACAAGGAGCAGTGAATAAGGGACCAACTTCAGCCTCGTTTGTCTGCACCCATTTGTAAGCAGCAGCCTCCATTTCTGTGTGCAAAAGACCAGCAACGCACAGAGAAGGACGCCTGAAGTTAAATCTGGGCGGACCCCGTGTGGACAGCCCGGCCTCGCACCAAGCCAGGCGCCTGCTGCTGCCAGGCAGCCCCGCAGAGCCTGGCTATGTAGAGCCCGCAGCTCACGGCCGAGCCCGTGAAGGGCGCTTGAAGCAGGTGCCCGACTCCGGCCCGGCTCGGGGAGAGCGGGCGCAGAGGGACGGGACGGGACAGGACGGGACGGGAGGAGGGGGCGGGGACACTCACCGGGCGGCAGGAAGAGCGTGGCCCGCAGGCGGCCGTGGCGCAGCGGCAGGCGGGCGACGCCGGGCCCCAGGAAGCAGCGCTCGTGCTCGGCCCGCGCCAGCAGGCGGCCCGGCAGGGGCCCGTGGCCCTCCAGCACGTCCAGCCGCAGGCGGAAGGGGCTGCGCACGTCGCGCTTGAGCAGGCGCCTGAAGGGCCGGCGCGGCCGCAGCGCCCACAGCAGCCCCATGGGCTCCAGCCCCGAGAAGCTGCCCCCGGGCAGCGCCGGCGCGCGGCTCAACTCCAGCTCCCCGCGCTCGTCCGCGCGGTAGCGGCCGCACGCCTCGAAGTCCTCGCCCGCCTCGTCCTGCAGCGCCGCCCGCAGCGTCACCTCCTGCCGCGGGCCCAGCCCCTCCACCGCCAGGCCCAGCGGCTCGTCCCACAGGCTGCGCCCGCCCGGCACCAGCCGCACGCGCGGGGCGCCCATGGCCGAGCCGGGGCGGGCGGGAGGCAGCGCGCTGCCGGGGGAGGGCCGTCAAGCGCCGGGACAGGCTGCCCTTCGCCCGTCCGCCCTTCGAGGTTTTTAAGCCCGGGCAGAGCTCCCGCCGCCCCTCCCAGCCCCGTTGCCGGACTCCGCCGGCGGGCACACGATGAGCGGCGGGCGGGCAAGGAAGGCCTGCGGCGGGGCGGCGCGGACACCTGGGCGGGCGGCCCGCAGCTTTTGCGGCTGCTGCGAGAGCGACGTGACGAGGCTGCTGTCGCCGCCGGGGCTGGTGCTCGCTGCTTCCCCGGCCCCGGCCCCTGCCCCGAGCTGGGCGGCTGGCCCCTGCTGCACAAACCCGACCTGGCGTAGTATGAGGCGAGCCACTAGCAGGGCCTGGGCCCAAAGCCCCTTGTGAAGCACAGGTGGATGCTTGGCAAGGGATCCAAGCCTCCTTCTGCAACCGCCTCAATGGCAAAGAATGCACAGTAAGCTGTGAGGCGGGGGGCTAAGAGGATCTCGTGCAGATGGGGTCCCTGGGCTTTCAAGTATTGGCATACTCCACGTTGTTGGATTATGTGCTAATGATAATTTACCCCCCTTCAATTTACTTCAGTGCCTTTTTGCCTTTGTGGCAAGAATTTTATGTAAACTATGTCAGTAGAGGGAAGGGAGCAGAAAGCAGAGCAGACAGGAGAAGAGGATGGGATCAGCACTCGGGGAAGGTGTGGGGCTAATTCTGCTGTGGAGCAGGGGTGCTCAAACCACAGCCGGTGGGCCAGGCCCTGTCATTTGGCCCAGAGGTCCATGGCCTTGCATGCTCAACTGGGTAAACAAGGCAGCCTGAGACCCAGTCCTGGCACTCAGGGCTGTGGGATGTTGCAGAGCCCCAGAACCCAATCCCTGCATGAAGGACCAGGTATAGGTGGTGTGGGTCCCTGGAGCCTGAACACAGTGGGTAGAGATGGTGCAGGGCTCCTGGGGCCTGATCCTGGTGTGCAGGGTCTGACCTAACTTGTAGATGGCCCCACACCCCAGGGCTAAAAGGTTAAGCACCACTGCTCTAGACCAGTGTTTCTCAACCTGTGGATGAGGACCAGGGCTGTCCCTGGAGGAGGGGAATTGGGGTGACTGCCCCAGGCCCTGCACTTTGGGGGGGCCCCAAGGAGCTGGGGGAGCGGCCACAGTGACTCTGCACTGCCATTGGCTTTATGTCCGGGCAAGAGCCGCCCCCACGGTCCAGTGCATGGAATCTGGCGCAGGATGGAGCACTGCGCTGCCATGGCCTAGGGTTGCCAACCTGCCAGAATTGCCCTAGAGTCTCCAGGAATTAGATATAGATCTCCAGGAGACTGCTGAGCGTCACCTGGGAGATAAGTGATAGGGCATTCATTAAAATCAATATTAAATCTGATTTATACAGTAGTCCAGTGGGTTTTTAAAAATGTAGTAGTAATGTGCATTTGCCTTCCTGATGTGAAGTCTACATGGTAATCTGTAACTGATATACACAAGCATGTTGGCACATTTCCGCTGTGTGTTGCAGGCATGCTGGAGTTCTGGAAACCTCCTGGAATAGATTCAAAGTTGAATCTGGAGTTGGCAACCCTACCATGGCTGACAAGGTGAGGCATAGGCCGCAGAACAGAGTGGGCCACCCAGGCCATGACTTGACCAACTTTTAGCGTGTGAATTTATATAACCCACAAATGTGCAATTGTCCTTCCAGTTAAAGCTGTATGGCTGTTTTTTTAACTGCATAGCTAGCTAAATGTGCTAAACGTTGGTCGGGCCATGGCCTGCGTGGCCTACCCCGTTCGGCAGCCTATAAGGTGAGGCACAGCAGTGGCAGTGGTGCAGAGTTGTCTCTGCTGCTCCTGGGCAGGCAGGGGGCACTTCACCATGGCAGCCATGGCAGCGTAGTGCTCCCTCCTGCACCAGGTCCCACCCTCTGGGCTGCAGAGGTGGCTTCTGCCTGGAGCTGGTCCAGTCCGATTGTAGCCCTGTGCCCCACTGTGGGGGGCAGAAATCTCATGGGGTAGATGTCCCTCCACCCCGCTGCCATGTTGCCTGTGCCCCGTCCTGCCTCCGCATGCATCACCTGTAACCACATCCCCCTTCCTCACACACCCCCACCCCATTTCCCACATATTGGGGGCAGGGGGCACGTGTCCACCATCTTAGCCCCCCCCCCCGGCAAAAATAAGTCAGTGCCTATGTCAGTACCTGAGTCTCTACAGAATGTGGGCTGTCCTGAAGGGTGGCACCCTCAAGAGCATCATGCAGAGATATAACAAGCAGGATTGGCATCCTGGCAAACTCTGTGGGAGAGCAGGTGGAAAGTGGGGAGAGTGTAGGAGATGCACAGGTTCCAAGAGCTGGGAAGGGGTGTGGGGGGGCAATTCTGGAGCCCCTAACTCGGTGCCAAGGCTGGTGCCCTGTTTGCCCACCCCTAGTTTTGCTACTGAGCTCCCCAGCTGCCAAGCAAGCCAGTCCCCATGCCAGATTCCATGCTGAGGCATGAACTGATTTAATAATTTGGAGAGAGGTCATTCCTCACCAGGCTATTTAAGAGGTACAAAATATTGATAGACCAGGCTTTAAACTAGCACAAGAGACTTGCAGTTACAGAACTAGACTTATTCCTTTGCAGAGAGCATAAATCTCAAACAGATTTCAGCTTTATTTTTTTTCATTCACTATTTTTCCATTCTCTCTCTATATGCCCTTTCCCCTTTGCTTAATATTACTGTCCACCTCCCCTTCTGTTCTCTCCCTTGCACCGATTCTGCCCTTTCTCTCTAACCTAGTTCCAGCCTTCATTTTTAAGTCTCTTCCCTCCTATTAGGAACTGCGCTTTTGAGATGTTGTTGCAGAATTGTGCATGTGTACATATATAGTTTATGATTCTTTACAGTGAAAAGTGCTTCTATATTTTTATTTGTCAGACATCTTCCAATATTATCTCCTAGTTAAGATGTCAGTGTCATCTGGGTCTTAGTTTTAGATTGCAAAGTGTACATTGTTTAAACTGAGTAATAATGAATATAGGCTAGGAAAGTCAGTTTTTCAAGATAGAGCAGGTTCTCTTTGAGGTTGATGGCAAGAAGAATTAAAATCCAGTTATCCTTATTTTATTTTCTCTTTATTGCACTTTAAAATCTGACAAACTAATCTGATCATTCATTTTTATTATATAAAGATTATAATGTGGTAAGCACTGACAATGAAGTCCCCTTTCCAAAGAACTTACAAACTAGTTTAGAATAAAAATTTAATGAAAATTGTATCCGGTGATAGTGGGAAATGAAAAGATACTGCTCCATGTCTAATAATGCGCGCATCAGGTTTCTGCTAAGAACAAATGTTTATATCCTATTTAAAAATCAGGTTTGCATAGCAAATTCTAACTGGACTTCAGTACAGTTCTATGAAAGTCTTACCAGTAGATAATAAGAGAAGATGTTAAAAATACTCCTTGCAAAATAAGGTATCTCTCAATAGGTATCTCTCCTTACAAAATAAGGTATCTCTTCAGCTAAATGAAGGCAATTGAGCTACTAAAAACACAAACAACCCAGTTGGAATATAGACCAATGACACTTGATGGAATTTAATTGTCACTAGTTGCTAGGCAACACCTGTACACAACTTGGAGGAAGGCCTCTGAACAGCAAAGCAGCTAAGATTTATCATGGAATTAGTTGCAGATTGTGCCTGTTAATACAAGACCAACATTGGAGAAACCTTTCAGAAAGGTAAATACAGAGTATTTATTGACTTCATAGCTGACCCATTTTTTCTTAGCTTCAGTAAAGTTATCTTGCTGTTTTAGTGGGATTTGACAACATATATGCAAACCAGCAAGTGCTGACAGATAGGAAAAATAGGACATCATGGTTCAGGGGATTGTTAATATAGTATTGGGTCTTTGTCTCCAGGTTTCTGATTCAGATCAAGGTAAGGACAGTAGTGAACACAAGTTGCTATCCTTTGTTGAATGAACTGGCCTTTATGAATTAAATTTGGAGGCCTAGATGTCTCCCATAAATTTTTCACTGTGTTGTCAGAGAGATGGCCTACAGCACAAATCTAGAGCAGGGCCTAAACTCATACCTTTGAAGATATAGCAAGATGCCTCAGGTACTGCATCACCATGCCCCACCCTCAGAAACAGGAAGAGAAGCTACTGATAGCAGGAAAAAAGGGAGGGATAATATAGGACAGAAACACAATAATATAGGTGGAACTGCAGAATCTCTGTATCAAAGAGTAAAGAAAGTAAATTATTGGGGGGGGGGGGAGAGGATTGGGGAGGGGGGAAGAGAGAGAGAGAGAGACTAAGAAACACAGACTAAGAGCCTGCTTATTTTCTTTTTCTGTTTCTCACTATCTATCCCATTCTTCTTTTCTTTTCTCTTTGTCCCTCCTTTATCATTTTTAGAAATGTAGATTCCAGTTAAGCGAATCACTTAAGCATGTGTTTAAGTGTCATTTCAGTGGATCTCAAGTAAGGGCTTAAAATTTAGTATGTATTTAATTGCTTAACTGAACAGAGATGTGCTTAAGCATATGCTTAAGAGGTGTGCTGATTCTAGACCATCAGGTGATTGTCCCAGCATTATCAGACCATAGGAAATCCATTCTCTTATGCCAAACTAGTGACTACTCAGCATGGCTTCCATGAATGCAGACCAAGATACTGAAAGTGATAGCAATGGAAGGTGTTACCGTGGAGCTCTGATGAACTGGATAAATGGAGTGTCCCATTGGTTTTCCTTGTAATATGCATTATTTCAGTGGGCTCCAACAATGTCTAAGGAAACCATGCTGTCCTGGGTTGTTAATATAGCTCTTCAAACTGATTTCTATATTTCAGTGTGTTTCCCAGTAGCAGAAGCAAGATATTTCACCAGTGCTAGAAGGATGAATATATCAACCCTTTGCAGCAGTAATAATCCATTTGCTATTGATGATAAACTGAGGGTCACCCTTTCTGAGAGCCATGAGCCATCTGGGCACTTCCAGTCCTGCAGCAACTCACCTGTAGACTTGCAAACTACAAAGACCACCAGGCCTTTGCAAGATACCTGCCTTTCCCAGCCCTGTTATTCACAATGCTATGTAAAGTACCTCAAGAAGATAGCTACAGACCTGAGATTCTCCAAGGAAGTTGTGAAGCACAGAGGGCTGCCCACCCTCCCCTATAAGGAATGTGACTTCAAGTACCTCTATGATGCTTCTGGAATCATTCAAAAGCCACAAAACAAAGAATCTATTGCTAAGAAAGTAGGGCAGCCACTGAAACTCCACCCTCTAAAGCAACCACCTTGCCTTTTAAAATCAGATATTTCACCTCCTACAGGGACCAGGGAAGAGTCTCTGTGGAGAACCAAAAGGCAGAGCTCACCTTCTCCACTTCTTCATGAAACTCCTTTTTCAAAGACATTCCTGACAGAGTCTCATGAAATGTCATCAACAGCAGTGACCAGAAGAGGACATGAAAAGAAGGTATCTCCAGGGGATGCCTCAGTATCAAGGATAAGGTGTCAGGGATGGGAGGAAATGCTTTTGAAGAAGCTGAACAGGACCACAGCTCAATGGATTGTGAATCAACAGGCTACTTGGGGTGGGTGGATTCAGGATAAGCCTCATAGTTTCACAAAACAAAAGTTTGACTGGAACAGAATCAGGGATGAACTTTCTTCTGAAAGTGATTTGAAATTATTGGATGAAATTCAAGCTGGAGAAGATGCCATGGAAGTCAGTTCCCAGAGCCAAGCACAGCAGAAACCTGAGACGCTCCTCCCAGTCTACTATAGGTAAGAGGGCTCATTTGATAGCATCTAGTATACTATTGTTTCTGTCTTTATTATGTTTTCCAAGGTGAACTAATATTAATTTCTTTTATTGTGAGGCTAGCTTTACCCCTTCCCTTTATCACCATCCACTGACCTTCCCATCTCCTCATTTGATCAGAGGCATAGCAGGGCAGGCCCACGCTTGGGCCAGCTGCTGATACATGTGGTAGTACCAGCTCCCACCATGCTAATTGCAACAGCACGGTCAGTTGTCACTGTGGCGGCAGCTGTTTTTGTGCCATCCATGAAGGCAATGTGCCCCTAGCCTTCATTCAGATGCCTGCAGCCTGACTGACAATTCCATGCAGAGGTCTGCTACATCACAGGGTGGTTTCATTATCCCTTCACATCCACATGAGGATAAACTGCAGTGATGGCGAAAAATACGTGGAGTGTTTAAGATGGCCCTCAGATTACTGCTTATGGAAGAAGAATGGTTAAAAAGTGATGCTTTTAGTCTTTGAGTTAAGATAGCCTTTCTTCTTGATGGAATGATATCATGTGGGCCCAAGAGGCCACATGGACCAGTGATAAATTTATATAGTGATACATTTTTATAGTTAAATGCATTGACACCATGGTAAGGATTTAATTACAAGCTGTCTTAAAAGAAGTTACTTTTTTTCTTTTCTACTCAGTGGGTGCATCTACACATGCCATTAATTTGAAGCAATGAACTCCAGAGGAGGTTGAGCCAGAGTAAACTACTCCTGGGCACAGCATGTACATGCGCTCCCAGGCCAGCAGCAATTTGAGCTAGGGCAGAGCAGTTTAGGCCAGGGCTGGGGGCACAGGGGGCCAGCCCCAAGCTGTGGGTGGTTGTATTGGGCAACGGAGGAGCTGGCTGGGACACAAGGGTGCTGAAAGCGTGAAGCCGTGTGGCTAGACAGCAGGCAGTCTAGTCCTCTACTAGCTGGGCTGCCTGGGTGCAATTTACACATCTAAACGTGCATTTAATTTCAGTTAATTACCCCTCTGTACTATCTTACAGCAACATTAATTAGTTTACTGTAGCCTGATAGCATTGCACATGTAGATGGTGATGCTTTACTCTGCCACTAATTAGTCTACTCCACAGTTAAGCACATGTGTAGACACAGACAGTATCACGATCATGGCTTTTATATTTATCTGATGCAAGTATTTGGTCATCTCTCAAACCTATAGATCAATGGTTTTCAACCCTTTTTCATTTGTGGACCCCTAAAATGTTTTGAATTGAGGTGTGGACCCCTTTGGAGGTTTTGAATGGTGGTGTGGACTCCTTTGAATTGTAGGTGTGGGTATTTGCATTATTTTGATTGATCATAGTAATCTTTTACAGACCCCTTAGACATAATCTGTGGACCCCCAGGGGTCTGCATACCACAGGTTGAAAACCATTGCTCTAAGCCATATGCAGAAGATAAATGTATCATCTTTCTCTTCTTTCAGATTTTCTAGAACTTCCATGTATGTGTGTATGGGGAGTATTAATATCACAGCAACATAGGATGAAATTTTATAATTTATTCTATCACCCTACTGTTAGACCCCCGACTCCATGCAGCGCCCAACGACTAGAGAGAAGACAGTCCAATTGCCCATGGATCTTGTCACTCATTAGCCAGAGCAAGCAGGGAGCAAACACCAGCACACATTGCTTGCAACAGCTTTATTCAGAATGGAGACAGCTTCGGGCAAAGGTCCCAAAAAACAACAAACCGGGGACCTGCCCTGAACATTAGTTCTTTCCACATTTTATACGCCATGGTTCATACATATTAACATTTATTCCACCTATGTCCCTTCTTTGGCTCCACCCATTTCTCCTCCCATCTCAAGCTGCACCTCTGTTTACTGTTTGCTTCCTTTGCATGGTATTGCGTATGCATTTCCTTCATTTACATGCCTCTCTGCTAAGAGCACACGTGTAAGACTTTGATCACCATCTTCTTCCGGCCACTTGTGATTTCTCACTGGTTCTTTCTATTTTTTTTGCTGACTTCAGCACCATCTCTAAGGCTATATTTTTGCTTTGTCTCCTCACACTAGTGGGCTACATTCTATTTTTACCCAACACATCATACACTTTGTACCCTATCCGTTTGTTAAGAATCCACTTACTTAAGCATTAGCAAAGTTAGTTGCTTTTAATATATCGGCCAGCCTTGTGACCAGCAGCTTTTGCTAAGACACAGGAAAAAGCCTTCATTCAGCTGCACACTCAGTACTCCCCAAAATTCATATCGTTACCCTAACACCTCCACTAAGGCAGGATCAAGTACATCTTGGCCTGTTCTTTAAAACTTCCAAAGGAAGAGTTTCCCCATAATTCCTTCGTAACGTCTCCAATACTTTACAACTCCAACAGAAAATATTCCTCATATCCAACCTAAAATGTCTTTGATACAAATTAAGCTGATTAATTCTTGTGAATTAGCATGGACTTTAAGTGATTTTTTGTTCATTTACTCTCCAAAGAAGGTGGAGAACAATTGATCACTAGCTCCTTTCTGACAGTCTTTTACATATGGAAGTAGTAGTTTAATGTTTGCCATTACTCTTCTCTTTTCTAGATTAAACAAAACCCATTCTCTCAGTCTTTCTTCTTAGGCCATGTTTTCTAAACCTCTTATTCTTCTAACTCTCCTCTGAACTATTCCTAGTTTGTCTACATCTTTGTTAAAGTATGGTGTCCAAAAATGAACACAGCATTCCATCTGAGGTGTCACCAGCATTGAGTAAACCAGAGTACTTTTTCCCATGTCTTAACTATGATGCTCCCAGAATGATGCTTGCCTTTTCTGAAACAGCATCATATTCAGTTTGATATTGTGTAAAAGCTAGGTTCAAGTAGGGAGTACAATGAATGAAGTCAGTGACCACCTACTGGGTGCATTTACACAAGACATTTACTGTGGATCTGCCTAAATAACTCCACAGTAAAGTCTGAGTGTCTACACATCAGCCACAGTAAACTAATTAACTTCACCATGGTTAGCACTTGTAAACATAAATACTGTCCTATGGCTGTGTTTAGTGCACAGCAACACGTGTAAACATTGATGGGGCTGGCTGGGACACGAGGCTGCTTCAGTGTGGGTGGGGCTGCCTGCTGGCTAGTCCTGCACTGGAACACCCTTGTGGCCCAGTCAGCCCCTCTGCAGCACATTGATCCAGGTTGGAGCACCCCAGGCTAACAGGTTGACCTCCTGGGCCTCCTGCCAGAAAGGGCTGCTCTGACCTGGCTCAGCATCCTGCACTCCCAGGCGTATATGTAAATGCAGCACCCATGAGCAATAATCTCTGGCATGTTATGTGCTGGAATTTACTGTGTTGCACTAATTTAATGTATAGACATGCCTACCGAGAAGAAATAATATTGAAATACTGCATTTACTGCACACTATAGAACCTCTGCACTGAATAAAGTGACTATTGGCAAAACATGTGATCAAGTACCAGGGCAGCATATAAAGCAGAGTTAATATCACCCATAGTACTACAGGTAGTCCTGGAATGTTGAGTTTACCATGCTACCTGAGATTGTGAAAATTAAAAAAAAGTCCATTCACATACTGAATCTAGTATGTCACTGCCCTTTTCATCTAGTTCAATAACTAGATGAAAAGGGCAGTGTCCTTTCCCCCATAAACATTCCCACTTTATGCCTGCAGGTTGCCTGCTTATTGCACAAGAGTTCTGCCAGCAGATGACCCTGTTGGTTACAACAATACAGCTGATGAAACAAAAAGGAAGTGTCTTAGACCAGCATCCCCTATGAAGAAGTGGGAACGTCCAACCTCCTGTCTGAGGAAATACACATACGCTGCCAAGAATGCCTTTGAACATGAGCTTTACTTTGGTAATGCAAACAGACCCTGCTACAAATTCCTGTTCATACTTTAATGCAGTAGGCAAGGAATCCAATACACCTATTGAGGGGTTAGCATTTACTCATAGGATTAGCCACTTTGAGTCAAGTACTACCTACTAAAAATACAGGTAATTACTGTAATAGTTGTAGGAGTTACCCAATATTAACATAGTTGTTATCTAGGATGAAAAATGTTACTATCTCAAAGTTAGACTATTGAAATGTCTATATGGAGCACCAACTCCTGCCCATTTGGTGCAGAATGTGTTTCAGCCTGCTTGGTAATTACCTGCCCACCTCCCTGCCCATATGCATGGTTCAGTGGCTGTGGGGGGTACCTGTCTACATGCATGGTGCAGCAATGGAGAGGGAGCTGCCCATCCATATGGTGCTGGGGGAGCTTGTTCCTGGGGAGGTGAGAGGGGCCTGTGGCCCCTGTGATGTGCAGCCCCTGAGCTTGTTGCTCATTTCACCAGTGTTTTGTAGTCTGCACTGGCCTTCACTTAGCTTCAATAATTGGTTTTTATCCTTAAGACACCTACATTATTTGGATCTGACAGAGAGACAGTTCCTGTGTGATACTGCTGTAGAGGTTATGGAGCTAACGCCCAACTGGTTTAACATGGCTAATGAACGGTTTGCGCCATGTGGGGTCTCTGACTAGAACTCATTCCCTTCATTGGCTCTCCAGAGTCCAGGTTTGGTGATAGTTTTAGCATATACTTTCATCTGTCTTCCAAAATTTTTGAGGATGAGAAAAAGTAGAAAATACTAAGTATTGAGCATTTTGAGGACTTTATATTATTAGATATCATTTGGGAATTATGGCTGATTTTAATGAACAACTAGTTGCTTGGACATTTATTTTAAATCAGGGCTGTCCAACTGGCAGCCCACGAGGGCTAAATCTGCAGCCCCTGGGATCCCCCAGTCACCACTCCTATTACTGCTTTGGCTGCTATGGCCCTTGCTCCAGGCTCCTCCTTGTTTCTCTGGCTTTCACTTCCTACCCCTGACTCAAGAGAAGGGACAGGGTAGAGCGATGTGGCCATCAGTGCTCGGGGAGCTCATGGTACACTGCAGCAGGGTAACCCACAGCCAAGGAGGTGGAAGGAGGGGATCCACCTGACCAGCCACCTGTCTGATGTAGTGATGGGGAGCACCTGCCCACCACCCTGCCCATATGCATGGTGCCGTGGCTGTGGGGGGTGCCTATCTACATGCATGGTGCAGCAATGGGGAGGGAGCTGCCCACCCATATGGTGCTGGGGGAGCTTGCTCCTGGGGAGGTGAGAGGGGCCTCTGGCCCCTGTGATGTGCAACCCCTGATGATGCAGCTTCTATAGTGTGTGGCTCTCAGCTGCTAAGATGTTGGGCAGGTCTGTTTTAAATAATTGACATTTGTCTATGGATTGAGGTAGGATTTTCTTAAGGGGGCACCATCAATCTAATCAGACTGATGTCTAAAGTGTTTGTGTTTTATGATCACAATAATACTTACAATCACAAGAATGGAAAGGAAGTAGAGAAGATTTTTCTCTAATTTTCCATTTTGTTCACTGAATGTATTTTTCAGCACTTTGTGAACAGCAAGAATTACTCTTTCTCCTGTGGAACAAATTAGCTTTTCCTATTCCTTGCATGGGTCTTTCCCACAGCAATAGGAGCAAGAAAAACCATGTTTTAAAGAAACACAAGAATGTGATTGTAAATCAAAAAGGTGGCAGGAGGGTGGAGTACCTGAAACTATTTTTAAACTTTTTTGCTGACCAGCATTCCAATTTTTGTGAAATAAGACTCAAGAAATTAGTTAGTTGGTTCCAAAACTGACTTTATTGCTGAGATGGACTACTAGACACAATTGTAATATCCATTGCTGAAATGGAGCCAACAGCTCCAAAGTCGCACCTACATTTTAATTTATGTAATTACCGGTAAAAACAACCGTCCCGCCCAAAGACTGCGTTGTGATGTCTTTTCAGCAATAGCTGTCCAAATATATTCTCCCATACCTACCAGGGAAATACATCCCTCTTTGATATATGTTTGTGCAGTTCTCATGTGATTATTTGTTGCTGTGTATATTTAGGGACAGTCAAGATTGTCCATCAGATGGACAAGAGAGGAAAGGATTGCTTCATCCTAGAGAATCATGATGAGTATTACAAACACCTCCAGCAGCACTTTCCAAGACCTCCAGTGCATTGGAGTTTCCAGCCACAAAAAGGAGGTAGGAGATCCATGGACCAGTTTGTGGAATCCTGAATGGTTTAGAACATTACTTCTCAATATTTAGATCATTGTTCTTCAAAGGAGATTGCTAAGAGGTAGTCACTCCTATTCCCTATCTCCGACTTTCTGTTAATGCAAACTGGCTTGGCCACTTGCAGTTCAGTCCTTGTTGACAGCAAGAGTATCCCTTGCACAGTTGCTGCCTAGCTTGGACATATGATGGGATCCTTAGGATGCTTCAGTCTTCAGAGATGTTAAAAAATGCTAAATTCACATCTTAGTAAAATGCCAAGCCAAAGTATTTTGAGAATATGCTGTCTGAGATGTAACTTAATTATACTCAGAGGACAATTTACAAGTCTACTTCTAGCCTAACATTGCCACTGTTTTGTCTATAGCAGCAGCTGCCAACCTTTGCAAGCCATGGGCCAAAACAATCTGGCTCCAATCCAGTGTGGACCAGATGGCCTTGAGTGGGGTTTGCCTGCACCTATCCTGGGGCCAGGCAGCTGGAAACTGTGCCTTTGCTGCTTTTCTTAGCCCCCTGCTCCCCATCTGTGATGTGAGTACAGTTTCCAGCCAAAGGAGGGGTGCACCATGGTCAGGCACCTGGGAACTATGCCCATACTGTTGCTGCTACTTCTCCCCACTCCACAACTGCAGTGCAGGGGCAGGTCCCAGCTGGTGGGGAGCTGTGCTGGGGCCAGGTAGCTGGAAGCTACATCCGTAGTGCTGCCACTTCTCCCCATAACTTCCTCACTACAGCACAGGTGCAAGTAGAAGCTGCCTGACCCCAGGTCAGTTCCTCACCAGCTGGAAGTTGCACCCCCAGTGCAGCTAGGGAACTGGGTGGGGCTGTGCTGCCCACCCCCAGCACAGCTCCTGACAGCCAGTCCCAGCATGGGTACAGGCAGAGGTGAAACTTTCTGGCTTCATGAGCCAGATCCAGCATGCAGGCCTGATGTTGCTGACCTCTGATCTATAGGATCCATCCAGGCTTCTAGATTATTTTTCCACCACCCTAATGTTTTCTAGAAAGAACATAAGACAGTCTGTCTCCTCCACCCTATCAAAATGAAACTAAATCTACAAACCATTCAATGTCAGTGGGGTTAACAAGAGAGGCTGAATGTAGATTGCTCTTTATTTTAGGAAATGCCAAGGTTTGTGGTTTTTCTAACCTGACCATTCTGCAGGAGGGACCTTTTGCAGTAGGTTTCTGCTAATCTCTTTCTAATAACATTGCCTGAGCAGCTCAGAAGCCTGAGAAGGGAGCTTTCCGCTGGACTGCTCTGCCTACCCAAGCTGATGATTTTGTACAAAGGGGCCAGGAGCCACCTCAGGCAAAGACCAGTAAAGGGAGAAAAGAGCCCAAGGAATCTAAGGCAGGCCTGCCTGAAGATATGCACATCCTCAGAACTATGTTGGAGCAGTGGAAAAATGCTTGGAAGCTGAGTGAGTAGACAGCCTAAACAAGCCTGCTAGTCAATAGTAGTTAAAAGTTAATTAATGGTCCCAGGGGTTTAGGTTGTAGCTGTGTTTGTCTAAGGATATAGGCAGACAAGGTTTCTTGGGTGAATTTGATATCTTTTATTAGACCAACCCAAATGGTTGGAGAATAGTTATTAAGCAAGCTTTCGGGTTCAAAAACCCTTCGTCAGGCTAAGGACGCTGCAGCAGTTGCTGCGTGCTCTTCCTGGATGGAATGAAAAGTAAACAAGCCAGGGGCTGGGCTGGGCTGGGGAGTCAGTTGCCAGGCAGATTGTAATGTATCAAAAATCCAATGTCTATGTTTAGTCCCTGATCTCTAGTATCCAGCAGGTTGATGAAATGGAGCTCATAGGCTCGTCTCTGGGATGTGTTGTGTAAATTTCCCTTGAGGATCAGGACTGAGAGATTGGAGAGAGAGTGGCCCTCCTGTGAGAAATGTGCCCCCACCGGTAATTGCGTGTTTCTGTCTTTGATGGATTTCTGGTGTGCGTTCATTCTAGTGCGCAGTTGTTGTCTGGTCTCTCCTACATATCTTCCATCAGGGCATTTGGTGCTTTGGATGAGGTATACTACATTCCTGGAGGTGCAGCTGTAAGATCCTGGGATGCTGATAGCTCTGTTGTGGGGTGTAGTAATAGTGGAGGTAGTGGAGATGTGGGGGCAGGTTTTGCATTTCTTGTCATGGCATGGTCTGGATCCTTTTGGTGTGTTCTGGGCTTGAGGAAGTTTGCTTCTGGTGATGAGGTTGGCGAGGTTTGGTGCTTGTCTGAAGGCTAGGATGGGTGGCTCTGGGAAGATTTTTTTAAGAATAGGGTCTTTTTCTAATATGGGTTGCAATTTTTTGAGGATTTTCCGTACAGGTTCAAGGGATGGGTGATATGTCATAACCAGCGGTGTGCGATTTGTGGGTGTTTTTCTTCTGTACTGCAGCAGTTCTTCACGTGGTATCCAGGTGGCTCTTTCAAACGTGCGATCTACCTCTCTGGAGGAGTGTCCTTGCTGGGTGAAAGCCTTTTTAAGATTGGTGAGGTGGCAATCCCGGGTGTTCTCTTCAGTACAGATGCGGTGGTATCTGAGGGCTTGGATGTATATCACAGCTTTTTTGGTGTGTTTCGGGTGATTGCTGGTTCTGTGCAGATATGTGTGTTGTTCTGTGGGTTTCTTGTATACTGTGGTCTGTATTTTACCCTTCTGGATACTGATCATTGTGTCTAAAAAGGGGATGTTGGTACTGGAGTATTCTAAAGAAAGTCGGATGGAGGGATGGTGACTGTTGAATTTCTGGTGGAACTCAATTAGAGATTCCCGGTTCTCACTCCAAATGATGAAGATGTCATCGATATATCATAAGTACAGCAAGGGTTTGATGGTGCAGTTCTTGAGGAAGTCTTCTTCCAGGTGGCTCATAAAAAGGTTGGCATACTGTGGGGCCATTTTAGTGCCCATAGCTGTTCCCATCATCTGGAGGAAGTGTTGATTATTAAAAGTGAAATTGTTGTGTGTGAGGATGAAGTGTATAAGCTCAGTGATGTCTTTGGGTCTGTATTCTGGGTTGTAATCTTGTTCCTGTAGATATGTAAGGCAGGCATGGATGCCATCCTGGTGTGGGATGTTGGTGTATAGGCTGGTAACGTCCATGGTGGCTAGGAGTGTGTTGCTGGGAAGGTGGTCTATGTTTTTAAGTTTCTGTAGCAAGTCTGTGGTGTCTTGGACAAAACTTGCTCTGTGGGTGACAAGCGGTTTTAGGATGGATTCAACAAAACCTGATATTTCTTCAGTTAGGGTCCCATGGTTGGATATGATAGGTCTGCCAGGGTTCCCTTGTTTGTGGATTTTAGGGAGAATGTAAAAAGTCCCTGGGTTAGGTAGTGGGGGGATCAAGGTCTGTAGTTTTCCTTGTAGTCGTGATGGAAATGATTTGATGGTATTGTTGAGTTTTTTGGTGAAAAGGGGAGTAGGATCTTCTTGTAGGTCTTTGTAGTAGGTGGTGTCAGAGAGCTGTCTGTTGGCTTCCTTTATGTAATCCTCACGGTTTAGGATGACTATGGCTCCTCCTTTATCTGCTGGTTTTATTACTATTTGGTGGTTAGATCTTAGAGATTCTATGGCCTTTTTCTCTGGTAGAGAGAGGTTGTTGTGGTGGCGCGTGTTGCTGATTATTTCATTGTTCATTCTTTCCCTGAAGTAGTCAATGTAGCGGTCAAGGTTAGGGTTTTGTCCATTGTGAGGTGTCCAATCTGATGTTTTTTGGGGTTTTTTGGCATTGATCTTTTCTTGAATGTTGTCAGAGGATGAGTTGTTGTTGGGAGTGGGTTCAGTTTGGTTGTGGAAATATTCTTTGAGGCGCAGGCGTCGGAAGAATTCTTCTAGTTCTCCACATCGAAGTATTTTATTAGGGTATTTTTCTGGACAGAAATTTAGGCCTTTAGATAGGACAGATTTTTCAGTTTTGGTAAGCGTGTGTGTGGAGAGATTGATAATATTTGTGGGTTGGTTGCTGCTTGCAGTTTCATCAAGTCTGAGGTTGGAAGGTCGTAAGGTGTTGGTGTTGTTCCTCTGATGGTTGTTTTGTGGCTGGGGAGCTTGTTCTTGGAGTAATTTGTCCCATTTCTTCTTTTTATGTAGGATGAATGCTGTAGAAAGTTTTTCGTAGTCTCTTTGTATCTGCTGTATATTGTCAGGGAACATGCATGGATTTCTATCTTTTAAGTTGTTGTAGTGTATGACGATTTCCTTCCTGAGTTGGTCTCTTTTGGAGTAGAGTAGGTGAAGTAGATGATTTCTAATTTTCTCTGAAGTTCTTCTGCATAGCTGTGCAGCATATTTGGAGTTGTGTGTAGTAGTTAGGGGATTGTAGATGTTTAGTCCTCGGGGAATGAAGTTGTGTTTCTTGCAAAGGCTTAGAAAATATATGTCGCTGTTGAGTCTGGCTTCTTTCTTTTTCATGTTGTACAGTTTCCATTTCAGATGGCTGAATTCGATATCTTCCATGTTGCAGGGGTTCAGGTTGTAGCCGTGTTGGTCTAAGGATATAGGCAGACAAGGTTTCTTGGGTGAATTTGATATCTTTTATTAGACCAACCCAAATAGTTGGAGAATAGTTATTAAGCAAGCTTTTGGGTTCAAAAACCCTTCGTCAGGCTAAGGACGCTGCAGCAGTTGCTGCGTGCTCTTCCTGGATGGAATGAAAAGTAAACAAGCCAGGGGCTGGGCTGGGCTGGGGAGTCAGAAAGGATCTGGCAGTTTCAGACTTCTCCTCAAACACATTTTCCTATTCATAGGTTTTTAACAGTAAATAATATCTGTGATTCTCAGAGGCCATGTGACCCCCTCCTAGATACTCTCCAACACTGTCCAGTGTGAATGAAGCCAAAGGTGGGGTTTCTATCAGTTCCTTTCAGGGAGATGTCCACAGCTACTGGATTGGTTAGAGCAGAGGTTCTCAAACTTTTTCTTATTGTGTACCCCCTTCCAGATTTACCAGCTTCCCATGTACCCCTACCAGTATACATTTTAGGTTTTTTAAATGTAAGTTTGGGAACCCCTGGGTTAGAGACTGTATTTCTTTATTATCTTAAACACACTTTCTTCTGTGCCTGTTTCCTTATCATTTCTCAGCTCCCCAGTGGCAGAATGCAACTATAGAAGGCTTAACAAGGGCTCTCACGGATATACACGATGTTGTTTGTGTCTCAGCTATAATAACTTGTGCATCTGCAGTGGTGGAACAACCTAGATCAGACACTAGCAATCAGGAGTCAGGTAATAGAAGTCTCATGGCAATTTACACTTTTCACGTGAGGAATTGTAGCACTCTTACAAGACACTGATTCTGAATAAAAACAAAGGGAGTCACTTGATCTTTCATAGAATCATAGGAAAGTAGTGGTGGAAGGGACTTCACAAGGTCATCTAGTCCACTCTCCTGCTCAAAGCAGCATCGTCCCTGACTAAACCATTCCAGCCAAGTATCTGTCCAACCTGTTCTTGAAAACTTCTAAGGATGGAGATTCTACAATTTCTCTATGTAGCCTGTTCCAATGCTTGACCACCCTCATAGTCAGAAAGTTCCTCCTGATCTCAACTTAAACTTCTCCTCCTGCAGTTTGAGGCCATTGCTCCTAGTCCTGTCCCATGTGGTCAAGGAGAAAATCCTGTCTGCATCCTCTCTGTAATCACGCTTCAGGTATTTGAAGATTGTTATGAAATGCCCTTCAGTCTTCTCTTCTCCAGAATAAATAACCCTAGTTATTTCAGTCTTTCCTCATAAGTCTTACCTCCCAGGTCCCTAGTCACTTTTGTTGCTCTGTGCTTGACTCTTTCCAAATTGCCCACATCTTTTTTTGAAGTGTGGGCCCCAAAACTGGACATAGAGTACTGCAGGTAAGGCCTCATTAGCACTGAATAGAGTGGAAGAATTAATTCCTTTTATTTGCAAGTGACATTCCTATAAGTACAACCTAGTATGCTTTTGGATTTTTTTCTTTTTTAAATTTGTGAACATTATTCATATCTGTGTAGTATGACATCACTGGCTGCCAATAATAATATCATCCCATTTATTCCCAGAATTCTACAATCATCTCATCATTACTTAAGTGTTCAATTTCAAGTGTTTTGAAAATAAAATGAATTGAAAATATTTAATTTCTGACCACATATCCCTCTCCTCCAAGTTTTACCCCCTACATCCTCAGAACTGATAGCCTGCATATATTGAGATGAAGCCATGTGTTTTAACCACAGAGAAGTGACCCAGCAGTTAAAACACATGGTTAGGAATGAGGAGTCCTGATTGTTGTCCTAGGTTTGCACAGACTTCTTCTGGATCCTTGGACAAGTTACTTAACCTCCCTTTGCCTGTTTTTTTGCACAAATTAGGGGTTTACTATACACCCATTCTTTACTATCTTGCCTGGGGCTATAAGTCTTAATTCAATGTTACTTGTGAAACAATGAAAGCTTCTATTACCTTCAGGTGGAAGGTACTAGAGAAGGGCAAAGTACTATGGTTGAAGATACTTTTGTAAAATGAATATTTTATCAAATACTCCATATTGGAACTGAATGGAAAATAGACTTATGTGTTTCCACTGTTAACAGAGGGTGGGACAATAAAACTACTGTCTTATTCAGAGCTCCATTTTCTTCAGTTGTAGAAATAGATGGCACTGGAAAGGTTCCAGAAATCCAGGATGTGCCTGAAGAACTGCAGCCTTTACTGAAAAAGACCCTGAGGCATGAGAGTGCCCATGTGAGAATGGCAGCAGCCGTGTGTCATTATGCCACAGGGATGAGGAATGAGGAGGCTCGAGCAGTCATGCAGGATGCTCTGGTACATGGTAAGGGCTTTACTGTTACTTACTTGTCTTGTTAACTTTTCTCCTTCACTGTCATTAACCTCAAAAACCCTGTTTGCAACCATCCTGTTCCTTCTGGGAAGGCTAGATACAGCTGCCTCCAACCCAATTGATGCAATTCAGTTTCTAAACAGAGGAGGATCACTGGAAAGTGAGAATCTTTCACTGTTCTGAGTGCAGTGCCTCTGAAAGTTCCCAGTCCTGAGTTTTGGAATTGGCATCCTTTGCTAAATTGTCAACACTTCCATGCACAAATGTCATGTTCTGGTTCAAGATAGTTAGTAAAGAACGAGTGCAGGGTTCCGTAGAAGGCCTAAGGAACTGATTTGGTTTCATCCTTGAAAGATATTAAGTCTTTCCCATAGGCACATTCTGCTTTACAACACAGAAACAATATGGATATTGCATTCTTTAATCTCAAGAGTTTCAAAGTACTCAGTGAGTTAAATGTGCAGCTGCTTCTAGACTGGAGCATGGCAGTTGTTTAACTGTGCACATCAACCTTGTATTTTTATAGAGAAAGTGAACAGTATTGTACCCAGGTGACATCATACCATGATGCTCTGAAAATAAGTTTGTGGCCTACACAACTGCATTGAAACCTTTGTTGATTACTCTTTTGAAAAGAGGAAGAAATCTGGCATTTGTGATTTTTTTTTTTTTTTGCTTTGGGAAAAGAGGAATCAGTTTAAAGCAACTGTTACTGGAATTCTGAGCTTATCATCCACTTCCCGTGGTTATGCTTTTTCGTATTTAATGGCCTGGCTGAAGCAGTGGCATTTGCTAAGTGCTCTTTAATGAACTAAGGTTTGATTAATAATTTTTTTTTTGTTACCTACTATCTACGTCTTTCAAACCTCTCAGAGACCGTTATTAATCCCACTGTATTTAAGGATGATCTGAGATAGAGATTAGCTAGTTCTCTTGTACAAGGGCACAGAACAAGTCACTGGATAACAAAATAATAGAAGCCTGGACTTTTAGTTATCAGTTCCTCCTTTCTGGTGTTGACCAGAATAGTTGACTGTCTTCTACAGGTGAACATCAATGCTGTTTACATGTCCATCTTAGATGGTAACCTTAATTTATGAACCTAAAATGTAAACTGGCCTCCTAGTTTTCTATATGCTTGTAATTAATGTTAGTCAACAGTCACCTTCTTTTTCCTTATCCACTTGGGTCTGACCACTGCCTGAGGTAAAAGAATCTTAAAGATCATCTACTCTGGCTGTTCACACATATACCACAGCCACACAGCACATTGTGACAGGAGAATCACAGTATACCCTGTAATTTGCCACAGGTAAAAAAACAGGGGAGACATGTGTATTGCCAGTGCCCTACCACTGCAGCGTTACAGAAAATATAAACAAAACAAAAGACAAAAGTCTAATGGATGTTCTACTTGGGCTTTGGCCCTTCCCAAGTTTAGGGACCGCTTGTCTCTTGTCTTTTAGTTTCAATGCTAATACTTTCCCTCCTGTGGGAAATTGGTAGAGAGAAGCAGAGTTCCAGCTCAAGGATGCTCATAATGATGTTTTCTAACACCCCTTGCTCCCCCAGGTTTTTCTTAGTCTGAGCTGAGAAGTTGCTTCCCATCTGCTCCCATCATTTCCAGCACTCTTCCCTTCTGCCTGAGCTGCAGTCTTTAAGCTAGTTGTTGCTACCTGACACCTATGGGTGCATCTTCATTGCTTCTGCTGTGTTCTTGGGGTCAGGGAATAATGCTCTTGTATGTGGAACACCCAGCTGCTCCCACATGCCAAACTTTGTGAGACCACTCCAGGAACATCTGTACATGGTCCCTCTGGAGACCACTATCTCCTCTGTGCATGAGAATAGCAGCAAGGCATTTCATAGATTTCATAGACATTAGGGCTGGAAGGAACCTCGGAAGATCATCGAGTCCAGCCCCCTGCCCAAAGGGCAGGAAGTCAGCTGGGGTCATAGGATTCCAGCAAGATAAGCATCCAGTTTGTTCTTGAAGGTGTTCAGTGTAGGCGCTTGAACCACCTCCGGTGGCAGGCTGTTCCAGACCTTGGGGGCTCGGACAGTAAAGAAATTCTTCCTTATGTCCAGCCTGAAATGGTCTTGTAGTAGTTTATGACCATTCGACCTAGTCGTCATCCCTTGGAGCGCTCTGGTGAACAAATGTTCCCCCAGATACTGGTGGTCACCCCTGATAAACTTATAGGTGGCCATCAGATCACCCCTGAGCCTGCGCTTTTCCAAGCTAAAGAGCCCCAGGGCTCTCAGCCTGTCATCGTAGGGTCTGCTTCCCTGACCTCTGATCATGCGCGTGGCTCTTCTCTGGACTCTCTCGAGCTTCTCCACATCCTTTTTGAATTGTGGAGCCCAAAACTGGATGCAGTACTCCAGCTGCGGCCTCACTAAGGCCGAGTACAAAGGGAGAATGACGTCTCGGGATTTACTTGAGAAGCATCTATGGATGCAAGCCAGCGTTTTGGTCGCTTTACTAGCTGCAGCATCGCACTGCAGGCTCATGTTCATCTTGTGGTCAATGATGACCCCCAAGTCTCTTTCTTCCATAGTGCTAGCCAACATAGCACTGCCGAGCCTATAAGGATGCTGCGGGTTTTTCTTCCCAAGGTGGAGAACCTTGCATTTATCGGCGTTGAACACCATCAGATTCTCGTCTGCCCACTTGCTGAGCCTGTCCAGGTCAGCCTGGATCACCTGCCTGTCTTCTGGTGTGGATGCTTTGCCCCAAAGTTTGGTGTCATCGGCGAACTTGGCCAGTCCGCTTCTGACTCCAGTGTCCACATCATTAATGAAGATGTTGAACAGTATGGGTCCAAGGACAGAGCCTTGGGGGACCCCACTGGTCACAGGACACTATGATGAGTGACTTCCATCAATTACTACCCTCTGGGTCCAACCACGGAGCCAATTTTCCAGCCAGTGGATCGTGGAGGACCCAAGGCGACAATTGGCCAGTTTCTCCAAGAAGTGATCATGGGAAACCAGATCGAAGGCTTTTTTGAAGTCAAGATATATGACATCAATCTCTTCTCCCTTGTCCAGGTGATAGGTCACCTGGTCATAGAAGGAAATGAGATTTGCTGCTGCCTTTCTGACATTGCTGCGTGCAAGTGGAAGTAGGTGGGGCAGGATGCACTTGAGAGCATTCTTTTCCAACAGTGCCACAGATATGATATAGGCATAGCCTTAGTTACAGTTGAAGAAGCAACTGGTCCATCTGTTAAATCTATCTGGTCCACTCTGTATACCCTGTCACAGTCAGCAATATGGATGAATTCAAGACTGATCCTTACTTCACCCAGAAGTTATGATGTGACTCTACTAGAGTGCAAGATTTATGGCACATGAACATAGTTCCTTTGTTGCCTCACTCCAAGATTGAGTTTTCACAGCAGAAGCATTATTGGAATAGATCCATCCCATCCATTTCTACCCATTACCACAAATTCTTGCAACCTCAGGACCACTTCCAGCCACACAACAAGAAGCCCCATTTTACTGCACCTCCAGGGTCCAGATCCTTTGACTTGCTTAGTCAAACTGGTGGGGTCGTTGCTGACTTACATTAACTATTTCAGCCTTCATCATAGGATGCGAGTATCCCAGTTCTGTGACACTCAGGGTGTGCCTACACATGATGCTACATGGCTGTAGCAACACACTACTGCAACGTAGGATCAGTGGGCACAAACCATGATGCGGTAGCTACATCACTGTAGCAACATGTTCCCTCATAGTGTGTTGCTACAGCGACGTAGCAGCTAAAAATAATTGTGCTGCTGACATGGCACAGTACGGGCTGTTACTACGCCATCATTTAGTTCTTTCAAAAGGAAGTATTAAATGACAGCACAGTAACAATGGTACCATAAGGGCATATATTGACACATTCAGAGAGTAAAAGCCTGGATCTCAGACTAAGCTGGATCCTGTGCATGGCAATGTGAGCATTAAAGGTAGGTGGCTGGACTCCCACCACTTTGAACTGCACAAATTAAAACTTCTGTGGCAGAAGCATGGATGTTGTGTGTTGCTGTATGGTAACCTCTTTTCCTCCTTTTCCCACTGTTGACAGGCAATTCTGCAGATAGCTGGGCAGCAGCACAGTGCCTGGCACTGGACGGCATCATCACATTACCTGTAGTGACCAAAATCCTTTCCCAGCTGTTTGACAAGAATGATGAAAACACTGAGAAGCAGGCGTGTCTTCTATTAACCCAGCTCAGTGAACGCACAGTAGGTACCGTACCACTCTGGGGGAGGAGAGAAGCAGAACAAAAAGAGAAAAAAGAGTTGAGTGGCTGGGAGCAGCACTGTCTCCCAGCTCTAGCTTCTGGTGGTTGAAGTTCACCCCATGTTGGTATCAAGCACAAGATCTGTTCACTGCCTAAATCCTTACCCTGATCCTGTGCACAGTGCTGCATTGTCAATTCTGAGATATGAGCTGATTCAGGGCAGCATTTGTTTTGCTGTGGCTTCTGTTTTTTTATTCAAAGCTATCTCGTGGGACTTCTCAGTCATATGACAGCAGAAGTAACTTGTCTTTTGGATCCACATTTAATTTAATTTATTATTGGATTGGCAAGGGTTGTTAAAAAAAATTAAAACAACTAATTTTTCTATGTAGATGTCTTTCCCCACAGAAGGGTTTCTTCTGCCCTTGTTCCTCAGATAATACGGGCATGTCTAGACGAGCACAGTCATAAGATATGTGGTACCACAAACACATTTGCAGCACCACATACCACGCAGTCTGGTGTTCTCCACACTGCAAGACCATGCTGCCTGAGTGTGGTCTGTGCCAGGTTTTTTTCCACAGGTTTTTTTGACCCCTGGATATCCAGGAGTCCAAAAAAAAACCACGGAAAAAAAACAAAACAGTGCAGCGCACATTCAGGCAGTATGCACTGCTGAACAGCAGAGCCAGGCTGCCCGGAACTGTGCTGTGGCTGCCAGCTAGTATCTGTCTGGAAGGATTGTTGTGTCTGCAGCCCTGGGAGGCCCCCAGGACCTCAGATAAGGTTGCTGTGGCCAGCACAGTGCTGGCCTCAGCCTCCCCTACTGTCCCTGGGGTAACTTGTTGTGTGCCAAAGCGTGCGTGGCATGGACGTTCCCTGAGGACAAGTAGCTGCAGTGCAAGGTGCGCTGCTGTTAGTTGTCCCCAGGGAACCAAACATCCATGTCTGCGCATACCCTATGAGGGCATTCATCATGTAAAATTTCTAGTCATCTTCATCATTCATTCTCCCTGCTGACCATGAACCATGGCCATGATCCTTTCTCCTGCCACAAAGGAGATTCCTGCAATGTGCAAGTTCTGTCCTGCTGTGCTGCTTAGTTCTGTCCTTAGAAAGCAAAACTCATCTCACTTGCTACTGTGGCTTTATTTTTTGCTTTGGTATTTCTCTATGGACTGTAACATAAAAGCTGTCCCTTTATGTTCTGATCAGGGGTTAGTCAATAGTCTTGGGAAATATTTCTGTAAATACTGTCAAAGCCATCAGCCCTGTGGATAAGATTTTACCCTCTCCAGGGGCTCTTTTCGTGTACTTTCCTAGATGTTCGACAGTTCCTCCTATGCTTGCTTTACCATGTACTGTATGTGAACAATTTACCTTCCTTCCAGAGCTTGGTGTACTCCCTGCTGGCAGCAAAATTGAACAGTTGCCAGTGGAAAGATCGGATTTTGGCCTGCAAGGCTCTCTCCCGCATCCGTGGGTATGTCAGCCAGGTAAGACTCACTACAAGCTTGCTAGACATAAGTCAGTGTCATAGTGTAAGTATTAGCTTGTTGCACCTGTTCAGTAGTTCCCCCAAACATATTCACAGATACAAAGCAGACTGCATACAGCAGGTGTGTCAAAGATACAGCCCAAGGACTGGATCCAGCCCATGGAGCCATACAATCCACCCTGTGGGTCTTGGGATGACTCCGTGTACCACATGTGGCATGCCCCAGCCCTGGGCTTGGAGCCAATCTGGTGTGCACTGCATGCGATGCACAGGGCTGGACCCATGCTTGATGGGTGCTACACACAGCACAGGAGGCCGGTTTGGGGCCTGTGCTGTATGTAGTACCTATGCCAGACTGGCCCTGTGTGGTGGCTTTGGGGCCAGTTCAGATTGAGCCCACAGGCTATCCCTGCATGCCGAAGCCAGCACATAGAGCCAGTCTGGTGCAGGTGCCACGTGCAGCACATGTCCCATGCCAGCTATGTGCATGAGCCTCTCTGCCCTGGGCTGATGCTCTGTGTAGCTTCAGTGTGGAGGGCAGGTCTATGGACCCAATCTGGCCTGCATACTGGCCCTGCACTGCTCATCTGGCCCTGTATTTGCAATCCTGATATATAGGGACAACTCCTCTACTGTCAGACAACATAATGTGTCCCCTGCTGGCCACCTGCCTAGGTCCTTCCCATGTTGTGCCTGGGCACATAGCAGTCAGCCTTTCTAGCTTCCCTATATCTGTGCAACATTGTCAGTTCCTTCATGTCTTGAGGCCTAAGACATTAGTACTATCACATCTGTTGCTGTGGAGATTGATTCCTCACAGTTAAAAAGTAGGGGGCTCATTGGTGCCCTTAGATCTATGTATATAGGTACCATATCTGGTCTATATTTTGACTAGTCAGAGATCAGACTATCTGCTGATTTATAGATGTTTTCTTTTCTTTATATTATATGCAAAACTAGAATGTAGATTACCTCTCTAGATAATCTCCTTTGTACTTTCTAACCTGATTAGAAACCTGATTAGAAAGTTCTTCCTAATATTCGACCTACATTTCTCTGGTTGAAATATAATTTTCTGCTTAGATACTATTGTTAGCATATAAAAAAATCATGGGCGGCTTCTTACCCTAGGAAGACCCCCATCATTGTTTAGTTTATTTGCTATTAAACAAGCAGGGTTTTTAATTATTTTCTTCAACACAATTTACAATAAATTTTATTGGTACTTCTCCTTCAACTCAGAGTCAGCATGGCTTTCTAGAATTAGGGACTAATCCTATAAGTAAGGCTTTGTAATTCCACACTGAGTTACAGCATTAATACAAAGGAATAGAAATCTGTGTTTGCCCGGTGCCTAGTACAATGATATCCTGGTCAGGACTAGGTTCCTTAAGTGCTGTGATAATTAAAAAAAAAAACAGTAATACAGTTTCCATTCTTAGGGAGTACACTTACATGTATTTTTAAACCTATGGTTTTATGGAAACCATTTAATAGTTGAACTCAGGTTTAATTTTGTAAGAGTATTGCTAACACAATTTATGGTTGCTTTTTAAATATTTATAAAATCTTCCATCACAAAACTTCTGACCAGCTATAATGAGTGTTGACTGTAGTATATGTAGTCTGCATATTTTAGGGATACTTATAGGTAGGCTTATTCAGCAGGTTGCTGTGTCTGTAACTCAGAAGCGTAACAGCCCCAAGGCACCCAGGGAAGCTGCAACACACATGGACAGTAGCAACTTTAGTTGCAGTCGAGTTGCCAATGCAATTGTGTGGCTGTGACAACAGTAGCTTTTTTCCACTCTTCTCCCTCCCCAAGTTGTCACCTGGGACAGCTGCCCTGGTCACCCCACCCTAATTATGCTGCTGGTATAACTGCTCTAACTCCTGGGGACTTCTTGGATAGGTACAGGTTAAATATTACAAGTAACTAAGAGCCTACCTATCACCATAACTGAGAAGGTGGCTACTTAACTGCAAAGGATTTCTTGATGGAAGTTAACCAGCAGTTTCTATTCATTAATCAAGGCAGATGCAAGTACACAAAGTGATAGAGTTACGAGCTTTTATTTTAATATAGCCGTTTTAATGTAAATTTTCAGACGTCATTCTGCAAGGTACTGAGTGGTCTCAATTCCCATTGACTCCAGTAGGAATTGTAAGGGTAATGGCATACTGCAGGATCAAATCCCAAGTATAGCCCTTCGGTTTTTAGGAAATTCCCATGGTGAGTATAGGAGGACACTGCCTTTCCTTACGTGGTTGCACAACTTTCTGTTAAGGGTGAGACCGTAAAACCCACAGTCCTGGCCCTGGTTTGCTCCCAGTGAAGTAAATGATAAATCACTGATTGACTTGAACAGATAATTTTAATCTCGACTACAAAAACAGCAGAATTTGGGCATGGACAGAGGAAATGTTTATACCAGCATGATTTGCATTATGCCAATGTAAAAATGGCAGTGAACAGATTATGCAAACCCCTAAGATAGGGTAACTTCACACAACCAGGTGGAGAATTATTCCAAAAAAAAACCCAACAGAAGTAAAACTGGAATGGTATCACTTCATACAGGGGGAAGTCATTTGCTAAAGGGCAAGCAGACGGTTATCAGTTTTGCTAGTCACAAGCAGCAAAGCACAACAATAGCTGCCAGTAGTGCAAGCTGTGCTGGGATAACTGTACATCTATGCATTCCTGATCTTGGTGCAATTTACAGAATGATATCAGTTACCCTAGGGCAAGTGCTTGTATGTCTGTACCATTAAGCCAATATTTAAGCCTTTAACAAAAATCCAATTTTAAAGTGGTGTTTTGGCAATCAGAGCCAGTGGTTAATTAATGCTGCAGTGTGTAACTTCATTATCTTGTGTATAGGACCTAAAGAACAAGCTTGTTCAGCTGATGTGGAAAGACTGGAAATTAGATGTGCGCCAGGCAGCTGCCCTGGCACTGGGGCACATGAAGTTTGGAAAGGAAGTTCATGACCAACTCAGGTGATAGTCAGCTATCTTGGTAGCTTTGCTATTGTTAGAAAAAGATCAGCGCTATTATCACCTAAGTCCTTTGTTACTTTATCAGCCTGCTGCTGCACTAGTATTTCCTTTTTAAATATTAGAGTCTATTTAAACTTTATACTCAGATCCTCAAAATTATTTTGGAGTCTACTCCCCTCAATGAGGGTTAGGTGCTTAAATACTTTCAAAAATCTACGCCTAAATTGCCAGTGAATTATGCCAGGTTTGTGACAGCGCAAACAATGTGGAATTAGGAGGTATTCTGTAAATCTAGGCTATGACAGTCCTCAATCCTTCAAGGGGGGTCAGGTGGTGTGGACACTAAGGCACACTGTTGACAGTCTAGAGTTCACAAGTTTGAGGCCATAACAGAAGCACTCATGGAGTGGCCCTGTCAGATTCCAACAAATCTATGAATTCTGCTAAATACCTTGTCACACAAGGACATGAAAAAGGAAATGATCAGGCCTTCAAATATATTCTGTATTTAGGAACCTTTTAAATTAAAATTATAGCCATAATAATTGCAAGAGCATTCTTTCACAAGCCCAGAAATTGTTACATAGACTACTTAGAAACTTTCATGGGAAAATAGTTACTTAATACACTTGTGTAAAACAAGATAGATTGTTGTTGCTTTCAAGGACCTGTTAAGTCCTACTGTAGGGTACAATACAATACAATTCAAATACAATTCAAATAAGAATGAAGCAGCTATTCAGTGAGTGTAAACTGAGGGTAGCTTTTAATCATACTGTCAGCCAAGTGATCAGACTAGACAACAACAGGGATAGGGCAGGATTAAATACATATCCAAAGTGCACTTCTATTCTACCTTTTTATATGCTTTAGAAGCACTTAAATCGAGCCTGCATCACTGCCCACAACATGTTCAATATCAATAACATTTGACTGCAAACACTTCACAATTTGTGGATTAATTAACTTATTTAATCATAAGATTCCTACATACCTTCTCAGGTATGTACCAGGGTTTTTTTGTACTATCCTAAACACTTTTCTTATCCCCTATGTCAGTACATACTGATTCCGCCCATCTCAGGATGTCCTTGATCAAATTACAAATGTTCTGATACACTATGACAGACAAGGTTCTTTGGGTGAATCTGATATCTTTTATTAGACCAACCCAAATAGTTGGAGAATAGTTATTAAGCAAGCTTTCGGGTTCAAAAACCCTTCGTCAGGCTAAGGAAGTTTCAGCAGTTGGTGTGTGCTCTTCCTGGATGGAATGAAAAGTAGATACACTGTGACAGGGGTTTGGGTTGTAGCCGTGTTGGTCTAAGGACATAGGCAGACAAGGTTCCTTGTGTGAATTTGATATCTTTTATTAGACCAACCCAAATGGTTGGAGAATATTTATTAAGCAAACTTTTGGGTTCAAAAACCCTTCATCGGGCTAAGGAAGCTTCAGCAGTTGGTGTGTGCTCTTCCTGGATACACTGTGATACACTCTGGCATCCACAGAACTTCAGACTCACACCCTTTTAACTCTTACTGTTCTGAATTGCCCTATGGTCTACAATGAATCATAAAACCATGAAAAATTAGGGTTGGAAGGAACCTCGGGAGGTCATCTAGTTCCAGCCCCCTGCTCAAAGCAGGACCATCCCCAAGTAGATCATCCTAGTTAAGACTTTGTCTAGCTAGGTCTTGAAAACCTCTGAAGATGGAGACTACACCACCTCCCTGGGTAGCATGTTCCAGTGTTTTGCTACCCTCCTAGTGAGAACATTCTTTCTAATATCTAACCTAAACTTCCCTTGCTGAAACTTGAGACCATTCCTCCTTGTTCTGCCTTCTGCCACCACTGAAAACAGTCTAGCTCCATCTTCTTTTGAACCCCCGCCTCCAGGTAGATGAAGGTTGCTGTTAAAACCCTCTCAGTCCCCTCTTCTCTAGACTAAATAAGCCCAGTTCTCTCATGTTTTCCTCGTAAGTCATATGCCCCAGGTCCTTCACCATTTTTGTTGCCAATTTGTCCACATCCTTTCTGTAGTGGAGTGCCCAAAACACAACACAGTACTCCAGATGTGGCCTCACTGGTGCTGAATAGAGGGAAATTATCACTTCTCTTGACCTACTGGCAACACACCTACCAGGGCAGCCCAGTATGCTGTTAGTCTTCTTGGCAACTAGGCACATTGCTGGCTTATATTCAGCTTATTGTCCACTGTGATTCTCAGGTCCTTTTCTGCAGAGCTGCTGCCCATCCAGTCAGCCCCCAACCAGTACTGGTGCATGGGATTGTTCTGTCCTAAATTCAGGGCTTTGTACTTGTCCTTGTTGAACCTCATGAGATTAATTTTGGCCCAATCTTCCAATTTGTCTAGGTCACTCTGACTCCTAGCCCTACCCTCCAGTGTATCTACTGCTCCCCCCAGCTTGGTGTCATATGCAGACTTGCTGAGGGTGCACTCTGTGCCATCTTCCAGGTCATTGATAATGACATTGAACAAAACTGGCCCCAGCACCGACCCCTGGGGCACTCCACTTGATACCAGTTGCCAACTAGACACTGAGCCATTGATTACTACCCTCTGAGCCTGATGCTCCAGCCAGTTTTCTATCCACCTTATAGTCCATTCATCCAGCCCGTACTTCCTTAGCTTGCCTGTGAGAATGTTGTGGGAGATCGTATCAAAAGCCTTGCTAAAATCAAGTTACACCACATCCACCAGTCTCCCCACATCCACGGAGCCAGTCATCTCATCATAGAAGGCAACCAGGTTGGTCAGGGATGTCTTGCCCCTGGTGAATCCATGCTGACTCTTCCTAATCACCTTCTTCTCCTCCAAGTGCTTAGAAATGATCCCTGAGGATCTGTTCCATGATTTTTCCAGGGACTGAGGTGAAGCTGTCTGGTCTATAGTTCCCTGGATCCTTTTTCCCTTTCTTAAATATGGGCAGTATGTTTGCCCTTTTCCCATCACCCAGGACCTCTCCTGATTGCCATGAGTTTTCAAAGATGATGGCCAGTGACTCTGCAATCACATCACCCAACTCCCTCAGCACCCTCGGGTGCATCCCATTCAGCCCCATGGACTTGTATGCATCCAGTTTTTCTAAAAAGTTCTTAACCAGCTCTTTTACCACTGAAGGCTGCTCACCTCCTCCTCAAACTATGTTGCCTGGTGCAGTAGTCTGGGAGCTGACCTTGCCTGTGAATACTGAGGCAAAGAAGGCATTGAGCACTTCAGCCTTTTCTACAACTTCTGTCACAAGGTTGCCTCCTCATTCAGTAGGGGTCCCACACTTTCCCTGATCCTTCTCTTGCTACTGACCATACTTGTAGAAACTCATCCTGTTACCCTTCACATCCCTTGCTAGCTGCAACTCCAATTGCACTTTGGCCTTCCTGACTTCATCCCTGCATGCCCAAGCAATGATCTTATATTTTTCCCTAGTTATTTGTCCAAGTTTCCACTACTTATAAGCTTCCTTTTTGTGATTTAGTTTACTGAAGAGTTCCCCGCTAAGCCAAGCTGGTCTTCTGCCATACTTGTTAGTCTTCCTGTACATCGGGATGGTTTGTTTCTGCACTCTCAGTAAGGTTTCTTTAAAGTACAGCCCGCTCTCCTGGACTCCTCTCCTCATCAGATTGGTTCCCAAGGGATCCTGCCCTTGAGTTGCCTAAGTGAGTCGAAGTCTGCTTTTCTGAAGTCCCGGGTCCTTATTCTGCTGCTCTGCATCCTTTCTTTCCTCAGGCTCCTGAATTCAATCATCTCATGGTCACTGCTGCCCAAGTTGCCATCTGCTACTGCATTCCTCACCAATTCTTCCCTGTTTGTGAGCAGCAGGTCAAGAAGAGCATGGCCCCTAGTTGGCTGCTCTAGCATTTGCACCAGGAAGTTGTCCCCAATACTCTTCAGAAACTTCCAGGATTGCCTGCTCACTGCTGTATTGCCCTCCCAGCAGATGTCAGGGTGATTGAAGTCCCTCATGAGAACCAGGGTTTGTGATTGGGAAACTGTTGCTAGCTGTTTGAAGAAGGTTTCATCCACCACTTCCTTCTTGTCTGGTAGTCTATAGCAGACCCCTACCACAACAACCCTTGTTGTTCTCCCCTCTGACCCTAATCCAGAGACTCTCAACAGGCCTATCTCCAGTTTCATACTGGAACTCTGAGAAATCATATGGCTGTTTTACAAAAAGTGCAACTCCTCCTCCTCTTCTCCCCTGCCTGTCTTTCCTGTTTGTACCCATCCATGACCATGCTCCAGTCATGTGAGCTCCCGCCAAGTCTCTGTTATTTGAATCACGTCATAGTTCCACAATTGTGCAGGGACTTCCAGTCCTTCCTGCTTGTTCCCCAGGATCCGTGCATTTGTATACAGGCACCTGAGGTAACTAGTTGATTGCCCTGATTTCTCAGGAAGTGTGAAAGCACCTCCCCTGTTGCCCCCTCCTGCTTGCTCTTCCTCCAGGTCTCCTGCTTCCTCATTTACCTCAGGGCTTTGGTCTCCATCCCCCAGCAAACGTAGTTAAAAGCCCTCCTTCTCAGGTTAGCAAGCCTGTCTGCGAAGACACTTTTCCCAATGTTAACATTTCATCTCATTAACACAGGCTCAACTTAATTTTTAGATCAACAAAATGAAACTATTTCCTGTCCCAACTAGTAAATGTGGGGAAAGGTGCTAAGTTAGGAACCTCTCTTCTAAGTTGGGAAAACTTTGCAATCCAAAGAAATAAGGAAATCAGAGGGTGTGGACAGGCATTATGTTTGTGTTGGGAAAAACACTTTTTCCTCAGCAGAAATAGAGAATGTATGGGTGTTCAAGCAGCTTTCAGTAGAAAAACCCCCTAGTAATTCTATCACAAACTGTTAGCTCTTGAAACAGAAACTTTGCTGTTTTCTAGTGGTGTGTGTGATACCTGATCAGTTACACATAGCATGTAGGGCTGTGCGAAGCTTCAGTCCCTGATTCGATTCAGCAGAGATTCAGCCCGATTCAGTGGCCGAATCTCTGAATCCAAATAAAGTCAGAGGACCCTTTAATCTGTTTGAATCGAATTGGAACCCTCCAATTTGGAGAGATTCGGAAAGATTCAGCAATTCAGACATAGACACAACTCTAATTCTTTTTTCTACACATCTCAAGGTTGCAGGCGGCTCATGAATGCTGAGATGCTGGGGTGTATGGAGTGGCCCATAGAAGCACAGGGGGTTTCCCAGCACATTTGGCAGCAGACCCGGAAGTGGACCAGAAGCATTTCTGGTCCACTTCCAGGTCTGCCAGGGAGCATGCTGCCCCCCTATCCTCCCCCCCAGCTCAGCAACTGGTGCCTCCTGGGTCTGGGGGGAAACCCAGGCTCCCCACAGCTGATCACTGGGGGGGGGAGGGGGGCATGCACGCTCCCTGGCAGACCCAGGGTTTGCTGCCAAGCATGTGGAGGGTCCCCCTGCACTCCTGTGGGATGCTCCATGTGCCCCAGCATCACAGGATTCACAAGCCGTGGTGGTACCTCAAGGTATGTAGAAAAAACATTTAAAGCTATGTCTATGTCCAAATAGCTGATTCACCGAATCAGCATCAAATCTTCAGATTCAGATTCTGCTGAATCAAATCAGGGACAGTGATCCTAATCAACGAATTGAATCACTGTCCCCGATTCAGGCCGAATCCGAATCCAAATTGAATAGGGCCCGCTTCACATACCCCTAATAGCATGATGGGGTTCCCTAGGAGTCTCAGTATCCCACAGTCTTCCACTCTCCCTCCCCTCTCCCAAAGAGGAGGGAGGAAGGGAGAGAGAGTGACTCACTCCCTGGGAACCCACCAGGGAGCCTTGTGAAGACCTTGCTACCATGACTCCTTGAGTACCGATTCCCACTGTTTTATGTTGAGCAGCTCTTGGCACTCTGGGGCTGCTCAAATGATGGCACTAATTTCTGATGTCCCTGAGGCTCCCCAGGACTGTTCAAGAGATGCTGGGAATGCCTGGGGGTGCTAGGATAATGAGAGCAGTTCTCGCTTCAGATATTTTTACAGTGCTAAGAATGTCCTGGAAACTCTAAGCACAGCAACTGGACAGCTGTACATACCCAGAGAATTTATGGATCAGCAGCTGAAGAAAAATAAGGGTTTGGGTGAATTTTGTGGAGCTGTTTATGTGCATCCCTCATTGTTAGTTTCCAGTTCATAAAAAGGATGTGGCCTATAAAGAATATGTAGCCATATATGTAAAGGGAGTTGGTGGAAAATCAGGAGTCATTTTTGTGTGCATCTTTCTGAGGCATGCACACCAGCTCTAACAGTCACTCATTAAGTGTGTATCTGTGCTCTCAGGGTGAAGCTGAAAAGGGGAGATTGCCGGACAAAGGTCGAAGCTCTCTCTTTGATTGGTTGGCTACGGTTCATGACAGCTAAGCTACTCCCTGGCTTTCTCCAGTGCTTCTCCAATGACTTTGTTGCAGTGCGGCGGGAAGCTTGCCTTACAGCTGGAGCCCTTAGGATCAAAGATGAGACTGTGAGTGGCAAAAACCCTTTATACTGTTCCTGAGTGCAAAGTGAAAGCAGCTTATGCTTCTTTTATTTTATTTTTGCTCGTTAGAAGGAGGAATGTCTTGAGGATGCTGGTGATACAGAGCTGAGTAATTGTAGCTTGTGGATATTTCTTTCCATACAGAATTAAAAATAATGATGTCTCAAATGGCAGGGCATGTTGAGATACTGCAAACAGGTATACAAATATGGGTAAAGGGGACAGTGGAACAAACTGACTCAGTCAAGAACTGTCTTTGCTCACTGCATATATACATCCTTAGACTTTCACCTGGAGACCAAACAACTATGAAATGTTGAGGTAGCTTACAGAAAGTTTAGTTGACATTTGGAATAATTGCTCCTAAGTTTGCAGTCATCTCATCTCTTCCTAGTTGGAACCAGAACAGAACCCTGAAGAAAAAAGAACTTTTGCAGACTATATGTCTGCATTGTCAAGTCAAAGATTCTGTGAATTTCTGTGGCAAGCAAAATAAATAAATAAATAAAGTGGTCATCAAGGCCAGTAGTTCTGGCACTACCCAGGCAGGTTCTGAATTGAGAAGGAATCAGTCCCTGTCCTGAAAGGGCATGTGTTCTTTGCCAGGAGTCAAGGACTTCCTGTAGAGGTTATACCAATAGCATATTGCTCCTCTCAACCCTTCTGATCACAAATCTGATGATTCTCTACAAAACAAATCCTCTTGTCTCCAATTACCATCTCCTGCTTTCTTAACTTCCCCTTCTAGCTACTCCCATATCACCTTACACACACCAGGACAATATTCCAACTAATGGGCTGCAAAGCAAGCTTCCTCGCTCCAATTCCTGGTCAAAAACCTTCAGAAACCCATCTTTTTCCTGAAGCATTCCAAGTATAATGTCCATGCTCTACCCTGTGTGAATTCTGTCCTCTATTGTTTTCACATGTTCTGTTAGCCTTTAAACTCTTTAGGGGAGGAATCTGTTCAGTGTGTGTTGCAGGTTGCATCCTATACAGCATCATATGTATGTATGATCCTATATGTATAATAAATCATGATAAGAATACCATTAACAGTGGTACTCTTCTGTCTCAGGTCCTTAAATGCCTTTTGAAGACAATGCAGACTGACCCTCACTGGAAAATCAAGGCCTTTGCCATCAAAGGTACTGCAGAATTTGTTGCTAAAAAGCCATTTCCTTAAAAGACTGTTCTTCATGAGGATTTTAATCATTTACTAGGTTTTTAAAAGAAAATACATTTTGAATTCCAAAAATAAGTTTTAAAAATAAATTTTAATGCTAGACATGACACCCATGAACAGAGTAAATCTAATAGTAACATTATACCAGTGTCCTTCAAACAGAGTAAGAAATCTAACAAGGGACATGTATTCTGAAACTTTGCTATTCTGTGTGTCCTACAAGGACTGACTGTTAACATTTTAAATAAGACCATTTGTCTAAATTCCACACCAGGAAAAAAAACCTTTTCTGATGGAGTTTTTGTTGGAAATAGGACAGCATGGTACCCAAAGCCACTGCAGTCCAGCAAGAGAAACAATCCCTACCATGCTATAAATTCTTCAGTTATCAGTTTTAAATGCCAGAATCCAGTGTAGCAAGTATGGGCAACCTATACAAGTGTCTAAAATCCAAGATAGTAAATTAATTAATTCATCATTTGGATTTTGTAATCCATGTATAATTTGAAGGGTGCAGCATAAATCTTGTAAAAGCTTATGCTAATTTTCAGTCTTGTCCCCTGCCAACTCCATGGCTTTTCATAGAATATTTGATCAGATACAGAACCTTTGGTATATCTTAAAGGCCTGCTTGGGAGCTGTCCAAGGTATCTAATTGAATCTACCTCAGCTATGCTTCTCAGGAATTACAAAACAATCATCTGTAAGGATTTATGAGTGACTGGAACAAGACTTGAGAGGGTACTGCTGGAGGAGAGTAAAATAATCAGTAATCTCATGGCCTTCAGATGAAGTGTAAAGCATGTCTTGAATTCAGCTTTTCCACAAATCTAACTGAAACAGTAAGAGAGAGAATGTTGAGTAGGTGGGGGGAGAAGAAATGAAGGAATAAAATAGAACAGTAGACAGAGAATGGGAAGGAAATTAAAAAAAAAACTTATTACCTTGGCAATGCCTGGCAGCAGGGGCCCCCCTGGTGGCAGCAGCAGTGAAGAGGCAGTGGCAGCCCCTCCACTGTTAGCACTTTTGCATCGCCTATGCTCCTAGTCCATCCTTCCTGTCTAAAGGATGCATAACACAGCTATACTGTTATAGGTGCATTAGATGTAGTGTGAATGCTTAGCCTTTCAATCTATTCTCTGTATCAAACTGAAATGTTTACAAGTCACCATAACAGGATTCTTCAATTTTATATATATTTTTTGTTTTCCTGTATTGCTGCAGCCTTAGTATTTTCCACACCGTGATTATTAAAAAGTGCATCTCTTAAAGCTTGCTACCCAACATAGTCACTCAGTGAAATCAAGAAGTGCTGCATTTCAAATATTTTTTTTTAAATGTCACTTTCAGAATCATAATTGTCCTGTGAATTTTTTTCCTCCACAATGTAAACAAATCAAGTGATGGATTGCTGAAAAGGATGGGGTAAGGTTATGACCAGTAAATAATTATAGCTGTGCAGGCTAAGAAGGATGTAATCAAATTTCATGCCTCAGAATATAAACCATTACCATCTGCTACTGAGGTCCCCTCTTCCTCTCCTAGGCAGCACTTCACAATTGGCCCAGAGCACATTACTTGTTTACCATTTTTTGCAATAGTAACACAACTATCTGCTGAAGACCTCTTCTGACCCTGCAGGTAAACACTGTATTTTCTAAGATTCTACAAACATTAAGTCCTTTAGAAACCTAATACACAGAAATAAGCACCTGAGTTAATGCTCCCACCCAGCTCCTAGCAAGGAAAATCATCAGATGGAAAATCATCAACATCATTTATTTTTTCTATCTTTGGCAGCATTGGGCCAAATAGGCCATGTTAGCCCGCAGCTGAAACGTCTTCTTCTTTGGGCTGTTCACTATGAGGAGAAGCCAGGAGTACGAAAGGAGGCCTGTCGTGCCATTGTCACCCTCCACTTACAGGATGAAAGTGTTCAGGCCACCTTATTGGAGAGGGTGATTCTGGAGCCAAATGAGATGGTCAGAGAGTGAGTCAATGTACATGCTCTGGCTAAAGAAAGCTTCTCTCTCTTCCTGTTCCTTTTAGCAGACACCGCATTTGAAAACCAAGCAGCACACTGCACAGTCTCATGAATGCTGCATACTTACAATATAGCAGAGATTGTGCAATAAGTGACTTGGAGGATGCTCCCCAAGTCAATTTTTATCCTACACACACCTCAATTAAACCTCCCCCACAGACTCCAAAGCCTACCTTTCCAAGTTCCTAAAGTTCATCACTTGGGATTGCAGAGGTAGATGGAAGGAAGTGTAGATGTTCTTCTGCCACATCATTATTCAACCCCCTGCACCCACTTTACAAAATTCTCATCTCTGCCAAGACCTCTACAGTCAGGAGGTGCTTCTGTGGGCCCCATCGCTGTCTCTTGTCTCACTTAGGTTGTCTAGACTGCTCTAGACCTGAAGTTGGATGTCTTAACTTACATAGGGAGGATCAGTCAGACGTCTCCGTTTTACCATAATTTCACAAGTGAAATGAAATATAAATGCTCTAATTCTATGAGTGTTAAACTGTGGTTCATAGTACGGTTGCTAATAGACAATGGAAAGGAAAAAAACTGGCTGGCAAAATGGTGCTCATTGCGAGCATTAAAGAAAGCTAAAGATACCTGTAATGGGGGCCTGCTCGAGGCTGATCTAACCGTGGCCCACCCACCTGTTCCTGGGCTAACCGCCCGCCTTTTCTCCTGCCATGCCTTTTTGTTAATTAGTTAATTAGATGTTAATAAGCGGCAGGATGCCCATTTCATGCCCCAATGCCAGGGGGGCGCTATCTGCAGCTCCATTCCTCCCCTACACTGCAACCCAAACCTCACAGGTGGCATCTATAGTTCTCCTCATCACCGGCCCCCACACTGGGCCCCAGAATCCGACTGTTGAACCCCACCTGGATTCCTCCCCTCAGGTGGTCTCTTCCACCATCATACCGGGCACCATAGCTCCCTGAACTAATCCCCCTTTGGGTGTGATCCCCCCCACTGGGACCTTCGGCTCTCTAGCGCTGGCCCACCTCCAGGCCAGTTGGGACCCCAGGCATGCAGCTCTTGGGCATTCCTTGTGGTGGGCCCCCAGCCCTTTGACCCTTCCAGTCCTGGCCCCAGCTTGGACCAGTCGGGGGAAGCTCAGACAAGCCTGAGTCTATGGCCCTTATTCGTTCTCTCCGAGGGTCCACCCTCCGGGCCCTCCCAACAAGGGGTAACCCACCTGGTTGTGGGGGCTAGGGGTTAAGGCGCCCCAACCCACCTTTCACCAAGGTGGTAACTGGCCTGGCATTTCCTGGGGGCTCCCGCGCCACTGGGAGCCCCACCAGGCCACCCACTCCCGGCAGGGTGCAGTTTTCGGTTATGCCCAGGACCAGGAGCCTCCTGACCATCCCCGACAGCTCCTCCCTCACCTCCAGGTGATACCAGCAGTCCTCTGGCCAGGCAGTGTTGTTGCCTGGCCTCCAGCAGCAGAACTCCCCTGTTTATATGGACAGCCCCAGATCCAAAAAGGTGACCCTCATCAGGCACCTGGCAGCTGCCAGCTCCAGGCCCTTAAAGTGGCAGGCACACACTGTGCCCTGCCACAATACCCAAGTACCTTTCCAATATTGATTTTTTTTCCTTGTAAGCAATTATCATAGATGCCACAGACATATCATGGATTCTCAAATGTGAAGCAAGAGATCCAGGAAACACTACTAAATTCTGATCTATATTATGGATAAACATTGAGAACTCATGCCTTAATTAAAATTTTAGTCGTTACACCTTTCTCTTGATAAAAAGTAATATGAGATCTTTCAAGACTAAGGTCCCAATTCTGATTGTGTGTGTGTGCATGTAGATAAGATCAAACTAGCAGCTCCACTGACTTCAATAGTTAAGCTTGATCTTAACCCACAAGAGGCCAAGAAGTGATAACCCTGTAACAGATAACATCTGTACCTAAGACCAGGGCCTTAGGACCAGTCAACCTATCAGTTTTGCTTCTCAGTGGAAAGCCTGCATTCCAGCAACGTAGTGTGTTGTGACACTTCTTCAGAAATAACTTCAGGGGAAGAACATTGTCCTTAAATGTGTGTACTGAATGAAATATGGGTAATATGCCAGCACCTAAAAAGTTTAATGTGATAATCATACTTCCCTGATACCCTCCTAGAACCCCACCACATCTGCTACTCCTCTATAATTCTGTACTCTCAAGGCAAAATCTGGTGATGGACTCATCCATGCCAGTATGGAAAGAACATTCTGTCTTTCAGCCCCTTACACTACTCATAACCTCTTACCTCGATTTCACACACAAGAGGCTAATGAGAAAATTCAGCACAGATTGGAAGAAACTTGGCTTGTGTCCTGATAGAACAGTAACTTAATTTCTCCTCATAGTTATTTTTTGATATTCTGCCATGTATATGTAATAAATCTTCTTATCACTTCTATTTAGGGAAATGAATCGAGCTATGAAGGCTCTCAACTTTCAACATAAGGAGGATCAGAAAACAGTTGAGAAAATCAAGAATGAGGTGATGAGATACAGGGCTCTGCTCACAGATGAAATTTGGTCTGAACTCTTGATTAAAGGACAGGAATAAAATTCCCACTTATTGATAAGGGGTTAGGAGGCAAGTGATCTCCTTCTGAGCATCTCTGCTACTTCCCTCTCTACATCCCTATGCGACACACTGCTATTAGAATTGTCCCAGCTAGTGGATACATATCAGAAGACAGGAAGATAGGGTTATTCAGAGAGAACATGGAATGGAGATAGCCTCAAGTGTATATCGGTCAGAGTCTCAACATAGCATCATGTATCCAGGTTGTAGCCATGTTGGTCTAGAGGCAAAAGGAATCAGAACTCGTGGTAGAGGTGATCTCTTTTATAAGACCAACTAGATTTTTGCAAAAAAAAATCTTTAATTGCAAGCCTTTGGGCACAAACACCCTTCATAGATTCATAGATGTTAGGGTTGGAAGGGAGCTCAATAGATCATCGAGTCCGACCCCCTGCATAGGCAGGAAAGAGTGCTGGGTTTAGATGACCCCAGCTAGATGCCTATCTAACCTCCTCTTGAAGACCCCTAGGGTAGGGGAGAGCACCACCTCCCTTGGGAGCCCATTCCAGACCTTGGCTACTCTAACTGTGAAGAAGTTCTTCCTAATGTCCTGTCTAAATCTGCTCTCTGCTAGCTTATGGCCATTATTTCTTAACCCCCAGGACGCCTTGGTGAGTAAAGCCTCACCAATTCCCTTCTGTGCCCCCATGATGAACTTATAGGCAGCCACAAGGTCGCCTCTCAACCTTCTCTTGTGGGGGCTGAAGAGGTCCAGGTACCCTAGTCTCTCCTCATAGGGCTTAGCCTGCAAGCCCTTAACCATACGTGTGGCCCTTCTCTGGACCCTCTCCAGGTTATCCACATCCTTCTTGAAGTGCGGCGCCCAAAATTGCACACAGTATTCCAACTGCGGTCTGATCAGCGCCCAATAGAGGGGAAGTATCATCTCCTTGGTTCTGTTCGTCATGCGTCTGCTGATGCACGATAAAGTGCCATTAGCTTTTCTGATGACTTCGTCACACTGACGATTCATGTTCATCTTGGAGTCCACTAGGACTCCAAGACCCCTTTCCACCTCCGTGCCACCCAGCAGGTCATTTCCTAGGCAGTAGGTATGCTGGACATTTTTTCTCCCTAGGTGCAGCACTTTGCATTTCTCCCTGTTGAATTGCATTCTGTTGTTTTCTGCCCATATGTCCAACCTGTCCAGGTCTGCTTGTAGTTGTTCCCTGCCCTCTGGCATGTCCGCTTCCCCCCACAGTTTTGTGTCATCTGCAAACTTGGACAGAGTATGCTTCACTCCCTCGTCCAAGTCGCTGATGAAGACATTGAAGAGTATCGGTCCAAGGACTGAGCCCTGCAGGACCCCACTGCCAACACCCTTCCAGTTCGATACCAACCCATCCACTACGACTCTCTAGGTATGACCCTCTAGCCAATTCGCCACCCACCAGACTGTGTAGTCATCCAAGTCACAGCCTCTTAACTTGTTCACCAGTATGGAGTGGGATACCGTATCAAAGGCCTTCCTGAAGTCTAAGTAAACAACATCAACCCCTACTCCTGCATCCAGGTGTTTTGTAACCTGGTCATAAAAAGAGACTAGATTAGTCAGGCATGATCTACCTGCTACGAACCCGTGCTGGTTTCCCCTCAGCATAATTTTTCCTGCCGGGCTTTTTCATCAGGCATAGGAGAAAAGATTGTAAAAGTTCTACATAGGAAAACTTTTACAATCTTTTCTCCTATGCCTGATGAAGGGTGTTTGTACCTGAAAGCTTGCAATAATTTTTTTTTTTTTTTTTTTTTTTGCAAAAATCTAGTTGGTCTAATAAAAGTTATCACCTCTACCCTGAGTTCTGATTCCTTCAATGTAGCATCACTGCATTTGTCCTTTTCTGTTGTGTATCTTACTGCAGACCTGCATGGAGCTTAATGGTGCTGCCTGAAGCCTGAACATTTAAAAAAAAAAAAAAAAGGGAAAGAAAGACATTCAGTGAGAAGGCAGCACTACAGAGGAATTTCAACTGCCTGTACATCCCACATGCCCTGTACACACACTGTGCACATTATGATCCATGCTCTCCCATTTTAGCCAGTTTCAGTAGAAAGGACCAAGTACAAAAAAGTTTAATTTTTCTCTTTTTAAAAGTGGAAAATACTTAACGTCTCTCTCTCCCAGTTGTATGTAAACCAGGCTGTATTAAGAGCCATGTATATTACATAGTGGTACAGCATTATTTTATTTTTTCCAGTAGATTCTGCTAGAATCTGGACCTTTGTTTTTCTATTTTCCACCTTCATCGTTGCAAATAAAACCTTTCAAACATCATCCCAGGGTACCCTATTCACCTTACAGCATGAGTAGGATTACTTGGGAAATAAAGTTTCTACTCAGTGGGTGCAGCTACACGTGTGCTTTAATGTACAGTAGCCTATTTTACTGAGCATTAAAGCATCACATAAAAAACTCTGCTAATACGCTACTGCACAGTAAGATAGGCTACTGCATATTAAGCATCACTAAAAAAAAGCGTGCTTTCGCTGCTGCGCATTAGGGCAGCCAAACGTGCATTTATTTAGTACCTCACATTGGAGGTACTAAATGTGCATTAGGAAAAGTGCATTAATGCATGTGTAGATGCACCCAATATGGATAGTATTACAGCCTGACTGGATGTTACTGCACAAGTTCCAGTATCTTATCTGCAATCTCTAACCATCTCTACAGTTCCATTAATGTTAAAAACTTGGGTTGTCCCACATCCAGGAACAAAAGCACGTAGTTCCCCTTCCAGTTTCTAAAAGGCAGCTGTGTTTTATCAGTGCAGTTAGCACACATTGAAAGTTTAAGGATCAAGTTAAAAACAGAAATTAATACTAAACTAACAAATAATGATAACTGAACAGAGTTATTGGTCATTTTATTGACTTGAGACGTGCAGATATTTTCATCTGCTGCAACAAAGGGAGAAGGCCTTTCTGCAGAATTTTCATCTAGTTTTATGAAGGATACACAGAGCTTTAGATAAGGCTCTTGCGAATACACAAGAGCTTTTTTTTTCCCCAATGGAGAAGAAAGTAAATTGTATCTTCTTTTGCATTTGCCTTGTAGAGGTTATTTTAACTACCTCCACCCCACAACATTTAATTAATTTCTAAGAATTTACTTATGCATGATGAAAAGGTGGTGACAGTCCCACCAAAATCCTGATGCAATAGATCAGATGTTTTCACAGTTTTGACCCCATTGGTTAGGTGAATAGCAGAGGGCTCTCTGTGGACCAGATCAGGCCCTCTGTTGTCCTAGCATACCAGAATAAGGCCCTACACGCCTAATCTATCACACAGGGCTAGATGACAGTGCCAGGGGCTTATGGGCAGGGTGGGTTGATCTATTCACTGTATTGCTTCACAAGGAGCTGGCAGCAGGGTTTAATTACTAGGTTTAACAGCCCAACTGCAACATGTGCTTACTTGCCTTTCTGCTATAACAATTGAAGGTAAAAAAAAAATTACTGATATTTGTCTGCCTAGAGTTCCATGAAGTAGAATTTTCCAATTAGAAATGTAATGATTTTTTACATCTGTCCCGCATGTGTATGTTTTTGATCCAGATTTCCAGCCTCAGCCAAAAGGCATTGGTGACCCAGAAACTGCTGAAACTTGAAGAGATTATAGACCATCTGTGGCAGAAAGCCGATCGAATCTATCATGCAGAGGAGCATAGCTCTGACTACAAGGATATACTGGAAAACCTGAGGGCTGCCCTTGAATCCACTTCCATTGGTAATCCCTGCATATGGGCTTAGATAGGATTTGTTTTTGGGACCATCCCCATAGGCCTTCGTTATTAGTGAAACGAAGCTGTGTCATTCAACATGCACCACACCAACACTGCAAGTTATCCAAGGAATGGACAGGGTGTGTATATAAAGCTTTACTTTACTAGCTAAGATTCCCAAGGACCAAATTCTCTAGTCTGCCAAGGCCAAGCAGTACAAAAAATCCTCAAGCCATCTGGAAATAGCTGGCAGGGAATCTACCCTATCTTCAACACTAACTGCCTTTCCCACCTTACTTCAGTTAAGGAATGACTGTTGCGTATCTTTGACATGGATGGAAAGGCATGATGGAGCAGAGTGCCACTAGGTCCAATTCTCTACTGGCACAAAGTCTACTATGGAGCTTGTACCAGTGGCAGAATTTGGCATGCTTTTCTACTCTAACTTCCTGTAAAGCAGTGCACTAGCAGATCACACACAGAAGTGGCCATCACTTGTACATCACATAACTAAGGACCCACATGTTTGCCAAACAGAGTTAATAAGTTGCCCAGAAGTGGTGCTTTGAATTACCATGGGAAAAACTGGGCTGGGGTCCTGAGTCCTATGGCTGATAGGAAATAGTTTTATATGAATTATGGAAAAAGGAATTGGCATGCCTATAAAAGAGCTTGAGATACTAAGTACTCCTGCTTAGAATCATGAGCCGTTTCTCATGGAAAGGCAGATTGAAACTACAAAAACAAAAATCTAACAGCATCGTTTTACTTCTTACATAGCAATATCTGGAAATACCCATTTCTCTGTAAGGTTATAAGCTTGTATCTACTAAGTAGCATAGATCTTTTGCAACATAGGTAAAAACTGTTCCTGTGTCACCTAGTGTGTTTTAAATTAGGTTAGTGCAACTTACACCTAGAGGAGAAAGATGTAGGTTTTCTTCTCCTAACAAGAAGGGATCTGTGAAATAGTTCCCCACCCACAGAGCTTCTTGATATGTTAGTTAATACCTCCTTTGAACTCCCTGGGTACATCTACATGAGACATTTACTATGGAACAGACTAATTAGCTCTGCAGTAAATGTCTCTGCATCTACATATGCAGCCCTATTAGAACACAAGAAACTAACTAACTCTGCAGTGGGATAGTACTTCTAAATACAAGTACTATGCTATTGCAGAGTTTTTTTTACTCTGCAGCAATGCATGTGTAGATGCTGATGTAACTGGCAGAGGCACGAAGGGGTTTCAGTACAGGGGCTGCCTACTGGCTAGCCCCACACTGAAGCACCCTTGTGCCCCAGCCAGCCCCTCTGCAGCATGTTGAGCCAGGTCAGAGCAGCCCCAAGCTGGTAGGCCGACTCCCTGGATCTCCTGCCAGCTGGGGTTGCTCTGACACAGCTCAGTGTGCTGCAGTCCCAGGCGCACATGGAAAATGCAGCGTCTGGGAGCAATAAACTCTGGCACGATATGCACTGGAGTTAACGGCATCACATTAATACGCAAACGTAGATGTGCCCCGTGATACATTCTCTCCCCCTTTCCCATCATGAACTTGCTCTACAGGTTTTTAGTGCTAAATCATTCATAACTGTGTAACATGGTAAAGCAATCTGCATCCATAATTTAATTTTCATATATTTTACAAACTACTGAAGAGCTTCGTTTGAATGCTGCCTGAACAGAGCTATCTTTAATGTAACTACATTCAAAACTATGTAGCTTAAAATCAGTTTAGTGTGCCTTGAAGCTATTCCACCAATGTAAAAGCTGCACAAGGCATTCTTTGGGAATCTCACGACATCCAACTATGCCAATAAATATATATTTACTTTCAAACCAGGAAACAAACACAAAGCTTTAATACAAATTACTCATTTGTGTAAATCGAGGGCCATGTTTATGACAGTATTTAACTTTTTAATGACTCAAAAGCCATTGACACCTCACATAATTAAGTCCTTTATGAATCTGTGATTTATTGATCTGAGTGAACAATTGTTTAGATATATGCTCTACTGCACATCGTTATCAAATGCCCATATAGATGGCCCAAATAGCCAGAGCTGCAGTACAGCATTCAAATTGATTATTAATGCCTCTTCATACAGCAAAAAATGCCTCTGGTAGTCTTAATGCAGATTACTCCAAACCATGTCAAAGTATGAACTGGTAGACCTTATTCTGTCTCACGTATGTCAAAGGAATGTGCAAACTAGCTTGCAGAGAGTATTAGGGAATAATTACAGCAGCTGTGATAACATTTAAGTCCATGCCACAGTGGACATGCTAGATACCTGCTTCTTGTGTACTTATTCTTTAGAAAATGTTTTCTCTTTCTACCCAGGAGAAAGCTATTCTTCTACCACAATGACTTCTAAGATCTGGACCCCCAATTCAGGTTTACCAGTATGTGCAAGGTAGGAACAAAACAGGTTTATTTCTTTCCAAATCAATCTGCGTTTATTTTGCTCATAATACAAACAGCTACACAGATACTAGAGGTTTCTTGGTAATCAACAAGCCTTTCTCAAACAAAAATGTGGCCAAGGAAACCTTTTCATCCACAGAGTTACATGGAAGGGTGTTCACAGTGACATACTTTGGATAGGAAGTAAGCAGAAATTCGATGCCATCTGTGAACTCAGGATCTATCTGCAAGTACTTGAGCTCCTCCTCATGGTACACTCTTGAGTTTTCTGTTGTGTAATACAGCACCACGCTGTTTTCATCATTACACAATCTAAGGACACCATGATGGAGCAGCCGTACCTGAGTCTCTTTTTTTATTGGTATATCAACATCAAGGGCACCTCCATCTTCCCATCTGGCTGGAAGCCCATGTACACTCAGCATCCTTTCACTTTCTGTTAGCACTGGAGGAAGACAATCATGAAGAAACGACTTAGCTTTCTGATCCACTGCGGCATCGATTGGTGCATAATCCACCAGCTTCTTCATCAAACTTTGCACCTTTTCCATAAAGGCATGTCGGCGAGAATCAACCATGTCTGAGTTCTGGACCCCTGTGTATTCCAGGTAGTCTAAAGGGAGCCCTTGCCTGTACTCCACATCTTCCTCTATGGCCATCTGCAAGGCAGCTGGGAGGAGTTTCTCAAGTAGGTCTCCCCAGGAGTTCCTTTGGTAGGAGGATACTGTTATGTGGAGTGAGTGTGCATCAGGCAGGCAGTCCCCTTGATGGATAAACCCACGTGGAAAGTACAGCAGGTCGCCAGCTTCAAGGACGGTCTCCAGAACAGGTTCCCCAATTTCCGACTGAGCAAAGTTGGGGCTCGAGAACTGGGGCAAAACCTCAGCCTCACTGCGCGGGGCGTAGACACGCCAGTGCTTCTTCCCTTCCAACTGGAGCACAAAGGCTTCGATGTCGTCATAGTGGGGTGCGAAGCCCTGCGTGCCAGGGGGCGTCAGGTACACATTGGCACCCACCATGCTCCCGAACTGCTCCTGGAGGATGGAGAGGAAGTGCCAGACAGTGGCAGAGAAGGCCTGCGGGTTTAGCAGCCGCAGGGAGCAGCCGCGGCAATAGAAGTCCCACACAGCGGCTGGCAGTGCCCGGCCCACAGGGTTGTGGGTCTCCCGGACTCCGGCCACATAGCTGGTCACGTCCAGGTGGAGCCCGAAGCGCACGCGGCCGCCTCGCAAGATGTCATCCAGCTCTGCTGTGGAGAAGAGCCCCTGGTAGTAGCTGGGCTGGTGCCGCTGGATCAGGAGGGGCTGCTTCTCCCAGCTCTGCTCCAAGAAGTGCTGCGGGGACACCGGGGCCAGCATCCATTGGAACAGCCGGGCTCCACGCTGCCTGCTGTGCGCCACCTCGCCCAGCTCCCGCAGCACGGCCTGCAACTCGGGGCTCCTCCCTCCTGCTGCTGCAGCGCGGGGCGCCGGAACTGGGCGGGTCTCCTTCACCTCGGACCCCTGGCCTTGCAACGCGGGCACGGACCTCCTCCCCAGCTTCCCCCCGGCGGCCTCCGGGCTGGGGCCGGGCGCTCCGGGCTGCGGCGGCGGGGCAGGACAGCTCCCGGCCCCCGCTCTCCTGCTCTGCTTCAGCCGCTTCCTCACCCGGCGGCTCCGCGGGGACAGCGGCAGCCCGCGCCGCTCCAGCCCCGGCCCCGCTCCGGCCACGGAGCGATAGACAGACAGCGCCGACACACGTGCGCCCACCTCCATGCTTCCGGCCGCCCTCCCGGCCCAGCGCGCATGCGCAGCGGTAGCGTCACGGCCGGGGTGCGCAGCTGAGGCCCCGCCCCCAGAGCTGTCCCCGCCCACCCCAGTGGTGTTGTGTCTGCTGGTCTACGCTAGGTTATTTTGTTTCGAGCCAAATATGACTCTTGGCAGGGAGAAGCTAGCTGGTCTTTGCAACAGCAAAACATTCCTGACCCCCAGAATCCCCTGCAACAATACTGCAAATATTATCTTGTGAAATGGTGCAGCGTATTTTGGGATTGCTTGTGGGTTCATTCATTCCTAGCTGGAAAGATTTCTCCACGTGATTAACCACTGTGGCAATTAGGCCCCCTCTACGCATTACAGGTATCACACAATTAACTGGTGAAACCCCTGGCCCACACGGGGCTCTCAGCCCCAGCTGCACCTCACACAACTAGAACCAGGAGTCCTGTCAGTTGCTGGGACTCTTGGTCCTGGCTCCATGTGGCCCTTGTGGTCTCTTTCAGCAAAGGCCCAGGATCAAGCTTCCCCTACACCAGCAATAATGTGTGGTTAGATCTAATATGTGATCCCAGAGACAAACAGCCCAAAGCACTAACTGTGAATCTTTTTTGTGTAAAACTCGCATAAAAGTGGTCATGAATAGGGACTGGGAGCAGGGGCCAGAGGCAGAGACTCCTTCTCTCAGGCTGCTGAGAATTAGTAGAAATGAGACCAGTGCAGGTGCTTTATATTGGGGCTAGGCATAACCAGTAAATACATATCCATCTATTGGCTGTGCCTCTGTACATCCTTGCCCCTACTCAAAAATACTTTCACAGGACTAAGGCTGAAGATTGCACAGAGCTTGAGAATGGAATGGAAACAATATCGTGGTTTAGGTCAGGGATGGGCAACCTTTAAGTATAAGGCAGCTGGGTCTGAAGATGGCTGCTTATCCCACCATTGTCACTGTTACTGCCACCACTGAGTCACCTGCCACCATCCCAGCCCTCCCTGCTTTGTACTCAGGGCTGCTGAGCTTCCCTTCTGCCACCGCTGCTGCCATCCCTTACCTCTCACCACAGATTCCCATCATCACCTGTTATTGCCAGCAACAAATTCAGCAGCAAGTGAAGCAATATTTAGAGTAAGGGGGTGCTCAGGAAAGAGGGCAGGTAGAGCTGGGGTTGCAAGTGGTGTTTCAGAAAAACTGTTCAGGAGCATAGGAATGCAACTGCACTGCTCCTCCAGCCACAGAACTACTGCTGCTGTCTTAGCTCCATAGTCAAAATCATGGTCAGAGTGTTAGCAGAATTTGCAGGTCTTACCAAGTATTACCTGACAGGGGTCACAATGTGAATGCTTCTATGTCCCCCACAGCTCAACAGAAAACTCAGCAGAAAACACAAGTATGTGCCTTTCATCTGAAAAACTATGGGCACTTTTACACATGTTCCAGGGGTGAGGGGTGTAGCGGGCAAACTGAGTTATGCTAAGGCTCTTGACTGTAGTGTAGGCCCTCCCAGAACTAAGCAATTAAATTGTACAGAGTGCCTTATAAGGCAGTGGGAAAAGTGAGTGGTGTGATTAGTATAGTAGGCTAACCAGATACAGTAGTTTCCCTAAAGGAAAGGAAACCAAAAACGGTATAGGATTGGAATACCTTATCTGTATCAGAAAGCCCCCTTTTCCTCTTGCCTGCAGTTGCTTTCCCCTCCTTGGATATGTTTCTCCTCCTCTACCTTTTCTTCCTTCCTCTTTCTTTCACTATAAGATAAGGAATTGTGTTTTAAAGTTAGTATGTGTGCATTTTGTATCTCCCCTTGTATTTTGGTATTTTTATCTATTTGTGTGCCATGGCATTACTCTTGTAGCTTAAATTTTATACTCCTCACCTTTTAACTAAATGTGTTTAGTTTCAGAAGTAAGTTATAAAAACTGCCACTTCCCTGTATCAGGCGGGCCCCTGAAAGAGCAAGTGAATCAGTGATTGAATGCGTAACACAGTAGCAGGCAACAATTAACAGCTAGGGAAACCACAGATTAACCAAGGGAAGAAATCAATAGGAGACAATGTAGCAACTGGGAATTCTCTAAACTTCACTGTTCAAGGGCTAGAAGCCCTGGTCTGAGTTAATCAATGCCGGGGACCAACTTTTGGGCTGAATATCTCCAGATCAACCACTCCCAGAGCCCTATTCAAAATTCATCAACGGACTCCCAGACCTGCATGTACATGCAGATGACCCCTGGGGCTGACAGATGCCATCCAGTAGCCACTGAGGGGGAAGTCCCACGAGGGTCAACGACCCCTGGATTGGGCAAACTTGAAAACTGGGGAGTCACCAAAGTCTGCCAAGGACAGATAAAAAGCAGTGAAAAGTGACCCTCAGCGGTGCCCTCTTGATCTCCAACTTGACCAGCACCCGACCTGTCCAGCCGGAAGGACCAGCCAGCGACCCCCTTCTGGAGGATAACACCACACTGGAAAAAGCCTCGACTGGCCATCGACAGCAGACTCCAGTGCCTGTGCGATAGGTATACCCGACTCTTGTAGCTCACTATTGTGTGTGTGTGTGTGGGGGGGGGGACCAGCCCCAAGGTTTATGATTTGACTTCATTACAGTGTTTCAATCTGCCTAATAAACCAGAATTTTAAGGATCCTGAGCTGGACATTTGTAGCCAACATATCTAAAAGGATGAGATAAGAAACTTGAGGACTGGACAATTTGAGGTGAGAAAATTACAAAAGTAGTGGACAAAAAAAGGAAAATCTGTGTGTTTTGCATTGCCACCCTGGAGAGACAGGAGCAACCTTGGGATTCTTGTTCAAACAACAGGGATTCCAGAAACTAACATCCCACTGTTTCCCCCAAGGACATGGCTTCCATGTCGGGGTCCAGAGGTACCAGACCCCAGCATCGGGCAGGTAGTGCTGAGGCCTCGGTAGCTACCTAGCTCACCAATGGCGTGGAGCTGCTGCTCTGCAACCCCTTGGCCTAATGGGCAAGCCACAGTCAGATGTAGCAGGATCTGGCCATGGTTGCCCAGGAACACCTGTCCTGTCCACTGACCAGTGTTCTGTGCAAGAGGGTGTTCAGCATTGCTGGGGATGTTGTGACACCCCACCACACCTCCTTGGATCCTGGCTTGGTGGAGCAGCTGGTGTTCCTGAAGGTGAACCTCCCACTGCTGGGGTTCCCTAAGCTCCACGTGCAGACTGAGTTAGTGCCACCCTCCTCACTCTGCCCACACCTATTTCCTTTTTAAACTTTTTTTAAAAACCATATAATGCCCCACTCTCAGAGCTGGAGGTGACACTCACTCTATCACCAGCCAGCAGGGGAAGAACATGTCCCTGCTGAGCTCCCATACCAGGATGAACTTGGAGGTATGGACAGGGGCTATAGGAAAGGAGGAGGCCCCAGGTCCTGGGCATGACCTAAAACTGCACCCTGCCAGGGTCAGGAGGCTTGGTGGGACTGCCAGTGGTGTGGCAGCCCCCAGGAAATGCCAAGACTGCAGACCTCCCTGGTGAAAGACAGGTAGGAGGCATGTGAAAACCTGCAGCCACCACATGCATGCACAGTCATAGTTTCATAGTAGGTAGGGTCGGAAGGGACCTGAGCAGATCATCAAGTCCAACCCCCTGCCATGGGCAGGAAAGAATGCTAGGGTCAAATGACCCTGGCTAGGTGATTATCTAGCCTCCTTTTGAAGACCCCCAGGGTAGGAGTGAGCACCACTTCCCTTGGAAGTTGGTTCCAAATCCTAGCTGCCCTGACTGTGAAGTAGTGCTTCCTGATGTCTAGCCTGAACCTGCTCTCACTCAACTTGTGGCCGTTATTCCTAATTACTCCTGGTAGTGCTCGGGAGAACAGGGACTCTTGTTCCTAGCAGGTCCCCCCTGGTAAGTTTATAAACAGCAACCAGATCCCCTTTCAGCCTTCTCTTGTGGAGGCTGAACAGGTTCAGGGAAAGCCCAGATCTGTAAGATCTTTGAGAGGCCTGAGGCTTGCTGGTTACAGTGGAGTTGTGAGGCTCCAGGTGAGCTTAGCTGCCTGGGATGCCATCTGCAAGGCATGGGCTGCAGTGTAGGGAAGGTACGGAGCTGCAGAATGGATGTCGCCCCTAGACATCAGGGGCCTAAATGCTTACCCTTAAAGCTTAGCAAGCTTTCAGGTTTAAAATCATTCATCAGGCTGAGGAAGCATCTGCAGGTGGTACATGCAGTCTTCCTGGATGGAAGGAATAGTAAAAAAGCCAGAGGCTGGCATGCAATGCAGGCAAGAAAGCCAGTCAGTGAAAATGTAAATTGAGGTGTCAGGGTGAGGGACAGGCTGGAGTGGGGGGAAAGGGGGATGTAGCAGGTAAAAGTGGAGAGGTACCTGGGGAGTCAGATGTTGGGGAGGTCATAGTTAGTGGTGTGCAAAACAGGCCCTATTCGATTCGGATTCAGATTTGACCTGAATCAGGGACAGTGATTCGATCTGTTCATTTGGATCAGTATTCCTGATTCTATTTGGCTGAATCCGAATCTAACGATTCTATGCTGATTCAGTGAATCAGCCATATCGGACACAGGCACAGCTTTAAAAGTTTTTTCTACATATCTTGAGATAGCAGCACAGCTTGTAAGTGCTGTGATGCTGGGGCAGATGGAGTGTCCCACAGCAGTGTGGGGGGCTCCCCAGCGTGCTTGGCAGCAAACCCGGAAGTGGATCTGAAGTACTTCCAGTCCATTTCCAGGTCTTCTGGGGAGCGCGCTGGGTGCCCCTCACACCTCTGCTGGCCCAGCAGTTGGCCAGGTGCCCCCCCAGACCCAGGAGGCACCAGTCACTGAGCTAGGGGGACATGGGCGGGGGGGGGAGGGGGGCCCAGCACACTCCCTGGTGGACTCGGAAGTGCTTCTGGTCCACTTCTGGGTCTGCTGCTGAACGTGCTAGGGAACCCCCTGTGCTTCTGAGGGATGCTGCATCTGCCCCAGCACTGTAGCGTTCAGAGCCTCTGCTACCTAGAGGTATGAAGAAAAAACATTTAAAGCTTTATCTATGTCCGAATTGCCAAATCTGTCCAAATCTCTCCAAATCAATTCAGAGAGATTAAAGGGTCCTCTGATTTGGATTCGGAGATTCAGCCACAAAATTGGGCTGAATCTCCACTGAATCGAATCAGGGACCGAAGCTTCACACAGCTCTAGTTATAGTGTGTCATATATCCAATGTCTATATTGAGTCCATGAGTTTCTGTATCTAGGAGGTTGATGAAGTGAAGTTCATAGGCTCGTCTGTAAAATGTGTTTATCTAGGGACACAGGGGATTCTCTATCACTTTAAGTCCTAAATAAAGACTGGATGGATATCTTTCTAAAAGATGTGCTGTCTCAAAAAGAAATGATGGGCTAAGTACTAAAATTACTTGGTTCAGTTTTCTAACCTGGGCAATCCTATATGTTATACTAGTTGAGCATAGTAGTTTCTTCTAGCCTTAATTCCTATGAAAGTTTAATTTTTTTAATGTTTGGAAAGTGTTTTGCAATTTTCAGATAGAAAGTGCTACATGGAGGCAAAGTGTTGTTCATTATTTTTCATTACAAGAGCAATCACAGTTAGGTCAACTCCAACTTTGTTGCATACAGAAAATCAGTAGCATACCAGGAAATTATTCTGGGTATTTGGTCCAAAATCCTTCTGCAGCCCTTGTGTAGGGTTTCACCTGTATCTTTTTTCGAATTTTGCTTCATTTTTTTCATTTCAGTACTATGTGGAAACTCCATCAAGTCCCTGGACATGAAAAGCCATCTTACTATCACTTGACTCTCACCACAATGAAGAGGCAATCCTGTAGCAGTAAGGAGTCAATCCCAGCAGAAAGGGGACAACCCTCATCGTCACTTTGTAGGTAGAAGAAACCATCTGACTTCTTTGACCAATATCAAGTGACTAGAGAGTTCCCTTGAATGACTCTCGCTGTCTTCTGCAGGACAGAAAGTACAGGAATTCTGACCAATCCCCAAACTCATGAAAACATACTGCTAGACTTTGGCAGCTGTGAATGACCTTTGACTGGAAGTGTGAAATATCACTTGATAACTGGATTGTTTTGTGAGTTGTTTCTCCATAAAGTTGCCTTGCTCTCAGCAGACATTTTATATGCAGATCTTTTTTACTAATAATGTTAGTATGTCTCTCTCACTGGAGAAGGATAATAATGGGATATTGTTTATTGGACAAACAAGTCTGATAGTTTATATACATTACATACAAGCTTAGGGGCTTAAAAATTTATTTCCTCAAACCTGTTTAGGATAGTTCAGTATAAAGGAATCACATACCTTACTAAGAGCACTTCTTGAGAACAAATGAAAATTAACATTTTCCACATACTATTTAATAAAAATGGGTAGGTGAGATTAAGGACCAACAGGTACACATCTAAAGCACAAGAACGTAATGTTAGGCCAGACGCAAGATTCCTGGGAAGTGTAAAATCTTAGTACGCAGATAGAACGACTGCATTCTATTTAGTGGATGTTTTTGTTCAGATAGGTTTCAGAAGGAGATTCTAAATGCAGTTGGCATAATACCTTCTGGAAGTACTAAAAGGAAGTACTATGCCTTGGAAGTACCAAAAGGAAGTACTAAAAGATAATGCAGTAACTACCCGTATTGCGCCATGCGCACTGAGCACAGTTATTTTTAGCTCCTACATCACTGTAACAGCATGCTACATCAGGAACACGTTGCTACAGCGACATAGGGGCTGGTCACATGTAGATGCCCATGGACACTACATCGCCATAGTGCTTTGCTACAGCAACATGGCATTATGTGTAGACGTGCCCATTGAATCACAGTTATTTGTCCTACCTGAGATGTGGCAGTTGAGACTGGGGCAGAGGTGGGCAAAATGTGGCCTGTGGGCTGGATGTGGCCCACCAAGCCATTCTATCCAGCCTGCAGGGCCCCTAAAAATTTAGAAAATGAATATTTATCTGCCCCTGGCTGCCTGTCATGCAGCCCTTGGTGGCTTGCCAAAACTCAGTAAGTGGCCCTCTGCCTGAAATAATTGCCCACCCCTGGTCTGGGGCCATTCAGGGACTGAGGCACTGATCAGGGTCAGGATGGGTGAGCAGAATTTAAAAACAAACTGGGTCAGGAAGCAAGGTCAATCTGAGAGTGGAGTCTAGGAATGAGTTGGGTCAAGGAGCTGGGAAGTCAAGCAGAGTGGAGTCTAGAAACAAGCCAGGGTTTCCAGCAGCATTGCCATCAGTAGCTGGAACCAAAGTGAACTTCCTGGGCTTTCCAGCTGACCAGCAGGTGATGGAGAGATGAACCAGAGGAACCCTAGAATAAAGGTATAATGCTGGAAATGGATTTCTCTGATGCATAGAGTCTCGAGGTGACCATGGATGTTCACCTCCAGAGTGGTGATCCCCCACTCCCATGGAGCTGGACACTAGAGGTGAGTCATCTGTAGTCTCAGTGGTCTCTGGCTTGAACCGCTGTTGTAATGGGATTTATAGGGCCTGGGCTACAGACTCTTTGATGACATTGCACACTACCCCAGAGTCCAGTAAGACAGTCAACAGGAGGATTTGACCTGGGACTTGGAGGTGGATGAATAGCTGTAACTGAGGGTTCTGTGGGTCAGGTTTGTTGCAGGATTCTATTACTGAGTGAGGGGAGTTTGTGGAGACTGCAGCTGCCCCACCTTATCGCATCTGGGGTGGCTTATTTGCATGGTCCCCTCTATTGAGGCAGAGGACACCCTTTGGAAATGCAGGTTGTGTTGGCACTTCCTTTCATCTGGGATAAGGCAACACTACCCCTTCCCCGAGTTAATTTGCATGAGTTTGGAAATAACCACTATGGGGCAAGGACCTGGAAGGGGTAGGGAATGCCTTTTTCCTCCCTCCATTCCTGGAGGGAATGGTGAAGATGTGCTGCCAGGTCCATGAAGGCACTGAACCCCAAAGGCATCTCTACTCATGCCAGTTCATTTTTTACCTCATCCTGCAGAGCCCACCAGAAGTGATAAAGCTAGGACACCCCATTTCAGTGGTGTTTGCTATGTAGCAATGGAAAAGAGATGCATAGGTGGTGGTAGTCCCCTGCCTCAGTGAAGGTTCCCTAATGCTGTCCATGCTCAGTGAGAGTCAAACATCATGGAGATTTCTTGAAGGAATGCTTCCCAGTCCTAGGGAACAGGGCTGTCATGCTCTACCATAGACTTATGACAAGGCTTATTTTTGCCTGATCCTTGGAGTAGGTTGAGCAAAGAACAAAAGGTGGCGTTGGATAAGAAACCCCTTGAAGCAGCACCAGTCCCCACATAGCAGGAGAGGGGGACAGGACAGGACCTGCAGGACAGGCCTGAAGCACAGTTATTTATTCCCACAGCTGCTGTGCCTCTTCCAGCACTGGCTATTCTCCTGGTGGTACACAATCTAGGACTGGAGGGATTGGTGATTGGCCAACAGTTGCTGTGTCCAGGCTTTTAGGACTTTTCAGAGACAAACCAGTTCAGATGATCCTACCTAGCTTGCAGGTCTTCCCAAGGCTGCAGCATTCAAAGCAGTGAGTCTGAGGGCACCAGCACAGGATTATGTTCCATGCTGAGCCTTCTTCATTGGGGTAGTTCAGGCAAACTGTCACATTGGGGCATGGATGATCATGTTTGGAGCCTCTCCACAGATCAAGGTGCTAACCAGGGTCAGGATAGGTGAACAGAATCTGAGAACAATCCAAGAGCAGGGTCTAGGAGCCAACTGAGTAAAAAAGCCAGGAAATCAAGCAGAGATTAGAGTTGAGGAGCAAGCCACAGGGACCAGCAATGCAGTGTTGGATCAGGTTAAGTCCCATTGCCAGTACCATATCCAGGAAGTTTGGCATCTGGGGCAAGCCTGCAGCAGCAGCCTGCTCTTGCCCCACACACAGATCCGGGGGGCACATGTCTGTCCCCCCTCCCCCCCCATACTTGCCTGGGAGTGCACACAGCAGCAGAAGCCGCCCTTCCTTCATCCCGGCGCCCCCCCAAAAGAGCTGCTCGCATCTCTGTTGCACACCCTGCCCTGGCTGGCCAATGCCTGTTGGTGTCGCTTCCCTTTTACACCCAGGGCGTTCACCTCGCTCACCCCCCACCTCCCTTTTCTATGGTACTGCCTGTTGCCCAAACACTTTATGGCCCTACTCAAGGGTTTATATGGGGGAAGTCAAGAGTCAACTGACCTTGGCTGTCCACTTTGATGACAGGGAGTGGGCAAAGGGTTAGGTCCTGTGGCTTTAGGCCAACTTGGATCAGCTCTAGGGTGGCAGACTGGGTTGAATGGGTGTGTTGGTTGGGTTGAGGCCATGGCCTTATGTTATTGTGGCAATGTCCATGCTCTATCTGGGAACTGTCTTCCTATTAATGTGCTATAATGAGTTCTATAACGATTTTATAAAATATCATCAGTTGTTATTTTGAGCTGAGCTGGGTTGCTTTGTATTCAGACAGTCAAATATAGACAGACTTATTTTCTAAGGTTTTATTACCCAAGGAAGAGAATGCAGGCTAGGTTGGATCCAAGTTTGCTTTCATACTTCTACTTAAAATAGAAAAGGGAGATGCCAGGTAACAAGCTGTATCTTCTTAAAGAATTCCAAAAGCTAAAGGCTGTAGGTATATTTAAAGCCAAATCTACCCAAATGTCCTCATTCTCACTCATCCATATCTGTTCTCTTCCCATCTCTCTCCCACAGAGAGCTTCCTGGAATCATAATGTAAATGGCTTTGTATTTATTTTTTATGCAAGTTATAGGAATTTTACCCATTACGCACGATTGCCATCTTTGACAAAAGGCACTTACCTACCTTCCAGTTCCATTTCAGCCAGAAAGACGCTGTTCAGGTGGAAAATGTGAAGAAGTTTAATGGGTTTTAATGTATTGTTGTAGTGAATTATTAAAACATCTATGGTCAATAACAAGGTTCAATATGCCAGAGGAGAGTTTGCATATTTTTTATTATGAGAACAGACTTTTATGAAGGTAAAGGATCCAGTGGACAAGTGCACTTGTTATTCTCGAGGATCAAGCCTTCTGTTATGTTTGTGTTGTCTCTGGCCTTGTTAATTTTCTGGTTATTTCAGACCCTACCACTAGGTGTCAGGCATAGAACAATGTTTCACCCATACATACATTTTACTGCTTCTGTATGTGCAAACATTATGGGAATAATGAATGGAAAGGACAATATATGTATATGAGCTTGTGTATGTATATACATATATTTATTTTTTTTGAGCATGGAAGTCTAAGTATCATAAAGATGAGGCCAGTATGTTTGTATATGTGTATGCTGTAATGATTCATCCTATTTTTTTAAAGTATACTTGTTTTAGAGGGTTCATATCACCCAGCACAATCCCATCAACTGAGATATTTTACTTGAAATGGTCCCACAACAGAACTGAGATGAAAACACTCCCAAACATGGTAGGAAGAGCTGAATTCTGTGAATTAGTTCCATCTCCCATATTCAATGCATGAGTGTGCTTAGATTGTATGGTCTCACTGTGTGGTAACAAATTGAAGGTACATGAAGGTTCAAATGCCCTGTTATTATCTATGTTTAAAAATCTGACCTTCTGGGATATAGGCTGTTTAGTGGGAATTACTCCTGAAATTGGTCTACAGCAGGGGTGCCCACACTTGGAGTACATAAAACATCTCTGGGAGGTATGCGGGAGAAATAGTGTAATGGTGGTTTTAATTTTCATTATAATCAGCATTTAAGGGGTTAAAGTATAAAATGTATGGTGGTAGAGTACGTGGGCAGCTAGTGAATCTGGAAGGAGGTACGCAATAAGAAAAAGTTTGGGAACCTCTGGTCTAGAGTATCTGATTCTTCCTCAGAATAAGAAGTTTAAGAATCAATCCAGATTCTAATCTCACTTACACCAGCACAAATCTAGGATAATTTTAAGAAGTTACTCTGCATGTTCCCTACTGTAACTGAGTTCAGACTCTAGCTCTGAAGCTTTAACTTTAGCATGTATGTGACTGTTTATTACCTTACCTCTGTATTATCCTGGGTGCAAAATTATTAACACTGCCCTTTTTAATACAGGACAAAGACAAATAATGGAGGTAGAAGCTGGAAGTGCTGCAGAGATTTTTTTTTCTTTAATGGTGCAGTGTTTCTATAGTGCGTTTGACTTTTCTGGTGTCAGTTATTTGCAGGAATGAAGAGTTAGCTAACTATTTTTCTGTGCTATGTGACTTTTAGTAGATGCTCAGTGTTACAAACTGCACCTTCAAGATGGTTAAATGCTTTGCAGTTTTAATATTAGGTAGGATGTACATGTACAGTGGACTCAAACTCCTCTCTTGTTCAATTCCATTGACATCACTGGGGTTACAGTGGAGTGAGTTTGACCCTGTATTTCTAGTAAACTTTATAAGCAATTGTACCAGGTTGCCTAACTGTAAGTTCAGTTGCATCACAAAATGCCCCTAGCTTTGTGTTCATTATTTATGCACTCCTATTTACAAAGGATCTTAGGGTGCTCCAGATCCAGTTTCATAATCTTCATAACAAGCAGACAGCAGGAATATATCAAGGTCCAGCACAGAGGCTCATTAGTAAGGACTACATTTTCCCATCTTGTGTGGCTATGTAAAGTTCCAGTTGCAGTGGGTTCAACAGCTGTTCAGAATGATAGAGTTTATGGAGATCACACAGGGATCTGCATTTACTGCATGGTGTGGAGTTTGGTAAGGATTAGAAATGGGATTAAATCCAACACTACAGAATTTCACCAGCCCTTGTCCCCCTGAAAGGGCAGTTTGACAATTATTCTGCAACCTGGGTTAAAACACTATATCAAGAGTAGCTCAACTTGGAGTTCTTGCAAAAGAACCAAATGCTGAGAATCCTTAGCCTTCATGGAAGCACTGTGCACTATGAATGACTCTGGTGAATTACTTTGGTACTTGAGGCTCCTATTCCCTGTCTTAAACCAATCACAAAAGCTGTAAATACTCATATCAGTGTAGGCACCACTGGGTGCAAATCAGAAGTTAAGTGCTATCCTGGTTGTTTTCCTCCATGTGCTGATATTTTAAGGAAAGTTTTCAAAGGAAAAGAGTAATCCAACTTAAAGTAGTTGAAATAAATAAAGGGAAAGGAGCACAACATTCCTGTGAATTAATAGGTGGTCGTCAGCAGCTGCTTGCTCATACATACTAGCAACTGGGGGCTCAATTAAACATTCTAATTAGAATTCAGCACAATATAACTCTGGTTTTATGAGCATATAAAACACGTTGCCAAGAGCCACACACATTTTATTTAAGAGGACATAAAAATGTGGGGTAACAGCTTACTAAAAAGCCACAAGTGCCTTCTGAACAGAAAAAGAAATGCCACTTTGAAGAGAGTTAGGGGTATATTTGTTTTGTGACTCCATTCAACTCGCCTCCCCAAGAATTGTAGTCTTGTAATGCAACCCTTAAACCATGCAAGGACTGATCATGCTTGGGTTTGAGTGACCTTCACAAATGGGAGCAGAAGGTGCATGGTATCTGGTGGGATTGGGCTTGTGGTTAGTCTAATTTTTCACTCTCCATGTGATTGTTCAGCATAATGCAAATTGCTTGGCACATCCTCTTTATTTCTGGCAAAGCATTAATGTAAATCAGTCACTTTTAGAAAGTCAAATTAAGTTTAATTCTTTTTCTCATTATTACTTTGTTGGCAACCTGAGCTCTGCACTGTCAATTTTGCTTTAGTGCCAAAAGCAACACTCATTATGGAAAAAGAGCATTTTAAGCCTGCAGTGATAGGTTTTCGTATACCAAAACCCTGACAATCCTGATCTCCATTCAGCCCAATTACATCCACTATGTCAGCATTGTAAGGACATTGGGCAGGATTGTGAAACCTTCTCTTTTAGCTGTAAAGTCCACAGCCAGATAACAGGACTGAGAGCTAACTCAAAAGACTGTTTCTCAAGAGCTGTTTTCCAGCCCCTCTCATCAGGGTGAATACACTCACTCACTGAAGCATCTTTCAACAGAAATCTTGGCCTACCTCCAACTGCCTCTCTCTTTTCAGTGATTTCCTCCTCCTCTCTCTGTTTGTGGTCTTCAGTCCTAGTTATCTTGTACACAGAGCCTTACTGAGAAAATGAACTCTCCCAAAATCTGAACAATCCAATTGATATTAATTTATAAAAATAATCATTAACAGGCCCAGGGACCCTGTGAAACAACTAGATTGGACACAAGAAAAGCACAAACAACTCGGCTTCTCCCTCCTCCTCCAAATTAAAGTAAAATACATAGAAGGTTGTAAATTGTTTTTATTTGATGTTTCAGTTTTTCTTAAATTGGAAGTCAGTTTTAGCAAGCCTGCAGTGATACGAGGTTGAAAGTTAAAACTGGAGATAGATGATTCTACTCACATGTTTTGTACTATTATTTCTCATTCCCAGTGGGATGCTGCAGCTTATTTGGGGGGCATTTTTAGGGGTATTTTTTATATTTGTGATACACACGATCTAAGATTTGGTAATATTAAGCAGATACCATCTGCAGTATCTCTGTAGCCAGTGACTAAACACAAAGCTGCAGACTCTGAGAGTCCCAACCTTCATGCTTTTCACTGGAGGGAGAAGGAATAAGTGTGCATGAGAGGGAAATCCATATAATAAAATGAAAGAGAAGAGAAGCTGGATGAAGTAATTGCACTATAGGATTACCTTGTGCATGCACAATTGAGACAAAGGGTACAATCAAGCTGCCCTCCCCCATCCATCCTATGTGTAGTACCAGCACAATCTTTTCATGGGCACAAACCATGCTCTTGACAATCTATTTGGGCAAGGCTTTTTCTCCTAATAACTATTCTAAAAGATTCAGACTATCTTCCTCCCATCCCTTCTGTATTAACCATGACCAATGATGCATTACATTGCTTTGTTCATAAAATGGATTTTGGACCCCTTTCAAAATGCAAAATCTACTGCATACCAATTTGTCGTTTACTCCTTCAATAAGTTCCTAACAGAAGAAAATGTCCTATGATTTCACTGATTCCTGTATGACATGACTATATAATTTTATTTATACTGAGGATTTTCTGACATCCTTCCATGCTCTGTCTAGCAGTACAGTATTAGCAAGGTGGAAAATTCAGTGCAAACAGGATGCATGTGTTTTAACAAGCACATCATTGAGTTCTGTTCAGAGCAATATAGGAAAAAACATCATTAACTTTCTGTCCTGTCTTTCACCTTTGCTAATACAGGTGGGGCTGTGCTGATGCTACAGAAACATTGAGAAATGTTAGGAAATTCTTGGGGCCTGTTTGAACATACAAAGCATGTTGCTTTATACCTGTGTAGTCAAAGTAGTACAATTCTTTCTGGACGTACTTATACTGTTAAAAGTATAGCATACTGTGTATGCTAGTATAGCTTATCCCTATAAAGAATGAAAGAATGATAGAGCATCCTGGCCCTCATTACGTCATACACAATGAGATTACATAAGTTAGATTTATTTTGTAACGCAGAGGGCCAGTCAGAGAAAACTAAGGTGAGCCATATCAATATCTGGTTCACTGCAGTGAAAACGTGGGGCTTGTAAAATAATAGTAAATTCCTAAATTATAGAATCCTTAGGAGAAATGGTACAGATTTTATTTCTTCCTTTGTAGCTATGGAAAGGTCTAGAGTTAAACTGAATCAATTCACTTCTGCTGGGTAGAAGTAAGCAGGACTCAAGGAACTGAGTCTACAACCCTCCAGAACCCGTGAAGCTCCACTCTATTGTGATTGTTCCTAGGTTGATGCTTTTGGGACAGGGCAGGAATAAAAATTGGGTGGAGTTTTTGGATTTGCTATGTAGACCCTGCTAGCCATTCATAACCCCTAGAATTCATAGGTTATCGTGGGGCTGTCCAACCGACAGATCCCAAGGGGTTAAACTACAGTCCCTGGACTCCTGATCCAAGTGATAACTCCTCCCTTTGTTCTCTTGCTGCTGTTGCCAGAGTCCCAAGCCTCTCCCTTCCTCCTCCAGCTTCCACTGCCTGCCCCCACCCCTGGAGCAGTGAGGCCAGTGGGGCTGAGGGACCCCATAGCTAGAGGGCTCAGGGGACTTGGGGACCTCACACATGTTGGAGTTGGTGGGATGCAGTGGGAGTGGCCCACTGTGCAGCAGTAGGGGACTATCACATCCGTGCATGTAGGGGGTCTGCATAGCAAGGCATGCCTATGTGGTGGGGCTATGGTACACTGGGGGCACATGCACTGTGGGGAGCTTTCCCAGTGCATTGTGGGCCCATGCAGTGCAGCAGGGGGGCTTGCATGGTGCAGTGTGCAGCCCATGCGGCATGCACTGGAGGTATGTGACCTACACAGTGTGTGACTGGGGTCCGGTGACTCCTGCCCATTCAGAAATTGGACAGTCCTAGGTTACTGTATCATCAGGTCTTGCGCCTGACATTAGGCCTTGGAGATGGATTTGTTGTCCTGCATCCTTGGAAACCCTCTCCAGGAAGCTCATCTATAGGCTGTAGGAATTGGCCCCCTGACCATCATAATGAGTGAGAGTGTGGTTTAATTCAAGACTTCTTTTATGGCTAGCTTTCCTTCATCCTCCCTCATGTCCTCTTTTCCCCATCTCAGTCATTAGTGGCTACCTAGGGCAAGTCAGCAGGCAGCAGCATTAACAGAACCAAGAGAATAGCTACAAGCAGGTACATTAAAAAAATGCAGATATGCTTGGAGATAGGCATATATTTGGACTTTATCGATTAAAACTGTAATGTATTTCTTTGACAGTAGTGTCCTTGGTTTGTCCTTACCAGTTCATGGCTACATCACATGTGAAAGTTGAGGTCACTTGTAACATGACAATCTTTCTCTTGGAATGAAGGTTTAAAGCTCAATACTTTATCTCAAGTTCTATGTCAGCAACAGAGAGTCCAGAGTCTAGCTTTGGTAAATATGAGGAAGAGCTAAATTAAAGCCACCTGGAACATAACATATCTAAGGAGCTATTCAGGTCACAAACAATGTTAGGCTTGTTAGGCTTCAAAAAACCTTAAGATCAATGCAAACATTCCCTTAATTTTTAAACATTTTTAGTTCAAGCAGTTTAAATATATTTTAACACATACTGAAGTTATACACTGGTGAGTGTGTGAAAACAGCAGTGCGGAAGTAACTAGAGATGAGTGTAAAAAGAAGTAGAACTAACCAGTTTATTTTCACTCACCAAGCTGAGTCATATGTAAAAAGAGGGGAAAAAATAGATTTCTGCTTTCAGTGTTGATAGTCTAACAAAAGGTGATTTTGTGGTTGAGTCACTTGCTGAGGCTCAGAAAATCAGAGTTTACTTCTCACTTCTGCCACTGACTTCGTATGTAATGATGAACAAGTAATTTAGCCTAAGTTTTAAATATGGATATTGGTTTTAGTTTGCCTCATTTGTGGATGCCCACACCGAAACACCTGAGCTCTGATTTCCCATTCCTCCATTCCTTTATTTGATTCAGAAAAAGGGGAAAGAAGAGCTTTAAGTAACCTTTGCATTTCCTGTTTCTGGGGGAGCTCAAGGCTGCCCTAACTTGTATTTGGATACAAGAGCTGCCCAAGGCCATTCACAGAAGGCAAGGAATTCTTGGCTAGTGCTTCCTGGCTCTATACCTTCTGCATGTGGTTCATTTGGGTGCTGCACCCAAAACACTACCACTGTCACTTCTTGAAGCTGACTTTCCCTACTGAACAGTAGCATAAGTAAATATGGGTGTTGTGGCAGGAGAGTTCTTGCAGGAGGACGGAGGTGGGCCCAGGCTCACACGGTCATGCTCAGCTTCCAGCTAGTTGGCACTAAGGCTCCTTGTCAAAAAGCAAAATGTAAGCAGATTTGTGCCAACTGGGCAGCACTGCCTGGCAAAGATGGTGGGCAACCCTGGAGCTCCTGAGCATCACCAGGCTGCGACAGCAGCAGCAGCAAGCCCCAACACCCTGGTGGGTATCAAAGCTCAGGAGAATTCAGATGCCTAAACTTAGGAGTCCCTTTTCTGCTGAGACACCCCCACGTCTGGACCATGAAACACTTCTTTCTTACGACATTGTAGGATTACAACATTCAGAGATTAATATCTAAATTTGATAACCATTTGGCTGCTTCAAGGGTAGCTGCATGGATTTTTAGATCATCGTTAAAAGGTCTAATTGGGCAATCATTCACAATGTGTTGCATCGTCTAAAAAAATCGCACCACAATCGCAACCCGGATTCTCTTTGGTTCTCCATTTATGGAGCAGGTGTCCACATTTTCCATGAAGTGTCTGGTTGCGATTCAGGGAGGACCAAATCTTTCTTGGTAGGTCAAATCCTAGCTGGGGAATTGTAGGGTCACTGACAATGTATTTCTGTGGTAGGCTGGTATTTGCCCAAGCTTCCCTCCATTGTTCTTTGGTGCTCTTGTTATCATCATAGAGCTTCTTGGCATATTTCCAGAAGGGTTTTCTAGATTTGAGTCTATCCAGGGGTGGCGTAGAGATGTCTTTGTTGATTGGGAGGTTTGGGTCACAATAGCTTTATGGTAGTCTCTCACACATGTGGTCTTGCGGCCGAGCTGTGGGAGAGCAGTGTTTGCTGGGCCTGGGAGCCGTGGCAATGGCGTACTTTTAGTGTTCCTGATATAATCCGCATAGCTACAGCTCTAGGCAAAGCCCAAAAAAGGGTTTCAGTTGCATGGGGCCCTTTCCTTCTATACCGGCATCAAGCTGAAATCCCTCATGCTGCACTTGGCTAGGCGCAGGTTCCCGAGGGATGAGGCGGGCACAGCGCCCCCTCTCCGCAGAGGCGCGGGAGAGGCTGCGCGGAGCCCACGAAGGGTTAACTCGGCCCAGGTGCTGTCTTCTCTGCCCCTCCCTCTCGCCTGTGCGCCGTGCAACCAACCTTGCCACCGCCACCAGTCTGCCGACCATGCTGCTGAAGGCGGGAGGGAAGGGGGCAGGATCAGTGCAACAGCTGGCAGCCCTGGCAGCCTATCTTACCTCTCAACCTCAGCAGCTTGAGCCAATCCGGAGGACGAGCGGTGAGGGGGGGGGAGGAACGGGGGTGGCAAAGCCCCCCCCCACTTCGAGTCTACCCTCCCTTAAAGTGAATAGGTGGGTACTAAGTGGGGTGGGCGGGGCCGAGCCGTGACGAGCAGGCGCGCCGAGCAATCGAAGCCAACCAGGCGGGCGCGGGCGACCAGTAGGTTGCGCGGCTGGGCGGGGGGCGGGGACTGTTGTCAGGGGGGCGGTGGCAGCGGCGGCGCTGGTGTTGGGTGGCGAAGGGCGGCCGAGGCGGCGCGGCGGGGAGGCGGCGGCGGCAGGTGAGTGTGGCCGGGGCCGAGACCGAGGCCGAGTCGCGGGGCAGGATTGGGTCCGCTGGGGGGGGGGCGGCGATATCCAGCCCGCGGTTCGGGGGCGCCGCCGCCGCTTCCTGCCCGGGGCCGCCCGGCGCCGTCCCCCCCGCTCTGGCCGGTGCCGCGCTGGGCCGGGCGGTGCCCTCGGGGCCGGCAGGTGAGGGGCCGGGCCGGGCCGGGCCGGGCCAGTGGGGAGGCTGGCGCCCGGCTCCGGCGGAGAGTGGGGCCGGCTCTGCCGGCTGGCAGCGGTCCCGGCCGCGGCCTGCCCGGCCGGTCCCGCACCACTCTCCGCCTCTTCCCGAGCTCGTGGCAGCTGCTCCGGGCTCCGGCAGGCAGCAGGGCCGGGCCGGGCTGCGGCCGCTGCCGACGCCTCTGCTGCAAGCGGCTGTTCAGGGAGGTCCCTGCGCCTCCCCGTGTGTCCCCCGCGGCCTGGGGACCGTAACAATGGCCCGGCCTGGCCGCAGCATTGTTCTCTGGCGCAGCGGAGCCGCGCGCCCTCGGGCTGCGGGCGGCCGGGCGGCAGCTTCCCACGCACCCGCGGGCTCGTAGTTCCAGAGGAAGAGGAAAAACAACGCTCGCCTCTCTTATCCCCTCCTCCCCCCCCAGTAATCCACGGAGGTTTTCCATTTCTTCATTACTTGGCCCTTCTCCATGGAAACAGCCTCTAAAAAATTGGGATCAATGTGAATTTGTGTCCAGAAACCTGAATCAAATTAGGGCCTTGTGGTCACCCTTGTATGTAAATCTGAGAGCTTTGGTTACTGAATTGATCCTACGGCAACATTCATTCATCTGTAACTGAATTAAATGGGGGCTTGAAGCCTCAGTGAAAGCTCTGGTTTGCAAAACTCGAAACATTACTACACACTCGCACTCTTGTACACACTCTCACATCCAGGCCTGCACGCACACTCTCACATGGCCACGCGCTCAGTCACATTCACACTCTCTCGCATACGTGTGTGCTTTTTCCTGCCTTTTAGGATGGACAGACCCTTGGTATCAGTCATTTAATCTGTTATCAGCCACCAGTTTGCTGTTCATAGTGACAACTATGTTGTTAACTCTTATTTCTCTTTTTAACTGCAAGTAGTGAAGGCTGAAAGAGACTCTAAACAAGACCACTTAAAAAGGGCTGGGGTATTTTCTATCGTGATACCATGAAAATGTCTTTCTGATACTGTGGCAGCAATTACCAATCCCAAGCACGTAAAAAAAAAAAAAAAGTTATATGGTTTTGTGGTCTACCTTTAAAATGACACTTTTGGGTTTGACTAGCTTTCTGGTCTCTTGCACCTTTATAGTAGATTCTTTTTCACAGCCATCCAGGCTAGAAACCGTTTTTTCCTTAGTGAAGGCTGAGGCTTGCATAATTGCTTGCACCCATGCACTGGGGGCCAGACTTGTGATATGAATGCAAGGGTTGACACCAGCCCTGTGATAAGAACTCTTGTCTCTTGCCTATAGTTGCTTATACTGACTTTCTCTTGTTGGTGCAACTGCATTAGTCCTGGAAAACAATTGTGCTTTCCCAGGGTAAGTGTACCTTATAAAGGCTTTGTCATTTGTCTTTGTGGAAAAAAGATGGGTTTACAGAACATCAGAAGTTTGGAGAAAAACTAGTTGGTCTATAAAGATTTTGAGGAAGCCATCTTCAGCTTGTTCATTGATCTGGTAGCTGTCTTTGGGCAAGTTTTAAAAGTTGTTGCTTGTTCCTAGCGCAAACATGGCTATTGTTACCTGTCTGAGTCAGTGGGTTTATTTTAATCTGTTAGCTGATCAAGGCAAACTCCAGGCACCAGTGTGCCTTTTACCTGGGCTAGCATACATTAAAACTATGACCTGTTCATCTATTTTACTCACAATGCTTCTTGTCAAAAGCTTTGTGATTAAAAAGTGTTTTGAGGAATCTGATAATTTTGAAGGGTGTGTTATCTCTATACCAGCAATTGATTGAATGTGGGTGGTAGATGTTTCGGGCCCCTTTTTGAGGATGGTGTGAAGCCAAGCCAAGCAGTCATACCATTGCTCTAGAACAGGGGTCAGCAACCCCCGGCACATGTGCTGAGCATGACACGCAAGGCCATTTTGCTTGGCACACCACCGCCAGCCTTGGTGCTACTGTCAGCCTCGGAGCTCAGGCTGCTCCCAGCAGGCAGCTGGGAGGCTGCAAGCCGTGCTGCAACGGGCTCTGTGGGCTGGCTGCAAACAGCTGTTCCAGGCTCTGGCATGTTGACACTCCAGCATCTTCCATGTTAGACGTGTTTTTTTCAACACTCCGGCCAAAAAATGTTGCCTACCTCTGCTCTAGAACCAGAAGTAAACCTTAGCTTTTATGTGTGTTCTTAAGAAATTGCTTTGGGTCTGTCTTCAGAGTCAAATCTTTGAGTCTTCAGATTTTGAGGTGAAATTTTTATCAACTTTAAATCATGGTCTAAAAGGTCATCAGCAGAAAGATTTTGGATTTGCATAAAGCAGTTCAGAAACTTCTGGATAGCCTGCCATTTCTTGAAAAAATTAGACTTGATTTTTTTTGATGTGTTGGATCATAAATGCAGCCCTTTTCTGGCTGCTTATGTGTTAGTTCATGTGCCAAAAGAATCTCTGAGTTGTTTTGGATAGATAGCTTGTTGGCTTGGGCATCTTTAAGTGCAAGTCTAGAAAGCACAAATGCCATCAAGCCTGCGAAGATGGAAATTGTATATTAGGACATTGGGCCAGGAATAGTTTCTAGCATATGATAGCTAAACTTGACCTAAATGTGACTGCCGCTTTTAGTCCAAACAAGCCTCAAGGGTAGATCCTGGGCAAAAATGTGGGCTTTTGGGGGTTTGTTTATTTTTTGATTCATTGTATTTGTTTTTACTTGAGTTAGCTGACCTTGATTAACACTTTTTAACATCTCTTATGCAACTTGTCTAGTTGTCTAGTTGTGGCTTTTATCTAGGTAGTCATTGTATTTAAACATGCCATTTTCTTCTAGTCTGCACAAACCCAGAGAGGCTTTGACTTTGTTAAAAGGTTTCTGTGGAGCTTTAGGAAATGACAGGCTGCTGCAGGCCACCAATCCCTCCTCCACCTCCTCTGCCATCTCCCCACATACCACCAACAGAGGTTTAGACCCAGTTTCTTCATTGGCTTTTCCCTCCCTACTATGAGAGAATGCTGTTACTGCAGGGGGAGGTGTCAGCATGGGGGGAGGAGGGTTTGTGGGGGGAGTTGGACAGCAGTTACCTGGTGTAAGGAACTTTTGGTACCTGCTTGTTCCCTTCCCCACTGCAGCTGCCACCACTTGTCCCCATCGCTGAATACTGCCAAATCCTATTGCCCTTAGCAATGAGAAACTGTAAATTCTGTGTTGAGAATTATAGCTGCTGCCTTAGAGGAGCTGCTTTAACCCCTGACTACTGACCACACTGACACCTTCCTGCATAGGAGTGGCATCCCCTGTTAGGGAGAGGGGAAGAGTCTGACAGGGGGAACAGAGCTACTGGATGCGACCCCCATGAGTCTCCAGCCACTCCAGGGGCTCTGGGGGACTCTGCTGCAGGTTAGATCCAATTTCTTTGTGGGCTGAATCCAGCCTGTGAGCTGCAGGCTGCTGACTCCTGGTCTAGAACATGGAGCTGCTGACTGTCCCAGGATAACCATCTAACCCTCAACTGAGCCTTTCCTTTAACAGTTGATCTCTTCTAGCTCTGTCTACAACAAATTTCTCCAGGGAGTTGTTTACCTGAGATTAGGGAAGATGGCCTGTCTTCAAGGGCACCTTACTTCTAAAGTGATGTAAAAAATGATTCCTTACCACCATGAAGGCTGGTAGATAGATTTACACTGTACAGATGGTACAGATTATTATTTTTTGTCTTCAGAGGCTGACAACAAATATGAGAGTTTGAGGACACCATTGTGTTGTACTTCTATACAAATATTATTCGTCATGGCATTGAGAAAGTTTAACTGTAGCCTGGAGTTTTTTTTCTGTTTTTCTGGAACTCCATCATCAGAGAGAGAGAGTGAAAGTGTGTGTGTGTGAGAGAGAGATCAAATCAAACCAGATTTTATTTATATATATATTTTTTGTGTGTATATGAAAATAAAGTAAATGACTGGTCAGGTATCAACTCCCTGAGAAATCTGGTTTGATTTCTTGCTGTATTCCCCTTGTTTTGTTCCAAAGGAAGAGCTGAACTATCTTCCTCTTGCAAAGAGTAATTGATACTCTATATGATTTCTGCTGATTTCTATATTATTTTTTATGGCTGCACAGTTTCACATTCCTGCAGGAGTGTATTGTGACTCAGTGGTCCTTAAGTTTCTCAGTAATAATGTACATAAAATGAACTGTTGTGTGAGAGGGGAAAAATATATTGATGAGTCAAGGTAATCTAATAAAGTGGGCATGTAGACCTCTTTTTTGCAGAGCCAGTGTGTTTATGACTCATTTGGAAGTAAGCTTTCCACAACTTTATTGCTGCCTGGTTTTTATTTGTGAGACAAAAAGATGCTTGGTAAGGGTATGTTATATCAGTAATGCTAAAATTTGTTTGGAGTACTTTAAAGATAATTTATTTAATCTTTTCTTGCTTAAATCCCTAAATAATTCTAAAATGCTAAACTTTCAATCTCTCTCTTAATCCACTGTTTAAAAATACATAAAAAAGTGAAAGTAAATATGCATGAGCCCAAAGAGTTTAGAAATTGACACATTTGAATTCCTGAAGGTTTTGTAGTTTGCTAATGATTTATGAGATTTAAACTAAGTTTGTAAAGCTTTTTTTATATTAGAATGTGTGCATTTCAACCCTGAATACTACAGGGTGTATGTAGATCAGGGGTGGACAAAATGCGGGTGGGGGCTGGATGTGGCCTGCCAAGCCATTCTATCCAGCCCGCGGGGCCCCTAAAAAATTTAGAAAATTAATATTTATCTGCCCCTGGCTGCCTATCATGTGGCCCTCGATGGCTTGCCAAAACTCAGTAGGTGGCCCTCCACCCAAAATAGTTGCCCCCCTCCCCCCTTTTTTTCCTTAGGGTTAGGATTGTTTGTTTTTACACAAGCCAACATCTTTTTAGACACTAAATAACTTTGTCACGTGGATTCCAGATATAACAACATTGCTTTTGCTTTATGGACCTAGATTGATCTTTATTCTTTTATAACTATTAAGGAAGGCTTCATTCAATTACAAATCATGGTTACGTAAACATCAGAAACAAAAAGGTTATAATAATGAGCTTTATTTTTAATTCAGGAAATCATCATGCACTATCAAATTTATCTTTTGGGCAAGTTTTAATATTTACATAGAAACAGGAAGTATTGTTTCTGGTATTGTTTTTTATTATTGAGTAAATGTACTCATTTTTCTCATCACCAAGGAAGGTATATAGCAAAATTAAGCAGTCGTGTGTGTGCACATGTGCATGCATGCAAGAGATGGAGTACCAGAAGTATTGGAGATAGTGAAAACCTTAATTTGACTTGCTAGATGTAAACCTACTTCTATCACTGGCTCTACTTTACCCTCAGTAAATACATTAATAACTTTATGGCTTCTAGGTCTACTCTGTGTGACCTGGGTAAATGTTACCTTTGATATAGTTCTGTGCCAAGTATTATATTTGCCTATTTGCAGTGAACTTAGGTTCTCATCTTCTTACTGAAGAAAAGCACAGGCACTCTGTCACTGTTATTTCATATAACCTATGAAGCCTCAGTGCGACTATCCAAGACTAGGCTTGAAAGGGTTGCACTAAAATGCTGCTTCATGGTTCAAGTTTGAATTATTTGTACTTCCTGTGTTCATCTCTGAATTAATTACCTAGCATTTCACGTCTTTAATATGTGCATCTCTGTGCCAGTGACCATTCAGGTGAAAGAAATTTGACTTTTGGCAATGGGTTTCCATTTTCCCATATTGTACTTTCCTGTTGGCTTAACATCAGTTTCTGGAGATGCCAGGAAGATGATGGCCTCCTACTTAGGGAGGGTTCTTGGCAGACTTAAAAAATGATTTGGTAGGGTACCTTGTCTGCAGAAAATGAGGGCTGTCATTGGGGCAGTAGAGACTGGAACTGATTTTCCAAACTGACTTAATTTATGGAAGCAGCTAAAAATCCTTTCACTCAAGATGTGATAGTGTGGGCAGGCTCTGTGCTGTGCGTAACATTTTGTTTTGACAGGAGGGGTCCTCTTGCTATGAGGCAGTTCTTGGTTCATAAGAATAGTGGCAAAGATGAAAACGTCCAGGTTCACACCCCAAAACATTATTTTTTGGGGGTACAAAAGTTATTTTGCATTCACATGTGTTTTTTAACTTGTGTCAGTTCCAGATAAGGTTGGGAATTAGAAATGTTTGATTCATCATTTTCCCAGCTTGATGGAGGGATGTGGAGCAGGTCTAATGGTCCTTCTTTGCTGCCTTCATCTTATTACTTTCATAGATGCCTGTCTTCCTTTCGTAGGGTGTAGGAGGATGCAATACTTTTTCCTGGTTCCTGCACACTCTGATACAGTATCAAATGAACAAGATGGAAAAGATAAAGGAAAGAGCCTCTGAGGAATGGGGCAGAGGCTTTCGTTTTTATGCATGTTACATGTACCTTCATTTTTAAGTGCTGTACGGTCAGTTCTTGCTGGAATTCATCATTTCTGCAGGATGGCAAATAATGGTTTTAGATAACCCAGTCACCAAGACTTACTTTTTAAGGAAAATCAGGGCACTGTTTCAAGTGAAGGTGGAGTGGCATGGTGCGCCAGGCAGATGGTCAGGTACTCTTGCTGCTGTGCAGGAGCAAGGTGAGGAGACTGGATTGGTTCCCAGACCTAGTGGCCCTCTGCCTCCAGCTGCTGCTCAGGAGGAGCCAGGCTAGGCACTTGTGGGTGGGGTGGCACCTGCTCCAGTCTGCCCACCCTGCTTCTACACAGCAGCAGTGGTGCCTGCCAACCCTCCTGCCTGGTGCACCATGCTGCTCTGTCTCCCTGCTGGACTGCACTCTGCATGCCTGCCTCTGCCTTATTTGCCAAAAATACAAGATTTCTTAATCTTGTACTTGCATTTTTTAGGTACTGCATTGTTGTATCATCAGTGTTGGGCTCCTTATGCGTGTTGTGAATGGAAGACACTTGGCTCATGCTTTGAGCAGTGAGGTAACATTTGTATGGAGAGTGTGCTTCCTTACAGAAATCTAATTGTCCCTGCTTCCAGCAGCATCTCTCATTTTCTAATTGCTTTCCAAATGTTAAAAAAATAAAACAAAAATAAAAAGGTCTCTGTCCTAAAAAAATGTCTTTTAGAAAAGGCAAATGTTAAACCTTTTCCACCTTACCATCTTGAATGAATTGGGCATTTCCAAGAACTGAAAGAAAAATTTAAAACCTAGTCTTACTGTTTTGGAAGTTCCTACTACACTAGTCAGTTAAGTGTACCATTCTGTAGGCCTAGGATAATCATTTATACTTAACACACAGCAATGAAACAGAATTTAAGTAACTTCTCTTACAGGGATTTGATTCTCTTTTCTATAGAATCTTGGTTTACTTTTCCCCCCTGCCCTTTTTTCCTCTTCCTGTTCCTTAATTATAGTTAAGAGTTTTCATTACTTAAGACTGGCTGCCTCACTCTTCAGTGAAGTTTTTTTCACCTTCAAGGCAGAGGCAGAGTCTGTTCTTAAGTCTTTGCCTCTGCCTGTTTCTCAAGGAGTGCTTATAGAAATTAGGAGGTTCTGGCAAAGAGAAAGGTAAGACAGCAGTGAAGTGTGCATTTATACTTCTCCTGCTCCATAGGATCAATGCTTAGTTTGGATAATAAGAGTGAGAGAACACTTGATTTTCTTTTTAAAGAATTTCAGGAATATTCTTTTATTGTATTGCACATGCAAAAATAACAAGTCTGTTCTCCTCCTTCCTCTGATATCTTCTAAGAAATCTGAGTTAAGGTAGTCTGAATGATTTACAGTCTTTTTGAAATTTATATATTTAGGTATATATTTTTGTTGCTCTAAGTTTAGAGTGAATGCAGTATGCATTTACTCTCTAGCCTATTAGCTCTATTCAGTATATTTCAGTGCATTCAGTACAACTGCACCTAATTTTTAGGTCATTGATCTAATTAATGCAACATACCTACATATAATAAAGCATTTAAAGCAGAAATTCACATTTAAAAAACTAATACTCCATACCACTTCCTAGTGATTCAGAGAGGTGACTGTTCGTGAAGGGTAGATTCTTTATTCTAGCTTCCAAACTGTATTAAGATAGCAGTTCCCTAATCCCATTTTGTCAGGTAAACAAGAAAAGGAAGCAGTGCTTTCTTAAGGTCTGTAACACTGCTTGGACTTTTGTTTGTTGCCCTCCATATTACTAAATGCTAGTCTAATAATACAGCATGCCTAAAACTAGTTACATTAAAGTTGCTGATGGCAAGCTCTTTAATTTGCATGTTTGATATTTTGTGTGACTTTATAAATGTTGGGACATCTTTAAATCATAACTTTGAGTTCTTGTATGGCCTATATCGGGGGCTGGCAGCCTTTATGAACAGCAGGCTTCAGTTTATGACTTGGTTGCTTCTGCAGATTGTTGATTCTCTGATGCTGCCCCAGCATTACCAGTTCTTGATCTCTGTTTCTCCCCACCATGCCCCCCTCCCCACTTTCAGAGTTCCTGCTTACCTTTGCCACCAAGTGCTGTGGACTTCCATGGCCAACAGCTATGCTCAGGCAAATTTAGCAGCACGGGTAGAGAGCAGAGGTAGGGCTGGGTGTGAGCAGGGGCTGTGCCAGGGGAGAGGTGAAATGTGGCACAGGCATGTGCTGGGATGAATGCAACAGGTAGAGTGATCCTGGGGGTATCTACTCTGTGGGTCTTTCCACCTGATGCTGCAGATTTCTTTGCCCTAGCTGCTGCAGGCCATATTCAGCCCATGGATTGTTGACCTCTGGCCTGTACTGCCAGTATCTAAAAGATTATTTCCTGCTGCATTGCTGAAGGTAAATGTGAATAGTCTCTGACCAGCAGTACTTGAAACTTCTGCTTTTTGTATAGCATTTGGCTTGGGAGATGGGAGGGAGGCCGAGGTTAAAGCAGGACTTCGTGAGATTCCTCAAGTGGGTGGACGGCAGCACAACATTCCCATATTCTGTGACTAAGAGAATTGATGATGTGGCAGCTGTCCTGTCTCTTAATTTATAGAGGTCTAGGGCAAAATACTGACAGTAAGTGAAAGGGGCAGCTGAGGACAATACGTGTGCAGTTTAGCAAAGACCTGTTTCCAGGCAAATTCTGTCTGTTGTAAGATGGAGTACTCAAAGGGTACAGGGGGAAGTGAACAAACCTGCTACTTTTAACAGAGCGAGCCCTTTAAACAGGGGAGTCAAACTCATCTGGCCCTATGGGTCAGATGAGCATCCCTGAGCCTGTTGGCAGGCTGGACTGGGACCCAGCCCCCTGTGGAGCAGACTCAGCGTTGAGTCCGGCCTGCATGTGCCAACCCCTAGAGCTAGCAAGGAGTGCATTATCTGCAGCATGTGGGCTAAAGCATGCGGCACCCCGGACTGATCCCCATAGTGTGCAAACCTGGGGCTGGCACATGGGGTTGGTCCAGCAACCTGCGAGCTGTATCCAACTTTTGGGCCCATATGTTTGTCATCTCTGTTTTAAAACCAGTCTCTGTCAATATTAAGAAGAAACTGAATCTTAAATCAACTGATAATGGTTACTCATTCTCTTGCTTCTGTAGAAAGTGACAGAAATGGAAAAGAAAGATTAAAGATTTTGTAGTTTTAAAGCCCTAGACTGGAATCTGAGCTCCCAATTCAGTTCCCAGCTCTGCCTCAGAGTTTCTGTGCAATCGCAAGGGAAGGCCATTTAGAGCTAGATTTGTGAAGGGAACATAAAATTGACATCTAGCTTTCAAAGTAGAATCAACAGTCCTTAGATTGGTGCCCAAACTTCCTGACCAATGCATGGGAACAGTAAGCATCTCAAAATGAGTTTCACAACTGTCAGCACACTGAATGGGAAATTGCTGTCAATAGTAAATAAGGAACATTGACAGGTGCATCTTTGGCCTATTCTTTGGCGCTAAGGTGCCTAACCTTTGAGCTGTAGATAGACACCTACATCTGCTTGGGTTTTACTGCTCTGGGAGACTTCCTGGAGCGAAGTGCCTAGAGCCTGTCTGACAAAAGTGGAGGAGGGAATAGCCCCTTTTTTTAAAGCATGGGTGGAGCAGAAGAATGCAGTGGTGTCCCTCTTAAAATAACCTAGTTGCAAGAACACTCATCCAGGATGTGGATGACCTAGAGTTGAACTGTCTCTTGCCTCCCATTCCACCTCTCAAAGGCATGTCCTAACACAGGGGTGGGCAAAATGCGGCCCAGGGGCCAGATGTGGCCCACCAGGCCATTCTATCCAGCCCATAGGGCCCCTCAAAATTTTAGAAAATTAATATACATCTGCCCTGGGCTGCCTGTCATATGGCCCTCGATGGCTTGCCAAAGCTCAGTAAGTGGCCCTTTGCCCAAAATAATTGCCCGTCCCTGTCCTAACATAACTATTCTTGAGTGAGGCCATTTTGCCCCCCTTCTTCTGAGGATATCCTCATGCACAAAAGAGAATGTGAGACTTTAATGGACCAGGGAAGAGGAGGAGGAGAGTGAGCGTGACTCTAGCCTCTAGCCAGTTTGTCACTCATGTGGAAGGGTGGAGAGACTTGGGTTTTGCCTTCTGCTCCCAGGACTTTATGTATCTTATCCAGTGACTGTTTATAAGAAAGTTCTTCTATTTAGATAAGGTTATGAAACTGTAATTGGGACAATAAATCTTGTTCATGAGAGAAAATATGCTTACAGAATGATTGTTCATAATCAGTAAGTGCAGTGAGTCTTGTAAGGTTTCAGTGCTACTGTTTCGGCCTCTTGATGCTTCAGGAATATGTAAACACTGTGATGTTAGCTACCATTTATCTTTGTATTGGACAGAAATAATGTTGCCAAGTAACTGGTTGGCTGAATTTGGAAAGTATAGTCTATACCATGGTTGTTATGCCCAATAACTGCCAACAGAGCATGCAAAATTTCTGGAATATGAGAAATTGCTGCTTTAAGAAAATTGTCATGGACACAAAAAACAAATGTTCATGTAATTTTAATTTGACTTTGAAATGCCGTTGCTTGGCTTCTTTAAAAGTGGAGAAATTAACCACTCCCTTCTATGAAAAGCAATCAGTTTGACAACTGAAATAAGAAATATCACACAACTGCATGTTGTGTTGAGTGTATAGTATGGGGAGGGAAGTGTTTAATTTCCATCTGCTTTGCAATGCTATAAGAAGCAAACACTGAACTGTTTTTGTTTCTTATATTTGCTTGCCTGTTTCCATAGTTGTTGCATGCTTTCTGGCCTGTGTATTCAGTCTTATTTTAATCGTTTATCCCTAGTTTTTGCATATCCCATAACCCAATTAATAGATAGCCTCTTTCGAAAATGAGTAATGACTAAACATTACTCTGCAGTTTTGACTTTCCAAGTATGCAGCTGAAGATGAGGTTTTAAAAGATATGGCTTCACATTTCTCCTGTGAATACAGCTCTTTTAGAAACAAAATGTAATTTGTCTTTCATTATAGTCTTTAATAGGGAGGGATCTTAGTTCATTATGGTGGCCAATGTTTTGTCAAATATCTTTCTAAATAGCTATTGCAGGTTTAGCTCCACCAGTATTTGCAGGTAGTGCAGGTGCTGGTCTATGCTCCAGGTGGTCTTTAAACAGTCTGTTCACTGTGTCTAAAAGCCTACCAGAAATGCGTCAATACTAATTCTCCACTGATATCGTCATGAGTGGAAATAACCATGTATTAACAGTGTCCAGAACATTCAAGAAATGAATGTTAATTTCGGATTATTACTCTCATCTCCTCATTTTCCTATGCTGGTACTTAAGGGGGCTCACCGTCCAGCCTGTGGGCCAGATGTGGCCCACAGAGCCATGGCATCCAGCCCACAGGACTCCCAGCGGGTCAGGAAATTTGTTGGCATGGGAGCAGTAGCAGTCCTGCTCCCCTCTCCTGCTTCCAAATTCCCAAGCCCCCCCTTCAGTGGCTCAGAGCTGGGACATGCACCCTCACCTGCACAGCCAAACCCCTTCTCCTCTGTAGCTGGATTGGGGCTGGGCTGCCCTCTGCACCCTCTGTGCGGCCAGATTGGGGCCCTGTTGCACCTGTCCTGGGTGCCAGATTGGGACCACTGTCTGGATCTGGCTCGTGGACAGATTGGGCACTGCCTGTCCAGCCCACTGGGCAAAAAGATTGGGCACCCCTGCTGGTATTGAACATTACAAAGAACACTGACCTGGCAGTAGTATAATTACTGATTTTTATTTTATTTTTTTTCTTCACTTTATGAGAGAAAAAAACTTTTACTTTTTACCTATAGGTAAAATTGTAGGGATGTGCCAATATTCTGTATGTTTGCGTTTGGCTACCCTTGCAGTACAGCAGAAATAAGGGAGCCTATAAGTGTAATATTACTTCTGTATATGGGACTTCTGGTACTTTGAATTAACCTTGGCGAGCAAGTCTTACTCCATCTTCAGTTTAGATGGCTCCTTAAGACACACATATTTGTGCATGGGCCCCAGTTCCAATTCCAACTATAAGAAAAACTGATGTTTTAAGTATATAAGACACTAGCACTTAGTAAGCTCTTAAACTGTAAATTGAGTTGCTTCAAGCTTTAAGAGCACTTTAAATCCAATTAAGCTTGTCCAGAGTATTCAGAACAGTTCAACTTCAGGTTCTGGTTTACATTATTTAAATGCAGCACCACCTCTCTGTGCTAACGGGCCACGCAGCTTCTTTATGGCTTGGAAAGGATTTGTTACAAGGTAATATCTCTGTAATGGGAAGCTGAACATGGAAAAAGCTGTGGAGTCTTCAGATAAAAGCTTAGACTTAGTAGAAGCATCTTAAGAATTTTTGGAGATTGAGTTTCCTGTTCTTTTGTTCAGCTTTGCATTAGCTCTGACAGTCTCACTTTTTTTTATAATGTGACCTACAAAGCTTTTTAAATTTATTCATGGCTTCAGCTTATGGGACATGTGACCCATGGCAATCCATTATTTTTGTCAAACTCTATTTTTCATTATACCTCAAGTTTTAACCAGGGGCTCTGGACCCTATCCACTCTAAGTGATTCTTCTGTCCTTTGCAAGTTTTTCTGTTTCATGCCAAGCAGGTGTAAATGACAGTCCTATCTGTATCACTTCTCTTTAGTTTGTTGCCTCTACTGAAGAGTGAAGTTGCATGTTGCCCCAACACCTTTTCCATTGACAGAATCCACTCATTTGAATTTAGAAGTTGTTTTAATTTTGGCTGATTCATATCCACTTTGCTTCACAGACACTGCATAAAATCGCACAAATACTTCTCAAGTTTTCCCACAGTTCCCTGGTTTCCTGAAAGGATAGACAAGTTCTCTCTCAGTTAACTGGGAAGGAGTCTGTGTTAGAGTTTAATCTTGTGCAAAGAATCCTAGCAGTATATATGCATCCTCAGTGAGGACCCAGCAGTTCACAGGTATGGTTTTGCATTGTTGACCTTTTCATCTGGCCTAAGCTAATTTGGGTCCCTGGACTAAACTGTCAGTAGTTAGTATTAATAGTGAAGTGAAGACCTATCCAATGAAGACAGGTTAGTAGGAAGTGTGATTACTGCCTTGTAATTTAATGTGCCATGGGGACTGTTTTGATTTGGTAATATTCAGAAAAAATTATATATGACTTGCTCAGAAAAGAGTGTATCCAAAAGGCAAGCTTCAGTACAGACTGCTGGAAGTGTTTAAGGTTCTATTAGCATGACTGAGAAATGTTGATGTGGGCACTTCTCACGTTGATGATTTAAAATCAAACAAACAAACAAACAAAAAAAGAGCACTCTTTTTTGTTTTGATTTTCAGATGCTGGAGCCATAAGGTTTATCCTGATGCTTTCAAGATCAGCTTCTGGTTACAAAACTGGGAAAAGTTGTTTGAGACCTATGACTAATAGTGAAGTCTGCATAGTTTTACCCTTGAGATTAGTTTAGTCTTGTCAGTTTGAAGCTTTCCAGGCTAATAAATTAAGCCACATACATGATCTAACAAATAACTGCATCATCAGGTTAAGGTTTGCAGAGATTGTTGCAGAATCAGAAATTCTTGTGGCTGTAGGCTAACAGTCAGCTAAGGATAGGACTGTCCAACACAGCAGTGATGTTCTTGAATGTTAGGGGCATTGGGAATTTGGAAGACTGCAAATGGGCAAAATGTTTTCAACCAAAAACAAACAAAACCCCCCCCCCAAACCTGTGGCCCTTTCCACTTGAATTTCTTTTTATATATGCTATATATGCAGATATTGCTGTCTTTCGGGCCCATGATTTTTCTGAATGTCTGGTCGTCTGAAGCGGCACTGGTGAAAAATACCCATTTCCACCTTCCTACTGACCCTCAGCTCAACATGGGTGACTTTGTGGCTGGCACTTACAGCCTAATAAGGACTGTTCAAATGCTAATCTGAAATGCCTGACAGGAGTCACTGATAACAATACCCTTTAGAGGGAAAGAACTATCTTTTAATCCGTACCATATTAGGTTGAACTCAAACTGATCTGCGAGATGCAGGCTTTAATTCAATAATTGCATCCTGAGGCATTCAGTTCCTCAGTAAGCAGTAATGTTATCTTCAAGAATAACTCTTGCTTGTTAGAAAAGATAAAGTTGTAAATCAAGTTCTGATCTATTTGAAGCATATACATTTGCAGTTTTCTACTCTGAAGACCATGCAAAACATCCTCCACATTCTACAATTTAGTAATTTACCAGTTCTTATAGACAGCTCTTGGTAACAAACTATAGAAGCAACTAAAATGCATGAAGACAAATGTTTAACACAGTATCCAACTTTGTTTTAAGTAGTGCTTTTTAATTTAAAAAGTACTAGCAATTTTATAGTTGTTATGATTGGTTTGATAAAGATCTTTAAAAAAGTCAAAAACAAAACAAACCCTCCTCCACATGGAGGAATATTTTATCAGTATTCAAATCTACAACCTGCATTTTTATAGTACAGACCGTTTCTCCTTTGTGCATTGGAGCTCCTAGTAATGAACACAGGCTAATATTCCTTCTACAGATGGTCTACTGAAAGACCTGGTTTTCTCTGTTTAAAAATCCCAAATTTTCTGATTAAAACACCCCCCAAAATCTGCTTTATTCTGCAATTAAAATGAAATCTATCTATACACAATGAACACAATGTTTTATTGATATATTTACAATTTTAAAGCAATTTGAAGCCTACCAGTGCCTCAGTCACTATAATAAAATACATTCTAAATACAGTACCTATATATTTTGGCATTTGACTTGGTTTTTTATCATGGAAAATCAGAGCTCCCTCTGCCCCCTTTGCCAGGATGCGAGTCCAGTTGCAGCTGTGTTCCCCCTGATGCTTTGTGATGCTGAGCAGCCCTGATATGCTTGTGCCAGGGGTGTCCAACCTTTTTGAATGTGGGGCCGGATCATGAACTTTTTATCACTCAGTGGGCCGGCGAGCCATATTCAAAGACGTCACAGGAAGTGGTATTATATCAGGAAGTGATGTCACGTGACCTTTGACACCAGTGAAGTTGCAGGGGTTGACATGGCATGCATGCCCGGGTTGACATGGTGCTGTAGGAGCCGATTGGCTACAACCGGGTTGACCTGGTGCTGGAGAAGCCATGGGGCCAGGCTGGGGTTAACCTGGGGCCTGCCCGGCCTGCCGGTGCCATGCCTGGGTTGACATGGTGCTGCAGGACCGGGTCGGCACCGGCCAGGAAAAGCAGCATGCAGCTGAAGCCAGCTTCCCACGTGCTGCTGGGGACGGGAGGAGGCGGGCCAGGTCTGCACCGGCCATGAAGCGTTGGCAAAGCCATGTGCCACTCAGGACTGACCCGGTGCAGGCTCATGCTGTCCTGAAAGGCACACGGCTCCACTGCTGCTTCTGCTGGCCGGTGCAGACCTGGCCGGGCTCCTCATCCTGTTCCAAGCAGCACATGAGAAGCGGCCCCTTCAGGGCCTCATGCACGGGTGACCGGGCCCGGAGAGCCGCAGCGCCCAGGGGGAGACTGGCTGGGGGAGCAAGCAGGCGCTGCCTTGCTGTGGAGCAGGGCAGGGCAGCGGGGCTGGCTTCAAGTGGGCGGGTGAGGAGACAGGCGCGAGCCAGCAGTGCCAGTGGCCGCTGCTTGCCCTCCTGTGCGGGGCCACTCCCCCGGGCCCTGCCAGGGTAAGAAGCTCCCCTCCCCTCGCTGCCAGCTGGGGCCTGCAGGCCAGCCCTGCCTGCCTCACCGCCACCGCCCCGCGCTCTGCAATGGCAGCTCTGCCCCACCGCTGCTGCTGTGGTCCCGTCGCGGCGGCTCTGCACCACTGCCGCCACGGGCCAGATAAAATGGCTTGGCAGGCCACATGGCAGCCTGCAGGCTGTATGTTGGACAAGCCTGGCCTATGCCTTGCTCCTGCCCATGCCATTGCCCCTCACTCCCAACCTGAAGCCCCCTGGCCCTGTCAGTGCACCTCACTCCCAACCTGTAGCCTGCCACACCCCCAGCCTAGCTGGTGCCCCTCATCCCCAACCTGCACCCTGCTGTCCCTGTTACTGTTCCTGCCAGTGCCCCTCCCAACCTGCAGCCCACCCCCCAGCCCTGCTGGTGCCCTGCAGTCCCAGCCTGAAGTTTGCCCTCCACCTCCCCCGACATCCCCACTGGGGCCTCTCATTCCCGACTCTCCTGTTCTGTCTCCCCCCCCCCCCCAGCCCTGCTGGGAGGGAGGGGCTAGCTGCTAGGGCTATGGGACCACCCTGCTTGCTTTTTGCTCTGTGGGTGCCAGCCACAGCTGGCCAGCAGTGCCCAGGCCCAGCTGCTGTGCACAGGAGTTGGTGATTACTATGGCTGGAGTAAAGCAAAGCTCATTCCCTCCTCTCCCTCCCCCCCCACGCAAGCACCATGGCTGGAACAGAGCCAAAAAGAGCTTGTGGGGGGTGGGGGAAGATGTGGACTGTCTGCTGTGGGGCTCAGGCCTCCCCGTCCTCCTGCTCTCCCCCTGGGAGCCTCTGCAGCCTAGCAGGCAGGACCCAGCACCAGAAGGTTGAGAGGTTTGTTACTGTTGCTGGGAGTCCTCTGCTGGCTGTGTTGCCATGGTGAGGTGTCCCCTACCCATGTGGCCCAACTGCTGCCAGGCAGGCTAGGGTTGTGTCACCTTGGCAGCCTGGCTGGCATGGGGCTTCCAGTGGCAGTGGCAGCAGCACCGAGCCTCCGCTGGCACTGCAAAGTTGTGCGCGCCCCCCTTGCCAGGCAGGCAGGGGGCCCCTTGCCATGGTGTTGTGCCTGGTGTAAGGTTCCTGGTAGCAGCAGAACTGAGGCTATCTGCCCCACTGTGCCTTACTAGGTGGCAAGTGGAAAACCTGGATCCCTGCTGATGATGCGCTTTCAGTGGGTTAGAGCTACATACAAGATTGGCCACACATTCTGCAAGTGTGTGCATGTATCCTGTTGTGCTCTTAGGCTTCAAGGCAATAAGAATTTTCCTAGTTTGCCCTCTTTCTCTTTTGTAAATTCCCTAATTAAACTAGTAATATAGCAAAGTTCATTCATCCTGTTTGCTTTAATTTTGGTTTGAAGTGTTCCCATGTCACTACCTTTCTCTTCTTCAGTTCAGTTTAAGACATTAGTAACTCTGAATCCCAAAAGAACATTATAGTTTATTTTTTGAGGTTTATGTTGGTAATAATTGGAGGAGAAATGTAATCGGAAAGAAACCTGAAATGCAGTTTGTGGCAGTCTGATAAGTGGTGTATTGTGCCTTTTAAATTTTGCTGATAAACTTCACCTAATAGAAAATTCAGTATTCGTGCTAGGAAACAAATTTAGAGAGTGTACCAAATGGCTGAGTGATAACGCTTGCAAGGTTTGGAGTTATGCATGCTAACAGGCAATGAATGAATGGTATCTGTAACCTTTGCAGTTCCTTTGAAACAATAAATGGATAAAGCTGCCTTTACCCTGATTTCAAGGTTTGCTTTAGTATTGTCAGTGCTTTGCTATGCTGATGCCTGAACTTGCCCCAAGTATTGGCTGCACCAGGAGAACAGAACAGGAAAACCATGCACACCTTCTTTCCCATTTGGGGTAAAGTTACCTCATAGCTGGTAGGCTACTAGTTATTCTCCTACTGAGCTGCCTTATGGAGAAGCCTAGCTGAACTGCTGTTAATTTAAACAGTGCAGATGCACTAAGCTTTTGTATGCTTGTGTCAATTAAAACCTATTGGCACTACAGTTGAACAAGTTACGTACTGATTTCTCATAGTGTAAACGAGTTGCTTCACAATTTGTCTACCTCCTTCAGCTGGGGTGGAGATGAGTGGGGAGTGGCATTTCTACCACTGTTTAGAAGGTTTACTGTAGACAGTCTTAATCTTACATGGAAGCTTACTATCCATAAATGGCAACCCAAGTGGGCCTAACTTCTTTAGACATACTGTGTGCCTTTCTCAGCCTGGCTTCTGAAAACTCTACCCCTTGAACATTCCTTTTTAAACTTGGTACAATTGATTTTGATCTGAATTGTGTACAAGTCTGTTCTTGTCTTTCCAGTGCCAACCTGCTGGGTTTCAGAAAAGTGAGTTATTTTGTACCATTTTTTCTTCTTTTTTTCCCTTACAGACCCCATTAAACTAAACCAGTAGAATTAGTCTGTACTTCTGCATGCAGACTGATTATAAATATCACGGAGTCGCTCTAGTTCTGTTAATGACTGGCTTGTATTACAGACTAGACAAAGTACCTCTCTTAATAATTTCTGCATCAGGGCTGTGTCCTTTATGCTTCAATTGTAGCATATTTGAAAGATTAGGCCTTGATTTTTAACAGCTTCAAGTGATGGAGTTTCTCACCATTTTTCAAGTAGTTGCAATGGCTAATAACCCTTACTGGTAAATTGAAACTAAAAATAAAGTCTTTGTCTGCCTTCAGGCTCCATGCATTCAATCTCCTTATGCTGTTTTTGGCTAGATCAACGAACCACCTTCTGTCTGAATTTTCTTTCCCACAGAGGTATTTGTAGGCAGTGATCAAGTTGCTGTTTTAATCTTACCTTTGATATACCGGTGTCTAAAGTCTTTTAATAGAAGTTTGGTTTCTCCAGACTTTGATCATTCCTATAGTTCTTTTCAGAACCTTTTTCAATTTCGTAGCACCCTCTTTGAAGTGTAGACACCAAAACTGGAGGCAGTATTCCAGGAATGGTCCCACTGATGCCATGTACAAAGAAAATATGACCCCTATACCTCTGCTGCTTGATATTCCCCTGCTTGGACATTGGAGGATCATATTCACACTCTTGCAGTGTACTGGAAGCTTGTGTTCATTTGACTATCTCTTACTGCCCTAAGTGCCTTTACAGTGTCACTTAACCTGGATAGTCCCACCTGGGAAGTTTTAACTACATTCTTTATAGATATATGACCTTACATTGGGTTGCATTAAAATGCATGGTCAGCTGACCTTACTTTTACCAAATAATCTAGATTGCAGATGACAGGAGTAAAAAGTAAACTTTTTCCAGTGTTGGCTTTATTACTGGCCTGGAAAAAAACACAATGCACGGTGTTGGTCCAAGAATAAATTCCTGCTGGAAACACCTCAGTGGATGACTAGTCTCCCTTTAAATACTGTTTGCAATCTATCAGTTTATCCTCTTAACCATAAATAGTGCCTGTACGGGTGTAGTTTGTCTAGGGAAGTGGTGGATTTTTTTCTTCTGAGTTTTAAACTCAGTCTTGCTGAGTGAAAAGTGGTGTAGGGATTACTGAGTAAAGTCTTATGTCTAGGCTTGACAGGATTCAATTTTTAGCGGTAAATGTTGATGAACATCAATTTCGCCTCTCACTTGCAGACCAGTGAAAAATATTTCCTTTGTTAATCAAAATGTATTGAAAGGGGATGTAAGAAAAATGATTGCTGATAGAGAACGATGCTGACTAGTTTGGACTGCAACTCCCAGAAACCCCAGAGAACTGGGAACAAATAAAAGGAAAGTGACAAAGCAAAGAAGGGAGCTGTATGTGAAGCGGCTGATGGCAGCTCTGCTGCTCAGCTGGCGGCAGTCCTATAGTAGTTACATTTGTCACTAATAAATTTTCTGCCCTCCACACCTCTAATTTCATGCAATCCTGAAACTGTAAATTGATAAAAATTGAAATAAATTATTAAAAATAAATTTTGATGTTATCCGTCAACATTACTAAAAAGTAAAATTTGATTTCTGCCAACCTATGTCTTTCATGATGCCAAAGAACAAACCAGATTGCTATCATTGTTTCCTTTGGCTTACAACATCATATATGGATTCAGGACTCGTAATAAAGCCTAAAATTGAAATAATAGTATAGCTGAAGGTTAGGGTTGAGGTGCATTTGGTGAATTTTGAATTGTGGAGAGGCTTTGGAGGATATAGAATTAAAAAAGAAAATCATATACTAACAGGCACTTAGATGTTTAGTTGGTTCTGTTTGGACAAATGTTTAATAAAAGTACACTTGAAAATGGACATTTCATTCACTTGATAAGCATTTCAATCTTGAGCAGACGAGTAATGCACAGACATTACTACAGGAGTTTCCCAAACTACTAGACCCTATAGAATACATGTTGTCATTGTGTTTGTTCTCTTCTAGCATAGGTAGATCATGCTACCTTTGAGAATGGTATTTTAAAATTTAATTTTTGTTTGGTGTAGCTAGATCTATATCAGTTGAGAGATACTCATCTATTGGAAGATGAATATGTAATAATCTTTATCAGGGAACTGCTTTGAACCGAGTTTTATGACAAAATTGGTTAAGTGAACCTTTTGGGAGGGGTTTGGACTTGAGGTGGTTGAAGTTGACCAGTGTGTGGGGCTTTTTGATTTGTTTAAAACTGTTTTGCAGTATTTTAATTCCATTACTTTTTCCTAGACATAGAAATGACTGTTGTGTTAAGATTGGACTAAGGCACAAAATGCCTTGCGCGCTTCAAAAAAATCAAGCCAGAAATAACATTAAAAAATAGACGATATTTTATTCCCTATGTCTGAAAACATTTAAATATGAATGTTAAAACCATAAACTTGGCTAGCATACTCCAGTTTTAAAGTGATAGTGAATCAAGCTAGTTTCAAAATAATATATGAAGTGTTGCTTGCTCAAAAGTAGTGATGGCAATAGGGCAGTGAAGAAATCTAAAATATTGACATTTATTGAGCTCTTTCGCAAAAATTACTAACATGTTATTATAAAGTGTCCAGATGCATTTTGGGCAACCTTCCCTCCTACTACCAAAAACCCTTGTCTCCATGCATTTGCCATCTGAGAGAGAAAAGTTGTGTGGATAAAAAACTTTCAGATTTGATAAAGGGGCTAAAATATTACTGCGTTGAGTTCTAAAAATAGCCAAAATGGAGCCTAGAAGTTCTTTTGGAATAAAAACCCCACAATTTATTTTTCTAAAAAAAAAAAAAGTCAACAACAGGAAAACTTAATTGCATGTGTTGATTCAAATAGTATTCTTGCAAATATAGTAAATATCTATTGGTTGTAAGTCAAGTACTGAAAAAATGAAGTGCGATTGGGAGTGCATGAAGTTTTGTGTATTAGGTGAAAAATAACTGTAGAAGAATTAAGTTGGTTAAACTCCAAATCTGAGACTTACTCAAATAATACAAAATCAGTGAAGGATTTAGTTTAATTTTTTGTATGAACTCCATGTAGACCAATTAGAAAGAAAATCTTGGTTAATATTAACTAGGCTCACAGTTTTTTTGCATCAGGACATGAAATTAATTATCCATGGTGGATGTTTTTTGTGTTGCAGTGGAGAAATACTGTAAGGCCGTATCTAAATTTAATTTTCACAGCTTAAAAAAAAAATTTCACCAGTATGCTTCTGGCATTTACAGTATTGCAACTCTAGCTGTATGTGAGAACCTAGATTTTAATTGTTTGATCTGAGTTGTGTGAAGGTTGGCCGTCAGCTTAGTGAACATACTTTTAGAAGTATTTTAGTACTAAGGTGAAATGTTTTACAAAATAGGTAGGTATTACTTCAGGTGCTTTAACTTGATGATTCTCCTTGAAAAATGTTAGACTAAGCTATACCAACCAAAAGGGCTCTTCTGCCTTGTTTACACACACATCCTTGCACTGTGGGACTATTTATTTTTTGAGAGGGGGAGATGGTGGCATTAACAGATGAAAGAAATTCTGTTAAAAAAAACTTGAAATGGCTGCATATGCATCTTTGAAACCTTATTACTAGGGGTACTGAATATTGTCAACACATGTTTTGTAAATATCTGTCATAGTTCATCATTATTCAGGGTTGCCTTTTCATGGTTTTTGTGGATTGGGATCCCCCAGGTATGCCTCTGTTAATTCCTTGGAATTCCATCCTCAGTATTTTGTGTTTTACAGTTGTTAGTTTGAGCATTTGATGTGACTTGAGCTCCAGTGTTTCTGGAAAGCAGAACAGGTAATCAGTTCAGCACTGAATGCATCTAATCACTTCCAGACAAGCAAGGCAAGTTTGAAGTTATGGCAGATATCATTGTAAAATAGAAACGGAGAAACTTCTATGTTAGCTCTACTTGTAAAATAATGGCCAGTGCTTATTGTGGAAAACACGCTTACAGCTTGACGATGTATGTCAGTATTGGACAGTGTCTGCATATGTCATGCAAAGGTTCTGTGCTACCCCTTGGAACGCTTGGATACTTATTGGAACTGTGGAATCAGGAATTGGGGTAGCAACAAGTTGCAAATATCACAGAGCAAAAGTTAACACTCGCATGCAGCTGTCATGCAAAAACAGTCACAAAGGCAATTAACACTTCAGGATTTTTTTTTTTTTTTTTTACAGTAGTTCAACTTCAATTTTTATATACTTGAATGTTAACGGAAGGTGACACAGGTCTTCTGTAAGACTGCTGTTTCTATTCCTTAGGAATATCGTTTTTTTTTTTTTTTTTATTGCCACAAACCGCAACTATTTCATGTCTATGCCCATAGTTTTTGGTCTCTGCAATAAGATTAAGATGTATTACTGGAGCTAGTTGCTTTTTTAATCTGTTTCTCTTGGATGAGTTGGCAGATGGCATGATAAGATGGAGCTATCTCCTGACCCATTTGCTTTATTCTGTCCCTCCTTTTTTTTTCCTTTTTCTTAATTTCTCTTTATTTTTTTCCTGATCTGTTTATCTTCTGCTGTTTTGCATTTTTCTTGACTTCTCTTTGATAACTGTCTTCCCCTGTGTACTGTTGGGGGAATGGAAAGGAGAGAGGAGTGTGATGCAGAGTATCCATTTTGTTACTTTGGATTTTAAGCACAGCTGCTGCAGCAGCAACAGAGATGCATGGGTTGACGCTGACCTTGCAGTCCTCTTTATGTGAATTGTTAATGTAGCCAGCTTCATTTGCTACCGGAGAGGCAGGGAGGAAGAGTGGAATTGCTTTCAAGAAGTCTGTTTCTACCTGCTGTCCTGGGAGCTCACTTCTGGTGTGTGGCAAATGGATCTGGGTTCCCTGCAGTTTCCTCTTTTACAGTGTTCCTGTTTTGCTTCCTATCTGTTTTCCAGGTTGGGAGGTACCAGGCCTTATAAAAAGTCCTTTTGAATTGAAGTCTGCTTTTTGTCATCCCATGCCTTGCATTCATTATGTAAAAGAACAAAATCATTTGACAGATCAAAATATGGCATAGCCTATTCTTGCCTCTTTCTTGCTGGTAGTATTTCTTACTCCCTGCCCCTGAGGTATCAGTGTGCTTAATCTTGTCTTTTGGGTAATTAATATATATAATATTTTTTTCCCCCCCTCAAACATTCACAAGTCACTTCTGTGCAGTTTTAAAAAAATATCTGTAAACTGCTTGAGCTCAAATTTAGTATGGCACATGTGCATGCATATTTTTCTTTAATGTTTTTCTGTTGTTGGTTTTAACATAGATGATTGGAACCACCACCTTTATACTGTGTTATGCGACACAAAATTGTCATTGCCAAATATATTGCAAAGAATTTTACAAATGAGGTATTCCATTGTGTTATCCTCAAATATATGTCAGAAGCCCTGTTCATATTGGCAGAGTTGGCTTACAGAAGCCTTGCATGCCAAGTGACAAAGAAAAGCTGCTATTTTTCTGTCGAAAACCAGTTTTTCTAGTTCAGCGCAGTAACTAATGGAATAGAAAATAAACTTACTTGGCCTGTAATTCCTTCACCTCTTCACCCCCTGCTTGTGATCCAGTTTTTCTTGCCTCGAGTGTAACATACTCTGAATGACTAACTTTAAGCATATGTTAAACAGTGGCATCCCTAACACGCATATCATTCAGCAGGGACTGACAACTGTAAAGAAAAAGTGCTTTTCTGAGATCTTTTTAGGAGTATAAATCTTTTGGCATGTTACCCATTGCTACGTTATACATGTATTGACATGGTATAACCAAAACAAAACTGGCAATATGATCCCAAAGAAATTATAGGTAAAATTCAGTTTACTTGACAGTTGAGCTTTATTTCCAGGTTTCCCTCCTCACAAATATATTGGCATTCCCTTGTTTTGTTTTGAGCTTTTACACTGCACTTGTATAGAGTTGACTTTACCTTTTAATGCAGGAAAGTAACTTGTAGGAACTCAAGCTGGAATACTTGACAGGTCCAGGGTACACTATTTTTAGGTCTTCTTAAAAGTTGCTTTCCCTGAATACAGCCTTCACTGTTGCTGAAATCTTGGGATCGAAGGGCTTGAGAGCAAGTTTCCATATTCCACAATTAATGATCCTCCTGATAACCTAGAGGGGTTTCTGTAGGCTACTGGCACTGAAAATGAGTCCATTTATATTTTCATCTCTTTAGAAAAAAACTGACAGTTTAAGGTATTGTTTTTACTAGACTGATACATCCAGAAATTCAGAAAATCCTTTTAAGTGTCCAGTCACAGATTTATGATGTAAGCTGTAGAAGTAACACTGTCTTGCTGGGCTCTTTTGGCAGCACTCTGGGTGACATTAGAGGTATGATAGTAATATATCCATGTCCTAAGCATTACTGACTTTGTTTATATCAGTGGTGCTCAACCTTTTGGCCCCTGTGGGCCAGATGGGTGGGGTATGGTGCTGGTCTGCAGGCTGGATCAAGTTCTGGGGGTTCTGCGCTGCCTCCACGTGCCAGGACTGCTCAGGGGCTCCTTGTGGTCCTGCGCACCTGATCTATTGTGCAGAGCCGCCACGAACCTGTGGGACCCTCATGGACCAGAAGATGTGGCAGCAGGGGCTAGGAACTGAACACACCTGGTTTATATCATTTCTTTATCTGGGCTTATGGTATGGTAACAAAAAGCAGGGAAGACTCACCTTTTCCCTGTCTCCCAGTTATGGCTTTTGGTTGTAGCTGAAGCATTTTGGGTAGGGTGAGGTTTCTTTGTCAGTAAAGTGGTTTGTTTGTTTGTTTGTTTGTTTGTTTGTTTGTTTGTTTGTTTGTTTGTTTGTTTGTTTGTTTGTTTTGGGGGGGTTTGTGTGTGGGTTTTGGATTTTTTTTAGAAAAAGATGCAATGCTACAAAGCTTTTAATCATCTCTATATTGTGGGTTGTGTGTGCTGCTTAAAACCTATGCATCTGTTACCAACCACACTAAATGGCTTGGATCCTTATTAACAGAATGCAAGTGCCGAGGTATGTTAGCTGAATCATTGACTAACACCAGTTGTAGAACAGGTGTCTTTTTTTTCTAATGAAAAGATTAAAGGGGAAAAAAAAGGCTCTCCATGCATTTGTGTTGCTCTTTGTAGAGTACAGTGCTGCTTAGTACTGATAAGGGATTTTGTGTGTGCAGATTATGCAGTTTATTCTAGGTACCTTTTAATATTGTAAAAAATGCTTTCACATTAGTACTGCAATACAAAGGTGTGTGTGTTTATTGTTTGATTTATTTATTTATTTTTAATGTATTATGAGGGATTTTGTGGGGAGAATGGGATATCCACTTAATATGTCATCTTTTAATTTCTTATACACGATAGGGTATCTAGAAAGTACCTTCACTTCTGGGATCTGTGTTATGTACCAAAAATTAGACTAGCTGTTTCCTAATGCAAAAGTATATCATTTTAGGAGGTAGGGAGGACTGGGGGGGGGAGGATGTGTGAGTGCATGCATGCTTTACTCTTCCTATTGCTAATTTGAACATATTAATAGCTGTGCTAGCAGTTTTGGTCTCTCAAGAGTAACAAAATGTTTAATGGAAACATTCACAGACTGGATTCTGAATAAATTGAATGGGATCCTCTTCTACCCTACCTGAGTTGCAAAACCCTATTATTTTTGTATAATTTGGCTTTAAGACAGCTACAGAAAATGAGGAGGGACCTACGTGGTTTTTCTTTTAACAGCTTTTCAGAATCTTGAACAGGTTGGAATAGGGTTCCATTTTTGGGTAGAAACAGACCTTGGATTTTTCCTGGGACAAAGCCAGTCCTGGGATTCTACAATCTCGTCCCACTTCAGGTACCTGTGAAGTGTCTGAAATAACACTTTCTCCCCTAGACAGTCTTGGCTAATTGGAATTAATTGTCATTCATTCTAGGGACAATCTGGGTGTGTAAAGGACTATGCCCCTCCCAGGTTTTGACTTAGTTCAGTCAGACCTCTGTATCAGTGTTGGTTTTGTCTTTATCCTTAGACATCCATTAGGTGAAATAGGGCTTTAGGGGCAGATTTTAATGTTAATTGGACTGTTTAGCGTTTTCATGCTCTACTGATTAATTGAGACAAGGGAAGTACTGAGTCATTGCATTTTGTTTGTACTGAAGTTGGAATATCACAAGGGAAATTGGGTAAGCTGTGTACCAGGGAGGGTGACGTCTTAGTTGCATTGACCTCCAGCGTGAGCCTCAAGTCATCAGCAAGTATGGGCAAAACCACTGCCCCTGGCTAAAGTGCATTTTAGGGTCAACAGACATGGATTCTCTTTTTATATAAAGACTGGTTTCACATCTCTTGTTGACGTGGTTACTGATAGGAGTTGCTGTTTATCAACAGACTGCAGTAGTGTCCTTCCGTTCATGGCTTGACCACTATTATGGGTAAAGGCTGACCAGTATATACACAAAGGAAACCTTAACTGCCCTACATGAGTGGAAGTAATTTCAACCAGTATTGTTTGGAGTCTGATTTCCTCTGATTACTGTTAGGACATCTTGTTTAAGGGCACAAAGTTTGATGCCCTCTGGCTTAGAAGCTGAGTTCCATATGTGAATATATGTTAGTAGTCCAGCAGCTTCATTGTTAAATACAGATGGAAGTTGTTTAATGGTCTTGATGTTTTGTTCTTAAGTTATTATAAGAACTTCAGGGCAACACTGTCATGTCCTTATCAACTGGGTAACACCTAGGGGTGCAGTGATAAAGATTTCTGGACCGATACCAATGGTCAATGTCACGGCGCGGGGTCCAGTAGGATGGCCATGATCTCCCTAAGGCCCCCTTTACCGTGCCAAGTTGACCCAGTGGGCACCCTCGACTCTCGCCCACCACGTCTTTGATGACAAAATATATTTGGGAGGCTGCCTTTTACACCCTCTTGGTCACGTCTTGCTGGACACATGGTTTCCTGGGCTCCTTGTGGGTCCCACTTTGCAATGGGTGCTTCAGGGGCACCCTAGCCTTATGGGCTATGCATGGCTCCAACCACCCCTTTACCATGCCCCAAGCCTCGCAGATGGAATAGATGTTGTTTGGTCACCCTTGTTATAATGTGGGCCCCTTGTCCTCTCTGGGCCCTGCGTGGCCCTGGTCTCACCCTGTGCCCTCTCTGGTGCTAGTCAATGCTGCCCCCTCTCTGGGGCTCTTCACTGCCCCCTTCTCTCTAGGGGTGCTCCACAATAACGCTGCCCCCCTACTCTGGGGCTGGTACAGTGCACCCCGAATGCTGCGCCTTTGCTGGTGCTGGGGTTCCCACACTTCTGTGGGTCTCCTATGAGGCCTCCTCCAACCCCTACTAGCCTCACCCAAACCACCAGTAACAAACAGCAAACAAAACGCAAGCCCCTCGGCTATAACTTAAACGGAAGCTGCCCGGCTATAACAACGTTCCAGCCTACCGGGGAATACTCTTTCCCTCTGCTGTGTCAGACACTGCTCCTTCAGTCAGGCTTCCCCTCTCTTCCCTGAGGGAACTCCTTCCCCCTTGGCCGCTGGCAGGGAACAGCTAGCCTGGCCTTAGCCCTTGGGCTTTATAAGGGAGCCAGGCCCTGCTCCTTCTGGTCAGCTGACCTCCTCTGCTTGCCCTGGCAACCAGCAGCTGGGCTCGTCACTCACTGCTAGGGCTCTTTCCCTAGCAGTTTTCTCCCTTCTTAGGAGCAGTGCACCTAAGTGCTCTGTGACCGTTGATTTATTGCCCAGCTATATTGGCCATTACCGATCAAATTACTGATATGCAGCCTGGCAGTATGGAGAGCAGCATCCGAGAGAGTAAATCTGTTGTGGGGGAGGGGGCAGATCAACGCCCCCATGCTGAGGGAAGGAGTGGGGCTGGGGCAGGGGCAGGTGCTGCAGAGCCAGGGCAGGGTGGGGTGCAGGATGGAGCCAACAGCTTGTCCAGGTGGTGGCACCCACTGCTACATGCACCCTGGGGGGAGGCATGGGTGGCATGTGCCTCCTGGACTGTGTGTGTGGGGCAAAGGCAGGCTGGCCACTGCACACTTGGAGCTGGGTTGGGGCTGCGCTTGGGGCCAGCAGTGGTGGCGCTCAGAGGGTAGCTGTGGGGGGCTACAGCCACCCCAAAATTCACTGCCTCCGCCAGGTGCACACAGCAGCGAGAGCCACCCCCTGGACAAACTGCTGGCTCCATGCTGCACCCCACCCTGTCCAGCAGATAGTCTGCCCTCTCACAGATCTGGGGGGCACATGCCCCCCCGTGCCTCCCCCTGGGGATGTGCGCAGCAGCAGGAGCCATGCCCCCTGCATGAGCCCACATGGTTCCTCCCTGTTCCACCCCAGCTGAGCAGCACCTAACCCAGCCCCGCTCTCTCCATCACTGCCCCCTTTCTCCCCTGCAGACTTACTGGTTGGGCTCTGCTCTCCATGCTGCCATGCTGTGTTCCTGACCATGTGCATGCTGCGGCTGAGTGAATACATACGGCATTTATCAGCTACATTATTGGCCACATCAGCCAAAAAAAGCCGATTGCCAATAATGTAAATTTTCCTTTTATCAGTGCCATTATGATATGGATTGATCTATTCGTGTACCTCTAGTAACACCCTTTTCTAGGTAAAAGGAAAATTAAGAGAAATGTTCTCTTCATGCTACAGTTTGTAAGCATGCTTTCGAAACTAGCTAAAAGTAACAATTAATTTTCTTCAAATAGTAACATTTCTGGTATAATCATTTTTACATTTGTCCTACTGCATAACTATGTTCACAACAGTCCATTTTAATAAGGTCCAGGCAAATAGTTCCTGTTCTTTTATAAAGATTGAGATAGGACTAGCCAAACTGATAAAAAGGCTGAGTTTTCAAAGACTGTTTCCTGTGCTGCCAAAAATATAGGAGAACTTAGTTGCATATATGTTGACGTGACATGGTTATGCATTAGGAGCTAAATAGCTGATAAAGCTTATTGATAGAAGTCGTATATTTTGGATTTGTTGGTACACAATTTGTGTAGCTTGTAGTTGAGTTTCTGGCAAAATTATGTTAAGATCACTCATTTTTCATGCAGGAATTGCTTGATCAGATGTTATTTTTCAGACCACAATTCGAGATGACTTCCATGGGCTTTTGAAGGGTAGGATGTAAAACTTGTGAATTCTGTTAACAGTGGAAGGAGAACTATCTAAGTAAGACTGCTTGTAGCCAAAATGTAAATCCCCTGTTATTTAAGGAGAGAACAGCAGGCTGGGGCTACAGGCCTGCTGTGGAGAGCTGTTCTGGGGTCAGTTACATGAGAGTAAGCAGCCAGGGAAGGCCAAGATAAGGGTTACAAGGGCTGCAAGTAACTACATGAACTAGCCTGCCTGGCAGTGAGTAAACAGGGAAGAGCTCCAAATGGGTAGGAAGGACTGCTGCTCATTGAGCTATGGGGACACACTTGTGGCTGGTTAGAGGAGCACATGGCCAGAAGGGCTGGAGGCCAGGGAGTTTATAAGGTTGGCTTCTGAGCCAGAACAGTCAATTTGGTCCTGACCTTTGGATAGAGAGGATCTCCTGGTAGTCTAAACTGTTAGGGAGAGGGAACTGCAGGCCTAGAAAAATAACTGGACGGCTAGGAGAGAGCTAGCGGGTAGGGGATGGGGTTTACAGCAGGATAGAGACCAGAGACAGGGTTTAAGATTGAGTTGGAGACCAGTTGGTTGGTGTTTGTTTTGATTTAATTGGTGGTTTGGGAGTGGCTACAAGTAGAGGATTAAAGTCTTGTAGTCACCTGTTGTGGTATCTTGGCCACTTGTCTTGAGCAGAGTGGGCAGAGGCACAAAATGGGCTGTGACAGAGAGCTGAAGCTAAGATGGGCTATGGCTGAGAGGGCTGAGATGGAAAAGTAAGGGTGTGGTTATGGGGTGGAGTCCGGAGGCCAGGGTTGGTTCCCCATCTGTGGTACATGTACCCCTGGGGGTATGAAAGGCATCTCTGGGGAGTACGTGGGAGAGATTGTGTAATGGCAAATTACATTTTTGTTTTAATAATAACTGACATTTAATAGGTTAAAATATAAAATGGATGCTGATAGGGGTACATGGGCAGCTGGTAAATCTGGAAGATGGTATGCAACAAGGAAAGGTTTAGGAACCTCTGCCTTAAAGCATGATTAAGGCCAGGAGGTTGTGATTAACATCAGTAGAGCCATGATCTATGCCAGCAAACGGTATGGGAGTGGGTGAGGCCCAGAATGTTAGCTAGCAGACCTGGGGTCCATGGGCATGAGTAGGACTGCTCAGCTGAGCTAGGCTGAGCACAGACGTGAGGTTTGCTCAAGGATTCTGGGAAACAGGCTCCCAAGATCACATCCATGTTCCATCAAGGGGTGTTGGGCAAAGCCAGTGAGGAGGGTATCCTAAGGAGGCAGACTAAGGCAGGATTAAGTTGACCAATAGAGGGTGCCACAGCCACCCTCAGGGCTGGTCCTGCTGCAACCTTAATGGGCTATTTTATATGTAAAATGACTCTTACACACAGTATCTCTGGTCACCACTGTGTGATATTTTCTGTGCACCTTTAAGGTTAAGGAGGTAAGATGATTTTTTATTACTGTATTTTTCTCATCCCCCTAAAATCAGCCCTCCATAACTTGATGTGCATATTGTAAGTGCGGAAGTGATTTTTTTTTTTTTTTTCCTTTGCTGGAACAGAAGCAGAGTAGCATGGAGGAAGTGGATACTGACTCACGATTGCAAAGAGCAGGGACTGAGTCCATTTTTAATCTTATGGCAACTGCTGGTGAGGCAGTAGCTTTTGGCTGAAGAGCCATTGAGAGTGGAATGAGCTGCTACATGCAGTCTATAATATCTTGATGAGACGTGGTGTGGAAATAACACTTTGTTATTTACAAAAATTATCTAAAGAACTTTTTACAGTAAAGAAGTAAGTCTTGATAGGGTCTGGGGCCAGCCTTGTTGCTGTCCAGCCATGCTGGGAAGTTCTTGCTGCCTCATCCAGACTGTCTCTTCTGGGATGCCATACTTCTTGGATACTCTGGCTGCTTGCAGACCTTTAAAAAAAAAAACCCAAACCCCATGCACTTTACCACTGAGGCAGCATGTTACTTCTACCCAGCTCCACAGCATCTGTATAGATTGGGCACCTCAGTGGGGCTTTTTGGTGCTTTTATCTGTAGTCAGGTCAATCGGCTGTTAGATAAAAGCATCAACAAAGCCCCAGCTAAAGCACCTGATCTACATAAACATTAGGTGAGTTGGGTCCAACTAACACCATGCCTCTTCTGGGCATGCACTGGGCTTAGCATAGGAGTGCACCAAGTTTAAAGTAGAGCACTGTTTTTTGTTGTTGTTTCATAATTTCATAGTAGCTAGGGTCAGGAGGGACCTGAACAGATCATCTAGCCTGACCCCCCCTGCCACAGGCAGGAATGAATGCTGGGTTCACAAGACCCCAGACAGGTGATCGTCCTACCTCCTCTTGAATTTGCCCAAGGTAGGGGCAAGGACCACTTCCCTGGGAAGCTGGTTCCAGATTTTGGCCACCCTAACTATAAAATATTGCCTCCTGATCTCTAACCTAAACCTATTCTCCATCAGCTTATTACCATTGTTCCTCATCATCCCAGGTGGTGCTGAGGAGAAAAGGGCTCTGCCTATTTGCTGTTGATCCCCCCTGATGAGTTTGTAGGCAGCCACCAGGTGCCCCCTCAGCCTCCTCTTGCTGAGGCTGAACAGGTTCAGGTCCCTCAGTCTCTCCTCGTAGGGCCTGTTCTGCTGCCCTCTTACCAAGTGGGTGGCCCTCCTCTGAACCCTCTCCAGGCTGGCCATATCCCTTTTGAAGTGTGGTGCCCAGTACCGGATGCCGTACTCCAACTGCGACCTGACCAGTCTCGCATAGAGGGGGAGTATCACCTCTCTGGACCAGTTTGAGATGCATCTTTGGATGCATGACAAGGTATGGCTGGCCTTGCTGGCTGCGGTCTGGCATTGGTGGCTCATGTTTATCTTGGAGTCAATAATTACTCCAAGATCCCTTTCCGCCTCTGCTTTCAAGAGGGAAACTCCCCAGCCTGTGTGTATGCTATGGATTCCTTCTCCCAAGGTGCAGCACCCTGCATTTATCTACATTGAACCCCATCCTATTATCATATGCCCACTTTTGCAGTCTGTCTAAATCTATTTGCAGCCTCTCTCTCCCTTCAAGTGTGTCCACCTTGCCCCACATCTTAGTGTCATCAGCAAACTTGGACAGCGTGCTTTCCACCCCCTTGTCCAAGTCGCTGATGAACATGTTAAACAGTGTGGGCCCAAGGACTGAGCTCTGGGGTACCCCACTGCTCACATCTCACCAGGTTGAGTACAACCCATCCACCACTACTCTCTGGGTGCACCCCATCAGCCAATTTTTTACCCATCCAACTGTGTAGGCATCAGTGCCACAGTCACTTAATTTATTGATGAGGATGGGGTAAGAGACGGTGTCAAAGGTCTTCTTAAAGTCTAGAAAGACTGTGTCCCCGGCGACACCATCATCCAGATGTTGGTTTTGTTTGTTTTTTAATGTCTGCAAGCAGCCTTCCAGGAGGACTTGCTCTTTCACAGGCAACCACAACTCTGGAACAGTCTCTTTTTCTGCCTTTCAAAAAGAATGTGCATGGGAGCACGTGCTGTGTGGGAAAAAATGCAGCCTAATACTTGTCCGGAGACCCAGCAAATTTCAGGGTACTTTTATGCTAGCCTGAGTAAAACACAGGTTGTAAGTTCTTTTTGAGGCAGAGATTCTTACTAACTAAACAAGATCCGCAAAGGTGGGAGAAGTAGCATAGGTGAAATGACTTGTCCAAAGTAAGGCAGCAGAGCTGAACCCAAAGTGCTCTATTCCCTGGACCACACCAGTTAAGCCTGCTTTTGAGAGAACTCTTCAAAATCATCTGAGTACAATAAGAAAAAAAAGTGCTATTAGATCAGACTGTACGAGAAGGTATATTTTTTGGCTGTAGTAGAGAGTGCAGCTGATCAGTTTGGTCTGACTCTTGTTTGTGTCACAGTGAGAGGAGAGAATAGAGTTGTAATGGCCTCCTTGTATGCATCTCCCCCTCCTCTCCAATGTCAGGCTCACAAAATGTACTGATCTTGCTGTTTTCACTTTAATCTGGTATTATAGAGTTTTCCTTCTACAGAATTACTGGAGGTACAGGGATTGAAGAGGACATTGATGTAGGATTTGTGATTTGCAAAAATTACTTTATCAGTTTCTCAGGTTGCATTTTGTAGGTTGTCAGATGAGATCATAACGGTCCTTTTTGAGTAGAGAGAAGCAAATATTTGTTCCCTGATGGAACAAAAGAAAACTACCACAAAATGTTTATCTTGCACAAAGTTCTTAATTTTGGTATTCTGGGTTTGTTGTTCAAAGGATAATCTTTGTCTAAATTAAGCCATCTGCTGAAAAATTAAGTCCTCAAACTTTGTGATCTGTATTGTGAAATTTACATCTAATACCAAACTAAACAGATTTGAGACTATGGTGTAGGAAAGCCTGTTTAAGGATGGTGGAAATTTAATGGAAGAAAGGCAGATGGTTCTAGGCATAGAGCAACATGCTAGAGAGAAAGTACACAATGAAGGGACACAGACCCTTACCAAACTTGGTAAGACTATTTGGAGGAGCCTAGGGAACAGGATGTTAATTCATCTTGATTGTTAATGAAAAACTAAGTAACCTGTAGATCTGCTGTAGATAGCAGAAGAAAAAGAGAGTAGATCTTTTAGGTGAGCTGTATGAATCTCTTGTAGTAAGATGAGAGGCTAGGAGATAGATTTGACAATGATGACTCAAATTGTAACTGGTATTTGTGAAGCAACTCGTAGCTCTGCAGCTTTGCTGGAAGGCTACAATAATTTTTTTTTTGGATAACATTCTGATCTGCTCAAAGGTGCTTGCGGCAGTAGCAAATGATATTTATATAATTCTAGCAAATGATCATCGAGAAACGAATTTTATGAATGAGTAAAGAGATCAAGATCTCCGGGAAAAGGAGTTTGCCATTAGGATCTCCCTGTGTGTAATGTCTCTTGATATAAGGCAGAATATATTAGTGGACCCCCAGAGTCTGGTATGGTATATCTGCTTAATAAACTGTAAGAGATCACTTGACATAATCCTTCAGTGCACCTCTTTTTTTAGTAGTGCAGCGTCTTGCATTAGAAAAGATATGCTTCACCAACTCGGGTCTGAAATCTCTGAAAGTATAGTGCTTGGAATATGCTTGAGGCAAGGTATGCTTCAGAAAGAAGAGTAAGTGGTGGCAAATCCTAGCTTGGTTAATATGCTTCTACAGAGAAAAGTGTGAATGACATTTCTCTAATAACCAGATCTAATTCATGCATATGCACAAACCTGGCTGACTTCATGAGAACACTTTCACTTTGAGCCCTGCAGATTTAACTTAGCTAAGATTCAGTCATTGGATTTTGTTTTTTCTTGTGTATTTCCAGCAGATGGCTGAACTCCAATGTCGTTTTCCATAATTGAGTATTTTGGTTTCCTTGTTGTTATGCCTAGGGCATGGATGCACATACAGGTGCATGCACACAGAAAAAGCAGAGGCACAATATATAGCCCTGTTTTGGTACTGAATAACCATGGGTAAAACTACATTGTGTACATTTATTTTAAATTACACTGTCATATACAGGCTTTAAGTCCACAGCTTATCTGTTCAGGAGAAACAGTGTATTTACTTGGTCCCTTGCCTTCCAGTGGCTATGTGCTGTAATAGCCCTTGCTGTGTGCAGGTATTCTAAGGTAGCTGCTTGTCCGCCCCCTCCTCCAGATCCTGGTATGAATTACACCAGGGTAAGCATACCATGTATCCATGTGCCTTGTGCAATACTACCTTTTGTGACCCGACTGCCGCTTAAATAAGCTAATTACTAAATTTAAATCCTAAAACTAAAGAAACATGGTAGGGTGAAAGTGTTATTTAAAAAAAAATTCTCTGTAGGTTGAAAAAGTGTAGTTTAAGTGTGCCTATCAGGTATTGTGTCAAAGGATCACAAATCAGTTCTCCACTTAAAATATTTGCTGCATTGTATATGGAGATTAACAGTTTCTAAATGTTATACTTTGCCACAGATTTTTAGTCAAAGTTGACAAATACTCTGTTCTGTCAGGGGGCAAATGCACAAAACTCATGACCAAATGGAAATAAACACAAGTCTTTTAAAACTATATATCCACAAAATTAATTTGCTTTAACAAAGGTTCTTAAAGTATAATTATATTAGCTTACTTAAATATCTGTCAGCTCCAGAAGATATGAAATCAACTATGGTAGTTGACTTCAGATACAATGCAGATAGGTTTTTCTTTATCCCATTTGGCATTAAAGGTAGGCATAACTAATATCCAGTCACTGTAAATCAATGTGTCAGTTCTTTCAAAGAGCATCCACAATCCTTGTGGATCACAATAGGAAGAGAACAAGAATTTCAGCACTTCCAAAATCAGGCTAACTATATTTAGGATTTAAAGTTTTCCATGACCTGTATGTGTGTCTTTTGATCCTGGACTTTAAAGGTCATTTTGGCAGGGAATTTGGTAGAAAAAACGGGTATACAGAAATGGCTTTAGAGTCCTGTCTTGGATATATTTGACTTTCAGATGCATAGGTCCAAGTGGTTTAAGTATGTTTTGTCTGTGCCTTTTAAGGTTTGTGATGCATCAGACTGGAATCTGGCATACAATATGTGAATGTAATTCATGGCAGATCAGCTTAAAAGCCTAATTTAGCATAGAGTTAAAGTGTGTCACCAGAGGTGGCTATTCAAACTTTGAAGTAACTTTTTGGTGCAGTTCTGAGTGCATGAGCTCCAGCATCAGTAATAGTCAGATTGTCACCAGGGTTTAATAGTTTGTCTTAAAATCCATATAACCTTAAACTAGACTGAGCTCAGAATTAGTTGCCAGGGACCAAATTCTGCACTTAAAACTGCATCCTGTGTAGTGCATTGATGTCATTGGAGTTGTATTAGCTGAATGAAGTTAGACTTTGACCCTGAAATGACAACGGATGTTTGCCATAAAGCTGCCCCCTTTTTGAAATGATACTGTTTTTGTTGTTGTTTCAGGTTTGTACAAAGTCAGTGTGACATGTAATGTAATATATCTGCACTTAATGTCCGTAGTCATTTGACTGTCTCTTTCATGGCTGTTTTCTTAATTTGTATACATTTTACCTTTATAAATTGGTTTTAGTGAATTTGTTTTAAAAAAACAAGCAAACAACCCCCTCTCCCCCTGCATCTACCGGTCTGTTTCCTGGGATGGAGGTTAGGATGTAATGGGTTGTAGAAAAAATACTTGTGTTCATGTTCCATACTTCAGACTGACTGAACTAAATGATTCTGACTGTAAATAGTTTTAAAATGCATGTTTATAAATCTGAATCAGTTTATAGTCTGCAGTGTTGTTAAATCTAATTTTATGTGGTGGGTTCAAAGTTTAGCTTTCTACTGGGTTGCAAAATTTCCCTTCTAGCATCTGACAGACTAATATAAACATTCCTGAGACACGTATAATATTCTTGTCATCTTTAATGTTAAAAATTAAAGGCATAGTTTTTCTTGCTTGTGAAGAGTTTTAACAGGAAAAATATGACCTGTTGTGATTGCACCTCTCATCTTTCATCTTTCATATTGCATATGCAGGTGATTAGAAATATAGACTGTTTGCACAAACTTGGCAGATACCTTGCTCTTGTTGCACTAGTATACCTACAAGTCCTATTCCAGTAAGGTTTATTATATATTTACAGAATACAAGTAAAATTAACCAAAATTCTTAATTTACATATTAAAATATAATATAAAGTAAAAAAACACAAACAAAAAACACTTCACCTATCAAAGAATTGTATTCAGTCCAGAATGATTTTTTTATGAAGAAAAGGTGTGCTCTTAAGATTTCCCTGTGCAGAAAAGTCATAGTTAAAATGCTGCCAAATTCTTACTACCTAAAGCACAAACCTAGATTAAATCCTATTCGTCGTTCAAATTGGCAACTCACATGTCTTTGTAACAGATGGAACTCTCTGGCCCAATAAAACTAGCATAACTTGTTGACTGTTGTGACTTTTGCAAATATAACAGGTCTGAAAGCCAAAAGCCTGTAATTCCGACTGTATGACAGCTTTTTTTTCTTTTTGCAGTAGCTTTAGTTCAGGAGAGCACTCTATAAACAGTGCAAATGTTACAAAGTTCACAAGTGCATAGGAAACTTGTTTTTATTTGATCCTAAAAAAGCTGTTTTGATTATGGATTTTTTGCCAATTGTCCGGAGACTGAAAATAAGAGTTCTCTTGGTATTTCTGGTCAGCAATTTTGATTTTAAAAAACCCCCATTTACTGTTGAACCTTTTTTTCCTTAGTCATAGCTACCTCTTGGTAGGCTTCCAGGCATATAACCAAGGAAAGGAGGGTAAAGCAAAATTGCTTTAAAAGCACAGCTCCACCCACCTGCCCCTAATCAAGTGCACACAACTTCCTCTGGCAAGGTACAGACATTCAAAAAGTCTGAGGCAGAATCGATCTAAGCTATGTGCCTTTAAGTAAGTGGTATAGTTGAGATCAGTAATGAACAGAACACGCATTCAACCTTTGGGGGGAGAGGGGGGGAGGAGGCAAACCTTAGACTGGGTTCTACTATTTTTAAACCAGTCTGTTTGCCAAACTTCTTTTCTGTTACGGGTATAGACCAGTTTCTGATCACTTGTATTGGTAGAAGTGTAATGTCTGTATCTGGCCTCAGTGAGACAAACTGGACTAAATCTAGTAAATCCTAAAACATTTAAATAGGGAAAAGTAGCAGATCCTAATTATCTATAGAATATTTCCCTGTGCTGCACCAAGCCAAGGGAGGATAAAGTTTTCGAAACAAACCTCAGAATGTCAAATGTGGTGTCCTATTCCTGATGGCCCCGCAGCAGTACAGGCAGTCCTCAACTTACAACCTTTCGAGTTACAACATTTCGCACTTACACCGTTTATAAATTGATACCCTGTTAACTTTACAACGCTTGATCCAATGCCATGCCACACCGGTGAACAAGTTCACTGCGTCGCCCATCTCCCTGGAGAACATTTGTCCAAACTTCCTTGGACACCTTTTTTAAGTAATCAGACAAGACTCCAGAAAAACCTGCAGCCAAGACTTCTGAGAAGACTCCAGCTAAGAGCCCTTCAAAAAGTCCAGCAATGTCACCTCAAAGAAGTCCTTCCAAATCAATATGATTGCTATTTACAATATAAATATATTAATGTAGCTACATTGCTCATCTATAATTGATTGAGTATAAAATTCTGGGTTATTTTTGGTGAAAATAGGGTATCAGGCCTTGGTTCAGGAACCAATCCCCCATTTATAACATTGTTTTCTATGGGATAATCGGTTCCAAGTTGCAACGTTTCGACTTAAGACACGGTTTTCAGGAACCAATTGTGTCGTAAATCTGAGGACTGCCTGTAGTAAGCAAAGGTTTGCTTCTCAGTGTATGCTTCTCAGTGTTTCCTTAGAAATGTGTGGTGGTCAGTGGAGAAACCCTCAATATTTCCAACCCATAACAATTTTCACGTCTGAAAGAGTTTTGCTGGTTCTTCATCAATTTCTGTTTCCCTACTTTCTGTTAACCTTGCATGTTTTACTGTTTTTCTGCCAGGCTGTTTTCTAGGTTTTGGGAGGCAGGACTGTAACTTTTTTTTTTCTATGCAATTACTAACGGTTCCTGGTATCATCTTAAACAGTGGTGTATGTTTGGTAAATAGGAAGTGTTCTAGCAGTGCACTTGCCAAAGGCAGTCTTCTGCATAGTCAAAGGCAGTACTGGGAGTTTAAGTCCACCTAATGTGTAATGCTGTATGTGCAAAACTGTCACTTCCTAGAAACCTTTCTGTATAAAGACCTTTGTACTATTCAGTTAAAGATCTCCCATTGTTCTGTAGATGCAGCTGTTTTATACGACAGGCTTAGCTCGCTCCCTGTGAAACATCCAACCAAAATCAAGTGAACTAGCAAGATAAATTTTTAGTCTTTCTAGTTCTAACTAATGATTTACCTCCTTCAACTCTGCATGCTGCTACAGATTGAATATTGAGTCTCTTAGCAGCCTCAGCTCTTCCTCCCTCTCTCTCTCTCGCTCTTTGGATCTGAGATGCACTGCTTGGTAGTGTAATATAGTTCCTCGCTGAGCATTCACACTGGTCCCTAACACTGAGAATCAAGATTGCATTTCAAAAAAATTCCACTGCCATAAATGTTAATGTGTAGAGGTCTGGGCTCTAAACGGGTTACTGTTTCACATGGTGTCAGATATCCAGGTTGTAGCTGGTTTAGAGAGGCAAAAGGAATCAAAACTCATGGAAGAGGTGATATTTTTTATTAGACCAACTAGATATTTGCAAACAAATTATTTTATTTATTTGCAAGCTTTCACATGGTGGAACTCTGACAGGAACTGACTACTCTATTTCTTTCTGCTTTAGATGGGGATGTGCCAAGTGTTATCCTTTTATTAACTGAGTTATTACCATTTACCCATGTTTGCCAATTCCATGGCTAAGTAGAACATTGCTACTTTTATTTCAGTAAGGTAGGCCTAGGCTACAGGGACTAACTAACAAAACGAATGCATGAGCAATTGTCCTAGGGCAGAGCTGTCCAGCTGGTGGCCTGTGGGCTGCATATGGCTTTGGAGGGATTATTTTGCAGCCCCTGGGTTCCCACCCAACTGCTGCGCTCCCCATTGATCTGGCTACAGGAGCAGTCAGTATCTCTAAACTCCCTCTCCCTCCTCCAGCTTCCATTTCCTGTCCCTGACCCAGGAGATAGGGCAGGATGATGCAGCCCACAAAACAATTAGAGGCGGGTGGGAGCCCACAGTCTGGGAACTGAGGGTGAGGCTGGGGTGCCTATGCACATGGTACAGTGGGGAGAGTGCCTGTGGCTTGGTGTCCTGTAGGGCATATGACCTCTGCTGCATAGAAGCCAGATGGCTCTGTCCGGGGGTAATCAAGATGAGTCTTATTTGCGGAGTCTGAATCAAGCGACAGTTTAAAAAACTTTGCATGGTGTTTCAGACGTGTTTGGTTGCATCATAGGAGGGGTTGGACTTCCACGTGGGGCTTGAAAATACCATCTAAAAAACTAAAATTGTACATGCTGATGACAAGGTAAATGAAAGAAGGGAGCTGCCTTTATACAGGTTCAACTAAGCACTTTTGACAGTGATCTCAATGATCAGAAAGCTGACTTGGATGTGGCAGAGCTCACTTGCCTTTTTCAGTGATGCTGAACACTGTGATTTAATAATGCTAATCATGTTGAAGGAAAAAGGAGAGGTGGTCCTATGATTGAATAGCTGTTAATGTTATGACTCAGGAAGCTAGGAAAAGTACAAAGTAGCACTTCTTTTTCCAGAAGTAGCAGCACTCCTATTCAGGCAGAACCTACTGACAAAAAATAACCATTGGAACAGAAAACTGACCCACTTTCTGCTGATACAAAACTGTAGACTGTACCAGTACTTGATATGCTCCAAGATAAAGGGTTTAGAAATTACAGGATAGTCCCCTCATTTCTGAAAGAAAAAATGCAGGCTTATTTAGTGTTTATTTTTATTTATATACTACCAAGTATGTGTGGCTTTTTTTGGCTATGCAGACTTAATACATTTTACAGAACTCAAGCTTAAGACATTTTCAGATCTGGGTACCTCAAATAAATTCCTTAAAATGTGGTTTGCAGTACTCTCCAGCAGGCAGGCAGGCAAAGCGATTTCAGAAACAATGGACTGTGACATCTGTGCACTCATGATTTTAAATCAACCTAGGAAGCCTAAACTAAGGTTAATTAGTGGCACAGTATCTGTTGTGATGATAAGTTTTTTTTTTTTGTTTTTTTTTTTATGTGGCTGTTAAGCAATGAACACAAGCTATCAGGTTTTGAAAACCTCTTATTTTGGACTTTGCCATCATATAGCTCATGCATATAGTTTACTCCACTTCTTAGGAATTTTATTAGGAGCATTAAGTAGGAATTACAGTGGCCATTTTAACCCATCTCTATATGAAAGATTATGGCTAGATGACCAAATCATACAGATTTAAGAGGCAGGGGGAGGGGGGAGGGCAGGGTTTACTGGGTCTCAGCTATTCTGTGATAACTTCTGTGTCTACTCCTATCCCTTAGGAGTAAGCAGTCCTGGTTTAGCTTCTCCTTACTCAGGATAAGATGACAAAACCCCCCCCAAAAACAAAAAAACTTACCCCAGGACAGCTGACACATTGTACATTGCTCTGTCTTTACTTGGTGCAATGTATTAATCCCTCCAGAGTAAGAATGATTCCAGGTAAACTAAGAACTGATTCAGAAATATACTGCAAGCCACCTTTGCTTCTACTTTTCCCTTTTATTGAAACAAAATAAAAACATTACAAGAGAGAACCCTCAACTGTGTGGCCTAAAAGATTTTATTTCCACAAGACAACTGCTGATCAGGGGTAGTGTTGGCTGTCTTGATCACATCTTAATCCGATATTTGTAAGATGTTGGGGTATATAGTTGTAACTTACCATTGGCAGAAAATAATGGCTGTATTGTTGGTGCATGCAAAAATGAAGAGGTCACCTTCTCTTGCTTAACCTCTTTGAAAGATAGGAAAAAGAATGCTGCCTCTTCCTGACTGAATTGATGGTGAATATTAACTAAATGCAGCTCTTTTATGGGTTTTTTTTTCCATTGGGAACCATAGTAAAGACATGATTTATTACTTCAAATAAAATAGCTGCCTCTCCTTTTTGGGCCCAGAGTCTGTTTTTGTGCACCAATTCCAGCATATATTTTTAGTGTTGGGGTTATCAGGTGATTAGTCTGAGCATATATTGCAAAATTGTGTTAAAATGGTTGTGTTCTTACTGGTGTTGTACTCCCTTGTGTGTGTTGCTAGTACGTTTGGAGGCAAATCCCAGCATCTTGTACTTCAGGAAGTAGAGCCACATTTGGTTCTTTCCAGGTGAATTGTGGGAGAATTAATCTGTCCTTTTGGCACATAATGGAATTGCGCAAAGCAGAGATGGGCAAAATAAGGACCTCAGGCCATATCCGGCCTGCCAATTGATTCAGCACAGTTCCTGCCTGCTGGCATTAGCCAAGCTGGGCAGCGTTGGGGGGGAGGAGGGGAGAAAGGAGTGGAGATAAAATGCTGCAGCCGTGGGCAGGCTCTATTCCCACTCTTGCTGCTGCTCTGATGCCAGCCTTGGCCTGGCTGTAGTGTGCGAGGTGAGTGTGCATGCGTGTAGCCCTCAGCTTACCAAAACTCATTAAGTTGCCATCCAGCCCAAGTAATTGCCCATCCCTGGCAAAAGGCATTGGACTATCAGCTCTTCAGTTACCTAACTCATACACTCATTGTAAAGTGTGTAGATTTTCAGTCAGGGTTGAAGCCAGAGTTTTGGTTTCATAAAAGAACATAGGCTAGGTACAGACATTACGCTTAATGTGCTTTAAGCACGCAGAAAGCGCTTTACAGCTGTAACAGAAAAAATGTTCACGGCATATAAAGCACAGCATATAAAGCACTTCAGAATGGTGGATCCTGCTCTAGGTTAACCCTGGATGCATGTGTACTAACCTAAAGTGCTTTCTGTTAGAGCGCTTTATTGAATGTCAGATCCCATTGGGGGTTCATAGATTTCATAGACATTAGGGCTGGTGGAAGGGACCTCAGAAGATCATTGAGTCCAGCCCCCTGCCCCAGGGGCAGGAAGTCAACTGGGGTCATAAGATCCCAGCAAGATAAGCATCCAAATTTCTCTTGAAGGCGTTCAATGTGGGTGCTTGAACCACCTCTAATGGCAAGCTATTCCAGACCTTGGGGGCTCAGACAGTAAAGAAAATTTTCCTTATGTCCAGCCTGAAATGGTCTTGCTGGAGTTTATAACCGTTTGACCTTGTCATCTCTTGGGGCACTCTGGTGCATAATCATATCCCCATATCCTGGTGAACACCCCTGATAAACTTATAGGTGGCCATCATATCACTCCTGAGCCTGCGCTTTTCCAGGCTAAAGAGCCCCATAGCTCTCAGCCTGTAGACATAAGGTCTATTTTCCTGACCTCTGATCATGCGCGTGGCTCTTCTCTGGAGTCTCTCAAGCTTCTCCACATCCTTTTTAAATTGTGGAGCCCAAAACTGGACGCGATACTCCAGCTGTGGCCTCGCAAAAACCAAGTACAACGGGAGAATGATATCCTGGGATCTACTTGAGAAGCATCTATGGATACAAGCCAGCGTTTTGCTCATTTTACTAACCACAGCATCACATTGAAGGCTCATGTTCATCTTGTGGTCAATCATGACCCCGAAGTCCTTTTCATCCATAGTGCTAGTCAGCGTAGCACTGCCGAGCCTATAAGGATGCTGCGGGTTTTTCCTCCCAAGGTGGACAGCCTTCCATTTTTCTGTGTTAAACACCATCAGGTTCTCATCGGCCCATTTCGTGAGCCTGTCAAGGTCAGCCTGGATCTCCCTCCTGTCCTCAGGTGTGGATGCTTTACCCCAGAGTTTGGTATTGTTGGCGAACTTGGCCAGTCTGCTTCTGACTCCAATGTCCACATAATTAATGAAGATGTTGAACAATATGGGTCCAAGGACAGAGCCTTGGGGGACCCCAATGGTCACAGGGCACCATGACGATTGACTTCCGTCAACCACCACCCTCTGGGTCCGACCACGGAGCCAATTCCCCAGCCAGTGGATCGTGGTGGACCCGAGGCCGCAGTTGGCCAGTTTTGCCAAGAGGTGATCATGGGATACCAGATTGAAAGCTTTTTTGAAGTCAAGATATATGACATCAATCTCTTCTCCCTTGTCCAGGTGATAGGTCACCTGGTCGTAATAGGAAATGAGATTGGTCAAGCAAGATCTACCTGCAACAAACTCCTCCAGCATGGTATTGCCATCAGCTAGTCTGTTAAGAATGGCCTCCTTGATAATCTTTTCCAAGACCTTGCCCAGGATAGAGGTCAGGCTGATGGGCCCGTAGTTTGCCGGATCCACTTTCCTCCCTTTCTTGAAGATAGGCACCACACTGGCCGCCTTCTTAGAACGCAATCACTGCCATCCCAGGTAGTATTGTGCAGGGCTGCTCTAGCCTCCAGCACAGCTTGTTTCTTCTGCCTGAGCAGCTGGGCTGGCCCTGCCCCCTTGGCTGTCACTGACCGAGTCAGTGACACCCTCTGACCCAGGCCTCCTGCGCAGCTTGGTCAAGGGTAGGATAAAAGAAGAGGGGGTTTCTGTTCCTGCAGCTGCCTTGGCCTCAGGGTGTGCTGCAGCCCAGCCAGGGGGGTTGCTGCTGGGGAAGGAATCCAGGGTTTTTCTCAGCAGCTACTTTTAGAGCAGCCCCTCTCCCCAACCCTGCCCCATACCAGATGGTGACTCAGCAGTGCCTGGAGGGGAAGGGAGCCCCCCAACTGTGAGGGCCCCCCCATAGTTTAGCTTGGAGGGCCCAGCCAGGCCAGGTCAATGACAGGAGGGCTCCATTCACTTCTCCCCACCACTGCTGCCTGCGGGGGGGCCCCCCTCCCCCCCCCCCCCAGCAACTTGGTAGCTGCAGCCAAAAGCTACAGAACAGGGCTCCTCTAGCTTTTCACCCTGCTGGGAACTGCAGCTGGGGTGGGCAAGAAAGAATCCCCCTGCCACGAGGGCCCTCCCCACAGTTTGTTAGGTCAGGGGGTCAGCCCAGGTCATGGCACAGGAGTTCCCTTCCCTGGTGCAGTGAAATGTGGGGCTGGGCAGTTTGGCTGCAGCTGCTGCTGTCAAGAAGCTAGGGTGGGGGAAAGGAAGCCCCCCACCCCAGAGGCACCCTACAGCTTGCTAGCTGGGATCTTTGTGGGGGCTGGGCTGGGATGGGTCCTTGCAGCTGCCCCCCCCTCCCCCCGCCATGAGGGCTCCCCCACAGTTTGCTAGCTGGGGTTTGTGGAAGGGCTGGGTCAGGTCCTCACAGCGGGGTTGGGGGGAGCTTCCTTCCTTTCTCCCTCCTCTGCCCAAACCTCTTGACAGTGGCAACTACCAGCTGCAGAAGGGACAGCCCAGCTCAGCATTTCTCCATGCTGGGAACTAAGCCAGGATGAGGGAGCCCTCCCCCTCTTTCTTCCCCCCTCCCCCTGTGGGGACCCAGGCTAACCCCCACAAAGACTCAAGTTAGTTAGCTGGGGGTTGGGGGGAACTCCTTTCCCCCAGCTGCAGCCAGCAGCTGCAGCAGGGGTTTCCTGAACTGCTTTTTGGTATGCTGGGAACTCGGGGAGGGGGGTGTCTTTTTTAAATTGAATGTGGCCTTTAGATGTCTTTCCCTTTCAGAAATGGAACCTGCTAATTCTTCAGGGTTTTTTTCCCTCTGATTTATAAAATCCGTTGGCAGGGATACTGGTCTTAAGAATGGATTCTATTTTTTCTTTCTTTTTTGGAATGTGCACATCTAGTGGACTTAGCCTGCAGAATTTTTATAAATCTTCATATTAAACGTTAATTAAAATCATTCAGAAAACATTGACCGAGTCAAATAATTGTATGTATGGTAAGAATTAAAATGGTTAGGGTAAAGAGTGCCTGGAAAAAGAATATAGCCTACAGTGACTTCATCCTTCATCTTTCTCCTGGACAAAAAAGACATTAGTTTAAAGACTTGGTGGGTAGGCTAATCAAGTAATCATCCATTTTTTAAATACAGTTTGTAAGAATTAAAGTTAACTACTGTAACTGATGAACCATTTAGCGAGTCCTTCAGGAGCTACCATTTTGTATAAAATATTCATATTCTGATCCAGGGGTTGGCAACTTTTTTAGGCAGAGTGCCAACACTTGCAACCTTGACTTGTTGGCGTGCCAGGGGCGGATGGCCGGAGAGCCACGAGGGGCCTGATTCTTGTTGTGGCAGTGCAGCCTCGACTGCTTCTCCAAGGCATATATGCTGAGCAAAATGCCTTCACATGCCACACTCTGGCACACATGCCAGGGGTAGCCTACCCCTGATCTCTAAGAAACAGTATTTCTGCTATTTATATATACATTTAAAATTTAATGTATATATTATACTTGCTTATTATATATAAATGTATGCCATACATGCATGCATGCATACAAATCCTCCATCCACCATGTTTAAAATGGTCATAAATGGAAAAGTGCTCATAATGTATATGTGTACACTCTCTCTCTCTCTCTCTCTGAACACTTTTCCATTTATGACCATTTTATACATGGCGGATGGGGGATTCCAGTTGATTTTTTGAACAAAGGTAACGTTGCATCACGCACAGCAGCTTGTAGTTGAAGGGATTGCTGACTGGAATTCTATGGTTGACCAGGTATGATGCCAGCTTAACTGAATTACCTTTCTGGCCTTTAAATCTAAATATCTATGAACTGTTTTGAACCAATATTGCCCATAGACCAAGGATGGTTAAATTTGCTGCTGCTGCTGTTCCACTCAAATGCAGCTTGTTTCTATGAGAAATACAATTTGTCTATATGTCTATAGTACTAATATTGACTTTGATTTCATATAAAGAATATTGCAGAGTAATCCTGTCTCCTGTAAGCATCTTACAAAAGTTTTGACCTTTAGAATCTCCAGAACTATGCACTGGGATCAAATTGGTATGCAACAACATGGTGACTGTGGGTACTGTGCTTACTATTATTTCTGGAAATATCTTAGACCTTGGGAGTCTTGTCATTACAATTAAAGCAAGAACTCCTTGTCCTGCCATACAGTCTTCTTGTAGCATGAAATAAGAAGGACTCTGTCTCCACAGAGAACTGAGTTCCCTTGCAGCTATGGTTGAAAGCTAACTGCAAAATCTTGATGATGCCCGAATAAGAGTAAAACTTGACATTGACATTACATCTGAATGTGGTGCTGGCATTTAGGGAAATCATTTCTAATTTGTGTATTAAACTTTATGGCACTTTAGAAACACTATAAGCCGACCTCTTATGGTCCACAAGTCTTGGCACCAGTTCTGAAGCTTTCATCTCTGCTAGGAATGTCAGAGTGTAGCACTACTAAACTCTGTGACTTTTTTCTTTCCCTGACATCTCCAAGATGTTAACCTGTTTCCTGTTCTTCTCGCACTTCGGAAACCTTTCATTAGTTTTTTATCTGTGTAATTTTGAGAATTGATGCGTGTTTTTAGTTGCCTGCTCAGTTGACTCCCAAGTCAGTGTAAAATGTATACAGCAGTGTGGGTGTCTTATGATACAGTTGTCGGGGATCACCAGTGTCTGACTTTTATCAGTTGGTGGTCACCAGCATCAGACTCCTGTTGTATCTGGTGTGGTCAGGGGTGGAGTACTGGTTACGTCAGACTCCTCTGGTTGGGATGATCTGCGTGTGTACTGTCAGGCTAGCACTGTTTCTGACACCTCATTAGTTGCAATACAGAGACCATGGACTCTGGTTCTTAGTAACAAAAAACTCTTTGGGATTTATTGCTCCTAAACAACCAGACATTAACACCATACATTGGGAATGGTGTCAGTGAGACTTACGTGCGAGACAAGACACTAATACAATGTATGTCCCCTGTCACAGTGCAAAGTATTCTGGGTTCTCCAGCATTTTTTGTACATAGATTGAAACAACTTTGTTTACAACATACACCTCTTAGTTCCACCAATTGCTAAATGTGCTTGTGACCTCATTCATGTCTGATTTTCACTAGATGTTGTGACCCTCCCATCAGATAGGAGTACTTGTTTACCAGGGCGGTCTGAGCTCTGTTTTGATGTCTTGTACCCATCTTATTAATTGTTTTTTATCCGCTGGCCTTCTGAGGTGCCTAGAAGCTAATATTCCTAAACTTCCTAACACTTCTGCTTAGGCCCTTCATGGTCTGCCTTTTGGAAACCAAGGCCTATGGTGAAGCTGTTACTGTGGCCTAGTTTGGTCCATGTCATTAACTGGTCTCTGTACGATTTCTGTATGGACTGATCAATGGTTGCACCAGTCCATGCTCTAGAGAAGCCTAAAAATACATTCTACTGGATAGTATTACTAGTTCCAAGCATTTCAGAAACCTGAAAATCACTTAAATTGCCCTCTTCTAAATAAGATTCAAGTATTTATCTGCCTTTGTACTGTCTTAATGCCTCAGAAATGAGGTCGTGTTCAGAATTTTTTTTGCAGCTGTGTGCATGTGAGGGGTGTTCTTATTGTCGATCTTGAGCAAAACTGAATTAAGCATGTGCATAAAGGGTAATATGCTTCATTTTTAAGTGTAGGCACAGAAATTAGTGAAGTCCACTTACTGAAGAACTGTAGCTAATAGCAGTAACTTCTGTAAGTTTTAACTATCTTCACAACAGGATGCGAGTACTATTTCTAATAGTGGTGTGCTAATGTGCAACATAGTAAAGTGCATAACGGTATCAGTATGCTCAGCTTGCTTGGAATCTAAACTGAGGAGTACTAATCCTTGTTCTTGCTGGAATTGTTGGTATGACAGCTACTCACAAGTGAATACTTTTGTAATGAGATAATGTACTTTAATATTAAACGTACATGCTATCATAACTTGTAAAATGTGGTAGCTGGGATTGGGCAGCTCAAGATGATTCTCCAAGGCCCCATCTGCAATTTTTTTTTAATGCTTCAGGTTGAAACTCTTAGTTGGTCACTGAGGGGACAAGACTTTAGACCAGCCCTTCTATTGAGGATTTTGGTGATGTGAACGGTCAAACAATTTCGTAGTGGTGTTAAGGCACGGTTGTGCATGGGTTAAGCTCTGGGAGACCTGTGTAGATGGGACTTAAAAACATGGATGTTAGATGCTTAACTGAATGACCTCAAAATAAGGAAGGTCTTTTTTACATTGTTATTTGGAATGACTTGACCTGGTAAGTAAAATACAACAGCAGTTCCTGCGGGCTTTTAGGTACCTTGGTTCAAGTTCTCTCCAAGTTTTGGGAGTCCCGAGTCTGTCCAGGTTAGAGGAAAGGAGTACTACCCTAAGATACAGCTGCCCTGTCTGTGCTAATTAAAAGTGTTTAAGGGGACAACCTCATGTTTCTGGTTAGCTTCCTAATCAGTATAATGCATCCAAATACACCTTAACTCTTATATATGTGAGTTAACCAATGTTTAAATTGTTCTTGTTTTAAAAGGGTTTGTTTGATTTTTTTTTTGCCTAATCCAAACATACCCTTCTGAGACTTTAAAAGGTGGAAATTCCAATCCTATAAGAAGGTATAGCCAGTCTTGGGTACATATATTTTATCATTGTGGTTTGTATAATCAGGAATCATTCTAAAACCAAAGCGGTGTTGCTAATGTTTGGCAGAAACTGTCTTGTGATGCTGTCTTACTGTTACATTATGAGAATTGCATTGAATGATAGCAAGATTAGGTTCCAATGATAAATGTCAAGCAAGAAAATTGCTTATTTTTCCAAGTCTTTACCCTTTCAATATACATAACAAGACAGATTAAAATTACCTGCATAACCTCAGCAAAACGGAGTTTTTCTAACACCTCCAAATAAAAGTACCAGAAAGGTAAAACAAGCTGATCAATTTCTTTTCTTAATTTCCTTCCTGTCCCTCCTCCCCCAAATTTAGAAACCAATTAATAGAATATAAATTGAAAATGAGCTTTAGGGATAGTAATTACTAGTTATAAAAGTACTTTGGGAGAGTTGCTTTAGGTGTTCTCAGCCTCTTCTTGCTTTGCAACATCTATTCTTTTTCTTGCTGTGAAACAGTGTAGCTTAAGGGGTAGAGTGAAAATTGAGGAATTGCTGACAAAAATGCCTGGTTTTTAGATAGGAAGTGGGACTATCTTAATTGTCAAAATGTTATGCATACCAATCATCCCACTGACTAATGGTACATTCCAGTTATCAAAAGCATAAGATCCATGACTTCTGACAAATGCTGAATAATGCCAAGCACTTGTTTTGAGTAATGTAAATAATGCTCTGTATGTAGGAGTGGGAGCTGCATATCAAAGATAGTACTCAATACTAGCAGAAATGTTGAAAATGTGTAATATACACTTTTTTTGTGGGGGGGGGGGGAATTGGGGTGGAAAACCTGCACCCTACTATGAATTCTAGTACAGACTTGTAATTTGTTAAACACTTGAAATTTGAGAGAATAACTGTTCATTTTGCTTGTCTCCTCCTGGCATGGAACTAGAAGAAACTAAACAGATCGAGTCCTTACTAGAAAAGCAAATTTTTGTAAAGTGTCTTGAGCATGGAGTTTTCCTAGAGTGGCTCAGCTTTTATGTGCTTGGATGCATGTTCATTTTTTCATTTTCCTCCATACCTGACCCAGGAATGGAGACTGTCAGAGCCCTTCCTGTTTTGTGTTGCATCTGAATTCTTGTCTTTACGCCACCCAGATCTCTACTAGAACACTTCAAATACTCTCCCAACAAATGGCCTGCCTTATGTACAGCCTGTCAGCTGAATTCCTGCTTTGTGCAGCATTGATTTTATTAGTGGTCATAGGTTATTTTATTTTGCTGTAATTCTTTAACTTGCATTTGCTAGGACTTGTTATATTCAAGGTGCTAACTGGTCAAATAATAGTGGAAAGAGGTTTTGTTTTTAATGTGTTCTTAAGCTAATTTTTTAAATAATGGAAGCTGTAATATGAAAAATAAAATTAACATGAGATGTCAGTCAGGTAGTCTTACTGAGGAGAGAAAATACGTGCAGAATTCTGCAGTAGAAATTGGGTATTGAGAGAGTTTTATAATTAGACCTCTTTTAGTTTACCAGGTTGCTTCTAACAATGATTAATTACATTTTATGAATGGATTTAACAAACTGGATCTTACTATTACCCTCATAAGTGATAAATACATCTGTAAAAAATATTATATAACTAATGTCCTTTCTGGAAAGAGTTAATGATTCAATAATGTGCATAAAGAAATCTAACTATCCCTTTAATATAGGAGTTGGCAACATACAGCCTGCGGAGCTGGAGGGCTTTGGAGCTGGGGATTTGCTTGTGCTGGGGCCAGTGATAAGGAGCTGTGGTCTGAGTCACAGCTGGGTTTGGGAGGAGAAGCAGTAGCACGGAAAAGCTGAAGTTGTTGACTGGAGCACTGGCCTGTGGCTCTGAAAACTTGCTGACTGCTGCTTAAAACATTATGTAACCTGAACTGAGGAAACTCATTAAAATCTATACTAGTATATACAGATAGACTCAACCTCTGCTTGAATTTCTCTCTAATAAATGCATAGCATGTACTGCTTAAGCTAGTTCATAAAACCAGTATGCCTTCAAATTCCTACTTGGGGTCTGTTTAAATCATACATACAAGTAATTAGTTAGCTGCTAATGGCTAGATGGAAAAACCAGCAAAGGATGATTATACTAAACTACATTCTAACATTTGACTTGTCTCTTCCCTGTCTTATTTCACTTTGCTGGCTTCTGCCTGTACAATGGGGACTTGCTATATACTTAGTGCTCAATAAGTGGCTTCTATAACTCTCTCGAGTTCAAAGGCGAATCAAGATGCAAGGGCAACATTTACAAACTTGCTTTTCTTCAGAGGAGAAAATTTGAAAAAAAATCTGCAGAGTACAAGCAGCTACATTTCAACGAAGTTGGGAAGCTTGTGGGGCACGTTCAGGAAAAAACCTTAATAGCAGTCTTATCTACCTGTGGTCTAAAAGCAGTTACCCCACAGCAGGATGGCATTTGCTGTTAGTTTCAAGACTGCTTTTAAGGTTTTTTTCCTGAACGTGCCTTGAGGCCGTGTGCTGCCTTCACCTGGCCTTGTGTACTGGGATCAAGCCCTGTGCCACCCTGCACACCATGCAGGCCTGTGGCCCTTGAGGTTCCCTACAGACCAGACGACAAGGTGCCAAGAGCTGAATCTGGCCTGGGTGCTGAAGGTTGAGCATCCCTGCTTTAGAACAACTCAGCCCTGAAATATCTTTCTAGTAAACATTGGGTGAAGTTGTTGGAAACTTGAACAGCTCTAGCATGTATAACAGTTGGACAGCTCTCTTTCCAAAGTTTCTGCCATTGTGACCCCACTCAATCCAGGATGAGATGATATCAAGATTCTCTGCCTTCTGCAGGATTAAACCTACTTTCAAATTTATCTTGTGAGCATTTGCCTTGTGCCGGTAATCCTAGCCTACCCCATTGTAATACCTAGAAGCCTTGACCTAATTCATGTGTCTTGTGTGGAGGACAGTTTGCTACTGGATGCCTAGACCAGTTGCCTCTCAAAGCTGCTTCTTGTCCATAATTATTTTATAATAGCCTAACATAGCTCAACTTGTATGCAAAGCATCTTGTGTAAAGATACCGACTGCACATGCCTATGTGGTTAGAGGCTCATAACAGAGGAGTGATCTGAAGTACATAATTTCACAGTAAAAAAATTGATTCTGTACGTGTTATGATTCGTATTGAGCCCAGGACAGAGAACAACTGTTGAATTCTTGTATGTGTGCTCAGGGGAGTGGTTCTAGAGCAGGCAGATAACTTCAGTTATCTTGGCCTGCTTACAAGAATCAGTCACAGTGTATAAATCCAAATTGTAGGCGCTGAAAAAAGCTTTTCATTCCAGGGTATGAAATTTCATTTGAGCTTTCCTTTATCTTTTACTTCTGAAATCTCTTAGAGTGCCAAATCATAGAAATATGATTAATTAGTTGTGACTTTATCTGTGTTTCCTTATCCTGCATAGTTTTAACCACAAGACAAAATCTTCTGTCTCTTCTGACCAGGAAAAGAAAATAATTTTGCTTTCCTTCAACTTGATTGCAGTTTGGAACTTTATGCCAGGATGCAATTTGTTAAATCCATTGCACCTAAGGATTAAACAAGGCTGAACTTGTGATAGTGTGCCTGCAACTAACTTGTGACTGAAAAGCATGAGCTTCAAATGTTTTGGATGTTTATTGGTCAAAATGGATCCCCAGCAGAGTTTATTAAGGTTCTGTCTAGATCAGATGGGGGAAAAAGTTGGATTAATTCCAGAGTCTTGATATATGCTAAATGGTGGAAACTTCTGAAGACTTGCTTTTCTTCTGTGTTGCTCCAGTGCCTAATGTATGTTCACAATTATTGCTACCTTAAAGGCTAAATGAGCAGCTAGTCCCACCCTTTCTCTGTTCTCCCAACAGGCAGCCCAGTTATGAGAGCATGTATGTTTGCCCTGGCTAGTTACTAAACGATGACACCTGTGTAGCTACTTAATTAACATACAGTTTCCTGTTGTATAAAGGAAGGTCTGTGAGAGTAATAGGGTGGCACTGAAATCAATATGCAGTGGGCCACACACAGACATGGCAGGTCATCTCGTATGACCCCCTGTTCAAGGTAGAATGGAGGCAAAAAAATAGAGGTGAAAATAAAACTTTGTGACAAAACAGCTGCCAGAACTTGTTCATCCATCTTGTCATGAAGAATTCCACTGTGCTGGAAGCTGTTGTCCCCTGCTAGTATATTTGCTCATATTTGGTAACTTGGGCTGAGAGTGACTGGATCACTTTGCTTCCAGATGCTGTTTGCCAGAGAACAACCTTGAACATCATACCTTTTCCTGTATGTTGTAATACCTTGTAATCTTATCTGTAGTAAGATTTGTCATCTTTCAGAAGTAAGAAGAGAATGGGAGGGAGCAGCAGGCACTGTAAAATAATTCACTACATCCTCTTGTATGATTTGTTCCCTAAACTACACTTGGCTATTCAGGCTACCTTTTTTAAATTTCCAAGAGATGAGTACTTCCTGGGAAGATGCACAGTTTAATTCACTGTAAGAAAGTCTTTCCTGATGCATGTTCCCTTTCTTTGTTTAATCTGATTTTTCTTAATGTTATAACTTTAGGCCCCCCTCATCTTCTCACCATTTGTCTCCCTAAATACTCTTCATGAAAAAATTGAACTCTTAAATAACTGTAGAATTTTTTTTGTTTTTTTTCTGTTGAACTAATCTGTCCTTGGGAAAGAAAGCAGTCTTCAGATTATTTTGCAACCTGATGAGTAACATTTAATTATGGCATGGATGTTTGAGTTAAAATAGCTGGATGGCTTGTTGCTGCTTATGTGAATGGTCTTTTCAACAAGGCTTATTTCCCGCTTGCTAACTACTGGAAAAAAACAATTTGGAAGAATTCCTAGCCATGATTTGCATGAAACTTGAGGAAAGTGGTTTGTGGGTTGCAATACAACTTTCTCAAAGGCACAAAATTCAGATGCTTTCAGTTGCTTGTAAGGTTCTTTGGGTAGATGTGATGTGATATTTTTATTAGACCAACTAAATAGTTGGAAAAGAGTACTTTGCAAGGTTTTGGGCACAAACACTCTTCATCGGGTATAGGGGAGACTCTGCTGGTATTATGTGCTCAGTTGCTTGTATAACTTTCGTGTGTCATAAGACTAAATTGACCAAGGAACCATACACTTGATTGGTTACTTGGCTTTTTTTCCTTACTACTTTAAACCAGTATTTGTAGTTGTTTGGTCTTTGAACAGAGCCCAATTTTTCCTCTTCCTTCAGCTGCTTCCTCCTTGAGATGCAGTTATGTCATGCTTGTCAGCATCATGATGTAGAAATAATTGATGTAACAATCAATGTTAAGACTTGACTTCAGGATTGGAAAGGGATATTTTTATCTCGATAGGTATTTCTTTCTGCTTGTGAGTGATCTAGAAAGTAAGCATGTTTGCACATATGTAAAAACCATTTCCCAGCATTTTTCTATTCTGCAGTAATAAAGTAGGCCACTGTAACATTGTCTTTTTAAAATAATTAAACATGAGACAGTTTTTCAGTTCTCATAAATGAACTAGTGGCATTTAACCCCTCCTTTTTAAAGAGAAGATTTTGCTTCATAGCATTGGTTGTTTTTTTGGGTGAGGGTTTTGTTTTACGATTTGATATATAGATTTCCACAGTAAGGCCTAAATTCCATTCTCTGTGTTGCCTTCATATCTTGGACTTGTCCTTGATGCTTTTTGCACATTCCAAGTACATATCAAACAGCAAAATACAGAGAGGAGAATGTTGTGTGGATGATTATAGTAAGAGATTTCAGCGTAGTACTTAAATACAATTGACTTATTTGTATAGTTTTGTCTTTACTAGAGATTTAGCTTGGGCTTGGTTAACCTAGCTCATATGTGCATACCACAAACAATTATTGGTTCCAGACCCTTGTAGCTGCATTCACACTAATGCAGCTGTAACCCATGTGTGAAGCTGGGCTCCTGGTAAAAAAAATCCCCTGGCTCATAGCATGGCAGTAAGGTGACTGCTCACTGAATACATTTGCATTATACTGTGGGAGAGCGTGTCTTTCCTGCCTGACCCTGTGTGGGACTGTGCGCACTTTTAAGCCCACCAATTTAATGGATTGAACGGCTGGTGGCAAGATGTGGAACCCACTTCGGATAACAGGCTGTTCCAGCTGTTAATACAAATTTCACTTTTGGGTGGTGGGGGGGAAAGGAAAGAGAAAAAATGAGGCAGATGCAAGGCATGAGACCCAGTGGGTATTTGGACAATGGTTTGTGGCCCTGAAAGTGGTGGCAAGCTTTTGCAAATAGATGGCACAGGCTGCATGCAGGTAATCAGCACTGGAGACAGCTGATGCAAATTAATAACTCTGCAATCTTTGTTCTGGTCAGTGGTTCTGGAATGGGATGACAAATCAAAGTGGTGGTTGGAGTATGCTATTGTGTAAACCTGAAAAGACCAGCAGTAACTCACCCTTCGTAACGTAGGAGTTTCTTCTTGTGAAGAGCCAGAGGAAGAGGGTGCCCTATTTCTTCAGCTACCAGATATGCAGATGAGGGAGACTGAAGCAGGTTGTGTTGCTGTTTGGGAGCTGGCAAAACCAGACTGTCAGCTTTGTAGCTGTAGTGCAAAGGAGGAGTTTCTCTGGTATACCTGCAGGGGTGGTAGAGATTGTGTCACCAAAGTACAGGTGCACATTGAGCAAATGAGCTTCTCAAGGTCTGGCATCAATCACCATAGCATAGTCTATTCCAGTGTTGCACACAACTATGGTGAACATATCATGTCTTCATTATTTGTATCTTGGTCATCTATGGTTGACTATGAGCCATCCATGTGTGATTTTTCCTGGCACGTATATGATACAAAAGGACCCCTTTCTTCCCGTCCCCAAAACAGGACAAGTCAGGGCTTGGCTTACATCTAGTATGTATACCCCACTGACTTTCCTGCTGTTTGGAAGCCCCAGCCTATCAATTGCTACCTTGATGCATGAAGTCCTATCCTGAGTATCAGGCAGAAGAAACATTTAATCCAGTGTTCCCCAAACTTTTGATACCTGGGGTGCATTTTTTTTTTTCTGGATTAAAACTGGTGGCACGCTTAACTCTTACATCCAACAAGGTAGGTGTGCGTCTGTCTCTATTCAAAACATAAAACACATTCTGTTCCCTTGCCAAAAAAAATCATACCCAGCACTCAGATTTGTGTACTTGGGGGGCCTTAAGGCTAAAAATAAATGCTGAGAATCACTAATCTAGCTAGAGCCAATTAAAGGAGCCAGGGGCAGGACCTCACCCTGCTGTGCCCTGTTCTTTCCACTGGCTGCCCCCTCCCGACCCCTGGTCTGTACTTAGGGGCAAGGGCAGTCCCCACTGCTGAGGCTGCTCCTGCAGGGTCTGTCATGCTGGTATTCCCACCCTGTCTCCCCCATGACCCCTCCTGCCAGCCCTAGGAGTAAAGGGATCTGCATCCGTCCACTTGTAGAGCATGTTGCTAGGAGCATGGGGAGGAAGGGGGGCTGTCTGAGGATGGGGAAGGGCAGGGGAAGGTGGCAGCAGTAGTAGCAGTCCCCAGAGGAGCAATTGCAGGCTCCACTTGTGTAGCTGAGGTAGGCGCAGCGTGTCAAATGGGGGAGAACAGCATTTATCTCCCCACACAGGGGGATCTCCTAGTTGTGCCATGACACGCCCTTGGGGAATCATTGGTTTAATCACATGCATCAGTTGCAGGATGCTGATGAAACGTGCATTCGGCTGGCCAAAAGCAAGACAGTGCTGTCTCAAATTGTACAGGTGTCAGTGTGCAGAATGGCATTAATGTTATGGTCATGCAGTCATCATAGCAAGTTGAGAGGGAGAACTTTTTAAAAGGACTGCATTTGATTCCTTGGGACAAACCCATAAACCAGCACAGCCCAAGAGTGTACCTCTGATAACTAGGGACCTGCCTAAATCACATTTTCATGTATTTCATGGTGCTAAATATTCATGGTGCTAAATCCACCAAAGAAGAAACATCTTAATGACAGTAAACTTAAATTTTCCCCTGCTGAGCAGGTCTTGCAGCTAGGCTGGATCCTGCAGGGTTGCTCCACAGGTGCAATCTCATGTACCAGCCTGGCATAAGTGTGGCTGTTGCATGAGGCCATGTCATCTAGCCTGCAGGACTCCCTATGGGTCCAGAAATTTGGTGGCTGGTTTTCAGTGGCAGCACTAATTGTTGTGGCTCTGGGAGCAATTAACACTGCCACTGGTGCCCTGCCAAATTTCTGGACCTGTGTAGATTGAGTACCACTTCTTTTAAGTCTTGGTAGCAAAGGCTCAAGAACTACTAGGTCACATCCAGACGGGCACGGCCATGTGGTATGTGGTGCCGCAGACCCGTCTACTGCACCACACTCCATGCATTCACATGTTCCCCATGCTGCTGTCTTGCAGTGTGGGGCACCTTTTTGACTCTGAGTGATCCTGAGGTAAAAAAAAAAACCCATGTGGAAAAAAAATAAATCAGGGCACTGCACATGGCAGCAGTGCACCCTGCCCAAAACCAGAGCCTGGTCTGCCAGAGCCACATTCCAGCTGCTGGCCAGGCTCCCAGGTGCAGGAGTGCTGCAGTTGCAGCTTCCCTGGCCCCTAGGACCCCAGGTAAGGCTGCTGGGGCCAGCACAGTTCCTGGCTCCAGTCTCCCTTACCCCACCTGGCGTGACCTGCGGCACACCAGAGGGCACGTGACACAGGTGTTACTTGGGGACAAGTAGAAGCAGCACAAGGTGTGCCACTGCTTCTTATCCCCAGGGAAACACATCTGCATTAGTGTGGACTCAGATCTAGAGTCTACCTTTCAGCCATTTTTTTTTTTTTTTTGTATCTGATATTCCTTCTTTGGATTTCTTTGTTCAGAAAGAAAACATTTCCAGCCTGGGCAGAACTATCCTTCATATGCTTGCTGCTACACAGATACTTGTGTGAAAAATGTTATATAGACTTTATAACTTCACAAAAATTATATAATCTACATCCTGCATGGGATTATGAATGCTCAACACTTTGGAGTGACGTCCCGTCCCCCCCCACGCGCTGCCACCGTTCAAATAACAAGTTGTGTGGGAATCCACATCTCTTTAATTAGCAGCCAGTGTAAAAAGCTACAAAAGTTAATCTCTTCTCTGAAGGCTTCATTCTGTGATCTTTAGTTCACCCCACAGTTTGTTCTGCAATGCTAATTGGGATTCATTTTCAATAGGTTTTGTTTTGTTGGAGAAATGCACAGTATTTCTGTATTCATCAACCAATGGCAATTGAAATCTGCTTTACATAGTGGCTGAGCTATTTTTTGCTCTTCACATGGATGTAATTTTCTTTCAACACAAGCGTCATTGGCTAGTTGGAAAATACTGTTTAAAATGGAAGGCTGTCTTTTTTTGTCTTGCTCTTTTTCTTAGGGTGACCGTTTGCTTGGAACTACAATTTTCTAATTGTAATTGCTGTTCTTTGATTACATCAGTTGTTTTAGAATCTGTTCAGTGAGTGATCTGGCCATGAATAAAGACAAAAGGATTCTTGTAATTTTTACTTACCTTTCCAGTTTAAAACTCTCTGAATTGTTTGCAAAATATTTAACTATGTCAAGACTATCATAAAGTGTAAATACAGACAGAATCAACCTGGATCCAATCTTTAGCTTTGTCCTTTCACAGTCTTTGAGTGTATGGTAGGCCAACTTTAGTATTTTCAGTACTAAAGATGCTCATTGCTGTTACTCAGTATTATACAGTGCTACTGTACATGGCATATAGGCTGAATGATGCTTTCAGCTCTACCAATTTCTACATTTTGCAAAAAATAAAAATAAAAAAATCAACAGCTAGCAAATCAACATTGTTAAATTTCATTAATGGCTTAGGTTATTATGGGACTTGCCTGAAAAAAAATGAGATATTGGAATACAAAGTTGAAGGAAAACATGTGCAAAGACCTTCACTAATTTTAATGAAATGTTTATTTTTAGAATTAACAATATTTTGTACATCTGTTGTGGAGAAAGAAGGGACCATGCGGACATACGGTGAAGAGGTATACTAAAGGATAGATGTGAAATCAAAAGTAAAATGAGAGAGGCAATACTGATGGAACAAACTTGTATCAAGATATAATCTTGCAGTAGAAAAAAATGCTGTAACAGACTTGAGGCACTTACTTTCCAAGCAGGTGAAACTGATCTATAACAATTGTAATCCAGTGACTTGGTTGCATCTACCAAATGACCATAGATGTAATTATTTTGTGTGAAAGTTGAAACAGTGATACAGCCCCTTACTATGCAGTCTTCAGAGTAATAAAAATGAACCACCTAAAATACCTTGTTCAGAGTAATAAGATTTAATACTTTTCTTAGTAATTTGGATTGGTCTCTTAAAGAGAGGGTTTAACTAGTTATAATGGGGACAATCCCATTACTGTAATGGAAGGTAGAAGGTTGACTAGACTGAGAACTATATCAGGAGATATACCGTCTCCATCTCCTATCTGTTCTTCCCATGCATTGATTGAAGTTTAATAAAATAATGTTAAGTGTAATCTTATTGGTTTTATATTAGATATAACATGACTGATTATCAAAAGCAATGTAGTATTAAGCTATGATTGCATCAGTGGGGTGTCATTGTTAATTTTAATGATTTTTAACTGATAAACCTCTATCATAACTTGTATGAGGGAAGTTAACAAGGAAATAAATTCCAGTGGGACTTCATATATTCTTAATTGAAATCTTTATTCAGTCTTCCACTAGAAACAGGGTTCATATTGCTCACAACCAGTAGCCTAAACTACATATGACAGGTAGTATGCATCTTATTCTAAAACACTATCACAGTATCTCAACTTGGGGATCTTAACAAAAGAGCCAGATGTAATTCTGTTGTCTTGTCTTGTTGCTACATCTTTAATATTTTTTTTTTCCAAAATCTTTAGCAGTTTCAACAAGTTCTCATTTTCTCTTAGTGCTCTGGGAGGCTGTTTTAATATCAGACACAAATAGTCAGATGAAAGGTTTTGGGAGAACTAGATTAGGTCTGAGATGCATCTAATGTTTATTTCTAGTAACTTCATATAAGCAAAGGAAGATCCAGCCCTGAACAGATGGAATTGTGAAATTTGTAAAAAAAAAGATTTAATAAATTCAAACTGGGTAGATTTCCCCAGAGAAGTTTTAAAAAGCTGTAGTGTCTGGTCTTGATAAAACTTTGTTTCTGATTCATTTAAAGACTCATCCCTGCAAAATTGTTAAAATAGCAGTTTGAAAGGATTCCAAAAAGATGTGTGTTCTATCACTTCTTTAAAGGATGACTTGTGAGAAATCATCCTTCCATATCGGATAGCCTTAGGGGAATTACAAAATACAGTTTATGAAAGTAGTTTTGACGCAGTGGTAACCTTCTTGAAGAGATCTGATCTCAGTGGTTCCCAAAGTAAATATGTGGTCAGTATTCTTAGGTTGCTATTAGTTGCTAGTTCTGAGATGAAGAAAATCAGTACTTGGGCAAAACCACTTCCATTTCTACCTAGAATGACTGCAATTGGAAACAGTTGCTTTTAACACCAGTGAGCCAACTGATTAGAAATTTCATCATGGTTGTGCCCTGCTGAAACTTGGCTAGGTGCAGTGTTATTTACTTGCCTCGTAAGAAGTGGAGTTACTTTTGACAAATGTTTGTATGCAGTTGTGAGGTGAAAGAATGATGCAACACCATTGAAAATGTCATACTATTATTTCATATGGCCATGTTCAGGGCTAACTTCAGAAGAACCGTTCCTGTGAACAGCAAGTGCTCAAAAATCATGGCTCCACTCATTCCTTCTTGAACCACAGGACTCATTAAAACTTTTAATTTTGAGTTTGTCTTTTGGGTTTTGTGCCTTTAGGGTTCACATTTTCAGGGTTGCATAACTCCAGAAGATGAGTGTTTTTGAGAAACATCCAGCATTGCAAGACTCATGGTGAAATGTTTATAATTAGCTGCACTTTTCCTGGCACTAGAATATTCAGTTCCGTTAAACTTGTGGTTTGTGTTTCTTTGACCTGGCAGGAACCCTTAGCTCCTCAAACTTAGAATCATAGAAAATTAGGGTTGGAAGGGACTTGAGGAGGTCATCTAGTCCAACCCCCTGCTCAAAGCAGGACCATCCCTAAATCATTCCAGCCAGGGTAACCCATTCCAGTGCTTCACCACCCTCCTAGTGAGAGTTTTTCCTAATATCCAACCTAAACCTCCCTTACTGCAACTTGAGACCATTGCTCCTTGTTCTGTCATCTGTCACCACCGAGAACAGTCTAGCACCATCCTCTTTCTAATCACCTGTCAGGTAGTTAAAGGCTGTTATCAAATCCCCCCTCAATCTTCTCTTCTGCAGACTAAATAAGCCCAGTTCCTTCAGCCTCTCCTTAGAAGTTATGTGCCCCAGCCCCCTTATCATTTTTGTTGCCCTCTGCTGGACTCTCCAACTTGTCTACATCTTTTCTGTAGCGGGTGGCCCAAAACTGGACACAGTACTCCAGATGTGTCCTCACCAGTGCAGAATAGAGGGGAATAATTATTCCCCTTGATCTGCTGGCAATGCTTCTACTGATACAGCCTAGTATGCTGTTAGCCTTCTTGGCAACAAGGGCACACTGTTGACTCATATTCAGCTTATTGTCCACTGTAACCCCAAGGTCCTTTTTAGCAGAGCTGCTGCATAGTCAGTTGGTCCCTAGCCTGTAGTGGTGCATGGGTTTCTTCCATCCTAAGTGCAGGAATTTGCACTTGTCCTTGTTGAACCTCATGAGATTTATTTTGGCCCAATCCCCCAATTTGTCTAGTCCAATTAGTCTTCACCCTACCTTCCAGTGTATGTACTACTCCCTCCAGCTTGGTGTCATCCGCAAACTTGCTGAGGGTGCGCTCCATCCTATCTTCCAGATAGTTAATCAAGATGTTGAACAAAACCCCTGGAGCACTCCACTTGATACTGGCTGACTACTAGACCTTGGGCCAGTGATAACCACTCATTAAAAACAATGATCCAGCCAGCTTTCTATCCAACTTACAGTGCATTCATCCAACCCATATTTCCTCAGCTTGCTTGCAAGAATGCTGTGGGAGACCATATCAAAAGACTTGCTCAAGCTGAGGTATGTTACGTCCACTGCTTTCCCCACATCCACAGAGCCAGTTATCTCATCATAGAAGATAGTCAAGTTGGTCAGTCATGACTTGCCCTTTGTGAATCCATGCTGCCTGTTCCTGATCACTTTCTTCTCCTCCAAGTGCTTAGAGCAGGTCCACAAGGAATCAATTTCTATGAATTTCCAGGGACTGAGGTAAGGCTGACTGGTCTATAGTTCTCTGCATCTTCCTCCTTTCTTGTCTTAAAGATAGGCACTGTATTTGCCCTTTTCCAGTTGTCCAGGACCTCCCCCGATCACCATGAGTTTTCAGAGATAATGGCCAGCTGTTCTGCAGTTACGTCAGCCAACTCCCTCAGGATTCTCAGATGAATTGCATCCAGCCCCGTGGCTTGTGCACATCCAGCTTTTCTAAATATCCCCTAGCCTGTTCTGTCACCGCTGAGGCTGCTCACTGTCTCCCAAAACTGTGCTGTCCAGTGCAGTAGTCTGGGAATTGATCTTGCCTGTGAAATCCAAGATAAAAAAACCTTGAGAACATCAGGCTTGTCTTCCTCATCTGTCTCTAGGTTGCCTCCCCCATTCAGTAAGGGACTGCACTTTCCCTGATCATCCTTTTGTTGCTAATATACTTGTAGAAACCCTTCGTGTCCTATGCTAGCTGCATCTCTGTTTACTCTTTGACCTTCCTGATTTCATCCCTTCATGCCTAAGCAGTATTTTTATATTCCTCCCTAGTTGTGTGTCCAAACTTCCACTTCTTGTAAGCTTTCTTTTTGCATTTAAGCTCAGTGAAAAGTTCTCAGCTCAGCCAAGCTGATCGCCTATCATGTTTACTATGCTTCCTGCATCCTCAATAAAGTGCTTTTTTTTTTTTTTTTTTTTTTTAAATACAAGCAACACTCCTGGACTCCTTTCTGCCTCAGACTTGCCTCCCAGGGGATCCTGCCCATCAGTTAGCTGAGGGAGTCAAAGTCTGCTTTTCTGAAGTCTAGGGTCCTTGCTCTGCTGCTCTCCTTTCTTCCTTTTGTCAGGATCCTGAACTTGATCATCTCATAGTCACTACTGCCCAAATTGCCATCTACTTGTACATCTCCCCCAGTTCTTCCCTGTTTTGTGAGCAGCAGGTCGAGATCATGGCCCCTAGTTGATCTGTCCACTGCTTGTACCAAGAAGTTGTCTCCAGCGCTCTCCAAAAACTTTCTGAATTGCCTGTGCGCTGCTATATTGGCAGAGATCCGGGTGACTGAATCTCCCCCATGAGAACCGGGGCCTGTGCTCTGGAAACTTCTGCTAGTTGTCTGAAAAAAGCCTCATCTACCTCATCTTCCTGGTCTGGTGGTCTATAGCAGACCCTTACCACAACATCACCCTTGTTCTCCCTTTGTTCCATTTCTCAGAAGTTTGGCTTTCAAAATTGATTAGCAGCTCCTGATAAAATAGATTGTACCATGTACTTGCAGGAAAATGGATCACATAGTTCACCACAGCATAATGTCCAATAAATACCTTTTAATGTTTGGGGTCAGAGACAAGGTTTCACGTTCTGGAGTAGTCCTGAGGAATGTGGTGGCTATTACACTCTTTTTGAGGTTTTATGGAGCACAGTATTAATGAGATATACAAGCAGTGTACAGAGAGTAAATATATTACAGGGTACCTTAACTGGACACTTTGTTTTTAAGGAGTTGGGGGTGTTTATTCTGATTACGTTTAGAGTGTATACCTTTTTAAATATAACTGTGCTCTTGTAGGAGTTGTTGAGGGTGGTTGTATGTCAATTAGTTCAGTTATTCACAAAAAAAATTCTGGGATCCTTCAGTGTCTCATGATGTAGCTATGAAGAAATATGAAGCTAGTGCATCTTTGGCACTTCAAAGCAAGTAGCCTGTGGCTTTTGATATGGTTAAAGGAAATAGAATTGAGAAGTAATACTGTCAGATTCCTGTTAATGTTCTAAAGAGAGCTATTATGAGAAATGAGTTGTGAAGCAATTTGCACTTGCTTTGGCAAGCCTTTGAATTTTAGTTATATTTAAAACAAGATGCTGTTACTGAACTAGGAAAGAACTTGTAAATTCTTTATGGGAAGGTGTTATTCTCAGCCTTTTGTGGACATAGTCTCTCCATTGCTAAGATGGCAATACACAGTCACTCAGTTGCCCATAGTCTCATGACTCGAGATTTATATAGAACCTTTGTAAAGACTTTATTTTCTGAGAGTCCTTGGTTTCTGTGGAGATGCCTTTTTGCCAGCCCCATATTTTCACTCTGTGGCAACACCTGCTGCAGTAAGCGTAGTTAAGAGCAGGCGCAGTTCACCGGCTTAACCTGGATCTTTGTCTTGGCCTGCCCTGAGAAGAACAGAAGTGAGGAGTATGCAGAGATAGGAGTGCCTTGGTTAACTGTGTTGGTGGGCTAAGAATACTGTGCACACATTCTCCCACAGTGTACTGTGAAACTGCCTTGTTTAGTCAAGTTTGTTAGTTAGTGGTTGGCTTATAAGTAAACTGTAGAATTATTTTAATATAGCTAACTTGTGTGTGTTTTTGCAAATCCTGGCTTGTGTGTTTGGCTTTTTGTTTCGTTTTGTTTTGGTATTTTTGTCTGCAAGCCTCAGTCTTTGTAATTCTGTGAGCGTGTGTGAATCAGTTTCTGGGTGTGGACAGAAGTTTGTTAGCTGTTGCAACGTATCCGATACACTGCTATGGGAGCATATAGATGTAAGGCCCAGGACAGACTCTTAAATGATGGCCCAATTAGGACTGAAGGAATTTTATGCAGCATCCCAAACATTGCACCACCTGCCATGCCAGACATGTATGACAGGAAGTGTGATGTTTAAGACCGGGCATAGAATTCCTCTGGTCTCAGTTGTGCCACTCCTGTAGACTGGGCATGGGGCAACTCTGTTCCAGACCCAGGGATGTCCCCAGACCCTTGCAGGTTCCAGATCTGGGCTGTTGTGGCTGGATGGATGATCAGCTTGATCATTCAGGACCTGCCCTAACAGTTCTGGGTGGATTCCTGACTCTAAGCTATTGGGGTGGGTCTGATTTGTTGTTCTATCAGCTGATAGAATAATAGCTGATTATTGGCCTGCTCTGAGACAGCCCAGTTGCATGCATAGCTTTTAGAAGTCCTAGGGCACTGGGACCCTGGGATCAAGAAGCCTTTCCCTTATCCTAGGGTCTGCATGCTCTAGGACATCTAAAAAGAGTGGGCTTAGTTCACCTGACTCCCCACAACCTGGCATTTAAGTGTCTTGCCCTGCAGTCCCAGAAGACTCAAGCAAATGTAAAATGTTGCATCTGACATCTCTTACCCAAGTCATACTGTAATGTTTGTTGCAGTGTGAATTTACTACATAGCTATTCATAGCTACCACTATATAGCTATCCTTCCACAAAGATATTTACAGTACATTTTGGATTAAGTATATAAAACAAGGCTTTTTTCTTAAAGAATTATTAAAGAAACAAAGAATTGTGTATGTCATGGTTTAACAAAGACTGGAATCTGAGATGCTGCTTTCTCTTTAAGTTCTCATTTGCTGAGCCTTTTTCTTTTAATGGGTTTAGGTATAGGTACCTGCTTTGTCTTGTTAGCAAGTGAAGTGGCTGCACGCCATCCACAGTACATTTTAATTCCCCATTTCAGGCATTTTAAATTCAGCCAACCCCTCAGGCCAGATCTGGACCATGGGGCTTGTTGTGGGCTGGATCCAGGCATGGTGGTAGCAGTTAACAAAGCTGTTGCTTGCTTCCCACTGCTGACATGTGCTTAACAGGACTTGGTGCCTAGATTTCAGTGGCAGACCCCAGTCGTCCTACCCCCTTCATATTCTTGGCCACATGATACAGCTTCATGGGCTGGATTTGGGCAGGCCATAAATTTTAACATTTTTGCCCTATTGTACTGTGCAAGATGACTATTATGGATCTCTTGTATAACTATTTCTTCTGATTAGCTTAATGTACTTGTACAATGTCACCTGCTGTTGTGGTTCAGTGATTAAAAACCTTGTCTGTCATGCAGGAGACCTGGGTTGGATTCACAGACACTCATGTAATTACAGCCATCGGCACTGACCATCCAGTCTTGGTCTGGCCTTTGGATTCTGTCTCAAAGGTCTAAGGTTGAGGGGGGAGGTGTAGAAGGTCTGGGCAGCCTCTGCTTCTGTAGTCTCCTGCCTAGGGGTCTGCATCGATGGTCCTGGTGATCTCTTGCACATGCACCAGGGTCCAGAAGGATTGATGGTTGCCTGCTACTTGTACAATGTCTAGAGCAACTCCTTTCTCTTGGCACTTTTTTATACTCAGATGGAAAGTTGAATGTTGATCATGAATTTGGAATTTGAGCCTGTATCTGAAATCTGCTGGGAGCTTCTCTGCCACACCTACAGGTCACAATCTGTGAATGTCTGTCAGACTATTCACATGTCCTTTCATCTGAAATTGTTAGTTTGGGGTCAGGACTCTAGGTCACTGCCAGAATTTTATCTGCATTTGTCATTACTGTTGGATTAGAATAAAGCTAACATTAAGAAACAGTTGCATTCTTATCCAAAGGTGCAATTACTGGCATTTCATAAGCTCCTAAGGAAAGGTCAGTTCTGTATATCCCAAGAAACTGGGCTAGACTAGTCCAACTTGTTACGGTCTTTTGTTGATTCAATTCTTCAAGCACAGACTCTTCAGTTCTTCCTGCAGCTGTCTGGCTAAAGTTTGATAGCTCTTCCCTTGCTTCTGCAACTCTCATGGAGAGGTCAGACAGCTTGGGATGCCTGGCAGCACCCTCATTCTTTGAGTAGTCTTTGAGGGAGAGTTTGGGGACTCTTACAGAGTATCTCACTCCCTATTCCAAACATCACTTCCATAACTTGCAGTTTTCAGGTCCTGAGGAAACAAGTGACCTGAATCTATTTCTGATCTCCCCAAAATCTGCATGTTACCATCCTACTGCCAGGGCGTTGTTTAGAATTGCCCTTGTTTTGTATATAGGGCTTCTGTCCTCAAATAAAATAAAATAAAGAAGGAATTTTATTAGTTTACTAAACAAAATTAAGGGAACAGTTTGAATTAAGCTGATACTGTGCTGAGAATGAGAAGGGCAGAAATATTGTCATCCTAGAGAAAAATGCATACCACTATTTTTTTTTTTACACATTTCTTAATTGGGCAATGTAAGGGTAAACTGGTTGGAGAGCCTTGTGGGGTATGTGTGTATAGTTACTCATGCTGTATGTACTGCATAAGTATTGCTGTGCAAAGTTTAGTGAGTATGCTAAAATGATGCATGCCTTGATTTCCCTCAGTGTGACTCATAGAGTTAATTAGCTTTTACAGGCTCTGAGCCTACGACAAAGCACAAAATGCATCATTCAAAAGCAAACAATGTTTTTTATAAAAAGTAAGGATGCTTTTTTTTAGAGGTCTTTATTTGCAATTTGGAAAAAATCAGGTCTAGCAAAATGAGAAACATCCTCTTTCAAATTTGAGTTTCCTGTATAGATTATGCATTGAAGTCTTGACAGTTTCTCAAAGGAGCAGAAATGTCACTTGTCCAAATTGAGCCACCCCGTCTTTCCCAACTCAGTTAGGGAAGCACAAGCATCCTGGCAACATGTTTTGTGGCACTGAGTTAGTTTGTATCTCCTGTTGCTTTAAAGTATCAGGTAACTAAATGTGTGTGTGGTTTCTTGATTTCAAACTTACTTGACCATCCTATTCTAAATATTGTACAGACATGCTTCTCATACCTGGAGAGGGCCTTGCTACCAGGCTGATTTAGATTTAAAATTTTGAGTGGTGTATGTGGGGTTCTGTGCTAGAGATGCTGTGTGAAATTTAACTAGCATAAAAACACTCCAGTAATACTGGGCTGTTCCACTAGAGGTAAAATTTGTAGAAGAGTGCTTAAAACTGCATGATTTGACTTTAATTTTTTTATTTTATTTTTTTTTACTTACAGGAGAGCCTTAGCATAAACTAATTGACTTGCACTGAAGTGTACAGGCTAGATTAGTGTATGCAGTTTAAAAAAACAACCCTAAATGTTAAATATAGATTTTTCTACTAACTAAAAATTGCTTGCTTTTGGAGTTGGACAGATAAGTTTAATTTGAGGTGACATTTTTTTTTCTTTTTTCTTTCTTTTTTGTAATGGAACATGATCTGAGCGAGGTTGCCATTGCAGTTAGAGGATTACACAGTAGACTTCCTCTTGGGTGACTTAATCACTTCCTTTAATCACTTTGCAATTGGCTAAAAGCAGCCTGGGAATACTTTACTTTTATTAAGCCTGTGACATTGTTTGTTTGCAAGAAGGAAAGTGGTCGGTATTTGTTTAATCCTAGGACAGTTTGCAACTGATAGTAGGCTCCTTAATATCTTCACAAACCTGGCCTGGCCTCCAACGCTTGGTCTAAAATAGATCCTGTCTTTCTACTCAAAGTAGAATCCACTGATGTAGGCATCTGTTTTGAAGGTAGTTTGACAACCCTTATTTACATTAGAATTCATAAGAAAGATTAAACCTGGGGTTTGGCTTTGTACTCTTCCATGCTGAGGACTTCGTAGAATAACTAGTTAAGGACAAAGTCTGTAGGGATGTTTCTCAATCTTATCACTTAACCTTTAAAAGTAATTTCTGATACAGTACAGTTACTAGACTTTGCCCCCAGTTATCCTGCCCGTTTTCATGGCTTTATAGTTGCTTTAAATGTTCTGTCCTCTGCTATGTATACTACCTATGCAAAAAGAGAGACTGAGTGGTTATCTGGTATTTATATATAGCAGTGACACTGAGTACATATTATTTTGCTGACTACATTAAATAATCATAAATTTGTAGATTGCTTCATCTGCCTTATTTACCCGAATACAAGATGACCCTGAATGTAAGACAGCCCCCTAATAATTAGATTCCACACATGGAGGATTTATACATTTTATTATAATTTTCCATGTATGGAATCAAATTATTGAAGGGTCATCTTAAATTCACCTCTCCCCACCACTGCAGATGGTGGGGGTAGACGTGATGAGGGGGGGCAGTAATGGGGCAAGCAGTGGGGCATGAGGAGAGATAGGAAGTGTGAAGGTGGTGAAGCAGAAAGTGAGAGGCAGACAGCTTGCCCCTCTACACTTACTCCCTATTGTGCCCACCCCCCCTCCCCCCTAACCCACAGCCTCAGGCTGCCCGGTTTTTTGGTTTGTTTGATTTTTTTTACCCCCATCCCCTCTTTACAGCTGGGAGCACAGCCTACAGGGGAGCAACTCGTCCCTTCCCCACCCTCCCTTGTCCATGCTACTTCTGCCCCCTGCAGGCTCAGGTTCCTGCCCCACTTCCTTCCGTCTCTCCCCTCCACCTTCCCCTCCAGCCCCCTCTCCCCCTCTTACTTTCTCTGTGCCAGCAGGCTCTATCCCTGCTGTAGCCTGGGGCAGGGAGCATGGCTTCAGCCTGGCCCCATAGCAGCGATGTTGAGCCCACACTGCTGCTATGGAACCGGGCTGGAGCAAGACAAGGGTTTCCCCCTCCCCCCCCCCATGTTAAATGCGGGGGAACAGACAAACCTCATGTTCTAATTGAGTAAATATGGTATTTGGATATTTTTGGTATTTAACTGCTGTTTGTACAAACTTGGGATTTACAGCATTTGGGGGAACATTTTCTTTTTAGTATGTTTTAGAGTGTAATCTCTTCTATCAGGAACATTTTTCCTTTTTCTCACTGTTTCTGCAAAGGAACAGGCTACTCAGACACTGAACTGTCTGTTGTAACACTGCTCTGTTAATGTTGATCTTATTGTAGGAAGTCCCAAGTGGGTGGTTCTTACCTTTTACTAAAGTAAACCTTCATGTTTTCAAGTCTGCAGTAATCTGTTTCTGGTTTGAAATTGTTCTGTGCCTGGAACTTGGGAGTTTTTCATCATGGCTTCTAATAAAAAAATCAAAAAAAAAAATCACTGTCAAAAACAAAATGGATCTTCTTTCCATTGTCCCTTGTTCTGGCTGAGACCAGTAGGGTACTTTGTTTCAGCTGGTGGGAAATAGCCGATTTTCATGTTTGGAACTTTTAAAAATGAAAAATGTTTGACATGCCAAATAGAGAAAAAAATCAATTATGGATTACTTTTGAGCCTTTATAGTTCCCAAAAAATACTAAAAAGCCATTGGAGTGACAACATCATTACACACATCCATTTGGCATAGAACGTAAACCAGTAGCTAGCTAGCCTAGAAGTGTTGTCTGTCGGTGTATTTGGCACAGGAATCGTCATATGACTGAAGTGGCAAAAGTTCAGCCTTCAGCTAAATTTCTGTAACTCTTATTTTTATGCTAGCATTTCTAATCTTCTTCAGAGGAATTTTAGTATTCTGTCACAGTAGCCAGTAATCCATGTGTTTTTATCCCTTATTTCCAAATATGTAGTTGGTGTGAATTGTTTAATTAACACCTCCTGTGTCTGATGGGACTTTTTAGATTGGGGATATGTACTTTTCCAGCAATTTGGCTTTTAGGATATATTTCTTTGGACTATTGTCCAAATCCCCTGACAGCTCAGCTTCCTTTTGTGGCCCCACTTGGGGGTTTTTTTCTGTTGAAACAAGCTGTTGCCTCGGACTACTTGAATTTAAATTAATCCTATGTAGGTCATTCATCATTTTCTGAAGGGCCTGTTTCAGTTATTGAAACTTAGTTGTCAGCACAACCTGATAACCAAAACCCGTTGGAAAATGGGATTGTTCTTCCACAGAAAACCTTGATATTTTGACAAAAAATCCAAAGCAAACATATTTTGGCCAAAATGCCACCACTATTCATCATAGGAGTTCAGGGACATGATGTTCTTTCTCCCCTGTAGGCTGTGTTCCCAGGTGCAAGGTCCCTCTGCAGGTGGAGAAGCAATGCATCATGGGAGAAGTCTGAGAAGCAAGGTCCAGGGAAGAGTGTGTGGGTATAATGTAACTGAACTATGTCTCATTTATGAGATGCAGTGATGGTGTATCCAAATTCAGACACTTCATTTTGGAGCTGAAATATTTTGGGTTCTGGGCTATTAGGAAGATTGAAATGTTGGAAGAAAGACTTTTTGCAGAATCTGGCTGCTTGAAACCGAACTTCTGTCAAAAGTAATTCAGATGGGAAAACTTTCAGCCAGGTTTGCTCATGTTTCATAGTTAATCTGCTGCTCATACTATCCCTAAACATGCAGCTGTTAAAGCTGACTTTCAAGGGAGACTGAAGGAATCTAAATGCCCAGCTTCTGTTGAGTTTGTTCTTTTAAGCTCTCTAGACTTGAATATTCAAAATCCCTATTTTTTCCCCAAATGAGCTTCATATATAAAGCAAAAATTAATACTTTTAATATTGCTATACCTCCCCTATTCCTTTTGAATACAAAGAACTTTCAACTTGTGCATTAGATTCCATGAATATGGAGGTTTTGTTCACTTGGAAGGATTAACATTGTCAATATCAGCTGAATTTGTTATAAGAGATGTGATTTCATTAAATGTACGTGTTGAAGGTATGGTAATCTGTACCCTCATTCTGCTTATTAGCCACTTGGATAAAAATATTTGAAATACTAATTATATCAGGCATTAGTGTGTACTTTCCTCTGAGTATAACAATGTGTTAGTAATGGAACAAAGCTATAAATCGGTTACAGAAATTCTAGTTCTGTGCTTATGTTCCTTCCTTTCCTATACTTTCTGGTATGTGAGAATTCAAGTTTTATCTTCTTGGGTCAGCATAATGCAGGCTGATATAGGGAGAAACTACTGTGTGAAGAAGGAAGCCATTTTTATACCGCTTATTAAGTCTTAGGAGGTTGCTGTGAGGCATTACCTCTGCCCAGAAGCAAACATGCTGGCTGTGCGCAACTAATAATCTCACTCTTAAACTATTTTACCTGCAGCTTATTTGTGGTATGTCAAACACCTAATTACACTAAAGGCATATTCTTGAGCACTCAGGCCCAAATTTTAGGTTTTTGCTTAACATTTTGTTGTTAGAGTTTTGTTAAAGCTAACAGAAACTTTTTTAAAAATTTCCTTTTAATTTAAAGGCACTCCCACATTGTTAGAAATCTATGTGACACGCTAGTGTTTTTCTGAGCTATCCTATTGGAGTAGTACTTTTTATTAGCATTTCAGCAGAAACTAACATCACATAATTTTAAATTTCCCAGTTTTAGCAATATTTAATGGTTCTGTCTTGAGCAGGGATTCTGTCTCTGATTATTTTGACAGCCCCACTTTTGAATGATATAGTGGAGGTGGATAGAGAATGCGAGAGACATGAACCGGCAGACAGTCCAGAACTTCCTTCCTTTTGTCTGCCTTTGACTTTAACATCACCACACCTCTGTCAAACAATAGGGAACTGACTTACTCCCTTGCCATAATTTATAACAAGGAAAAAAATGACAATTGTCCAGTGCTTGTTTGGGAGTTGGTGACAAAACTTGGGGCTTTGTGTCGTATGAAATGGCCAGAATGCTTTAATTATTGCAGGTAAAGTTGATGTTTTCTTCTACTTCCAGTCTACTGAATTCAGGAGTGGATAGCAAGTTACTTTGACTTCTATATAATCCCATCCTGCAGTTAAATTTTGTAATAGCTGTGTTTCATGAGTGAAGCTGCTCAATTATCAGGCTCAGTGAAAAGTGCAGTATGCTGATCACTTTCCACATAGGCCTGGGTCTAGTTGGAAGTAGAAAGGAAGAATGTCTGAAGGCTTCCCCATAGAAGTTTTTAGTATGGTACTTTATTCAAGCTACTCTTGAAATCAAGTTCATTAAAAACCTATCAGCTCTTTTACTCATACTCTAAACACATGCTTCCTATGCAGCACCCATGTTCAGTCTGATGAGGCATGTGCAAGGGTCATGATCCTTCCTGGATTTTCTCTCTCTGCATTCTACAGCATCTTGTAGATCCAAAAGAAATGTTTTGGAGGGGAGAAAGGTATCTCGAAGTATGGGTGCCGTATCTTTGATCTCTCTTTTTAAGTTTGTTTCTATATTTGCTCTAATTTAGCCCACCTAAAGTTGCACCTGGGTAGTTGAGTATACTGCTTACTTGGCTGCTTTTACTTTCAGAGAGACATCTGTTACTGCAGAAGTACAACATTTTTATATAATAGTGTGTAGCGATTATTGGTGGGTCTTAACTTCAAAAACTTAAATTTTAATACTTGCTGAAATATCTGTCTTTCTTTAGGACATAAAACGCCTGAGAAATGAACAAATTACGGCAAAGTTTTAGGAGAAAGAAAGATGTCTATGTTCCAGAGGCCAGCAGACCTCACCAGTGGCAGACAGATGAAGAAGGAGTTCGCACTGGTAAATGCAGCTTTCCTGTTAAGGTAAGATTGCCTTTCCTCCTTTTAGCTATTAGCTTTCCATGAATTATTAGGGGTTTTTCTGGCAGGCATAAGCCCCTGATGTTCTTCTTTTGGTCCATTTCACAGTTAACCTTCTTTGATGGATGTGGCTTAAAAAAACAAACCACAACACAAGTGGTACAAAAATACCCTGAAAAATCACTGTTGGATGTTTCTGGCACTGCTGTTTTCTGGGTGAAATAAATCATAGATGTATTTCTCTGCTTGTTGGGCAGAATTAGTATTGAACCTCATAGGTGTTTTAGGAAAGTACAGTGTTATATTTGGGGGGGAAAATAAATAAAAGGTGATTAGCAACTTTTAAATGTTAAGGTTAAGCTGTGGCTTTAACTTGCAGATATACTAAATCTCCTTTTCACTGATAATACTGAATCCAACTGCCAAATTTAACTCTTCAGTTCTACTATGACAGGTGTCACAAGGATATGTTTTCTACATGCACGATGTATAAGCAGTAGATCTGCTATAATCTGTAGAAACCAAGCAGTCTAAGGTACTGGACTTCTAAAAGCTTGTTTTTTTTGCAGTAAGTATCTTATGTCTGTAGAGAGGAACTATTTAGGTAAAAGCTATATAAAAGATTATGGAGTCGTGAAGTAATGAAACATCTACACTTGCATGTAATATCCCTAGATCCTCTGACTTGTGAAGCAGGTGCATGTTTGGCAAGCTGTAAGTTTTTCTATGTGAAGATTGGTAGTGTTGCATTTAAATGGAAGGGGCTCTAGTTAATAAATATGCAGTTTTTATTAGAACTTTGAAAGAAGCTTTGAAACAAATCATCTTGTTCAATAGGTTTTAAACAAATAGACATTGAACTTCCACATTGTTTCTATTGTGTGTAATACTGGTTTTGAGGTAAGGTGAGATCAATCTGACTTTAAATTCTGATGCAAAGTGATATTTATTCCCTTGTGTGCTGTTGGCTATAGCAGTGGTTCTCAACCTTTTTTTGTACCAGGACCCATTTCTAAACATTGATGGCCAGTCCTGAGCCAGTAAATAGTTTAAGTAGAAAACAGCCCCTTAGCCCTTACAGTGCCCCTTGCTCCCAACCTATAACCCCCTATGGCCTGGCTGCCGCCTGTGCTGCCTGTCACCCCACCTCCCCTTCAGGGGAGGTGCCGAAGCCTGGCCATACAAACAGCTGGCAGTGAGAGGAGGTGAGGGCAGCGCTTCCCCTCCCCCAAACATTGTCTGTGTTGTGTCCCCATCCCCACCATAGACTTACCTATAGGGAGCTGCCTGCAAGAGAAAACCCACGTTTCCCATGTTTTTCCCCTCCAGTCCTTTTTTAAAGTTTGTTGATCCATTTTTCAGGTTTGTTCATGACCTTTTTATATATTCTTGTGACCCCCTTTTGGGCCCAGTGGGTCATGTAGGCTTGCTTAAAACGTTTTGGATTAAAAAAACCCTTCTGTATTTAGGTGCCTCATTTGGTCAGAACTTAAAGCTGACTTCACAGGTGCATAAGGCAGTTCATACTTTACAATTCAACGGTAAAAGATGGGAATTTTGAGTTTTAACTACATAAGTTAACCAGATTTACTGATGATAACAAATTGCTCTGGTTTTGTCTTCCAGAAGACCATGCATTGAGATGGGCAGTAATGGAAAATTTTATTATTAGGTTTGGGATGCAAAGTGGGTGTTAACCAGTGTTCAGCAGATTCAGGCAGGAAGTATGCCATTATGAGCAAACAAGATAAACCAAATGTGGAGTTGTTAGCTTGGTGGGTGTTACTATATTTTGCTCATTTAGAAGAATAGAACTTTGTCATACTGAAAGAGAATATCCTGTTAGACAATACTTGGGGGCTGTTCAGTAATTCATACACTCCAGGAAAAGTATGTCTTTGTGTATGCGCTTCTATCTAAATGGGTGTTTCTATTTCCTGATGTTCATCACTGGAGCACAACAGATTGACCGCTTTTTCAAATATACAGCAGTCTGGAAGGTAGTAAAATAGAAGTGAGAACTTCCTTTTCAGAAGTTCACAAGGAGACATTCCAGAGATGTTTCACCTATTACATTTGTAGACAAATGCATATCATCATGCTTACCCTAAGGAGGGAAATCTTGCTCTGTTCTTTATGGTTTTCATGGACTCACCCCTGAAAGGCAGAAGGTAGGGCAGGGTGGCACCTTGGAGACTAGTTCAGAGAGGCATGAGATTTGCAGGCAACAACCTACTTTGTCTCATGAAATAGGTATAGAAAACAGCATTTGACATTTTACTTTAGCTTTTCCTCCAACTATCACTGTCCTTGGATCAATGGGACGTATTGGCTTCTGGTTGGGATAGGAAGGAAGTCTGAGAATGAGAAGAGATGGAAATCAGATGGGTTGTTAAATAACTTTCTGTAAACTATATTGTTGGCCAAAGAAGCCAAGCAGCTGTAATTCAAACTTAACTGAGTGAATTTTTAGCAGGAATATTCCTGATCTTTAAGGCATAGGAAAGTGGGGCTGGAGGAGACGTCACAAGGTCACCTAGTCTGGGCCCAAGTGTCTGTCCAACCTGCTCTTGAAAATTTCCAAGGATGGAGATTCTCCAACTGCTTGACCATCCTAACTTCCAACCTAAATTTCCTCTGCTGCAGTTTGAGGCCATTGCCTCTAGTCCTGTCCCATACAGTCATGGAGAAAAGCCCATTTTCATCCTCTCTGTAATTGCCCTTCAGGCATTTTGAAGACTATTATCAAATCCCATCCCCCCTCAGTCTTTTCTTCTCCAGACTAAATAGCCGTAGTTCTTTCAGCCTTTCCTCATAAGTTTTGCTTCCCAGGTCCCTAGTCACTTTTGTTGATCTGCACTTTTTTACAATCTGTTACATACTTCTTGGTGTGGACCACAAAACTGGACACAGTACTACAGGTGTGCCCTCATCAGTGCCAAATAGAATGGAAGAATTGTGGAGTAGAATAATTGCTTCCCTTGATTTGTTGATACAGGCCAATATGCTGTTGGCTTTTTTTGCAATGAGAGCACAGGTTTGGCTCGTATTCAGTATATGGTCCACTGTAACTTGCAAGTCCTTGTCTGCAGTACTGCCAATCATTGTTCAGTCTGTATCTGTGCATGTAATTATTCCATCCCAAGTCCAGGACTCTGCACTTTGTCCTTGTTGAATCTCATCTGATTGATTGCAGACCTTTTTTCCAATCTATCCAAGTCATTCTGGATCATAGCCCTGGCTTCTCAGAGTGTCTGCAACTCCATAACTTGATGTTATCCATAAATTTGCTAAATGTGCACTGAGTCCCATCATTCAGATCATTAAAGATGTTGAACAGTACCAGACCTAGGACAGACCCCTGGGGAACCCCACTTAATGTCTAGTTAGGAGAAGATGAGACATTAACAACTGCTCATTGAGCAGTTGTGCAGCCAGTTATATATCTTCCTTATAGTACTTTCATCCAGTCTCTATTTCCTTAGTTTGTTGATGAGCATGTTGTGGGAAATGGTGTCTTCATTGAAGCCTTGCTACAATTAAGGTATATCGCATCCACTGCTCTCCCTCATCCATACAGCCTGTCACATTATCCTAGAAGGAAATCAGGTTGGTCAGGCATTACTTGCTCTTGGAGAATCCATGCTGGTGGTTCTTGATCACTTTGTTCTCTCCTAGGTGCTTCATAACAGATTCCTTGAGCATCTGCTTCAAGATCTTTCTAGGTACCAAGTCAGGATGTGACTAGTCTGTAATTCACAAGGTCTTCCTCCTTATCTTTCTTGAAGATGGACACTATATTTACCTTTTTCCAATCATCTAGGATGTTACCAGACTGCCCCCTACCATGAGTTATCAAAAAGGATAGCTAATAACTCTCTGAAATTACATCATCCAATTGCTTTAGTACTCTAGGGTGCATCCCTTCTGGCCCTGCCAATTTGAAAGAATTTAGCTTCTCTAACTAATCCCTAAACTGTTCTACTATTACTCTAGGCTGTTTGTCTCCTTCCCTATCTTTGCTTCCAACTGCATTCATCTGCTAACTACCCCTATTTGTGAGGGCTGAAGTTTAAAAAAAAAAAAAAAAAAAAGTATTCAATACGTAAGCCTTCTCTGCATCATCCGTAGCTGGATTGCCTCATGCTTGTTGTTTCTGTGGCTGTCATCTTTCTTTTTTGATGCACAGAATACCCTTTTCTTTTCCTTTTTATGTCCCTTGCCAGTGGCATCTCAAATGATACCTTGGCCACCTTAGTTTTCTCCCTTTGTGCCCATGAGATGTGTTTCTCTAGGACTGTGACCAAGTTTCCACTTCTTGTAGGATTCCTTTTTGAGTTTCAACTCATTAAAAAGATTGCAGTTTAGCCAGGCTAGCCTTCTGTTGTACTTCACATTCCATCTCATCAGGATAGCTTGCTCCTGTGCCCTTAGAAGGGCCCCCTTAATGTACAGCCAGCTCTCCTGGACTCTTCTACCACTCAAACTCACTTCCCAAGGGATCTGGCCCACCAGTTCCTTGAATTTAATTTGCTTTTCTGAAGTCCAGTGTCTTTAAACTGGAGAGCAGCAGAATAGAGCTTTGAGTTCTTGCTTCGTGGTTAAGCCACTGTCACCCAAGTTGCTTGCCACCAGGGGCAGATCCAGGGGGTTGCAGTTGCACCCCACTGATTCCTGCTTCACCCAAAACGTAAAACTAACTGCCTGGTGGTGGTGGTGGCAGCAGCATTTCTATTCAGGCACCAGTGAGGGAGTTGACTTAACGGCTCTTTATAATCTGCCTGATTATTTCTAAACGCTTTGTTCTACAGGTGTTAACAACCACCTCTCCTTTTTAATAGTCTTGACATTCCACTAAACAGGCTATCCTTTCCTCTGCTGTTCTGCTGTCTGTTAACTGTTTCTGGTATGTAGCTCCTATTCCACAGCCCTGCAGGCTGTTTTTTCACTCTAGCTAAGAACATTAACTCGGGTGTGGAATAGGACCTAATAGGTTCAATGAAGCACTGGATGCACTGTCAAGGTGCTCAAGAAGGCTAGGTTTTGTTTTATGAATTTGAAAGAAATGTCCATTTACTCCTAATTATCTGCAGGACTAATGAAACAACATATTTAGTTTTTTGGGGGGTTTTTTTGCCTGGTTAGTTATGGTTTTCTCTGCATAATATAAGATATAGGAAATTCTAATAAATCTTGTATTTCTTTTTGCTTTTATCTTAAAACAAATGATTCTCTGAATTGATCTGTGTATGGCATGTTGTCATTCCACTAGGCAGCAGTAGACAACGTCTTGGGGAAAGGAGTGTTTTGATCATCTCTCCATTCTGTCCAGTCCCTGTGCAAAGCTGTTGTCTAGCTAGTATCTGACTGGATGCATGCAGTGACCCAACACTACTCTGTCTCTTTTTGACTCTTATACCCTTGCTTGTCTTTTGTTGTCTCTTATTGCTGCCATGCCATTGCTTTCTAGATACTTGTGGAAAGATGTTTCATGCTACAATTCCCATTTGTCACTGAATCCTTTGAATTTTGCTGCACTTTGCTATGGTTCGCTGAATACAGCATGTTAGATGTACCATACATTGCAAACTGCCTTGCCTGAGTGTCCTGTTGATACGGCCTACTAGAAATTTGGATAGTAATTTACCTGCCATTTAAAAGAAAATATAGTATATTTCCTCAAATACAACACAGCTCCTCCCCCCCCCCCAACAGCTGCAGAAATTGGAGTGCACATTATACACAAGGAAATACAAGAACAGTGATGTCTGACTGTACCAAGCAAAAATGAAAGTAAAGTCTGTATTTGATCCATGGGGAGCAGAACAGTGAGCAGGCTTGGCCCCAGAGCTGCTGCCGCTACTCTGTTGCATGGAAAGATCTGTCTGTCTCTCTCTCTCTCCTCCCCACCAAAACAAAGTGCATATCTTAATCTAGGACACATTATATGCAAGAAAATATGGAATATTGTCTAACTCTTTACTTGATCAGGTTGATATTTCATGAGGGTATAAGTCTCCTGCTGCTGTCCATTGTTGTTCTTGCTGCTCCATGTATGCTTTCTGTTGGATGTTCATTTCAAGCCAGTTGGCATACTTATGTCAAGCATGTGTGTCATCTTAAGTATGGAACACATCTCATGATATGAGTTCTTTCTGTCTGTCTGGGATTACTGCTTGGTCCCCTCTACATAAAAGCTTTGGCTTGTGTACACCTAGCTCAGTGGTTCTCAACCCTTTTTAGACTTGAGGCAGCCCTTGTTAGACTTGGCACCACTTACAAAATGCTAGCTCTTAATTTTCACCTGTGGTTTGTGTGTGTTTTGAATGCAGAAAAATAGACCAACTCTTCGGTTGCACGGAACTCAGACCACAACATCAGAATGTGTATAACACCATGAAGTCCATCTTGAAATATCTGGTTTATCTTGTGAATCATATTTCCACACTCAACAGTGCCAGCCAGCATTTTGTGGCACTCCACAGCACCCTTGAACGGATCTCAAGGCACCCTGGTTGATAATCGGTGACCTAGCTCTTTCCTTTCCTTGTAGGAGGCAATATCCTACTGTCTCTTGTTTCTTTTTTAATGTAGCCAGGTTTGGAATATGAATGGGCTTAGACTTCAGCACCCTAGGTCATTTTTATGCTTCTAAGTTACCTAGAGCCTGTTGGAAATGTATAGATGTTCTAGATGGGCATTTGTGCGTGTTATCTGGTAGGTGTCCTCCCCAGTGCATCTCTTCCCAGTAGTATCATCTTAGTAGGGTGATCATGTTTGGTTTTTGTCAGGACTGTCCTGTTTTAAACAGGTTTTGGGCATCCCATTAGTCTGATCTGCAATTAAATCCATGGTTTGTGCTCTCTTGGTTCCTAACAGTGGATTGTACTCCTGAATGTCGACTACTATGAGCTCCAGGCCATAAAATCTCATTTTGTGAACTTAACCACCTGAATTCACACACACAGACTTTTAGGATAGCTTTATTACACCTTAGCAACACTAGGTCATATTTCTCCAGTCTGTTTTGCTCGTTAGTGGTGATGGGATTACACTGGAGGTTTCTATACAATCCAGCTGGAATTGAATTCACGGTTGAATCAGTAGCATATTTGCAAGTACAGCAGTAGAATGGCCGACAGCCTCCTGAATGTCTGTACACTGAGTAACTGTGAACTTGGGAAAATTGCACTGAAGGAGAGACTTTTAATGTAGACGAAGTCCTTGTGTACTGTTATTTTCCTCCTGAGGTATCTGTGATACTGGGGAAATACAAAAAAAAAAAACACTTTCTCATGTCTTGCACCATTGCCAATAGACTGGGCATTTTTCATTTGGCCTTTTGTTGCTTTACATAGTATATGGACTATCATGTGGTCACTTTCCTGCTTCTTTGGTTCCTCTTACTTGCTCTTCTGTACTAGCGATAATCATTGTTCCTTTCACTGAATACTTACTGTAGCTGCTCTTGCTGTTTGGAGGTGCTTCCGTAGGGTTAGGTCTGACCCTTCTAACAATGTCTTCTTAATTTTAGAGTTGTCAGGTCTCTACAGTATTTTTTTTCTGCTGCTTGGCTTCAGGTTAAAAAAAGAAAAATCTCTCTACAGACTGAGTCTGAGGTCAACTTTTATTAGATGTTCCAGTGTTTTAGGCATTATTCTTGGCTGGTGTCTCACTTCTCATCCCTTTACATAAGTGAGATCACAGGCTTTCCCATAACTTCTTTATCTTTAGTCCCTTGCCTGTCCCAGTCTGTTTTTATGTGAAGAATCTTTTTTTCCAGCTATGCAATTCATGTCTCAAAATCTGACTTCCTTGGTGAGGTCAATCCTTCTATCTGCCAGTTTCTGCATGTTACTTTTTTGTTTATTTAATCAGGCTTCCTTGCTGTGGGTCCCACTGGATTAATTGCTGCCACTGTTCCAAGTTAGTACCCAGTAAGTGGTACATAAAGGACTCAATGATTGCAAAATCTAAGTTTTGGTTCTTTGGTGGTGGCACTATTTATAGAAGTGTCACAGCTAGCTCTGATCATGGAGGGAGGAAGGGTGCTTCCTCCTTCCCCTAAGTTCCAGATAGATTACAACAGTTATAGATACGCATTTTTCAGGAAACAAAACCTTAATGTATCTAAGCAACATGAAAAATATTTTAAGTTTATAATATTATCACCTTAGATCTGCTCGCTTTTGGAGTGGTAGCACTTTAAGATTCAGTCCTAAAGTAAAATTCTCTTCAGTGGGTCCAAACTCAGATGCATATGGAAATATAGCGTAGAATATAGTCTATATGAAAGAAGATTCCATTCCATTTAAAGCACATTCACCTTCTAGCAGCCCATCAGGGACATCTGCAAATAGATTTACTCATTATAAGAACACAAAAGCAAGTAATGGAATTAATCAGCTGCTCAAATCTCCGGACCAGGGGAGTTCAGCCTCCAGCCTGTGAAGCCATTGCATTTGGCCTGTGAGGCTCCTCATGGGTCCAGACATTTGAGAGTGGAGGAAGTGGTGTCAATTAATATGGCAACCCTGCCCAAATCCCCAAACCCAAATCCCTGCATGGCTGGTCAGAGCCCAGGTATGCCCCCTCCTCCTCCTTCACTTCTTTATTGGGGCTGGGTCATTCCCACTTCCCCTGTGGAGCCAGATTGGAGCCTAGCCATGCCCCCTCTCCCCCCTACAGGATTGGGCCATACTTCTTTTCCCCATGGGGCCTGGCCATGCCCTCTTTACCCCCTCAGGGCTGAGCCATGCCTCTGTGGGGCTGTTTTGGGGCTGGCCTGCCCCCTACTTCCCTCTGTACAGCCAAATGGTGCCTGTCATGCCTTTCTGAACATCAGATTTGGACCACCACTGGGATCTGGCTTGCAGACAGACTGGGCACTGCCAGTCCAGCCCCCCGGGGAAAAAGATTAGGCACCATTGCTCTGGACCAGCTGAAAAGTATACATCTTTTTTGATAAAATAGCCATAATCAAAGGTCCCATTGGCCAAAAAGACTTTTGATACAAAGACTTGGTATGGAATTTCCAGTGAACACAAAGGTATTTGCATTGCCCAATGCCATCTGAAGCTCTTGTAGCACAGATCTGATTGTGGTTGTACTATCAAACTATTATATGCACGGATGGTCAGCATACAAAGTAAGTTTATTTTTTTTCCTAATATTTTTCCTCTTACAGTAAATCTAGCGTCTCCAATCAAGGATCAGAGCTCTCTTGTGCCAAAAATTTGACTTTCAAATTGACAGGCAGTATCCTTTTAGACATGCTACCTCAACCATTCTATTAACATTTTTTGGCTGGGAAAAAGCATGTGCTAAATTTTTAGACAGTTAGGTTTCCCATAATGTTAAATGCCGATTATTATAACTGCTGAGAGTCTTTGCCAAAATATATGCATATTTCTTCCCTTCAGGAGTGATTCTTTAAGAACAGTGGAAGGGAAAATGAGAGGGAAGAGGAAGAACGCTAGTATTATGTTGAAAGAGTAAATCCAGCCTCTGAGCAAGAAGAGCAGTGTGCCAGAGAAGCTTTGTACAAAGCCTAGGATGAGCCGAAAACTCCATTTGTCCTACTTCTCTTCTAGTTTAAATGTAACAGATGAAAGGAACATCTTGTTTTCTATGTACCATTTCCACTACAAAAAGTGAAATCTGTTGACATGTGCACATTAAAAATGTTTTCCTGCTCCAGACACTACCTCACTGAGAATTTGCAGCTGTTTTATGTTTTAATAACTAAAATATTTGACACTGGGCTTCTTTTGTCTGAAATGCCTTTTGAAAAGTCCCTCTGGGTAAGTAGTTTTTATTCATACAAATGCACTTAGACTAACTGATCTGTGAAATTCAGATCAGAAAAATTAGGTCACTTCCCCTCCCTACATAACAGAACTAAGCAAATAAATTTTGCAAGTTCTTGATACTTTTATCTGATTGGACATGTCAAGCAACAGGAACAGCTGAATTTGTACCTGTAAATCTTGGAAGCTTAGCAGTCAGATGCATCTGGGATTAACTCGGCAGTTTTCCCCACAGCCTCTTTCTAGTGACGAGTACCTTCTGTTTTAATGTCTTAAGAAGTCTGCTGGCTCCACTTTCTGTATGGTATTTAGAGTCTAGATTCTCCAGCTAGGGTAGGATACACACTACCAACTCCAGGAGAAAAACATATTAAACTTTTGAACTCCTTTTATAAACAAAAAGTGGTATGCATTTAGAGTCTGATATTGGACACTACTAGTAGTGTTAAATGATTTTTAGCCTTTTTACCTTGCGTTAAGTCTCTCTCCTCTAAATTTGTGTACATCTACATGCACTATAAATGAATTTTCAGAATAAACAAGGTTTTTTCTAGCTAGTCATCAATTTGGGAGGGATTTGAGAGCACACTTGCTTTATTTTTCAAATATGGTTGAAATGGGAAGAAAGAACTGAAAGTATTGCAGTGAGATCTTAAGTTTGACTGTTCACATTGCTGGTATTGCTCTACTGTATATTTCTTTCTCACTCTAAGCAAATATCAGATTATACAAAGCTATTTAATTCCTGTCCACAGACCTTTACCTTTACATACAGCAGTCGTAACTTGAAAAAGTGTGACTCCTCTCTTATGCCTAAATAGCTTGCAATGCTTTGATTGGTTCTGATTGTTTGGTGATGTGAGAGAGACTGTTTTCATGTTGAGTAGGGGTGCACCAATAGAGATTTTGGGGGCCAATGCCAATAGCCGATTTTTAAGGAGGCATATCGGCCAATACCAATCCAATTTCTGGTAACAGCTTCATGCAGCTGGTAAGTCTGTTGTAGGAGAAGGGGTGTGGGGAGGCGCAGCTCAATGGCCCCTGTGATGAGGCAGGGAGTGGAGCTGGGGTAGACCCTGCCTGGGCAGGTCAGGCACAGGAGGGAGCTGTGGCTCATCTGGTGGAGGGGGGCGGGTGCCACCACTGCTCCTGTCACTCGTCCAGGAGAGTATGCGGGGGGGCATGTGCCTGGATCTGCACTGGGTGGGCTGGGCAAGCTGCAGCACTGTGCTCGGAGCAGGCTGAGGCAGTGCTGGGAAGGGGGGGGGGGGGCTGCAGCCACCCCAAATTTTGCTGTACCTCCCCTCCCCGCCCCCAGCTCCCTCCTAGTGCCACTGCTGCCCACCTCGAGTATAGCACAGCGCAGCCCGCAGCTGCAACCCACCTGGCCCATCTCATGCAGATCTGGGAGCACATGCTCAACACCCCCCCCCCCCCCCCCCCCCCCCGGATGAGTGGCTGGAGCAGTGGCAGGAGCTGCCAAACTAGCAGTGCACAGTGGCAGGAGCTGCTTCACCCTGTCCCAGCTGGGCGATGTCTGCCCCAGACTCACTTGTTCCCTCACCACGGGGCGGGGGGAAGAAGCGATCTGTTCCCCCCATGTCCCTTCTCTCCCCCTTTCCCTTTCACCACAACACACTTACCAGCTGCACGCAGCTCTCCATGCTGCCAGGCTGTGCTCCTCGCTGCTTGCGGGCTGCGCTGTGGCTGCACACATGCCATGGCATTTATCAACCACATCAGGCCAATTTCCGATGTAGTCAATTTTCTTTATATTGGTGCCAATCTGATATTGGACCAATGTATCGGTGCACTTCTAATGTTGAGTTCTCACTGGTTAATTATTTGGCCAAACTTTAATTGCTTTTCAAAGATTTCATGGCTTCCTGTGCCCTGGTCACTTGTGCTGGGAAGGTACTGCTGTCTTGTTTCCTTAACACTGAGGTACTCCTTTTTGAGTGACCTGGGACAAGACTGGAAGGGAAAAACCCATAGAGTACAGAGACATTGTGACTCTGGGATTGAGCTCTCCACACCTCTGGATAGTTCTGTTTCTGTGTTTGCATACAACTTCAAGCAGTGATTCTTCACCAGAGTGTTGGGGCACTCAGGAGTGTTGAGAGATCATTTTCGTGGTGTCAGGAAGTATAAAGAGAGAAACCTAGGTGTCATCAGGTAAGCAGATAAGCACAGACTCAGTCCCTCCCTGGCCATTCCCTGGCCCATCTGAAAGGAGACAAACACTGTAATAAATGAGTTTAATTTATTGAAATGTGGTACCACTTAATTCAGAAAAGTTATGGAGTAGTGCCTTGAGTCTAAAAAGGTTGTGAACCACTGATTTAACAGACACTTCCAAGCAAAACTGCAGTAAAATTAAATCAAAAAGGAAAAATATTTGATTTATGATCAAAACTTGCGTTGCAAGGCCAAGGAATTTAAAGCTAAAGTTAAAAGAAATCCAAATGTGTGTTCCATTCTTTAAACAGTGAAGGCACTCAAAGCACCTTTATTCTGCCTTGTTGAGTTGCTGTGGAGACATTCAAATCAATTGAACCTAATTTGGAACTCCAAAAACAATTAATCCTTAGTCTATAATCATAGCAATTACACAGCATCACCTGTAGGGCAGAATAAAAACACACAAGCCACTTTCACTGTGAAGTTGTTATGTTTTGAATAACTTAATGTAAATGTGAATGCATGACAATAGCAGTATTCCCCTCAGACTGATATCTTCATCAGTGACTTACTTGGATGTGGGTTTGACATGTACTCTGTCCAGGTTTGCGGACGATACTAAATTGTGTGGTGAAGTGAGCACCCCAAAGAGTAGGGAACGATTCCAGGCAGGCCTGGACAGGTTAGAAAAGTGGGCAGTACACAATAGGATGCAATACAGCAAGGACAAGTGCAGAGTGCTGCACCTAGGGCGCAAAAATATCCAGCACACCTGGGAAGTGACCCTCTCAGCAGCACAGAAATGAAAAGGGATCTCAGAGTCACAGCGGACTCCAAGATGAACATGAGTCGTCAGCATGACGAAATCATCAGCAAAGCTAACCGCACTTCATCATGCATCAGCAGATGCATGGCAAATAGAACCAAGGAGGTGATACTTCCCCTCTATGCAGCATTGGTCAGACCACAGTTGGAGTACTGTGTCCAGTTTTGGGTGCCGTGCTTCAAGAAGGATGTTGATAGACTCAAGAGGGTCCAGAAGAGAGCCCTGGGGGCTCGTATGGTCTTGGGCTTACAGGACAAGCCCTATGAGGAGAGATTGAGGGACCTGGACCTCTTCTGCCTCCGCAAGAGAAGGCTGAGAGGTGATCTTGTGGCCACCTACAAATTAATTAGGGAGAAGCAGCAAGGGATCGGAGAGGCTCTGTTCACCAGGGCACCTCTTGGGGTAATAAGGAACAATGGTCACAAACTGATAGAGAGCAAATTTAGGCTAGATATCAGGAAAAATTTCATGGTAAGGGTGGCCAAAATTTGGAATGGGCTTCCAAGGGAGGTGGTGCTCTCCCCTACCTTGGGGGTCTTTAAGAGAAGGCTGGATATGCATCTAGCTGGGGTCACCTGACCCCAGCATTCTTTCCTGCCTAGGCAGGGGGTCAGACTCAATGATCTGTTGAGGTCCCTTCCAACCCTAGCATCTGTGAATCTATGGTGGTCAATTTTGTTTTGTTTTTCCATGGAAAATCAGAGCTCCCCCTCCCCCCTTCGCTCACAAGACTTGGGTCCAGCTACAGCTGTCCTGTGCCTGCCCCCTGCCCCTTGCTTTGTGGCACTGAGCAGCCTTGATATGATGGTGCCCCTCATTTCCAAGCCACAGCCCCCACAGCCCTGTCAGCGTAACCCACAACCTTCTGCCTTGCCACCGTCAGCTCTGCCAGCATGACCTGCAGGCAGAGCTGGCTTTGGAGGTGGGCAGCAAAGGCAACTGCCCAGGACACTGAGATTGTGGGAGAGGTGTCATGGCACCTGGGCGGGAGTGGAGGAAGAGGCAATGAGCCAGGGATGCCCGTCATTCCCAACCCACAGCCTCCTGCCAGAGTGGGCCTCCAGCTGCCCCCCAGTATATGGGGAAGGGAGGCTGTATGTGTGGGGTGTGGGAGCAGCTAATCATAGACAATGCCAGAAGCAACGTATTGGGGGGGCATGAGGAAGCATGTGCCTCCCCAGATTTCTGCACCCAGGGCACCACCTATGCACCACCACAGTGGGGGCATACCACCTCACCTTGGCGGCCATGACAGTGTGGCTGGTGTAGGGCTGGCAATGGTGTTGGCAACAAGTCTCGCTGCCCTGCTCTGCCCTTCCGCACCAGGCCCTACCTGCTGGGCCACGGAGGCAGCTCCTGCCAGCCAGGCTGCAGCCCTGCTGGGTCCCTGCTATGGGCTCAGAAATCTGTTGGGGGGGCACATATGCGTTGTCTCTGTCACCTGACCTCTCTCCAAGAGTGCGTGCAGAAGCAGAGTGCTGCTCCCTACCAGGACGAGCCACCTGCGGCTCCGTCCCACTCTCCAGTCGGGCTCTGCAACTATCCATTCCCACCTTAGCCCCAGGCCCAAGGCACTGTGTGTTGTCCTGGCTGTGCAGCGCCCCAGCCACCAACCGTGCCCCATTCCCTCCCTCACCATGTGGGCTTGGCGTGAGCTACTGTCTCAACCTCCTGACAAGTTATGCACCCCTCCACATGTCTGTGGTGCTCCCTCCCCCCATATAGATTTACCCTCGGGCAGCTGCGAGAGCTGTTCTTCAACATGGTGCCTGGGGCTGTATTGCTGGCCACGTGCACGTTTGTGCACACATGCATGTAGTGCTCCTGCCTCTGATTGCCCTCCTCCCACTCCTCTCAGCCTTAAGCAGCCCCTTGCAGGCTGGAGCTCTGCCAGCCTGCGAGGGAGAACTCACAGTTTCCTACGTTTTTGTTCCTTAAAATGGGAAAATCCTAATTTTTCCAAAGCAAATGGAAAAACCTGTGTCCCTGCTCATAACCAGGGATCTTGGTTTTTGCTGTTAAAAATCCAAAATTCTCTGATTAACCGACGCCCCGATCTACCGTTTTCCATGATTAAAGTGAAACGTCACTGTATGTATGCATCAGTTCAACACAATGTTTTATTGATATAGTTACCATTTTAAAACAGTTTGGAAGCCTACCAGTGCCTCAGTTGTTACAAGAAAATACATTCTAAATACCTATATATTTTGGCGTTTGATTTTTGTTTTTTTATCATAGAAAATCAGAGTTCCCCCTGCCCTTCGCTCACCAGGATGTGGGCTTAGCTAAGGCTGTCTTCCCCCTTATGCTTTGTGGTGCAAGCAGACTGGACAGTCAGGTGCCCCTCACTCCCAATCCACTGCCCCTGCCTACCCCCCACTCGCTCCCTCCTGGCAGCAGCTCCCCCACACCAGAACACAGATCTCACTCCAGCTTTGTGGCACTGAGCAGCCCAACATGCCAGCGCCATGCCCCTGCCTATGCCATTGCCCTTCACTCCCAAGCCACAGCCCCACAAGCCCTGTCAGTGCTCCTCACTCCTGACCCACAGCACCCCAGGGCACCCTTGAAAGGCTCTCAAATCACCCCAGAGTGCTGCAGCACCCTGGTTGAGAATCACCAATCTAGTCCCTTCTGCTCAGAATGGCTCTATGTTATGTGGTGAAAAGTGATGGAGCATATTGCCTAGATGGAAACAAAAACTGGTCTTTGTATTGACACAGCCAGATTCTCCAGCCAAGACCTGCCTCCTGGCCAGAAGAAGATGGGTCTACCCAGACCCATGGTAATCTTTCAACTGATGTCAGCGACCATGGGCTCAGTACTGTAGTCTTTATTCAAGCTTCTTGCTGACATCTGCAAACATTTGTCTAAATAAGGACTTTGTGATGGAGTCCTTGTGCAGCCTCATTCAGCCAGCCCCAGTCATCAGGAAAATACTTACCCTGGTTTCCACCTTTCATTCTCATTTCCTCAGTGACTAAAACAAAGCATGTCTAGTGGTGTGATCCAGTGGTCACAGGGCTGGTCCAGTCTACTGATGCAACTTATTTATTTTCATGGGAGTCTCCATTAAAAAAAATACCAGACCAGGTATGTTGCAAATTATCTTTTAATTGCCATGGTCTTGATTCTGCTTGTTTTGTTTTAACATGTACTTTGCATACCTTGTAGTCAAAGTACTGTTCAGCTCTCCAAAATCATGGACTGGTGAGCTTCACAAGAATACCATCAACTGCTAGATAAATAAGTAACTCTGAGAGAAGGATTTATGATTTGGGGGGGGTTGGGGGTTTTTTGTTTTTTTTTTTTTTTAACTGAATCAAGGACATGTTTTTGGATTTAAATCTTCCTTCAAATGCGAATGTTCAAAAACCAGACTGGAACCAGAACAGAACTAAAGCAAAGCTCCATAACCTATTTATGTTTTCCAGAGGAAGTGAAAGGAGAGAAGAGGGAGAGACATGTTTAAAATGTCATAATTTAGGGGTTTTCAAGCTTTTTAGATGCATGGCCTCCCTGGATAGACTCGAGGCATTTATTGGAAAATGCCAGCTCTTAGTTTTCACTCTGTTTTCAGACTGCAGGAAAGTAATGGAGCAGTGTCTCTGTTGCAGAGACAACTGAAAGACCACACTACAATTTTCTATTTAAAATCTCCAGGTGTATCTTGCACCTCTATTTGTAAACCTCTCTGTTCACCCCATGGCATCCTTGAGAGGACCTCTAGGCACCCCTGGGTGTGCCCTGCTGAGAATAATGGGCTTAGTTCCTGGTATGCCAGGGTGTCACAGGTCCAGTGAGGGAGTGGGCACCCAGTGCACAACCCTAGAGGCCCTTCCACTGGAGGATCTGAGGGTCACACAGATGCAGGGGGCTGAATGACACCCCCTGCCCCCCCCATGGGCTGAGGCCACCTGTGGAGATGCAGGGAGGGCTGCTGGTGTCTTCTAGCTCTCAGCCCCATGCCTCACACCCCCCACCCCTCTCCTGACACTCGGGAGCATTTCCACGCTGGGTCTGCGGGCAGTGCTCACTGCTGCCTTGCTTGTCCTCCCCTGCTAGGAAGCCTCAAGCAACTTCTGCACCTGGTGCCCTCAACCATCGCCATGCCTTGAATCTGTTGTGCTAGTCAGGCAGATGCCAGCCTCCTGCCACAGCAACGCAGCCTGTTGGACAAACCAGCAGCCACGAGGAGCTGAGCTGAGGCAGGAGACGGCAGTGGAGCCTGGCAGGCATCCCTGCACTTTGCGCCATTGGTGGGGGAATCTGGAAAGGCAGGTCCTGGCATACAGGCACTGCCCCCCGTACCTGGTGGAGCTTCAGCTGACTCGGGAGATCAGAGCCTGTAGATGGGGTGTTGGCTTCAGTGGGCGGGGAGGCTGCGAAGCAGCAGATCCCAGTGCTTGATGGTCCCTTCCTGTTTATTTGCAGTGGCTTTTGAACCCTCCTGCTTGGCACAGCAGGACCAGCGGACAGAGTGGGATGGCTGGGTATGGGCCCTGGGGTAATGCTGCAGCTGGACTGCAGCGGCAGGTACCCCTGTGCATCGCCACCCCATGCTTGCCCGCTCTCTCCTGCCACACTTTGGTCGCTAGAATGCTGAGCAGCACGCTGCCACCACCCCAATCTCAGGCTTCGAGTCCTGCACCCGAAAGCAAAAGGAACTGGGAGGGCACTGGGAGGCATTGCCGAAGTCCCAGCCTGGAGGAGGAGGCTGTACTTCCAATTGTGCGTCCCCCCCCAAAAGCAACTGCTTGCAAGCTGGAACTCTGCCAGCCTACAAGGGGAAACCCATGGTTTCCTGCTTCAAAGGGAAAATGCACGTTTTTCCACATTTTCCACACTAAATGGAAACCCCCCCCCCCCCGCTCATAGCTACCCCAATTATGAATGTCATCATTGTCACAACCCAAAGTTGTGAGTTTTTTGTTTGTGTGTGCTTCAGCACTGCTAAATTATGTTCCCGCTAAATTGCAGCTTCCTTGCACGGTGGAGTTCTCTGCTGCAGAAGAGAACTCCGGTGCAACGGGGAATTTCCCGCCAATTTGTAGCTTTCTTTGCAGGGTGCATTTCTTTTGCATCTCAGAAATGCACGGTGCAAAGGAGTTCCCGCCATTTGTAGGAAGATTCGTGCCACGTTATTGGCTGATTCTAATATATCCACACGTGGCGGCTAGCAATTGGCTTGCTAGCCGTATAAAGAGCTTGAGTGGTTTCCGCCCAAGTTGGAGGACTCCACGAACATCAGGAGAGAAATCACTTAGAGAGCATGAAGATCTCTAAGCGGTGCGGATCCTCACGGACCCAACGCATTTCTTAAGCAGGCAACAGAGGTCTAAACAGCCTCTGGCCTCTCCCCGTCGCCGAGCGCAATCCTAGATGTATCCCTTTCCTATATACTCAAGATTCGAACCCACGGAGCTTTAATAACTCCGGGGCCAGAGAGCCGAACCAAACTCACGGAACTTCGACAACTCCGTGGGAGAGAAATTGCCGAACTCGCGGAGCCTTAACAACTCTGGGGCCAAAGAACCGAACTTGTCGTAGTCCTCCAACGAGGATTTAAGCGGAGCTGCACCTGGGAAACTGTCCAGCCTACACTGCGACCATCTTGGGTGTAAGTAAATAATCTTTAAATCAACCATTACACCTCTGTAACTAATTCTAGCCCGTGCGTGACTTGCCGCCGCACGGTCCTCTCCGGCCCCGCGTGCCCGGGCTGCTGGCCACAGCCTGTGTGCCCAGACGGGCCCAGCTTGACCCCGGCCCGCACAATCATGACTAAAATATTTGAATTGGTGGTATAGCTGTGACTTAAAGGGGTTATATTTACTTAATTTTCTACTCTGTACCCCCCCCAACACCCCCCCCCCAGTCTTTTGCTATATGAATAGCTTATTTTATGAGGTCAAGCAGCAATTTGGCCACTTCCATTTTGTTGTATTTCCTTGGACTTTCTTCCCCTCTTTTTTTAGTTCTTTCTGTCATTCTTGGCTTGAATTTGCTTACTGAAGTCTTTTTAGTTTGAAATGTCTTAATTTAAAAATCTCATTTTAAATAACATTGGATAAGTTTTATTCTCTTAGTAAGAGCAAGACTTGAACAGCACCTTGCTCATTTTAAGATCAGAAATGTAGTGTAGTCTGCACAAAACAGCTTAAATCACAATGTGATTTGGCAATGTGCTGTTCATTTTAGGACTTTTTATAGTGCTATTAATTGCTCTTTGAAATTGTTAAGTCAACTTGAAGTCTAGCATGTTGAGGTGCTCATTAGCACTTTTTTCCACATTCGAGAATGCCCTGGATTCTTCAGCAACCTGTGGAAACTGCATTACATTAAAAACAATAAAGGAAAGGTTAATCATCCAATCTGACAGTGCCTGAAGACTTGCACAACTTAACTGCAGTAAAATTGCTTCATTTTAATACATGCGAGTGCTATATATAACCCTTACCTATTAAAGGAGTAAATTACCATTTTACCACTTACTGATGTCAGTGATAAAAAATATCCATTTCTACTAAGAGAGCAGCAAATAAATGCATTTAAAGGTTGAAGCACTTGTAATTAAATGAGAAAATAGTGTTAAGGCTTTGCAAGAGAGCTTAAAAGCGACTAAAATGTGTATTCATTTAACTATGGAAACAGCAGTTGTCACTGTTTGCCCATTCTACAAAAATAATCCCTCAGCTTCATATCTGACACATTTGGTCTACAGCAATGACACTCAATCTTTTGGCCCCGCATGCCTGATCTAACGCGCAAGGTTGCATTCTCCACCCACAGGGCTCCCCACGGGTCTGGACATTTGGCAGTAGCAGAGTGGTGATTTAATGCTGCCACTGTTCTTGCACCACCAAATTTTAGGACCTGTGGGGAGCTCTGTGGGCTGGATGACAGCTCCAAGAGCTGGGGGTTGAGCACCCCTGGTCATTCAGCCTCAGACTACTTTAAATTTGCTTGTCCAGATAAAATTTGTTATATAAGACACGGGACATTAAAAATGTGTTACTCAGTTTGAAATTTTTCTACAGTGTGGTCTGTGTATTGTTTTTTTTTTCTTTTTTACAGCCAAACTATAAAGAGGTTGAAACCTTTGGAAATGTTTGTTTGGCTGGTCTCTATTTTTAGTGTGTAGAGCCAAGTCTGAAGAATGACTGTCCCCTCCCCACTCCCCCCAAATTATATTTTTTGTTTTATTTTTGTTTTGGTTTTTCATTTAAAAAAAAAAAACACAAGGTATTTTATTGTTTTGCCTTTTAGCTTTGCGTCTTGTTTTTATGCTTTCTTTATTACCAGGAAGACTAGAAAGGTACCATATTTTCTCGCCAGAATATAATATGCCCCTTTTTTTGAAATGCAGAATACAGAAGAAGAACCTTTCCTTATAGTAAGCAACTGAGTAGCAGCAGCTAGGTAGTGAAACTCATTGCACTGCTCCCTGTGCATCACTTCAGATTTTATTTTTGGTTTCACCCATAAGCAGCAGAATCTGCTCTTACTGTATTTCTCACATATAATCCTCAGTCAAAATTCCAGAAGCTGTTTTTGGGGGGAGGTCTGTTGTGAGGAAAATATACCATATTTACTTGAATATAAGATGAGGATTTTTCCCCCTAATCAGCATGAGGGAAAAAGCCCCTCATCTTATATTTGCATGCAGGAAAACCTCCTCATTTAAATATATTGTCTGTCATTAAACTGCTGCCAGAAGCAGCATGTACTCAGTAATGGAAACCAACTGTGAAGTTGATTTGAATGCAGCCTACACTGAGCATGTCTGTCAAACAAATGGCCCATATTGGGTACATGTACTGATGGGAACCTACCACAAGGATAGCTTAGTGCAACCCATCTGAATAAGATATAGTTACCATTGTGCTCAATTGACCTCAGTGCCAACTCTTTTTGAAATGGCTATAAAAGCACAAAAATCTGTTTTACAGATATTGTCAAAAGTTTGTGATAGGCAAACAAACATTCAGATGTGATGAAATTTTGAGGCATAAATCTTATAAGAGATGTAAATTTTACAAATGTTGGTCAATTAATAACTGAGCTGAAGAAGAGCACAGGACTTCTGCCTTGTGCTTTTAGCTCTAAGACTCTTTTTGCCTTTTATGTATGACTGGTGCTCAAGGTTTTGGCTCTGCGGACCAAATGATGTTGGGCTGGTTTGCAGGCTGGATCAAGCAGTGAGTGCCCAGATTGGGTCCCAGGGCGCTGCACTGTCGCTGCCTGGCTGGGATCAGGCTCTGGATCACCGTACTGCTCCCACTTGGCCCCTATAAGCCAGGATTGGGTCTGCGGCCCTGTGCTGCCCTTGCACACCTAACCTGGTGTGCAGGTTATTGGCTGCAGGACTCTACATGAGTCCATGGGGAGCCCTATTGGCAAGACGACGTGGTGCTGGGGGACAGATCTGGGCTAGGGGTTGAGCACCCCTGTTCTATGAAGTTCTAGTTTCCAGTCTGGATTTTTAGATCCCTATTCATAACATTTTTTAGTTTCATTTTAGTGCCTCATAGCTTATCCAAATATTAAACTTTTAAATGGTAATATTTAAGAAGATAGTACTCCAGTTTTTGAGAAAATAAGGGCCAAACTGTGATGGGGAAAGATTTTCACGGGAGAAATCATGGTAAAATAGTAGCATGTTTCTCACTATGCTAAGAAGTTCCACAGTGTAAAATATCTCGGTGTTCTTAGTTGACCCAGGATGCTGTATTGAGCAGCTCTTTGTTATCACTCGTAAATTGAAGTATACCAAGGAAGTAACAAAGCTGTTACTATAGATTAAACATGGTGGGAGACTGCATACCAGCAGATGCTTACACCGAAGATGTAAGAGCTTCAGCATGAAATTCCGAGAACTGACAGTATAAATCATTGAGAATAAATACAGCCCCCTTGACTGAATAGGCTTGGCAGAAAAGAATTTGGTGCACGAGCTTTCTCTTGCTCTAGCTACAGTTGTTTAGCTTGAGAGTTGAGCTAATTCAATATTTGGTGGTGGCAGGGAGGGAAATGCTAGGGATTTAAGATGCTGACTGAGCTGTGCAACCATTTCAGTTATGACTTGAAGCATGTTTGCTATTTCAGCCCTGGGCATTTTGTCAAGGAGAATTTTAGACGTGCTGGGGTGATGTGCTTAACTGAGAGGGCAATGGAGGACTTTACCCCAAAGCCTTTCATGGTAGCGTCCTGACTGCCTTTCCCGAGCATTCCTGTCTCTGACTTCCCCCAGATTTATCTGATGAGCAACAGCAAGTTATGTAGGTTTAATTGTCTTGGCCCATTTTGACTTCTCCCACCAACTGCTGTAGAACAGCTACCATGTCCCACAGACATGGTATATATTTGAAGACGTTAATATTTGAAAATGTATATTTGAAAATGTAAATGTAGCAAGATTATTGAAAGAAGTGTGCTTCAGTGGTAGTCTTGGCAGTGTTGTTCTGTCTTGTTATGTGTAATAAAAGCCCTAATATTCTGTTTCCACTGGACTCTGTAAGGATTTTAGCTTCCTATAAAAGCGTTGTTGGTAAAATCCTGATGTAAAGGTTAAATCTCCCATTGAGTACCTTAAGGCTGAAAGTTGCTGATAGTGTGGTGTTATTAATTTTCTGTCTTTGGTTGCCCTGGAAGTTAAGTGGGAATATATTCAATATTGCACACTTAGTATTTGCATTGCAGTACTGGAAAAATTCCAGCTTTCTGCAGAGGTTTTAGAAGCTGTGATCTTTGAAACAATGGCCACCTTTCATCAATTACTTTGTTCCTTACTGTCCCACACAGTCTCTCATCCTGTGAAGATTTTGGTCTGAAGGAGAAAAGTACCAGTTTGTACAAATGCATACTAAGCTTTCGTACCCAGTGCTGTTTTTCAGTTCCTGAAAGTTTTCTTTGGCTTCAATGGAGCAGTGTTCTTGGTTACATAGTACAATAGGTGTGCATGGAGTTTTTTGCTGATAAGTGACAAGTCCCTGCCAGTGGGCTTTGCGATTTAAGTGAATTTCTCCTTCCTTTTGTGTCTCACAGAAGGGCTGTTTTCGGGGACAATGAAGGATTGTGCAGAGAACTGTAGGGCTCTTGTGTAGGCCCTTTAAATTTGGTTCTAACTCAATATATTGCTGCCGTGTTGCCAACATAGGATTCATTGAAGTTGCCTTTCATTCAGTGCTGAATTTGGTAGATTAACTTTTACCTCAAGCTTTAAAGAGCAAGCTGCGTCTTTAACCTGATTAGTAGTTGGAGATTTTCAGTCAAAACCTGAAACAGAGGAGTCTAGAACGATGGTGAGCTTCATTAGCAAGCGTATCTGACATTGCATATGTACGCAGCAATGCTGACTCTTTCCTCTCAGATTTGGACTCGTTTTTTTTCAGTCTTCGGTTTCTTAGAGACTAAGAATCATAAATATGTTTGTCGAGTGTCTGAGGGCAATATACAGGCTTTATGACTCCATAGTAGTTTAATCAGCTGAAATGTAAAGAAACTTGTAACACTGGTTAAATTATATAACACTGGTTAAGTATATGGACCCTCTTTTCTGTTCAAAGAGAATACCACATTTTAATTACACAGGGAAAGAAATAAGAAAAAATTGTGATGAATGAATTGGTTGAACCTGCTGCTGTTTGACTGGGAAATGTTTTCAGCAAGGCTGAGGTAACAGGGCAGGGCCATGCTGGGTACATCAAATGTTATTTACAAACAAAAATAAATCCTTTTAAAGAAGATTGCTGATTCTGTAGAGATCAACAGAAACTGCAGAAAGAATTGCAGTGTTCATGTAATTTTAAGTCATTAGGCTGCTAACTTCTAGCATCTGCCAGAATGGTGTGGTGGGAAGAATACACTTAATGTCTTTCACCCAGAAGTCTCAAAGTGCAAGTGTAGACAAAGTACCTTCTGTCCCCAGCGTATTAGAAGTAAGCCACAGCTGTGTGACTTCTTTTATAATTCAGAGCTGATTGATGTCCAGTGCAGTCTGGCTTGTGCTCTTCTGCTGTGGGTAGATGCACTTGATAGAGAATAATGTCTCATTCATTGGGCGTGGAAGTGCCTTTGAAAACTGCTGCTGAAATTCATGCTTATAGCAGCAGAGACAGAGCTCGAGGTTTTCTTTCTTTCTTTCTTTCTTTCTTTCTTTCTTTCTTTCTTTCTTTCTTTCTTTCTTTCTTTCTTTCTTTCTTTCTTTCTTTCTTTCTTTCTTTCTTTCTTTCTTTCTTTCTTTCTTTCTTTCTTTCTTTCTTTCTTTCTTTCTTTCTTTCTTTTTTTTATTTTTATTTTTTTTTAAGTCTTGCTGAAAATTAGAACATCTTGCATTGAATGGAGGCTTGGCCATATATTAAACCTTGGGCAGTCTGTTGTGGGTTGTGACGTGAAATACAGACGCATACTACACTCTCCAACTAAAAGCTTAATGGAGAAGGAAAGATCTCACCCATGTATCCAGAAAAGCCAACAAAGAAGCGTGGTTGCAATACTGGCAGCTCAAGCATTTAAAAAATAAGTCATGAGTAAGAATCCAGAACTCATGCAGGTATCATTAAAAGCACTTAAATGTTCGTTCTTTTATTTGCTCTCTGCTTTGAGTCTCTAAAACGGGGTGGACAGTTATTTTGGCTGGAGGGCTGCTGAACAAGCTTTGACGAGCTGTCAAGGGCCACAGGGGTAGCTCTGTCCCTTGACAGGTGTCCTGCCCCCTGGTCACCATCTTGGGACCGGAAGTCCCCACCCCCGACCTTTGCCATTGGAAGTCCCTCCCCTCAGCCCGGAAGTACTCCATTTGGGAAGGGGGGTTCCCATCTTGGAACGGGAAAAAAGATTATATACTAAAAATCAAGCATCCACAAGAACATGTTTAATTTTACTGTGGGGGCGGGGGGGATTGTCCTGATTTGGGCGTTTGTTGTGTATATAGAGGTGATTGCATAATAGCTCAAACTGAAGCCTCACTTATATTGTGGGGGTGTGGGTAGGTTTGGGGTTTGTGTGGGGCTGTGGGCAGATATGTAGGGGTATATGTGGAGATGTGTGGGTGGGTATGGGGTCTGTGGGGGTGTGGAGGGGGGGTGGCTGAGTGTGTGGGGTATGGGTGCAAGTGTGTGGTGGGATGTAGGCACGTAGCAGTGAGCAGGGCTCCCCCAGAGGCGTGTGGGGTGTGTGTGGTGGGGGTTGTTGGGAGTATGGGGGAGGGTGTGGGTGGATGCGGTGTTTGGGAGGTGTGTGATCATGTGAGGGGGAGGGTGTGTTTGGGCTTGTGGGGGAGGCTTTGTGGGTATGGTGGGGTGTGCAGGGGACCCCTGCACACTCCTCTAAGCTGGCCAGCACCTGCCCATGTGCCCCGCGGCACTTCCCTGCCACTGCCAGCAGCACACAGCCCGCCCCATGCCTGCTCCAGACTCGCCCCAGCAGGAGTGGATCAGCTGGGATCCACGCTGCACAACCCCGACCCCCACGCCTGCTCTGGACTCACCTGCTTAGGCTAAACAGTGGTGTGCAAAGCAGCCCCTCCCCTTCACCGCTGCCTGGCACTCCCTGCTACAGCTGCCTAGAGCCTGTATCTGGGTTGTCCTGTGGCTCCTCTGCGTTGCCACCGATGCCAGATGCAGCAGCAACAGCAGCAGAGCCACAGGGCAGCCCAGCATGGGCTCCAGGCAGCTGTAGCACGGAGCACCAGGCAGTGGTGAGGGGAAGGGGCCGCTTTTCACCCACACGGAGCAAACAGTTTCTGTCCAGCCGGTGGTGGTGGTGGTGCTGCTGCTGCTGTTGAGTGTGAACAGGCAAGTCCAGAGCAGGTGTGGGGTCGGGGCTGTGCAGCACAGGTCTCCACTGGTACCACGGGGCTGGGGCTAGCAGCAGTGGCAGATAGAAGAAGCTGCCGCCACCTGGTCTGCCTAGACAGGCAGTGCCTGGAGCCACCCCCGCCCAACTGCATGCTCAAGGGGCAGCAGGATGCACCTCAGCAGGACAGTGCCTGGACCAGGCGGGAATGAGGGACCCACTGCAGGCCAGACAAAGCCCCTGTGTGGGCCAGATGTGGCCTGCAGGCTTTGTTTTGCCCACCTGTGCCCCAAGATGTACTTGGGTCATATTGTTCAAGGTGTTCCCCAACTATGAGGGTTGGCAACTTTTTTCTGAGATCTTCACAATACAAGTGCCTTCAGGACCTCTAGATTTTTAGAACACCAAATATCAAGGGTTGACAGCACTGCTTAGGACATTTGGATATTAAGAGCTTGTTAAATCCTCATTTTAATTATATCTAGAGTATGGTATTTTGACACAGCAAGCATGTGGAACTTCTCAATACAATTTCATCTAGGGCCAGTCTTCAATTGAAATTTAAAATATTGAATTCCCCAGAGTTGAATGTGTTTTATTGTAGCTGCCTGCTTAATGACTTGTATTCCTTACAGCATTTTTTTTCAGTGCCCAGCTCCTATCTTGTTATGCAAAAATACAAGTGACTTCAAAGAAAGCATTTAATAATCTATTTTAAGTGGGGCAGAATTATTCATTTGAAAGAGTAATCTAACTATGGGCCATGGCATCGCAGAGCTAACAATATTAGGGTATGTTTATGCCTATCCCTCACTCTGTGCCTGACTGTTCAGACTGTAAACTCTCTGGCTCTGGGATTGCTCGCCACTGTAAAGAGTTTAGTGGATTGGATCCCCATTCTTGATTTGGTCCATCGACATTTTGTATGAAGCATGACTAATAACATCAGACAACACAGCATTCTTGTATCCTCTACTAATTAATCAAATTATTTCCTTTTTTTTTTTCAGTTCAGATGTACTGCTTTCAAACCTTTTGGCTTTGGCTACTGGAATGCACTTAGCCTCCCTTTCATATTTGGGGGAGCTGCTTATACTCCTATTGCTGTGGCAGTGTTAAGTCCTTTAAAGTACTCTGCTTTACTGTTGGTGGAAGAATCTTTTGAAATGGTTTGAGTTTAATAGATGTCTGCCTACTGTGTGTTGGATCATCTCAAAAGCATAATCCAGTATGGGTCTGGCACAGACGCCCACTTAAAACATCTGACTCCTGTTTTGCGCACGTTGTCTAGCAGTACCCGGACAACATTTTTCTGGCTCATTTGTACTGCTAATGTCCAGCATCCCACTTGGACTGGAATGATCTGTGGATTACTCACTTTTTAAGTATATGAATATTCAAAGAGGCTGCCACAAATTCTTTTTTTTCTTCTCTGCAGTACTTGGGCCATGTGGAAGTGGATGAGTCCAGAGGAATGCATATCTGTGAAGATGCTGTGAAGAGATTGAAATCTGTATGTATGGTTGTTTCATCAAGATGTTAGCTGGTGGGCTGTGCATGTTATACCAAATGTTGCTGTTCCTGCAGTTATGTTTCAGTTTTCAGACTGCACTTTTGACCTTAGGTTAAGAAAACAGTTGGCTTATTTAAAAGAACACTGCATATGATTACAGAGGCACATGCTAATCTGGAGATGAGAGAGGGAGAGTTCAAAAACAAAAAAAACCCCATTTATCCTACTTGTAGTAGCTAGAAGGTTGCAAAGAACTTATAGAGAAGGATGGGAGGTGCTGTGATGTTCCAGAGAATTAGTGTCACAAGAGATTTTATTTAACGCCTGTTAGCTAAATATAAGGAAAGATCTCTCCCTCTTGAGTCTGCCACTGAAGCAGGCAACTGAATTTATTCTTTTACACGCAGCATTAATTGTTGGTGTTTGGGCTGCTTTTCCTATGCAGCTTAGAACAGTAGCATTGCTGTATGCATGCTAAGCTTGCGTCTGCTCCAAGTGGCCTGATTCTGGTGTCAGTATGATGGGCTGCTCTTAGTTTGGCTTCTGTGAATGTTTGTTCCTGAAAACCGCACTCGTTTAAAATGCTTTTGACTCCTGTAGCTCAATTTTAGGACATTTTATCATCTGTTTCCTGTAGTTACTGCCACAAAATCCTGCAGAAATAATAAGCTCCAAATAGTTGGTGGCCCATTTATCAAGGAATCAGGGGCTTCAAAGATCTTAAAGCCAGCAGAAGGAAGAATAATGAAATAATTCATTAGGGAAACAATCTTAAGCATGATGGATACCGAACTACAGTTCTTGTTCTTTCTTGTTCTTTCTCCTTTACTCCGTAGCTGTATAAACTCTTCAGTGATGAAGGTGGCCCTTCTATTTAGTATTGCTGCAAAATTAGTTTTGCAAGCATCTTTGTTGCAACTTCTGCAAACTTAAGTCTGCCACCAGACCTCATTATTATTGTTATTGATGTTGTCACATTTACTGCTTGTTATAATAGCAGATTTCATGGGTTCTGACTAAATCCTTTGTTTCCTTCTCTGTTTAGCACAGAAGATTATAGATTTTTTTTTCCTCATGTGCTTTCAAGTTTCTGAATTGACTTCAGTGCTTTGATTTAAAGACTGAGTCTTTTAATTGTTGTCTTCCTCAACCAATCTGTAGCAACATGTTTTACAGCTCCACTTCATCCGCTTTTATTTAGTATAACAGTGAGTGGTTCTCACTGTTGGTAGCAGGCAACAGATAATGAGCCACTATGTCCTTTTGTTGGATTTAGTTTTCTGTGTAGCTAAATGTCAAGTGTAGAGACTGACAGCATTATCAACTTGCATCCATTTTTCTCTTGTCCTGATCTTTGTAGGTCTTTAAACTGCCCTCCTCACTGCAGTATCAAAGCACCTTCCATTGGTATGTTAAGTAACATGGCTAACATCTGTCATGTAGTTTGTTCTTGCTCTTATTCTCTCCTTAAGAGGGGGAACTATCTAGAGTGGAATATTTCTTCTATGTTAGATTTTTTTTTTTTTAAACCTGACTCTCACAGGCCATTTAAGCGTAGTTAAATCAATAAATAATGAAACATTTAAAAGTGCTTTAAGCTTAAGGCGTAGTTGCTTTGCATTCCAAGTAAGTCCAGAGATGTGATACTGATTTGCTTGAACTATCATTTCAAACTTCAAATTTCAAAAGTTATTTGAAAATGAACAAAATAATAATTTTGTTCATTTCAAAATGAACAAAAGTTAAAGGCTTGTGTTGCCTGTAGGCAACGCGAGATATTAGGATCATAGGAAAATGGGGCTGGAAGGGACTTCATGAGGTTATCTGTCTAATGTACTCTTGAAAATTTCCAGGGATGGAAATTCTACTGCTCTTCTGTAGCCTGTTCCTATGCTTGACTATCTTTTTAGTCAAAGTTCTTCCTAACTCTAACCTAAATTTCCTCTGGTGCAACTTGAGGCCATTGCTCTTAGTCCTGTCCCATATGGTCATAGAGAAAAGCCCATCTCCATCCTCTTTATAGCCACCCTTCAGGTATTTGATGACTGTTATCAGATCCCCTCCAGTCTTCTCTTCTTTTCTTTCTGTACTTATTTCAAGGGATACTGTTTTTCTCAAATCCATGTCTTTGGAAGTGCTATGGAGAGACTCTAGCAATACACTTTGAGCATTGAGCTACATCTCCTCAAATTGATGAGTTGCTTAAAGAATAATGTAAAGCTGGAATTTCTCATTTTTTGAGAAACAATTAAATGTCTTCCTCCCTTTCGGAAGCTTCTACAGCATGCTTAGTGGAAGTCTGCCCTGACTTCTAGGGTTTTTTGTTGCCACCTGCTGCTTGAATGTGGCATAATTTAATTTTGACTGATCATTGCATCCTCCATGTCAGGTGTGGCCCTTCATTTTAGCACCACACCTCTGAGGAACCAGTTTGGCTATTTAAAAGGGGCGGGGGAGAAGGGAAAGTCTGAACCTCGTGGAACTCAGCTAACCCAAATAGCTGTGTTGGCCTTTGAACAAGAGTGAGCTCCTTAATTTTGTTTTAAGTTTCAAATACATGAAGAACATGTCAGGAATTTAGATTCCCAGTATAGAGTACAGGATATATTCTGGAGGAATGATGCACCCCATTCAAAACAATACGCTTGAGCTATGAACCCGAACCACTCTGTTGTCTCTGTGTTGAGGAAATGCACTTTACCGCTCATGGAATTATGCATGTAGTTTTATTCTATGAGCAGTCATCAAGATGCAATGAATCCAGAAAAAAAATCCCAAGACTGCAACAGCATTGTTTGCTTCCTGCTAAGGCTGTGTGATAACTAGTTTAAAATACATTTTCATTTACTGATTTGTCAATAGAATTCTTCCCTAACTAATGTATCCTATTAGTACAAGTTAAGGCTTTTTTGAATTACAACTTAAAATGAACAGTAGCGAGAGGTCCTTACAATTGTCATCCTGTTACTTTTAACAACATTTTATTTTGTGTTGTGTGAACAATGGGGCTTACACTTTTCCATTGGTATAGCTACATTACTAAATGGAGTTAAATTGCACATCTGGTAGGTCCTCGCACTCATGCTATACACAGCATTTTTCTAAAAGTGCATTATTAACTAGAAATATCTAGTGCAGATTGCAAAAGGAATAACTTCACATGGGTTTTGCAAACCTGCCATATGTGTATTTGACTCCTATACAAGAAGGCAATACAAAGGCAAGAGTGTACTCTCTATTGTCTCATGTCATCTGTTCTGGTTTTGAATTGGCTTCATTGTGTACTACCCATTTCTAACTTGCCATTTTTTGTTTTTAAATGATGCATTTGTTTTTAATATATGTTCTTGTTTTAGCAGGTAAAAGAAACAATTTAATTTTTTAAACGTGTTAGTTATCTCTATACTATATTAACTTAGTGCTGTTTAAAACCTGTTTTGCATGATATCTTTTCCCATTTAACTTTTTTCTTGGTATTAAAAAAACATTCTTTCATGCTTAACAAGTGCTTTGCACAGAGCAGAATTAACTGTCACCTAAAAATAAGGTTGCTTCTGGTGAAATCCTTCTAGCTTTCGCTGTATCTTTTTAAAAGGTGATTGTTACTAGTGTAGCACAATAGAGATCACTCAACTTGGCAGCAGCAACCAGGCTCTACTGATTATATGCAGAGTACTGTGATGAATTTATTAGTTCCCCTGCGTGTATTCGGTATATCCTGTCCAAATACGTGACGAGTCGTCTTTTTAAGAATCTAAGTTTAAAATCTTTCTTCGGACAAAACACTGTATGAGAACCTCTCCAAATTTTAAAGGATTTACGTATGTGCAAGCTATACGTTATATAACTAGGCATAAAAAGATTTTGGGCTCTGGTATAAAGCAGCAAGACAAAACAATATGAAACAACCAGGAAATGCAAAGGTAAAATTGGCACTCCCTTCTTAACATCGAATTTCCGGCTTTTTGTTGGCTTGTGGCAAGCTTCATTTAAATATGTAATTGTGCTAGTCCATGTTTGAGATTTAAACTTTGAGATTGCTAAACATATGCATTTTAAACGCAGAATTATTTAATTATCAATAGATTGGTATATGCAGTTCATTTACTCTTTAGTGAGGTAGAAGATAAGATTTCTCTTGCCTCAGATGCATAGGACTAGACTCCTGGTTAATGTGATAACATTATCTCAGGGAGCCATCCTGAATAAAGTAGTCTTGCATTGAGAGAGATGACCTTGATTTATTTAACAGTTCTTTCATATCCAACTTGAATCCTGTGATTTTTATCGTCTAGAATGTCACCGGTATAAAAAATTTGGGACGATAGCAAAAGCCAGCCTTGTGCTCAGTAACAGCCTGCCACCCAATATTGAACAGACAATTTAATGCCCTATAAACATGGGCTAATCCAAATGTCTGAAGCGCCAGTTCAAATTGAGCTGACTTCAGATGTATTGAAGTTCAGTCTCTTTACACCACCAGCAGCAAAGTGTAATCAATAAAACAGGAATGTATTGAATTGCATGCAAGTGTGTTTGATGCTTGCATGCCATCCAATGAACTTGTCTGTTTGTGTGTTTATTTTGGGGAGGGGAGTAGGTGAAAATCAGGTCCATGCTGGACAAGCGTACAATACTTTTGACTTCAGTTCTTGCACTGAATTGCTCTCCTTTCTGAAAACGCTTTACCAGGGTTATATAGTCCTGCAGATCTGCAGATGTTGTTCCTCTTGTGTAAAGTGGCATATTTGAAGAGTTTCAAAGGGAAGGTTGGGGAAAGACTTCCACTTAAAAGTGGGTAGGTAAAGTACAGGTAAATTTGAGTTTCTTGGAATTCTAGGTAGTAGCATGAGGAAGCAGGAAAGTGAGGGAAAGATGGGAGCTCAAATGGACCTACATTATGAGCCAGTTGCTAAACTTGTGTTACTGGTGATTTAAAAAAAAAACCCAACAACCAAATCTGTTCAATTTGAGAGAGAAATTTCTAAGCATCTGAAAAATGCTCAATTTTAAGAAACAGTGATAGCCCTTGTATTTTAGATAAGGCAATCAGGGAAGTGCACTGAGAGACACCTCCAGGAGAAGCTTCAGTTTTGAGCAACCTATTACAGCTGAGTTGAAATTCTCAAAAGTAACTTAAAATGCAAATGGAGCCCCCAAATTGTCTTTTTCTATAGTTAACACTTTGTGCTGTTCCGACAGTTTCAGAGACTTCTCTGGATTACGGAACACTTCTGTCTTGAGAGTCACTGATTTAATGTGAAACAAACTTAGCTGATTCCTTAAAATTAGAAATTTAAATTTCACAGGGCTGTTATATCACAGACTTTAAATAAACACTATGTCTGCTGCCAAGTTTGGTTTATAACCTTACTAAAGAGAACTAAACAGGGAGATGGAAAACAAAGTAACCTCTTTGCATGAAATTGGGGCTGAGGTTCTCTTCTTCCCACCAATTTCAGGGCAGTATCATGGTAGAGATCCATGTAATGCTTCTTTATCTGCATTTTCATGGGATTTTTCACATTTGCTTGTTGCATCCTCTCTGGATAACTCTAAACACCCCTTGCTTTCCCTCCAATCCCCCAACTCTTGTGTGTGCTTATTGGTTTGAAACCCTGGGACATTTTAGCTACCAACAGTAATAGCGCTCGACTTGTCCCCCTGTTCCTCCAGGAAAGGAAGTTCTTCAAAGGCTTCTTTGGAAAAGTAAGTTTAATGCCTTATTTGTGCTTGCACTATAAGGAGTTACATCCCTGGTATAGCATTGTCGTAGGTCAGTGCGTTTATTATAAAACCCCAGAAATCTGTGTTAAAATGTTTTCACCCAAGACTGACTCAGGAATAGGTTTGCCAAGCGAAGAATGCAGAGAAAAAGCAGCCTGTAATTAAAGTCTAGTGGTAGACCAGTTGATCTTAGGCAGTGTCCAAGTGGTGTGACCTCATTTGACAAAGCCACAGGACTAGATTGTAATACTGTTAAATATTTGAAATTCCCTTCTGATTCCTGAAGTTAGCTGTGGCCTAGGTCACATAAAGCAGAACTGATGTAGTAGGTATATACCTACGTCTTAACCATTGCAACAGTGACATACCCCTGGGCTAAATCTATAGTGTGTGTTTGGAGTGGGAAGGGAGAACACTTTATCTATTATACCTGTATCCTAGGCAGCAGAGATGTACAAAGATTAAACCAAAATTTTACTTATAATCCAAATTGTTAGGCAAAACATACAAGATTCTCCTTGAATATACTGTATCAGCATTTGATTAATTGCTGTCTTGTGTGCATACACATTTTTAGGATTAAAAATGTATATCTCAATCTCCAAAATTGCTTCCTTTTTAGTTAATCAACCATTTCCTTCCTTCACCATGAAAATGTCAGCTGTGTTTAAAATCTTTTAAACAGTTTAACTTTGCTTCCACTTACAAATGACAAAATGGTTTTAAAATACATTATGCAGTGTACTTATGGTTCATAGACATGTTGATGATTTGGATGTAAAATCCTTTCTTCCCCTTTGCTGCTTTAAGTGGGGGAGGGAAGTTCTTTACAGCAGATAATGCTCTGTTCAGAAGTTTGTTCAGCCTTGCTTAAAGAGCATGCAGAATTTCAGTTGCCATTTTCTTTTCTTTGAGAACCTGTTACAGTACGTGCCAAAGCAGAACATTACGTCTGTATCCAGGATTTTTCTAATAAGCTGGGAGGAAACACATTCTCCTGTGACGAGTATGAGTAGCGAAGGGAGAAGCTGTGACCTATTTAAAGCCCGCATGCCATATGTGGGAGATGTCACACAGAACAGATATGATTTGATTGTTAACAAGAAAAAACCCCAAAAGCTTAGGGAAGGCCTTGCATAAAAACAGAGCCTGCAAAGCTTTGAGTGAAAATTTGTACTGCTTGCATAATTTGTAATGACAAATGTTTCTTACCAAGTTTTGTTAGACCTTGGTAAAACAGCAGACTTAATGGACTGAATGAGATGTACATTTTTTCTTTTGAATGTTGATGTAATATCTGAGGTCATATTTATTAAGTACTACAGACTGAATAAAGGACTATTTTAACATAATTAAATTCAGCACCTCTTTGTAAAGTAATAGCATCTACCTTCTGCCAGGAAAGAGGCTACTTTGCAGTAAGATAATTCAAGCATTAACTCTTACAGTGACTTCTCTACATGGCAGTACTTTTCCTGGTTTTCTGAGCCTTCTCTTCATTTTATTACAATATTTAGCCAGAAAGATAATTGACTTGCTTCCCCTTCAGCTGGCTAAGTTCTTTCAATCACCATTTAGAACATTTTTCTAATGACCCATAGAAATACTACCCCACACATTGGTATATTACCAATGCCTACAGTAGAACATAGGTCAAACCTGAATTTATTGCAAATCTATTTAGGGGAGGGGGGAATCAGTTTTTTATACATTAAGGCACGGCTTTCACTGGGCATATCTGTGAAATATTGATATGCACTTGGATATCTTATCTGGATATTTTCCACTGATCTGTTTCCACTGGAACTAATTCAGACATTCCAAACCTCCAAGGAAGTTTAGTTTTTAAAACTGTCACTATATTACAAAATATTCCAAGTTTTCTTTTCCCTCTTTACTGAAGGAGGGAGGGCTGGGGCAAAGTTTAATTTTGCCTGATTTTGCCTGAGGTAAAATCACTTCTTGACCACTGATATGATTTAACCTCTTTCATCCCCTCCTTCCCCCCTTATTTTTCAGGACATTACATGGGAACTTCTGTGTCCTGCAATAAGAATTTCAGATTAGGAGTCAGGGTTTTAAAATGTAATTACATAAAGCACAAAATACTCTCTTAAATGTTTTTCTTTACTTTGAATTTGTGAGCTCTGCCACTCCTGGCTGAGTCGCCTGCCTATGGATGGAAAGATATAATGAAACTTACCTAGGGTAGAGTTGTAATTGGACGGTGGTTCATCATATGCACCTCACCAAGTACATCTGGGTAACATGTGCATATCTGTGTTTTGTATGCAGTTCAGACTTCAGAGTCCATACAGCCCTAAGATGAATGGCAGCCATCTGTGTCTTAAAGTAAAAGAATAGCTCTCGGGTAGAGCTAATTGGCTGATGATGTTCAAAACTTTATCTTGAAAGGGCTAGAAGCTTGGCTGCAAATGGAAATCTTGTATTCTACAGAACTGAATCTGTCATAGTAGGAAAAAAATGCACAAGCATGCAACATTTGTTTTTTCAAGTTATTAATGTCATGTCTTATGAACAGAACCTGACTCAAACCTGACATCTTAATGGACTATTTGAACTCTGTGACTAGCACTGTTATTTAGGAAAAGTTAATTTACAATTCAGTTTACTGCATTTTGCTGCTGTTTGTTGATGCCTGCTTCTTCTGATGTATTGATGGTAACCCACTGGTCAGTGAGTGATATATCCATCTCTGTGCCCAATCCATATAAATCTATTACACCTCTCTGCTTCAAATTCTGGCTCATTAGCATCAGTCTCATGTGTAGAAAGTGTTGAAGGCTTTTTGAAAACTTGGTGTATATCGCTGGTGGAAGAATATGCTTCCTTCGCTAACACTGGAACAGTATGATCTCAACCTGCGCATTGTGCCCATTTGTCACAGATACTTTCAGTACTGCATTGATTAACCTTATCAGGTCTCTGGCATAACTACTGTATATTGTTTGATGAATTAGACATCTTCTGTCATGATGGAGTCTACAGTTCGTCAACAGTATCTTAGCAAGTCCTAATACTACCTATACAATGGATGTAGCATAAGTTCAGGCACACTTATTTCCATTCTAACCATTAGCATAATCATCTCATTTTGCTTCTCTGATTATGGGAGTTATTTGCGCTTATCAAGCTGATGTAGGCTACATCTGTGAAGCATTTTCTTTGCATACATAGTTCAGAACTTCAAGCCAAACTGGTAAGGATAATGCAAGGATTCAACAGATGGAGGAGTTGTAGAAGGTCCCTTGGGCTCATAGGAAGAAAAAAGGAGAAAAATCAGCTGTTTTCTGCAAGATCTGGATGTGTACAAAAAAGATGTCACAGGGCTGCCAATTGAGAGACTACAAAGGACACACACATGAACACAGGATTCCCTTACTAAAGTCTTGTAGAAATCGTATTGTCCACCTGATTCTTGACCAGGTGGTAAAATAAGACTGCAAGAAATGTAAGACTTTTTCAGCACAACAATATGAAAAACAACAAAACATTATACATCTTGAACCATAATGCTGCAGGCTTTGTCGCTTCATGAATTTGGAACATAAACTGCAGGAACCAAAACTAGAATTGTGTGAATGTTATGGCTTTGCATCCAGTGTAAGTAAAAAAAAAAAAAAAAAAATGGAACCAGATAGAAGTACGCAGCACCCACATTCTGTTAACTTCCAGCTGAGCAACAGATGTGACTTCCATGGCTTCATTAAATGTAGTTTTATATAAATAGTAGACTAACAGACGAGGGCCTACCTTGCCTGGCTTCCAGGATGGCTACAGGAAGTAAATGGCTGCATCTCTTCCTAAAGACCCCACACCACCACTAGCTCTCATGCATTTTGATTCTTCAGTATTTTTCAGACACTGTTCCTTGAAATTTCTGGGATTGAACTTGGTTTACCATTTGGAGAAAGTTCCATTAGTCTAATTTGTAATTTTTAATGGACCCTTAATCACCCAGACTGTTTTTCTGGATTTTTAAAATACTGTCTAAAATAAATTAAGAAGACTATGGATCGTTTAAAGGGAAACTGCCACTCGTTTTTAAAAATGACAAAACAGTCTACATAAAGCGTGCGCTAACTGCTGGTAGGAGCACGTGACCCATTGTGTGGATAACTCGGATGGCTTTCTAAAGCAAGAATTTAGAAATCACTATTTATACATTGCAGTGTTTTGTAGTTGACTAATAGCAATCTTAAATATATTTTTGATTCCAGACTTTTCCCAGTCTATTTTTGGTTTAATGCAGTGAAGTAAGATGGAAGCTGTCTAGCATGAGCAGTCTCAAACTGTGTTTCTCTTGTATAGCTTTCTTCTGTAAACTACTATTTTTTTATTAAAAAAACCCAAACCATTCCTTACAATGTAGTTCCTTCCACATCGCCTTCATTTTTTTTCCTAAACCCTCTGGATATCTTCCTATGCATCTCATTGCTGCTTCAGAAATTAAGGACAGACAGTTACTGTTGCAGTAAACTGCAGGCTCCTTTTTCACGCTGTTGTCTTCTGATAGTGAAACCAATGTGGCGTTGCAAGAAACTTATCACTCTGGCACATCCAGTAAAATATTCCATCCATATACTAATTCTAAGGGCAGTGTGCTGTAAATGGATGTTCAGTGACCTAAATCCAGATGCACCATGGACTACTTCAGCTTTGCTCTATTGCTTGATTTATAAAGATAACCAGCTTGTTATGATCTATGATGAACCATTTTAAAACATCCCAGTTCTCACACAAGGCCATCAGAGTTCGCCCACTCATCCACCTGTCTATAGCCCTGCAGTGGTCGGGTTGCAATACCCACAGTTCTACAGGAAGAAAAATTATTGGGAACTGTAACTGCTTATTTGCTTCAAGTGTGGAAGGGGTGGGCATGGTTAAAATGTTGCCATATTTAGATGGTTGAGTGGGATTGGAAAGAACATATCTACCAGCAATTCTGTATAGCAGCCAGAAAGTGTTGTGTCTTTTTGGTTTTGTTTTGGTTTTCTTTTTCACTGCGTAAGTGCTTCATCTCTCCAGTGTTAGGCATCATTCTTTAAAAGTTATCTGATGGTGGCTTTTTCCTTACGTGGAACAGTAAATAGTTTAATATGCATAAAATAATCTGCAGTTTTCACTGCTTTCAAAGCCTTATTCCTGAGCTTTCAGCAGCTAGGAATGGAAGGCAGGAAAACTGAGGAGTAAAGTTTTGGATCTATGCCAGAGTAGTCCCTAGCAAACTAACTTCTTTCCTCCTGCATCACAAAGCTAAAACTGCTGTGTAAAGATCCATAAACACATACTTTCACTTCTGAGGCAGCGTCACAGCACATTTAACTCATAACTAACTGAAACATATTTGGAGTTAAGCCTAAAGTACAAGTATGCATTAAAGGTTCACAGCATTTTATTAACATCTTGTGGGTGCTTCTAACACTGATTTAAGGTGATGCCATGATTCTGCCACATGACGATGGGGCAGAGGGTTGGGGTGGTGGAGAGTTCAGGTAAGAATTTTTAAATTGTTTAAACGTGTGCTATAGAAGCTACCTGTGGTGTAACTCCTTATGCATTAGTGTTACCTGACTCTTTTTGGTAGACTAAGTGGGTGAAGAATTCAACCTTAGAATCCTTTCTTTTAAATGAATGTATTAACCTGTTTTGACTCCACCTGTCTTCTTCCTTCCTTCCCTGCCTCCCCCTTTTTGCATTGTGTTTCTGAAATACTGGCTTTGGCTTGGTTCTTTGAATGATTTGCAGTTTGGTTTGAGTATCTGGCTTTGGGCATCCCTACTGAACTCGGACTTCACCTGCATTTACTGCTGTGGCTCTTGGAAAGTGGAAGTGGGTGACAATGTGGCAACATTTGTTGTAATGCTTTCTTTCTTTCTTTCTTTCTCTCTCTCCTTGTTTTTTTCCCTTCTTGTCGTGAAAGGCTGGAAAGAAGGCTGTTAAAGCAGTCCTGTGGGTTTCAGCAGATGGACTCCGAGTTGTAGATGAGAAAACAAAGGTTAGATTTCCCTGGATTTAAATCTTGAGTATTTAAACATAGGATATGATTTTAAAACTTTCCAAAAACTATCTCTAATTTTTGGATTAGTACAAATGTTGAAAAAGCTTAATGTATATGACCAAAATAGTTACTTAGTAAAAGTATTCATTCCAAGTGGTTCCCTCAGAACTTGAGTTTTTTCCGTCTGGTGTCAGAATGCACTCTGTTCATCTGAGTATTAGCAGCCATATAAAATCAGAATCCTGATTTGTTCCATCTGCCTGAGAAGCATATTTTTCTGATCAATTCTATTGACATTGGACATAGTTCCATGACCCTGAAGCTTTTTGTGCTAGTAAAGAAGGTTACAAGATTAATCCATAAAGAAATATATATTGATCAACCTGGTATGCAGTGCAGCTGGGGAATGATGTATATGATGAACAGGAACAGGCTTCCAAAATGCACTAAACTTTACAATAAGGGTTGTCCTTGCTAAAATTATAAAACCTTCATTATGGATAAAGCATCTAGGAATCAAACCCATTTTAATAATTCATATTCATGTTTAAGGTAACTGTTTAGTCCTAAATAGAAGGCTTATGTAAAATCATTCACTTGTTAAAACCTTGTATGTCATATTTTAGGGTTTTTCTAAAGCATTAAGCTCTGAAAGTTATAGCATTGTTACCTTTTTTGTTGTGTCCAGCCACCTGTATCTTTAGATAAAGATGGCAGTGAGGTAGTTGGAGCTTCAAGCATTTGACTCCTTTCAGAAGTGAGTGAATACTTAAAACGGTGCCACTGCCATCAGTGCAACTTGCATCCTTGTTTGTTCTATGTCCATGAAGTATATCAATTTCAAAAGTGTATCACCTGAAAGGTGGCCTCTGCAGGTCAGATTTGAGAGGTAAGGCAAGGGTGATAGGCAGAACTTATTTAAGTCTCCCCTGTAATGTACAAGCTCTCTAACTTTGGTCTCTAGATGCTTCATCTGGCATGTTTCATCTACATTAAATTCACTGAATGTTTTAAAAAGCTGAAATACTTAGTTCAATATTCAGTTTCCACTATGCATGTTACCTTAAAGCCAGGTTTAGTGCCTTTTTTCCAAATGATTTTAAAAGCATCTCTTTTAAGAATTATATTCTGTACATCTTATTTTCTTAAAGTAATATTTTACAAATAGGGCTATGTATGCACTGATGTTTTGAAGCATAGAATGTTGTTACTGCCTCCTGGTGGTTGAATATCCTGAGACAGACACTAGATAATCCCTCAGACAGGAACAATTCTATAGAAAACATTATTTTAAAATATATTTGAACTGATTGTTTTTTCATCAGACTAATACCCGTCTCTGAGTCTGCAATTTTATGAGCATATCTCCCATTGCTTTTGTATACAGATGTTGACCATCTAGCCTAAGTTATCAATACTACTGATCATCTGGAATATTAAAAATGTTGTGTAGCTATTGGAGCCTCTTATTTCTTGTGCATGCTCGCTTTGCCCACTCATGCCACTAATTGGCTCATTGTGCCATTTATCCATATAGGGATGACAATTTGGGGGCTTGGCTTTAACTACAAACACCCCACTTTCTACAATGAGCTAGTAAAAGTTTCAGTTGCACTTGAACCCAGGGGTCTCTGGTTTCCCCCCCCCCCCCCCCCCCCTTCTTTGCTGTTATTGCTGAAAATGTTTTGTGTTAAGTATCTCTCTCTCTTGGGGGGGGGGGGTGTTTTGTTTTTTGTGTTCTTTCCTCTGTAGGATCTTATAGTTGATCAGACCATAGAAAAGGTTTCTTTCTGTGCACCGGACAGAAACTTTGACAGAGCGTTTTCATACATTTGTCGAGATGGCACCACCCGACGCTGGATATGCCACTGTTTCATGGCCGTAAAAGACACGGTAAGTTTGTCAGGGTCTGCATCTAGCTTCTGTAACTAGAAGAGCAAGAGCTGTGCCCAGCAGATTTTAAGTCTTTTGTGATAAACTTTGAATTTACTTGCAGACTATGCTTCAAGGTGCTCTGGCTTCAGCCAGGTTATTATATAATTAATGGAGTGGTTTCAAGTCAAATATATATCGCTTGCTATCCTGTGTGTGGTCGCATATTCATTTTATGGACAGAAAAGATGCTCAGCCTGGTCTATAAATGGAATGTAACCAGCTTCTGTCTCTAGCAGAACAGAGCTACATGTCTAAACATAGACAAAAGATACTGTCATCTGAAAATGTATGCAGCTAAAAACTGTGAAATAAATTCTCCAGGCCAAACGCAGTGAATAACTAAATGTGCAGCTGGTAGCATCTGATCCTCTTGTATGCAAACACATCAAAGAAATTAAATCGACAAGAAATGGAACTAAACTGCATACATGGTACTGTAATTCCTTTTCTCCTTTTAAATGTCAAAGGGAGTCCATATATGTGTAGTTTCAGCAGGGGACTGAGAGGTCAATAACCTTTGTCACTAACTTGTATGTCCTTAGCCAAGCCATTTGACTTCATTGGTCTGGTCTCCTCTTCAGTAAAGTGTAGAGAAGTTTAAATACCCTCTATAAACAGTTTGAGATTCTGAGGTTGGAAAATGCTGCTGTTGGCATTGCAAAAAACATTTTTTTTAAGTTAAAATTCTGATAGAAACTATATACATTAATACAGGTCATACAGAGCAATTTTAGCTAGACTTGGAGATGGCAGTACCTTTCTAAAGAGAGGTGGTAAACCAGAACTTCCAGTTATGATGGAACCTCTGAACTTATGATGGAGTACAAGAATCCCTGATTTTCCTCAGTGAAATAAGAGACTCAATTGCATTACTTGATTAGTGAGTGAAGATGCTGACAGTTCCTCTGAGTAATCCTGTGTCAGAGGTACAGATGGGTTTCTAGACTTTGACTTCCATTTTATTTCCTTAGTGCAGTTACAGAACAGTGGCTCTTTTGAATTCCAGACCACAGCAGTAATACTGAAGGTGCCTTTTCAGAAGGCTTGGATGCCTTTTATATGTAATGATAATGGGTTGCTCAGTGAAATCAACTCAACTTGTGCCTACACCAGCCAACCAAGGTCAAACCAGACTGAGGCATGAAAATCCTTAGCACTTCACTGCTTTTTGTGATAAAACTGCTTCTTGGTCTCTCATCTAAGCAGAAAGAATTAGACATGAGACTTCCTTTTTTCACTAAAGTAGTCTTGGTCTTTGAACTAGTCATGGGCTGGCTGTTTACTGGGTGACTGTAAAGTATACCAGTTAGACTATTAGCTTTTGAAGGAGGTTGCCTGGAATTACAACTATCGACATTTACTTGGGGTTATTAGAGGTACAAACACACTTACATTTGTTCTCATTAATTACCTTTTATGTGAGTGCAGGTAACGCCCAAAGAAAGGTAGGCTGGGTCTAGACCCTTTGAAAATTTTCTGTCTGCAACAATAGCAACTCTTTAGATTTCATTGCTTATAACTGTAAACGATCATTTTGTAGGAGTTCCTCTGAGCACAGTTGTTCCCAGAGGCAAGGGACTAGTGTTGACATGTTATTGCAATAATATCTTTGTTGTAGTTGAACTAAACAGCTTATCTGACAATCTTTCATTCCTGGGTGGCCTTCTCCAGCATTGCTGATGCATTAGTAGGCATTAGCCTTGGTACAGAAGCTTCAATTTTAGACCTGGGTGCTAAGGCCAATAACAATCATTCTTTGAAGAGCCTTAATTAGATTTCTCTTTATAAAGGGAAAGTTATCACTTAGAAATGCTCAACACCTGTGTGGTTTTGTTCCAGTTCCTTTATGATGCAATGCTATTTTGTACAGGGGGAAAGGTTGAGTCATGCCGTGGGCTGTGCATTTGCAGCGTGCCTGGAGAGAAAGCAGAAACGAGAGAAGGAGTGTGGAGTGACTGCCACCTTTGATGCCAGTAGAACCACATTCACAAGGGAGGGGTCATTTAGGGTCACTACAGCTACTGAACAAGCAGAACGAGAGGAAATCATGAGACAGATGCAGGATGCTAAAGGTAAAGGCATATAGGTTGCATGATTTTATGCAATGGCCAACAAAATCCGTACGGGTGTGACAAAGTCTGTGCAAGGAAGAAAGGAATAACTTCCTCACTGCATCCTACAATTTTGTGGAAGATGAGGCTAATTAGATGGTGAATTGTTTCCTGAAAATGAAAGGTAGGATCTCTTCCCCTCAGCATGGAGTACTTCCCTACAGGCCTTAGAATAACATGGACTACTTCATGTTGTGAATACACATGGAGAAAGCTGCTGGCACTTTTTAGTTTCATCTCTCAGGCAGTAGAAATGACAGACCCCAGAACAAGGGCCTTAAATAGAAATGTTATAGCAAACTTTCAAAAAGCTTAATAATTCAGTATGAAGAACAAAACAAGCAGCTTATCAGGTTTTTTGATTTTTGTTTTTTTGTTTTTAAAGGAGATTTAGGTTTTCTGGTCCACTGCCAAAATTATTGCTGTCTGGATTTTTGGCCTTGACAGCTTTTCAGGAAAAAAACAAAACAATGCCATTGGTCTTTAAGAAGGTCTATTTTTTTTTACTTATTAGATCTTAAACATGACTTATGAAGTGAGTGCACTCGTTACCATTTCTTTGTTGGATGCAAAAATTGCCAAGAGCTAAAATGAGCAATCTGAAATGAAAGATTCTAGACTTCTGTATTTTAATTTCACAGGAAGATGGCTCCAACTTCCACCAATTTTTATTAAATGAAAAGGCAGAAGGCCCCAATTTTAGTAGCCTTAGTGGTATAACATCATAAGAACTAGTGTATTCCATGTAATTTTATAATGGGGTATAATTTGCAGTCTGATGGCTCCACAACAGATTTCATATTCCTACTTTATTTCAGAACATTAATCTTTGCTATTTTTGTAGTTTTCATCATCCACCCACTTCCCATACATCAGTTTTAGAAAGTACTAAATGAAGCTTGAACGAGAGTCATTTGTGACTTGTGGGCATGAGTCACAGAGTTGACTCAGTTGAGGTGTGTGAAATCCTTTTGCAGCAAAAACATAGTAGAGCTTTTTCACTGGCCAGTTTCTGTTCCCTGAGCAGCTGCAGCTAATCGATATTTGTGGGGAAGGACAACCCAGTGAATTCCTCTGAACTGCTCCTCCTGCCGAGCTCCCTGGCATAGTGTTTCTCCTTGCCAGACTATTGGTTATTGTTGTTCTGTTGATATCTTTTAAAGAAAATTAACATTTTTGAGAGCGCAGGAAATCAGTAGCCAGGCTGCCTCTCCTATGACGCTAGAATGGAAGGTAGCTGGGTGGGAGGAAGTTGATTTCTCCTCTTTTAAAAAAAATGATGCAGCATTCCCCTTAAACCTGATTTTTGCTGTAGCTTAGAGGATAAACTTTCTACCAAGGTCCCCCATGACCTGCAGCATATTAGAATTGCTAGTGATAAAATGAAATATACACAAAGGTTGATAAGTACGTTCCCTGCATTAAATCCAGGTTGGGTCATGACATGTACATCTCCATAACACTAACAGCTGTTCTGATCAACTTTTCCATTTCCAATTGAGCATCAGTTTAATAGTACAGTCTTCTTCTCCTTCCCTCCACCCCCCCCCCCCTTTTTTATTTTATTTTTTGAGACTTAAACTGAAATGAATTGCCACTGGCTTCAGAAACTTAACATGTCACTGTGTAGCAGCTGAAGAATGCATGTTTTATAAGGTGGTTGCCCCTGAAAAGTGCCTGGCCTGACTTTTTGCATTGGATGCTGGGTGTGTGCTAACAGTTGACGTTGGTGAAACTCTTCTAGCTGTAGAGCTGTAATTGCAGCTTTCTCTTCTGAAAAGCTGCATTCTCTTCTGAAAAAGGTAATGGAGGAGTGTTAATAATGGCTTTACTTTATTAAACTTTTTCTTTTTCCCACAGCTGAAGCAGAAGTGAAAACAACAGCTGCTCCTGGAGCCACACCGAGCAATACTGCCCCATCCCCGGGCTCCCCAACCTCACCCACTGCTGATAGTGCTGTGCCTCTAGATAAAGAGATGAACAATCCCCATGCTATACCACGGAGGCATGCACCTATAGAGCAGCTTGCCAGACAAGGCTCTTTCCGAGGTTTCCCTGCCCTTAGCCAGAAGATGTCTCCTTTTAAACGGCAGCTGTCTTTGCGAATAAATGAGCTGCCTTCAACAGTGCAAAGAAAGACAGACTTCCCTATGAAAAACTCAGGTAAAAATAAATGGTGTCTTAAAGTACTCATCCTTCAGAAACGTGAGGATGGGGAAACTTACTTTCACTCCCTCCACCCACTTACCTCTGGCTTTAAACAAGCACATCGCTCTGTTTTTTTACTATATCAATCCTTCCTACTCCACTTCAACCTCTTGCAAATGAAAAGTGCCATCAGGTCAAGAAGGACTTTTCATTGCCAGGAAGGGACTAGGGTCTTTGCAATATGACAGGCATTAGCATAACATGAGGAGAGTTGTTGTTCTCTGACTTCAGAAAGCCATTCGGAGTGTTGTTGTGGAGGTGCTGATGAAATAGGCAGCATTGTACACTGAATCATTAAATCAGTACCTGAGCATGAAGGTAAGGGCCCCTTTGGAAATGTAAAAAACCTTGATCGCTTGTGAACATTAAAGACCCTTTTCCACTTATTAGCTGAGGTGCCTCTGTCAAATTCTGCTGGAAGAAATTGCTCCTTTTAGAGCAGTTCAAAACCATTTTGTCTCATCACTTAAAATAACATTGCACCACTTTAATATTAAAAGCAGAGTGACTGGATTTCAGTAACATGTTAGCTGTAAAACTGTAGCTTTCTTACTGAATGATCCCAAAAGAACTATAAAGTGATGATTATAAAGTGTAACAAAAAACCCAGAATCCTCTTAAATAGTTTGTCCTGCAGGGCTGTCTGCATTCTGATCATGAGTGTTTCTAGAAATCTAAAGCCTTAAGTAAACTACTGAATAAAGGCAAGAGTCATTGCTTTTATTGCCATTTCATCTCATTTGTTCTGTGCTGTTACTTTTTGGAACCATCCTGCTTTAAGGTTAACTTTTGGTTTCACATCTGTTTAAAACACCTCATAGCCATTACTTTATCATAGTCATATTAAGACTTTGTTCTAATATTGTCCCATTTTCTTAGTGCCTTTGCCACTCATCATCAGGTTAAATTGGTCTCTGAACAGCGTCCCAATAAAATAGTGGCTAGGAGTGTATTTTATTTAAGTGGTATCCAGTTGATTAGCTTATACCCAACCCTTCTGAATCTTTTCATGTATTTTGTATTTGTGACCCTGGTGTGGCTTACATTATTTCCACGTTTTGGTAAATGGTTGATAACCAAAGGTACCTTTTGAAGAACAGCGTATGAGTAGGAAAAACAAATACTTCTGCACACTTTATCAGAAATGCCTTTTTTTCCACATTTGCACAGAAGAAAACTTACCCTGGTCTGGTCCTACAACAAAAGTGCATGTGTATCTACATGCAAGTCGAAGTAGTTTGCTTAAGAAAAACACAGTAAGCATATGTATATTAAGGGTGTGGCACAATGAATAAAAATGAGAAGTACTGGTTGGAAATTTTTGATTGAAACTTTTGCAAGAAAATGCTGGTGAGATCACCCTGTTCAAGGGATTAGATAGTTGAGATGAAGCTTCAGTTGGGACAGGTTTTTGAGCTACAGAGCAGAATTTCTGGTCAAACAAAGCGCCCTCAAAAACCTCCTCTCTGTTTTAGCTGTGATACAAGAAACCAAGATTCAGAGCAAGTCACTGGTTCTATAAATGAGCAAAGAAACTTCAGAAGGTCTCTGCTCTTTGTCCTGGTTAATGGGAAGGTTTGTTGTATCTGTTTCAAGGGACAAGGAAACTGCTTCCCTTCCAAGTCTAAGTGAGGTCTTGTAGCAAAATGATAGCAATGGCAATGTTAAATTATGCTGCATGATGTACAGTGCCAAGTCAGTATAAGAACTCAAAAAGCCTGAGGCTGAATCTATTCAATCTTTGCAGGTTAGTCTAAGCTTTATAGATTGAACCAATAAGCACATGAACAGATATTGTTTTTTATTCCAGAAATGCAGCTACATGCCTGCAGGGGCCTAGGCCAGAAGCCAGGAGGCACTAAACCACACCTCCCTGCTTGCCTTGGGCAGACGTCTTGAGCCAAGGCTAGCCCGCCTACCCTGCCAGGCAGGATTTGTGGGGGAGGTGCAAAGCATCCTGGGATGCCAGGGGATTGTGAGTTAACTTGAATCTGGAGGGGATCTGGGACAGAAGTTCAATAAAGTGATTTAACCTAAATCAATTAAGTCTGATATTACATCCATCCAAGTGTATCTTAAACCGATTTGGGCCATTTTGAACATGATTTATATGCACTGAACTTCTATTGTATGTATTACCAATTTGAACTGGTTTCCAATAATTTATACTGGTTTATGTGTAATTTCTGGCCGTATCCTGTGAGTGTGTGTCTGTCTTACTTTCTTTGAATGTCTTGGCCTTTTAATTTTGAATCCCAAACTCTATAAAACATGCGTTTGAATTGCCAAGAAATGATGTTTGAGGAGTGTGGGTCTTCTGTTTCATTTTTTGAGAAGGTTTGTTCCATCAACTTTCCTTTCATAGGATATATTATATGAGTCCCTGGAAGGCAGCTGCATATAGCTCTTCTAGAAGCCTTATTAGCCACTGTGAGCTGTTGTCTTGTACTTGTAGCTTTGACCTTGTGTTAGGTACTTGAAACATGTAATTTGAATAATTAAACCAATCTTAAGCATTGTGGCCTAATGAAGAGCCAGGTGCCAGATGCTTTGTTGTTTTACACAAAAAATTATTATTAAAGTTTCTTCCAAATTTACAATCCTTATGCAAGCACTTGCCTAATCTTAGACTAGAACTTGGGCAATAGGATGTTAAAAATGGAGGGCTTCCACAGAAAGTGAAAGGTGCAGTGACTTGCTTCAAAAGTAGAAATCAACTGTTCCTCCTCCCTAAAATAGAAGACCTACAAAACGTGCTGGCTGTGCCTTTCCACCTCTGCTGGCAAGGGACGATAAAGTATGGATTCGGAGAGTGAAAGACTTAATCTTGTATGCATTTCCAGATCAACAGGAGGGATATTGCTTGAGATTAAAATTGGGAACTTTTTCTCTTGAGCTACAGATGCTCGAGGGACACAGAAATAATTTTACTTAACTTTCAAGCTAATTTGTGGTTTTTTTACTTTTTCAGTTCCGGAGGGGGAAGTGGAGGGGGAAGTGGACAGCATTAGCTCCCTGTGTTCTCAGATTACCAATGCTTTCAGCACACCTTCAGAGGATCCTTTCACTTCAGCGCCTATGACAAAACCGGTTACAGTAGTTGCACCACAGTCTCCTGCCTTTCAAGGTTTCTGACTTTTTTTTCTTGGTTTGCTTGGACTTGCTGGATGATGCTTGTATTTGTGACATTGCTTTTTAGTAGCATGCCATCATATGTCTTGGCCTCTTACACAACCATTACATTATCTGCATTTGGAAGACACAACCTGCTTTATTCATCTCATATGCTTATAGGGCAGTTTATTTTGCATGTTTTGTTTTAATCTTAAATCCAGATGCCAGTCCCCAAAACTATCTTCTGTAAAAGCAAGAGGCTTTGGCACAGCAGCTCTTAATATTCTGTTGTGTGCAGCCTTTAGTGTGGCATAACTGTTCACAAATCCAATGCAGCAAGTCCCTGGGCCTGAGCACCAGAACTGAAAGATGTATGAGAGACTAAATGTGACATTTTGACAAAAGGTGGGAGCTATGTAATAGGCTCCTCTGACCTTAGGTTCCTCCTTGCAGACACGTAAAAAGAGTCAATGGCATATTGTGAAGAGAGCCATGTTTGTTTAGGAAAATAAGTTTAGTTGTATTTGAATCTACAGTGAGGCTATTCTAGCTCTGTTTTGTTGTCGCATACATTTTGCAGAGCATCAGGTCTAATCTAACTTAGGCCTGTTTGAAACAACTTTTTTCCAACTTGAGTCTACTCATAAATCTGAGGCCACCATCCAACAGTCTGGCTACCCAGGTTGGCTGGTACAACTGAAATAACTTGGATTTTTTTTTTTTAAGAGTGACTAGCTTACACAGGCTTTGTTGTGTGTTTGTCTAAGTGTTTTGTGTTGGCAAGAGTGACAGCCCTCTAACATCCCAGTCACATGCATGCCTTGCATGAATTAACTGCACTGATGTTGTCTACTCCCATTTTAGTTAATGGCACTGCCTCTGCCTTCTCTGTGCTTGCTGCTAAACCATCTCAAGCTGCTGTAGTACCCACAGCTATGCCAGTTCGTGAAACCAATCCTTGGGCTCATGCCCCTGCTACTCCTGCTGCTACTAATACTGGAGCTGCAGCCACAGTCTCTGGTAAGATCAGATGTAGATCCTTTGCATTGCTATAAGAACTTGAGGTCAAAGGTATGATTTGAGTTCCTGGGCCAGCTGCCAATGTAACTTATTGAAGTAGGGGAAGGACCATGAACAAAAGCTGGAAATTAGAAGGGGTTTTCCCAAGTGGGTGATGAGGTTTATAGATTGGGCCATGAGAACTCTCATACCCGTGTTAAAGAAAATCAGGCACTAAAATGCAAATTCTGAAGCAGAGTGCAAAAAGACTTCAGTACTTTGTTTCAGTATTTTTACCCAGAGCAAGTTATTTTTTATTTAGCTGCAGTGGGAATACAAGTTTGTCTAACACTTCAAAGAAATAAAACCACAATGGAGTCTGCTGGTTGGGCATGTTAGTAGCTGAGGCCTTGTCTATTCAGGCAAGTTTTGGAGTATACACTAATGTATGAATTGAAATGAACAGCTGCACTGGGTGTGGACACTGGTACAGTGAGGAGTGGCATTTTCATTATAGTTTGTGCTTGTTGGGAAGCAGTTAAAGCTAAACCCAAAAAAGCTTGTACAGAGCAAGTGCTTCTGTGTGGTGTGGAAGGTCACAATACCTCTAATGGAAAAACTTCTTCCATGGAAACAAGCCCAAAATTCCTTCAGTGATTGCCTTCCATGCACCCCAAGTTTAATTTTGCTGCCCCTCCCCCCCCCCCAAATAAGTGTGCTTACATCTGCAACATTTCAGGACTGGAAAAACCACAGATCCTGGACTTCAGGCTCACGCTTAACAGCTTACACAGAAGCAGTAGTAGGCTGATCTGTGGATACAATTTCTGTGCTTAGTTCAGTCAGGGGCAGAGCTGATCAGAGGTGGTTGTCTTCTAATCCAGCAAAAAGCCCAGCAGTGTTTGAACTATAGTTCTGCTCCTCTGCCTGGCTGGCTCCCTATTCCACCCTGGTCAGAAAGCTGGGGAGGATCTTTTGCAGGGATGGAGGAAAAGGGAGAATTCAAGATGCCAAAAAATGTAAAATTGTTGGGAGAGGAAAAATGGGGTAGATGGGTAACTTGGGTGGGGGAAAGGAGATGAGAAGGATTGAGGTAGAAAAAATGTATTTTTAAGAGAAATGATTTAAAAGCAGATTGTCATAGGAAAAATAAACTGAAATTTAAAGTATTGAACATTGCAGAAAAATTAGACAGAGGTTAACAGACTGAATTACGTAGGAAAAGTATAAGGAAAGAGTGGAGAAGGAAGACCAAAAGCAAGGGACTCGTAGTAAGTACAGTTTAAAAATTGTATTGACTATTGCAAATTGTTAAATTCACTTCCCTGCACGTGTGCTTATATACAGGTAGCAGATAGTGTGCACGCTCCGATTCTGAATTGGAGTCTTGTGTGTGTAATGGTGATGAATGCCTTCCTGAATGCGTAGTCCCATCACATACATCCTCCTCTAAAAATCTTACAATAATTTACAGGGCAAGGTACAAAAGAAGTAGTGGCCTTCCTAGAGCACCTTCTGTTAGGTGTTGGGATTGGTAACAAGTCCAGATTCAGTGACAGCAACTTAGTGGTAATTCAGAGGTCCTGCCCTCTGCTGGTAATGCCAAACAGCTTGACCTGTGACAGTCCTAATGGCAATGCATCATAGTTGGCATCTTTGCTGGCTTTCTCATCACTACACCCAGGGATTGAATGGCTATAGAGGCATAACTGTCTTTTCACACCAACTGTGATGGCAGTTCCTTTTAGTTTGGGTTTAATGGCTAGTGGAGGGACAACTCATACTGTTACCCATTATCATGCATGTTCTCCATAGCTTCCAGTCTTTTTACTCTACACAAAAACTTAGAAAAAATCTGGAAAATAAGGGATACCAAAGAAGGCAAGTTGGAAGAACAGGATAAAGAGGTGGGAGGGGACTGTGGAATCCTGCTAGTTCAGTTTAAAAAACAATTAAAAGGTCCTTGTGATCCTCAGACCTCGCAGCTGTTCATTTTTAAGTCCGCTGGCCCAGACTGGCACATTCATAAGGTCACAAGCTCTTTTGCTCTTAACAGGAAGTCTTAAATAACCTTTATAAAGGTTAGAGCAGTTAGTTAGTTGTCAAGTCTACACCCATAGGTAGGAAGAGGTGCTGGGGGCACTTTGCACTAAATTTGCCCATTTGTTGTGCACATTAGGTCTCTGCTGTGAGGGGTTCTTTCGGATCTGCCACTTACCTCCTGAATGGGAGCACAAGAGGCCGATTCTTCAGAATAATGCGTGTACTGGAACTAAGGACATTGTTCCCACCCTTCACAGGCCTTCAGTTTGTCCCATAACCCATTTCCCAAGTGCCCCTTCCCAGATTCAATGCAACAGAGCAGCACACAAGCCATTGGGGTGTAAAAGGGGGCTAGCAGGACTTGTGTCCTCCTCTCAAGCTTTGGAGCCTGAGATGATTGTTGTGTACATCCCTGGAGCCCTAACTAGCCCTGATAAGAGGCTGAAGACCAAGACCAGCTCAAGTTTTAATGACTTCATCACATTTCCCTTCCCAGGTACTGAATGGAGCACCACTTCAGGCTCAGCCTCACCAAGTCTCTTCCAGGCAAACCACAGGCGCACTCCCTCAGAGGCAGACCGCTGGCTGGAAGAGGTATCCAAGACTGTCAGAGCCCAGCAGCAGCAGCAACAGCAACAGCAGCCACCCCCACCAGCCCCACAGCCATTATTACAGCCTCCCCCTGTGGCTTCCCAGCCAGCCCCGCCTTTTCCAGTGAACTCCTTCATCACACCTCAGCCTGTGCCAGTTGGTGTGGTACCACCAATGCAGCCAGCCTTTATACCTGCTCAGCCATATGCAGTAGCAAATGGAATGACCTATTCAGCTCCTAGTGTCCCTGTGGTTGGAATCACACCTTCCCAGATGGTAGCCAATGTTTTTGGCACTGCAAGTCATGCTCCAGTGTCCCATCCCCATCAGTCACCAAGTCTTGTCAAACAGCAGACGTTCCCCCAGTATGAAACTAACAGTGCTACTGCCAGTCCTTTCCTGAAGCATCCTGCTCAGCAGCACAATGGCTCTGCAGCTTTCAATGGAGTTGACACTGGGAAATGGGCCACAGAGGACAAGCATTCACAGCCTCCTGCAGCTGCCCAGCAGGTGGATCCATTTGAAGCACAGTGGGCAGCACTAGAAAGCAAGTCCAAGCAGCGCACTAACCCATCTCCAACTAACCCCTTCTCAAGCGATTTACAGAAGACCTTTGAGATCGAACTTTAGGCAGTCCTGTGGGTTGGGCATATTGTGTCAGGATGGAGGGAGTGCAAAGGGAACAGAGGGGACTCTTTCTGATCAGAACCCTCTTATAATCCCAAAGGGTCCTGACAAATGCAAATGGGTGTAAAGCGGGAACAATCCTGGACAGGAAAAAAACCTACAGAAAATTTGTTATGCAGTCTTTAAAAAGGAATCATGAAAACAGCCTGCATGCATTTCCTCCTGGCTGGGAATGCTGACTGGCAGAGGAAACTCAACAGACCGACAGTGGGCGTTGAATCCTGAAACCTATTTGCAAGAACATCAAGTGATCTCGCATGAAGGAAAGCAAATGATCTACCACCTCTGTGTGCGTATGCTAGCCTTTTCCCCTGGGGGAACGAGGGAAACATTTCTGAGGGGGGGAGGGTGGGGGGAGCTGTCAACTGCTCAGCAAAAGTGGTGTTTGTGGAAAAAAAGTCGAGCTTCCATTTTGAGTAACAGTCGATATTATATATATAAAGAATAAAATAAAGCCAAAATCTTTATTTTTTATGCATTTAGAATATTTTAAATAGTTCTGGATATTAAAAGCTGTATGAGTTGTAAGTAATCTTGCCAAAGGTTAAAAGGGGTTGGATGTAAGAAATTGTACATAAGATTGATTTATCTCTGATTCTTATTGTAAGTAATATGGGGGGGAAGGAGAGTGGGTCCCTAGCTTGTTCTTGTATCTGTTCATTGTAAGTAGCATATTGCAACAACAATCATGAGTCATGACCAATAAAGTCACTATTGTAGTTTTAAATAAGGAAAATTGAAAAGCAGTATTGTCATGGTTGGAAAACCATGGAGAAATTTTATTGTCTTTTTTTCTAATGAAATCAAACTAATTATTATATATAGTATGTATATTCTTTCATGTATTGCTGCAGTTTCCTTGTCTTAAATATCAGTTAACACTACTGTGACAACTTACTGTAACCATATCTACAACCTGGGGCCACCCAGGAGCCCATTTTATGTTTTGTCTGTTCAATAGATTTTAGGGTTTTCTTCTGGGTTTTTATTTTTCCAACTGTTCGTGAAACCTCGTGGTTAGGGCTGCAGCTGTTCCAAGTTTCGCCTCTGGTGACTTGTGAAATCCATCTTGTTTTAACTTCTAAACTTTGGCCTTACAAGCAAATGTAAGTTATATATTTGTACTGATGATTTATAATCCGCTTTAACAGAAATAAATGTTGGTGGTAGAAGCTCTCTTAGTGCAGGTTTTGTGCTTTCCCCCTGCACACTCCTCTTGTTTCTGCCTGTACTCACCTGAGAGTCCAGAAACCAGTTCAGTGCTTATGTAGAACAAAACATGGATTCTTTTAACAACCATATTACTTTTTCTGCATCTTGTACACAATATTACAAATTGCTATCTAGAGCTCTCTCAGCTCATTTGTAAGTAGACCAGGCACCCATGACTCCCTTTGATTTCAGTTCAAGTAGTCTGAAAATTGGAAATAGTGAAATTTTGGTTCAACCTTGCATTACTGATTCCCTTACGTCTTTTGACAGACCTTTTTGGGCTGCTATTTTTTTCTAAGTTTTTGTTTCATAAACTAGTGACTTCTCTAGCAAAGTGTGACTGTCTAGTCCATGTTCACTCTGTAGTCCAGTCACAAACAAGCCACTCCCCTTTTTGCAAAAGGCCAATCTTCTCTTGAATCCAATTTGTCTATTTTGAAGAATGAGAAAAGCAGCTTAGGCCCCTTGCAGACTTTACGGGTTGACAGATTCTGCACAGGGGTTGCCAGTTGGGTGCTCCCAGCTGGACAGATGTAAACCTGTGAGCAGGTTTAAACTTGCCAGTAAGTGTAGAGCCAGGGATCACAATCTCAGGTCCCAAACATGCTTCAGGAAGCAACTGGAATCTGATAGATCTTATTGTTGGCCCTAAAAAGCCCATGTCCTGCCATGCATGTGTGGCACAGCAAGAGGTGTGATTGCTAGGATCAGGGATCAGAGTCCATTGCACCATTAAATTAACATTTGCCAATGGCCTTAGTCTGCTACAGTCATATGCTCACCCATGGAGCACATGCTTCTGCCACATACTAAGCCTTTGCTTTTCTCCCTTTTTTCAAAGCTGCATTTACTCCTATTTATGAACAGACGCAAAGGCTCTAGTTGCACAGAGAAGTAGTCAAACCAGGCACTGCAAGTTTTTAGACTGGATACACAACCTGCACCCTAAGGATACTTGTGTAATGCCAACAGCTTCTGCAACAACTGGTACATATGCTATTAAACATGAGCTGGCTTATTCCTCTCCAAGTGTACCCCCTTTTGAGTGAGAGAACTGGGATCTTCCTGACCACTGCCCAGAATTCTTGCTTCATTGCTATCAGTACAAAGAGCAGGAAGTAAACTACCAAGTGGCTCCATTATTAAGTAATAATAAAAAGTTTCAGTAAATAGAGAAGAGTAGGTAGAGGAAAGAGCTCTTTATTCAATTTTACAGTGTTGGTTGTTCCTTTAACCAGTGAAGCATGTCCCTCCTAAATACAACAGGCTTATTTAGGGATTCATTTGAAACTTAACAGGCCAGTTGCTTTTCCTCTCCCAGAAAAATGACTACACTAAAAATGTCATGCAGCTAAGTCCAATCCATCAGCATGCCAGAGTCCCTTTGCACAAAAGCAGAGTGGAACTTACCTTCCTAATTCCTGTGATGCACAAATTGATTGAAAGCTTTTTCTTTTAATACTATGCAGCAACATTTTTATGGGGACACTGCTCAGTGTAACCTGTAGGTATGCGAAAGATCATAATTTCCTTTCTGAGCGCTCCTAGGCTTGACAGTGAACCCCACTGATAAATGCTCTGAGAATTGGGTTTTTCTTGTTTTGATCTCTGCTCTCACCTTATTACTTCCATCCTTCCCATTGCTTAATTTGCTGAGACTGCAATGTAGGGTAGTCTTACTAGTTGAGTCAGATCCCACCCAATGTCTCTTCCATATCAACTAAGCCAGTGGGGCTCAACCTTTTTGCCAGGTGAATGGGATGGGCAGTGCCCAGGCCATCCATGGGCAAGATCCAGCTGGTGGTCCTAATCTGGTGCCCAGGCCAGCCTGGTGGAGCCCCATCCAGCTGTGCAGATGGGTACAGGGACCAGCCCTCCCCAGTCCAGCTGGGGGAGGAGTGAGGGGGAGAGGACATGGCCCAACCCTAATCCAGCTGTGTGGAGGGAAGGAGGTATGGCCTGACCTTGATTCAGCTGTGCAGGAGAAAGGGGGCCTAGCCCAGCCCTCATCTCACTCTGTGGTGGTGGAGGGCTAATAATGGTCACTGCACCCCTGCTGCTAAATTTCCTGACCTGTGGGGAGCCCCATGGGCCAAATGAGTACCCTTAAACTAAGCTGGTCTCTTTTTTTTTTTTTTTTTTTTTTTATAAAAGGAAAGGAAACTGATTTCACATAACTGGTCCAAAACAAACCCAAATAGTCTGTATTGTTGTTTTCTCCGCTGGAGTTTTATAAATTTATCATCTAATAATTTTGCTCCACTGAGCAGCAGTAAGGCTGGCTGTAATTCCTTACATCTTTCTTTTTCTGCTCATTCTCTAGGACCCCTCCTGTCATCTTATGAGTTCTCACATATAATCACTACAGCATCAGAACTTGCTACAGGTAGTTGTAAGTATGCTGTGGCAATGATATACTACCCTCACTGACTCAGGGGCCATGAGAGCAGTCAGTGCTAACCACAGCCACAATATCATGTGTCCCCAGCAGAATTATGGCAAATGTGTTCCAGTTGAAAAGAAAAAACCCTCAGTGTATTATGCTAGCAAATTTCCAGCACGGTAGTACTAATATACAGCTATATGGATGCACTTTTTTGCAATGTAATGCATATGTTTGTTTTTAAAAAACCCCACACACATTGCAATCATTTCTGGAAGGGAAGAGGCTGACAGGGATAAACTGAAGAACTACTTCTGGTGGGGAACCTGCAGGCTGTGCATCGCTAGGTAAGTGCCACCAGCAGTCTGCAAGTTAGCAGGGCCAAACTCTTTTCTATATAGTCTGGCATTCTGCTGTCCAGATCACCATATCTGGCTTACCCTTCTTATACAGCTCTGTGATGGGTGCTGCTTAGGGTACTGAAGTGGAGTACAAATTGGTAGTAAAACCCTACCATCCCAATGAAAGCTTGGGCTTGCTTTTTTTGTCTGGGGAGCAGGCCAGTCCTGAGTAGCTTCTATTTGAGCCAGCCCCAGTTTCATCTGACTGCTCCCCACTTTGTGGCCCATGTCTGATACTTTGGCCATTCCCACTTTACACTTTTGCTCTTCCCTTACCAATCCAGCCTCCTTAAGGTGGTCTGAGGTTTAGCTAAAAATAAAAATGCTGCAAGGACAAATGCACCCTTCTTTAAACCAGTTTTTTATTCTTGGCCTGTGCTCCTAGTTCCCTTGTGAAAATCAGTTGCTTTGGTCATATTTTCCTTTCTGAATGACAATGAAACAAAAAGCCTTCTCTGCCCCAGCCATCTGTAACAAAGCCTGAATTATTAGGTTAGTAATGCTAGTTTAGGCTGCAGTCTGTGCCCAGGACTCATTATTCACACAGGATTTGCTTCAACTGATATTAGTAACCAGCAGACCAAAACCTAGTTTTATGCTAGCAAGCCTAGGCTTTAGCAGCCCAAATACTATGGCAGCCTAGAGCATTGGAGAGTGAAGAGAAGAGAGAAGAAGAAGAAAAAAGCAGCGCATCATAGCCCAGCAATGCAGGATCCCTACCTCTATACCACGCCTCCAAGTCAAAATAACAGTTGTGTTGAAAATTGCTGCACTAGAGGTTATATCTTCAAGGAGAAAGTGCTCTACATAGAGTGCAGTATATGCTGTGAAGCCATCTCTCACATGGTAGCTTAGGAGGCTGCTGTTCAGTTTGGGAATGTTGAGTCATCCATGGACCTCTCTGCTCAGGTCCCTGTATTCCATCATCCCCATATTAACACCCATGATGGTATCTCATCCAGAACCCAGGGTATACAAGAAATGTCACAGAATGACAAATGCTGCTCAGATGTATTTACTCTAGCTCCACTTCCACATTCTTTGCCTTTTTATACTATGCTGACAGACTGACTCTCCTGCTCAGGCCACGTGGAGAGAGTTTTTCCTAAAAGTTAATAGATGGTAAAGCAGGTCAGCTGTTGACTGGGAGAGTGCCAAGTTGCTGGGGACTCAGTATATAGTCTTTTCTCCAAGCCTAGTGCCAGCACTGTGCTGCTGCTGCTGTCATCTGTGATTGAAACCCTGCTCTTGTATCTCAATCTTTAAAAAGCAGATGGGCCTTTTCAGAAGCATGGGAGCATTTAAGACCTTGGGACCTGCTCAGAGTTCAGGACAACAGCTTCAATTTTATCCACCTGAAGCTCTCTGACAGTGAGAGGCAGAGACCATATTCTTCACTTTCTGTCCCACACTCTGGGGTTGCTCTCAGGGTTGGTCTGTGCTGTTAAAGCAGTAGCTGTATTTCAGTCTAAAGTTGGCCATATTTTGGTGGCATCCAGAATGATCCTGAGTACAGTTTTGTCTGTTTAAGAAGCATAATGTGATTAAAAAAGCTGCAGGACACTATTATCCCAGCCCTAAGGAAGCATTCAGAAGTTCATGGGATGAGTACACCCAAGTTTACAGGCAAGATGCTCTTTTTCCTTGTGCAAAGTGCAGTCTGGCTTTCAGATGGGAAATACTCCATAGGCCTGTATGTATGCCTTGCTATCTGGTGATATAGCCAGATGATTCTGGACTTCCTTCAAAGGGCTTGCAGGCTGTGGTTTTAGGAGAGGTTTCTCTTACTTAGGATTTCTCTCTCTCTTTCATGTTGCCTCTTAGGCTTCTCTGAAGTAACAGGGTTCATGTGGTCTTCAGGTTTCTTTCACTTAGGATAGTCAGCAGCTGTTCTCAGATGAGACAGACAGGTGTACTACATAGTAAAGCACATGGGAAAACAAGCAGTTTGCAGCATAATTGGAATGGTGTGCGTTCTGCTGCCTTTTGTACAATTACACCCAATAATGTTCATGAAGTCAGCAAAACAGCCTACTTGAGTAATGAATGCTGCGGGGTATGGGGAGTAAAAGGGTAAATTATCTCTTCCATCCCTGTTTCTGTCCAGCTAACCACCACTTGGAGTCTCAGGCTGCTTTGGAGTTGGCTGGTAAGGGTGTCTCACCCCTGGTGCTGAGGCAGGCTGCCTTGGTACTGAGAACAGCTGGCACAGCAGAAGCTGGAGTAATACTCATTACTGCAGAGCTGGGCCTGTAGGATCAGATCACAGTTGGCAAGGTGTGGCTGGTCAACACACTCTCTGCTTAGGTCTACAACATGATTCACAGTGCCTGTGGCAAAGCAAAGGGCAAGAGGAGGATATGTTCAGTGTGGAACTGGATTAAATGGGTGTTACAGACTGCCTGGGCTCTCGCCTCCATCCACTGACTGACCTGCCAGGGCCTGTGCACAGTATCTTCTTGCCCTCAGCCCAGGGGGAAGGGAATGTTTCTGACCCCCATCCCTGCTAGCAGCTTCAGAAACTGCATTTTTAAACAAACCCTCTCCAGCTTCCAGAATCTTTCTGCTTAAAAAGCCTAGAGTAGCTTGCTGGGTGTTCCAAACTCCTGCAAGGAGCACTTGGCACCCTCATACCAACCCTTGGGTGTGCTGGTGCCTGGATATGGGTTCCAGAGCCTAACCATTGCTCAACTTTGACCACTGTTTGCCTCAGTGAGTTAGGCTCTGGGCTCCTGTGGTCCAGTCTTCTGTACCACTGTCAGTACTGCACACTGGGAGCAGGACCTCACCCCTGAGACAGACAGACAAGCAAAGCCTGAAACTAAACAGCTTACACATAATGTACCCAAACAATAGCTTTATTTGTGCCTGGAAATAAAATTAGCGTTGGGCCCAGAAACAGAATGACAATGCTGCAGCATCAGACAAGCAGGCAGACCCAATGACAATCAGAAGGGGGCAGGGAGGGTAGGTCATGCTCACCTTCAGGGCTGCTCCTGACCACTTTTACTTCCGTGCTAGCACTAACCGAGTTGCTTCCACGGTAGGCGCTGCAGGTGTAGGAGCCCTCATCTCCTGCCTGGGCATTGTTGATAATGAGGGATCCGTCCTGGGATAGGTAGACATGGTGGCCATCTGCTCGCACTGGCACCCCATTCCTGCCATGAAAAACACAAGTGCCCGTTACCACATTAAGTGCTGAAGGGTCGGAGCTCTCTTTGCCATTCGAGAAAAGAGGCTGCACTTTCAGGAGGTGGGGAATTCCCCCCCAGCTCTTCTTTTAAAAGCCAAAGACAGTAAGCAAAGGGAGAGAATTTGACTACCAAAATACAGCCCCAGATAGGACTGAGTTTAAGTCTAAGCCACCCACGCTTTAGTCCTGGGAACACCAAGCTGTGGGCTCTGTGTAAAAGCATGTGTATCACATGGAGTTGAGACTGGTGGAACTGAGAGGGACGCCCTTCTCACAAAGCCCTGGGTTGGCAGCAAATGCTAGACAGCAGTGATCAGCTAGGCTGACCTCCTGCTCTCTCTCAAGTGCTCTTTTTAATTTCTCCTAGAAAGCCCCTTACAAACTACCCACTTGTTTTGTTTCTCACGCTGGAAATTTGCGTACAGAGCTATTCTCTTGGAACATCCTTTACAAAGCTAAGGAACTAGCAAAGTTATTAACTCACAGCAACCAAATAATTGAAATCTGATTTAATGAAAAGGGTTTTAGTCAGACTATTTGACCCCTAGTTTGTTTGTTTTTTATAATTCAAATGTGAAACACACGTGGAAGAAAATCCACCTTTGTTTAAAGATATAGTGCAGTCACCTCCCCTCAGTGAAAGACCCAAACCATTACTAACCTGTTCCTCTTCAGCAAAGAATCCAGCCAAATAAAACTCTCATTTTCAAGCAGAGAGACACACACACACACTTTTTTTTAGGGTTTCTTTAAGAGAAAGAATAGAGTCACTTAAGATGCTTAATTGAGAAGGGCTGGGAGATGCTGTCCAGGATCAAGATGCTAAAGGAGGGCTTGTGCTTTTATTCTTCACAACACAGGTGAGGTTGAGCAGGTTCCATACCAGGGCCAGAGAAGGGGATAAAATGCAATTCAGGGGAGGAAAGGGAGATGCTGTGAAAGAGGGCAGTCCTGCTCACCTCGACCACCTCACTGTCACCTTGTTGCCTGTCACAGTGCAGCGGAGCTGGGTGTCCTCCCCTTCAGTCACGGTGATGCTTGGTAGAAGGCCGGTGATCCTCAGCTCTCCTGGCCAGAGAGAGATAATCAAGAAGATGCTCTTGTTGTACGTAACTCTGGTGGCAAAGCCACACCTCGCAAGAAAAGCCCCCCAGTGTGCTCTACATGCTCTAACAAACACCACTGCAGGCAGTTAAGCCCTCACACAGCTTTGTTCCTTCTGTGAGGTCCAAATATATCACACAGATGAGAAAGGGAACCTCTTTGGGCTCTTTCCCTGCACCTGTGAGGGAAGCTTGTCCATAATGCAATAACCTGTACATGAGGTCCTGTGGTACAGTAAGCCTACTGTCACCCGCTCTTCCCAGAGCCCTGGCTTAGCATAATCGTACATGGCAACCAGGCCTATCTGAGTCACAAAAAGACTTTGCACCCACTGGGGAAGCAACTGACATGGCAACCCAGTGCTCCTGTCTGTAACCTGCATGTGGGGTGGCTGTGATATTCCCTGCTCTCCACTACCCAGGGAGAAAACAGGCCAATTCCACAAGCAGAAAGAGGATCTGTACACTTCCCTACTCTCTTTAATATTCTAATGCTATAAAATAACATTCTCTCTCCTTTCGGTACCTATGGGACGCAGCTGGACCCGGTGCTGGTCCTGGTCACGCCCATTCGAAGCAGTGCAGGTGAAGAAGCCGGCATCTGTGGCACTGACCCGACTGATCACCAGGGCACCATCTGCCTGCTGTCTGTGCCTGGAGACCAAAGCCAGAAAGCCCCTGAGTTCTGGGAAGGGACAGGAACCATGTGGCTGTGGGAAGAGTAGCAGGACTGCAGCTTCTCTAGTAACAAGCTGTGGCCAACTCTCAGCAGCAGGCCAGAGAGTTTGAACAGGGTTGTGACTCATTAGCATTCATGAGAACTGAGCCGTTATATCCCATGTACAAATACACACCACTGCTGAGACAGGTTTTTGGGAAAATCTCTCTGCCTAGGCATATCCCCCAGGGTAGCCCCCAGTGACTCTTGTACACAGCTGGGAAATGTCCAACCCCCAACCCACTTTCTGTGAACCATCCACAGACTGCTCTTTGCTGACATGCTTGCTGCGTCTTTGTTCTGTGAATCTTGCATGTGAACAAATTTCAGTTTCAGAACCACTCACAAACAGTGTCCTTGAGGCTCCAATGCTCAGGGTCTAAGTTGTGTGTGTGGGGCGGGGGGGGCCTCACCTATGTACCTCAATAACATTTCTGGTCCCCAGTAGGCTGGACTAACCATGGCGAACTACTGCACGTCCCAACCACTTAGTTTTTAGGGCCTTGGTTCTCTCAGGAAGAGGGCGGAGGTGCATGGCCTCACCAGCACCCCAATGCCATCATACTCAAGAGCTGCCTGTGAACCCACCTGGGAGAGGAAAGAGGCTGCCCATCTTTCTGCCACTGGATGGTTAAAGCAGGGGAGGCTTCTACTTGGCAGGGCAATCTGACTCTCTCCCCAATGTTGGCATCTACCGCTGAGGGTTCCTCCTTAGCCATTATTAATCTGCAATACAGATACCCACAGGCATAGAGAGATTCAGTGACTTAGCTCAACCAACACCAGCCTTGTTTTTTCCCCCTGGAGAGGGAAAAGGGGATCTCTGCATTCCCCTCAGAGCCCCAATATGCAACCCTCCTTCCCATCAGGAAAAAACAAGCAAAAACACACTTGGGCCAGCATAGACCCTGGTCATCTGCTTTCCTTTAAAGTCAGGAGGGGCAAAGTTCGGTCCATGGTGGACTCCATTTCCCAGCAGCTGCTGCCCACGTTGCTGCAGTTGGTTTCCATGGAGACCCCAGGAGTGGTGGGGCCATGACAGGGTGGGGCCAGGGTTTCCATAGAGACCAGCCCCAGCAGCACTGGCAAGGGCTAGGATCTTGTGGTGGTGGCAGCGTGGTCCAGAGCCAGGGCAGAGCTGCAATCTGGGTAGGGGCATGTAGGCAGGTCGCGGCTCTACCCCAGCTCCAGACCATGCTGTCACCACCACGAGGTCCTGGCCCTGGTCCCGGAGCAGTTCCCAGGCCAGCCACAAATCCTGCCAGTGCTGCTGGGGCCAGTCACCATGGAAACCCTAGCCCCCCCCATGGCCCTGCTGCTTCTAGGGTCTCCATAGCAACCAGCCACAGCAACACAGGCAAGGGCTGCTGGGAAACAGAGTCTGGCCACCAGCCGGATCTGCCATTTTGCCCACCCCTGCTTTAAACCCTGCTCCTCTACAGGTGTCCCTCCTGGCACAGCAGGAGCATGCTGCTCCATGGGGTGATGACAGTCTGCCATACCCATAACAGTATAGCCGGGATCTACACTTACCCCACTTCCATGCACCCAACCCTCGTCACTGCCCTGACAGCATGCAGAGAAAGAGCATCTGCCTGGCTCCCACCCCCCAGTCACTCCCACAATGCACATCTGCTACTGGCCTTACCTATACGTGGGCTGTTGATAAACTGAGGAACTGGGTACATGCACAGTTTTAACTTCCCTGGAGAGGTCTCTGTGTGGATGAGTCTCCTCAGAAGGATGCTGACCTCTCCTGCTCTCTGCCAGAGCAGATCCATGGCCCTCTATTCAAAACACAATGCTGCATGTGAATGAAGTGGTCCCTTGAGCCATGACCTCTTGTGTGGGGTCTGCTTACTGTTAAGGCAGCTGCTGAACTGGAAACAAGATCCTTTTAACCATCTATTTCCTGGCAGACGAGTGCTGTGAGTGTGTGGTGCCTGTGAATGGGAGCTGCAGATATGAGGCTAGGCGGTATTAGATTCCTTTCTTTCCTTCCAGTGTCTGCGCAGCAGCTCTCCTTGGGCCATAAAACCCTTTGCTGTCTCTGCCATCACAGAGAAAGAAAGGCAGAGAGGAGCTGAACACATCCTGGAAGGTAGAGACAGAAGCTCACGTGGCAAGTGCCTAATGGGGGTGTCTTCCCATTTTTTCCCTACAAGGTTAGACATCTCTTTACATAGTGCACGTGTTTTTAAATGATATAAAATAGCTTATCTCCCAAATGCATAATTCTAGGTAAAAGCCCAAATCTGTCTCGGTCATCAAGAGACACAGTAGTTCAGTCTGTCATAGAATCACAGAGAAGTCAGGCTCCGGAGATCATCTAGTCCATCCGCCTGCAGCATCGTTCCTATCCAAACCATCCCATATAATCCATAATCCAACCTCTTAGAACTAGTCAACTCTGACACAAGACAAGACTTAACACCCTAAACTGTCACAGGTAAAGCAGGGGGACCACAGCAGCCAATGTCCTGCTTCTATAAAAGCTGGTTAATATATGCTCAAGAGATCCCAAGTAGAGAGCCATGCCTGCTGCTACAGAGGAAGGCAAACCTCCCCTCTTCCCCACCCCCCATAGTCCATAGCAATCTGACAATGGGGTTAAATTCTTTCCTGACCCCAAATAAGGCAATTGGTTTGAACCTGAGCAGAGGGGCAAGACTGTCTAGCCAGGGTCTTGGGACCCTTTGTCCCATTAATATATGACAAGCTCTGGGCTGAGAGTAGAACAGACAGCTGTGCCAAGTGATTTCAGACCAGAATGCACCCCTCTTGGCCTGTTTAAGGCATTAGGAGAGAGAAGACTTCATTCAAAAGAGACAGTGTACCGAGAAAGCTCCGTGCCGGGGCTACGACTAGCATTTGACAAATCACAACTCCAGTTATGAATGGCACTGCAGCAGAGGGAGAGCTCACTCCTGGCATTCAGGCCAACTCTTGGCTTGAGGCTGTGCTGAGGGAACTCAGATTGGCCTAGTTATGAGTAAAGACTTGGCAGGCATTTGTGGAGGAAACATGCTGTTGGGTTATGGCTGGCTCTCAGGAGAACACTGCTGTAGAAGGAGGTAATGCTGCTGGCACAATGACCAGCATTTCTTTGGCAAGGCACCACAGTGGAGGAAGTTTCATTACAAATTTCTCTCTGCAATTGCCTTTAATTGTTCCTGCTCGGGAGGACTCTTAAAAAGGGACAGAGAATTACAGCTCTGGCTTCAAATGGAAGATTATGCGTCACCTTTGATCCTTAGCCGAATCTCTCGTCTCTCCATCCGCCCATCAGAAATGATGCACGTGTAAGTCCCAGCATCCTCAGGCCTGACCTGGCTGACCACCAAGGAACTGTCAGACTGGTAGGTGTGCCTGCAGATGGGACACCAGCATGGTTATGTATCACAGCTTGGCTCAGGGTGCCAACTCCCCAGAGATGTTCTGTTGGCCAAGAAGCCTTTTGTGCTGATGTCACAGCTGCTATCCTGTTGCCAGACTGGTCCCTCTTTGCTGGAGTAAGAAAAATCCCTATACCACTGAAGGGCACAGAGGAGAGGAGACAGAGGCAGCCTTGAGATGGGAAACAAAGGGAATAAAGGAGAAACAGTAACTGCTCCCTCCCCTGAAGTGCTGAGACACCCTCACACTAGTGGCTCTCTTAGTCACTTACCAGTGTAAAGCAGTACCAGTAGCAGTTCAGGACTCCTGGCCTGACTTGAGATTTTACAAGAGAAAGTGGCTGGTGGGCAGCAAGCTGCATCAGGAGACTTCCCAGCACACCCTGGAAAACTGGGCTTTAAGGAGGTTTTTTAGAGGTTCAGTTTTAAACTGAATGAGCAATAAATAACAGCAATAAGAAGTCTGAGTTCCACAGCACTTGGCTATCAATGCACATGTGCAGTGTCTCAGCCTGCCTTCTCTGCCAGTAAACAGGATTTGATACACATACACACACTCCGGGCACATCTACGTGGCAAACTCACCAAGCCCAACAACACCTTCAGCTACACCATGCTGGTCATAAATCATAGGCAAGTAGGGCTGGAAGGGACCTCACAAGGTCATCTAGTCAGTCCTCTGCTCAAAGCAGGATCAACCCTGACTAAACCAACCCAACCAAGTGTCTGCCCAACCTGCTCTTGAAAGCTTCTGAGAATGGAGATTCCACAGCTTCTCTAGGCAGCCTGTTCTAATGCTTGACCACTCTCGTAGTCAGAAAGCTCCTCCTAACCTCCAACCTGAATTCCCTCTACTGCAGCTCGAGTCCAGTGCTCCTAGTCCTGTCCCCTACAGCCTGTGCTATCCAGATCTATGCAGGCCACATCCAGAATTTGTGTAGCACTGCATGAAAGTAGCAGACAGTGCCAGTTTTCCTGCCTCCATCCTAATGAATCTGCCTGCATGTACATGGCTATGCTGTGTCCAGGTCACGAGGCAGCCTGCACTGGGCAGCACTGTACAGCTGAGGGAGCCAGTAAGTTGGTGACAGAAACATGACTGTAGTGTTCGTTCCTGCAGATGCTGTTTGTGAAGCAATAACCCATCCTAGCTGAGAATATTAAACACACGGTTCGCTCCCCCACCTAGAACAGCTGGTTCAAGCAAAAGGGAGTCATTTAAGGGAAGCTCTGTTTCCTAATTGGCTCCATTTGTCTCAAACCCATTTTTTTTAAGTTATGCAAAGAAAAAGAGCATGTGGGGGAAGGGGCAAGGGACTGCAGCTCTGCCATGGGACCAAGAGGCACAGGCTTACCTTGTGGATGATACTGGCCATCCATCCTTCTGCCACTCAGCTCTGGAGAAGTGAGAAGTGCCTGTCTTGCAAAGAAGCCGAATATTTTGTCCCACAGCTGCCTCCACCAGGGAAGACTCAACTCCCTCCACGATGACTCTGAAAGACAGAGACATTTTCACTACCTATGACTCCCTGTGTCCCTAGCTCTTACCCTTTCTCTGCTGCCTCTATAGTGACTCTAGCAGGCAAGATGGGAGTCACACTGCTACAGGCTAATTTAGAACCCACTGATCTATGTGTCTCTGTTATGGCACTAGACCCAAGTGCCCATGCCCTGCAGTTCATGGCTGCAACTTTCCTGTAGAGAAAAGGCCAACCTTGACCAACTGAGTGCTGCATACATCAAGAAAATCCTCATTCTGGGACAACTATGTTGAAATCTGAGTCCAGGTCTCCAGAGATGACCAGCTAATTAGACACGCCACCCAAACCAAAACCTAGCTCCACAAATTCCCCACCTTTGAAATGTTCAGCAGCTGGATAGTGAACCAAATGTTGCAGCTGGAATCCATCTCTAGTATTAACCCATTGTTGCACACCAGTGCTAAAATAACCCCTGCATAAGCAGGCACAATTCCCATTGATTTCAAAGAGACTGATAAAGACCACTGTAAAATGCCCACTGGCGACAGGATGGCGACTAAGGGCCCAGTCCTACAATCTTTGTCCACCCAATGCTTCCACTGTAGTCAACAAGAGTGTAGGATGTGCACGGACTGCAGCGTGAAGGCCCAGAAGAGGATGCCAGAAGATGTGTCCCTGGGGACATGGTAGCCTGGCTTCCCAAAGGGACCCTATTGCAGCCAACCTGTAATGGGACAAATCTGGCAGTCCTGAATCAGTAAACATTTCTGTCTCACAGAAAGGGATGCTCAGTGCTTCAGCACTGTAGAGGATTAGTGCAAGAGATTCACCTGTTCAGGGTTTGCAGAGAGGAGGACCCTGCTAAGGCTCGGCGCCTGAATCCATCCACTGCTGACGCATCTCCTTCAGAAGAGCTCTGCCATCGCTCGCCCACATGTTGCACCACCTGTCTCTCAGAGTGCCCAGGCACCACGGTCTCACCCAAGCTGTGTAACCCATCCGTTTTCCTTTCCCCACTCACTGCGGCATGGTGGGGACCCCCACGCTGGCTCTCCACTGTGCCAAGCCTCTGAGGAGATGCCAGCAGCATATCAAAATTCATGACCCTCCTCCAGCTTCCCTCCCTGTGGTGCAGCTCTGTGTCCTGCCGGGCAGCATGGCTCGCAGGCCTGACTAAAGCAAAATGGGAGGACCTTTGCTCTCCTCCTTGGCCTTGGTGCATGGTTCCTCTTGCAAGTGGCTGCTGCTGTCCCTGGGCACTAACCTTTTGCAGGTGGGACCCAGAGTGAACATGCAAAGTCTCCGAGTGCTGGCGGTGCCCCCCACTGGTTGCTCCCACAGACCTGCGGCATGCTGTCATGCACTCCTCCTCCGAGACAAAGTTGTTCTGGTTGCCATGGCAGCCACCATACCAGAACCGGTTGCACTTGCCGACAACAGTTATGAAGTACCAGCGAACGGTCCAGTCTACACAGGGGCCATGGGCGCTGGGCAGCAGACACCTGACTGGGTAGGCTACCAACAAATGGCAGAACAGAAAAAGATGCGACTGTGAGGAGACAATCCACAATTCACCTTTTTTGTTGAAACGATGGCTTCACTATACTCTACCCCTGAGGCTGTCAGTGGAGGGAAAAGGATTTGGGGCCTAGAGCACAATACTGACAGACGAGAAGTTTGGGCTCTGGTCCCAACTGCCCAGGCTCCTGCCATTCATCTCTCTTTTTGCCTCAGTTTCTCCACTATGACTACAATGTCCTCCACCTTCACAGCTGGGGTGTAAAAGCCCCTGCCTCACTCTAGGCAACATGTTCCAACGTGAGTTATAGCCCTGAAACCACACTTAAGTCAGCCAGGTTGCTTGAGAGTACTGCATGGCCCACAGATCAGAGAAGGATTTGTAGGCTGCGTGGCATCAGAGTAACTGACTGCAGCAACACAAAGATGCACTAGGGAAGGGAAAAGAAACCCCACAGACCCTAACAGAGATTAAACTAATAGGGCTCTACAAAAATGCAATAGGGTTCCAAAGGAATTTCTTGAATAACCTACAGAAGCTTCAGCAGTTGGTGTGTGCTCTTCCTGGATGGAATGAAAAGTAAAGAAGCCAGGGGCTGGGCTGGGGAGTCAGTTGCCAGGCAGATTGTAATGTATCAAAAATCCAATGTCTATGTTTAGTCCCTGATCTCTAGTCTCCAGCAGGTTGATGAAATGGAGCTCATAGGCTTGTTCTGGGAAGTGTTGTGTAAGTTTCCCTTGAGGATCAGGACTGAGAGATTGGAGAGAGAGTGGCCCTCCTGTGACAAATGTGCCCCCACCGGTAATTGGGTGTTTCTGTCTTTGATGGATTTCCGGTGTGCGAGAAGACTTCCTCAAGAACTGCACCATCAAACCCTTGCTATACTTAAGATACATCGATGACATCTTCATCATTTGGACTGAGAACCTGCAATCTCTGATTGAGTTCCATCAGAAATTCAACAATCACCATCCCTCCATCCGACTTTCTTTAGAATACTCCAGCACCAACATCTCCTTTTTAGACACAATGATCAGTATCCAGAAGGGTAAAATACAGACCACAGTAGACAAGAAACCCACAGACCAACATACATATCTGCACAGAACCAGCAATCACCCGAAACACACCAAAAAAGCTGTGATATACAGCCAAGCCCTCAGATACCACTACATTTGCACTGAAGAGAACACCTGGGATCGCCACCTCACCAATCTTAAAAAGGCTTTCACCCAGCAAGGACACTCGTCCAAAGAGATAGATCGCACATTTGAAAGAAACACCTGGATACCACGTGAAGAACTGCTGCAGTACAGAAGAAAACCCCCCCAAATTGCACACCGCTGGTTATAACGTATCACCCCTCCCTTGAACCTGTACGGAAAATCCTCAAAAAATTGCAACCCATACTAGACAGAGACCCTATTCTTAAAAAGATCTTCCCAGAGCCACCCATCCTAGCCTTCAAACAAGCACCGAACCTCGCTAACCTCATCACCAGAAGCAAACTTCCTCAAGCCCAGAACACACCAAAAGGATCCAGACCGTGCCATGACAAGAAATGCAAAACCTGCCAACACATCTCCACCACCTCCACTATTACTACACCCCACAACAGAGCCATCAGCATCCCAGGATCTTACAGCTGCACCTCCAGAAATGTAGTATACCTCATCCAATGCACCAAATCCCCTAATGGAAGATATGTAGGAGAGACCAAACAACAACTGCGCACCAGAATGAATGTACACCGGAAATCTATCAAAGACAGAAATACCCAATTACCGGTGGGGGCACATTTCTCACAGGAGGGCCACTCTCTCTCCAATCTCTCAGTCCTGAGCCTCAAGGGAAACTTACACAACACTTCCAGAGACGAGCCTATGAGCTCCATTTCATCAACCTGCTGGATACTAGAGATCAGGGACTAAACATAGACATTGGATTTTTGATACATTATAATCTGCCTGGCAACTGACTCCCCAGCCCAGCCCCTGGCTTCTTTACTTTTCATTCCATCCAGGAAGAGCACACGCCAACTGCTGAAACTTCCTTAGCCTGACGAAGGGTTTTTGAACCCAAAAGCTTGCTTAATAAATATTCTCCAACTATTTGGGTTGGTGTAATAAAAGATATCAAATTCACCCAAGGAACCTTGTCTGCCTATGTCCTTAGACCAACACGGCTACAACCTAAACCCTTGAATAACCTACAGAACTTAACTTCAAGAACGGGACCTTCTCTCTAAGGAGTTTTTTCCTCAACATTATAAAAAAAAAATCTATTGTAGAAAGCTATTGTTTATTGAATTTTACAGAACAAATGAAAAAAAAAAAACCCAACATGCTTTTTCTTATCACATTGGACCTTTCCATGAGAAGAACGCTGTTTTAAATCAGAAAGCCAAAACCTCACTTACGTTGCCAGGGTCTATGGAGGCACCCTTCGCCTTCAGGTCCTGAAGCTGAAGCAACCTTGTCATAGCAGCAGCCATACATAGAACCTCGGCATTCATCCGACTGGTGCTGCTGGGACAAAGCCTGGCTTGTCTTAAAGTGAAACAAAAGCCAAGAGCTGTAGAATGGCAGCGGCAGTGACAGCACGTATGAGGACCACCGACAAACTGCCCACTGGACAGAACTAGACATGCAAGGAGTCACTTTCAATTCTGTTTTCATTTTAGTAAAATTTATGCCAATGAGAGAATTCAGATTGACCAGCCCCAGAACTGGAAGTCCTCTGTTTATCTATCCAAAAAAGCACACTAGCCATAGAGACGCAGGGCTGGAAGGAACCTCCAGAGGTCATCTAGTCCAACCCCCTGTGGCCTAGTGGGCCTGACAGAAACAGTACTGAGGAAAGTATCCTCCACAGCCATTTCTGCTGAGCAACAAGAAAGGGAACAGTTAGTGGCAATGGTGATGTGCTCTGTCCTCTAGGAATTAGATGGAGATCATCGTCTCATGCCACTAGATGGTCAGACAGTGAGGAATTTCACTCATTCCCCTTAGCTCACTTAGAGCTGGTAACTTTGAAATTAATCTCATCCTTAGCATCTGAGCCATCCTCTTTTTTTCATTCTGGCGTGACCCACTGAACTCCTCTGGACTGTGATTTATTTTGTTATCCCAAATGACCCCCTACAGCTCCACAACCTAGCATCTCACACTAGAAAGAACTATCAACCATGATCAAGGCAGCCTCATAAAATGGCAGGGGCACAGGCATAATAAATAGATATTTTCCCTTTCTACACGTGGTACCCAACCTTCCAGTTTCAGTTTAACCCTTGTATCCTACAAGAAGGAATACTAGGTCTGTCACCCAAGAGAGGTTTCCTCTACTTTTCATTTTGGCAGAACAGGAAGAAGTTGCTGCAGCCCTACTGTGTTCTGGGTCTCTATGCACAGAAGGGAGAGGAATGCTGGTATAACAAGTGCACAAGGCCTCCTTAATTCCTTTCTCCAGAGTTACTTCCAGGTGCAGAAAACACAACACGAACCTGTCACTGGGCACATCTACATGTGAAATTAATGCTGATAAATAAAATGTGGAACTTATTGCTCTGGAGGGAGTTTTTGCTTTCGAGCATGCCATTTGAATGTGCACGCGAGCAAAAAAACTCTGGGGTATATTGCTCAAGAGTTTATTCATGCACAGCATATTGAGCCCGGTCAGAGCAGCCTCAGCTGGCAGCAGCCCAGGGCTGCTCTGACCAGGCTCAGTGTGCTGCAGCGGGGCTGCCTGGGGCACAAGGGTGCTTCAGTGCAGGGTTAGCCAGCAGGAAGCCCCTGCGCTGAAGCACCCTCATGGCCCAGCCAGCAGGCCAGCATCTACATGTGTGCTACTCGCATTAAATACAAGTACTAACCTGCTCCAGAGTTTATTAGTTTTATGTGCCCTAATAATGGTGTAGACTCGGAGACATTTGCTGTGAAGCCAATTAGGCAATTAGGCAGCTCCATAGTAAACATCTTGTGTAGACATGCCTACTGTAGCCATAACAGCTGCTGGGCAATTTCAAATAGGTCTCTCTTTAGCAAAGGGTTCTGGCACTTACTGCTGGGGAGGCTGTAGTTAGCCCATCTCTGCTCGCGTAAGCATCACTGTAATACTCTGGACATCCCATGTTGCTTGGGCCCTGGGCAGTGGATATTCCATCAGGGCAGCATCCATACCTACAGCAAGAGAACAAAAACCTTTAGTAAACATAGCTTATCTATGAACCTGGCCTAACCAAGGCAGCTTGCACACTTCAGCTGCATCGGCCCAACCCCTCTGTTTCATCCTACCTGCTCTGATGGCACATGCTTGTGGAGCAGCCTTGCCCAAAGGGGCCAGAAGCTGGAGTACGGCCATCTGGGCAGCAGCCATGAGGGCCCTGGTTACAGACCTGAGGACCATTCCCAGGGGAAATATCCTGAAAAGAGCTGAACTGCTGGGATCCTGAGGGGATGGAGCGGGATTCCACGTGAAGAGGCAAGAAGTTAGAGCCACGGTCCTCATTGGTCTGGTGTCGTGTCAAACTTCCTTGGTTTGTTCTTTCATCTCTATGAACTGAGGAGAACGTTCCTTAGTGCTTGTAGCACATTCCTGACAGGCATCAAAAATCCAGTCAGTTGTTCCTCTTTCTCTGCTCATAGCACACTGATCGATGGCAGCCCTCCCCTGCCTGTCTGAGTCTACAGAGAAGGCTTTTCAGCATGAACTTTTTACCCAAACAACAGGGAAATTCTAGAAAGGAGCAGCTCATGCTGGGTTCTCTGCCAGTGTTCTTCATGTCCTCCCACTACCCACTCCTCCAAGGAAATACTGCTGGTCATATATCACATGGGCAGTTTTTCCTCCCTCAAATACTCTTATTGTAAAATGACCTTGGTATACAGGACTGGCCCTCAATCAAGTGGTACGCTAGGTCAGCAATTTTCACAGGGTGGTGTGAGCTCTTTTTAAGGGTGCCACAGGGTGCTGTACAACATTAGCATTGTTAGGTGTATAAACACCAACACATGAATCAAGCTAAACCCAGAGATTTCAGATGGGAATCTATGGTGTCAAAAATATGCTGAGCTGTAGTGGTCTTTCTGAGCTCTTCACAACACAAGAACTGCTCTATTATTTTTCTGTCTTCAAAAAAATGAGTGAAAGCTAAGATCTGGCATTTTCCAAGGCATGTCTCGAGTCTAAAAAGGTTGAGAACCGCTGACCTAAATGAAGGACTTCAGCACAGTCACCTCACAGGGGCAGGCAATTATTTCAGCTGGAGGGCCGCTTACTGAGTTTTGGCAAGCCACCAAGGGCTGCTTGTCAGGCAGCCAGGGGCAGATAAATATTAATTTCCTAAATATTTTAGGGGCCCCGTGGCCCAGATAGAATGGCCTGGTGGGCCACATCTGACCCGTGGGCTGCATTTTGCCCACCCCTTTCATATCACCTGCTGACTACACTCTACCTTCTACAACAGAGGTTTCCAACCACTGGGCCATGAAGGGTTGGCTGCTGGGCTGCTGGCAGTGACGTGTAGGGTTCAAGCTGGGTGGCGAGGCAGCCCTCGGAGGGAGGCAGCTGGCTCCACGCACCCCGTCCTGCTCCCGCTGCCATGGCTGTGCAGCAGGTACCAGGGCCTGCACTGGGCCAGGCAAGACACCCCAACCCTGCCCATGGCAAAGGGTGAGGAGGTAGCTCTGCTGCTTGCTTCTAGGGAAAGCAGTGGAGCCTCTTCTTCCCGGGCAGCCCCACATTTAAATACGTAAATTAAATTTAAATATGTTTGCCAGTCTATAGTATAAAAAAGGTTGGGAGCCACTGGGCTCAGTTCTGACTCCTAGTCCTGACCTGACTCCCCCCAGTCTGTTTCACTTCCCCCTCCAAACAGACTTGCATATTCTCTCAGACTCTCTGGCTGATTTTGGTTCACAAATATGTTCTATTATTGTCTACACCAGCTGCATTTGGGCACTGGGGTTGCTGATGCAAAGATTCTAGGTCAGACCTGAAACCTACACCTGTCTACCACACTCGTTGGCCAAGATGAATCTTCTGGAGGAGGGGAGATGGGTAGAACTCTGCAACTGGAGAAGACGTGCTTGGGACTGCCCTCCTGCTGAGGACCACAGCAATTGTACTAAGCTCTTGCTGACCTCCTAGATTGACTGCCAAGCAGGGGTGGATCCAGGTTGGTGCAGTGGTGCACTTGCAGCCCCCCTTTGATTCCTGCTCCACCCAAAATTTAAAACCAACTGCCTGGCAGCAGCAGCAGCAGCATTTCAAGTCAGGCAGTGCTGAGGGAGTCAATTGATTTCATGGGTCATTAGAATCTACCTAATCCCTTCTAGACTCTTCCTTCCACAGGTGTTAACGACCCACTCTTCTTTTTAACGGTCTTGATGTTCCACCAATAAAGCTATTTTTATTCTGCAATTCTGCTGTGTTAGGGCTGTGCAAAGCTTCAGTAGTTGATTCAATTCAGAGGAGATTTGGCCCGATTCGGGGACCAAATCTCTGAATTCAAATCGAGTTGGGAGACCAAGTAAAAGCTCTGAATCGATTTCATAGATTCGTAGATGTTAGGGTCGGAAGGGACCTCAATAGATCATCGAGTCCGACCCCCTGCATAAGCAGGAAAGAGTGCTGGGTCTAGATGACCCCAGCTAGATACTCATCTAACCTCCTCTTGAAGACCCCCAGGGTAGGGGAGAGCACCACCTCCCTTGGGAGCCCGTTCCAGACCTTGGCAACTCGAACTGTGAAGAAGTTCTTCCTAATGTCCAATCTAAATCTGCTCTCTGCTAGCTTGTGGCCATTGTTTCTTGTAACCCCCGGGGGCGCCTTGGTGAATAAATACTCACCAATTCCCTTCTGTGCCCCCGTGATGAACTTATAGGCAGCCACAAGGTCGCCTCTCAACCTTCTCTTGCGGAGGCTGAAAAGGTCCAGTTTCTCTAGTCTCTCCTCGTAGGGCTTGGTCTGCAGGCCCTTGACCATACGAGCTGCCCTTCTCTGGACCCTCTCCAGGTTATCCGCATCCTTCTTGAAGTGTGGCGCCCAGAATTGCACGCAGTACTCCAACTGCGGTCTGACCAGCGCCCTATAGAGGGGAAGTATCACCTCCTTGGACCTATTCGTCATGCATCTGCTGATGCACGATAAAGTGCCATTGGCTTTTCTGATGGCTTCGTCACACTGCCGGCTCATGTTCATCTTGGACTCCACTAGGACTCCAAGATCCCTTTCCACCTCTGTGCCACCCAGCAGGTCATTCCCTAGGCTGTAGGTGTGCTGGACATTTTTCCTCCCTAGGTGCAGCACTTTGCATTTCTCCTTGTTGAACTGCATCCTGTTGTTTTCTGCCCACTTGTCCAACCTATCCAGGTCTGCCTGCAGCTGTTCCCTGCCCTCCGGCGTGTCCACTTCTCCCCATAGCTTTGTGTCATCTGCAAACTTGGACAGAGTACATTTGACTCCCTCGTCCAAGTCGCTGATGAAGACATTAAAGAGTATCGGTCCAAGGACCAAGCCCTGCGGGACCCCACTGCCCACACCCTTCCAGGTCGAGACCGACCCATCCACCACAACTCTCTGGGTGCGACCCTCTAGCCAATTGGCCACCCACCGGACTGTGTAGTCATCCACATCACAGCCTCTTAACTTGTTCACCAGTATGGGGTGGGATACCGTATCAAAGGCCTTCCTGAAGTCTAAGTATACAACATCCACCCCTCCTCCTGTGTCCAGGCATTTCGTAACCTGGTCATAGAAAACCTGGTTTTCTACCTGGTCATTTGAAGCATCTGAATCGATTTGGAAAAATATTCGGAAAAGATTAAGCCGATCGGGACACAGACTAAACAGGCAGCTGACAGCTGCCTCCAGCTGGTAAATCTGTTAGGGTTGGGAGAGGGAAGAGGCATGAGGGAGGGAGGGATTGGGGCTGGGGCTGAGACAAACTGACCAGCCAGGGCATGGGGCCATGCTACTCAGGGAGGGGGGTGGAAGGGTGCAGGATGCAGGCGCGGCAGCACTGGGAGTGGGGGCTCTGCCCTGCTGCTGCTTGCTCAGCTGGGTGGGGTGGGGTGGGATGCAGGTGTGGCTCACTCCAGGAGGAAGGGGGCAAGTGGCTGCAGGGCAGAGCCCCACTCCCAGTGCTGCCATGCCCACATCCTGCACTTCCCCACCCTGGCTAGCAAGCGGTGGAAGGGCAGAGTCCCCACTCCCATTGCTGATGTGGGCACAGCAGTGCTGGGAGCAGGGGCTATGCAGGGGCTATGCCCTGCTGCTGCCCGGAGAGAGCCACGCCTGCAACACCCCCCCCCCCCCCCCCGCGCCAGCTGGGCAAGTGGCATAGCCCCTGTGGCTCCCCCGACTGGGGCAGAATCAGGCACAGCTGGGGGAGCCACGGAAGAAGCCCCCACAGCTGCCTTGCCTGGCCCCAGCCTCCACCCAGCCCAGCCTCCCAGCACTTAAAAAGAAAAGCCCCACATTCACTGGCTGCAGGAGTGGCAATTGGGGCCTCTGGGCACTCATGGAAGAACGCCCATGTGCAGCGCAGGGCAGTGAGGATCACCCCCCCGCTTGGCACTCACACGGCAGCTTGGCAGGACACTGCACACTGTCTGAGAGCTGGGGCAGCTCCAGCAGTCAGCCAAAGCCCAGCAGCACTCAACCCCAGCGGCCCCAGCTCCCAGGCAGCATGCAGAGCCCTGCCAAGCCATGCCACACCCATGCCATGGGGCAGCTGCTGCTCAGGTGCCAAGCAGAGGGGGGGCCATCCCCTCTGCCCCCCACTTCCCACTCTGCATGGGGGGGGGCTCTACCATGAGCACCCAGAGGCTCCAATGGCCACTCCTAAATCCAGTGAGTGTGGGGCTTTTTTTTTTTTTTTTTTTTTAAAGTGCTGGAACTAGGCTGGGGATGAGTGGGTAATGGGGCCAGACAGGGCTTCTCCCATGGCTCCCCCTGCCCAGGGAGAGGCAGGCACAGCTGGAGGAGCCACAGGAGAACCTGCAAGTGCCCAGCTGTGCCTGCCTCTCCCCGGCCGATCCGAATCACTGAATCTCTCCAAATCAGCGCCATATCTTCTGAAGCTGATTCAGCTGAATCGGTTCAGGACAGTGATCTGAATCTCTGAATCGAATCACTGTCCTCCGAATCAGCCGAATCTGAATTGAATGCTTCCCTATTCACACAGACCTACTGTCTGTTAGCTGCTCCTGGTAACAAAGCTCCTATCTTACAACCCTGCAGACTGTTTTCAATCCATTCCAATTAAATTATATTTGTTTCTGCTTCAATTTTAAATGCAATAATACCTCCCTACTCCCCTGACAAAGCTTCTAGTATATTTTAACTGGAGAAAACTATGTGATGTTTTATATGTGATGATGCACCTCACCATGTGCACCCCCCTTTTCAAAATCCTAGATCCACCCATTTTGCCAAGGTTATGTTCTACTTTGCCTACAGTTAATGTCACCCTGTCAAAGTCTGGGATTTCTACATATCTAGATATTCTTTAATAAGGATGCATCTAAACTAGTGGTTGTCAAACTTTTTGGAATCAAGGCACCCCTCATTGGACTTGAAGCACCCTCCCTGACTTTTGTGAATTGAAAGGCACCCGATTTAAAAAACTAATATATATATTTTACAATACCCACTCCTTGCAGAGGGGCTGGACAGCAGGGGTGGAGGATTGGCCAGGCAGGAACAAGCCTGAAGCTGCACTTATATGGTTAGCTTATTGACCTATTTCCTCATAACTCATGGAGCCTTTCAAAAGGTCTGGCAGCAAATCAGGGCACCATGGCACCCTGGTTGAAAAATCACTGATCTAGACACAATGCAATACTTGTGAAGGATTGTTCCTCAGGCCTGGAAGCTGCTGTAAGGAAGAGGAGGAAAACAGCTAAAAAGAAATAACAAAGGAAACAGTAAGCTTGTCATACCTGTGGCAGTGCTGTCTGGGTGGTAGCGTATCAACAAGAACTGTCGGCTGATGTCATAGCCCACAGTGTTCTGCATACTGGGGACCTCTGCAAGGAGATGCATGTGTGACATCAGTGTACTTACGATAGTTATGGACTCGACCAGCTACCTTGTGCCCATTAAAGTGTCAAGGGAAGATATGTTCAAATGGGGATCAAAGGTCCTTCAAATTATTTCAAATTGCAGAGAAGTGAGCATGGGTGGAAGCAGGCATCTTTCAAAAGCTGCATGATCTTCTGTCCCTTCTATCAGGCCAAAAGAGGGAAGAGGCCTCATACAGCCACTGTATTAAAATTTGATGGGAAATCCTGGATCTACCGTGGTAAAGATGTAGGAAGCAGAATCTTTGCAGACTTTTGCTTGCAGGTGGGCAGTATGTCATATTTGCCCACACAATGCACCTTTCACAGATGAAATGAAACTTACAGCCCAAGAGGAGAATGAGGGAGAACAAAACAGCCCATGGTTATTTCTACTTAGCCAAGGGGAAATACCAGCTGCTCCACATGATTTCAGGTAACTAATTGAGGGTCTTTTATTAGGCTTCTGCCCCACAGAAAGGGGCAGAAGGTCTGAGGTCAACCCAGCCTGACAAATGAACCAATCTAGGGCATGTCTATGGCTGGGGAACCATGGTGCCACTTCATTAATTTGGCCAAGAAAAGATCCTTGGGCTCAGAGGCATATGAGGATTTTTGTTCATTATGAATATCACTGCTGCTACTGCAGCAACGGGCTGGATGGAAGCCCAAAGTGCCCCCATCTCTCTGTCAGGCTTGGTGACATGGGAGAGCTTTTGATAGCTTTCATTTCCCACTCCTGAGATGGGGTCCATGTGGCTTGAAAAAGAGAATGGAGAACAAATGGGACCTTCTGGGCAGCGTGTTATGAGTCTTCCTCTCTATACCTGATCCACAAGGAATGAGAGTCTGTTATAACTTCTTGCTCCTTCTCCCCACCCCCAACTGCAGACAGCCTGGCTATAGCTCCACTGACTTCTCCTTTTAACCATAGACTGCCGAATGGGGTGGCCCACCTGGGCCATGGCCCAACCAACTTTTAGCACATCAATTTAGCTAGCTATGCAGTTACAAAAATAGCTATACAGTTTCAACTGGATGACACTTTACTTTATGTCAGTGAGCAATATACATCAACCCTCATCAAGACAGAAACCGAGGTTGAGGAAGTAGAAGGATTGTGGGTTAGGCTACATGGGGGGCAAGGAGAAAGGGATTTGGTGGTAGGGGTCTGCTACAGACCCCCACACCAAGGGGAAGAAATAGATGCGGGGCTCCTGAGGCAACTCTCGGAGACCATAAAAGCTAAAGAGGCGGTAGTCATGGGGGACCTAAACTACCCAGACATCTGCTGGGAGACGCAGACAGCAAAGTCCCATCGCTCACGCAGGTTTCTAACCTGTGTACAGGACCTCCACCTGACACAGGAGGTGCATGGTCCCACTAGGGGGAATGTCATACTGGATCTGGTATTGGCAACGGGAGATGACATGATAGGGGACCTCCAGATCGGTAGCCATTTGGGAGACAGTGATCACCTTATGATAGAATTCAACATAAGACGGCGAGTGGGTAAGGTAACTAGTAGGGTGAAAGTGCTAGACTTTAGGAAAGCTGATCTCATTGCACTCAGGCGATTAGTCAAGGAAGCACTGCAGAGTAGGAGTTTTGAAGGGATGGGAGCCCAAGAAGGGTGGCTGTGCCTAAAGGAAACGATCCTTCGGGCACAAAGCAAGACGATCCCCGAGCGAGGCAAAAGAGGGAAAGGGGCCAGGAGGCTTCCATGGCTGACCAGAGAAATCCAGGGCAGCCTAAGGGCCAAAAGGGGAGCACATAAAAAGTGGAAACAGGGTGAGATCACTAAAGATGAATATACCTCCTCTGCTCGTGCTTGTAGGGAGGCAGTTAGGCGGGCCAAAGCTACCATGGAGCTGAGGATGGCAACCCAAGTAAAGGACAACAAGAAATTGTTTTTTAGATATATTGGGAGTAAAAGGAAGGCCCAGGGAGGAATAGGACCGCTGCTAAATGGGCAGAAACAATTGGTGACAGATAGGGGGGACAAGGCTGAACTCCTCAACGAGTTCTTTGCCTCAGTGTTCCTAAGCAAGGGGCGCGACAAGTCTCTCACTGGGGTTGTAGAGAGGCAGCAGCAAGGCGCCAGACTTCCATACGTAGACCCTGAGGTGGTGCAGAGTCACTTGGAAGAACTGGATGCCTTTAAGTCGGCAGGCCCGGATGGGCTCCATCCGAGGGTGCTGAAGCCACTGGCCGACATCATTGCAGAGCCACTGGCGGGAATATTCAAACGCTCGTGGCACACGGGCCAAGTCCCGGAGGACTGGAAAAGGGCTAACATGGTCCCCATTTTCAAAAAGGGGAGGAAGGAGGACCCGGGCAATTATAGGCTGGTCAGTCTCACCTCCATCCTTGGTAAAGTCTTTGAAAAAATTATCAAGGCTCACATTTGTGAGAGCCCAGCAGGGCAAATTATGCTGAGGGGAAACCAGCATGGGTTTGTGGCGAGCAGATCGTGCCTGACCAACCTAGTCTCTTTCTATGACCAGGTTACGAAACGCCTGGACACAGGAGGAGGGGTGGATGTCGTATACTTAGACTTCAGGAAGGCCTTCGATACGGTATCCCACCCCATACTGGTGAACAAGTTAAGAGGCTGTGATGTGGATGACTGCACGGTCCGGTGGGTGGCAAATTGGCTGGAGGGTCGCACCCAAAGAGTCGTGGTAGATGGGTCGGTCTCGACCTGGAAGGGTGTGGGCATTGGAGTCCCGCAGGGCTCGGTCCTTGGACCGATACTCTTTAATGTCTTCATCAGCGACTTGGACGAGGGAGTCAAATGTACTCTGTCCAAGTTTGCAGATGACACAAAGCTATGGGGAGAAGTGGACACGCCGGAGGGCAGGGAACAGCTGCAGGCAGACCTGGATAGGTTGGACAAGTGGGCAGAAAACAACAGGATGCAGTTCAACAAGGAGAAATGCAAAGTGCTGCACCTAGGGAGGAAAAATGTCCAGCACACCTACAGCCTAGGGAATGACCTGCTGGGTGGCACAGAGGTGGAAAGGGATCTCGGAGTCCTAGTGGACTCCAAGATGAACATGAGCCGGCAGTGTGACGAAGCCATCAGAAAAGCCAATGGCACTTTATCGTGCATCAGCAGATGCATGACGAATAGGTCCAGGGAGGTGATACTTCCCCTCTATAGGGCGCTGGTCAGACCGCAGTTGGAGTACTGCGTGCAATTCTGGACGCCACACTTCAAAAAGGATGCGGATAACCTGGAGAGGGTCCAGAGAAGGGCAACTTGTATGGTCAAGGGCCTGCAGACCAAGCCCTACGAGGAGAGACTAGAGAAACTGGACCTTTTCAGCCTCCGCAAGAGAAGGTTGAGAGGCGACCTTGTGGCTGCCTATAAGTTCATCACGGGGGCACAGAAGGGAATTGGTGAGTATTTATTCACCAAGGCACCCCTGGGGGTTACAAGAAACAATGGCCACAAGCTAGCAGAGAGCAGATTTAGATTGGACATTAGGAAGAACTTCTTCACAGTTCAAGTGGCCAAGGTCTGGAACGGACTCTCAAGGGAGGTGGTGCTCTCCCCTACCCTGGGGGTCTTCAAGAGGAGGTTAGACGAGTATCTAGCTGGGGTCATCTAGACCCAGCACTCTTTCCTGCTTATGCAGGGGGTCGGACTCGATGATCTATTGAGGTCCCTTCCGACCCTAACATCTATGAATCTATGACAATTGTGCATTTGTGGGTTATATAAATTAATGTGCTAAAAGCTGGTTGGGCCATGGCCCGGGTGGCCCACCCCATCCTGTGGCCTAGGCTTTTAAGCTTAGTTTAGGGCTGCACACTGTACAAGCTGGGGCTTCATTAGCACAAGCCACAGGCCCCTAGACTAGATCCCTTCAGCACTGCACACATGGGCACTACAGTTCCCTCCCTCCCCCTGCACTGATGCACCATGCCGTTGGCTTCCCTGGTGTTGTGGGCTGTGCCACCCCACTCTCTGGGGTGGGAGGAGAAAGTGAAAGTTCATGGCTGGGGGGGAGCCTACAGACCCTAAATGCAGCAGCAGCTACAAAAATAAGAGGGCAGGGGCTGGGTAGGAGCCCAGGGGCTGCACATTTCCCCGTTGTGGGACACCAGTTTGACAGTCATGGCTTAAGTCAATCACCAGCATCTGCCAAGATTGAGGCTATAGTTTTATCATTTCATAGCTGGTAGGGTCGGAGGGGACCTGAGCCGATCATCAAGTCCGACCCCCTGCCATGGGCAGAAAAGAATGCTGGGATCAAACGGCGAGGTGTTCATCCAGCCTCCTCTTAAAGACCCCCAGGGTAGGAGCCAGCACCACTTTGCTTGGAAGTTGGTTCCAGATCCTAGCCGCCCTGACAGTGAAGTAGCGCCTCCTGATATCTAGCCTGAATCTACCCTCTGCCAGCTTGTGACCGTTATTTCTTGTCACTCCTGGTAGCGCTCAGGGGAACAGGGACTCCCTCAATGCCTGCTGGTCCCCCCTGACTAGTTTGTGAATGGCCACTAGATCCCCCCTCACCCTTCTCTTGTGGAGGCTGAACAGGTTCAGGTCCTGTAGCCTCTCCTCGTAAGTCCTGCCCAGCTGACCCCTGGTCATGCGAGTAGCCCTCCTCTGGACCCTCTCCATGTTGTCCACATCCCTCCTGAAGTGCGGCGTCCAGAACTGGACACAGTACTCCAACTGCGGCCTGACCAGTGTCACACAGAGGGGGAGGATCACCTCCTTGGACCTACTTGAGATGCATCTGCGGATGCATGACAAGGTACGGTTGGCCTTCCTGACCACTTCCCCACACTGTTGGCCCACATTCATTTTGGCGTCAATAATGACTCCAAGATCCTTTTCTGCCTCTGCACTGACAAGAAGGAAACTCCCCAGCCTGTAGGTATGCTGCTGGTTCTTCCCCCCTAGGTGCAGTTCCTTGCACTTGTCAGTGTTGAAACCCGTCCTGTTCTCATCTGCCTAACCCTGTAACCTGTCTAGGTCTGATTGCAGCCTATTCCTCCCTTCTAGCATGCCCACTTCTCCCCACATCTTAGTGTCATCTGTGAATTTGAACAGGGTGCTTTTTACTCCCTCGTTCAAGCCGCTGATGAAGATGTTGAACGGTGCAGGTCCGAGGACCGAGCCCTGGGGGACCCCACTACCTACATCCCTCCAGGTCGAAAATGACTCGTCCACCACTACTCTCTGGGTGCGGCCCTCCAGCCAACTAGTGACCCATTTGACTGTATAGGTGTTGACGCCACAGTCTCCTAGTTTTTTAATAAGAATGGGGTGAGAGACAGTGTCAAAGGCCTTCCTGAAGTCCAGAAAGACTACATCCACTGCTACACCTGCATCTAAGGATTTTGTGACCTGGTCATAGAAGGCCACCAGGTTGGTTTGACAGGACCTGCCTCTAATGAACCCATGTTGGTTGCCCCTAAGCGTAATCTCTATTACACAGGCAAGAGCAATACAGGAACTGAAAGGGGAAGGCAGAAACATTGCTCACATGCCTGATGTGCATTTCAGATAGGGGAGGAAGAAACCCACAACAAATCCTGCAGAACAAAATAGTGACCACATAGCATCTGCACATGGGTAAGCAGGTACCTTGAAACACTCAGCCCAGAAGGCATGAGTTACTGGGAATCTGTACTTGAAAGCAGGAGCATCTGAGGAAGATCCAGCTTTCCAGCAATGACACTTACGTTGTGGCAGGTGGCAGGGCTGAGTGTTGCAGTTTTCCAGCCTGGCTGGTACCTGTGGCTGAATGGCCTGGCATGCCTCGGGGCTGTAGAGTCTGGACTCCCCATCAGCACAGATGACCTGGCGTGTTCGGAAGCCTGAGCCACAGCTTTTTGAACACTTGAAGGCAAAAATGAGGAAAGTGAGTTGGAAGCAGACAGAACCAAGAACCTGAGATGCTGAACACCAATGTGGTTAGCTGCTGGCCAAGCAAAACCAATAGCAACTTACTGCAGGGCTGAACATGGACTGGAGCAACTCCAGTTTCACTGCAACCCACCCATCCTGCTGGGCTCGGTCCTACAGTCCCTCTTTCCTAGGGGCCGCACAACTGCTTACTATGGAGCAACCAGGTTCAGTGGTCCCAGTGAGTGTATCTGACTGAAGCTGCCACCCTTCCTCAGAAGAAGGCAGGGGTGGCAGAGTGAGATGGGGAGCAGCCTAGAACAGAGACAAGGAGGCTGGGATATGGGGTATAAATATTCATATAACACATCTCCCCAAGCTAAAGTTCAGCAGCCTCAGAGAGTCCATTTATTTAGCTATAGAATGTAATGTTCAAAAGATGGGACAAAAATAAAGGGAACAGCTCAGCCCTGGTTCTGTTGAAAATCTAGGCACCACACAGAACAGTGGGCAAGAGTCCCAGCCAAAAGAGAGCAGGAAATGTGCTCAGCATGTGTCAACCCAGTACAGGCTAACTCAGTTTTGTCCCTTCGGTGCTGGCTGTTTCAGTGCTGATCCTGACCTCAAATCAAATTAAACAAAGTTTGATCCTATCCACAAGAACAAGCCAAACTCTGCTTACACTGAACCCTGAACCACTTCAGGAACATACTTTAAACCAATTCACCAAAGCAGGACTTCCAATTCAGTAGAGATGGGGCCAAAGCCATACTCTGCTGGTAGCATCTGAATGACAGCAATGGATTGACAGCAATGTCCCAAAGTGATGGGAATTAGCAACAAGAGTGGACTGCCTCTGTGCATTGGCTACATGTTGCTACAGTCACTGAAGCTATAATCCCCTGCAAAAAGGCTTATTTTTGTAGCAGGCATAAGCAAAGCAGGCAGAAGATTAACTGCAGCTTTACTAGCCCAGATTGCACTGTGACTGAATGCCTGGGAGCTGCTAATAAAGCAGTATGTGCTCCCAGCCCTCAGCCACTGAAGCCTGGGCCAATCCGATCAAAATGTGACGTGGGAGGTGCAGTGTGACTCAATCAACGAAGTGAGAACCATCAGCACATGACACTTACCAGGCCCCAGTCTCCAACATGCCAACCAATTTCCTGGAGGCATCTCTCCCTGAGGCAGGGCTGGGTATCCACTGGCTTAGACTCTTGCAGGCAAGCAACGTCTAAAGTCTGAGCACCCTGCTCTGATCTGCAGACAACACTCCGGGTTTGAATGCCTTCACCACAGGTCATGGAGCACTGCAAGAAGGGTCCCGACTGTTACAGAGAATGCATGTAGGTACCGTCTATGTTTAAGTTTCCTGGGATAGACTGCCCAGCTTCAAAGAGGCTTTCCGCTTTGAAAATACATAGCACAAAAAACCGTCATAGAATCAGAAAATACATATGTTAAGGGGGTGTCATACCATGTTTTTTCACATACAACACACACCTTTTCCCCAAAAAACAGCTGCTGGAAATTGGAGCGAGCATTATATTCGAGAAGTATGGTAAGAGCAGGTTCTGGGTGAAGCCGAAAGTAAAATTTGCAGCCATCCAGAGGGAGCAGACAATGAGCAGGCTTTCCTTCCTAGCTGCTGCTACTCAGGTACTTACTACAGGGAAAGAGGTTTTTTTTAATTCATTCTGCCTTTGAAAAACAAGGTCATCTAGGATATTTCAGGTCATTTTATATTCAAGAAATTATGGTATGAATTAGGCTACATAAGAGGCAATGTAGTTTGATAGTAAAGATGTTGCCATAAAGCTTGGGAGATCCATGCTCTACTTCATTCTCTGCCAATAGCTTGCTGGGGTGATTTTTGAGCAAATCTTTTCAAGTATCTGCCTCTGCTTCCTTCCCAGGGGTAATGATACAGACCTTTGTTAGGTGCTTTAAGAACTACAGATGAAAAGTGATGTATAGGACCTGCTAAATGACACTGGCTCCTGATAGAAATCAGCAAAAGGTGAAGGCTGGAGGGGCAGAAAAGTGGTTAGATACTGGTGTTGCCAAGATCCCTAGCTTAATGACCTTGTCCCTCTCAAAAGGACTCAGAGGAAGCCTTCACACTGTTGGGCTGAGATGCACCTTCTCTGCTGGAAGTTACATTTTATTTGTGCTTAAACATTTTCAGTGTCACATCCCCCCTGCTACTTTAATGCCATGTTCCTCTGTTCCTTTCACAGTCATGCTGCCTGGCACCCAGACAATTTCTCCATTAGTGACTGGTGTCTCTCAGTATAGGACTACTGCAGCCTGGCACGTTCACTTTTAAATCGGTGTAGATGAGCTCCTTGGATGGAGTTTCAGACATTCATTTGTCGGAGAGCAACCATTTTGCCCACAGTTCCTTTTATCTCTAGGAAACCAGGATGCAGCTGCCTTTGGGAATGTCAGCTTTCTTGCTCCATGAATTGATTTGTACACAATACAATATGGCTTCTTCCACTGGTGCCCATGCACTCTCAGGGCTGCCACTCATTCTGGAACCTATAGCATAAGTGCAGTGTTCATGTCTTTCCTGCATCTTCAAAGGCAAAGGCAGTGTCCTGAGCCTACTTCAGGTGTTGCAAAGTCATGGTATTATGCAGCTCTGTCCAATGCCATTATGTTGCAGTATTTCAGACAACAAGAGTCATAATAGTGTGATGCAGCTGTTTCCAGGATTTAATGTGACCCTGGAAGTACATTTTAGCCTTTGGGGGTAGATTAAATCAGTAGAGACTAACCTTTTGGTTAGACAGATGTGCCACAAATTAGCCCTGCAACCTCCCCAAGTGCCACTCTGATTCCCTTCCTTTGCCAATCTGCTGTCCTGCTATCTGTTTCCTGCCCTGTGCTCTCTGTCTGAGCTGCTGCTCTGCTTCCTATTTGCCATTGTGCTGCCTGTCTCCTCCCTGATCTGCCACATGCTGCACACAGAAACTGCCCATGCCACTTGTAGCATGTGTGCTGCAGGATGGCCACCCCTTGACTGGGTCATACTTAATAGTAGAGGTGCACCGATACATCGATCTCATGCTGGATTGGCACCGATATAAGAAAAATTGAGAGCATCAGCAATCAGCTTTTTCTGGCTGATGTGGCCAATAATGTGGCCAATACATGCCCTGTGCATGTGGTCAGCCACAGTGCAACATGCAGGTGGCCAGGAGTGCAGCCCGGCAACATGGAGAGCAGCCAGGTCTGGCTGGCAAGTCTGTTGCAAGGGAAGGGGTGTGGAGGGGGCAGATCAAGGCCCCCACAATGAGGGAGGAGTGGGGCTGGGGCAAGCACTGTACACCCAGGGTATGGAGGTGGGGGGCAGCTCCCACCAGTGCATGCACCTCAGGAGGCCAATTGGTGGGGGGGGGGAGGGGGGAAGTGCCCCTGGAGTTGCATGCAGGGTGAGGGTGGGCTGCCACTGCAGGCTCAGGCTGGGGTGGTGCCAAACTTTTCCTGGCAGGGGATGGGGGAAGGGTTGGGCTGGGCTGCATTCGGGGCAGGCAGCAGTGGTGCTGGAAGGGGAGGCTTGGGAGGGCTATGGTGAATTTTGGGGTGGCTGCAGCCCCCCCGTGGCTCCCCTCCCAGCACCACCACTACCCACCCTGAGCACAGTCCAGCCCAGCCCCCTCTCCTCCCCTGCCAGGAAGACCCCGTTGCTGCCCCAGCCCCAGAGCACAGCCCTCACCCCACATGCAGATCTGGGGGCACACGCCCCCCCCATGCCTTCCTGGGGTGCATGCAGTGGTGGGAGCCGCCCCCACCCTGCACAAACCGCTCACGGCTCCATCCTGTGCCTCGCCCCAGTTGTGCAGTGTCTGCCCCTGCCCCACTCCCTTCCTCCATGGGGGCCTCAATCTGCTCCCCCCCACACCCCTTCCCCCACAACAGACTTACCAGCCAGACACTACTCTTCAAGCTGCCTGGTTATATGTCGGAATCAGATCAATATCAGCCGATATGGCTTGCTAAAAAAATCGGCCATCAGTATTGACCCAAAAAATCTATCAGTGCACCCCTACTCCATAGGCATCTTCCATCTTTATCTTTTGTGCTTCTGGGACTTAAATTGTATGCAGGGCTGCCTGTTGGACAAGTGTTTCAAACAGTGCCCCCTTACAGAAACACAAGGTACGAACAACCCTACTCAGTTCTCTGAATCAACTAGACCCTGCCCTCATAGGCAGCCTAATGCAAGACCACTGGAAATCAGGGATTGAGACACGATTGGCCCTCTGTTCATACCAGACACATGCTATAGGTCCCTCTCTCTGTACTCAGTCTACAGAGGACACAAGCCTGTCACAGAGGAAAAGAAACAGCCTGGCTTCTGAGCTTTGGCACCTCTTGCTTTTAGCTCCTGAGGTCCCTAGTTCAGTTGTTGGCCAAGATGGTGTGTGCTACCTAGAGAAATGCACCCAGCATGTAACCTCACCTCAGACCAGGGCCCTGTGCTCCATGTTGCACACTGCCGCACACTGCAGGACTGTATGGCCCGGGGGCGCTGTGTTAAAGCTGCACACTCCCCATCATCCACCACTTCCTCAAAGCTTCGTTCATCATGCGATGTGCAGTAAATTGAACGGGTCTGCAGGCCTCCTCCACAGGTGGCTGAGCAGGGTCCCCACTCCCCAGTTTTCCAGCTGCGGGTAACAGAAAAGCTGTCAGCAAACCAAAAGAACAAACAAGGAAAATCTAATAAGTAGGGCTTGCAGGATCACAGCTGGGGCACAGTGGGGCAGTGTTAGTGCTCTACTCCTAATTCAGTGTTACAGAAAAATCTACTTTTGTGCTGTCACACCAGTGATGGCAGGAAAGGAAGCCATCACAGGAACTGTCAAGTGGTCTGACATCACAAGGTTGCATTTTTTTGGTCTCTCTCCCAAAGAGAAAACAGTGATGGTGATAACTGATAATCTGCGAGTCAGGGAAGGCAGCTGTGGAAATGACTTCATGCAAGATGAATTTCTCTGCAGCAATCTGGGTGGAGCTGTCTGCCTTTACATTATCAGAGGTGGAAACTCAAAAGGCGCTGGAGCAAAGATATGGATGAGTTTAAACACAAGCAGCTGTGGCACAGAGTATTTAGGAAATGGGGCAGCCTGGTTTGTTCTTTGTAGGACAAATCCCTAACTTCAAAGAACTTGGTTCTCTGGCTGTGGAAAAACCTCTTCAAGTGTTACTGGAGCCTCAGCTTTTAATTAGTTCCAAAAAGAAATAAAAAGCAGTACTCTGTAGCCATAGACCTCCTTTTTAAATGTGGTATACAGAACTGAGCAATAGAAGAAAAACTACCAGCCAAACTGGCCATCTAACCAACTCCAGCCACAGGCAAAATTACCATATCAGCAAACCAACAGGTCATTCTGCCTCAAAACTCTATTATGCTCATTCTTGGGTGTGATCTATGGATCCCCTTCCTGGTGGTCAGGGGTGGCTGGTCACCTAGTGGGTTCTCTCTATTGCCAACAAATTAACTAAAATTAATACAAGAATGCCATCCAGATCTCTTAATGATTTTCCCCAATACAGCCCTCTGTATACCCTCCATCAGGAAGAAGCAGATCACATTTCTGCATGCAACTACAGGCACATCAATGGCAGCTCAAGGTCTGGATGGATCAAGCATGGATCTCTGATTCCTGGGATATTGGACTGAACATCACAACAACTATGTCATTTGTACTGTATGCAAGTCTGCCACTGTGCTGACAAGGGCCTGAGGTACCTAGAAGTGATGCTAGATCCTATCAATTTTCTTACCCATCCCCCAACAAAGAAAACAAAATTAAACATGGCTCAATAAAATGTACAGATTGTCCATAACAAAGAACGGTTTCCTTTGTGAGGGTTACAGGCATCTTTCAGAGGAGATGGTAACTTGCTTTCTTTAAAGGAGGCATTGACTGTCCTTACCCATAAGGGACCTAGTACTTCCCCAATGGCCTTCAGCAGAAAAGGCAGACATGGATCTAAGTCACAGATTGTGGTTGGAAGCTCAACCAACACCTCCAGCACCCCTGTGAGTATCACAAGCTGAAACTTGAAGAAGGCAAGACCTTGCATTTAATCCTTCCCCCCACCCCTCCCCACTGATATACTTATCTCCTACTACAGAAGCAGATAGTTCAGCCCAAATTTAAATAACAACTGAAAAATACTTAAAAGTTACCCTACAACAGGAATTAGCTTCCAACTAGAGGCCACCCAGTTAATCAGGCCAACCACTGAAAACAAGTTCATTGATCAACATTCTATGGCAGTGGGAGTGAAAAATGCATTTTCTCTCTCTTGTAAAGCCATAACATGAGGTTTTAAAAGGTCTTTACAATATTTAGTCAGTTTTTGCCTCTGACACTCAAAGATACCTTCTGCCTCACTTCATTCATCTCAGATCATCTGCAAGCCAAGGTAACCTGTGAAGGTGATGTCATGAAAGAAGATGCCCAAGGCCATGCTACTGACAGTAGAGGGCAACAAAAGGTGAAGTCTTTCTAAAATAATTAAGGTGGCAATGTTTTGTTCTTTTGTGTCTGAGTAATGATAGTGAACATCTGTGGTGTCACATTAATCACTACATTTGTTCACTATTATGCCAGCATTGGAGCCCATGACATGAGGAGGAGATCTCCTGAGGCTGCAGCAAAATCAGTCTGGAATTCTGATCCATTTTAAATAACCAAATCTACTGCATTTCTTTTTTCTTTGCTTTTTATCACCTTGATGAATTGAGCAAACTCTTCCAAAGCAGTCTGCCTTATCCAAGAGAGACAGTAACATCTATATCAGGACAGCATACCAAAAGATGCAAAGAACCCTCTATGGCAACCACATGGAGGAGAAAAGTTAGCAATAGCACTCATAGCTGCCTAAGCAAAGCTGCCCCGCCTTTTCCAGTAGTGAAGACCCTCCACCTTCAATTGTGGGGGTAAGAGTCAAAAGGAAAGCATCATCCTAGACCGTCACCAAGGATGAAAGCAACTGGGCTCAAGAGGCAGCTAGATTTGCTAGATTGAGAGAGAGCAGCTGAAACTGTGCTTTCTATAATCTCTCTCTCCTTTTTGTTACCTTTTCTTCCAAGAGCTCCAAATGTTTTTCCACACTCCCGGCAGATAGATGTAAGAAATCCTTTATATACAGAACATAGGATTTAAAGGACTTTAAGCACCATACAGAAATCTGGAACTACAGATTACCATGTACTTAGAAATACTCCCAGGCCTCTGACCACCCTCTATCTATTGGCATCCCAACAGACCTCCTCCAATCCCACTGGGCCTGCAGTGAGATGACCCACATAGGACCATGGTTGTCCCAAGCTAATAGATGTAGTAGCCAAGTTTGAGGCAATTGGAAAAAACCTGAAAGTCCCAGAGGAGAAAAAACTTCAGGGCTCAGTCCATTCAGAAAGGGCCAGGACAGCATGGCTGCAGTGATGACATACAGAGGGATGTGCCCAACTCCAACCCCAGTGCAGCTCCAGATGAAGCACACAACGAACACTTAAGTGAATCCTTCTTCTTACCCACACTTGAGCTATGATAATAACCTTAGTAACCTCAGGATGGGAAAGGGAGATCCCTTGTTCAGGACAATAACTTGGACATGTCAATTCCTTGTGTAGTTGGGAATTCATTCCCACATCCTTTGTAAAACATTCCAGAAGTGCTCAAGTGACTTGTCTGTTTAAGTCCCATGTTCAAAAGTCACTAAGGCTTCATTCCCCATTGCCCCCTGCTCTGCCAGTCACAGCTGAGGTATCACCTCCCCTTAGTACACTGGAAACCTGTTTCCAGTGTTTCATCTGAGAGCTCTAGACAGAGGTGGAAGTGGTGGAAGCTAAAGGGGAGCAGCACTCTTCTTTTTAACTCTCAAAACCCATAATAAAAAGGTGAAAGAGAGGCAAGAAGTCTCACCGCTTTGTCTGTGGACAGTTCTGATGACCACACGTCCGGTTATTGACTGGCTTTGGTTTATCCCTGCACATGTAGTCTGGATAAACTTCATTGTCTATGGTACAAAACACCAAGCGTGACTGGAAACCTAAAGGAAAAAAGCACCAGAGTATCCTGGTCAAGGCAGCTCATCCATAAAAGGGATTAAAATGCAATGACTTTGGCAATGGCCCATTTCTGGGGTAGAGTGGAGCCCTGACCTCACCTACAGATGCAGGTGAATGAAACACAGCCCAGTGCAAACCCAGGATTCTTGTAGCAGGCATGTTCCCCAATAGTGTCTGAGCCCACAAGAAAGCTGAGAGTGACCAACTGACCAACCAACAGTGCTAACCAAGAGGAATTTTCTTTTGATGGAAGTGGTCATGATCTGTGTTTGGAAGCTGTAGAACAAGATTCTAGTTTACCCTTGGCTCCTCAGGGCTGTACCATACCACACAGTTCATCTGGTAACCACTATGCTTGTTGTCTGCTGCATGTAACAACATAAGAAATCCCACAGTGGATCAGACCAATGGTTCATCTAGCCAGTATCCTGTCTACCACATGTGGACTTGTTACAATTGCAGCACTGTAGGTCAGACCCAGAAGGTTGGGTCTGCAGCAGGATGAAGGAAGACCAGCGCTTGGGGGAAAAACAGGCAATCCTGCATGCTTCTTACAGGATTATAGCGCTAGGAGAAAGCAACGTCAATTCCTACAGAGGCACCCTTTTACTTACATCACAGGCTAGAAAGGGCAGCAATGGCCACCAGCACAGAGAGGGTATGCAGAGGGCTCTAGACACACCGTCGAGCTGCTTTTCCTATAAAATCCACAGCTCTGCTGGTGAGTGAGTTTGTTAACTGAACATGGCATGCCTGCACAGGGACTCTGGCAGCTTCTCTGACTGGAAGGAATAAAGATCTTTTATGTCCCCAGATGGTAGCAGGCTCCATCACATGAGGCAGGACAGCAAGGGGGTGGGCCTGGAGAGGACATGCTTTGGGTGGTTTGAGAGGGTTACACAGTGAATAAAACAGCTAACACCAAACAAAGGAAAATGCAGGCATTCTGAGTGGAAAAAAATCTCTCAGGCTGGGAAACAGATTTGAGAAGTGAAGCTATGGAAGCTCCATCACTGAGGACATAGAAAACCAAGCCAGACCAGGCTCTGGAGAGCAGAGTAGTGAATAAGCCCACAAAGAACCCTGGACAGGTCTCCATTTCACAGAGCCTTCACAGCCTGCTTTAGAGGTCCATGGCCCTTCAGCTCCTGGTGGGACAGGCTCAGAAAGGGTCTGCAGAGCCCTCCTCAGACAACAGCATGTAGCATTTTCCCTTTTGAGTAGTACACAAGCATGGGTCACTGCCTACAGCAGGTGGTGGCATTTCTTCCCAAACCCTGTGCCCCTTACCTCCTCCACACACAGAGCTGCATTCACTCCAAGAGCCATAGCTCCAGCTGTAACCTGTGTTTTGTCCATACCAGGGCAGGTAGTACTCATACTGCACTCCTTGGTTTGTCTCCTGACTGATTAGCTGAGGAAAAAAAAAAGGGTCAAAGAAATGGAGTCAGAACATAAAGAACATTTCCTCCAGCCCTCTTGCCAATGCTTCCCTATCCTTAGCTAAGGATCCAAGGAAGGCAGATCCCCAGTCCCCTGTTCCCCTGCATTCAGGGATCACGTATTGTCTATGCCATGATTCCTCTCTGCCTTCCCCACCAGGTCTTGAGAGCTACCTCTTTCTCCCAGGGAGGGGAAAATATGCATCTTTTTCTGTCCTAAAGGATCCTAATGCACAGTGGTAACAAATAATTGCTCAACTTCACCTCCACCCCCCAATTCTGAACTAGATCTTCGTTCATGAGCTTCCTTTGGTCTCTTCTCAAGCTTCGTGACAGGGCAGAGGTAAGCCACAACCAGGTCGCCCCCTGCTCTGTCCTTTTTAGGCAACAGGACCAGAGGGCAACCAGAGGAGAAAAACAGTATGAGTTTGGCTTGACAGCTCCTCTGCATGCAGCTGGGGACCTCATCCTTCTTGGGGGCCCACAGATTATGAGAGAGACCCTTGCTGGAATCCCTGCTTACGTGGACTCAGCACAGTCATATCGGCTCTCTGTCACCCACTGAAATCATACTTCAGAGACCAAACATGTCGTCTCTGCAAATGACCATCTGCAGCACCAGTGGCATGGCAACATCAGCCAAGGGTAAACACAGCTACTTACCTCAATGACTAAGGGTTCAGTGGTGGGGCCCCTGGCATAGAGGAGCTCAGGGGCCAGGTCTCCCTCAGAGCCTCGATCGTAATGCACAACTGTGCTGGCAATGTGCAGTGCTCGGCTGAAGTCAATCGTCCAGTGCCCATTCAGATAGTATTTGCCCTGTGCATTCTTGATGGCTGGACAAACCCAAGGGACACAGAACAGGAGGTGGGGAATGGATGGCTTGGAAAGTCCCATTACCTCCTCCACACAACATGCTGGTGGCATTCCAACCAGATGCCACCTGTGATATGGCTTAACTGTTCTTTTTTCTTATTATTTGCTAGGGCATTAGCAACCCACACAGCTCCTTGGCTCCATCACTTAAAACCCAGCTTCTTTGCAGAAATGTCACAACCTTCCTAAGAATGACTGTTGGGCTGACATGCAAGTCCCATTCATCTAACAGACTGGCTCAGTAGTCAAACAGAATCACCCAGGCTCATGCACAAGACATAAGACTAAGTCCTGAACTTGGAGACATGGAAAAGCAGGCACCTGCATGCCAGAGAGATAGAGAAAGACCTCCTCATGTTATAGCCCAATAGACTGACTACTGTTTGAACCTGCATCACCCACTTCCCAGCACAGTGCTCCAAAACCAAGCCACAGGTTAGGCATCATCCAGACCCTTCTCCAGCTCTTTTTTTTTTTAAGTTGGCCCACTGAGCAGGAAAGAGAAGGTGATAGATACGGCCAGGAGGAATTAAACAAGCCAGAGGGTGCACAGGTCAGCAAGGGGGATGCTGCCCTGGATGGGAGAAAATATTGGGGTCTATTGGCCATGGGCCATGCTCCTGTGGGGCACAAACTTTCCCAGGGCTGCTTATACACTCATCCAAAGAACATTAAATGCAAAGTATACTGGGTCAGTAGCCTAATGGTTAGAGCACTATGCAGAGAAGCAAGAGATGTAGGTTCAAACCCTGCATCATGATACCTAGAAATTGGGTCTCCTGCTCCCTAGGCAAGTGCCCTAACCACTAGGTTACTGGCCTAAAACACAGGAGGGCTCCCTTTGCCACTCCCACTTGTGGTAGGGTGAAATTGAATCCCAAACTGTGAGCAAGTGTCAAAAATGGCAGCTATTCACATGCCATTTAGGCACCTGAAGCAAAATAGCCCTAATTCTCTAAGGGTATTCACTAGCCAAGCTAGGATTCACATCCCAAGTCTGTGCCCAGATCTTTCTCCTGCAAGAAAGCATAGCCAAGCCCTCAACTCAAACACCCCTGACCTTGGGTGCAAGTGAAAATCAGATTGGATTTTTGTGACTTGAGTCCAAGCTGGTGTTGCAGTACTGAACTCACAATGATGTTCGTCTTACCCAGAAAGTTCCTGGTAGGTTCAACTTCCTTAATGCGGATACTCGTGGCTCCCACAGGGATGATGAAGATTTGATTGTAACCTGGAGGAAATTAAAGGGCTTGTGAATAAATTCAATTTATTGGGAGGAAAAACACTGATCAAGGATGGGGGAGATCATCCCTCTGGGCAACAAACAGATGCTCCCAGTGTCACCACTGGCTGAATGAACCAATTCTGAGATGGTGACTGTCTCATCCAGCTGTTAGAGTTTCATTTATTTTGGGACAGCATCACACAGATCTCTTTGTAGACTGGTCCGTTGAGTTCATGAATACAGTGCACCCATGAGCAGTCATATCTGACAGCCAAACCCTGGGAACAATACAGTCAGCGGTTGGCCCAGGTTTCCTTCAGAGACCTTGATAGAGCTTACCACCTTGACCATTTAAAATGCACCAGATAAAAGATTCAGCTCACTGCAATCATTATTCTGAAATAATTCAGAGCCAGACAAAAGCAGGAGGCTAAGGTTCCTGTCCTGACCAGTCTCCCACCACTTTAGGATGGTAGTATAGATAGTTAACATGGCTTCTTTGAAAAGTGCAGCGCCAAGAGACAGCCCCTTAAGGACAGTTCAACAAAGCCTCTGCTGTTGTGAAGGCCCACGGCACAAACTAAGAGCTGTGAAAGATGGGATGGAGATAGAGGTGCACAGACTTGCAGTGAGGCCCTCCAGATAAAGACCACCATGAGGTGATCAGTACACTTTCCAGTTCTAGAGCAGCAAAACGGCATCATACTGTGTGGGTGATCTGGGTGAGCATACAGAGCCCTAATCACACCAATAAAGCAAATCAATCTCTCCACCAATTTCCACAAAGGGTCAGGGCAATTCTAGGCTTTATTTTATTGAACCAGCCTAGAAAATCTAACTACTGTACCTTTGGGGAGGTTAGGCACATCAAAAGTGCCCTTCACTTCATAGCAGGCCCTGCCATCCCCTCCACACTGCAGGCACTTGTCCTCCTTCTTGGCAGAATCCAGCATGTTATCACAGCCAACTGCCTGTCAGAGCACAGTTAACAGTTTAAAATAAAATGAGGAGCAGTAGAGAAGGAGGATGTCTGTCGGGAAGAAGGGTGCTGATGGTTAACTGCTCCTCAGAGATGTGGGATGTATCCTGGCACAGCTGATCTACTTCCCTGGACCACACGGACATCACCCATTATGCTGCAGGTATGGACCCTTGCTGGGGGAGGGTATTCCTTGGGCACATGTGTCACACTGCTGCACCCCAAGTTGGGGCCGAATTCTGCAAATGGGGGAAGCCCAGGCTCCCCATATTCAGAGGCATCCTAGGAATCCCCCAGCAGGCACACCCTGAGGCAGGGCACAGCAGCACAATGTGTGCCCAGGAATTTTTGGGGCACACTTTTGCAAATGGCAGGCACTCCGGGGGCTTCTGGGACCAAATCCTTCATGCCCCAGGAATGGGAGTTCCCAGGGCATGAATGATCAGGCCTCTGAATCCTCAGGAGTGCCTGCCTGGGATGGCAGGAGATCACAGGTAGCTCTGGGCTGCCCATGCTCTCCCATCATTTTGACATTTGTGGTGTGACAAGGGGGCATGGATGTCTATTTGCTCGGCCTTTGTGCCACCACAGAGATGTTTATGGTGGCACAAAAGCAATGTCTGCTTTCTGCCAAGATGCAAAGGGATAGTGGCACATGCTGCATACACTCTTCCTTCAACACCACAGGAACTGAGCAATTTGGCTATGTTGTAGATTAACAAGGGCATTGCTAGGGAGACGTAGAAGAGGACAAAGGGAAACATTAGGAAAACTGACAGACACACCTCCCTCCTTCATGGGATAGGACAGAGATGGGTGGATCACTCACTTGGCAGACTCCCTGGACACAGACATCTTGTTTGCCTGGTTCACAGGGCGTCCCGTCAACCACTGCTGCCTTGTGCCGGTAGTAGAAGTTCTCTCCCTTGGGAATGCAGTTTAACTCGCATTTACTGGGGGCTGGCAGAAAAGAAGCCACAGCACATGTTACATGGCATCAGTAATACCTTACAGATACAAGAAGAGCCTGACCCCTGAATGTAATCAGATCTTAAGTGTATAATATCAATATTAATGAGTACTTTATGCAGAGTATATTCTTGGAGTGCAAATGTTGACAAAAAAAAAACATTAAGAACCACCTATCTCCACAATCAAGGAGTAAAATTCTTCTGCATGGCTTTAAAAAAAGCCCTCAGAACAGGTCAAGTGATTATGGAAAGCAATATGTCAAGTGACTAGAGCAAGTTGCTTGGAGTCAGAATCTTTGGTTTCTGTTCCTACCTCTAGAAACAGGTCATAGAGTCACCTTAGAAAAATCACACATGCAGATTTTCTGAGGTGCACTTCATTTTTGAGTGACACAACCCGAGACACCTTTTATCGGATGTTCAAAGGGGCTGAAGAATTGTTGTTCCTTGGAACTTCTGTGCCTCACTGCAACCCATTCCAGTCACCCTGTGTAACAGCATGGGAAGAGGAACCGCTCCAACCAATCCAGAAAAGAATCCCTCTGGATCACAATCTCTATACCTAGGACTCCTTTCATAGAGATGTTATACTTTTGTGATTTTCTTTCTAGACAGAGGCCCCTGCACCTTTTCCACCTAGGGAACCATTGTTTTAAGTCGCAAGCTAATACCCCAATACCTATTGTGAAAAGGTACAGAACAAGATTAAAGCCCTGCATCTGTTACCTCCATAATAAGGAAGCCATTTGTATCTCTTTCCTTGGAATTCCACCCCATCAAACTCAGCACACTGCTCTGCTCGGAAATCCCGGGAGTCCTCAGGGCAGCTCTGCGGGGGAAAAGAGAAAAGTACAGCCATCTGATACGCAGAACTCCCAGAGGGAGGAGAAGTTAAGATGACCATCTGACTGAGGAGTGCTCCTCCCAGCTCCTTTATGAAGCCTGAAAAAGTCACTCCTGAGCACAGCTCTGCTGTGGGACAGACAGCACATGACTGTGTCACCAGGTGAGCCTAACTTCATCCTTGTCTTACGGCAGAGAGTTAGAGACTTCTTCCCAGACAGAAGTTATCTAGATACCATCAACCTATAACCAGGAACATCAAACTCTGAGTGTTTCCCAAGTCTGTAATGGGCGCAATGTCCACAGAATAATCTAGATTTATCTGAGAGTCATTGGAATCAGATTTAGGGGCCTAAATCTTTTCCTTATGCTATCCTAGAGCTTCTTGGCAAAAATCCTTGTCTTGGACTCAGCAACCTAAGAGAGACTCCAGATCAATACTGTTCACGAATTATATCAGTAGAAGACTCCTCTGTGTGGAACTCCAGAGACACTGAACATAACTGGGGTCCTCAAGGAGGGGAAGCAATGGGGAAGAGATGGAAAAAGTATACTGGATACCATACCTGAATGTTGCATGAGCGATAGCTTGCTGATGGTCCAACACAACTGGACCCACCATCTGTCCTGAAAGACAGAGATAGAACATGAAATATTTATAAAGAGGAGCCTGTAAATAACATCCTCAATGACTTTCTTATTAAGAATCTCCTAGGGTGCATTGTGAATGTGAAAGCATAAGCAGCACTTTACAAGCTGCCATGAGTACTAAGACATTTCCTTGCCCTTATTGAGCTGACAGCCTCAGATATCATATTTCTGCCCTATGAGTCTGGTATCTCTCCATGCACTCTCCAGCCATGATCACAGGTGAAGATAGCATATTACCTCACTGTTTACACTTATATGACTGGGAAAAGTAAGACGTGCCAAAGAAAAGGTGGCAACTGTCTTCTCTGTCTCTGCTACTGACTTTCTCCAAAAAGGGCAGGGAGAGGCACCTGGCTCAGTACCAGACAGGGAGAAGTGAGGTTTCAAAGATCAACTGTTCCCCTCCTGCTGATCTCTCTGCTCATCTTAGCACTCCCACCAAGAAAGCAGGAATGGCCTCCCAGAGTACCCAGTGAGCACAGAGAGAAGAAACATGAGACAAAAGGACACCCAAGAGGGTGGAAGCTGGAATCTTGTGGCTTCTGGCAGCAAGCAGAGATCTTCATCTCCACCTGCAGTGGTTCATCTGGAGAACAGATACGCAGCCCTAGCAGCAGAGAGGGAGGAGCATGTTCCATTGGTGGAGGAAGATACCCAGGCCTCACCCAGGTGGGTAGGATCGAGACAACCACCACCAAGAAGAAGCAACAGGTGATTGTGGTTGGAGACTCCCTTCTGTGGGGGACAGAGGGAGCCATCTGCCGGCCTGGGCTGTTGTCTCGGGAGGTCTGCTGCTTGCCCAGAGTCTGGATCCAAGATGTCACAGATGGATTACCATAGCTCAGTCGGCTCTCTGACTACTATCCCATGCTGCTCATCCATGTGGGCACCAACGATACTGCCAGAAGAGACCCTGAGTGTATCAAAAGTGATTACAGGGCTTGGGGTGCAAGGGTGAGGAGGTCTGGGGCTCAGGTTGTGCTCTCATCAATCCTCCTGGTCAAGAGAAAGGGCCCGGGCAGGAGCAGGTGCATCCTGCAGATCAATACCTGGTTGTGCAGGTGGTACTGCCAGCAGGAATTTGGCTTTTTTGACCATGTGATGTTGTTCCAAGAAGGATTGCTGGGAAGAGATGGGATCCACCTGACGAAGAGAGGGAAGAGCATCTTCACAGACAGGCTCACTAACCTAGCGAGGAGGTCTTTAAGCTAGGTTCGCCAGGAGATGGAGACCAAAGCCCTGAGGTAGGTGGGGAAGTGGAAGACCTGGAGGAAAAGCAAGCAGGGAGGGGCAACAGGGGAGGTGCTCTCATACCTCCTGAGAAATCAGGGCAATCAACTAGTTACCTCAGGTGCCTGTACACAAAAGCACGGAGCCTGGGAAACAAGCAGGAAGAATTGGAAGTCCTCGCACAATCACGAAGCTAAGACATGATTGAAATAACAGAGACTTAGTGGGAGCTCACATGACTGGAGCATGGTCATGGATAGGTACAAACTGTTCAGGAAGGATAGGCAAGGAAGAAGAGGAAAAGGAGTTGAACTTTGTGTAAAAGATCCATACGATTGCTCAGAGCTACAGTATGGAACTGGAGATAGGCCTGTTGATAGTCTCTAGGTTAAGGTTAGAAGGGACAACAACAAGGGTGATGTCCTGGCAGGGGTCTGCTATAGACTACCAGAACAGGAGGAAGTGGTGGATAAAGCTTTTTTCAAACAGCTAGCAGACATTTCCTGATCACAGGCCCTGGTTCTCATGAGGGACTTCAAATCACCTTGACATCTGTGGGAGGACAATACAGCAATGTGCAGGCAATCCCAGAAGTTTTTGGAGAGTACTGGGGACTAGAGCTGTGTCAAATTTCAGCAGCTGTTTTGTTCTGGAGGTGTTTCAGCCCATTTCAGTGCCCAAAACACCAAATCCAAAATGAAACGGAAGACTCTGAAGCATCTCCAAAACAAAATGAAACCATCTGAAACTTTTTGGAAATGTTTTAGATGTTTTGGAGGCACTCCCCCAGGAATAATCCGGCACAGTCTCGCAGCCCTCCTTTTAAAGTGCTGGGAGGCTGGGGCTGGGCGGGAGATGGGGCCAGGTAGGGCAGCCGTAAGGGCTTGTCCTGCTATTCACCCCACCCAGAAAGAGGCAGGCACAGCAGGAGGAGCTGTGGGAGAAGCCCCCATGGCTGCCCCAGCCCAGGTAACAAGAAGAGTTTCTACAAGTGTGTTGGTAGCAAGAGGAGGATCAAGGAAAGTGTGGGTCCCTTACTGAATGGGGAAGGCAACCTTATGACAGAGGATGCAGAAAAGGCTGAAGTGCTCAATGCCTTTTTTGCCTCCGTCTTCACAGGCAAGGTCAACTCTCAGACTACTGCACAGGGTGGCACAGTTTGGAGAGGAGGTGAGCACCCAACAGTGGTGAAAGAATAGGTTAGGGACTACTTAGAAAAGCATGATGTATACAAGTCTATGGGGTCAGATGGGATGCACCTGAGGGTGCTGAGGGAGTTGGCTGATGTCATTGCAGAGCCATTGGCCATCATCTTTGAAAACTCATGGCTATCAGGAGAGCTCCCAGGTGATTGGAAAAGGGCAAACATAGTGCCCATATATAAGAAAGGGAAAAATTAGGATCCAGGAAACTACAGACTAGTCAGCCTCACCTCAGTCCCTGGAAAAATCATGGAGCAGATCCTCAAGAAATCCATTTTTAAGCACTTGGAAGAGAAAAGGGTGATTAGGAACAGTCAGCATGGATTCACCAAGGGCAAGTCATGCCTGACCAACCTGATTGCCTTCTATGATGAGGTGCCTGGTTCTGTGGATGTGGGAAAGACAAATGGATGTGGTATAGCTTAATTTTAGCAAGGCTTTTGATACGATCTCCCACAACATTCTCACAGGCAAGCTAAGGAAGTATGGGCTGGATGAATGGACTGTAACGTGGATAGAAAACTGACTGGAGCATCAGGCTCAGAGAGTAGTAATCAATGGCTTAATGTCTAGCTGGCAGCTGATATTAAGTGGCGTGCCCCAGGGGTCAGTCCTGGGGCCAGTTTTGTTCAATATCTTCATCAATGACCTGGAAGATGGCACAGAGTGCACCCTCAGCAAGTCTGCATATGACACCAAGCTGGGGGGAGCAGTAGATATGCTGGAGGATAGAGCTAGGATTCAGAGTGACCTAGACAAATTGGAGGATTGGGCCAAAATTAATCTCATGAGGTTTAACAAGTGCGAAGTCTTGCATTTAGGATGGAACAATCCCATGCACCAGTACAGGCTGGGGGCTGTCTGGCTGGGCAGTAGCTCTGCAGAAAAGGACCTGGGGGTTACAGTGGACAATAAGCTGAATATGAGCCAGAGGTGTGCCCTAGTCCCCAAGAAGGCTAACAACATACTGGGCTGCTTTGGTTGGTGTGTTGCTAGTAGGTCAAAGAAAGTAATTATTCTACTCTATTCAGTGCTGGTGAGGCCACATCTGGAGTACTGTGTTCAGTGTTGCTCCCCTCCCCCACCCCGGTACAAAAAGAATGTGGACAAATTAGAGAGAGTTCAGCAGATTGTGACAAAAATGGTGAAGGGGATGAGGCATATGACTTCTGAGGAAAGACTGGGTGAACTGGGCTTATTTAGTCTAGAGAAGAGGAGACTTAATAGCAGTCTTCAACTACCTGAAGGGGGGGTTCAAAAGAGGATGGAGCTAGGTTATTCTCAATGGTGGCAAATGACAGAACAAGAAGCAATGGTCTCAAGTCACAGGAAGGGATGTTTAGGTTAGATATCAGGAAGAATTTTCTCATTAGGAGGGTAGTAAAACACTGGAACAGGTTACCTAGAGAAGTGGTAGAAGCTGCATCCTTGGGGGTTTTCAAAACCCAGCTAGACAAAACCTTTGTTCGGATGATATAGTCAGGGACAGTCCTGCCTTGAGCAGGGGGTTGGATTAGATGACCTCCTGAGGTCCCTTCCAACCCTTATTTTCTATGATTCAATCTCTGTTAGTGATACCCACAGCCTACAGAATTAAAGAATTTCTCACTCCCCCTTGAATGTGGGGTAGCTTGGATTTATCTTTCTGAATCCTCACACATTGCCATGTTTCTGGATGTAGATAGGATTGAAAATGGAAGAGGGCCTAGTTTTTGGATCCCATAAGAACACCTGACAACTTAAGTTCTATGGTACTTGGACTGAGACCATGCTAGAAAAGTCAGTGCAATTTGAGATAAAAAAAAATCCAAACTTTAATCTATGTTCTGAACCATACTCCAAACCCTAACAAAAAAAAAAAAAATCTAATTTGAGACTTTCAGCTCATGCAAATTGGTGAAGCTCCAGTGAGGTTAATGAAGCTGCAATGGTCTGAGGGTCTGGCCTGAATGCTAGATCTGAATCCAAACACCTCTTTTTCAAAACCATCCTTTCCCTATACAATATATTCCATTTCACTTAAACACAGTGTTTTAGGAGACTTGTTTAATAGGGATGCCTCCTGGGCAACAGAGGAGGTAATATTTCCATGCAGGTAATAGAAGAACATGAATATTCATGGCATATGAGTGACAGTTCTCATCCCCAAGAGACACTTGGAAGCTGCTCTGAGCTACCAAAGAGGAAGGAGCTCAGTGATATAAAAGGACACCACCACTCACCTTTGTGAATGGCAGAGTCGCTGCCGAAAGCTAATGCCCCCACCACAAGTCCGACTGCATTCATGCCATTCTCCCCAGCTCCCCCAGACATCATTCTGCCGCTTCACCTTGCGGGTCTGTAAAAACCGAAGACATTTGAATGAATGAGGTGACACAAGACAAAAACAGTGATGAGTATGAACCAGGAAACCAACCTATTCCAAACCAAGTAAAGATGTCACCATTCCCTGTTCCTAGGTAATACGTAGAAAGGAAAAAAGGACAAAAAGTCAAGAAATAAAAGCCTTGAGTACTAAACTCTTGCCTCCAAGTAGGAGAGCAGCTGCTAAACACATCCAACTCTGACTCTGTTTCATCCACCCAGCTGCCTCCTAGAAAGAGTTCTAGCTTCTTGTGTTTATACTGCTCCCCGACAAGCCTCTAAATCAGTGATTCTTGACCAGGGTGTCGAGAGAGCCTTTTAAGGGTGCTACAGGATGCCTGCAATATTAGCAGTCTAAGGTGTGGAGACACTTACACACGATTCACAAGATGAACCCAGAGATTTAAAATAGGAATCCAGAGTGCCATAGACAGACTGACCTGTTGTGGTCTTTCTGAGTTCTTTGCAACAGAACAAGTGCTCTATTGTCAGTATTTTTCTGTAGGTAAAAAAACAAGTGAAAGCTAAGAGCTGGCTTTTTCCTAGGGGTCCCTTGACTCTAAGGAGGGGTGCCCTGAGTCTAACAAGGTTGAGAACCATAGCTCTAAATGGAGAGTACTCCTTCCCAGAGTAGGCAGGAAGACAAACCAGCATGGGCATTACCACCTTACAACAGATCAGTGGAGCCATCTAGTTCTATGTCCTATTTCCAGGTCAGATGTTTAAAGGCATAAAAGAGCTGCAATGCCTTTAACTGCAATATGGTTCCATGAAGGCGCATTTTTTTCACCTGTCCCTAAGGCATCAACATATATTCCTGGTGGCTGAACTGAGGTACAGCCACTAAGAAGAATGAGGTATCTTGGACTAGCACAAGATACTTGTAGTAGCTGCAATGACATCCCTTGGAAAATGCTGCCCCAGAACCATATAAATTATCATTAGGGATCATAGTTTGGTCTGCTTAAAAATTGCAAACTCTCTGATAAAAAAAAAACAAAAAACCAAATTCTGATGAAAACCCCCAAAATCCACTATGAAAATAAAATACTACTATATATATCAATTGAACACAATGTTTTACTGATATATTTACAATTTTAAAGCAATAAGGAAGCCTACCAGAGCCTCAACCACTATAATATAATAAATTCTAAGTATCTATACATTTTGGTATTTGATTTGGGGGTTTTTTTATCATGGGAAATCAGAGCTCCTTTTGCCTCCTTCACTCACCAGGATGCAGGACCAGGCCCTTCACTCCCAAGCCACAGCCCCCCAGCCTTGCTGGTCTCCCTCACTCCCCAGCCACAGCCTCCCCAACCCCCCAGCCCTGCTGGAGAGGGGCCCCAGCTGCCAGGACTATGGGGCCAGGGACCCAGGTCTACAGTCCCCTGCCCTTTGCAGCAGCACCCAAGCCCTGGCTGCCATCCATGGGAGGCAGCAACTGCTGTGGTGGAGTGGAGCTTGGAGCCCAACTCCCCCTCCCCTCTGGGTGGTATGGCTGGAGTGAAGCCTATGGTGCGGGCAAAGGTGGGCTGCCTGCTGTGGGCTTGGGCTCCCCACCCTGCTGCCCTCACCCTGGGGCCACCATGGCCCAGTGGGTGAGATCCGGCATGGTAGGACAGGGCGAGGCTAGGCGGGGAAGCTCACTGCTGCTGCTGGGAGCTCTCTGCCACCCTGGTGAGGTGCCCCCTGCTTGCCTGGCAGCAATGAGGGGCACAACTCTGTGCCGCCACCCCCACTGCTGCTGGGAGGGCGGGGGGCACTTAGCCAGGGCAGCACAGGGCTCGCAGCAGCAAGGAGCTTCCCTGTCTGGCCCTGCTCTGGCCCGGTCCCACCCACTGGGCTGCAGAGGCCCTGGGAGGAGGGCAGCAGGGCAGGGACACCAAGCCTGCATCAGGCAGCCCGCCCCCACCTCAAATCTGGGGGACATGTGCCCCCCCTGCCCATCTAACAGGAGTGCATGCAGCAGCAGGGAGCCAGTGCTCAACCTCTGGATGAGCTGCCTGCGGCTCCATCCTACCATGGGCAATGCATAGGGGGTACATATGGGTGCATGTGCACCCCCTGAACGTGGCAGTGCACCCCCTACAAAAAGCCCTACAGTGGCATCTGCAGGTGGTCTGCGGGTGGTTGCCCACCCCTGGTTGGCACTTGCCACCTCCCCCCACCCCCCACTGCCAATAGTGCCAGGGCCATCTGCGAGAGCTCCCCCTGATTACCACCACCACAGTCCCACCGCCACCGCTGTGCCCCCCCCAACCACTGGGGCAGGCGGCATTCATGCATCCCACTCCCTGCCAGGGCCCTGCAGCTGCACATTCCGGCCCTGGTCCCCAAGCCCCACGCATGTCCCCAGCTGGGCAGCAGCCCCAGCCCTGCCCAACTCACTCTTTCCCTGCCTATGGGGGCCTCAATCCCACTCATCTCCCCAGACCTACCTGCAGGAGCTGCTCTCCAGGCTGCCTGGTGGCCATGTGCATGTGTGAGCTTGTACATGCTCATGGCGTCCCCTGCCTGACAGCCTTCATCCCGCTCCCCACCCCCACCTCTTGTAGGCTGGAACTCTGCCAGCCTGCAGAGAGCTCTTTGCAAAAGTAGAAAATCCACATTTCTCTGATAAAATGAAAAATCCATGCTTTTCTTGATTAAAAGGGAAAATCTGTGGTTTTTTTCTGTTTTTCCACAGGAAGTGGAAAACCCAGATCCCTGGTTATCATGCCTGGAGGCAGCCTGGTCTGTTGCAGTTGGTGTGATCTGCACACAGAAAGCCATGGAGCTTTAAGGGTATGATTGTTCTAAGAAGGAATAGTGCCTGTGAATATGCAGGAATTTCTGTGACATGAATTAGAAGGAAAGGAGGTAAAAAAAGAAAAAGTGATGTTTTGTGGGGAGTCCAGAGGTAACGCTACGGTCTGGATTTGGAGAAGCAACTGGAAGGGAGAGCTGGTATTGTCTGCACACAACTGCACTAAGGGCTGTTTATTTGCATCTTCTGTAGTTAGAAGGGGCTACATGTGCTGTTAGGCAGGAAGCCAGTGTTGCCAACCAGGGGGCAATGGAGCAGAGACAGAGGTATAAGAGCCTGCTGCTCACAGTGACATTCCTCCTCAGGGTCCAAATCCTGAGCTGCTTCCAAGCTATGCTCAGGCAGAAAGTTCTCTACAAATCTACAAAAGATCGCTACAAATCTATAAAATCCACAGCAGCTTTACAATGAAGGTATGCAGATGCTGTTTGCTTCATAAATCAGCACTCCCTTTTACCCAGTCTCTCCTGCCACTTGCACTCCAAGAAAGCACTCCTGCTGAAAAAACAGATACCACCACCTGGCATCCTTGCACAGGAGTAACTTTCACGGAAACCTTATCACGTTGTGTTGCAACTGCCTCTGCCTCTTGCGTTTGGTTAGGCTAGCTCTGATAAGGCTGTCTGAGATCTCTTACATTTCCGCCACTCTGAAAGAACAGCTATGTCCCTCCTCCTTCATCTTTATCTCTGCAATCATACTCATGGATTGTTTTGCTGCAGCACTGCCATCAGTTCTTCCTGCCCATTACCCACTCTCCTAGTGCTCATATGGAAGCAGCTGCAGGAGTTGTTGCTTCTCCTTTACCATCCTATTCAATTTTTAGATACTAAATGCATCCAACACCTTTTCACTGTGACTCTATGATAATTATCCCTTGGTGCTGGCCATCTCATGTTATCTTCCCCCCAGTTCTCTCAGCTAACCCATTCTCTGAGTTTCAGACCCTTCCATATAATTTCCATCCTCTAGCCAGCATTTCCACAGCCAGAACATTACAGCTGGTGCGTAGGACCTCACGTTGACCTCCTTTTTATCATTCTCTCTCTCTCATTCATCTTTTCTTTTGGATTGAAACAAACACTCCAAGCCAATTGATACATGTTGACTTCGTCCATTCAAGTCCCTAATACAGAACACAACAAACTCAAGAGGAACAGATGATCAGAATGTCAAGTGGGGCAGGGGTAAGCAGTGAGCCATCTGCTACTCTGGGCAGATCAACATCTTGTAGTGATTGTTGTAACTGATGTTTCACATCCCATCTGAGGCTCCTGGTCATTCCTATTTACACCTTTCTTTGAAGTTCCTCTTACAGAACATTTCTTGTCTAGAACGTGCTGCATTATTCCATATCACAGGGTAGCTTCAGAGCACGAGGCACTTGGCAGCTGGAGGTTATAGCAATGGACTCCCCATCTAGCTGCACAGCTTGTCCCTCTTAAGTTCTAGACATTAAGGCAACTCTTGGAGTGGGGGGGAAACAGCACAAAGCATTGATGCCATTACCCAAACAACCAGGCAACAGCTGTTTCTCTCTCCTGCACCCATTCTTTTCCACCCCACCGTTTAAGAAGCAATTCCATCTATGGAGTCCTGGGCTTCTCTGAAAGCTCTTTCCTTTTAAAGTGTTCCTTCAGCCCTCTAACCCTTTCCTCTTTAATGGTATCATTTTCTTTCTCCTCCCATTTCCCCTTTTCTACACCCAGATGGATGAAACAGGCAACTCTGTTGCTTTGCAGTGTTTCTCCTCTCTACCAGCTGGCTGATTCAGAAGCAGCATTAATTCACTCCAGAAACAAAGAATCTTTCAGTCAGCAGAAAGAAGAAAACATATAGCTAAAATCCTGAGGAGGGGTATTTGAAAGTCAGATTAATTGGAAAGGGATGGGAAAAGAAAGGCAGTAGCTGCCCACTCCCCACCGCCTGCCCCCCCACCCTCCCTTGACACACGCCCCCATGTGATAAATATTCAAGCATCTCTACTATAAACGTATCATTATTCTTTATTCCCCATCTATAAAGTGAGATCCACAGGGACTCACTACACAGTGAGGTTTATGCATCTGCAGAGCCTAGAAACAATCACCTTCTCATCATCATTTCATGGAGACAGAGGCCAAAAGCAGTATCTCAGCAAAAAAGCAGCCCTTTCAACGCAGGATACTGTCAGGGGAATTTCTTATTCAGGCGTCAACTCACACATATGCAAAATGATGCATAATACTCATTATCTGGGCAGGTTGCATGTACAGACAAGCATAAATATAAATGTTCAGACCTATAAAATATATTTATAAAGAAATACAAAATCTATTATTATACGATCATGTAATGAGTGGTTTCCAGATGCCATCATCCAGCGTCTGTCTCAAGAGACTTTGTTTGCTTTGCTCCGATCTGGTAGGTTTCCATCTAATGTCAGCCAATATGACTAAACCCCTATCCCTGCTGGACCCTGGAACCAAATTAATAAAGTTGATTGTTATCACAGCATCACCCAGTTTAATTTTCCTGCTTTCAGCACCACACACACGCGCCCCCCCCCCCCCCCCAATTTGCAGTGGATGTTTGTTTTCACGTGTCAGTAAAAGTAAGATAAGGCCCAGAACTGCCTTGTCTGACACATGAAGGTATTAGAAACACAAGCCATGATTAGTTGTCCTAACAGAGCAGATAACATTTGGATGGAGTGGTGAAAGACAAATAGGAACATATATTCCCTTGTCAATGACCACCTCTAATTGGCGGATACCCTGTACTTCAAATGCAGGGAGAGTCGTGAGAGGTAAGAAACCAAGAAGAATGGAATTCTGGCAGGATGTTGCCTCAGTGATGGGTGTTGCTAAGTGGGTTGCTGTGCCCTAAATCAACTAGAACTTTTTAAGCTCAGTGGTTTTGTTTCTAGATAGTGTCTCACTTTTGTGGCTCCTACAGAAGCTGGGCTTTTGCCAGCTGATTTGTGGCATCTTTTGTTTATAATGACACTCAATGTAATCAATTAGTGTAAAAGTGATGCCTACATAAGCTTGAAGGCAAGGTATCTGAGAATAATTCCAACATACAGCTCTTGAAGGAGTCTGCCAAACAATTGGGATACAAATAGAAGAATTCTTGGAACAAAACAGCATGGGGAGAAGATCCGAAAGGTAACTAAAAGACAGAAAATGTTGGCAGTATCTACATGGTGGTGAAGAAGACCCTTGGTGGACTTTCCAATTACTAGCTTAAGGGGATGAAATAGACAAATAAGTAAAGAGAGAGAACTGTATTCCAAGAAGAGGCAGTGCAGGCAAATGCCAGGCTTTCTTCTTTCTTACAGGAAGAATGGTGATCAGTGAAGGTCAAATAACCAAGTTCAGATTAGTGGCCCAGCAGACAGTTTCAGAAGTAACCTGGTGTAGGTCTGAGATGCCACTGACATATCAAAGCGAGCCCCCATTTACACCATGGTCCACAAACTGTGACTGCTATTTTCAGTCACTGTGTGAATTGTTTTTCATCTTCTTGAGAGGGAAGAGAGAGTCACTTCTGCCACATAATGTTCCAAAACAATCCCATGTGAACCACTGCTTCTGGATTGGGTTGAAGCCTCACAGTTCTTTTGTGGGGTCAACAATCAGGCATGTGCTTGGGACCTCATCTTTTTCATAGATTTCATAGACATTAGGGCTGGAAGGGACCTTGGAAGATCGAGTCCAGCCCCCTGCCACGGGGGCAGGAAGTCAGCTGGGGTTATACGATCCCAGCAAGATAAGCATCCAATTTACTCTTGAAGGTGTTCAAAGTAGGTGCCTGAACCATCTCTGATGGCAGGCTATTCCAGACCTTGGGGGCTTGGACAATAAAGAATTTCTTCCTTACATCCAGCCTGAAACGGTCTTGCAGGAGTTTATAACCGTTCGACCTTGTTGTCCCTTGGGGCGCTCTGGTGAACAAACGTTCCCCCAGATCCTGGTGGACACCCCTGATAAACTTATAGGTGGCCATCAGATCGCACCTGAACCTGTGCTTGTCCAGGCTGAAGAGTCCCATAGCTCTCAGTCTGTCATGGTAAGGTCTGCTTTCCTGACCTCTGATTATGCGCGTGGCTCTTCTCTAGACTCTCTCAAGCTTCTCCACATCCTTTTTGAATTGTGGAGCCCAAAACTGGATGCAGTACTTTTTAATAGACCTGATTTTTTTTTTCCAGGGAACCTCATGATTGCATGAAGATACATTAAATGTTTGGATGGCATAATTTCAGTTTTTTCTTCATAAGGTTCTTAATATCCCATGAATCAGTAAGTTCCTGTAGATCATGGCTGGATGGTCCTCACAAGCTGTATGGGTGTCCCTAAAGAATCTGAGTGGGGGTATACGCACCCGAGTGGGCATCCATTGAACAAGCAATAATTTTAATGTTCCAAGTATGTTCCTTATCCCAGCATTAAGCTGACAAAAATATGGTCCAATGTTGCCTGTCTACAGACTGATGTGTAACATTCAGTGGTCTAGTAGACCAGTGCTTGAGTCACTGCTTGAAGCATTTGTACGCTGGCACGTGGCACCTCATGTTGTGCATGAATTTTCAGATGGGACCAGTCTTTAAAAAGCCTTAATAGTCAAATAAGCTTTGAAATGCAAGCTTCTGTCCAAGGTTACACCCAAGTTCTTTAAATACGGTTCATTTCTGGGGGACTCTTGACTGTACAATTTGACCCCAAGTGGTTCCTTGGCAGCTTTGTTTTTTAAGAAAAAGAGTGTCAACCAGGGATTTGGAAGCTTTGGGTAAGGCTCTCAATAGCAAAAGTATTCTGCTATTGTCTTGAGATAAGTGGTGAGGGTGTTGCTGGTGATAATGAGGCCTTTCCTTGTACTGCAAGGCTGAAATGACCAGCACAAATTAACTTAAGCAAACCTGTATCCAGTAAGTCACTAAAATAGATGTGGAACAGTGAAGAAGCCACTTCACATTTCCAAAACAGACCAAGATTAATGATCCTTGCTTGATGATCTGCCCATTCAAGAGGGCACTGTATTTACAATTGCTCAACATTGTGGCCAGGCATTATGAAATGCTACATTAATTGATGACCCTTGATGCCCTGAGCAGTAGTTGTACCATGGTATAAATGGCAGATAGATTTATCAGAGACATTCCAGTTTTTAAATTCTGTCAGAAGCTAGACTTGGTCCAATCAACAACAACACCTTGATCGCCATAACTATGTCACAATCTGAAACCAGCCTGGATCCTGAAATGCATTGTCTCAGATACAGGGGTGAAAAGGCCCTTAAAATCCCTTTCATTAATTTAAAGTCATGGAGCAGAGAGATGTTGACAATCTTCACATATTGCTCCTGTTCCATTTATTACTTAGCCTAACAAATATCATCAAAAGGTTACTGAATGTTAACAAATCAGCTCCCCATTATGATTATCAAAGCATCTATTTTTAGATACCAGGCACAAAATTCCCACTGGAAAAAAAGGCACAGTAAGTACAGTATCACTTTATGGTTAAGAAAGCACTTCCATTCTAAACCTTACTTTCCAAGGCCTGTCCCAAAGTCATTTGAAGGCAGTGAAAAGGTTCCCATTAGCTGGGAAATGCTTTGGATACAAATGCTTTGGATCAAATCTAAGTTTTCCAAAGTACTGAACTTAGGACTGATTTTAATCAGTTCTATTTTTAAGCTCCTTTGGCAATTTGTCTTGAAATACCTTTCTTGGAAAAACTCCTTAAAAAGATGGTACATAAGTCAGAATTGACATTGCTGACATTCACTGAATCCAATAATCCAATTACTATACTCCATTCTAGTCTGAAACAAATTTTGCTGGCTTGTGTACATAAGCTTATTATAAGCACAGAGGCTGAAAAGTGCCCCTGTGTTGAACCGCTGGCTGCAAGAGTCTGCACAAAATGAGGACCACTGACTTCAGCGATATGAGTAAAATAGTTCCCTAATTCTCACTATCAGATTATGAATGTAGAACATCTGTAACATAAAAATGTAATCATAGCCAAGGCCTACTATAATATACCATGACTTAGTGTTTATGGTTAATTTTACTTCACATTTCCCAGGAAACTCTGCATGCTGCTATTTGATAAGTCTCTTATCTGGGGTTTGCCAACAGTTCTTTGTATGAAGTTTATCTCTGTATTGATATACACTTGAGTTCTACTCAAGAGAAAAAGTTCCCATTTGGCCATTGTTAAGGTATCTAATTATGAGCAGAAAAAATGTATTAATATTTTTAAATATTCTTATCTTTCAGTTTTGCTTACAGTTTATTTCATAATAGCTTTGTTGTGCAAATCCATCCCTGACCAGCAGGGAATCCTCAAAAAGAAGAAACGAGACTCTGCTAAGTTTCAATAACTATTCATTGAGAAATAATAAAGTTATCAGTAAGAAAAAATGCTGTACTGGACGCATCTCCAAAACAGGAAGTTTCTCTCCTTGGGGCAAAGACCATGGTTTCCTTCTTTGTACTTAGAGTATGTAGAAAGCACTTGGCATGTTTTGGGAAGTGCAGTGATCTAAGGAGTAATAATAATCTGCATGTTATTTTCCTGAATGACTGAGTGGCTCAGTCCTTCAAGATGCTAAGCATTTGGTCTTTAATGATTTGTAGGAAGGGCTGGCTGCTCAGGCCTATGTCGTAAATATACAACAAATGCAATTATCCAAATATATTGATAGTTTTATCTTGGAAATATAACTCACTGTACCATTAACCTAAAATAAACAAATGAAAAGTAAAATTAATCTGTACTATCTAGAAGATAACAAAAGAAAAACGACCACCCTCTGCACAGGGGGAAATTAATAATTTCTGGTATTTCATCTTAACTTCTTATTGATCTTGCCGCTGAGGCACGGCTTGCTTATAAGGAGTTTTGAAGTTGAAATGTGCTAAGTATTATTATTTTGAATAATAAATAAGCCATTAAAGAAATGCATTTGAGCAAAGCAGGAACAATTAGGGAAAAGCAGAGAGAAGACTTAAAGCAAGAAATGAATCACAACATGGCACAGAAGAGCACCATATGAAAGAAGAGAACATTAAGATATACATTTTGGAGGTAGGGATGCCAGTGACAGGACTTGTCTCTACATCCATACATATTGGGCAGAATTTCTACAAGATATCAAACCAGCCCCCTTTTTGGGAACTCTTACAGTTTACTGCAGGGGGAAAATGCAAGTAGAAAGATATCATCCGACTACTGACTTGTACCTACAAATCATGAAAGGCCTTCCCCTGAACCGTGATGGAAAAGTCCTTCCAGTTTCAATGGCCTGTCGTGGTGGGTAACTGCTTATCAGGGTATGTAACACATTCGCAATGTGGCCCAAAAGGAAGTGAAGGTGCAAACACTGTAGAGTGCAGTTATATGCAGGTACAAAATTACACTTGCAGAAGTGGAAAGCAGGGGAGTCTTGGCTGAAAATCAGGCATGCAAAACTCTAAAGCATAGTGAATAAAATTGCCATAGCCAAGAAGGAAGCATTTTAATATGCCAGACCTTCGAAGAGTGAAAATCCCTGTCCTTCTGCACATGAGGAAAATCTACTCTGAATTGCCAATAGTGCCACTATCTGCATTAATGATGTGGAAAGCATGGTGTGGAAAGGAGTTGGACATTTCATGCCATCTTACTTTACCTTAAACAGTATTCAAATGTAGGCATTGATATAAATGCCTAAATTTTAACCCAGGCTCTTACTTTCACTGGTCCCAATTTAATGTAGAAGCAGTCAAAAGTATTGCATACAACGAGGATGGTTTTAAATTCTACTCCTGCTGTGTCCCTCTGCCTTGCCAAATCCAACATTTGGCATGTAAACTTTGGTGGAGGAACTGTTATCTTTATATCCCTCATCTGAATAGCCACAAGCACAGCGAGACTCTCCTCAGTTGCAGTTCCTAGGCAGTATTGTAATAACAGTAACAGACGCAGTGCTGGTAACTTGCCTAGGCTCCCCCTGGGATCTTTCTATGGGCTCTCCAGTGCCTTTTCAGCTTGGGAGGAGAGAGAGAGAGAGAGAGACTCTGCAAGTTCTGCCTGGTACCAGCTTCTCCATGTTCTGCCTTGCAAAACAGGGAGACAGTATCTGAAGCAGCAGGTTCCACTGATGCTGGAGCATAAGGAGAGACCCACAGCAGCCAGCTGGTACTAAAGGCAGGAGTCTATCTTCTACACTTACTTCCCACCTCCCCCAGGTCTGCCTGCATATATTGCAGATAGCAGTTTTATCTAATGCTCATTCTGGCCATGAATATAAGACAGCCAGGTGAAGACAGCATTCTCAACTGTCCCTTGCAATGATCACCCTCCTGGCACCTTTCCCACTTAACAGTTACCTGCTGCTTTCCCTGGCCAAGCACTGGTAACAGTAAAAGAAATAAGTCCAACTACTCCCAGCTAAAAGCAGAGATACAAAGCAGGAAGAGATGAATAGTAGCCAGTGGGAAATACTTTTCAATTTCATTAATTTAAGGGAATTCAGCTTGCAAGCAGGCACATACATGTACACACACACACACCCCTGCCTGCAGCTCACACCATCTCTATTGCTGTATTTGCATTATTGTTACAACTCTTCATTGTTTCCAGGCCCACCCTCTCCTGCTCCAGTTAAGTGGGAAGCACTAACATGTTCAGGCAATGTTATCCCATGGAGGCAGTCTCAGTCAGCCCTGAAAGATGCATGCTATCTGCCTGAGTATTGCCTGGAATTTCCCCTACCACCCAAAGGTACTGGGGTGACTTCAGTAGCCAACAGATCATACTTTGTCACAGGGTGCTCAGTGGGTTTGTTTGACACCTTCACATCTCAGCCCCCTTGGACCCAACCTGTTTCCACCAGGACCAGTGGCCAAACTTTCCTTTGATTTCTGTGTTGACAGATGCTGACCATGAATGTAACTAGTGTGACCAACCATCCCTAATTGGGTGGGGCAGTCCTGAAATGGGAATGTGAAGTCCCAGGCCTGGGCTACATGACCCCAGGACAGCATTTCTTTAGGATTTGTAGCGTCATGCAGGGACCCGGATTTTCTGCTCACTGCAGAAAAACAGGGGAAATAGTGGGTTTCCCCTTGCAAGCTGGTAGACTTCCAGCCTGCAAGGGCCTGTGGGGAGCAGGACTCAGGGGGCTCCGCGTGCATGTGTGCATGCGTGCACATGCACATGGCTAGCAACACGGCCCCAGGCAGTAGTGGAGAGCAGCTCTCCCAGCTTCCTGCAGGTAAGTCTATGGGGGAGCCAGATTGAGGCCCCCACAGTGAGGGAGGGAGTGGGGCAGGGTTGGTGACTGGGACTGGGGGTGCTACCCAGCTGAGACAGTGCAGGGAGCCCAGGGCAGGAATGAGTGGCTGCAGGACCCAGCTGGGGAATTGGCTGGAGCCACAGGTGGCTTGAACTGGGGGCAGGGAGGGGAAGCTCCCCACTGCTGCGTGCAATGCAGGAGGGGGAGACAGGGTGGGGGGGCATGTGCCCCCCAGATTTCAGGGGAGGATGTGAGCTTGGAGCTCCCTGCCCTGCTGTCCTGCCTCTGGGAGCCTTGTGCCAGGCACATCACCATGGGAGGCACCCCCTGCCTGCCTGGTGGCATCAGCACAAAGTTGTGTCCCTTGTTGCTACCAAGCGGGAAGGGGGTGCCTCGCCATGGTGATGTGGCTGGCATAAGGCTCCCAGAGGCAGCAGGGTGGGGAGCCCTGAACCTGCAGCGGGCAGTCCTCATCCACCTCCACCCCAACCCCCCACAGGCTCTGCTCAGTTCTGCTCCGGCTGTGCCGCCTTCCAATTTGGAAATGGTGGTCACCCTAAATGTAACCTAAGATCAGTTACATGTAATGTAAGTCTAAATCAGCTGACTTTTCCAGAACATTCATAGTTTCATAGTAGTTAGAGGTCAGAAGGGACCTGAATAGATCATCTAGTCTAACCCCCCGCCACTGGTTGGAGCACACACCGGGATCACATGACCCCAGACAGGTGTTCATCCAACCTCTTTTTGAATTTACCCAAGGTAGGAGCGAGCACCACTTCCCTAGGAAGTTGGTTCCAGATCCTAGCTACCCTGACAGTGAAATAGTGCCTCCTAATCTCTAACCTGAACCTATTCTCTAGCAGCTTCTGGCCATTGTTCCTTGTCACCCCAGGTGCTGCTGGGGAGAATAGGGCTCTTCCTATTTGCTGCTGATCCCCCCTAACGAGTTTGTAGGCAGCCACCAAATCTCCCTTCAGCCTCCATTTGCTAAGGCTGAACAGGTCCAGGTCCCTCAGCCTCTCCTCATAGGGCCTGCCCTGCTGCCCTCCAACCAAGCGGGTTGGCCTTCAGAGCTACTTGAAAAGTGGATCTAATCCACAACTCTATATGCATCTTCCTCCTCATACTGCTGAGCCATTATGCCATAAGGCCTTCTGTTGCGAGCCTGCCATTGACCCATTCAGCTGAGGAATTGTAGCAATCAGCACTCAGGAGGCAGAGCAGGACTTACAGGCTCAGTTCCAGGGACTGTGGTAGAAGGCAGGGGAATGATTCTGGTTAATTTAAGTATTCATGAAAACACAAGAGACAAGAATAGTACCGGCTTCTCTCGTACAGATCTTTCAGTGCACTTCCAATGGGCTATTTCTTAAACCCCTACATAGCCCCCTGCGCATGGACTCCTTTGCTGACTCGAATGCCCCTGCTGCACCAGCCCTCAGATTTAACCTGCAGAGCTCTGCAGGTTAATATCAAGCCCAACCTGTCAACACTTCTACTACTCTTCTGGCTCCCCTGGCAACTTTGTCAACATACCTCAGTCCTGACCTGTAGAAGCCCTCATCTTCCATACCTGGATTAATTCCACCAAAGACTGGCAAATGACATAGTAATATTAATTTAAACAAGGTAGAGGCTGATGCATGTCACTTGTGGCAAATGTTAAATATGAAAACAAATTCCAAGAGGCAAAATATGATAAATCACATAGCAGTAAAAATGGGTTTAGCTTTGGGGAGAGTTACCTCCTGAAAAGTCTGGCTAGTACCACAGGCCAGATATGGGAAGATGTTAATTTATTTTCTGATTTAGCTTTCCAACAAGCTCCCTCCCTTCAAAAGGAGTAATCTTGCGGCACCTGCTAGGAAATAGCTTAACCTTGGGTATGGACACGTACATGGCCAGAGAGGGGTGCAGATGGTGTAGTGCCTCATCACATACAACAGAACGCATATTTTTCTCCAGTTAAAAAGATTTAGTAATAAGCTAAGGGCCCAGGGCTACATTATTCAGTTTAAGATTGAAGAAAAAACAAGTAACTTTATTGAAATGTGCATTAATTTGCTATATCATGTATTAAATATAGAAACACAACAAAACTAGACCAAAATAATCAAAAGATGTTGTTTCATTAGTCCTGTAGTCATTAGAATTAAGGATACATCTATTTTTTCAGATTCATAAATCAAAATCTAGCCTTCTTGAGCATCTTGACAATGCATCCAATGCTTCACTGAAAGTTATTTCCATGCCTGAGGTACCATTCATATGAGCTAAAATTTCCACATTTGAGTTATAATATTTACCATAACATAAGATGACCCTGAAGTTAAAATGACCCCCCAATAATTAGATTCTATACATGGAAAATGTATAAGTTTGTTATAATTTTCCATGTATAGAATCTAATTATTGGAGGACAGTCTTTAATTCATCCCCCCCACCAAAGCAGGGGGGCAGGTGGTGTAGGGAGGTCAAGCAGCTTGCCCCTTGCCTGTGCCTGTCCCTCTGACACCTCTGCCCCTGCCGTTTCCCCCCCCTCTACAGCCTCAGACCCCTCCTTCTCCCTTTGCCTCTGCCCTGCCCCGCCCCCCTCCGCCAGCCTCTGCTTCCCACTTCCTCCTACCCCCCAGCCTCTGTTCTCTGCTCCGGCTGCACCCTCACCATTCATTGCTCCATGCCAACAGACTCCATCCCCATTCTAGCCTGGGGCATGGGGCACTGAGTGAGCCCAGCCCCAGCCCAGCCCCCATAGCAGCCATGCAGGCTATGCACTATTGCTGTGGGGCCAATCTGGGGCCGTGCTCATTGCCTAGGCTGCAGTGCAGTGGAGCCTGCCAGCACAGAGCAAGGGTTGGGGGGAAAGCAGGGAGCAGAGACTGGGTGCAGGGTGGGGAGTAACTGCCACTTGAACATCAACACTGGATGAAGTAGAAGCAATGATTCTGCCGCAAAAGCAAGCCCTGCTGGCACTCTCAAACACACCAAAGATAGAGGTCTTGAGAACAGCAATGGGAGGATGACTTAGGGCAGCCTTACTGGCTCCTTTCTGGGCTTGGAACATGGAGTGTAGGAGCACGGAGCCCGAGTGTGCCTCTTGGAGGTGCTTTTCCAGAGGACTGTGGAAGCAGTGTAGATACGCCTTTGGAGTACAATGGTCAGCAGGCTTGCATTCATTCAAACAAGGTTGAAAAGTGGCTTGTTCATAGATTCACAGATTGGTAGGGGCTGGAAGAGACCTCATAGATCATCGGGTCCAGCCACCCTGCACTAGGCATGAAAACAACTGGGGTCAAATGACCCCAGAGAGGTGACTGTCCAGTCTCCTCTTGAAAACCTCCAGGGTAGGTGACTGCACCACCACTGGAGGGAGTTTATGCCAGTCTGGACACACTAACTGCGAAGGAGTTTTTCCTGGTATTAAGCCAGAAGTGGCCTTCCAGGAGTTTGGGATATAAATCCATTAGTCTTAGACTTCCCCAGGGGTATGCTAGTGAACAATTGTTCACTGAGCTCCTGATGCACTCCTCTGATATAGCGGTAAGTTGCTATCAAGTCCCCTCTCAACCTTCTCTTCTTTAGGCTAAAGAGGCCCAGGTCCCTCAGCCTTTCCTCATATGGCTTGCCTTGCAAGTCCCTGATCATATGGGTGGCTCTTCTCTGGACCCTCTCAAGTTTTTCCACAGCCTTATTGAAGTGCGGTGCTCAGAACTGGATGCAGTACTCCATCTGTGGTCTCACCAGTGCTGAGTACAGCAGGAGCATCACTTCCTTAGTTTTACAGGAGATGCATCAATTGATGCATGCCAGTGTGTTGCTTGCCCTGCTGGGCACCGCATCGCACTGACAGCTCAAGTTCATGCGATGGTCAGTCATTACCACCTTTCAGCTGTGGTGCAAGTCAGGCTGTCACCTCCAAGCCTGTATGTATGTTGCGGGTTATTTGCCCCCAGATGGAGCACCTTACACTTGGAAGTGTTAAACTTCATCTGGTTCTGGTCTGCCGAACTCCCTAGCCTGTCCAGGTCCGCCTGTATCAGCAACCTATCTTCTGGCGTGGCCACACTGCCCCACTGTCCTTCTGCAAATGCTGATGCCTCACCTCATTGGGTTTTATCTTTACCTGTAGCTTGCTTGAGGGTGTAACCAAAACAACTGAGTATGCCTAGGCAGCAAGGGCTACTCTAGTCCTCCCTTCAGAAAGAATCACAGAGTCCCAGTTCTTTTAGGTACAATAGCTTAGACTAAGTCTGTTCAGCCTGCACAAAATTTAAATGCACCTTGCAGTTCAGTTATTTAGAAATTCTCACTGATCTCTGGACAGGATGGCGTCACAAATGGCAGGCAAGCAGGAGGGGCATTTTTAATGCCATAACAGACAAACAAAAGTCATAACACCTCCTGGTTACCATAGGCATACCATGGCAGATGGAGCATGAAAGGAGCTAGGAATGACCTAAAGGGACAGATTACGATTGGTGCTTCCATTCCTCTCCTGGCTCTGAAACTGCACCTCCTTGACACTTCCCCAGTGGGACTGCTTCAGTGTCCAGTGTAGGTCTCCCACAACAGAGACATTTAAAGGCCAAGCTGAAAAACTTTCTTTTCCCAAGTAAAGAACTGTCATTCCCATCCATTATACATACTCCTGAAAGAAGTCACTGCCTGCAGGATACAGTCTCTAATATTAGAAAGAATCTGTCTGAAGGGTTGACCTTCAATTGACCCATATCACAGTTGCATGCAATAATGTGATATGTTCCTTTTTTGGTAAGAGCCTTTTGTATCTCTTCCAAGAATACCTGGTTTAAGTCAACTGTATGAGCAGCAGGAAGAGAGATTGTATACCTCCAGCTAGTTATGCATTTCCTAAAGCACTGACTAGTTTGCATGTGCATCATTGTCCTCTACTGGACATTAAAAAGTTAAACCATGATGATCTCCCACTGTAGTCAGTCACTGTGGAGCAAAAAATTGTGAGTTCTTGCTCTGCTGATGATAACACTGAGACTGAACATCTCTCATGATTGCTTAGTCTCACGGAACTTCTGATCCCTCTTAAATTGTCAGTGTGTATACCACAGTGTGTATGGGAACATGGATCCAGGCAGGATGCAGTGGTGCAGTTGCACCTTTCTTTGATTTCTGCTACGCTCAAAGTTTAAAAACAAATGCCTACCAGTGGTAACAGGGGTGTACGTTGTAGCAGTGGTAGCAGCATTTTTATCTAGACAGCAATCAGGTTGTGAATTGATTTCATGGCTCATTATACTCTACCTCAGCGGTTCCCAACCCTTTTTTTCCCCGCGACCTGCTGCTGGGAGTGGAGTGTGGCAGTGGCAGTGGCAGTGGCGGCGGCCCAGGGGCAGGGGAGCTCCTGGCACATGGCACAGCTTGTCTTGTGTGCAGCGCCACCAGCATTGCCCCTGTGACCCTCATTTGGGTCATGACCCGAGGTTGGGAACCGCTGCCTGATTCCTTCTAACCTCTTCATTCCACGGGTGTTAATAACCCTCTCTCCTTTATAATCTTTTGATGTTCCACTAATCAAGCTATCCTTTATTTTTCAATTGTGCTGCCCGCTAGCTGCTCCTAGCAATGCAACTCCTATTTCACAGCCCTGCAGACTGGTTTTGACTCCAGCAAAAAACATTAAGCCAGATGTGGAACTATTAGCTCAGGTGAATCTTAACATAAGCACGGGAATAACTTTCACTGAAGTATTGGATGCACTCTCAAGATACTCAAAAAAACTAGGTTTTGCTTTATGAAACTGAAAAAAGATGTATATTGAATTCCAATAACTATAAAACTAATGAAACAACATCTTTTGATTATTCTTGGCCTAGTTTGTTGTGGTTTTTAATACATAATGTATGATCTAACACATTAATATACATTCCAGTGAAGTTATATTTGTTCTTGCTTCTATCTTAAACTGAATGATATAGCCTTAGGCTGCTGCCTTATTAGTAAAGCTTTATTTTTTTTTAACTTGTTACAATATGTGTTGTATATGTGATGATGCAGCACAACATCTGCACCCCACTTTACAAAATCCTAGATCCATCCATGGGGCCCATGGAGGCATGGACAACATATCATATGTATGTCAGTTGAGCGTAAGCTCCAGCTCTATATATAATATAGTAGAATATCATCACGTCACAAGTTTTATTCAGACTCCACCTCAAGTTTTCTCCAAAAAATATTGTCTGCCAAAATGCTATAGCATGTCTCACTGCATTCTCAGTGACCACAACTTTTGAGATAAGGTCATTTTACTTACAGAAGAGGCAGAAGGTGACATCATCACTAGCGTGAGTAGGAGAAGCACATTCTTCATTATCACCTGTAGAACAAAGAAAGCAGTGATCAGACTTGCCTATTTCTTGTCACTTGAGGGCCAGAGCTCTCTGGGAAGCATAGAAGGGGGCAGATTGGTCTGATAGGGAAACTGCTAATAAGGCATCCTAGAGCAAAATAGAGTTTCAACTTAAAAGATCCTGGATTGAAACCAAGGACAAGTAAAAGGCGGTTTTATTACTATACGCCCTGAATTAAATTATCCCTGACAGAGAGTTAAAGTATAATTACTGAGCCCCAGTATTTCCATAAGCTTGCCTTCAGCATAACAAGAACAGTGATTCAGGGCAAAGGGGAGGAGGCATGCTCTTTCATGCCCTTCCCTCCCACCCGTTATATAAAAACTTTAAAGAAAATCCTACACTTAAAATTATGTTCTGATTTCCACCATCCAAAATTAGGAAGCTTCCAGATTAAAGTTTCTTTCTGCATCCCAGCCTCATCATGTCTGGCTTGTGGGGCTTTAGGGATATGGTATTAGAATGTAGACTGCATAACTAAACATTTTCATGTCTGATTACCCATATTTAAACATTTAAAATTACAGCTTGGTTTTCTGAGACGTGCCAAACCCTCACAGCTACTTCTGAAATCAAGGGGAACTGTCCATTACCTGCATTTACATGAAGACCTCATAGGGATCAGATATCTAACTTTAAGCACCCAAGTTTAAATTTTGCCCCTCACAAGTGCATCAAGATACTAGGATGTAGGTGCAGGACCAAACAATTTAGAGGGAACACTGCTTCAGGCAGAAGCATCCACTTGACCCACTGAGCCTTACTGTCAGGTGTCACATATCACCTTTGTGAATTCAAACTTCATGAGTCTTTATTCTGTGCCTATCCTGCTACGTTACAAAGGCACTGTCTTTGCCTGAATTACCACAGATAGCAGGTAAACTCCTCTAGCAAGCATGTCCTTAGAGAGATTATTTAGTAGAAAAGATGGTAGGGGTATCGCTTCATTGTTCCAGGACAGGTCCTGAGCATAACTTCTCTCTCTCAAGAGCAAACATCCTCCTTCATGCATCAAAACCATTTCATTCATTCCATCTCCTACACTGTGCCAAGATCCAAGGACCATTTGAGCCACTAAAGATTGCCAGGACGCAGGGAAGCCTTGATCATGCCCAGAAAGCAAGTTTATCTTCTGGAGCACCTGTTGTTCTGGTTTTTAAACATGGGCACACTCCCACTGACTTCAGTAGGCTTTGGATCAGCTGCCAGGTCTTTCCCTGGGGCCTGTGGAGGTCTGAGCATGGATGCATATGCAAAAGAGTCAAGGGTTCACATTTCCACTTCCTTTACATTCTTAAATTCTGGGAAAAAGAGCCTTGAAATTAATCCCACAAGAGATTATTTTGGCTTGCCCTACCCAGCGAGTCTACTGACTTCTGGAGGGAGCGGTAGAGAACACACACAAAGCCATCTTCAGCCAAGTAAATCCTACTCAATACTACCTTGAAATAAGACTCTTGCCTTAAGCATACATGGCAGTAACATATGCCTCCCTTAAAACTTCCTCAATTGCAGTGTCCATGCTTCTCACCAGGGTTTTGGAACAACCACAATTACAATCATCACCAAAGGATCCATTCCTAATGTCCAAAGAATCATGATTCAATGGATGCTGGGACAGGACACTGAGTTTTGTCTGGCCCTTCTCGACAGAACCAATAAACTGAGTTGCTCTTTTTTTTTTTTTTTTTTTAACACTTGTCACAACCCAAAGTTGTGATTTTTTGTTTGTGTGCGCGCTTCGGCACCGCTAAATTATTTTCCCGCCAATTTGTCACTTTCTTTGCACGGTAGAGTTCTCTGCTGCAAGAGAGAACTCTGGTGCAACGGCGGATTTCCCGCCAGATTACAGCTTCTTTGCAGGGTGCATCTCTTTTGCATCGTAGTGATACATGCTGTAAAGAAGTTCCCGCCATTTGCATTAGGATTCACACCACATTATTGGCCCATTCCTAATGTAGGCACACGTGGCGGCTAGCGATTGGCTTGCTAGCCGTACAGAAGGCTTGGGTAGTTTCCGCCCAAGTTGGAGGAGGGAGGACAAGAGAGATTCTGTGTGAAGATCTCCAAGTGCTGTGGACCCTCGCGGACCCGACGCGCCTCCCCTAAGCAGGCAATAGAGGCAATAGAACCGACCCTACAGAGCTTTCGCTTCTAGCCTCTCCCTGTTGCCAAGCGCAATCCTAGACGTATCCCTTTCCTTTAACTTCGGACCCGCGGAGTTTAAGTAACTCCGGGGAAACTTTTCGAGTCTAACTGAACCGGACCCGTGGAGCCTGAACAACTCCGTGGGAGCAATCGATTTGTCATGTTCCTCTAGTGAGGCTCCAAGCGGGAGCTGTGCCTGGAAACCTGTCCAGCCTACACCAATACCATCTTTGGGTGTAAGTAAACAATCTTTTCAATCAACCATTACTCCTCCGTAACTAATTCTAACTCGCGTGCGCTAAACCGCCCAGCAGTTCTCTCCAGCCCCGTGTGCCCGGGCTGCTAGCCACAGCCCGTGTGGAACGAAGACGGGCCCGGCTCGCCCCCGGCTCGCACATGGCGACGGTAATGAGATTGGAATCGCCGCCGCGCATGGCGACAAAGGTGGGATCGGGGTGCGGCCCGCACAACACTGAGTATTAATGGAAGAATTAAAAGCTCCCAATTCAACATGGGAAAGCAGCAGCTGTTTATTTTTCCATTCCTCCTTACATTAGAAGTGTGGGGTAAAACTTTTCTGCCTTTGAGTTACAAATGGAGACTGTAGGACTGTTAACTCCTTACATCTTTTTTTGTGGTACATACAAAAAACCCTACTGTCTTTTCCTTCTCTGTGCTGGAATTGTATTGCACCTCCACATACACCCATCCAAAAGCAACAGGAGGGCTGAAGGAAAAATGGTGATTTTATGCTCAAAATATGGAACAGCTGCTGGAAAAATAACATATGAAAATGTCTACCACAATGTTGAATCCTGTGCCAGGTCACATTAGAAACAAGGATTAAGGGACCCAGTTCAGAATAAATAGGAAGCAGCCTGAATCTTTGCTCAAAACAAGAGGTGGATCTTACCAAAACCTCAGCTCAGACTAAATCTGAACTTTGGAAAAGAGTTGCATTTTGCAGCTCATTATCTTTGGACCCAAACACACAGATTGGAATGGAGATATGGATAAAACTAGTGCTTGGATTTGAATTTTGAGCTCAGTTGAAATTTGGGGCCAGATATAAACTTCAATAAACTTTTATTTCTCTGTGATGGGCCAAACAAACACCCCAGGGTTGAAGACCCTTGGTCACAGGACAGGTTCAGATCTGGAAATACAGATGCCCACATCTATCCTCAGAACTCAAGTTGAGCCCTAAGCCTTGAACCTATCTGAGGTTCAGAAATGTTTGCATAACTTTTGTGCAAAGAGGACACATCTGTTCCTGCTGTGTTGCAGCTGCACGTCCTGGTTCTGGATGGGACTGGAAGCAAAAATGCCAGAATGTATCATGAGATAAGATGTTCAAGTGTTGTATCCAGCCAGCGAGCAAGTCCCAGTCATCTCACCAGAGCCAATGCTGATAAGATTTCTATCCCAGCTGTGTAGCAGTCCCAAGAGGCTGGGGTAAGCATCTAGACTTCAAGATTTAATATCTCAGTGCTGGCACTTTCGCAATTTACCCATTGCTATTAATTAAAGGGCCTGGAAGGGGCTGATGGAAAGAAGTCCAGTTATACCTACACAATAGCTTTGTATAGGCCAGTGGGAAATTGTTGTGATATATACCAGAAACCCAGGGAATCTTACTTGGCTACAAACTCCAAACTTTGCCCACCCTTAATGAAGTGTGCAAATCCTTCAGCAATTCCAGTGCCATGGCCTGATACAGCCTGGGAACAATTTAAGGTTTCAGATGGAATCCAGAACAATTTTGCACAGCTCTATAGACAGCTGCCTATGCAGATCTTCTATCCACACATGCAAATTAGGTATTTATTAGGAAGTCCTGATAGGTCACTTCACAACATGTTCACAGAAACATGAGGAACTGGCTGACATGTTAGGCAGCTGCTTTTCAAAACGGTCAAAATGGTCTCCCTGTATCTGGGTTTTTCTCATTCTTTCAGAGAATCACTGAAAAATTCCACTGTCTGGTTCTGCTTCACATGTTGGAACATTTCCTCAATTCAATTGGTCATAACTGGTCTTTGTGGAATGTTTGCAACACAGAGTTAAAGGTAGCTTCTTACTATAACCCTAAAATTCATCCTCCCACCCTGACCAAACTTTTCTATTAAAATCCCTAAACACATTACATGCCACATCTCATCATAGGAGAGAGTTTTTCTTGAAACCTTGGGGGTTGGGCGAAGGGGGGAAAATCAAGAAAGAAATTCTAAAGCTGTGAAGCCCAATTCTCAAATGGTCAAAATTGTCATAGCTAAGAGTTTACATAAGTGGAGGATCTTACCCATGCTACTTAACCCCTCCCCCCACAAAAAACCCTTTCTGTTTGTTTTCTACCAGCATTCCCAATTTTTGTTTTGTTCAACAAATCTTCAGAATGGCGGACTCAATTCTACCATGTTTGTTTTGTTGGCCTTGCTGAAAAAAGCACCTTTACATGTTTGTGGAGGGGCAACATGAGTATTACATATATGTAATATGTCATGTATGAAAACAGGCAAAGAAGGGATGAATGAGGGGCTTACAAGAGAGACGATAGAAAGATGAAGCTGGGAGAAGACCAGCTGAGGGATAACTTTCTCCCCTCCCTACTTAGGCTGGAAACAGGAATGAGAGGCTCTGAGGACCAGACCAAGGAGCTGGGAAACTAAATCGCCAGCTTTAAATGGGAGGATTATGCTTATGACAAGAAGTGTTTTGCAGCATAGATGTATGTTTTCTCCCTTGGCTGAAGCAAACTATCCTGTTTGACTTTTTCAACAGAAAACTGTGATCCAGTGTCCCTTTGGGACAGGACAAATAAATACTCCATACAGGCTGTGTCTACACATACGCTTAACTGTGGAGTAGACTAATTAGCTGCAGAGTAAAACATTGTCTACATGCGTGATGCTATTAGGCTGCAGTAAACTAATTAACACCACTGTAAGATAGTACTGTTGGGTGTTGGGGACAGTACTAACTTACAGTGAGGTAATTAACTGTGATTAAACACCTGTAGACACTGACCATAGGCATAAACTGCACCTGGTCAGCCAAGCCAGCATGGGAGCCAGACTCCTGCCTGCTGCCTAGCCACATGGCTCTGCACTTTCAGCACCCTCGTGCCCCAGCCAGCCCCTCTGCGGCCTGATGCCACCCCCAGAGCCCTGGGCTGAACCCCCATGTCCCTGGCACTAGTGTAAACTGCGCCACCCTGCCTCAAATTGCTGCTATCCTATGCATATGTGTAGATGCTGCACCCAGGAGTAGTTTATTCTGGCTCAAACTGCTCCAGAGTTTATTGCTTCAAATTAATTGCACGTGTTAATACATACATAGAGAGTAAGCAAGCAAGCACTTGTGTTAAACTGGCAAGATGCTGAACTTTATTTCGTTCCCCTGTTACCTGTAGCAGAAACCTGGCCCCAGTAATAGAGAACTGTTGCTATTCATTATATTTTTTCCTCATACACAACACACCTTTTCTTTCTAAGAACCAGCTGTGGGAAATTTTGGTGTAGGCCATATGAAAGCAATATGGTAAGAATAGTTCCTGCTGCTTACTTGGCAAACAATAAAGTAAAATCTCCATGGAAGCACAGGGAGGAGAAAAATGAGCAGGCTCAACTCCATAGCTACTGCTTAGGTATTACAAAGAAACACCTTTTTCTCTTCATTCTGCCTTTCAAAAACAAGGCATTTATTTTATTTCAGGGTGTGCTGTATGTGGGAAAATATGGTCTATACAAAGTAGTGTTTAAAATGTTTATACATATTGACAGGTCTTCTGCAGATGCCAGGCAACAATGGGCTGTGCGAGGGAGTATGGTTACCAGACCAGGGGTAAGTATGATGGAAATTGGATGAACATAGGTTTACTAGCAGCAGGGAACTGGCATGATACAGTAACAGCTCCCTTCCAGACTTGATAATATTTGGGCTTTGTTAAAAGGTGTCAAGCTCTTGCTGTGAAAGGGTAATCATTTTGGCGGCATTAGCTAGCCTCCAATGAAATCTTCCTTTAGCCATAGGATTTATTTATAGTGAAGCTGTTTTATGAAGAAATTTACATTTTTAGATTTATGAGATGAACCATGAACACTAGAGAATATGATGCTGATTACAGCAGCAATACTGAGAACACCAGCTTGCTTCAAGATCCAGCATAGGCACTTGCCAAGTATTCTCTGAACAGCTCTGTCAACAGACTTTAATCTCAACCTTCAGCAAACCCCTGCTCCCCCAAATTCCTAGAACAGCTCTGACAATGCCCACACAGTTCTGACAATGCCCTTCAGTCTTGATCGACTGCATACCCTGTTATTGTGGTAGTGCCCCCCTCCACAACCCTGCCAGTGCACTTTGGTTCTTATCAAAAACACCCTAAGGCCCCACTAAAGATTCCCAGATAGGATACAGTTTGGTATTAAAGACTGTCTTGTTGTTTTAGTCTAATCTCAGTCTTGTGAACTTGTTAGTACTCAAGTCTTCACAGGTTAATGGCAAGGGCAACACTCCATCCCTGTGGCACCAGCTCTTTGAAATCTGAGACTGGGAGATGGTAGGATCAGGGATGCTGTCTATAATAGTCATGTGACTACCACTAGGCCACTATTTGATATGGCCCATCCACACTGATCAGGTTATCATGAAGCCGAGCTTGGAAGTAGCTAGGAAGAAGCAAGACTACCTCATGGCAACCACTGGTCCTGTGAGTCAAAAACAGGCATGGTCAGGCAGACAAGCAATTCATTTCAATCTTAGCGTGTAGGGACTGTACAAACAGGAGCTGAAAAAGCATCAGATATGACAGTGAGATCATATTCTGGCACCTCCAGATCAGGCTATGAATCACTAAGGAATTCCACAGTGTGGTTTAACAGAAACAGCCAGGGAAGATGGGGACAACAATAGGAAGAGAAGGATTTTTTTTTTTCAGAACCTGCACATTTGCTTCTTTCTTATCTGTTAAGAGCCAAACTACAGCTGTACTAGTGATATAGACTGAAAGCACTTGTAGCTATGTTTGGCACATTAGTTAAAAGTGTAATTGTCTAAGCCTGTAGATATCCACCACAGGGGCCAAGTGCAGCATTTCATTAGGGTAACTTATGGTCTGTCTGGTAGCCTCCATTAAGATATTACTTCCTGTGACAACTTCCATGGAGAAGTTTGCATTATGAACCCTAGAAAACAGAAGTATAATTATCCCTTTTAGTTTTGCACTCTCACTGACCTTAGGTGTTGATTACATCTCTATTAGGTTTCCCCCCATGCAAAAAAATAAGGTAGTGAGCTCATGTTGTCCCAAGATCAGTTATAGAAAATAGAGGGCAAGGAATTAAGATTAACTCCCCCCCCCCCCCCCCAACCCTAAGCATTAACAAGAATGGAAAGGAATAGTTAAAGACTTTGGGACACATTCTTCTAGTGGTATAAGTCATGTATTTGGGGCTCAAGATACATTGGAAACATGTTAATTGACTGAGGTTAGACTCTTGTTTTAATCACCACCTATTGCTGAGTGCAGGCAGAAACACTGCTGTTTACAAACATACTAGTGGGATGCAGTGAACCCCCTCCAATTCAAGCTTTGGAGAGCTGCTAAATAGAAGCTAAATAGAGCCTTGGTACTGGGAAACTGCCTCCAGTTTTACTAGACCTGCCCCCTTCTCTCTCCCTGAAATCAATATGACCCTTTTCTAAGCAACAGAAGTGTTTAAAAATAGTGTTTCTGATTCTCTTACACTATGGTCTGCCTTCTTTGTGCCTCTGGGACCTGAATCACATCTCCTGAGGATAAGCCTACAAGCACACATTTGAGTTGCAGGTAGGTGATGCAGGTGTCTCCAAGCTAGTTTGGGGACTAACAGCAACACAGACCTCAGCACAGGCAGACACCTGAGTATTTATTCAAGTTCCCAAGTAGGCTTGGCAGCCTGCACTGAAATCTGCACTGCCACAACACTGTTTCTGGTACCTGAGCCAGCCAGAGTATGTCCACACAAGCTGCAGTTCAGACCCCCTGAACTGTGGGGTGAAAGGAGATCAAGGCTAGGAAAATTGGAAAAAAAACCCCAAAACTCAAACAAACCATGGTTAACAAAATTATGTGCAAATGGACTTCCTGCTCCAGAGTTGCCCACTCAGCACCTTTCACCAGCCACTAAAAATAAACTATAGAAAATGTAACCTTGAGAGTGCATGATCTCTCCTGGCACTACTGTCTGATCTGAAAGGAAGCACATGTGGGGCTGTGTGATCACAGCACAATGATAATGGGTTGATCTAAAAATAAAGCCGCTGTTTGTTCTGCAAAGAACCATCAGTACCCTCCCCAGCAGCAGGCAGAGCCCTGTGTTCGCGTCTGTGAGGGCTAAGCAGAGAAATAAACAATCTGTGGGTGACAAGTTTTCCAGGCATTATACATTTGCACACTGAGAATGTTTGTTGCTTGCTTATTGCATGAAAAAGCATAAACACACAGTTGGTACATATGCACAAGCATATTGTGTAGTTCTCCATCCAGTTCTATTCATATTTGCCCTACTTTGAAAACCGAGAGGCACCCACTAGTTACTGTAAGAAACAAGATACTGGGAGGAGATGGACTACTAGGGTGATTTAACAATGGAGTCAAAGATGAGACAGCTGCCTTTCACAGGACAATGAGACCTGACCAGTCTCCAGTGAGAGAAGGGACCTTTTAGTAAACCCTTTATGATGCAGGGATGCATAGGAACAGACCAATGATTGCCTAGTATCAGTGTCCTGTCTTTGATAGTACCCAGTACCAGATACTTCAGAGGAATCTCTTAGGTTTTATAGAACATCTTTCACTGAACTAAGATAACATAGCACCCTTTTCCCACATTAATCCACCAAATTGAAATACTGTTCTACTAGGAGAGAACAGGTATTTTTTTCCTGAATCCAGTGGATGGTCATCCGGTAACCTAAAATGCGAGATATTCTATCAAAACTTAGCACAACAGGATTCTAGAACCAGCTAGCAGGCTAAGTTCTGGCTTGTTTTAGGGTGCTTTTAGTAGTTAGGGTGTTGGTTCTTGTAGTTGTATTGGAAGTTGTGAAGTAACCAGTTGGGGGATTCCTTTGGTTAACAACTGCCTGTAGATGCCCCTTCCAGTCCTAAGTTCCTAAACAGTACCCTTTATCCAGACAAATATTTTTTCCTTTCTATATCTGTACAGAGCAGAGATTATTCTCAATTGCGGCTTTTGAGAGTCTTATCAAAATTACAGACAGACAAATGTTTCTACTAGTGCAATTCGGTGTCTAAACTAAATATAAGGACTGCCTAGAACATTAGTTGCAATGAAGTATCCCCTTTCCTCCTTTAGAGGTACCCAGCAATAAATCAGAACACAGACACTCACATGGTCTGAGATTAATCCATATGCCTATTTTAACAGGTCACTGACTCACTTAGGCTCAGGTCCACAAAGTGACTTAGGAGCAGTGACACTGAACATCACTATACCCAGATTTCAGGCACCTGGCTCTGGACACATCATTTAGAAACCTATGGTAAACAGCTAGTTTCCCTAAACAGTGAATGGGGAGAATGAGGCTAGGAACAAGACTCATAGCGGGAGAGAGGGACACACCTAAACCAGCCAATAAGAAATGATACAGAGGTGTGTGTCTGAAATACCTCTGCTCCCCTGGACTTAGGCACCTCACAATAAGTCAAAGGCATGATGGGGATTCACAGGGCCAAATGCCCTCCTGCTCTAAAGGTGTCCAGGTCTTCTATTTGGGTATGGATGACTGACTCCCCTTCTCTTTCAGAACACAGCTACTGGTAGAGGAGGCATCAGCTGGGGTCACTTTTTGTACAACAGCCTAGTGGTTAGCAGATTTGTCCAGGAAGTTGAAAATCTAGGTTTTAGGGCCTCCTAAGTCTGAGGAAGGTAAACACCCACCTCTCATGAGAATGCCTTAATCACTGGCCTACTAGCTAGTCTGAGCTGGGGGCACTCACCACCCATACATCAGAAGATGAATCTGGGCCACAGTATAGCAGAGAATGCAAGAGTTGGAGCCTGAATGAGAGAATAAGCAAGAGCAAGCCTGACACTGTCCCAGTGGTTAGGGTACTTTGCTGGGTGGGAGAAAGCCTAGGTTCTAGTCCCTGGCCCAGAGATTGCTTTTATGCAAGTTGCATTAAAGAGTTATTGGCTAAAATGCATAAACAGCTTTGGAAACTGAATCCAGCCTTGGGACTCCCTTTCATCAGAGAGGACACTTATCACTATGCTTCAGTCAGGCTCCCTCTTGCTTATGCTTTCTCTCTGGCTCCATTACTATTGCATTCTTTAGCTCACAGAGGCTGAGCTTCAACAGGAGAGATGAAGAGTATAGGCACCCCATTCTAGTCATTAGGAAACTCTCCTGGAGGGCTGAAGATATACCATATTTTCTCCCCAAATATAACACACACCCCATTTTGAGAAGACCCCAAGAAGGAAAAAAGCTCCAAGGAGGAAAAAAAGTAAGTGCCTAATGGCTGTGGTCTCTGGAGCTAAGGGGCCACACACAGGCTGGGGGCCTGACAGTTTGTACATCAGGCCTGAGGGGTTGTACACTGGGGTTGGGGGGCTGCATGCCAGGGCTGGGAGGCTGTGGAGCTTGCACCAGGGCTCAGGGGCTGGGGTATGCACTGTGCACCAGGGCTGGGGAGCTGGGGGACTAAGCACCACAGCTGATGCCTTGAGGATTGGGAGCCGCACAGCCAGGTCTGACCCTACTACATCAGAGCTGATTTTGGGGCTGCATGCCAGGTGTGACCTGGCACACTGCCCTGGAGCCAGCCCACTGTCTCAGACTCAGTACACTGGGTTTGAGGCCATGTGCTGTTGGGTTGGATCTGATATGCCAGGTCTCGACATGGGCCAACCCTGCACATCAGCTTAATCTTGGGGGCCTCCCCCTGGGTCTAGAAATTTGGCAACAGAGAGTGAGTGGGAGGGGAGGATGCAGTGACAGGTAATTGTTGTGGCTCCCAAAATTGCAGCAATTAATACTGCCACTGCACCCCCTCACCCATCACATTTCCAGACCCATGGGGAAGTGGTTTTTTTTGCATACAACATGCACGCTCATTTTCCCCCGCTGGTTTGGGGGAAAAGATGTGGTTAGATGTAAGAAAATATGGCTGAGGCTAAGGAAAGCCTAGAACCCATATCTCCCACTTCTTGGCAGAGTGATTGATCCACTAACCTATTATGCAAAAGGGAATCACGTTTTAATTAAAACTGCTTTGTCTCCTATGCTTTGTGGTAAGTGAACTCAAAGTAGTCAGCTTGTTAGGCATGCTCTGAGCACAGTTACCAGATCAAGTCCCTCAAGTGCTTTGAGCATAGGGACATCATGTCTCTGAATCTCAAATGGTTTCCGACGGGAAACTGGCAGGGGAATGCTCAGCACCGTCATGATGGCAGCACCTCTGGTCATGCACAATAGCTAAACTTTAGGAGCCTAATGTTTTTGCTAGAACACTTACTTCAGTGCCTTCAGACACTCAGACTGCCTATACACATGCTGGGGGGAGGAGGCATGTTTTAATTGGAGCGGGTCCTGGAAAGCCACTCTAATTAAATGCCTTACCATCATGTGTACTAAGCCCCTGTGGATTTGAAAGTGGCTGTGAGATGCTTTATCTAGATAAAGTCTCTCCCTCAGACATTTAAAAATTTGTGGGGGCTTATATACGTGATAGTGAGGCCACACTGGAGCATTCCAATTAGATTGTAAACCAGCACATGTATAGGCGGCCTCAGGCAACTAAGTAGATTTTAAGGGTGGCTCACTTGGCTTTAGGGGTCTAAATCCACCTAGGGTACTTTAGGCACCCAAGGGCTTTTTTTTTTTTTGATCTAATGACTAGATCAACTGCAGAGGTTTTATCTGGCACCACCCATAATGAATACCTGGGCCTGAAAGAGGTAGTGCCAAAACAGGAACACACAACCTGCATCAGAAGGCACCTGACTAACAAGGTGGCAATGCCTGAGTTTTTCTGTTCCCGAATGTCTGTTGGCCATTGCATCCACCATCACACATGCAGTTTCTCCATTTAAAAATACTTTTCGTATTAAATTTACTGCTTTTATTTGAAAGGAAACAATCGTATATTAAAATACTTTTTAACTATTAGTGAAAGAGAGGCAGAAAATGACAGACTGTGGAAAGAGCTAGAAATACATGCAATAAAATCCATAAACCTATCAGTTTCTGGATATTACAGACCCCACCCCCAGCAGTTTCTGTAAGAATAAAGTTTGTCCTGGTAGTCTGGGACAAAACAAAACTAGCACTCACACAGGTTGCTGCCTAGTGTGCTTTGCATTGATTACTGCCCTCTGCCCCAGCAAACAAAGAACACTAGTGAAATGCAGCTGTTCGCCTATGTGATTGTGAAACCCTTAAGGATTAAAAAGTATTTTATATGCAAGAGAGATGATACTATCTTTCTAAGTATGTGGAGGATGAGAAACGCAAGTACCAGGGATGCCAGCAGATCATGTTTCTGTTAATATCACCTGAAAGTGAGGAATGTAACATAACACAAACATTTCCAAGATCACTAAGCAGAACTCCAAAAACCTTTATTAAAGTTATATAGAGCTACCCAGATTCACTCCTTTTCTACACTTCTGTACTAAGTTTAGTGCTTCCCTGGAGACACCATGCTGGGGTTCTCTACATTTTATAATTCCCTTAAAAGAGTTGGATCCCTACCTTGTCCTGGTCTTCTCCAAGGAAATATCATGGCACTTAGCAATTCCTGTGCCTTTTAGCTTAGCATAAATTCACCTGCCACACCACTGTCTGGGGTTTTTTTTTAAGCATGAGGATGTTTCTGAAGCAGCCTTCTCAGGTGCCTTGCAGAGAAATCTTTCCAGCCAACATGTTAACTTTCTCAGAAACAGGAGAAAACACAAAAAAAATGCCAGCAAGAGGCCTGATCCTGCAAACTCTTCTTTGTAAAAATAGTTTAACTGATTCTGATGCCACTACTTAAATTAAAGAAGACCTACAAAATCAGGCCTGCGTGTTGCTCAGCTGAGAACAGTGTATAGCAATCAGGATGGAAACACCCCCCCTTCATAAAAAGCCTAGTGCTTTTTCTGCCCACACAGCTACAGCCAATGACTAATTCTTACTAGAATGTTAATTACCAGCAGGTGTAGAAACCCACTTGTTCAGCAATGCTATAGCCCTTAAGTTGGATTCTCCCCCCCCTCCAATAACTATCAGTTCAAGCCTTGCTCAAACCTGTATTTCTTTCTACACTCATGCTAGCAGGATGCAGTTATACATCTAGACCCAGATGGACTCAACCAACTCCATATCAAATACCTTTCCCCTCTCCACAGGAATACAAGTAATAGCTATTTGATTACATTAAGCACTGGAATAATTAACTGTGAGGACAGAAGGGATTAACATTCACTGAATGTGTAGATTTCCTTCTCCTTTCTTTCCCTGCCAGAAAAACCTGATTTTGCAATCACAGGCTCCATTCAGCAAACACGTCACCTTTCTCTTGTTCTTCAAACTTTAACAAGGCAGATAAAGTGGTTAGAAATAAAAGCACAAACAACAAAGGAAAGACAGTCAGACCTGCTGAAGATGAGAAGACCAAGAGGAATGAAAACCAGCAGCCCATAATTCAAGGTTAAGTCTTACCTTCTTCATGTGCCTGTCTGAAGGAGAGGCAATGTTTAGAGGTACTAAAACTATAGCCAGGCTCTCTTTTCCACTTTCCTACTCCTCTAGTTCAATCAGTGGCTCTAACACCCTCCTCTCCCCAACTCCTGTTTGGTTACTAATCTTTACTGCACAGGAAAAGGAGAGTTAGATTTCACTTAACCCCTTCAGCCTCAATATTTCTTCATGAGTTTCCTGTTTTGCCTTAAAAAGCCAGGGTTGTAACTACGCACACATGGACAAGTCGGATTTGGGATGGTTTCCAATTCCCGTAGTATGCGTGCAGACTGTGCTGAAAGTTTTTTCTGGGGTGGGCCCCTTAATTGGTTTTGTTGTGACTCCAGGCTGCACATCAAGAGACAGACAGATAGACCCAGACAGCTACTCACAGTTTCCCATGTCTAACTAAAGTATTCAATTTTCTTTGAAATTAGAGATGGGCCTGAACCACAGTCCATTGTCAATACTTCTCTAAACTGTAAAAGATTAGAATCCAAATCTAATTCAAAGCAGTCTCCTGCTGCTGATGGCCTTAAATCAGACCCCTTGGATCTGAAAGCACCAACACTCTGTAAATTCAGCTACTTATCCAGAGATAATAACAGCTTTGACCCCTATTTTTTTCCTGTGCCCTGTTCTTCTACCATGTAATTCATGACCTGTGAAAAAATATCTGGAAAAAAAAAACTATGAAGAGCATGGATTTTGTGATATCTTTTACTGGACCAACCATATAGTTAGAAGAGCCGTTGAACAAGCACTCAGGCATCAAGTACCCTTCCTGAGGTCTAAGGAACCAAAACATACAGGCCTGTGCCTGAAGCTTGGCCAACATTTCTCCCAACTATACAGCTGCTCCAGTAAAAGGTATCAAAAATTATTTTGCCACTGACAGATCCTGGATCATCATAGCTACAACAACAATGCTCCAACTCTACCATAAAAATAACCTAGCAAATGCAAAACTTGCTCTGGGGAAAGGGAGCTGGTAGAGTGCATTAAGGGGAAAACATTATTGTATCCAGTCATAACAGGTATTAATATAGCTAACATAAACAGTGATCTCAATTTATTATTTATTTTTCACTCTTTGATCTGGAAAACAAATTCTTCCTCACCGCCTGATCTGGTCCTCTTGTCCAGGACAAAATAAATATAAAAATACCTTTAAGGATCCAGTTGGTTATCCACAAAGCAGATTTCACATCAGTAGCGATGTCATGCCATTCTCAGTACCTCCAACCCCAAGCACTGAACAAAATCATGAGATTGGCTTAAAAATAATGTTTGGCTGCTTTTTTTTTTTTTAATTGCCTTCTGATTCTTTTTTTTAGCCTTTTATAGTCACCCTTCTCCAGCACTAATCTGCAACCATGAGAGGTGTTAGGTTACTTTCAGAGTAAGGCTGAGACATTCATGCATTCATGTAAGTCTAGGAGATGGGACTTTTAGACAAGAACCAGAATTCTAGATACTGGTAAAATCCTGAGAGCTGCTCTCACAGTTCACACTCTTGACCACCTCAGAACTTCCAAAAGCAGAGAGGTTTGCTCAGGAAACAAAAAACCAAGTGACAGCTGACAAGCTGGCCTCTGATGGCACGCCACCCTCAGATGCATGGCAGCATGCGCTAAAAAGAAACGAGCAATGTTACATATTCCCATACAGAAGAGGTAACATTGTCCTTTCTGTCAAAGTTACACTATGACGACAACATAGTCTACACAGAAACATGGGAGGGGTCTGCATTGCAATGGGCACAAATGGCTCCCTGCCTCTGCTAATAGCAAAACCCTGTCCATTGAAAGATTCAGGACACAGCACATCACTACATAACAAAAGATCTCTTTCCACACATCCATCCTCTGTTGCAGCATAAAAATACACAAGGTTGGTGCCCCTGGAGAACTTATTTTCCACACACCCTTTCAAATTATCCTTTGACTAACAGTCATCACTCTTGCAGTGTAGTCCACTCACACAGTTATGCGAAGCCTCTTATCTGAGGATGTTCATAAAAGCTCAGGCCCTAGCATTCTCTGAATGTGCAGCACCTTCAGCTTCAAAGTTTCTGGTGGTTTCTTTTACAATTAAGTTTCTAACCCTCAGGCTGGAGAGAGAAGTTTGAAAACAAAACAAAACAAAACAAATCCTAAAGGTCCAAAAGCTAGCAGGCAAATAAACAAGATTCTGAATGCAGTACAGTACCTTTAAAAAGATCCTGATTCTTAATCCATTTTCATGACAGTTTTAAAGTCTAGCTCGGGATTTTAGAAAGCCTAGGGTTGGCAATCCTTCTCATATTATAGCGTCAGTTGACACTACAAGGGAAGCTTTGGGAGGAGGAATGTAATTGCCCATATTGGAATCTAGCCAGGATACATCCAAGAAACAGCTGTGCCTACCAGGCTACAGCAGAAATACAGTATCTGGAGGGGGTTTTTTGTTTTGTTTTGTTTTGTTTTGTTTTGTTTTGTTTTGTTACCACAGAGCATTAATAGATGCTCCCTTAAGATTTTGAAATAAGGTCAGAACTGACCAGAACTTTTACCTCAACTCCAACATGCTACTTAATTGAGGAACAATAGCTGTTCATCATCAACAACAAAAAAACCCAAATCAAAACCAAAACGCTTCCTGGTTCCAGTAAGAACATGATGACAACAACAAAAGCTGTTCTTGTAAGATCTTGGTCAAAGCCCAGCTCATACCAGGAAGCCAAGCACTGTAGACATGAAACAAACATCTGCAGTGTGATTCCACCTTGTGTATTTTAAGTATTAACAACACACATTTTTTCTGAGAGGAAACCTACATGACAAGTGCTGGAAAACACTTTGAAATGGAAGGGGAAGGGAGCACGCTCATGTAGGATCATTCTTTTATCTATCTCCAAAGTTTATGATGCAGTAATAGAGCCAGGCACACAAGAACTCCTTCCTCCAGCAGCCTGCATGGTGGCAAAGGCACCTGGTGTCATGGTAGTGGCCATCAGCAGGGACAGAACTTGGATGGATGCATGAACAGGTTCTGCTGAAGCAGGTGACCCATTGGTATTTTTTTTTTGTTAATGAAGCATTTCTGGCAGAAAGCATTGTCTAAATTACATGTTTTTGCTATGATGTTGAGATCCCAGTGGTACTCTTGGGCAGAGGTCAATCCTTGCAGAAGTGACTTTTTTGCTTTTTCTTCCAACAGCCCCGAGAGTATACTTTTCTTGGAAATAAACCCCCAGAATCCTTTCTTGCCAGGAAAGGCCTGCTCTCCTTCAAGACGAACTAGTTGGGTATGTGGCTGACCAGACACAATTGCAGCCTGATGGACTGTTGCTGTTTGATATTTGCTGTTGTGGCTAGTCATTATTATTTGCCAGGAACCAGTACTAATCTAGGTGCTTACACCAGGGAGCTGAGACTAAGGAGTTTGAGGACAAGGCATCTACCCTTTAGGCTATTCCATGACTCATCATTAGAACTGGGCAAAATTTGTGTGTTGGACAGTACACTCAAGGGAAAAATGTAATTTTGGTCCTCCATTCCTGTGTTCAGGTCAAGGTCACTGAACAAAGTTGGGGGCTAGAATCAGAAAATTGCCAGAGGATGGAGTGGCTACTCCTCTTTCATCCAATAGCTGAGTGGTTAGGGCATTTGCTCAGGATGTGAGAGACCTGAAGGGAAATGAACCCACAGCTCCTATGAGAATAACCTAACCAAGAGACTCTATGGCAGTGGCTCTCAATCCTGAGGATCTGGGCAGAGAGCCACTTTTCCCATGCAAGAAAGAAATGTCCCCTCTCTAACCTCCCCCACCACCACTCCGGAAGCTCAGGGGCAGGGGTTGTAACATTACTGGTCTAGGCTCTCAGACATGCTCACAGCAGCAACCTCATGGCACCCCTCTGGTTCCAGCTGCTTTCCAGTCCAGCCCTGTACAGTGTCTCCAGAAAACATTCAATATATTTATTAACAATCTGGATGCTGGCATAGAAAGCTCCTTGAGCAAGTTTGTAGGTGACATGAAACTGGGAAGGATTGTGAACATGGAGGATTGGAAAAGTTGGGCTACAGCTAATAGGATGAAGTTCAATGTGGACAAATGCAAGGTGCTACATTTTGAATAATCAAAAACATAAATATAAATTAGTGACATCTGGCTGGATGGCAGCACTATGGAAAACGACTTGGGTGTCTCGGTTACACTCTGACTCTTGAGGGGCAGGGGGGTGTGGGAAGAGTCTGTGGAAGTGGCAGGCGGAAGGAGCTGCCACCACCACCTGAGCTGCTTAGAAAGGCGTGGGGTAGGCCAGGGACTCTTGTCTGTTATGGGGGGGCTTATGGGAGGCTCTCATCTCTCTTATGGAGGGGCTCAGCCCCCACTCTACTCCCCTCCCCAAGTCCACCTTGTATTTCAAACCCTGCCACAGACTCAATATGAGTCTGCAGTGTGATGCAGCCATGCAAAAGGCAAATGTGGGTTTGGGATACATCAATAGAAGCATTAGATGCAAGACCTGGGAGGCGATAGTGCCTCTCTACTAGGCCCTGGTTAGTCCTCATCCAAAGTACTGTGTGCGGGTCTGGGCTCCACATTTCAAAAAGGACGTAGAGAAGTTAGAGTGGGTCCAGAGGTGGGCAACAAAGATGATCAAGGGTTCAGAACGCAAGTCATATGAAGAGAGCCTGAAGGAGCTAGGCATGTTCAGCTTACAAAAAAGGCACTTAAGAGGGGACATGATAGCAGTCTTCAAATACTTGAAGGGCTGCCATAAAGAGGGAAAACACCATTTCTCTTTTGCTGCAGAGAGGAGGACACAGACCAACGACTTGAAGTTGCAGCAGCATAAGTTTAGATTGGACATCATGAAAACATCTTCACTATTAGAAGAGTGAGGCAGCGGAACACACTGCCTAGGGAAGTTGTGAACTCTCTACCACTAGAGGTGTTCAAGAAGAGATTGGACAGCCACTGCCAGGGATGATCTAGGTGTAGCTACAGCTATGTACTACTTTGCTCATTGCCCCTCCCCCCTCTATGTCAGGGTGTTTTTAAGCTTTCCTGGAGGCACTGGATGTTGGCTACAGCCAAGGCTGGGGAGTTTGACTGGGCTGTGCCAATGCTCCTGCTGGGACCAATGCCACAGGCTTCTGGCTAGGTCTTGCCCCTCTGCTGGGACCAATGCCACTGGGTCTTGCCCCTCTGCTCAGTGTCAGACCAACTGCTATATTTAGGATCAGGAATTAATTTTACCCCAGGGTCAAATTGGTATGGATTGTGGGGGTTTTTGCTGTCACCTGGGGACATGGCTCTTGACCCAGGATCTCTTGTGCATATATTAACATTTCATAGAAGCAGGACATTGGCTCTCATGGTTCCCTTGTTTTACCTGTGGCAAGCTGTGGTGTTAGGTCTATGTTGTGTCAGGGTTGACTGTAGTCTTATACAAAGCATTTTCTAAATTTTGCAAAGGATGGTTTGGATAGGGATGATCCTGCCTCAGGCAAGGGGTTGGATGATGACCTCTGGAGGTCCCTTCTAGCCCTATTTCTCTATGATTCTATGAAACAGAGCGGCAGTGGGGCATTGTTGTTAAAAGGCCCTAACGGCACCTGGTTGAGAAACACTATTCTGGAGAGAGCTCTCAATTCCTCTGCTGCTGTTTTGCTTAGTATAAACAGTTAAACATTGACCAAAAAAAAAAAAAAGACTGTAACCCAGGTATCTCAAGTCTTAGGTGATGACCTCAGCACCACCAGATTTATTCTTCCCATCTCATCAAAGACCAAATATTTTGCACAAAGTGGAACAGGTCCAGTGGGGAGTGGGGAGGGGAACCCTGTTTCCTCAAATTGCCCTCTATCCTAGTGGTTAGTGTACTCTCCTGAAGAGTGAGACAAGAAATCCATTTCCTGCCCAGTTTAGGGCAGGGACTTGAATTGCTGGGCGTTTTGTAGACGTTTTGTAGCCACTTTGGATAAAAGACTTGAATAGCTTGAGTCAGAGAGAAAATGGCTCTGTAGTCTAGTGATTAGGACTTTCACATGTGAAGTGGGACACCGGGATTCCAGTCCTTGCCTCACTGAATGAGTATAAAATGCAAGAGGATCAACAAGAGACTCAGAGGCAGTCCTACTCTGTAAAAGCCTACAGTCGGTCAGTTTAGGACAGTGCTGAGAGGAGGTAGATGTGAATTCAAATATCCTCTGCCAGAATATGGAAATAAACCTGGGTGTCTCACATCCTGGGTGAATGCTTTAACCATACAGTAAGGAACTTCCAAGTCAAAGTCCAGTCCCCCACATTTTCAGGCAAGCACAATTGCTTTCATCATCTGGTCAAACTCCATCTTTAAAGCTAATTAAGGTCTTACTCCCTCCTCCCCCAAACTCCTACTGGAAGGTTGCTCCGGAACCTCACTGCTGTGACAGGCAAAACTTTTTTTAATTTCCAGTCTAAATTTATTCATACCCAGTTTATACCCATTTGTTCTTGTGCCAGCATTGTTCCTAAATTTAAACAGCTCTTCTCCCTTATGGTGTTTACTCCAGGTGTGTTTATAGAGTTATCATCTTCCCTCTGAACAGAATAAACAATAACATAAAAATAAAAAAATAGTACAAAGAAAAAGAATAAAGGGAGGTTCCTCCTCCTCTTTTGGGAATGTAGGCCTTCCATTTCCTTTTTTACTCTTAGAAGTGACTAGAAACAAAATGCTTCATTAGGAGCAAAGAAACTTTGTTCAACACAAAATGAAATTTGTTTTGGTTTTTCATTTTGGTGAGAAATAGCAGGAAGTTTGAAATTTGGCTTAATCTGACCTGAAATGTTTTTCCTGTTTGGATACTGACTATACAAATCAGTTATTCACATGGGCTCACTCTCTAGGATCCTGGGCACATAACTTAATCCCCACTTCTCGCAGATCTCTCAACCACGTGCCAAAGATGGAGGAGGGCCACTCGCTTGGTGAGAGGGCAGCAGGACAGGTCCTACGAGGAGAGACTGAAGGACCTGAACCTGTACAGCCTCAGCAAGAGGAGGCTGAGGGGGGACCTGGTGGCTGCCTACAAACTCATCAGGGGAGATCAAGAGCAAATAGGCAGAGCCCTTTTCTCCCCAGCACCACCTGGGGTGACAAGGAACAATGGTAATAAGCTGATGGAGAACAGGTTTAGGTTAGAGATCAGAAGGCAATGTTTTACAGTTAGGGTGGCCAAAATCTGGAACCAGCTTCCCAGGGAAGTGGTCCTAGCCCCTACCTTGGGCAAATTCAAGAGGAGGTTGGATGATCACCTGTCTGGGTTCTTGTGAACCCAGCATTCATTCCTGCCTGTGGCAGGGGGGGTCAGGCTAGATGATCTGTTCAGGTCCCTCCTGACCCTAGCTACTATGAAGCTATGGCAGTACCCACATACAGTACTACAAAGACCAGTTAGTGTTAATAAACAGAGTGAGGTCCTCACATGGAAGCTAGAAAGTGACATTTTTAGGCTTTCACCCTGTCAGCAGACATTGTGTAACTGCAGAAGTGTGTAAACTACATTTTCTGGTAACAAAGATGTTTTCTTTACTAATTCTTTTACCATAAGCCTTCCATGGCTCCATAACTGCCTCTCTACCCCAGCAGTTTGGCCATCTATGAATTCCTATAAGATCTTTTCTGAATGCTGAGGACTTCTACACTAAATGCATGGTAAACAGTTGAATTAGAAGAGCTCTTTATGACTACAATTCTTAGAAGGTATATCCTTCTCTGGCTCGTGGTCATAGGGCTCAAGATGAGCCTACTCAGGCTAGGAATGAGAGAGGGGGATGAGATGTCTGCTCATAGCCTCAGACACTAAGACTAAACTGTTCTTTATAAAAGGGAGGTTGATGATGGCATACAACTGGGACAATCAAAGTTCAGATTGTCCCAATTAAAAGGGTGGGGAGGGTGACTTACCATTCAGGAGGGCATGTCAGGTGAACAAACATTGTCCAAGACTATGCTGGTATAGTGGAGCTAAACAGCTGTAACTTTAAACCTTAATGAAACAGCCTTAAAATTACAGTGGTTTACCTTCCACTTAGAGTCAGACTGATGAAAAAAAACCATTACAGGAGATCATCTGTGCATCAACATTTTAAAACACTGTCCCTCTGTCTATAACCTGAGTGAGGTGGGGCATGATATATGAAGAACTTCAACATCAGGGCTATAGACACACAAAACAATAGGTTTCTGTGCCTGGCCTGTGAAGCCTGAAGAACAGCTATTGCTACAATGACTTGGGTATACTTGGGAATTAAGTGTGAAGAATTTAGGCTGTTGCCAGAACAGAAGCCTCCTGAAGTCCATACTACAGAGGTACTCACCTGATCTTCCAGAGTCTAGACCACCTAGCTGCATCTGCTGATCACAAGGAAACTAACAGGCTGTCAGCACTTGTATATAACCACATTTTCTTAGTTATACGTTTGTTGTGGTGGTAAATAGGGGACCTTACCTTACCCTGTAGCTGCCTTCTCTGCTCAGGGTAGATACTAGATGGCTCTGTCTCTTCCCTCACTTTAAGTGTTGTGGACTTTGCTGAGATTTCATTATGTTTTCCCTGCGAAGTTTTCCCCTCGCATGCCTTTCCTGGCCAAAAAGAGAAGCCCAGGACAGGTGGATGCTCCAGGCTTATTGCTAAAATGTGAAGGCTCAACAAAGCCACCCTCATATGCTTTTATGCCCCTGAGGCAGGAACATGTTGGAAGAGACACACTCAGGTTTTGGTAAAATGGTGGCTAGACCAAGTTGAGTGACCAGCCTGGTATTCCCACACATCAGTTTATTGCACACAATCCTCCCAACTTGAAATGCAACCTTGATAGGTGATACAAGAATGGGCTTTGACCAATATGGCAGAGCTGCCACCTACACCCCAAATCTAACACAGGGTACTGGATTCAGGTGCCAGCAGTAGTACTTGTTAATGTCACAGACTTGACAATTGGCTACACCTACTCTTCATTCTGAATGTTGATGATGGCATATAATTGGGACAATCTGAACTTTGGCCCAGGTTCTGTCCCCTTCGCCAGCCCTTCTATCAGCTTTCTCAGACTCTTGAGCTGTGCTTCTCCCGATGAGCAACAGCATGCAGACAGGCTCTTTGCATGCACAGAATTAGACAGCTGCCCTTGGCTCTCTCCACTGCCAGGCGAGGCATTTGTGAGCAGAAGGAGGTAGTTAGCTGTCTTAGTCTGACATCAGGCAGAAGGCACTGTAGAGGCACCTTATAGACAAATAGAATCAGAGATGCATAAGCTTTAATGAGCCACAGCTTGTTGTAACAGATTATACAAATCCAAAGAATCAGTCTTAGCGGCCAATAAAGTTAGCTGCGGCTCACAAAAGCTTAGATATGTCTAATTCAGTTAGTCTACAAGGTACACATCTACCTTAACTATAGGCTCTTGGATTAATTTCCAACCAAGGAAAAACCAAGGAGAGTCCATGCCAGGTAAGCTGAAAAAATTACAAAAAGCTTTGTGTCTTCTGCTCTATAGCCCTTTAAAGGGGAATAGAAACATATACCAATAATGTTGTTATTAAAACTCTTCCATGGTCTGTGACTAATTGTAACAAAAAATACTGTTCCGCCATTTATGAGTGAGAGTTTCTGACAAGACTTCAGGAAAGAATGGACTGGAGAAAATGGCCATATGCTGGAGACAGTGCTTGGACATATGAAGATGTGGAGGTAAAAAATAAACTGAGGGTTCAACTCTTAACTGAATTTAAATTGGTGTTAAAAATCAAAGGAGCTACTTCTGAGTAACACCAACATGAGGGAGAACAGGACAGAGCTGTGAATATTTTCAATTCCACTCTGTTAGTATTGGGCACGCATCCCCTTGTCTCCCATCCCAAGCCTTCTGTTGTAGGACATTTATATCTCGACAGACAGACAGACAGACAGACAGACAGACAGACAGACAGACAGACAGACAGACAGACTCTTAATTGCTAAGAAACTGATTAGAATGGCACAACAATCCCATTTTACTTCCTGCATGTCATGGGTTTAAATATTATGTAGAAAGAATTTGAGAGCCACAGAAAGAATCTCATTTACAATGATTACCCAGGAGCACTGAGTGATCTGTGTTGTTTCCATTAGTCCCTCTATTGCTATGAAGGACTGAAAACAGAATAATTATATTTAGCAAACACCTAAAAAATAAAAAAGAGCATGGAGATGAGAAAATAAGAAGTTGCCTTATTGAGAGCAGAAGCTCCCACAGCTGAGTAAAATGTTTGTTTTCCTTTTATTGTTCATTTACATTTTAATTATTTAAAAAACAACAACAAAGCAGAGGGCCAGGCAGTTTGCGGGCTACAAAATTCATCTTAAATGAAAATAACCCTAATACTTAACCATATGAACATGTGTAGGGCTGGATCCTGGTTTAGTCTGCTTCCCAGGCTCCCACTAGACAAAGGAATCAGGCCCTGGCATTTCTATTCTGGTTGCACTTAGTCTCTCATCTGACAATTGGTGGTCAAATACTTCAGTCAGCCCTCCATTCCCTGTCCCCCCACCCCCACCCCCCAAAAAACCCCCAAACAAAAACAAAGAAAACCCCAGACCAGATCACACAAATAGAATAAATGGTTAATGTAACAGATCCCATGCTGAACTTGGAGTGAAAGCTATTCACAGTGAAGTAGAATGACTGTACTTCAGCTTACAGACAGTGACCCTCTGGTTAAAAGGACTGACCTAAAGCCCAGTGAAATCAATGAAAAGACTCTCCTACTTCAATGGCCTTTGGATCAAGGCCAGATTAAAGTGACCTTATTGGAGGGGGAAAACAACAACTACCTTCTCCCGGCTCACTTTGAAGCCAATGGCAAAATTCCAACCAACTTTGCTTGTGCTGGATTAGGTCCTATAAAACAGCTCGTTCACAGTTTTTGACACTTGAGACTCAGGCTAGGAATCCAAAATACAACCAACAAGCAACCCCTCCCTTCCCTTCTAACACAGGCTCTAATGGCTCTCACTACTTCTCATTCCTCAACCTCAGGGCTCATACTGGTGATCAAGCATGGACACTAATGCTTTCCATATTGAAAAAGCTGTGCATTTTCCACAATGGTTAATTTTCTGAAGGAAAATAAAGAAGCCCAAGAGATATATATATGCTACTTAGGAAGTTGAGGTTCCTTGAATTGTTTTTCCGTTCCAACTTGCCTAACTTCTCCTACCCTTTGGTTCTCAGAGAAGTTGTGAGCTTGCTGGGCAAAGGTAGTAGTAGTAAAGAAAAGCTTTAAAAGGGGAGGAAAAAAAAGCAGCAAATTTAAATCATTTTACATGAACTTTGAATTCATTTCCCCTTTCAACTTTTCTACTTCTCCTGCCCTTTGGCCCTCAAGCGGGGTGTGAGCTTGCTGGGCAAAGGTAAGAATAAAGAAAATCTTTTACAAGGAGGAAAATAAAAATGCCCAAAAAAACAGCAGACTGAAATAATTTAACATGACAAAAGATCTTCCTGGAATCATTCCAACTATTCTCTGCTCAGGCACTGAGGCCAGACTCTGTAACCAGCCTCTCCCCGTTTTGTACCTCTCCTACTGCTCAATATGTAGGCAAAAGTCACCTGTTCAAGGCTGCATTCTGCATAATATATCCCAAGCGTTGTTTACAAAGCAGTACAAGAGAAACAGTATAAGCAAGACAAAGCCCTCCAAGGTCTTACAACTTGGTTTGGAATGGAAAAGGACAAGAGGGACCATAACAGCATTAAATATTAATGTGGCCCGGCCTGTTCTTAGCAACCAGTGCTTGGAACCACAAAGCTGACACAACCCCATCTCTTGCATATGTCTTCTGGAGTCAAGCATACTGAAGTTAACCCCTCAGAAGAGCCAGTTTGACTGTATCATAGTCTAATATCATCACACAAAAGTCCTGCCTATTTAGCAGTAATCAAAATACTGGCAACAACATAAGCAATGGTGGGTGGAAGACAAGGTTCCTTTATTCCTTTGTGGTGCCACACAGCCTGGTTCTCTCTAGCCATTCCAAGTAGGACTATTTCTTTTCTTCCTGCTGTGTCCTTCTGTAAACTCCACGGGAAATGAAGAGCTGCTTATGCTGTAGTGCTCACCACTGTCCCCCACAGGGTTAAGATTTTTGACAGCTAACACAGGAAGGCGATCTCCTCCCAGCATGGTCAAGTGTGCAGTCTTTATCAGGGCCCCCCCCTGAGGTGGAATCCAAGCTGGGCTTCTCTTGCCTTTGAGATCTTACTTCCACAAACTGCTGGCTATTTCCAATACATCCCTTGGGCCAGGGGGAGGATGGAGAGGGCTGCTTTAGAAATACCAGTCCTGAGACTCCTGGTTCCAGCAATTAAAGGTTTTGGTTTGCTCTTAGCTCTTCATGAGATGAGTCCAGCTTCCCCTTCTGTCCATTCACAGCTGCCGGCTGAGTTTCTGAGCTTGCCGCTCCTTTGCCTCAAAAGCGACCTTGGTGTCCTGGAGCTGGACAACAAGCTCCTTGGCCTCCTTCAGGTCCTGGCAGATGCGCTCATGCTTCTGTGTCATATCCTTATTCTCTCGACGTAGCTCCTGCACAATTTGATTCACCTCCTCTGTCTGCTTGGTGCAGTGGATCTTCAGCTGCTCCACCTCAGAGAGCATGATCTCCATGTTTTTTAACAGTGACTCTAGTTTTTCCTTGGACATGATGCCTGGGATAGTTCTGTTTAGCTGACCTAACCCAAACACGGAGGGGACAGACAGCTGCTCTGTGTAACATGCACCAGGAACCTACCACTCACAGCATTGCTTTCTCTTTTTATACTCCCTTCCACCCATCCTCCGCCTCTCCCTTCCCCAAAGCATCTCTAAGCTTCTTAGTTTGGCTTAATCTACTTATTTTTACTGCACTGTAGAAGTCTACTGAAGGGCTGACAACTCTGCAGTAACATCTGCACTGTGTAGCAAAAGCCATGGCAATAACACATTCTATCTGCAGCCTGTAAGATTCAACCCCCCCACCCCCGTCCCTCTGGAGATTGTCATGGGAGTACCTGGCAGGGTCCAATGCTTAAGTGGGTTTAATGCACTTAGTGCTCACCTGCATCTCCTGCAAACCAGCACCTCACTCTGATCTTGCATGCCCAGGACTAAGAACATGACCATCTAGGATGGCAGCACAAGTAGGCTAATACTGCAGAATAAACCAAGTGCAAACCAGGTCCCATTTCTCTTCTCTTTGAACCCCATCAGTGGGCAAGGGGGCTGGGGAGGCGAGTGCCAGTGATTCAAGCTTAAAGGCTCTGCCTGCACATCTCCATACCAGCCTGCCACATCTTTTATTGCCAGCCACCCACAATGACCTAACCCTTCAATAATACATTCATTACTTGAATCCCTCCAGTCAATGGGCTGATGCCATGAGCCTACTGGAGTGCATTGGGAGTGCCTTGTGCACTCACTTTGGAGGTAGGGGACAGTGCACAGGGGATGCATGGATGTCAGGGGAGTGGAGAGGTGATGTGCACGCACACACATACACACGCCTCCCTTAGAATTCTGTTAATTCAGTAGTACGCTTGTTTGGACAATAAGGATAATTAATTCACTCATGACCCAGTGTAACACCATCAGCTCTGAGCAACTCTCTCGGCTTATGAGGAGGTGTCACATATAATTCTCCAGAAAGGAATCGCATTGGGATTTAGCACTGGCCATCTGTTCAAAGGCTGTGGATAGCACCTGGGATCAGGAGGCAGGCTCACTCAGAGATACCTTTTGTCAAATAAGGTCTGCAGCAAGGCCCCCTCCAAGTGTTAGGAACACTTATGTGTGGTTAGAAAGGGTGCACACACAATGGACATGCACCTTCCCATTTGCCCAACATAGCACACAGACAGGAACTTTTTCCATTGCACTCATCAGATATCATTTATGTCCTCATACACAATGCTTTCTATTGTGCTTTATTTTGTATGTTACCAACAGCTGTTTGCCTTCAGACGCAGCCTTAAATGAACTCTGTAGTACCACCAAGTTTTATGCCAACCTGAATTAGAGTGTGAGCTTGCACACATTGCTCCCACACAAACTTTCTCTCTCCATCCTTTGACCTCAGAACCTGAACACATTTTTCTCTATTCCCTGGTAAATTTCAACTGTTTTGTCCTACAGCCACTGCTTCTCTGGGGTTCTCACAGGGGCAAAGGGGTTGCATTTTCCAGAAAATGGTTCTCTTCCAATGCCAGCTGAAGCTGAAACCAGTATTGGAGTCGTGCCAGAATCCAACACTGTTTAGGACTGGTGCTTCAAGTCAGAGCCCTGGGATCCCTCAAAAGGGGAGGTTAATGGGTCATTCAAGAAGCCTGCCCCATTTTCTCTCAACAAAGGGCCCCAGTGGGCTTCCTTGAGCACTGGCAGGTGGACCCTCAACACTTCACTAAGGGTAGAGGGATGGATACATTCAAAGGAAAGGAGTGTGGAGGAGTCTAAAGATAATTAAAATATGGCCTAAAGACCGTGTAGAAACATTTGAGCTGGCTTCGAGCCCAGAACTCGTGTGACGCACATAATAATGGAATAGGTTGGAACATGCTACAGCATTACAGACCAGCAGGTCTTCATTAGCAAGGAGACTTCCCAGATCACAGATGTGCACACCGTGGCCCTACATATACTCACTCAGAGAATTACAGCACTGCTACATAAGAAAAAAAACTGTAGAGGGCATTTAGTTGGATTTTAGTACAACATTTGATAAACTGACTCCAAAATAATTCAAAGCAGTTTGGGAAAAAGCAAGACACTGTCTTGAGAATTGAACACTGGCTAAAACTCGTACACAAGTGGTAATACAGAAATTAAATGGAAGGGTAGGGGATATTTTTAATGAAGGAAAACTGAATCAGTGGTAGGACCAATCTTAGTCAATATTTTCCCTGATGAGAAGAGAGAATGAGCAGTGCATTCATGAGATTTGCAAGTGATACTAAACTGGGAGGGCGCTACAAAAGCAATTGTAGGTAGAAGTAATACAGTGGGACTTTTGGTATGAACTGAAAGTCAATTGACCATTCAGCAGACAATATATTGCACCCTAAGAAAAAAATTAGATACACAGACAGAAAACAACAAAAGATGAGCGGGAAAAATGTAAGCTCATGTGCTTGGGGAAAACAATTTAAACCACAACTATTCAGTGGGGGAGAGAAATAGCAAAACATCAGTGCTAAAAGCAGTACAGGGGGGATGGCAAAGAAAAAATCACAGGGTGACTGTGATTCAATAGGTCACAGAAAAATGATTAAGTAAAGCAACACTGGGCTGCGTAGAGGCCCCATGTCATAGATTAACAAGATACCTATAACTGCCTTCATACCTCTAAAATTCCCCAAGGATCTGGATTTAGTTCTGGGCACCCTCATTATCAAAAAAAGACTGATAAGCTGTAGCACGTCCAGAAAGTAAAGGGTCATAGGATTGGATGTATGAAGAAAAGTACAAAATGGCATGTTTCATGTCATATCCAGAACCATTCTCCAGTCATGACCATATCTCACAAGTGCTCTGGGGAGGTTATTAGTTCAGAAAAGTGCTTCAAAGGTATTACTAAAAAAGAAGCTAGGTGTATAATCAGCATTTACAAAAAAATGCACAGTGGCCACATGGGCTACTGTTGCTTCACTCATGTCAGGGCCAAATGAAATCAGAAAGGTTTTAGTCAAGACACTATAGGCTGCTCTGGACAGACTACATCCAGAGACCCCACTTGTAAAAGATTATCAAACCTTTCCTCCTTCATCTAACAGAGAGCAGGTTTAAGAGATACAGACAGACAAGAAGAACAAAAGGAGAGAAAAATGACAAGGAACCACACAACTGAGGGCAAGGACTTTTTGGGATTTTCCATAGTGACTGGGAATGGCTGCTGTTGGCTTCAGTACTACAGTAAGACATGCCATGTTTTCAGTGCCAGAGACAAATGAGAGAGATGGGAAACAGCCAAGAGGGGCCTGGGCTCATGCAAGAAGTATCTGCATCTTCCTAATAGTATCTGAGCCAAAAAAATATCTTTACTCAGACTAACTGAGATGCAGAAGAGCCAGAAGTACAAGGTCACATATCTGAGATAAGTGGAGGGAAGTTGCACAAGAACTGAGCTCTTCCATTTCCCATCTGGGTGGCTGCAAACCTTGGTATCCCACACTACCCTGAGTGTTCCCTCCATACCACAAGGAAAGCAACTCATCAATATAAACATGAAAGAAACTCCCAAAATTATGGTGTTAATAGCTGAGGTTACTATAGAAAACATTACGCACCTCAAGAACAAATGCAAAAACCAGAAAACGATAAAGTAAAGCCATATAAACTACTATATCCCCTTCTCAGGTTACATCCACATTCACAATTACCTCCTAGAAACAGCAGTGGTGTTGATTGATCAGCCACAATCAATCAAAGCGACACCCAGAAAACTAAATGCTGAAGGGAAATATAGCATGGTATAGCACATGTAAATCCATTAAAGGATGATTTGTGCCTTTCACTTTAAAGTAACACTGACCATTACTGCATTTAAACCATCTGTATGTTGCCAATGCACCCATTATCACTTTATGTAGTACTAGAGAATCCGGGGTCAGGAAATCACAGAAGTGATAACTGGACTCAGCCAGGATGGCAGTTTCTGTGTTCTTGCACATATACTCTCTTGAATAGATCTCTACTCCCTATAACACAAGTCAGAATTCTGTAAGAGTTGGCTTCTACATAGACAGCTACACCTCTAGTATCCCACTTAATGTACAAGCTCTGTCTATACTTCTACAAGTCCAGTTTGATAAATGCACACTATACAAATACATTTTCTTAAGATTAAATTTTGCAAGCTCCATTCTATATTTATAGTACCCCTCTCACCCCTTGAATATGCCACATAGAGTCAAAGAGTGCTTGGAAGCACAATTCCTATAACTGGTGATGGGACAGATTGAGATGTATGTAACAGCATGCTTGGTTTGAATAAAAGAACAATCGCATATGATTATTTGCTGTTAAGGGTCAACATGATCAATACCATGTAAGATATGAAGAAAGCCCTTGCATTGAGCAATTTAAAATCTGTTAAACCTCTGCCCTCTCCTCTTATTAAATCTACAGTTTTAGCTGCTATTATACAAGTTCTGTATGCTTGTCTATAGTTTTCAAATCTGTAATTCAGACCTGCCTTCTTAGGCTGAGCAGCATGCAAAGCGACATCTTATTTATTTTTACCTAAAACTTCACACCAAAAGGCTCCCTACCTAATGTCATAACTGTCCTGGACATTAAAAAAAAAAGTACAGCATGACAGGAGTTTGCAAAACAAATAATCAAAAGCAGCAGAGCTTATTCCTTTCCAAGCTTCATCTAATCATCAGTCAGAAGATCAATACCCTTAAGAAAATGCTTTTATATCATATGGTCAAGGAGATGAAGTTGTTGACATTTGAAATCTTTCAAGTACTTTAATGGATGTATTCCCAGATTGGCACGTTTGGGGAATTAATTACGGACAGCGCAAGTAAATTATAACCCCGCCTGAACATTAAAAGTGCTTTTAGGTAATGATAATAAAAGTGTTCACTATTCAAAACTTCCTTTACCACAAGGTAGAGCTGGGCAGGAAACTGTTTTCCTGTCCCTGTAAAAGATTCCCAACTTTGAACATTTTTCTCATCTCAAAATGAAGATGGAACGTCCAATCTCAAACATTGACAAATCAAAAAAAAATCCCAAAAAATTTTAGTACAAGTTAATCAAAACATTTTACTTACATACTGGCCTTAATTTTACTATAAATAAATTAGAAGTTTCAAAAGAGGGTCATATCCAACTGAAAAAAAAATATAATTTCTTAATTATAAAACTGTCAAAATGGGACATTTTGAAACCTCACCCCCCCCCATGGGAAAATATTGAAACCAGCCCTTTCTGCCTAACAGTTTAAGATCCAATGAATCCACATTTTCTAACAAAACAATCAAAAAATTCCCTGCCAGCTGCAAGAATAGTTACTACATCAATGGCAGATCCAGAAAGGGGACACTCTGCTCTGGCTGTGTTGCAAGCTCTGAACTCACTGCCTTGTCATCCTAGGCTCCTAGCAGAGCTCCATGTAATCAGTGAGCTCTGAGCTCACTACTAGCCAACTGGGGCAGACTCTGGCCAAAGGCCCTGCTTTCATGTTGCTCCAGAGCCCAGGGGGTGAACAAGCTGCTGTTCACCCTTTTGTACCCTCCCCTTCCCCACTCTGTTCAGTAAGCAGGAAAAAGAAGGGACAAGCAGTGGTTATCCCTGTGCTCTGCGCTGCTTGAAAACAGGGGCTCTGGCCAGACACTGTGCTGAAAACTTATGTGCAACCATACCAACGCACAATGACTTATAAAACTTTAAAAATTCCCTTTCAAATTAGGAAAGCCTGTTAACCTCTCTGATCTGATATGCTGAGAGGTGTTACTACTTGTGGAATGTAAAGTGTTCTGCAAGATCCTGAGGATCCTGCATTACAGGGCCCAACTTTTAACTAGGATCTCTAAATACTACTGTTATGTAAATAGGATAGAGACCTGCTCCAAGGTGGGTTTTTCCTAACTACTACTGTAGACATTAAGGCTCCCAACTCTCTCTCCCCAATTCTCTAAAACCTAGACTACATTGCCCGTATAAAGGAAGCTAGTAATTTTATATAGTTATGATAGCAGGATGTCTTATCTTATCACTTGCAATAGTATTTTGACTAGTTTCCTTATTGGTTTTATTATTAACCTTTTGTAGAGTCATGACCTCAATGAAATCATTCAGAAATGAAGTGAGCAATGGCTCATGAAATCTTACAGACGAACTAAACGAGAGATATATATAGCATGGGGTGCAAATCTACCCTGTCTTCATTAGACTGAACAACAACTTTGAGCATTATGGTTCCAGCTAGTAATATCTATTCATGCTGCTGTCTCTACAGTCCTCTCTCAAAACCTGCTTTAAAGATCCGTAAGTGGATAAGCAAGTGACGGCTTCATCTCCACAGGAAGTGAGATTAAAAGGTTTATTGCTGCTATGGCAACTGCCAAGTTCTACTGTCCTTAAAATAGTTTTGAAACCTTAGCAGCTGACTAGAAGCTTATACATGAGTCACCTAAAGGATTCAGCTACCAAGTCTTGCAGTACACTTTAAAAAGAGGAAATCCTGTTACATTTTATAAATGCTTTTTTATGTGTATTTTTATCCTGCACTTATAACTGCTTGTTAAATAAAACCAAGAATAGAAAGTGGCAAGATCCTTTACCATTATGGTGGGGTTTCATATCAGTAATTGACAGCTGATGTAGGAGTTTGCCTCTGAGATTTTGCAGGCAGCAGCTGGTGCATCAGTTCTGTACCCTACATCTGTACCCTGTTTCTTGTCTTCAATCAGCAATCAGTCCCATTCAAAGTGAATGCAACAATAACAAAGTTATCCTCCCTCCTTGATTAATTGTACCAACTTCCCATTAATGGTGTAGCCATCTGCAAAGCTAGAGTGTATTCCTTGATAGTCATAATTAAATATAGAATTCAACCCTCTCCACTGAGTAGAGTTTGATATCTCTTCAGTAACCCGTTGTCCTTTAGGGTATAAACCAATTGATGAACGAAGATGAAAAATCCCTTGTGAGCAGGTTACTTCATTATGGTGCTCCATTCAGTTGTCTTACCAAGAACCCCACATTGGCTACTGTCAGCCATGGGGATCCACCCAGAACTACTGATCCAATGTGGTCTGTCAATTCTTATCTGACAGTTACACTGGAGAAACAGAATCCAGCTTGTGCTTTTCCAAGGAATATTCTTAAGTATCCCAAATGTCTGTATATTAACACTTATGACCATGGTAGAATACTTAGCTACGATTGTAATGCCACCCAGATCAAGCTGGTAAACACTTCTTTTAGTCGCTGAAGTCAGACAATCAACTTTTAAAAAGGAAAGTATCTGCTGAATTAGAAACTGCCAGATTTTAACAGATTAAAAAAAACTCACAAGAGTCCCACCTTACCGAAATAGAAACACTAGAACTACACATTACTGTCCCCTGAAGACAAACTGAAAGTACCACTCAAAGGCAAATGGAGTTTTAAACATAAAAATAAAATCCATGCTGGCTGCATTCTCATTGAAGAATATATTAATAAAATGTGTCATGTTGTATTAGTAACTTTACAAAGGAGGCAATGAAAGTTGCTGGCTCCCTTACTCTGAACAATTCAGAAGTTACAGCCCATTTACAGTAAACCATAACTTGCCCTTAAGCATCTCAGTCTCAAACACCATTTCCAGGTAATTCAAAATCGAAGCATCTCCATTACAGGTGGAGCAGCCATTTCCATAGTAATGTAGGTACAGCAACATCAGAACCACCTGCTTACCAGAATTTCATATTATGTAATCCCAGAGGTTTACATCTGAAAGGAGCAAGGAAAGGGAACAGTCTAAGAAATAATGGATAAAAGATTATATCACTTTTACATCCTGAAATTTTAGAGGGCAACAAGCATGTTCACCGAGTTCTTAAAGGGTACACTTAATCAAAATACATTTCTTCTGAGCATTAATAATTCAAGGATTTGTTCCTGAGTATTGCTGCTACCTCTCCAAAGCTTACTTCTACCCTAACAAGATCCCATGCTATCACAACTTAGAACTGGGACATCATTTAAAAATACTCTAAAAAAGGTTGTTAGCTATGATTTTTCTCTTTGAGACCTATGCAGCTAGAGTCATCGTAACTAAGACAGAGGCAGCAAAAATAATATTAACACACCCTTCTCAGAAAAGGAATATGTGTTTCATAGAAAAAAAGAGAAAAAAGCAAGGGCAAGATAATGTGTGGAATATCTGCAGAAACAAGTCAAGCAAATTAAAGAATTCTGGTGGAAATTAAATTCTTAATTTTTATAATCAAATTTCTTGTGCAAATAATTGCAGTAGAAGTTATACTTATGCAATCAGGGAATAATATTAAGGAAAAAAAGTATCCAGTCAAAATCAACAGACTGATCACATTTTGAATCCTGAATGCTAGCAATGAACTCCCTGTGAACATCTACAGACTAGAATTATTTACTGAATAACTATATTTGAGAAATCTTAAGATGCTTGTAGATAAAAGTATGGTAAACAGCTAACGTCAAACATTATTCATTATGACTATTTGCTTAGTTCTTTTAATAGAATAGAATATATGCATGTGTAATAATTTAACAGACTCAGGACAATCCCCAAACAAAACCATTAATTTACTCAAATTTACACTCAGTAGTGGTAAAGCTGAAATGTTGCAGTAGGAGGGGAGAAGGGAGACTCCTTCTATGAAGATAAAAGATCATTTAGGTGCTATTTGAGAGGTGCTTTCTTCAAGTACCCTATGTAATGTTGCCCAACTAAGATTATTTTTTCAATATAAGACAGTTTGTGTCTCAGTATATTTTTATATAGCTTATTTCATGCCTTAATTATGTCTCATGTGGGCTCTTATAATTGGTTTTGACAGATTCTCTAAATGAATATGAAAGGAAACTTTAAAAAAAAGTGTTTCAAAAGAATTCAAGCTTGAAGAAATTATTCCTTTGGGAAATGAGAGGCTTTAAAACACTTTTTTAAAAAAAGGATTCGTTCAGGGTACTGAATATAAAATTTAGAGCATTTAGGCCTCCAACATAGCTTTAATGTTTAATACATTCATACTTAAAACTCAACTGCATTTAAACCAGGACAAATAGCAAAATTAGGACCCATGCATTCTTTATTTTAATAATTAGACAAATACAGGAAAATTTGCAATAATCTATCAAAACTGTATTTTATCAAGAATTGGAAAGGTGTTTAAAAAACGTATTCACATTCAATTCAGATTATATACAAACCAGTGTCTGTAAAAAAAGAAAACAGCATATGCTTGAGTGTAAAAGAATCCCATTCAAGTCCATATTCCAGCATTCTCAATGACCAAACATATGCTGAAACCATCATAGTGCAGACATGTGCCATAGTCTCTGTTATACTGGTCTCAATGGCATAGTTGCTAAAATAGTATTGGTTAATAAGATGTGTGGAGAAGTTCCTTCCCACTGCATCATCCATCCTGAAATTCCACTCAAATGTACTCCAAGATAACTCCTCCTCACTGCAGTAGAGGCAGGGCAAACGTCCTGTATAGGCCCAGAGGGCCAATAACAGATGCATTTAAGCAGCACCATTCTGTGTGCCTGGAACATCCAGGGTTTGCTTAGTACTCCAAGTTTAGCTATTTTCAGCAGACTTCAGCCCTTGAATATTTGGTTAAAAAAAAATAAAATAAATATTAGGATTTGCCCAGCAAGGGTAGTTTTTAAACATGCTATGTAATGCAGGTGACTACCTTCCAAACTCACTCTCCATAGGTAGCATCTGAATTCAGATGTACTGCATTCATAAGGAGCTTCTAGCTATTTATGTCAGCAGCATTCACTATAACCATGAAAGTGGTTTTTTGTTTACAAAAAAATCTTTTAGGACTGCTTGCTCTGGACTAACTCTCAAAACACAGGGAACGAGGAAGAAAATATATGGCATAAATTCCAGGGGCCACATTTACGTGCACCTAAAACTCAATGTTATGGTTTATGAAACCTTGTGGATGAACAGCTAATAAAGATGACTAATTCAGTCTTGAAGCATGACTCCTTGTCTATTCATTATTGGTCAGTTAAGACTGATGGACCTGTTTGGAACATGGATGAAAGAGGCACTTCTACTGAAGTTACACAATAGAAGAGTCTATATAGCTCTTTCTGCAGCCTAGTGTGTTGTCTACTGTATTTTATTTTAAAAATCAGAAGGGCTAATAGGTACCAAGAATCTTTTGATTATACTAAGCAAACTAGATTGAAACAGGCCAATATAATAAATTAGTGGGTCTTTTTGTCTATCTGTTTTTAAAGGTGGATTGAAACTGAAAGGCAGTGGGCAGGGGAGAGAAATGATACAAAAACATAATGCTTATGCACTGAGATGGATCAAAGCAGCTTTCTCTTTTAAATTTGTGCATTTTGAGGTATAGATACACACGCTAGAAAACAAGCACACATTGTGTAACTTCTACCACAGCCTTCTGCAACAAGTAAAAATTAAGTCCAGGATGATGATCTTAGGCAGTGGAAGACTTACAGTTTAAATGCTTTCAACATTTTGAACTCTTCCTTAAGAGAGAAAACCAAACAGCCATTGAAGTAAAGTGAAAAAGATTATTATTTTGATGGATGCTAGATCCACCACTAAAGAAGTCAGAGTTCCTACAGAGACTACGTGAAACAAAAGACAACTTCTGCATGTTACTAACAGCTCTTAACTGAGACTTGGCTCAGATATGCAAACAGATGATAGTGGTACCAACTTTTGGCAATCCATTTCAATAGAGAGAATAATTGGATAGGCTGCCCAACAAAACACACAGTTGAATTTCTCAGAGATTAAAGTTCATGAGGGGAACAAATAAAGTAAGTTAATACAAGATTTTCAGCTGTTTAAAAATATTTAAAATAAAATTCCCTTAAGTGAAATCTGGAGCAGTGAACTAGTCTTTACAAATGCACAGGCAAGTGTGACCTGGAGAGTCAGAATGAGGTACCGATGATATGGTTACTTTATTAATGCCATCTATAATGAATTGAACAGGCAAATGCAGTGAATGAATAGAATGCAAATACTCTCAGATGAGCAGGGCAAGTGCACCTTATTTTATGTAATTGCCTTAAATTTCCAGATACCAAAATACTATGGCTAGTAGGTCACTCTGGACAATACACAAATGTTTCCTAAGACAGTTAAAGACAACAAGCTTCCTGGTATTCAAGGCAAATCCAAAATCATGCTATCCAATACTCAAACAACAGGCTGAAACCATAAAAGTCTCAGTCCTATGAGCGAACACATTCTCTGAAGCAAAGCCCTTTCTACAGAAAAAAAGCTTTGCTTTAAGGCTCTGATGTGGTGCCTCTTTGTATCAGTTTCATTTATAGGCAAGTAAGTTTAGAAAGGACTCCAATATCAAACCAGAATGCCTGTCAAGAGTTAAACCTCTCCACTTATTACACACTTTGTTGCAGTTCAACTGCAGCAAAAACATTCTTTTAGACTACATAAAACATTCTCCCTCATCTCATTCCCCCTAAGATACCCCAATTCAAAGTGATAATTCAAAGAAACACCAAAACATGATGATTTTAAACAATGAACAAAGCAGATTATGGTGAGATTAAAGTTTATCACCTTCTCAACCCGTCTTCCTTTCACCTGTTCTGGCTCTCTTCTCCCTTTAGCTTTTCCAGGTTTCTCCTCTCTCCTACTCTGCACATTGCATCATCACTGGAAAAAAAGGGCCCCAACAACACTAAGTGATGTCTCACTTAGCTACTGAGTATTGTCAATTAATATACTGCATAATATAAATCAACATTCAACCTTAGGTTTTAGTCTGAAATAAGACAGTGGTTGATACTAAGGGTTAACATAATGGTGAAGTCAACAGTACACTACTTAAGAACTGTAGTGCCATTCAATTTAAGTTTCCTGCATACAAGATGATTTCAGCTACATATTTTTGAAGAGAGAGGTTTAAAGAAAATGGCAGAAGTGCTACTAGCAATAGCTTCCCATCCTCTATACTGAAAAACTGAGGTTCAAGTCCTGTAATGCTGCTGCAAGTGTCTGCCTATTTTGTTCATGGACAAATTTGGCAGGGGGCAAAATAACTACACAATGCAGGCTAGTGGCCATCTAAAGGCAGGGTTTACACTGATATTGTACCAAAATGTTAACCGAAGCACAAAAATAAATCCAGAAATTGCCTTGCAATGTCAGAGTATCAATCCCATAACCTTTTATAATCAAGGATCCAGTTAGGACTTCATGACTGACTTGTTCCAAATTATTCAGTCCAAGTCTCAGTAGCTACATAAGAAATTGGCAGCAGTAGTACTATATGTGTACTCCATGCTTTAGAATGCCACGTATTAGTAAACCAAGTATAGCCTCTAGTTCCAGTGTGAAAATAACCTTTTAAATAAAACTTACTAAGACCAAGCACACTTAGGCACAGAAGCTATGTCATAGTAAAATTATTTTCAGCAGAGATCTTTCTCCCTTACTCCCATTGCTGCAATAGCTAGTCCGTTCCCAGGGATCCAAATTGGGCCAGGACTAAACCTTTTAACATAACTGCTTTAATGGTTTAAGCTAGGGTGACTTTGCTATGTAACCCATTTGAAAAAAGTTGTTTGATTTCTTAAATTTCTTTATTTAACCGTGTGGCAGTCCTGAGTGCCCTTAATGCTGAAAAAATAAAAAAAATAAAAAAATAAAAGAAATCAACCTGTGCCCAGGGGTCATATTGCTGGTGGAAGCATTAGCAACATTTACACAGGTAGTCCTTATTACAGTCTATAACTCAGATAGCTTATGACAATGGCACCAAATTCTGATCCATAAGAAGCCATTTTTATGAAGAACCTTATGGTGCCCAGTGCAGCAGCGGTCTCGGGAAACATGGGAGGAAGGTACCATCAGGGAATCTTGGAGCACTGAACTTCATGTCATGTGAGGACCAAGGAAAAATCCTCTTCTTCCAGATCCATTACAGTCAATAAGAATATCCAAGAAATAACAAATTTCAAGTGTGCTAAATGTAAAATTGGTGGAATGCTAGCTGGTCCATAAAGGGCTGCACCAAGTTGTCTGTGGCAAAGTAGAAAACAAGCCCAAAGGTTATGGAGATTGGAAGAGCTGGTAAGGCCTTCTTGAAGATGGCAAGCAGCAGGAGAGTAAGGCACAGACCCTGAAGAGAAAGATAGGGGGAAAATTATATGGTGGAAATCTAACCAACAAAGAGATAGATTATAGACCACTTTAAGCTTAAAAAGCTAACAAAAGGGTCAGTATGATATATTTTTCTTTTCCTTGGGTGGCTATTTCCATCAGTTAGAACAGTACAGAAGCTAACTCAAAAGGTCCAAGTTTGGCAAAACACTAGAACTTGTTTTGCAAAGCCCAGCGGGACTTGTATGGTTTCCTGAGTTAAAGCTAAATACTGATCTCCCACTGAAATCCACTGGAAAGCTCTCACTGACTTCAGCGATAGCAGAAGCAGGCACTAAATCAAACATATGGAGTTTCCAGTGGATTAAACTGCTATGGCTTTTGGTTAGAGGAATGCAATGAAACATCATCATTACTCAGTGATATTATACTCACAATTAGTATGGCTACAAAACATGCTAAAGTTGTGTTCCAGTCTCCATTTGCTGTTGCTGAGGCTTTGCCAACCAAAACACTGTAGAAAATGAAGTCTCCTAAACCGAGCTTCACTCCCCCTATAACGGAAAGAAAAAAAAAGGGAGAGCATTAAGTAGTATCTGTTTGTTAATACAGCATCTTAGCCAAAGGCCACAGAGGGCAATATGACAAACAATTTTAAAAATACAACGTAAGAGCATCCCCAAGTCACAACTCCTAAATTAAAGAAAAGCAAGGGTTAGAAATACCAGTCATTAAGGAAACTTGCTTTACAATAAACTGGAGTTTTTAATGTGCAACTATACTTGAATATGTGTGGGCCTCACATGCTTATGTTGTTCCGTAGTACCTTACACCTCATCTCTTTGTGCTTCATACTAATAACATAAAAGGCGATAATTTGTCTGGACTGTTTCCTCTGAGCAGCGTTATATAGGTGTAAAGGATTCTGAAGAAGGGAAGGCATGTAACAACTCATGTCAAAGGCCTCCAGTTTCTCTCCTTTGAGTGGTGGTCCATTCGCACATTCTACTGGGAGTGGCTCCAAAGCAGTAGCCAGTCTATGCAAAGATAGGATCTTGAAGCATTACAAGAATGGTGAGCGGCATCAGTCCCTTTTGAAGCCTCTACACCAGGGATAGGCAACGTTTTTTTGGCCGGAGTGTCAAAAAACACCATAATGCCTACCTTGGAAGGTGCCCAAGTGCTGGCATGGCAGAAAAACAAAATGAGGGCAAGGGGTACATGGCAGGATGCCCTGCTTGTGCCCCTTTCCCCCCACCCAAAGCCCCTGCCCCCCAGCCCGGGCTCTGTGGCTGCCAGCAACAGAGCCTGGGCTGCTCTCAGCAGGGCTTGCAGCCAGCCCGGGCTCTGGGCAACTGTAGCAAACAGCAGGCGGAGTGCAAACAGCTGCACCAGGCTCATCACCTCAGTGCCAGGAGCGGGGAAGAGACCAGGGCTCCGCTGCCTCAGGCCCCTCCCCCACTGCCCGCTCTGAGGCACTCCTGCATGCGCCAGTACGGGGCTGATGCAGGAGCCCAGCACAGCTGTTTGGAGCCTCACGGTTGCAGCTGCTCCGGCTCTGGGGAGCTGCTGCCAGCCAGGACCCCTGGCTGCTCCCAGCAGGCAGCTGGGATGCTGCAAGCCCTGCTGGGAGCAGCCCGGGCTCTGTCGCTGGCAGCAGCTTCCCGGAGCTGGGGTTGGCCGCAGCGTGCCAAGCAAAATGGCCTCGCGTGCCATGCTCGGCACACGTGCCAGGGGTTGCCGACCCCTCCTCTACATGCTGCACAATGGTTTTATGATGATGTGAAGAGATCCCCATGTGGCTGCATTATAGATAGCTATTATTAGATTCTGCATTTTCTTGCATATCATATGCCCCAAATAAGATATGCATCTTGTTTTGGAAAGTAGAATGTAGAAAATAAGATTTTTCAGAGTCATAGCCTAGAGCTGGATTTTTTAGGGAGAGACTGAGCTGCAAGATGGCTGCCAGCTTTTCTCTTGGCCAGCATGGATGAAGTCCAGTGTTAACTCTTTCACAGATGCTATCAAACTGCTGCTCAGCCAAAACCTGTGCAAATCCCATAAACAGTGCTGCATCTTGATACAGAGATTATGGCCAACATTCTGTAGTGAAAAAGTAGATCTTTGCTATCTGCTCCACTTTATATAAGTTAAATGAAGCCCACAAATTCCAATTAAATTATTAATGCAAAACTGCGTTGAGCAGGTTCAGGTGTCACCTTATACTTGCTATAGCCATTTTCACAATTGTCATTTTATTTTACTGGTGAAAATGGATTAAATACTATTTTTACTGCCCTGGATACCGGGGAGACGACTTGTTTGTAAGTTTGACATTCTGATTTCTGCAAGGGCCCAGCAGGGGAGGTAATGTTCAGGGGCAACCAACATGGGTTCATTGAGGGCAGGTCCTGCCTGACTAACCTGGTTTCTTTTTATGATCAGGTCACAAAGTCCCTGGACGAGGGTGTCAGGGTGGATGTCATCTTCCTGGACTTTAAGAAGGCCTTTGACACAGTTTCCCACTGCATTTTCTTAAAAAAAAAAAACCAACTAAGTGACTGCAGCACTGATGCCTACACAGTCAGATGGGTGGCAAACTGGCTAGATGGTCGCACCCAGAGAGTGGTGGTAGACGGGTCTTTTTCGACCTGGAGGGATGTGGGCAGTGGAGTCCCTCAGGGCTCAGTCCTGGGGCCTGTACTGTTCAACATCTTTATCAGTGATCTGGATGTGGGTGTGGAAAGCACACTGTCCAAATACACTGATGACACCAAGTTGTGGGGCGAGGTAGGCATGCTGGAGGGAAGGGACAGAATTCAGCTAGATCTAGACAGGTTGCAGAGGTGAGCAGATGAGAACAAGATGGAATTCAATGTAGTCAAATGCAGGGTACTGCATCTAGGGAGAAGGAACCAGCAACACACCTATAGGCTGGGGAACACCTTTCTTGTCAACACACTGGCAGAAAGGGATCTTGGAGTCATTGTTGACTCCAGGATGAACATGAGCTGTCAATGCAAGGAAGCAGTCAGTAAGGCTAACCACACATTGTTGTGCATCTACAGATGCATCACAAGCAGGTCCAGGGAGGTGATCCTTCCTCTTTACGCGGCATTGGTCAGGCCACAGTTAGAGCAGTGTGTCCAGTTCTGGGCGCCGCACTTCCAACAGGGATGTGGCTAGCATTGAGAGGGTCCAGAGGAGGGCCACTCGCATGGTCAAGGGGCAGCGGGGCAGGCCCTATGAGGAGAGGCTAAAGGGCCTGAACCTATTCAGCCTCCACAAGAGAAGGCTGAGAGGGGATCTGGTGGCTGTTTACAAACTCACCAGGGCAGACCAGTGAGAATTGGGGGAAGCTCTGTTCCTCCTGGGCACCACCAGGGGTTACTAAGAAAAACGGTCAAATTGTTAGAGAGAAGGTTCAGGCTGGACATCAGGAGACATTACTTTACAGTTAGAGCTACCAGGCTCTGGAATGGGCTCCCAAGTGACGTGGTACTCTCTCCTACCTTGGGGATCTTCAAGAAGAGGCTGGACAGATATTTGGCTAGGGTGATATAACCGTGGCACCCATTCCTGCCTGGGGCAGGGGGTCGGACCTGATGATCTGTTTAGGTCCCTTCAGACCCTAAGCACTATGAAACTATTTGCCAATTCACACACCTATAATCGAGAAAAACATTCCAGTGTCCTCCTGTGTCTCCGACACAATCTTCATTATAGTAGTTCTAAAAGGCACTGAGTGTAATTATGATGGATCTTGCAGATTAAATGGGTATTTGTGGTTCAGCAATATGCAGACCCTGGAAAAATGTACAAATCAATGTATTCATTTTTATGGTAATTACCACTTTGGCAGTGACATTAGAAATGTAACATTCAATTAACAGTGCTTTTGTAAACAGATGTAATGAAGACTTCCTGTATATTTGTTTCTTTAAATAAGACTCAAACAGTATCTTAGCTTTGTTTCAACTCCTTAAGTCAAAGGTGTCAAACATCTGGCCAGTGGACCAGATCCAGCCCCTTGGATGCCTTCATCTAGCCTGCATCTTTCTCCTACACATCACTGCATCTGGCACAAGCCTTGTTTTGCAGGAATACAGAGAGAGCTAGGACCCAAGCTGGCACTTTTTAAAGAGGAACAGCTGAGAAGTGATCTTATGTCTGACAGGCCATTGGCAGAGAACTCAACCTTCCTTCTACCTCACCTCTGCAGGCCTCCTTTTGTTTCTTTTCTAGTGGCAGCAGCCACTTCTGCTGCAATTCCCATGGAGCCCTGACTCCAAGTTCCCCCCTGCCAAAGGAAAAAGACTTGGAGTACTGCTTTCTTGGCTGAATCTGATGCTGCCTCCTGCCCCAGACTTTCCCTTCAGCAACTGTTCACTCCTTTATGCTGTTTCGCTCCCTCCTTCTTGTCCCCCTGATAAGGGTTCGTGACACTATTTTGTAAGTGGGTCCTCCTTCTCTTCCCACCTTATTTTTTCCTGCCACTACTGCCTCCACCAGTCTCCCACTACCTTTTAGACAAAGAACTAATTCACTAAAGACATACTTTGCAGTAGGATGAAGTTGCAGAATATATCTTCTACAGTGAATTTTGGTCTTCCATACTCCAGATAAATGCATTATTTGCTCCTCACCTCAGAATTATCTTGCGTCTGCTACTAAACTATGATAAACGTCCCTTCCCCCACAAAGGAGTTCTCAACAGTTCTATTCTGAATGGCCATATCTTAAGTATTCTGTAAAGTTATTTCTTACCCATATACTCTTACAGCTGGATTAAACTCTCACACAGAGGCCCATCAGCATTGCTCTTGGATTTGAAGGGTGGCCCTCTTATGTATGGGCTCAACATACTACCCCTAGTCTCTCAGCACAGAAGCAGTGTTACATGACCACCTTCAGCTCAGTATTTCTGTACTGTCATTGTGATCTCCCTGTACATTTGGGGGACCCACTCTTCAGGCTGCAACACTGTGGAAAAGGACTCCCTAGACCAGTGGTTTTCAAACTGAATTCTGTGGAATCCTGGGGTTCCATGATAGATCATCAGGGGTTGTACAGACTGGGGGTAACAGTATAGTAGACTGGGAGGTGGTGCACCACCACTGCTGGGTTGGGTTGCCTGGCTCTACGTCAGCTCAAATGGCCTGCAGAGCCAGGTGTAGGGGTTCTGAGGCAGAACAAGTGATATGAAACTGCTCCACAACTTTAAGAAGTTTGAAAATTACTGCCCTAGACTACGTCTGTCCAACTGGCAGCCTGTACGCCATATGTGGACCATAAGAGGTTAAGCTGCAGACACTGGGCTTCTGCCTGGCTATAACTCCCCTTACTGCTCTGGCTACAACAGCAGCTGGAGTCTCCAGGCTCCCCCTTCCTCCCCCAGCTTCTACGTTCTACACCTGTCCCAGGGGGCAGTTTGGCACAGCACAGCATAGTGCAAGTTGCTCAGGACAAGGCTAGGACCAGGTGCCATATGGTTTAGCAATGAGGGAGCACCTACAAGGGGTCATTGGAGCAGATGTGGGTGGAGAGGGGAGGGGTGCCCATGTAGGTATGCACAGCAGCAAGGAGTGGAGTGTAGGTGTCCAGTGCAACAGGAGGTGGTACCCATGTGGTGTGCTGCCCAAGGGTTCATATTCCATACTGGTGTAGCCTGTGCAGCCACTGCCAGGGAGATCCATTTAGACATGGGGCAGCTCTGCCCCAGACTACTGCCTTTTGACAGAGCCTCAGAATGAAGTCAGATTAGAAGGGAAAACAAAAAACCCACAAAAGAAACAGAGGTAGTCTTTGTGATAAAGAAAAGGAAAAAAAAAAAGGTGACCAAACGCCAAACATGAGAGCAAGTTGTGCTCGTGGCGTGGGGAAAGTAGTGGGCGCGGCCTGATAGCCGCGAGATCGGCGGTCCCGGGCTGATTGGCAGGGGGCGGGCGGATGCAGCCCGTTTAAAAGGAAAAGCGCGCGCACCAAAAAGCTGGGACCCACGCCATATCGGAGAGGCCTGATCACCCTCACCGGAGGTCCTGCGTCCACGAAATCCCTTCCCCCCGGACGCCCCCATCACGACCGAATTAGAGCTCTTGAGTTAACAGCGAGTTTATTCTTGAAACTGCTGTAAAGGAAACCACCTATACGAAAGTGTGAGTAAAGTATTTATTTGTTACACTGCCTCCTTGGTGTTTTCTGTCGACACAGGAGGAGGAGGAACAAGGCCCCGTAACCCTTTCTTCCCCAGCCTGTTCGCGCAGCACTTTTCTGGGTCCAACCACCCACCGTCAGGTTGGTCAGTCTTTAACTAGGCAAAAGCCAATCCAAATAGGTGTGATGTATGTAGGTACAGGAATTAAGAAAAACTTTACTTTGAGAGTACTGCTTCTCAGTTTTCCTTCATAAACCTCTTGTGGGGCAATTTATCAGACATTCAGCTCCTGGCTCATCATTTTCTTTCAACCCCTCATCTCCCTGGGGTTCCTCAGATATACCTTGCAGATTACAGTCACCTATTCACTATGACCTATCCAAAGACTTTCCTATTAAATGTGCCAGATGTTCATTCAGGATTGCATTCACTGCTCTAAACTAATTCTTTTGGTTTCTTCTACTTATACCATTAAAACTTTTCACAATGTGGAGCCTTTAGAAACAGTGAATGTAGGCACACACACACACTTCTGTTCTATCAAACAGGTGTTGTGCCAGATTAAATGCTGATCTGTCAGAAAAGGAACCAAGCTCAACACCAAATAAAATTGTGCAGAGCAGCACATTTCAATGCAATTAGACTTCTAGACTACAAGAGCATTAACAAGATTATTTTCATGCTGGTGGAAAGGTTTAATGTTAAAACTTGAAAGTAAATGTAGAAACTTCGGAACATTTAGAACATCCAAAAGTGAGACTAACACTGGTAAAATTCCTTTCTGACTACATTAAAAATGCCTAATTTAACTGAAAACAAAGTGTTCAAAAAAAAAGAAAAGGAAGTATATACATAGTTGGGACTAGCAGTTTGTCTTGGTCTCAGTTCTAGGAGGCCTTTCAAGAGAAAGCTGCAGAAGAAAAATGGCACCTTGCAGTTTGTCATTAATTTTAGGTTTTAGCATCCGCCTATAGGGCTTGGAATATTAAGCTTTCAGCACAAAATTCAATGAGGGCTTTGTGAACTCATCTCCACCATCATAATCAAAACAATATTAAAAAAAAAAAAAAGCAACATGCTGCCTCCCTTAAGAATGCAAAAACAGTGGTTTGCAGTAACAAATTATATCACTTCTTACTCTACACAACACCAATAAATGTTAAAACAGTTCTCTCTTCAGTCAAACGCAAATGCATGCTCTGGATATCAAAAGTTATTTGCTCAAAAGTAACTTGATGAAAATGGAGTACAGACATTAGAACACACATTATACTCATAATAAGCATGTAAGTTTCATTTCAGTGTTTTGAACACTGAGAAAACAAAGTAAATGGCTAGCAAGCTCCCAAACTGAATTCTCCAGCAGCCTTCTAACCAGTTCAAGTTGGCTAACAAGTCTGACTCACAGCACTGCATGTTTATCCTTACTTTAAACTGGTTGTAGAAGTATGACGAGATGCAAACACCCCAGTTGCAGTGTTTTTCATTTCAAATACTGAGGGAGGATAAGTGAGAGATTCCTAAACCTAGATGCTAGACAATTTCAAACAATCCCTTAATTTTTTTTAAATGTTCAAGAATATAGCCAACCCACCCACACAAGAAATAACTAACCACTTGGTAATAGGGGTGCACTGATAGAGATTTTTTTGGGCTGATACCGATGGCGAATTTTTAACGAGCCGTATAAGCCGATACCAATCTGACTGCCAATATGCAGCCTGGCAGCTTGGAGAGCAATGTCTGGCTGGTAAGTCTGTTGTGGGGGAAGGGGCAAAGGGGGAGGGATCGGGTATGGGGGGGCAGACTGAGGCTCCCGCGGTGAGGGAGGGAGTGGAGCAGTGGTAGACACTGCCCAGCCGGGGTGGGAAGTGGGATGGAGCTGCAGCTCATCTGTGGGGTGTAGGGAGGAGGGGCACATACCCTGGGAGGGCATGGGGGTCATGTGCCCCCTGGATCTGTGCATGGGGTGAGGGCAGGCTGCTGCTGCAGGCTGGCACCAGGCTCTTCCTGGAACTGGGGATAGACCACACAGCACTCGGAGCAGGGAGCAAAAAAAGTCTCAAAAAAAAAAAAAAAAAAAAAATTTAAAAAAGAGGACTAAGGGAAGACTTAAGTTTTCAAATACCTGAAGGGCAATTACAGAAAGGATGGAGATGGGCTTTTCTGTGTGGACACAGGAGACAGGACTAGGAGCAACGGCCTCAAACTGTAGCAGATGCAATTCAGGTTGGAGATTAGGAGGAACTTTCTGACTACAAGGGTGGTCAAACATTGGAACAGGCTATCTAGAGGTTGTGGAATCTCCATTCTTGGAAATTTTCAACAGCAGATTGCACAGATACTTGGCTGGCATGGTTTACTCAGGATTGATGGTGTCTTGAGCAGGGGCTAGACTAGATGTCCTTGTGAAGTGCCTTCCAGACCTACTCTCCTATAATGCTGTAAGGGCCTCCACTAATCTCAACCATGGCAGTGTCATATAGGAAGTGAAGCAGTCTGCTACATAGATAAGCCCTAAACTATTTAGAGTTTTCCAGGCCCAACACTAACTTCTTGTCCAATTGGAAATCAAAGTATGACAATGCAGGTTCTCAGACAATGACATCATATACTCATAGCAAGATGCTGTACATGACAAGCAGGCTGCTGTAGCAAAATAAGCAACCAATTACATTATCCATTAGCTTCAGTTTCTAGTTTTACACTACTTTGTGCAGTGTATTACAGTAGTTCAGGGGAGGCCAACCCATGGCAGGTGTGCCACAGGTAGCACAGACAGCTTGTGTGTGTGGCACAGAGCAGGTGGGACAGCGTAGGGAATACAGCAACAGACAGAGCAGGAAGCAGAACAACAGATGGAAAAGTCTGGCTTGGGAAAGTGACCGGTGTGGCATGCCTGCCAGAAAGGTTGCCCCCCTGCAGTTATCTAACCCTGAGGTGAAAGGCATGAATTGCAAATGCAAGTCAATCTCCTTTGTGACAGACAAGCAGCAGATGAGGAAAACAAACCAACAAGCAAATACATAGGTTGCGGTTGCTATATGAACATCTAAAAACAGATAGGCACCTAACCTGATTTAAGTTATAAACCTGGAGGATCAAAAGAAAGAAAGAAAAAAATGCTCAACACTCCCCCCTCAATCTTTTGCAGCACCTTAAACAAAAATGAATGAGACTTAGGTCTATATTTATTTGGTCTGAGAATGATACTCACTTTCTTCTGGGTCCTCACTGGTTTGGGAGTTACTGGGAAGAGCTTGGACAGCAGCTCGGGATTCAGGAGTAGACTCAATGGGCCCTATTCTACTATCTCTTTGTTGCTGCCATTCTTGACTGAATCCTCCATCCTCTACTTCAGCCTCTTCATTCTGAGTCTGGTTTGCTGGGGCTCAAGAAAAGAAAAACAGCATTCAAAACCTGTGTCAAAAGCATTTGTCTAACATGTTACGTCATGTGAGAACAAAGGATGCCATATTCCATGTTTATTAAGTAACCATATTCATATGCATAATGCAACATTTAAAAAATGTCACCTAAGATTTTAATTCTCTCCTTAAAATGACTATTATGGAAGACAACATGTATTCTGTAGTAAACTGAACCTAAGCGCTGTAATAAAAATCACTAAATACTCTAGTGCTCTGGTATGGTAAAGTAGAATTTCTATAACAGCTTCATTTAATGTTTACAAAGTGTTGAGTAATTAATGTTATTTATTATTGCATTAAATTCTTTAGTCGGGGAAGTGTGCAGGGGCTCTTTGAGACAGAGATAAGTACAACTGTAGAGTTTAATATAAGTATCTAGCTACACATCTTTTTAATAGCACTGACAAAATTTGTCATCTTTATGCTTTTGAATTAACAATCCAAAAAAAGATGAATAAGCAGATCGTATCTCTGAAGTACTTTTAAGCAGTGTGTAAATTCAGGAACATTATACTGCTTTTGCCTACACTTTGCACAGATTCTCAGGGTTAACCCCATAACCACAAGGAAACATTTCTTTGTTCAAATATTTTTAATTTATTTTGTGCATTACTGTAGCTCCAGACATGGACCAGGACTGCACTTTGTTAGACACTGTACAAACAGCACAGGAATAATGATCCCTCGCCCAGAGAGAAATGAGACTCAAGACTAACTGTGGCACAATGGTTAGGACAAGTAACATACATTTTACAGATTATTTAAGTGGGAGGTTATTTTGTCATTCGCAACATGTCAAGAGAGGTTCCTAAGCCCCTGAATATAGGTGTTGCCTTCCCACAACTATCTACCCAACAGTGCTGAACTGGGCTCAGTCAGTAACTGCTACTGTTGGGATAAGTAACAAATAGAAGGTACAAGCTCCATAAAAAACAAGTAGCTACAAGATTATTAATTGCACCTTAATTGAACATTCTTTGCAGTCTAGGCAAAACCTTCATTTCTAATGAGACTGTCATCCTGAGGGAAGAAAGAAATAATTTTTCACTTTACCTGTGCACCAAGTAGATTTAAAAAAAGACTATACCTAAAAGCAGAGAGGTGTCCCCAATTGTTCTAAAATAAGGTGGTAATGCACCTAGAAGAGCATATAAAAAGATACCCTTACCTTGTTTGTCGTAAGTGGAGTTTTTGGAATTTTTCCGTTGGGTTTCTGGGTCTTCCTCAGCCATATTCACTAGCCATATCATTGTTGCTATTGAAGAAAACAATTTGATCAACAGAGCACATGAGAGAGAAACTCTGGAACATTGTACTAACAATGGAACACTTGCACTGGTTCATTAATTCTTTCTTGGTTTTTTTATTTTTTTTTTTAACCATAGCTATAGTCTGCCACAGACAATTTTACTCCCTTATTAAATAAAGGCATATTAATAGTTGGAGTAAAGTCTGTTGCAGACACAATATGCACTTGCTAGATCTGGTTTTAATATATATTGAAAAAAAGTCTTCATAAAAGTCAAGTTGCAGCTGCTTCAGAGAAGCAGTTTCCATTTATGAGTGCAATGAAACAGTGAATTGATAATTTTGCTCCTTCTATATATGCTAAAATAACCAGATTTTCACTGGGAATGATAGCAGACTAGATTGAATGTATGTTAGAGGCAGAATCTGTGCCCATCTGAATTGCTTCTCTTTTTAACAGGGTGATCAGTTCTCATACATTTTAAAAATTCAGTTCTGAAGTGAAAAATTCACAATTTAAATTGAACAAATGTGTTATTTCTCCATTCTAACTTCCACTGCCTGGGTAAAGAAAAAGGCTCAGGAAGCTTCTGGTAGATGTTGCCTTGGCAGAGCTGGGACAATAACACAAAAATCAAGCCCTTTGTCTTCCTTCCAGACCTTCTCTGCTAAACAACCATTTTGGGTCTACAATGACATTGTATTAAAATATTTTCTGACTCAAAATATTTTGAAGGCTTTACAGGTCACTTTGGTGTCTCACAACTAGTGTGCATAAAAAATGTCAATGGAGAAATAATACATAAAGATATGATTTGTAACTACCTAGTCTGCTGAATTAAATTTTATCATAGTTATTAGATTTATATCCTGCCCTATCCAAAAGGCTTAGTGGTGCATATATTTTATAATTTCTTACATAATACCTTGAAATGGTGAAATCAACACAAATAAACTGCATGCACCTCTAACTAGATTTTTTCAAATGACTGCCTTTCAGTGTTCATTTTCCAATTTTATACAAAACACTACTATCTGTTTCAACATCCAGTCCCCCCACTCAATTACCTGGGTCCAGTCCCCCCACTCAATTATTTCTGGGTATTTTATACTTTGCTTTCTACAGTATCTTTCATAGATGATATTAAACTTTATAAAACAACCTGCTTAACACCCATGATGTAGTATTGGCTCAATTTTACATGAGGCACCTGATCACAGAGTGAGTTGGGATCAAAGCTGGGAGGAAGAGGAATAAAAATTACAGTGTAATTTCTGACCCTTGGGGTATGCCTAGGATTAAAGATGTAACTGTAGCTTGAGTACTAATAGGAACAAAAGTACAGCTGATCAGACTTTTGATACCCATGTACCAGGAGGTCTCAAAAAAGTTCTGCAAGCAATGCTCAAATTAAATATTTGGAAAAGGTAAAGCACACTGGCATTCTTACTGAAGTGAACCTTACAAGGTACTCCAGCCTTTTTGTATCAGCCTATCAGGCAGGAACCCGATTAATTTAAAATCTGATTTCTAGAAGAAAGAGCTTTCTTCCCACTGCACCAGAATCTCAAACGCTGCACTTGAAAGGTTGTGTATGCAACTTTACCCTTGCCTAGCATTTCATTTTGGGTCTTCCTTTCCTGGGAAACCAAAGCTTTCCTTAAGCAGCAGGAGTAAAACTGGTCTGATTCCTGCTATTTTTATAGTGCTACAGTTTAGCAAACCCCTGAGTAACACAAGAGGAACATACACCCCCACCCAACACCAGGACATTGCAACCAGAACTGTAATTCTAAAAAAAAAGTCCTGCAGATATTGATAGCATAGAGATCCTCTCTTCACCAATGTAAGCTTCTTCCCAGAAGTGAGTAGATTATCCATCTGTAGGACTTGCACAAGTATTTTCAAAATAGAAACAAAGCATTTTTCTTAATGCGACAGATTCAGATTTGACTGATACTGTTAAGACCCTTTACCATTGTTTTTCTTTTCAGGAAAGAAGAATAGTATGTGCTGTTCTTACTCTGCAGGATCTTAGAACATGTTTCAGGTTTCTGAGCCAATAACAAATGGAGAACTGACACCCAAGGAAATGGAATGTGAACTCTAGCTGCACACGCAACAGAACATAAAGCAAAGGCAGTCAGTGGGATTACTAAATCTCTTTTAACTCCAGGTGAGGCAGGTGATCACAAATTTAAAATCATTACTGTAATATACTTACACGAGTAGATAAGTGCTGGGAAAAGAGTTTCATTTCTCTCTTGAGCTGTTTCAACAAGCATACGGAGAGGACCTTTAGGACACAGGACAGCAACCAGATCTGGAAGGGATTGCAGAGATGCTTGACTCCAGCATTATAAACTTGTTTTAAAAAAAAAGGTTCCTATTTAACAGTGCTTGCAGGAATTGATAACTGGAAGCCCTTTAGAATACTACTTTCAATCTAGGTGTTGTTAAAAGTGATGGAAAGCACATGCGAGCTACCTGACCCGTTCTTGCTCCATATTGAATTCGTCTCAATTATCAGACATTCAAGACCAGAACAAGCCTCCCTTCAAGTCATCTCCTCCTCACTAATCCCTTAAAACAGGGGCTGTCAGCCAGGGGTATGTATATACCCAGGGGTACTTAGAAAGGTTGTAGGGCAGGGGCGAGCAATTATTTTGGGTGGAGGGCTGCTTACTGAGTTTTGGCAAGCCATCGAGCAGCATGACAGGCAGCCAAGGGCAGATTAATATTAATTTTCTAAATTTTTTAGGGGCTCTGTGGGTTGGATAAAATGGGCTGGCAGGCCGCATTTTGCTCACCCCTGTTGTAGGGGGTATGCGTAAGTGGAGCATGCCCCAGGTGGGGCACAGCAATGGCGTCTCCCCTGGCATGTTCCCTCAGTTTGCCTCTTACCCGGGGGAGGGGGAGGAGGAGGGAGAAGAATGCATTGGGTGCCACTGGCCCCACACAGCACACCATGGCACCTCCCCACCCCAGCTTGTTCTCTTGACTGACCGGGAGGCAGAGTCAGTCCAAGAGCAGCAGCCTGCCCCCACCCCACCCCCCAATCCATACAGCGAGCCCCCGCCACCTGCACTGTGGGTGCAGAGCCATCTCATGAGGGGGGGCAGGTGGGGAGAGGAGCTGGGACTCGCTGTACTTGAGCAATTTCTTCCTTTGTGGCCAAGCCCTGCCCATCCCTCACTCCTGGGCCTGCAAAGCCTCTGCCAGAGGCCACGGGGCTCCTCCTAAGGCCACCTGGTTAGGACCCCGTGAGGGCTTGAGGCTACTTGTAGGCTGCTGCATACAAGCACGCACACTCCGTCTGGTTGAAACTTTGAGACAGAAGGGGTACACTTGTTAAAAAAGGTTGAAAACCCCTGCCTTAAAGTCTACCACTATTATTAAGAGTATGAACCCCAGTTATACAGAGAGGCCAGTGTCCTTCACTCTTGGGCACCTCAGCTGGTGCGCAGGAGTGAGACCCATCTAGTCAAAAGCCCTGTACTCCAGGAGTGGGCAATTATTTTGGCTGGAGGGCCACTTAATGAGGTTTGGTGAGCTTTCGAGGGCCACATGGATAGCCCTGTCCCTTGATAGCTGCCCTGCCCTGATTGCCATCTTGGGACCAGAAGTCCCGCCCCAAATCCTTACCTTTGCCACCAGAAGTCCCTCCCCTTGCCTCCCAGAAATACTCCTTTTGGGGGTGGGGGGCTTGCCATCTTAGAACCAGAAAAAAAATCCCAAATCATACAATAAAAGTCAAACACCTATTATAACATTTTAATTTTATGACAAAAAATATTTTTGTTATGACTTGTGTATATAGAGACAATTGAGTAATAACTCAAAAATAAAGTCTTAGTCTTGTATATCGTGTGTGTGTGTGTGTGTGTGTGTGTGTGTGTGTGTGTGTGTGTGTGTGTGTGTGTGTATGGTGGGGTGGGAGGGTATGTTGAGGGGTGCATATGTGGGTGTGTGGTATTCATGGGGTGTGAGGGAGAGTGGGGGAATGTGGGGGGGGGCTGACCCCTGCTTCCCCACAGAGTCCCAATGGGGTAATGTTGGGGGGGGAGGGCGTATACATGGGCACCTTGCTCCCACCCTCGTGGGCAGAAGGGCTGGGCAATTCGATGGGTGCTGCAGGCTGGATGAAAATGCCTGGTGCACTGGATTTGGCCACTGGGCCATATTTTGCCCACCCCTGATGTCCTCAGTGTGTGACGCACAAAAACACACATTTTTATGCTTAAGATGGCAAAGGCCTTCCACCCCTTGGGTCTACAGGCCTGTAAGGTATTCATGAGTCCTCATTACAGAATGAATGTAGTAATACTTTCACTTTAGCCAACTGAACTTAAGTCTGCAGCAAGGCTTCCTAGCTGCTGCAGGAAACTGGAATATGTGGCAAATTAAATTTAAAATTTGCAAATTTTACCAAAATAAATAAGCAAATAGAAAAAAAGCAATCCAACAGCAGGGATACCTTTACTTAAAGTCTCTCATCCTGTCCCAAAATTCTGGCTTTCAGCATGCTGTATACTTTTTTTTTACCTAAAACAAATGATAAAGTTTGGCAGAGCAAAAAGCTGGGGATTTTGAGTATTGGCCAATAAACATCTGGGTCTTCCGACATCCAGGAAGGCATTTTATGCAGTTTCAGCAATCAAGAGACAACAGAGAGATTGCATCTCTTCTCTCCAGCATTTCAGACAGAAGTTTATATGTGAAGCAAGGACTTCATTCCAAATCATTGCTACTCCACTACAGTCCATCGTAATACCTACTGAATATCAACTGTAATAAAGTTGTGTAAGAGTAATGGTCAAGAAATTATGCAGGAGTGCTGATTCACTGAGTCTTACATTTGAAAGCTTGTCTAACTTTATCCCAACTACAAACATAGTTGGTCTGATAAAAGATATCACCCTAAGAAATCTTGCCTCAACCATAGCAAAACAGGGCTGAGGGAGGGACCCAGCAGGGCTGGGGGAGGGGGGAGACTGCAGGTGGGGTTTAATTTTAATAATGGATTTGGGGGATTTTATCAGAGAATTTGGGATTTTTTTTTTAAATCAGAGAAAACCAGGATCCTTGCTGATAAATCACTCATATTCAATGTAATAAAACAATTACGAGTTTAGTTGCTGACTGTGAAGCCTAGCAATGGCTCAATGCTTAGCTTATTTACAAACCATCTAAAGAGTCAAACCCAATTAATAACGACATCTAATTGTTATGCCCTTGTTGTATTGTATCTTTTCCTTCCTATTCATTGTCATCAACTGTCAAAGTCTACAATTACATGCTCAAGTGTGTGTGTGGGGGGGGGGGGGAGGGGGGAGGGAGGGAAACACCTTCACCTCTTCAGAGGAATCTAGTCCTCAAGAACACTAGGAAACCATGGAAATGGATGAAATTTGATCAGTTATTTCTACAATATGAAAAACGTCGACCTTATTATCTTTACCATTCATCTCCATCTTTTACTTTACATTAGGGATGTGAAAGGTTAAGCAATTAATCATTTAACAGATAAGCCCAATTAGCTTACTGGTTATTGTTTAGCATGGGGAAGGGTGCAGCCTGGCAGGGAAGGGGGTGGGAAGGGAAACCATTGCAGTGCCCCAGCAGGAACTGGAAGACAGCAGGGCAGGTAGGAGGGGCAAGGGGGAGAACTAGTACCCACAGCCTAGGATAGCAGCTCCCAATCTGTGGTCCATATACCATGAGTGGTACGCAGACAACCCGTCAGTGGCATGCAGTAGCAGCAGGCGGAGGCACTCAGGTCACTTGTGCCCAGCACAGGTGCCCAGTGGGGTGTGGCTCTGGCCAGTGCTGCACATCACAGTGATGGGCACAGCCTCTGCCAGCCCATCTGTATTGCCAGTGCTCACCACGTGCATATGCAGCTGTTGCATTTGCCAGGCATAGGAGAGAAGCCCCACACACTGGAGGCAGCTGCCTTCCCCATCGGGACTGCATAGTACAGGAGGGAAGCCCCAGGCACCTTCCCCTATGGGGAAGGAAGGCAGCCGGTTTGAGTACGCGGGGCTTCCCTCCCATGTCTGATGAGTGTGCGGAGTGCCGTCGATTCAGACTGCCCAGCGGAGGATGCACCCCTCGCTGCAATGTGTGCCACTGGCTGGAGCTGCGCCCCACTAGGCACCCAGAGCACTCCCGCCTGCTGTTGTACCATAGGAGGGAGTATGGGTGGTCCCTACACCCCTCCACTCCCCCCCCCCCGCAACATATACAAAACCCCTTGATATACCCTATGTTCCCCCCACACAGCCACACACCCCTCACAGCCCACCATACGTGCCCCCCCCCCCAACCTGGTGGTACTTAAGGTTGTATCATTTAAAATTGGTGGCACGCTATTTGTCAGACTTTGGAAACCTCTGGCCTAGGAGGTTAAAGAGGAAAACAGCAAGCAGCCCAATAATGACTTGTCAGCTAAGCCATTAGTTGCTCCTTCACAGGTGTTCCATTCCTCCCAGACAGGGCTTCACACTAGGCTGTGTTATCTGGCTGGGCTTGCCACCACCTTCTCCCAAAAGACCTGCCTACCCACCCCCCCAGCAGCTCCCAGGAGCAGCTATGTCTGAGCTGCTGTGTTATTATCAGTTAAGTGTTTAACCAATATAATTAGAGGAAGTTAAATAGATAATTTTTAAAATGATATCTACATCCCTAGTTCGCATGTCTTATAGTTAAAGAGTTTCCAAAGATAGGACTTTTCACCATATTTCAATTATGTTAAATTCAGCCTTCTGGACTATTATGTGAACTAAATTAGTTGACAGATACTTTACATCACAAACAGCATAAAAATAGAGCATCTTCCCTATGAAAGGTCTTCAGTGCTGTTGAAAAGTTCATAACTATATTCACTATTGCAGCCTGCATTGGGATGAATCCTTATAATAGTAGTTTAAAAAAAGGAAATGAATAGTGTATTGATTTGAAACCACAGAGGAATAGTTATTCAACTGTCCCACAGCTAGTTCCTCCTGTGTGTTAAAGGCTATACCCACAGAAAAATGTCTTGAGGCATTTCTGAGATTCTTCATCAGTGGCAGGGGAGGAGGACTGCAGCTCCAAATGTGGAGGATTGCAGGCAGGCACTCTGAAGGACTAATTCCTAAACTGTAAAACCCCTGCACTCTGGAAATGCAATGCATCCCAGACATGCTCAAGGATGTGGAAGACACAAAAGATACCTGCCATAAAAGCACAGAAGTAAGATGATGGCATGGGTTTCTCATACATAATCATTAGACAACTACATTCCATTCCCCCTCTTCCTTCCTGCAAGCTCCATAGTCCTTGATAGAGTCCTGTGGAGGACTTACCCATGGGTTAAATGTAAACAGATACAATCTAACTTCTGAAATGTTATTAGAATACTGTAGTCAACACCCTTGTCCTTAACTGGAGGTCTTTGAGACCTTGTTGTTTGGTCTCAGACAGGTTAAGGAATAGAAAGCAGGAAAAGATTCTGCCACCCACAGTCCCAATATTATACTTTGCTCCAGGATCTTACCATATACTGAAATCACAGCCAGGATAAGCCATGCAGTCCACTCAGGAAGATATTTAATGAATACCAGGGCCATGAGAGCACTGATCATAATAAGATATGCTTGCTGGAGCCTAAGTGGGCCCTTCCAGTGAATGCAGATCATTCCCACCACACCGAAGTTCCAGATCAGGAGCGCTAGGGTAATGTAGTCCATGGCAACATTATAAGTTTTAAAAACCTCACTAAAATGTTTAAGAAAATACAATTAGATAAAGAAAAAAACAGGAATATTTCCATAAAGCAATGATGAAAAAGAAATGAGGCAAACATCAGAAATAGATTTTTGTGGTCAATCAAAATTCGTTCTTTAAAATTAGGATTTCAACTACATCTAGAGCTTAAATGTAGAACATTTTACTTTGACAGAATAATTTTAATGAACCAAATACTGATAAAAAATACTTTAAGTTTACTAATGTATCTTTCACTGACCCTTCATTTCTTTCTCAGTTAGCGATCAAAAGCCACCAGCAGAGGATTTTACTGTAAGTAGTCATAAAGATTTTGCTATTAAGTAATGTCCAAAATTCATAGACATCTACCAATTCAGAAAGAAAAAGTTTGGCATATAAACAGCTGCTTTTGCTATCTGGAATGCCTACTGGACAATGACCACAGATGCATTCAGCCTGAGAAAGAAGTGTGGTGGAGCTATGTTACCTGATCAGATATTATTTCTGGCTTAAAGAATTAAGAATGAGCTATTTTACTCTGTTACAAAGAACATATTATGGAAAATAACAAATACACAAGGTATGTTACAGAAAGCACAAATATTGTCTCCAGGTCATAAGCAATTTACACTGGCCTGGGAAAAAAATAAAAATTAGTGTTTGAGCTGGCTGATCATATAGGATGCTCCATGTCATAACAGCTTTGTAAACTGTGCATATGTTGGCATAATCAGCAAATATTTTCTTTAAAAGACAGTTGAAATATATCAAGGTGAGGCACATTGTTGGAAGGTCATTTAGGGAGGAATGAACAGATGGAAGAGGACAGTTCAAATTACACCAATACTTAGCTAAAGCCATCTACTATATTCTTACTGGGGCCCCACATAGCCTTCAATATTAATTGGCCTTTGCAATCTCAGGCCACCTATACACATGCCTGATGCCTGCTTTGACACGTTCCAATTAGAACGCTCCCACAGCCTTGACGTCACAGGTATCTAGAGTCCCTGCATTTCAAAATAGCATCGGGGCTACTTAACTAGAACAAGAGCTGCTTTAATTAAAATGTCACTCCCCCCCACCTCGGATCACGTGTACAGATGCCCTAAGATATTCAAAAGGAGCTAGAAGAAAACAAAAATTTTTCAAGGATCTTTAGGAGCAGAGGATTGCACTAAATAGGAAAACATTTGTAATAACTTGAAATAGAAGGGAAGTTGCTTACAGGCACAACATATGCATACTGGAATAATTTGGCTTTGTTTCTGGTCTCAAATTATAAAATTTAACCAGGCTGTACAGTATGAATATTATACTGTAAATTATAAGTGGCCACTCTTAATAACCTGCTAAAGCTGTGCTTCAGCATTTCAAATATAAAACTTCCACTAGATATAAATAGGAATGGACATCTGTAGCAGAGCAAATTTCTTTTGGTAAATTTGGTCTTTTCTATACTAGGCTCACATAAAACCCCCTTGTATGACCAGCCCTTCCCATTACCATGATGCCATGAAGGCAACTGTAAACATGTGCTTACTGTGAAGGGACAGACTGGAAGGCAAGTTCTGAAGACCAAAGTTTGTTCTACTTACCCCAAGTAGATGAATGAGAAAAAGAAAAGCAGCAAGAGAGAAGAAATGATAAGCCAGCCATGGATCACCTGAAGAAGACAGCAACATCAGTACAGGTCCTTTCAAACTTGACATTTCTAAGTGAAATACCTTTATAAAATATTGCCTTTTTCTTTATTTTTTACTGAATGAGAGGTTTGATTTCACAACAAGCAGGCTCAAGAGATGGTTCACACTGTTGTTAGTACTACTTACACCCGACTACCTTTGAAGAGGCAAATAATATTTGGTGTTTCAAGAATGGAAATGAGATTCAGATATCTCTGGGCTCTCAGTCTGCACTGACACTGTTTTGGTTTTTTTGGGGGTTTTTTTGCTAGTCTTGACTCCTGTGCCTCCAGCTTGCAAATCTATAAAAAAAGATACTACACTTAACCCATCTTTAAGTGCTTTTAGATCTTGGACTAAAAGGTGATGTTCAAACACCATTATTTTTAGCGCATTATTTAAAACAATTTAATAACACTGCGTCAAAGTAGTGTCAAAGTATCTAGCATTGTAAAACAATGAAAACATGATTCACGTTAATATTATTTGAAGACATTAGCAGTTAGTATTCCAATCCATTACCAGAATTCATCTATCCATAAAGGCTACAACTATAACACTGAAGAATGTTCTTTATGAATTCTTGCATAACAACAAACTAGCATTAGCATATTATCTAAAGTGGGGTGTTCAACCCCTGGCCCATGGAGCTGTGTGATACAGTCTAGAGGGCTCCCAAAGGGTCCAGACATTTGGGCAGCATGGAAGTGGTGTTTCCTCACCCCCAAAATTTTCAAGCCCAGATGTGCTTTGGTACCTTGCACAGGATCTGACTGGTGTGAGAGGGGTCAGGACACCAATACGGCATGCCAGATGGGGCCTGGATCCCAGCTCACTGACCAAACCTGCACCACCCATCTGGCCCTCATGACCAGAAAGTTGGGCACCACTGATAAGGCAGTGATTCTCAACCAGAATGATGCACGATCTTTTGAAGGTTGTTATGGGTGCAAGGAGGTAAGCACTTGCTCCTCCTCCCCCTGCCTGGCCCCTGTGTAAGGAGAAAAACAGTAATAAATAGTTTTTGAAATGGGGTGCCACTAGATATAGATCCCAGGCATGCCTCCATGACTTTCTGAAAAGTTTGAGAACCACTGATCTAAAGAAAGAACAAACATAAACAGTTATATGCTCCTCATTTATCATACAAAACCTCCAGAGTAATCTATATGCATCACACAGTTTTTGATGGGAAAGTAACTTGCCCTGTAAATTAGTTAAACAAAAATCTTAAAATGGCCTTTATTTCTTTTGGCTGAGCAGCCCAACACACTGCTTAGGCTCCCTGTACCCCCCAGCAGCAATACGGGCTGCCCTTTTGGCACACTGCCCTGCAAGGGACTCAACGTGTGGGTGATGCGCACCCGGCACGCCCAGGTGCTGGCCGGCTGCCCTGACACCGTGGGGCGGCGGCATCTGGCGTGGCCTGGGACCCCAGCGTGGAGCACTCTGTACAAGGCACCCACCCCCAGGAAGACTAGTGACCTCCAGTGGCGACTAATGCACGGCATCCTGGCCACTGGCACCTTTGTGCGCCACTTGGACCTGGTGGCCTCGGCAACCTGCCCCTTCTGCCCAGGGGTGCTGGACAAGGACACTTTCCATGCCTTCCTCAACTGCCCCCAGCTGTGACCGCTCTTTTGCCGCCCTCGGAGTGCTGCTTCGGGCACTGGGCCGGGACTTCTTGGAGGACACCTACATCTACTCCTTCCCATACCAGGCGGCTGAGCAGGCCACAGCCAGCCTGGCCAACTTCCTGCTGGGCCAGGCCAAGATGGCCACCCTGAAGAGCCGGTGAAAACGGCTCACCAGGACTGTGATGGTTGACGCCCTGCAGCTCTTCCGCCTGCTGGTGCGGGCCTGTCTGTCCTTGAATTCAAGCATACAGTCCACCGGTGGACGGTGTCCACCTTTGAGGAACACTGGGCCCTCGAGGGGGCACCGTGCTAAGTCAAGGCAGGACATCTGCTCGTCGCCCTGTGACACCACCAGCTGCTCAAGGTGAAGAGGCTCATCCAACGAGCCAAGACCGCGGACTCTGTTCATGCAGGCCAACCCCTGATGCCCTGAGGCCCCCCTGGGCGTCCCCTCTGGCAGAACTGTATATATGTAAATACTCCTTTTGTTCTTTGTGTTTTTATTTTTTTGTCTAGAATGTATAGGCAGGCCTTGCAGGCCATGAGCCCAGGCCTTGTCCTCGAGGCCCAGATCCTCGGCCCAACCTGTACATGACTTCTAGTGCCCCCCATTTGTCACCCTCCCTGGAATAAACGCTTCTTAAAAGTTTGTCCGTCTTAAGACTTGAATCTTAAAATGTTTTAAGATTCAGGTCTAGCAAGGCAAATATATTTATAAAAAGATTACAATAGGAAATGTATTTTGACCTTGTAATGAGAAGGGAGCATATGCTAGGACAGTTCTAATTCCTTCTCTGCTGCTATACCCTTCAGAATGTGGCCCAATTTACATAAAAACTTTAACCTAACAAGATCTGTCATCAAACTTCAGTAATCACACCAACTGGTTCCTCTAATTTTAAAAGAACCTTCTCATAAATAAGCAGCTTTCTCCTTACATTAGGTATTCTGTTTTCAATGACTATGCAGTGAAATATCAAATCTTTACCAGCAGCCAGCTGTTACGGGGGTACAAAACTGTGAAGTTGGGATCAACAGGGAAATGGAAAGAAAACTTTCAAATATTTGACAAGATTACATACACATCCTGTTAATGATCTGACAGAGCAAATTTCATTTTTAAATATTAAATATTTTTCCAGGTCACTTTTAAAGACAAATTGACATAAGCTTTATTGTCAGAACCCATGACTAAAGCTCCCAGGAGTTTGTACACTATAAATATTAACGGAAATCAGCATTAGCACAATCACAAAGCAAGCTGTTTCATTGTTAAAGAGGAGACCTGGAATTTCAGTGTGCTCAAATACTAATGATCCATTCTAGTATAGAGCACATTCTCTCCACTGAATAAATAAATGCCAAAAAAGCATTCATTACTATTAGGCCCTAGCCCTGCAAATACTCACATATGTACTTAAGGACTGTGCCTAATTCCCCTGCTACATCTGTTTCTGTTCTGAAGAAATGTCATACGTTATCAAATAATTTGGTTTTTTTTACTTTTTTTTTTTTGCTAAGTTTTTTGAAAGTTACCTGATTCTCTTCACAGAAAATTTTCCAACCCACTTCATTTAAAAAGCAAGTATTAGATAACATATTTCATAACAGCATGCTACTGGTTTTCTGATTAAAATATTCTCATATGACTGTGGCTCCTGCACCAATCGATCTGTTGCTACACTCAGATTTATCCTGATTTAGCAGGTAAGACAGAACTCCTAGGGTTTGTAGAACATAGGGAATTAAATTGGTATTCCAAAGATTTTGTTTAGACTAAAACCATGGATTATTTAGGAAAAATAAAAATGCATAAAAATCAGACTACAGACACTACCTACATGGAAGGACTGCTTTCTGGTAAATATATCCAAGACCTAGACACAGGACCAGTGCTATTACCCACTCAGCGTGCAACCTCATGCACGACACTTCAAATTGAGGCCTCAGCTTTTCCTTTTTTTTTTTTTTTTTTTTTTTTAGCACTGGGATTATACTTCTTAACTTCAAAAGGTTTTTCTCACATATACCACCTAGATGAAAGATGATACTGATAGGAAAATCACTGCCCCCTCTTCAAGTATCAGCTGTTGTTTTGCTACAATTTAGTTTCCATTCCAGCAAAGAGAAAAAGAGCAATGTTCCAATTACGCAGTGAAAAGTTGGACTTGCACTCAACAACTAGGTAACTGATTTGGTAGCAGAGTGGGGCAGAAGGCTGGAAATACTTTGAGAGTGTTCGTTTAAATTGAAACTTTAAAGTTTTCTCAAGAATTAAGCATGAAAAAATATAATTGCTACAGAAGCTTCAGCATTTAAATTTTTTATATAAATTTTAATTTACTCTGTTTACACTTTTCACTTTTTGATGTGCCATGGACTTTTGTAAAAATTGTTCATGATTGCACTGTAGAAATAGCTAGGCCAAGGAGAGCCTATAATTTCTGGCAGACTGGTAGGAGATAGGTGAGGTTTTCTGCCATCTGGGGAGACCTGAGTGGCAGGCTGTGCGTTAAGCATATGAGTTAGTTCCTTTTACTGACAGGATCTGCAGTGAAATAATTTAAACACCCATTCTAAACTCTGATTAAATTTCTGACTTAACACTCCATTGCAACAAAGAAGAAGATTCATACCTTCAAAGTGTTGTTTGAGGCTGCCTACACTCAGGAAGATGTCATTGCATCAATCACACTCTACTCTGTTTGAAAGCATTTTTTTCATCCACGAAGATTAGAAACTTTTCCCCCAAAAAATACAGAAAAGAAACTGCAGCAAAAATTTTGTATCAAGGAGCATATTCCAAAGCAAATTCTATAACTGTGAAACACACACGCTCAAGGCTCCAACTAAACGGCAGTAAAATTTTGTTACTCCACAGCCTGCTTTATTGGTCATTAAAAGTCCAAAGGAAAATCCCTGGGCCAAAAGTAGCCCAGCACCCAATGTATCACAGCAAACTAATATAACTAATATATGTGCAAAGTTTAAGCTCCCATCAATGATATAATTATGCATTTTTCTGAGCCCTGATGACTTTATAAACACCCCCTGCTGTTTGAATACCATTCTGTTACTCAAACAGTTAAAACCACTGTTTTATCTACTTTTACAACATGAAACAACTTTTCACCTGATAAAAGAGTAGTTACCTAGGTCCTGTATTATCCCCTTCCTGGTATGGGAAACAAAGTGCCCAGAACTAAAACAGTGAAATTCTACCACTGGTCTGGCCAGTTTTGTTAATCACAGTAGTTCTTATCTCAACAATACAGCAGTGACGTTAAAAAAATCAAGGTTAGCAAAATTATCAAAGTTAACTGTATTTGTGCTCACCTTATAGCACCTGTATTTGTAAAGAACCACTAAGAGTATAGTCATGACAATGATAACACTGATCATGATGGTAGCATTGAGAACAGAATTCAGTACTCTTTGTCCCACTGTATCCGTTTCTTCTGTGAAGGGAGTGTAGATACTAAAATAGAGACCAAAAGAACAATGGAAATTCCAATACACGTTCCACAAATGCCTCCCACATAAAAACCCAGGATTACTATGCAGTTTTTTAAAACCGCTTTCTCTCCTGAAATCTTATTTTCCATCTTAAAGTTGCCAAAATTACAGTCATTTTCTGCTAAGAAAAAGCGCATTTCAACGTTTCAAAATTTCATCTCAGTAACAGCATGCAAGTATATATTAGTTCACGCTAAGCACAACTTGGCCTTTATAGACATGCCATCTAGCGGATATAAGATAAAATACAACCTGATAAACAATAAGAGGTGCAGGGTAAGAACTGGGATTCTCTAGTCCATAAGAAATTCTGAGTTTGTATCCCACCCTCCAGCCCTACCATTCCAATACAAACTAAACAATTTCTCAAAGAAAGTATTTTTTTTTCAAAATTTCAGTTGTTTGATTGTAATGTTTTGTTTAAAAATTAAAATGTTTCATTCGAATTTCAACATTATGCATTTTATAAATGTTGTTATCATATAAGAAATGTCTAAGCAAAGAGTTATTTGGAAGCCAATTTAAAATGTTCCATTCACCAAAATGGAATGTTTTGACACCAAAGTGTTTCATACCATTTTTTTTCCCTCTGAGAATTTTTGTTGAAACTGATGCGTTTCTATGAAGTGTTTCCACTTTTGTTAAATCTGTTTTTCTATTGGAAAATACTTTCTGTCAGAAAATTTCCAACAATCTCTATGAACCACTCTTAAAAACTCTTCCTATTGTATACATGTTACTTTGCTGGTAAGTGATGTAGGGTATGAAACACTGGTGTCAAAACATTCCATTTTGGTGAATGGAACATTTTAAATTGGCTTCCAAATAACTCTTTGCTTAGACATTTCTTATATGATAACAACATTTATAAAATGCATAATGTTGAAATTCAAATGAAACATTTTAATTTTTAAACAAAACATTACAATCAAACAACTGAAATTTTGAAAAAAAAATACTTTCTTTGAGAAATTGTTTAGTTTGTATTGGAATGGTAGGGCTGGAGGGTGGGATACACACTCAATTTCTCATGGACTAGAGAATCCCAGTTCTTACCCTGCACCTCTTATTGTTTATCAGGTTGTATTTTATCATATATCCACTAGATGGCATGTCTATAAAGGCCAAGTTGTGCTTAGTGTGAACTAATATATACTTGCATGCTGTTACTGAGATGAAATTTTGAAACGTTGAAATGTGCTTTTTCTTAGCAGAAAATGACTGTAACATCATTAACATGAGGAGTCTTTATGCATTAGTGGTTTGTACCTTTGATGGCCTCTGCTCAGGACTGTGTTCAAGCGACAGACAGCATATGAAAGGACACACAAACTGAGTAGTCAAGGATTAGGACTCAGACCAAGAAATGGCAAATTACCTTTAGAGAAAGCAATTCTATATGAGGGAGGGGTTGAAATTACTGATAAGAAGGAAAATGAAACTTTAGGTTTCATCACTGTAATTCCTTATCGAAGCATAAGAAAAAATTAGGTCAAATTGACTAGGCATCTAGAATGGGTCAATCTTTTAGGCTAAGAGGAGATGGGAACTATATAGGGATCCTAATCTGTAGGAGGAGGAACATTTAAGTTGTCCTTGTACTGGAAGAAGTCATTGGACAACAGACTCCTGAATATACGTGGCTGGAGTGTAAAGAAAGTGAGCTTGTGTAGACTAGACAAAAAAAAAAATCACAAGAAGGTTTGATACATACAGCTGCCCATCTTTGCGTGTGTAAAAGCTGACGGACTTGATGGTTGCAACAACTACCACCATGCAAAGTGTGACAGGAACAAAGAGCATAATCACATGCTTTGCCCCATATTTCAAAGTCAGCTCCTCATCTTCTTCTTCATCCTGCTCCACCACTTGCCGTGTGCTGTTCTGGGCCTGCCCATTAGTCTCCGATTCAGGGTTATCATTACGCCTTCGGTCATTGTTATCATGACGCCGTCTTTCACTGTTGTCATTCTGCAATACAAGAAAGCCCAGTTCCAGAAGCATGTTTGCCACACATGTATATGCTAAATCTAGGAGGATGTAGGTGAAGGAATGCATCCTTTACTGTTAAACATACTTTCAGCAGCAAAGACTTGAAAAAAAAAACAACCAAATAAAATGAGCCACGTACAAAAAATGATAGTGTAGGTATAGAGTAATACTAGAAGCCATCCATCTCTGAAGCAGAAACAGTTAAAAAAGTGTCGTTTAATGTCCAGCAGTATGGATGGTCCTTTTACATACACAAAACTGAGAGACAAATTCCAAATCCTTCCCTTGCAAGGAAATAAAGTTGATGCATGTGCGGGTTAAGTCAGATGGTAGCACCAAATTATGAATTTCCCACCAGACTATAGCTCACTTCATTTTAGTACCTATAGCAGACACCAAAATTATAAACAAGTTCCAGACACTGATGTAATTTAATTCCAGGTAAAATAGGACAAATAATTTAGGTTGTCTTTTAAAATGCACTCTTTATATATGCCAAGGTCAGCAAAAGACTTTAAAAAAAATTTCAGTGTTTAGGAAAGTTATTTTCAAGCCTCAAGACCTGCCTATAAATAAAGATGTAATTTTTCTGGATTTAGACAAGAACAATTAATTTTGTGCAAGTGTTCCCCTTTGAAGAACTTTGCCAAAATCAGCACACATGCATGCAATCTTTGTTTGATTAGTTCCCATGTACCAAATAACAGGAGAAGTAAAATTTGACATCAATAGATTTTTGCTGTGCCAGCTTGTTCTGACTTCTCTCTTGTTCTGTGCCAATATTCAGTGATTATATACTTGATTACCCAACTGTAACAAGCTGCAATATGTTACCAAGATGATCCTGGATGGTTAGTCACTAGATTGATCTCTCTCTCAAAATAAGTTGCATGTCACTTGACACTTTAAAAAGAAGCTCAAATTTGTATTTCTTTCTCTCAGCCAGTTTTTTCTAACACATCCAACTTTACTTCCACAATTACAAAACAAGTGCATTTTCAAAATGCACTTTCAATATAACAAATTTGTATTGAAAAAAAAAAAAAAATCTTAAGTCACCTACCAGCAAAAGTCCCATTGGCTTTAAACTGGAAACCCCTGATGGCTGAAGTATGAGTTTCTTAACTTCTGAAGCTTGTATCAGAAGTTGCAATTGTGGCATAGGAGGGGGGCGGGGGCTGTACACATTGTGGTGTTCTCATCATATTGTTGCCAGTCAGGTTCCAGTTTTGGTACAGAAAAAGATTTTAAGTGTGAAACTTTTAGGCAACATTTTCCACTAGGTAAAATTTAAAACTAAATTAAGAAACTAAAAACAAGTTGTGTAAAGATTTAATAGAAAGTAAGGCACTAGCAATATTACATTTATATTTGATTTGTTTTTTTAATCAAATTATCTCAGTGGTGGTACAAGGGTGATTGCAGCAGGTTCTGTTTTTCTTTCATGTCAATCTGTAACTAGGAATGACCTGGTAAATCTGAAGCTCATCTACCTCCCAATGCTGGCACTCCCTACAATTTTTTTGGCACAAGTATAACTAATGGCGTGTTATATATCCTGAGGAACACATGTGAGTATAATAGTAAAACATTCACCAATAGTGGGCTGAATACGTGGGCAGTTTACAAGTAGGAAATAGGCAATGAGAAAGTACGTGCGTCACGTCAGATCTGGGTCCATGTTGCTTCAGAAAGAAGGGAAGAGTCTACTCCTATGTTCTTCATCAAATCACACTCAATTCATATTTGGAACATGGTCTTTTCACAGTGATAAGGACTAAGATGTTTAATTCTTCAGAAATGTATGTTAAAGATCCAGCCACTCACCACACTTGACATCTTTTGTCAAGTATTAAGACTCATTTTGAAGATAATTTTTAGTTTACTGCTTACAGAACTGAAAAGTCTAAGTAACAAAAGGACCTTCAGAGAAATATTATATACAAAAATAATTCTTCAATAAATTCTTCACAAATGAAAAGTAGATAGATGGTCAAACATTTATGATGAAAAATACCTATATGGAAGGTTTGATGCATTTACGTAAAAACAAACAAAAAATCCTAAACGAATACAGCAGAATGCCAATTATTTGAACACAGGATGTGCATATAGCACAATCAAGAGCAATCCTGACAAAAGAGAACTGTTTAAATGACTAGAGAAAAAAACACAAACAAAAAACCCTGAAATAAGTAATTGTCACCAAGCTTGCTTTAGAATGTCATTAGGATATGTTCATTTAATACATGTTATGTTAACTGAACAATTCAATTTTATGTAAGGGTTATGGTCCCTAATTAGTTTGGATAATCAACACTCCATTCTACAACTAATTAACATTCATGTTTTTTCTAAAACTGTCTTTAAAATTTCCTTCCTACAAATCAGATGACATCAAACATGAATTTCATCTCTTTTAACAGTAGTATTCAATTTCTCTCAACTTGTAGAAACAAATATCTTTGTCACATACTAAAATAAAACTCCCTGATTATAGTACATGTAATATGTAATGGAAAAAATATTGATCCTGAAGCACTTAGACTAATGGGTTAAGACATTTAATATTTAGCTTTCCTAGTTCTTGTGGATTGTTTTTCTTCATTTCTTATAATACTAATCCTGACTGAACAAGTGCTCCTGCTTTTAGCATTTGAATTATAAATACAAAGAGAAACAAAATTGTGCTTTACAAAGCTAAGACTGAAACTGCTGAACAAAAAGCTTTCCGACTGCAGGAGCATAATTTATACTGTCACGGGGAATACGGCATAAAAGAAAAACAAAAGTATGATTCTATATTAAGTTATATTTCCTGGATCATTTAGAAACAGAAATGAAGCTACAAAAATTGCTTAATTCCTTTAAAATGATGTGTGAAAAAAAAAAAAGGGGGGGCAATGTCACAGTCAAAGAAAATTATAGTAGCATCAGAGAAAAGAACTACTTTTAGTTAATACCTGAATTGTACAAAAATAAGAACAAAGTCGAACTATTAGCAGGGGTGTACTGATAAAGATTTTCTTCGTGGATACCGATAACCAACAATTAACGAACCATATTGGCAATGCCGATCCAATAACTGATATTTAGTAATAGTGCAAGGCCTTTTTAACTAATGACATAAATAAACCTTTTTTGTTTGTTTGCTTTGCATTTATAACACATGCACACTTCCTGCCTACTCTGGACCTCGATGAGGAAGGAGGAAGGCCTTAATCCTACACTGCTTCTGTGGAGCCTGTGCTGCCGTCCTAGGCAGGCGGGGTAGACCCTTGTATGGGCAGTGGTGCGAGGAATGTCGGGAGCCCCAGAGCACACCACTGCCTCAGTGCTGGCATGCCCCATGCAGCTGAGCTCCCATTGTCACTGGGGAGAAGCTGCTCTTGCAAAAGCGTTCAGTGCCCAGTGGAGTGAAATGTCCCTCATGCAGCACCTTACCCCACCTATGCATAGCCCAATGTCTCTGTGGCAGCCCCAGCACTCAGGCGTTATCATGGCAGCAGCAACAGGAACCAGTAATGGTCTTTTTGTTGCTGAGTGCCTTGTGACCGCTCCCCAGTGCCTGCTCCCAGTGCTTGCCAGGACCTGTATTCTGTTGCTGGCTCGGGCCAGTGACAGGGCACAGGGACCAGACTTGTGTTCCCCAGGGTGTTCCAGGCACACGGCCATAATTAATCAGCTACAACGACCAAAAAAAGTTGATAACCAATAACATCATTTCTCCTTTATCTGTGCCGATCCAATAGCCAACCAAAGTATTGGTGGACCCCTAACTATTAGTATATAAAAAGTTCTTTCAAGCATTTGATCAAAGGCACAATGTACATGCAACATGCAAACTGAACCCTAACGGAACGAAGGGCATACACCTTTCATACCTGGTTAGCATTAAAGAGAGCGAAGGATTCTTGCTGTAGTGAAAGTAAAGGGACAACTTCCTCGCTTTTCTCAGACATAGTTTAAGTTCCAAACACTGAAAAATCTGGAGCTGAAGTCAGAACAAAGACAATACTACTGTAACCACTGAGGTGAATGTAAACTATGAACTATATACTTAGAAGTGAATGAATAATGTTAAAGATAAAAGTGCTTTCCTTCCTATCGAGAAAGTAGTTAATAACAAACCCAGGGCAAAGCTTCTGAACAACAGATAAGGCCCTGGAATATGGGATAAAGATTGCTAGATTCTTTTTCCCCTTCAAGATCAGGTAACAATTTTATTAGCTCCCATATACGACTGTCATGGGAGGAGTTATTTTTAATGAGCTTTTTAAGGGTCATCTGCCAAGCAGAAATCTGAATTGGTGGTGTGTAAACTGGGGTGCAAGGCTCAGAATGTTATCCCACTGAGTACTGTTCAAGAAAAATCACTTAATACACACAAGAATATTGTTGTGCATATACAAAATAAAGGATATTGATGTGTACTGTACATATAAAATAATCTGAGAAAAATCAATGACTGGAACGTAGCCATAGAGGGCTATACCCTGGACAGAAGAGACCAAGTAGGGAAGAAAGGTGGAGATGCAGGTCTCTATGTGAGGGAGCAGTACACCTCCTTGGAGACCAACATCAGCTCCAAAGAAGAGTGACTCTAAACCCTCTGGGTCAAACTATGTGGGGGGGCGGTGTGGTGAGAGAGACCTAACTGTAGGTGTATACTACAGACCACCAAACCAGGGGGAGGAGCTCAATCTGGATTTCTCTCAAGAACTGGCAGAGGCCGCCTGCGCGTGGGACATGGCCGTCATGGATGACTTCAATTACCCAGACATCTTTTGGGAGGAACACTCAGCTAAGTCAAATCGGCCACACTGCTTCCTGAACTTTATCAAAGAGCTCTACCTGATTCAGGAAGTACATGGGCCAACCAAAGGCAATGCTCGCCTAGACTTGGTCTTGGCCAAAGGACAGGATCTGGTGGGTGACTTGAATACAGAGGGTACCCTGTGCGACAGCAACCACGAAACTCATGTTCACTGTCCATCACAAGGCAGGCAAATCAGCTAGCAGGGTTGAAATTTAAGATGTCAGAAAAGCTAATTTCAACAGGCTCAGGGCAATAGTAAGGGGAGTGCTGCAGGACCAGGGACCAAAGGTGAAAGGAGTGCATGAAGGGTGGTCGGTTCCTCAAGGACACAATGCTCAAAGCACAAAAAAAGTCCATTCCCATGAAGAGGAAAGGTAGCAGATGGGCTGGTAAGCCCTTTTGGCTGAATAGGGATATCATGGTCCTTTTGAAAAAGAAGAGGCACACAAACAAGGGAAGCTTGGGGCAGTCCCCAGGAGGACTATACAATAACGGGCTGCACTTGTAGGGGGCAGATTAGAAAAGCTAAGGTGGTGACTGAATTTAAACTAGCAACAGAAATCAAGGACAATAAGAAGTCCTCCTTTAGGTATGTAGGGAACAGGAGGAAAACAAATGGAAGCATGGGGACATTGCTTAACTACTGAGGACAGCTGGTTACCAACATGCAGGAGAAAACTGAATTCCTGAATGACTACTTTGCTTCAGTATTTCACTGCACTAAGGGGAAAACCATACTAGATAAGGTTCAGAATGGGCATGGTAGGAATGACTGCCTTCCTACTGTTGACATTGAGCTGGTGCATGATCAGTTAGGAAAGTCAGAGATTTATAAGTCAGCAGGACCAGATGAACATCATTCGAGAGTGCTGAAGGAGCTGGCCAAAATCATTGCAGGACCTTTGGTGAAACTCTTCCAAAATTCTTGGTGCTTGGGGGAGGTGCCTGAAGACCGGAAGAGGGCCAATGTGCCCATCTTAAAGAAGGGGAGGAGAAAGAACCTGGGCAACTATAGGCCAATTAGTCTAACTTCTATCCCAGGGAAAATCCTGGAAAAAATTCATCATCAAGGAGTTTTCGTGTGATATGCTTGCAGAAGATAGGATTCTGAACGAGAGCCAGCATGGCTTCGTCTTAGACAGGTCTCGTCTTACCAAGCTCATCTCCTTCTATGATCAGGAAACTTGCCACCTGGATAAGAGAGAAGAGGTCAAAATTGTATACCTAGACCTCCAAAAAACCTTTGATCTGGTATCCCACAATGTTCTCACGGGAATATTGGAGGATTGTGGGCTTAACTGTTTGTTAGTTAGGTGGGTAGGAAGCTGGCTGCAGGGTAGGACCCAGAGAGTTCTAATGAACGGATCTGTGTTGTCCTGGAGAGAAGTGGCCAGTGGTGTCCTTCAAGGGTCCATGCCTGGTCCCGTGCTTTTCAACTTCTTTATCAATGATTTGGATGTGGGGGTAAAGAGCTCACTGGCCAAGTTTGCAGATGACACCAAACTTTGGGGGAGTATGGTCATGCTTGAAAACAGGCTTCAGATATAGGCGGACCTAGACAGGATCGCAAGTTGGGCAGATCAGAACCAGGTGAAGTTCAACACTGAAAAGTGTAAAGTACTCCATCTGGTGATGAATAATCCCCAACATACTTACAGGCTCGGTGGCATCAAACTGACTAGCACCATGACTGAAAGGGACCTAGGGGTAATAACAGAACATGAGCTGTTAGTGTGATGTTGTAGCCAGAAGGGCAAACAATACTCTGGCATGCATCAACCAATGCATCTCAAGCAAAACCAAGGAAGTGATTCTTTCACTTTACTCAGCATTGGTGAGACTGCAGCTGGAGTACTGCATCCAGTTCTGGGTGCCACAATTCAACAAGGAGGTAGAAAAGCTTGAGAGAGTCCAAAGAGCCACCCATATGATCAGAGACTTGCAAGGCAAGCCATACAAGGAAAGGCTGAGGGACTTGGGTCTCTTCAGCCTAAAAAAAGAGAACGCTGAAATGGGACTTGGTAGTAGCTTACCGCTACATCAGGGGAATACATCAAGGGCTTGGTGAACAACTGTTCACCACAGCACCCTTGGGGAAAACCAGGAGTAATGGCCACAAACTCCTGGAAGACTGTTTCAGGCTTAACGCTAGGAAAAACTTCTTCATAGTAAGGGTGTCCAGACTGCGGAATAAACTCCCTCCAGAGGTAGTGCAATCACCTACCCTGGAAATCTTCAAGAGGAGACTGGATGCTCACCTCACTGGGGTCACCTGATCCCAGGTGTCTTTCCTGCCAAGTGCAGGGGGTTGGACCCGATGATCTTGTGAAGTCCCTTCCAGCCCTAACAATCTATGAATCACTTCAGTCAAGGACAGGAAAAGCTAGGGAAAGACCTTGAATGATTTACCAGATGTCTGTTAGTCAGGGCATACAATCTAATTAATAGATACAAAAAAATCCGAAGGGTTTGTCCACACCGTGTTGGCTGCCATAAGGCAAGATTTCTATTAGGATGATATCCCTAGTTCTTGTTGTGGACCCAGGAATTAGCCATGTCTTCTTTAGTTTACCTTACTTTCTTTTAATCTTCTTTCAAGTAACTCTTGTTTTCTTAAATATCTAGATTTAAATTTAGAGATGACCTGACATGGGTGCTGACTATTCTTTTGAAGTAGGGGTACACCAGTAGAGATTTTCTTGGCGAGTACAGATAGCCGATTATTCATCAACCAGATTGGCCAATACCAATCCAATAGCTGATTTACAGGAGCATAGCCGGGCAGTGTGGAGAGCAGCTCCCTGCAGGTATGTCTGTAGAGGGGAAGGGGCATGGAGGGGACAGATCGAGGCCCCCCATGGTGAAGGAAGGAGTGGGGTAGGGGCTGGAGCGGGGAGTGGGACAGAGCTGCAGGCAGCTTGTCCAGGGGATCAGCACCTCAGTGCTTAAAAATGGGGGCATTTGAACTAAAGCTTGTCAAATGAGCTTTAATTCAAGTGCCACTGCCACCATCTTTAACTGTGGGGACACTTATAGGAGCAGAGCTGAGCAAGGTAACGGTGGATGCAGGCTGTTTGCTGTGGGCTAGGGGCTTGCCACCCCGCTGTCTTTGCCCTGAGAGCTGCGTGCTGGCTATGCTGTGTCCCCAACCCGCTTGGTGGTGGCAGGTACAACTTGCCACTGCCGCTGGATGGGTAGGGGATGTGTGGCTAGCGCATGGCTCCTGGGGCAAAGACAGCAGGGCAGAAATCCCCAAACCCAGTGGGTAGTCCACATCTGCCCTCACCCTTCACACAAATGCGGGGGGGCACATGCCCCCCATGCCTCCCCCAGGGGTGCGCGCAGCAGCAGGGAGCCATCCCCCTCCCCTCCCCCCCGTGCCCCCTGGACAAGCTGCCTGTGGCTCCATCCCGCTCCCCACCCTGGTTCCAGGGTCCCATTCACTGGCTTGGCTGGGCAACTTCCCCAGCCGCAGCTCCAGCCTCTGCCCCACTCCCTCCATCACCCTGAGGGCATCAATCAACCCCTCCACACCTTCCCCTCCACACACTTACCTGCAGGGTGGTGTTCAACACAATACCTGGCTGTGCTTCTGGCTACGTGCATGCTGCAGCTGTACTCATGCACATGGCGTCTGGAGGCCCTGGCCAGAAGGCATATTTTATTTATCAGTACCTTATCAGGTATACCAGCCAAAAAAGCCAATAGCCAATAATGTTAATTTTCCTTTTATTAGTGCCAATCCAATATGGCACTGATATATCGGTGCACCTCTATTTGGAAGAAGCAGCAAATAAATAACTGGATATCAAGAGTCAGAGCAGGGAGCAAAATATCCTCTTGCTATACTGTCAAAGGCACCACAACCCAGGAAGTGCTGTTGTGTCACAAGGAAAGCCTAGAAATCAGGACACGGCAGGCCTACAAAACCAACAACAAAACCACTGGCTAAGGACCACGCCCAATGTGCATATATATTTAGTATTATAAAAAAAATACATAGTCCACTAATTACCATGGTGACTCAAAAGAAAGACAACCCTAAATATAAGACAACACCTAATAATTAGATTCTATACCTGGAAAATTACAACAAAGTATTAGAGGGTTGTCTTTAATCCCCACCCCCTTCCAATTTTATAGTTTAGTCCTAGCATCTTGAGGGCTCAGCACAGGAAGCACCATCCTTTTGGCAGGATCACTAGCAGGACTTGTCTTATCACTCCTCAACAGGCTAATAAAGCTAGTGCAAAAAAATCACACTAGCAGAAAGAAGACATGGGAACCAGCATTTTTTGCATTCCTTGCACACAAGCTCACAGCATTACAACAGCAACGAGCCTCTCTCTTCTTTTGCCTTAGGCCAAGCAAAAACAAAAAGTTCTTTTTGGTCCGGTGGCACAAGTTCCAACATTACACCATGAAAAGTATGGCACCTGGGGCATGTTAGGGTGTGCAGCTGTGAAAATGCTCTACCCACTCATTCCCACTTTGCACAAGTAAAATACTATAAACATGCAATATAGCAGATATTTCAACAGGACTGGCTATATGTCAATATACACCCTCAAACTGACAGGGAACTTAAGCATGCTAAATAGAGTATTTGGTGCATGCTCTGTGGGACCAAGTGAGTCAAGAATGTTTTCACTGCAGCCAGGGGTTAATCCGGGGGGGTATGGCGGTGCAAAGGCATCCCCCTCCAACTGTGCCATGCACATGCCTTGAGCTCTAAGCTCACCAGCTGATCAACACAGGCTCTGGCCACAGCCTCTGCTTTCATGCAGTCTCAGAGCTCAGCAGACAAATACTGCCACTGCTTGTTTCCTCTTTTCCCCAGCTGCTGATAAGAGCAGACGGGGAAGTGAGGAAGATGGGGGACAGGCAAACACGAAGGGAAGATGTAAGCTAAATGTAATGCACTGTAATGTAGATGTGCGACAACAGGGGGAATGCTAGCAATGTGAGCTGCAAAACTGTGCTAACTGCATGTAACTTCAACTCCCAAACATCCTGGGGGCTGGGAGACAAAAGACAAAGGAAGCAGGAGCAGATCACGGGAAGCAGCAACACAGCACAAACACAGTGGCAGAGGGGAAATGCCTGACTGGAAAAATGATGCAGCTAGAACTGTTGGACTGTAGCAGCAGGACAGGGACACAGAGACAGAAACTGAGTGCCCTCAGGACTAGAGGCTGGTCCTGGACACCTCTAGAGGTGTGGCAGGGGTATAAGATTCTTTGAATGTCTGTACCTTCATACTAGTGCATGTTACTAGTTCCTTGTTTTTGAATGAATACACCACAGTGTTGTTGTTTGTTATCTGTTATTCAGCCTCAAACATTAACATTAAAGTACACATGCTTAATCTACTTGCATTCGTTTATTTCTCCCTAGCCCACTGTCTTGTGACCCTAATCCCCAGCATTTTCTGCATGAAGTTGGGAACCTTACTTTTCAGCTTCCTGTGCCAGTTCCTGGGGTTGTGGGGTTTATTACAAGGGCAAACATTGGCTCTCTCCCTCTGCTCCGAAGCCATGCAAAAGCAGGGGTCCAGGCAGAGTCTGTGCCGACCAAATGGTGAGTTCAGAACTCACAGCACACGTGAAGCACTGGCAGCAACTGTGCTAACATGCTGGAGAGCTCACCACATGTCACACAGCTGAAGGGTGCATGGTTGCACCCTTCTTGCTGTAATCCAGGATCTGTCCACAATTGCAGCATTTCCCAGCACAGTCTGAAGTGCTTTCTGACTACAGCATTAGAATCTAGAGCTGAATATAACAGGTATCCAATCCATGGAGCTCTATGAGGGGTCTCAGTGCCCAGTTCATCAGACCACTACAAATCCTGACAAAGATGTATATAATTGGCAGAGGGGAGGGAGGGACAAACAGGCAGGGCATGCTGCTCCTGGGAAGGGTGTTGGGACTTCAATCACTTACAGTCCCTGAGGCCTGATTACAGGTTCTCCCTTCCATATTTGCCTGTGGCTAGAACGCAACTCAATACCTTTCTAGCTGCAGAAAGTCTGAAGAAATTTTGCCTCTTCCATTCTCCTTGAGCCTTCTGGCTGATGGAAGTGGGGAAAGCCTATTACACTACATCTTGCCTAGGGTCTCAAGCAGGAATTAGGGGAAGGGTTAGAGGAAAGAAAAAAAAAAAATCAGGGTGTAGTCCCAGTACTATTTTATTCCGCTATCCTCTACCATAGTTTCCATTTATTGTGTGAATAACATTAGCAATTTAAAAGCAGCAGTAGCATGAAACAATATTTGTGATTCTTGTAGCCCTTTTTGATAACATGCCCAGAAATGGCAGTCAATTGGTGCAAATCATCTTTACTTCCAACACGTGCAAGGGAGAGTGAGGAACAGATCCAGGTGGCAGCACATGCAGTGGACCAAAAGGAATGACTAGCAAGAAAGATTAAATGAAACAGAGAAGCAATTAGTGTGATCAGCTTTTTTCACAAAAAGGTCCCTAGATCCCCTATACTAAAGGCGACTAGAAACATATTAATATTTCCCTAACAGTAGTATTTGCATACATAGAAGAATGTGATTGCTGGATATGGTTGCCACAGAGATGTTTCATAGATTCATAGATTGTAGAGTCAGAAGGGACCACAATGGATTATCATGTCCAACGCCCTACTCCTGGCAGGAAAGAGGACCGAGGTCAGATGACCCCAGCCAGGTGACTATCTAGCCTCCTCTTGAAGACCTCCCAGCTAGGAGATAGCATCACCTCTCTTGGAAGCCCATTCCAGATCTTGGCCACCCTTACCGTGAAAAACCGCTTCCTAATATCTAACCTAAATCCACTCTCAACTAGTTTACACCCATTATTCCTAGTCACTCCCTGAGGCGCCTTAGTAAACAGCGTGTCCCCTATTCCCCGTTGACCTCCCCTAATAAATTTATAGGCGGCCACAAGATCTCCCCTCAGCTGTCTCTTGTGAAGGCTGAAGAGATTCAGCTCTCTCAACCTCCCCCTGTAGGGTCTATCATGAAGGTGACTAATCATGCGAGTGGCCCTCCTGTGGACCCTCTCCAGATTCCCCACGTCCCTCTTGAAGTGCGGTGCCCAAAACTGGACACAGTCCTCCAACTGCAGCCTGACCAGTGCCGCATAAAGGGGGAGCATCACCTCCTTTGTTTTATTAGTCATGCACCTGCTAATGCACGACAAGGTGCGATTGGCCTTGTTGATGGCCTCGTTACACTGCCGACTCATGTTCATCTTGGAATCAATTATGACTCCAAGATCCCTCTCTGCCTCCGAGCTGCTGAGAAGGACACTCCCCAACCTATAGGTGTGCTGGGGGTTTCTCCTTCCCAGGTGGAGTACCTTACATTTATCTTTATTAAATTGCATCCTATTTCTCTCTGCCCATTGATCCAACCTGTCCAGGTCAGCCTGAATCTGCTCCCTGCCCTCTGGTGTACTAACTTTGCCCCATAACTTGGTATCGTCAGCGAACTTGGAGAGGGTGCTCTCCACGCCCTTGTCCAAATTGCTGATGAAGATATTGAATAATATCGGTCCGAGGACCAAACCCTGCGGGACCCCACTGCCCACCTCCCTCCAGGCCGAGAAGGAACCATCCACCACCACTCTCTGGGTGTGGTCCCTAAGCCAGCTGGCCACCCACCTGACCGTGTAGGCGTCCACTCCACAGTCCGCTAGCTTCCCAATGAGGATAGGGTGTGAAACTGTGTTGAAGGCCTTCCTAAAGTCCAGGAAGATGACATCAGCCTCAGCTCCCGTGTCCAGGCAGTGTGTGACCTGGTCATAGAAGGCTGCAAGGTTTGTCAGGCAGGATCTACCCGTGACAAACCTGTGCTGGTTTCCCCTCAGCATCGTTTCCCCTGCTGGGCCTGCACAAATGTGTTCTTTGATTATTTTCTCTAGCATTTTCCCAGGAATAGAGGTAAGACTGACTGGTCTAAAGTTACCCGGCTTATCCCTTCTCTCCTTCTTGAATATGGGCACCACACTGGCCCTTCTCCAGTCCTCAGGGACCTGGCCGGAGCACCACAAGTGCTCGAACAGCTATGCCAGCACCTCAGCTATGACACTGGCCAATTCTTTCAGCAGCCGTGGATGGAGGTCATCCGGGCCTGCTGACTCGTACCCATCCAGCTCCTCCAGGAGCTCCTTAACTATTTCAGAACTAACCGTAGGCGGACTGGTGCCAAGTGGACATCCGTCAGTGATCGAGGTAGGGGAAAATGGCTTGGTCGGTACATAGAAATACTGAAGCGAAGAACTCATTGAAGAGCTCTGCTTTTTTCCCCGCGTCAACTACCAACTGTCCTGATTTGTCCTGCAGGGGCCCTATGTTGCTCTGAGCTTTCCTTCTGCCTGCTATATACCTGAAGAAGGACTTTTTATTGTCCTTAATTGTTGAAGCCAGCCTGAGCTCAAGCTCCGCCCTGGCCTGTCTAACTGATTACCTGCACTAGCACGCCAGGGAGATATATTCCTCCTTGGTGGCTGCTCCATGCTTCCATTGCCTATACATCTCTTTCTTTGTGCCCAGACTCTCCTGGAGTTCCCTGTTCAGCCAAGGGGGCTTTTTTGCCCCCTTACCTCCCTTCCTACGTAATGGAATAGACTCCTTTTGAGCCCCAAGGATCACTCCCTTGAGATACCTCCAACCCTCCTGGACCCCCATATGCCCTACGTTCTTGAGTTGCATCCCCTCACTAACTAGCCTTCTAAGCTTGCTAAAGTTGGCCCTTCTGAAGTCCAACACCTTAGCCCCACTAGTTACTTTACCCACCCTTCGCTGGATAGTGAACTCGACCAAGTGATGGTCACTATCTCCCAGGCTACCATGAACTCACATGTTCCCCACAAGATCATCCCCTGTTGCTAAGACCAGGTCAAGCAAAGCGCTACCCCTGGTGGGACTAGACACCACCTGGGTTAGGTGGAGGTCCTGCACACAGTGTAAGAACCTCCACGAGCGGCTTGTTTTGGCTGTCTGCTCCTCCCAGCAGATATCTGGGTCGTTTAGATCTCCCATGACCACTGCCTCCCGCACCTGTGTGGCATCTGCTAGCTGCCCGGAAAATACATCGTCTAGCTCTTGACCCTGATGAGGAGGCCTGTAGTAGACCCCCACAACCAAGTCCTTTTCCCCTGGCCCCCCCTGGATCCTGACCCACAATGCCTCAGTGTTCCCCTTCTCCACCCCTGCCTTAATGGTGGAAGACGTATACTGCTCCTTAACATAGAGTGCTACCCCCCCACCTTTTTATATGATTACAATGGAAGAACTTGGTCTGTACTGCAAATGCAGACAAATAACTTTGTCAAGGAGCAGAAGACACTATGAGAAACTTAAGAGCCCTTGTAAAAACTTTCAGCTGTATTTTTGGATGCAATAAACCTTTCACATTTCTGGATTAAAAAAAAAATCAAAGACATTTTAAAACTAATTCAAGTCTTTTAGACCCAAGGTAATCAGAAATGTATATTTCCCAAACTTAGCGAACACAGCTTGAGGCGAGGAAACTACACCAGCATCATCAAAAATTGGGGTGGGAAGTTTAATGGAATTTGGCTGGGAGAGTTCAGTTCATATACTGATTAGAAGTGGGAACCACTGTTCTACAACCAATTATCTGGTAACTGTTCCAATAGCATGTAGCATGCACCATAAGGTCCTATATGTTAAGGACTGTGCGTAGAGGTCAAGATATAACACTTGACCTTAAGTTTATGCTATTATTTTTAAGTTGTTTATCACGAAGGAGATAAATATACAGTACAACTGAAAATAACCTTTTCCCAACTGTGGTTTTAACTGATGTAAGCAGAAACATTTCTGACCTAAACAATGCCTGTTTCCCATCGTTTGTATATAGTATGCTCCCCAAAAAATAAATCAATCAGTGAGTAAAGATTGAAGTTTCCAGAGAAATTGTTTGTAAAATGCTCTGGTGGATACAGTAACAAACTCATTCCTAATGGCCATTTAAAAGTGTAACAATGGGATATGCTACACCTTAAATGGCAATATGCAAGTTTCTGCAAAGGTTTCCAAATGGTCACAGAGTCATGATAGTTTTCATTTTCAAGCACTTCTGCTAACTCCTTACACTTAGGATTCCCATGTTGGGAGATAAGTGACAGTACTGCTACTTATGCACAGAACAGTTCTCAGGTAGCACAAAAAGAACAGTCTCTAAACTAGAGGTGGGCAAAATACGGCCTACCAGCTGGATTCGCCCATGAAGCCATTCTATCCAGCCTGCGAGACCCCTAAAAAAATTTAGAAAATTCATATTTATCTGTCTTTGGTTCTTGTCAAAAATGATAGGAACCAGGGACAGTAGGACCCAGGGAAAGCCCGGCGGGCTCCCGCAACAGCAGGGCCTGCCCAGCCCTGCCCCCAGCCAGAAGTCCCAGCAGGGGCTTTTGGCCTGTCACCATGTGGTTTCACTAAAACAGGAAACTCAGGTAAAGGGGGAGGGGAGAAGGGCAGGGGAGGACCATGGGCAGGGAAGAAGCCCAGGGAAAAGTGGCCCCTCCCCCGCCCCATGGCCAATGCTCCCTGCTGCAGCCGCTCGCAGCCCACACGGGGCTGTCCTGATCAGACACAGGCAGCCCCACACAGGCTGCAGTGCGGGGTGCTGGCCACAGGGCAGGGGAGGGGCTGCTTTTCCTTCTGCTCAGCACCAGCTTGTAACCCACCCCCACTGCCAGCCTGGGCCCTGTGCCAGCTCCAAGCTTACCCATCAGGGCTGAGCGTGGCAGCAGCAGCTGTGGTCTCCCCGTTTGCCACGCCAGGCAGTGTTTGCTGCTGCTGCCTGCCCAGAGCTCGCACGCTGGGCAGCCTAGAGGTGGTGGTGGCAAACACTACCTGGCATGGCAAGCTGGGGGCCGCAGCTGCTGCTGCCGCCATGCCCAGCCCCAATGGACAAGCCCAGAGCTGGCATGGGGCCCAGGCTGGGAACAGGGCTGGGTTACAAGCTGGTGCTGAGCATGGGGAAAAGTGGTCCCTCCCCTGTGGGCTGCAAGTGGCTACAGCACGGAGCACCGGCCACGGGGCAGGGGAGAGGCCGCTTTTCCCCCACGTTCAGCACCAGCTCATTCCCTGCCAGGGAGCAAGGGGTTGGGGATGCACGCTGCCCCCCACCTGTACTGCGGGGATGGAGGGCACTAGGAGTGAGCAGGTGCACGGGGCCCATACCAGTGTCCCAGGGCCAGCACCAGCAGAGCCCAGAGCAGGGCGGCAGGAGTACAGGGTCCTGGCTGGCAGGGGCTCTATGGAGCCAGGCCAGCGTCCCCCTCTCCCTGCTGGTGCAGCCCAGCCCGGCTCCACAGACCCCTGCCAGCCTGCACCCCGCTCTGGGCCCCACCAGTGCTGGCCCTGAGACATTGGTCCCAAGATGGTGACCAAGAGGCGAGGCACCTGTCAAGGGGCAGAGCTACCCATGTGGCCCTCAACAGCTTGCCAAAAGTGGGCAAGCAGCCCTCTGCCCGAAATAATTGCCCACCCCTGCTCTAAACCCTTATTAGACTAGCACCAATGCTCAAGCTGACCAGAAGTTCAAACAGAGCAACACTGGCTGGCAGTTTATTCTGCAGGCAAAATCTTGGAAAATAGGGATAGGTGGACAATCAGAATATATACTTTAAACAGACAAAAGTAAGTGAACGTGCACAGGACATGGGAGGAAAAATCCCCAAACTGAAAAAAGCAAAAGCAAGTTTCTTACTTTCTGAATACTTAATTCAAAAATAAAATCTAAAACATAATTGATTTCATTTCTAGACAAAAGAAAGCTAGATCTTGAAGTCATATCTTGAAAGTTAGATTCAAGTTAGATCTTGAAGTCTCCCGTCAAATATTTGTGTCCCATGACTCTAAGCAGATGTGGAAGAGAAAGAGCAGGAAAAATATGCTTCTATTCAAAAATAAACTTAGAGCACTAAGCTTTTGTTTATGGTTATTTATTATCATTTCTATGATGCTTATCACTGTAGTACCCAGACAGAAAGAACCATTCTGACAAAAAACAGATTTTTAGAACTCTTAACTGATATCTTAGTCCACCTCAATTATTCATTACAGTTTTGAATTCTGCCAGGTAATAATGAGATAGCTTGTTACATACAGTATTGCTCAGATGGCTGTCAGGGAAGTTTTCTGTCAGCTGCCCATGCTGGAACTGAGGTAAGTGTGCAGATAGTTCCGTCATTGGAGCAGCTCTGCAAAAATCACTTATTGCTACACAACACAGATATCTCTCGAGACACTGCAAGAAAAAGAAATGCATTAAGGTTCTATTTGCATGTATATCAAAAGTGTTTGTTTTTTTTTAATAATTCACATAAAGGAAAGTTAACCATTTTCCCATCAACTCTGTGGTGATGTAGAACTATAGAATAATTTAATGAAAATCTTGACTTGCATTTACCAGCATAAATATGCTTTAAGATTTATGAAAGTAGTCCATCAGCCACGACACCAAGTGCAAAGTAAATTAATTCAAGATAAAGGGTAAAAGCTGTAACCCACCTTGAACATTCACACAAAAATGTTACACATCTGTTCACAAAGTTACCATGTGCTTGAATATTTAATTAAACTGTCAAGAGTTAGAACAGTTTTACCTAGGTTTTAGACTGTTTTACCTAGGTCCACCACCATGCACCACACTAGTGAAGTGATAGTACACTGGTAGAATTTTTCTTTCCCGATTCATTAATTTTCTAGCTACAGATTTTTCAGCTCCTTAAATCAGTATGGCGAGTATATAGTTTAATCATGACATCTGAAAACCTGATTATGACATACAGTGCTTAGTACCCCATAATCATCTGCAGTTGTCTGGAATTACAAAAAATACTTCAAATGAATTATTAAAAACAAAAAAACTTTCAAGAAGCTCTCAGGTATTAAAGCATATTCATCTCCTCAACAAACAACAGTTGGATGAATTTATAAAAACATGACTGAATGACTGTTTAAAATATACACAAGTCCCAATACAAAAAATAGTAAGATGTGAATTTGTACTGAAACTAAACTGAAAACTAGAAGTGGAAAACAAGACTTCAAAAGACAGGAGAATATAGGAAAACCACCCAAAACAGGCATGAGAGGAAACGAAATATGACAAATGTGAGGATGCTTTAAACAATACTCAGTGTGGAAGCGTCATAGGCATAGTATTACAATATATGGAAAAGGCTTTGACCCTTTAAGTCTACCTGGATAAGAGAGAAAGTGATTCTGAAAGTCATTTACATTGAAGGAACGTCAACAGACAGTGCCAGAGTAAGCAAGCACTCTTAATAACTTCCATCTACTTCAGTGAAAGCACCCAACCCACTTTGATTAAGAAAAAAGGAAAAACACCACTTGGTCTAGGTTTGCTAGGACAATGAAAGCTGGTTCAGTTGTATTTTTGCAAATAAAGAAAAGCTAGAGATGCACCGATACATTGGTCTGATATTGGATCGGCACCAATATAAAAAAGATTGACTGCATCGGAAATTGGCATTTTTTGCCTGATATGGCCAATAACATAGCCAGTAAATGCCCTATGCATGACTGCAGCCACAGCACAGCACGTAGGCGGCGAGGAGCACAGCCCAGCAGTTTGGAGAGCTTTGTCCAGCTGGGTAAGTCTCTTGTGGTAGAAGGGGAAGTGGGGAGGGAGGGGCATAGGGGTGGTCAGATCAAAGCCTTCATGGTGAGCGAGGGAGTGGGGCTGGGGCACAGGTTGGTTCAGGTGCTGCCCAGTCATGGCAGGGCAGGATGTGGGACAGAGCCATGGCTCACCTGGGGAGCACAGGGAGGAGGAGGGCAGCTCCTGCCACTGTGCGCACCCTGGAAAGGCATGGGGGGCATGTGCCCCCAGATCTGCATGGGGTGGGGCAGGTTGCCACTGTTGGCTGGGGCCAGGGCAACACCGAGCTCTTCCCGGTGACGGGGAGGGGAGGGGAGGGGGGGACTGGGCTGAGCTGGGCTGCACTCGGGGCAGGCAGTGGTGCTGGGAGGGGGGGTTGGGGTGAGCTATGGCAAATTCTGGGGTGGCTGCAGCCCCTGCCTGCATGGCCGCCCCCCTTCCCCAGCCCCTTGGATGAGCTGCAGCTGTCCCAAGCCTTGCTCCACCCAACCCCACCCGGACAGCGCCTGCTCCAGCCCCTCCCTCCCTCCCTCACAGCAGGGGCCTCTATCTGCCCCCACCCCACTTCCCCCTCCCTTTCCACCACAACAGACTTAACAGCCAGACACTGCTCATCAAGCTGCTGGGCTGAGTATCAGAAATTGGACTGGTATCAGCCGACATGCCTCCTTAAAAACTGGCTATCAGTATCAGCCCAAAAAGATCTCCATCAGTGCACCCCTAGGAAAAGCTCATCTCATTTAGTTTGCAGCGCTAAATTAAAAGACTAAACAGGCACGTACACTGTTTGTTTCAAAATGCTTCTTATCTAATGGTTCCACTGAAATATTAAATAAAGAGATTTTGTTTTAAGAATAGTACTGGCCAATACCACTACTATAGGTTTCTGAAGGGGAAAAAAAGTAGGTGCCCAAATCCAAGTTGGACCTGCTGGGTGATACCAGAGGTCAGTATTTATGCAGTAGTATATCTAAGTCCCGGTTTGAGAGTAGAAAAGGGACATGATTCAACCTCAACACTGGTAAGGGCAAGACAGAGAATAATTAAGAGGCTGCAGTCAGAGTCCAGACAGTAGCTGTGACAGAAAGCATCACGGAAAACAGTAGCTAAAAAAGTGTAATAGAAGGCTGCTGTCTAATTGCCTCAGAACTAATGTTTTGTAAGAATAAACACAGCATAAGGCCAAGAAAAATGTTTTTTTAAACAATTTAGAAAACAAAAATAAACATAAGCTTTAAAAATAAATATAAGCTTTCCAAAACCCAAATATTACTTCACCAAGGACCTGGAAATAAAACTATGTATAACTAAAAGCAAAACTGACTAATGCATTGTCAACATTTAAAATTAGTTGTAAATTTAATTTGAAAAATTCTTTATATTTAACCATGTCAAATGGCAGGAATAAAAGGTAAGCAAACATGTTGCCTTGTGACATATGATTAAGTTAGTATCTCTCTACATTAGGAACAAAGGAGGAACAGAAAATGCTATCTTGTTATTAACCTATTCTTTATATCTCAAAGAGTCAACAAAAAAGCAAAGCATTGATCCCATTTTTTTTTATTAACAAGCTCTGGGCCATTTCATACAGATACACCTTAGCAGGGCAACTTATTCTGCAACAGTGTGTGTTTCTTGTAAATGCAACAGAGCAGTTCTGCAGTAGTGTAAATTTACTTTTTAAACTTTTCCTTGAAGTAAGCAGACTGATGATGTAAGTAATAATAAGTCTAATACCCACAGAAAGGCAGATATTGTACTATTAAAACAAAAACACAGTTTGAGGAATTTATTACAAACTGCTAGATATAACTAGAGGGTTTACTGAATTTGCAATTTCACAGAAACTGCAAAATCTGGGATTATCTGTGAACTCATTTTTTTTAAAATGTAATGAAAAATGATGGCTCTCCAGTGGGAGTCAGTGGTCCTCGCTGCCACTGCAGCTCAGCCTTGCAGCCCATCTGGGGGGAGGGAAGGCACTAGAGGATGGGATGGCCTAAAAGGCAACAGACAAGATGGGAGCTGCCCCTTCATCCCAACAGGGCCTCTCTGCTAATCAGCACTGAGGGAACCAGCTGAACAAAGGACAGCCAACAGACAAGATGGCAAACACCCTTTCGCCTGTCCTGCCTGGCCGAGGCTTCTCCACCAATAAACGCTGAGGGACAGGCAGGGTCAGCAGAGCACATCTGGGAAAAACTGCAGAATTTGCTTTTTATGTTGACCAACCCATGAAAAGTGTTTCATATCATCGCAATTAAAGTAGGTCTCTAGATATAACACCACTGCCAACCTAAAAGAGATGTTACTTTACAGCCAGTCATAGCAGGTCTGATAATGGCTTTGAGTCACACCATCAGGAATAACTGTCTGGCACATCTGGTGGGCCAGGTCAATGGCCAGACAGGTGTGGACAATCATCTCTTTTCCTACACCAGTCACAATGAAGGAATTTATAGAACTGAACTGACTACTGTTATTCAGCAGACTGTGAACAACTGATAGTGTGACCTGCCTACTTCAATGATCCCACTGTTCAGATGTACAAGCAGGTGCTATATTCGTGGAATTTATTCGACTCAACCCTAAAATCTGAAATAGTGCTAAAGAAATCAACAAGTTGCATTTCACCTAGGACTTGATTTCTTCAGTGTTTTCATTTGGTTCCTTATACACCCAGTTCATGAAGTCTTCTTAACTCAACCTTACAGTAATTGCTATAGCCCAATGGTGCTCAACCTTTTTGGCCAGCAGGCCAGATGGGCAATACCCAGGCCATCAGTGGGTCAGATCCAGCTGATGGTCCCAATCCAGCAGAGGGCAGTCATGGCAGGGCCCCATCCAGCCATGTGAAGGAGACAGGGGGCATCCTGGCTCCAACCTGGTTCTGCAGGGGGGAGGGAAGTGGCACAGCCCAGCCTTGCATGGAAACGGGCATGGCCCAACCCCAACCCTATTGGGGGGGGTGGAAAAGGGGCTTGACCCAGCCTCATGGGGCAGGGAGGTGGAGAAGGGGGCCTGAGCCAGCCCCATCCCAGCTCCCTGAGGGAAAGCGATGTGACCCAGCCCCATCCAGCTTCAGGGATGGTAGAGAGTGGGGCATGATCTGGCCCCAACCTGCTGCAAGGGGCTTAGGGTTTGAGATCTGGCAGCAGGGGAGGGTGGTCATTTTTAATGCCATCACTCCCCTACCACCAAATTTCCCAATCTGTGGAGAGCCCTACTGGCCTTGCAGGTTGCATTTGGCCCATGGGCCAGAGATTGAGCACCCTGCTATAGCCTGCATCTGAACAAAAAAATCCTTCTCCCAGAAAAGTTACTTTCTTACAGCATTCCTCCTTTCGCAGGCTAGCTAAGTGGTTAGGGATGCCAAGGAAGTACTGGTACAACACCTACTTATGAATCAACTAATTTAAGAACAGACCGTAGAGCAGGTTCTGTGAAGTGCTCTGAAATGGTTTAGTACAGTACTATTACAAAGTAATACCCGAGACAAGCAGTAATAAAAGGCAGAGATCTGCAGAACCTCATCAAAGCAGCACTTCGAGAAATCCAGTGCCCCTGGCTGGACCAACAGCCATAAAACCAACAACTTAGTGTGGATCTGGATCTCTCCTCTTGCAGAGCAAAAAAACAACTGCTAACCAGTAGTTAGGGCAGTGGGTCTCAACTTCTGGTTCTCAAGACACCGCAGGATAGACTTGAGGCACTTCTTGGAAAATGCCACCTCTGAGTTTTCACTCTTTTTGTGGCTAATAGAGAAATCCATCTGTTGCAAGGAGCTCAGGAAGACCACAGCAGTGCAGACTGCTTGTAACCCACTGGTTTCCTGTTTTAAATCTCCAGGCTTGCCTTGTGAATCATGCTTGTAAACCTAACAGTGCCAATACAGGGTGGCAGCCCGCGGCACCCTGGGAAGGATCTCAAGGCCCCCAGAGCCCGGGTGTCCTGGTGGAGAAGCAGGGACCAGACACTTCTGCTGTGAATACAACAGTTATAGAGACCCGTGACCTCTTCAGGGAAGCCACCTGCCAGGGCTGCCAGCAACCAGTGCCACACAAATACCCACAGGAAGGAAATAAAGGAAACCTTCCTCCTCCCTTTTGCCCTGCAAGGTCTCCAGGCTGACGCGGTGGGGTCAGTCACTCGGCAGAGAAAACAACCCTCCTCCCCTGGGTCGCCCTGCCCTGGCAGCGCCGGGCACAGGGGGCCAGGGGGAGCCGGTGGGTGAACACCCGGCTCCCCACGCTGGCCAGGGACCGCTCAGGCCCCGGGGCTGCGAGGCGAGGAGCCCGCAGGGTGGCACCGCCCCGTGCGTCCCGGCCCCGGAGTGACAGCGCGGGCGGCGCCCGGGTATTTCCCGACCGAGGGGGAGGGGGCAGGGGGGGCGCTGCTCCCCCGAGCGGCCTAGGCGGGAACACCCGGCGCGGGGAGGGGGGCTCTCCCCGACTGGACCTCGGCCAGAGCCGCCCCCACCCGCCCATCGGAGCTGGGACTGCGGCCACTCTCCAGCGCCCGCCGGAACCCTCCTACCCATCCCTCCTCGGTCCCAGGCTTCCAGTCCACCTCCCCCTCCCCCGCCGCCGCCCCTCACCTCCCCTTGGCCGCCGCCGGTTTGTTTCCCCCTCACACTCCGGCCCCCCGCTTCCTCGCCGCGCCACGCCCCCGCCGTGACCTCACTTCCGCCTGGCGCATTAGCGGCGCCGCCGCGGGAACTGGGCCCGCCGGGACACGTCATCCCGCGGGGACGCAGAGGCTGGGCCGCAATGCGCATGCGTCGCGCGCGGCGTTTTCCCGCACCCCCCCAATCTCCTCTAGTAGCTGCCATGTACCCACGGCGTTTTTTTTCTTAGGGAGCAGGATGGAAGGAATGGGGAGGTGAAGTATTTAGAGTAAAAGAAAATTGTGCTGACAGGATACAAATTGTTTCTTCCAGGTGGAAAAAGACTCCACCTTCTGCATTAGACCCTTCCTATGAAAAAGGCCCCTGAAAAAAAGGACAGGAGATTGCTAGTATATTGTACAAAAACAGATTTCATCTTTGTTCTGATTTTAATACATGGCTGTTGGGATGTGCCATGCTCTTTAAAACTGGAACAGATGTTCCAAAATAAGGTGGAAATGTGAAGAAAAGCTAGATTTAAGGGAATGTTTGTAGTACAGGATAAGGTGGCTGGTCATGACAGTCACCGAGTTGAAAGACTATAGTGGCATCATCTGTGCTTTTAGATAGTTGAGTAGATTATCAGAACAGTAGTTTTCAAATGGAGGAGGAGAAATTGCCTTTCCCCTTATGAGCATGTTAACTGCATCTTTGTGATGCAGGCATATACATTTCTAAAGAATGAGGTATGACTTGACAGTATTCGAGTCTGAATGGATTCACCTGCCCTACAGAAAACACTGTTACCTTGGAAGAACAAATTCTTCACAGAAACCTACACTTCTTTGGGATAAAATGGTACTGAAGCAACAAACAACTACATAACTAGTAGCTTGTCTTCAATTATTACTTAGGAGTTTGTTTTCTCAGTAAATTTCAATTAACAAAGCCTTATTTTGCCATGACTGCCTGTTAGTTTGTAATTACAAGCTTGATGACAATTAATTCCTTCATCCACCCAAAGGGACATAACCACACAGCATCTTTAGCAAAGGGTATTTTTCAGTGATGCTTTTTATTCCTTTTTTTGGCTGCTGTCCCAGCAAAGGGATTTAGAACAGCATCAATATAAATACTCTCATTTGCAGCTAAAACATGAAGTCTCTTGGAAGTAGGGTGAAACTGGCAAAACCTAAGATGGTGTGACAAACTAACACTTTGTGAATTAGAAGGACAATTTTAGGTCAGCAGACAAAGAGGAATCTCTCATGGATTTCAGGGAATTTCATGCTTGTCTTAATGTGTAGTGAATTTGCTATCCTTTGCTAATTTTTGCAGTGATCAGAATACAGGAGGAAGGCTGTTACTATGGTCCTTGTACTAAAGAAGATGAAAGGATATGCAATATCTTGGTTTAGGTTCTCCTCATTCTTAAACTAGCTGCTGAGCCAAGTACAATACTCTTAGAAAGATGTTCAAAAGCAGACTTTTCCTACTAAGTTGTTGAGGGAAGAGGGGTATGGGGAGAAGGAAAGTCTTACATAAGGGCCTTGAGGATGTCAGTATGGATCATTATACAGAAATAGAGAAACATATGTAGGATTGGTGATTCCTAGATCTGTGATGCCCTAAAGCAGCGACTTTCAATCTGCGGTCCGTGGACCCCTGGGGGTTTGAAGATTATGTCCGGGGGGGGGGGGGGGGGGGGGGGGTCCACATAAGATGACCATGATCAATCAAAAGTATGTGAACACCCACACTTACCATTCAAAGGGGTTCCCCACCTCCATTTGAAATTTTGTAGTAATCTACAAATGAAAAAAAGATTGAAAACCACTGCCCTAGAGCTCTGGAAAGTATGCCCTGTAAAAAGAACCAAGTGATGTATTGCCACCTTTTAAAGAATTGAGAAATAAGAGCTGAATGAAGGGAAGGAGCCAAAAGGTAAAAGGAACAGACCAAGGTCTATCCTAACTTGTGAATAGTTCCAGAGAAGAATGCAATACTGATGAAAACATAGCCTCCCATCTTAATAACAAATGTAACTGGTCTCAGTGGCACAGATTCAGGTTCATTAAAAAACAAAAAAACCACAACACTCCAGATTCTATACTTGATGAAACACTTTTTCCCACTTTCTCATGCATTACAAGAGTCCTTGGTACTTAAATCACCCAATCATTCACTGCTAAGAGAGACCTGACAGCAGTAGTTTCAGTGAGAAGCATTATAACTAAGGTTCTTACACTTACGTGGTTCAGTACCCAAGAAGAGAATGCCGAACACCACATGAATCAATAGGTTATACGTGACTGAACATCTAATGATTCTTAAAAAAAAGAAAAATGTTCCAAAGTGAGGGCCATAGCAAAGTTACTCTTTTTACTTCAGGCTTTCTGCCATCTTTCAAGTCATAATAATAAAAAAATCTAAGCTTCATTTCATGTTAGCATGCATAAGGGTACAATAGTAGAACAAAATTGCCTCCATCCTCACAAGAGCTAATTTTGGTTTGAAAGGCAAATGAATAACTTACCTTGTTACTCATATCTGAAGGATGATCCTAAATTCAATTTCAAAAGCACCTGATATCTTTTGTGATAGCTAATCTAGCCTATAAAAATAAACAGGATATTTTAAAGAATATTTAAGGAAAATTTTAAGTATGTGCTTTGAAATGTACCAGCTTTCAGTGAATTGCACACACGTGCAGTGTTATAAAGTAGCTGTTCACAGACTGTGACAATGCCCAGCTGTTGCCTGAATAAATAAGGCTGTCTTTGAATTCAGTAAGAATGCCAGCAGCACACAGAGAAGACACCATATTGGGGACTCTGCTCGTTATACAGTTGTTTGATACAATTCAAAGAAAATAAGCCCTTTACCAATCATTACCTTACACTGATGATTTAACAGGCAGGCTTATTAAATCATAATTTGGCTCATTTGATACTCCATATCCTTATACTCCATATACATTAAAAGTGAAATTCTGGCTGCGCTGAATTCTCCCCTTAATTTAAATAAGACTCCCCTTAACATTAGTAAAAGGCAATATTTGCCTTTATAGTGTTTATTTCAAAATGAAAGCACCTACACTAGGTTTAATAACTGCACTGAAGTAGCCAGTGTTCCACCTTTTAGTAAGACTTATGCAAAACTATACATACTCATCTGTAAAAATAGCAGAACAAGAGTGTCAAATTCTTCTATACTGGGACTAATTGAGATTAATAGTATCACAGCAGGGAAGAACAGGGTCACAGAAGCAAGATGCTTGCTGTCAAAAAGGGAATAATTTCAGCCTCTGAAGTCCTTGGCTTTTCAATACACTAGACCCAATGGGGGCCAACCCTTCTGGCAGGTCTGACACAAATTAACCCTACACCCTTCCCCAAGTGCCACTCCACACCCCTTCCCATGAACTTTAATCATTACTAATCTTGCAGTACTAGAAGCTTTTCCAGTTAGAACGTTCAATACTGACAACTGTGATTCACTGAAAGACAAAAACAAACTAAAACAGTCCACTGCCTTTATATTCTGAGAAATCAAAAACCAGGGATTTTTTTAACTGCTTAACTACAGTGACAACTTAAAAACAAGACACTTGAAAGTTGGAGCTGTTTACTGAAATTGAAAATACTGGTATTCCTGCAAGTAGTATCAGTTTTGATTAATGATTTGTTCTGTTCTTAAAAAAACAGAGGTTGTGGGGAGCCAAAACCTAAGCCAAATCATGTTAGACAGCATATGTCAAATATAATACTCCACTGATTTGACAAAGTTATCTCCATCCACAGAGCTTAAGTAGGGTGGAGTGAGCAGGGTACCAGCCCCAACTGTGGAAATTGCCATGGAATCCACATTGATCTATTAGATTCTACAACAACAGTAAGGTTGGTAAAGGAGATACCATTGGCCAGTAGTGTCGTGCTTCCATTTGACCACATTAGCCATTTTCATGTTCCAGAAAGTTTTTGAAGAGGGTGGAATGTGTAATGCTGGACCAGTGAAGAGTAGACTGAAAATGCACACCCATTCATGTAACAGCAATTGAAAAGGAATAGCTCAGCTGTGTAAGATAGATCGTTCCTACTCAAAAACTTCTGCCTAATGCCATCAACTTATTGCAATAAGGTTTGCAGGAGGTTCCTTGACATTTACATATCATTAGTCCAAACCTTTTAAAGGTTCTCCTCACTTCAGTATACATTCTAATACTGTAGAAGCCTTACTCTGCCTATCTGTCCATAATGCTTTATTCTCATTGACTGGTTGGCTCGGCAGCCAGCGTGCTCTGTACAGAGACACGTGGTGGAGTACCACCATGACAGTGGGAACTGAGGGGCTGGAGCAGGGTGGGGGGGAAAGCTGGCCTTGCCCCCACCCCAGCCCTGCTTGGAGGCAGAGGGGGAGAGTGGGGAATGGAGTGCCACTATGATGGAGGAGACGGGGGTGGGGGGTGTCGAGGCTAGCAGCACTGGCCTCGAGGGGGGTGGAGGAGCAAGACACTGCTCCTGAGGCAGTGGCAGTGGGGTTCTGGCAGTGCAGCACTGGCCTTGCCCCCTCCCCCAGCGGAGTGTCACCATGACAGCGGGGACTGAGGGGCTGGAGCCGGAGGGCAAGGCCAGCAGCACTGCCCCCCCCCCCCAACAACAGCTGGCAGGGAGGGGGAGGGAGGGGAGTGGGAAGGGAAGAGGAGGGGAGGTTACCAGTGGCAGCGTGTGGCCACCTGTTGTCATGTGCAAGCTCCTCCCATCCCTACCCCCCTGGGAGGCAGCAGCAGCAGCATGGGGTTGAACAGGGAGACACGACACCTGAAGCAGCGCCCAGGCCCAAAGGTTTAGGCAGGGAGTGTGCCTGGCCCCGAGGCAGCAGGGGGTGGGGAACAACACAGAGGCCTCTGTCCCCGCCACCCCCACCTCATACGTGACAGGCAATTTGCTAGTACACACAGAAATGCATTCCAAGGGCAACTGTACAACATATTTTGCATTAATATTGAAGCTGCAACGTGGTGGTTCAAAGCAACTGTTAGGAGGCTCAAAGTATTTGTACACCATAAAAAACAAACATTAAAATTATAGTTCCCAGCCCAAAGGAACCATGATACATGACTGGTATATTTATTTTTATGATGGAAGAACCAATGCATTTTCTTCAGTTGACACCAAGGCTGATGTTTTCCTTGATATAAATTAAATACTTGAAGTGGTCCTGCAGCATAACATATCACATATCCATGAAAATTGCTTATACAGTAACAAAGGATTCTGAGGACCACTGTATAAATGAGTGCATTTCCCTGACATGCCAATAGCATGTATCCAATAAACCCACATTTTTTTTTTTACCAGAGAGTAAAATACTTTAATTTAGAATTTGAGAAGAAATAATTTCTTACAGTGATTTTTTTTTTTATTGGACCAACCATATAGTTGGGATAAAGTCAGATAAGCTTTGGAATGCAAGACATTCTTCATTAGGTAATTCTTGCCTCTTGCATCATTTCTGGATCATCACAGCTACAATATTACTCCTGCTATTAATTTATAACGGTATAGCCATGTAAACTAGACACTGAAATGGTTTGCCTAATCAACTACAGAAACCTAATTTTAATTGCATTTTTAAATAATTTTTTCCTGGGTATTGGGGAAAAACACCCCATTTTTAGCAGAGTCATTATATTCTACACAGTAGTATTTGATGAGAGCGTCTTCTAAAGTGTACTCCAGCAATTAGCCTGCCTTCCTTTTCTGTCTGGTGTCACTACCATTTAGTGCTTTGATTTGAAAGTCTAGAAATAATGTCAATTTTTTCCAAGCACAGATTACTTTAATAAATCTTTACACGAATCCAAGGGGGAAAAAGGTAAATAGAACAGTGCAGCTAATGCAACTATTAACCAGAAAATGTCTTAGAAGATACCGATCTTTGTATGTACACAAGTAGAATAGTCTACCTTGATTTCGGTGAAAAACTTTGTTTTTTTTTTTAACTCTCAATGGTAAACCATATTGATTACTGTTAATTAACATGCTTGATAAGAATAGTAATACAAAACTATTTTTTTACAGTAATCTTGCTACCTGAAAAGGGGAAATATGGTTAGGCATCTCCAAAAGTTGGATCTTGTGCACTTGCCCCCATTACTACCAAAAATGAGTGATGTAAAGTAACTCCCATAAAAGCAATAACTGAACAAAAGTAATACCAGAATACCAGAGAAGGGTTAGAACATGTGTGCACAAAAACCACACACGAACCCTAAACTATGATGCAACATAAAACCAATGTTGCTTGCACATCACATTCCAAAGCATACTTTTTTTGGGCAGAAACTCAGGACTCAAAGGGATTTAAAAAAAAGTATACTAGGGCCACAAAAAAGTATACTAGCCCGCATTTGCAGGCTTCTGTTAAACCCATGTATGTAAACTTCTTTCCACCCCCCACCCCCCGGCCACCCCACAACCCCTCCCCCCAAAAAGCTACATATCTTTTTTTTTTTTTTTTTGGAGAGATGTTTGTTCTGGTTCCTTTTCTGAAATAAATTATGGCATATTATACAAGACTGCAAAAAAATTTGAGCCCCCAAATCAAATATATACATTTTTAATATCTGAAATATTTACAGGGTGGAACCTTTACACGATCCCATTTGTTAAGAACAGTGTTTTCAAATGTCCTCTCAAGATGCAAGGATCTAGTAACTCAAGGTCACAGTTATGTTTTCTGAACAAGTCAACCTGTATCCTTCAATTAAATACAATTACAGAGATGCTGGAACAGTTGTACGTAATTGGTTTGCTCTTAAGAATTGTGTTTAAAAATTAAAAATGTTTGAGAAAGTTTTGCTCCCTGGAAAAAAGAAAAATAAGTCAACCTGCAATCAAATAGCTCATAGCACATCATCAGTTTGTCTTTTTACCTGGGTATGAAATTAAAAAAATGCAGTGTACAGTACAACTTGTCATTTATATCACATTAGCTTATTTATAAAAACCCATACAGACAAGGCAGGAAAATATCACCCTCTTCCACTGATAATACAGACTGCTTACAGTACAAAAAATGAAGAGGAAAAAAAAATAAGGCTGGTTTGATGGTATGCATAAAAACAGACTTCAACATTTTTTTGAAAATTTGGGATTTAGTTTTATAAACTGCTATTATCCTTCATCCTCCTTCTCTGCTCCAAAGTGTTCTAAACTGGCTTATTTTCCTTCTAAATTCTAAAAAAGTGTTTTTAAAAAAATGTGTTTAAAAAAAAAAAATCAGATTACTTTTCAGGGCAGTGGTAAGAGCTAAAATGAAATAATTCTGCACAAGACATCCCAAGTAAAAAAAGACACCCCCCCCCCCCAAAGTGTGTATACTGAGGTCCTGCTCTAACCCTAATGGAGCCAGAAGCTTCTGCAACTTGTGCTCCTTTTAGGGGAAACTGGCAGAGAGTGTCTGCAAGAGGAATTCTGCTGCCAGTTTCACAAGCAATTCCAAGTTGGCCAAGTACTATCACTTTTCCTGCAGTGTTATATAGGAACAAGAATTTTAAGGCAACTCCTTTGCTTAAGTCAGATGAGGAGACAAGTTAACACGCATCCACTCTCTGTGAAAGCCAGCAGAGGCTCCATCCACTTATTTTTTTTTTTACAATTCTAATTTCAAATTGCATTCTGATCACTTTTTAAATAAAAAGGAGGAAGATGGAAAGAGGATGATACACTTCCAGTAAAATCAATTACCTTGGTTGGAAACAGATATACTTTCACATTAAGTGCAATTTTTTTGTAAAACAGGGGAGTCTTTAATATTTACAAGGAACAGGTTAGCAGAACAAGATTACCAGAGACTGTGTACAGTAGCTGCTGCTTATAAAACATACAATTAACTGTACTTGGTGAATTAGAGAACCAATGCAGGATTCAGATAACTATAACCGAGAAGGGCAGAGGACAAAAAAATGTTCACATTTTCTACATTAAAAAAAAAATTACAGGTCTCACAAATGTCTCCCAGGACAGAGAAAATTCAAAAGTTCTTGAATGCTGGAAAAGAAAAAAAAAACTGAAATGGGACCCTAGAGGGAAGGAGAGTGCTTTACTTCACTAGACCGATCTTCTTGGCTTCTGTTTCATATATCAATAATCTCCACATTTTGACTATAAAAACTTCTGCTTCTTCATCTAATACCTGTAGATGTGAAAATTAAATATAGCAGGTTATTGGTGAATTTTCACTTAGAGAAACTACACTGAAAAGTAACAGAAAGTCAACAACTTTGTTTGCTTTCACAACATTTATTTTACTCCCTAGACATTTAGTTTATATAGTTAATTTTCCATCATGAAGCAGCAATGTTGAATTATTCCTGGAAGGGGTGGGTATTATTCTTAAGGGTAAGCAGTGTAGTCCTAGTACATACCAGACTAAGCTGCTTTGAATCTTTTCAGTAAAGAATCACATAAATATGACTAATTATGACTAAACCCTGACTAGATTGCAATCATTTCAAATATTTTAGCTGGAAGAGGTAAAAACAAACCCAAAACATCTTATTTCATGAAATTCCCTTTTACTTCTCATCATACTTTTTTTTAAATTAAATTTGCAAGCAAGAAATGCATTTCATGTGGTCTTTTAGGGAGCAGAACCATTTAGTCACTAAAATGGGAGAGGCCAAACTATAATGTTGGGTACGTTTAAGAATTCTGATTTAGGTTCAAACTGTACAGCCTCTCCATAGGATGAGCCAAATCAAAGCATTTATTTGAGGGAAATCTGAAATGCGAGGAGTGTTTTTATATGGATCAATGTTTTGTGGCTGGTACTCTTTGCAAGCACTAGGCACAGCATTTACCTCAGGCACTTTCATATCAACTCCCCTTTGTTCTAGCACTACTGAATGTATGCACTGTGGTCCCCAATCCAACTCTCTCTCTGTCATTTTACAAGAAAACAAACAACTTTCATTGCTCATCATAAGTTCTATGGAGAAGCATGACAATAGTTCAATATATTGCTCTATAGTTCTTGCTTCTCCTCTCCTTCCATTCCCCATAAGCAGTGGGACATAACACTCTCTTTCCTGTCACTCATATCTGTAACCTTGCAGTCATTTTCAACTATCCTATTCTATATACATGCAGGTTGCAGCCAAGTTTTACAGTGTTGTCCTGGACTTTTCAACACACAAGCTTTAGTCTCTGAGGTTCTTAGCTCATAACCTGAATACTGTAACCCAGAGGTGGGCACAATGCAGCCCGCCAGCCCATTCTATCTGGCCCGCAGGGCCCCTAAAAAATTTAGAAAATATTTATCTGCCCCTGGCTGCCTGTCATGTGGCCCTCAATGGCTTGCCAAAATTCATTAAGTGGCCCTCTGCCCAAAATAACTGCCCGCCCCTGCTGTAACCTCATACTTCCCCCCCACACTTCTCCACACCCAAACTACCCCCTCCATAAACGCTCTTTGCCATTCTTATCTTGTTGGCTGAATCTTCTCATCCCCCTTTGGATTCCCTTCCACAAGAGTCCCTTTCCTCAAAATCAAATTTGATCTTCTGGTACTCCTCTCTTATAGTCTCCTCTTGCCTTATTATCCTTTGTATTGCTTGTCCTTTGCCATGTACCCACTTTAACACCTGAATTGTCTATTCCTCCTGCCATCTCCTTTCTTTTGTGTTGCACCTTTTCAAACCACTCCCATGTAAATCCAAATGCTTTTGAAAATCTATCCATATTTAAATTTATATTATGATGTGACTGCTTATTTACTGGGGGCAGGGTCCAGGACTGGATGTTGGAAAGACATTAAGGACATTGGCATTGAAGCTTGCAGTTGTTGCAGGAGATGGGAAGAGAAAAGAACTGAAATATGTAACAGATTAGAAATTTTGCATAATAAAAGAAAAATCCAAGCATCTGACATGGCCACATCACTTCCAGTAAGCACTCTTTGTATGCTCTCACTCTTTCTTACAGAGTGACTGCCCAAGATCTACCAACACAAAAACACTTCATTTGGAAAATGCCAACCACATGTCAAACTGAACCATATTAATTTTGCCTAGCAATTATGCACTATCTTGTTGCTTCCTCAGAAAGGAGGTGTGGATTCGTGCAAGCTGGACAAGGGACCTTTTCTACAGAAGGTGGCAAGGATGGAAGGAAAAGGAAAATAAGCAAACAAAAAAAAATAAAACCCAAAACACCTGTTTCACTGATCAAATTTAGTTTCAGGGGACACAGATTGGCTCCATACCCAAGCTCTGTGGATCTGACATATACAAGATGTAGGATAACAGTAGTCATATGCTTCCAATTTTCTTGAGCATTAAATAGCTGTAATGATAGTGGTATTAGTTACTACTGCCAGTAAATGCACTGATCACTTACTGGATAGAAACACATTATTGTAGGTGCCTGTGTTTCATCCTAACTTTGCAGTCAATTACTAACTTTGTATCAGTCAATCCTAACTTTGCATCAGTCTCTTCAAAGCAATTTGAACATACATAGGCAAAGATCTAACAATTCAAAAAACCCAGGAATTCTGAGTTAACCACTTGTTATCATCTATATTTTACCCTATGGTTAGATTGGTATGGACTGTGGGGGGTTTCTGCCTTCCTCTGTAGTAGGTGGCATGTCCCTCTTCCTAGTACAGTACCTCTTGAATATATATTAACAACTCTTTACTGAAGTAGGACATTGGCTGCCATGATCCCCCTGCTTCACATGTGGCAGGTTAGGATGTCTTGTCAGGGTTGGCGATAATTTTACTAAGAGGTTAGACTATGGATTTGCATAGGATAGCTTGGATAGGAATGATCCTGCCTCAGGCAGGGGGTTAGATTACATGACCTCTGGAGGTTCTTTCCCACCCTACTTCTCTATTATTCTATAGTAGTGTAGATAAGAAGCATATAAATTAAAGAAGTTGTGAACAGATTTGAAGTTATACAATTTCCACTTACCATAGCAACATCATCCAATATGCTCTGTGGTGAACTGTGAGCCATGACCTGAAAGACAGAAATGGCTTTCAGTGTGCAAACTGAAAACTAAACAGTACTAATATCAAAGATCTCTGAAAAAATGCCTAAAAACTACAAAGATATTAACTACTTTCTATTCAGAATGTCTGCCTATTCTAGTAACAAGCTGGTGCCCTAGTACTAGTTGCTTCCAAGCAGCTGTTGCTGTACAGAGTATCGCCTGAATACATAGCAGGAAAAATGTTCTTTGGGGGATGGGAGGGAAGTGCTGCTGGCAAGTAATGGTTGCTCTTCCAAGGTGTTGCTAAATACTATATAGTACAATATTGGCAAATAGAAGTAATTCTTTTATTAATATAGAATTGTAAACTGCCCTGTTTTTTCTACAGCAACTTGTTGTGAATTCTTAAGACTACATTTCCTTTCACAGCAGTGAAGGTTGTCTTCAAAGGTATAATCACCAACTGTCCACCAATAAGCCACAAAAAGAGCTACTAAGGATTCCATTAACTGTGCTTAAATTTCTCTTCATTCAATCTGAATCTGTAGCTAGGAAAAGGGACACTATTAAGTGGGGGCATGAGCTAGCCATGTTCCCATCATTAATACTTTACCATTGCATTTTTAGTTTAATCCCTTTGTTTGGTTTTAGTTAAAAAAAATGGTGTTTATTTTAATGTATTCAAAACTGTTTCTCTGTTTTTCAAAATAAAACATCAGGAAGGCTACACCATAGTGATCTACACAACTGCTTTCAGATTCTAGAACAGTTCCTCCTAATGCTAAGCATGGAACATCACAGGTTAACAAACAGGAGATGACTGCAAATGGATGCATGCAAGGTGATTAAAAGAGAAACTTCCTGCCGTTATTCAACAACAAAATTCTCCATTTATGGCAATACTTCATACCTCCCAAAATAAAAAGTTCATTGCCCCTCCTCCAGATCCCCTTTTAATTAAGATCAGGCCCCCTTAACTAATTCTCTGCTGTGAATCAGAACCTCAGCAGTAGTTTAGACTTATATTTATACTCAGGTTAATTTCTTTTCTCCCTCTCAAAATGAGGTTTTATACACGTACACTTTGAAGGGGCAGAGTCTTGAGATGCCTATAATCCAGTGTAGGCATGTGGCATGCATGGAACCTGGTTAAAAGTTTTACAGTCACAAATCTTACTGAAGGATTCTGCACCAGAACCACCTTCCTCATACCACCCCCACCTCTACTTGTAGCAGTATGATTTCAAAGACATTTTGCAAAAATAAACAACTGAACTGTACGTAGCCTGTTAACAGAGTTGTTAATTACCACACTCATGGCAGAGGTAGTAACTTTGAAATCAAAGAACAAAATATTAGCATCCCCATGGCTAAAGGGGCCATCTGATCAGTCAGTGTGCTTATTCTGAAGTTCCAGAAACAACTTTTACATTTTCTTCAAATATCAAATCTTAACTTCTTTCAGTTATCTGGCAAAACCTCTAGCTTCTTAAAGTCTTTAACAGTTATGCATTTTTAGTAGACTAAAAATTAGAATTATGGCACAATGTGAAGTAAACTGAATTAAAAATGAAGTGAACAGAATTTCAGTAGTATCTTTCACTACCCGATTTAACAAACATTTCATTTTAAGTTAGTTTGAAGCTTCTGCAAAAATCTCATCTTCTGCACTGGCAGGTTCTCACTACAGAAGCCTGGATCAATATGTAGCACATTAAGGAGGGCTGGGGTTTACATATACTGTGCATAAACATTAAAGGAGCAGAGTTAATCTGGGGTGTGCACTATTTGTGTATTGACTGGCTGCTTCCAGCTATGCTGTTCACCATTATGAACAAAATCTATCCTTGTCTACCATGCAGTCTTCAAATGGTTATTCGGCTGCCATTATTTTTTTAATTTAAAAGCAAAACCCAGACAGTTAAACAAATGTATTTGGAGAATTATATTAACCTTTGAACAAACAAAATCAACTAGCGTAGCTTCTTCTTCACCAATATATTCTATTATTTTCTTGTTGATCCAAGGTCTAATTCGGCGTTCCATTAATGTCTGAAATGGAAAAGCACACCACTTAATGAGAATTCCCATCATGTTTACTGGTCACATAGCTACTAGAAGAGGTACAACCTATAGGGGCGCAGGGGACTCGCAACACAATTAGTTAAAATCCTACATCATAAAGGTAATACCAGATCAGTATTTGAACATCTGTCTGCTCAATGGAACTGCAAACTAATTTTCCATAAAACATTATACTATCAAATCGAACTTGTTAACAACTGAAAAGCTTCCCCTTTGGTGATATAGTCAATTAAAATAGCTAGCCTTCCATATATGAACTGCATTTAAGTTAAAAAGTGAAAACAAGTTTATTGTGAAATATGTATCAGCAGCTCAAGAGACATTCAAGAGTTAGAATAAGCAGGCAAGCTGTAGAATAAATATCAGTCTACAGAACCACAAGAATTGCGTTGGGTTTGTTTGTTTTTTTTAATACACATGGTTTACTTGGCAGATTGTTTCCTGATCAAAGTTAGCAATTTTTTTTTTTTTAATTTAAGGAAATAGTCACTCACTGAATCCACAATAGACCAATCAAGAGGATAAGCAAAAAGTTCAGGTTTGGCTGTGGGAATCTTCTCAATAAGACTCTTTATATGTTTCCGTTTTTCTTCTGTATTGACACTGCCCTTGGAAGAGCCTTTGTCTTCTTCACCATAATCCAAGGGGACTAATTTCCTCTTCCTGGGCACATCATCGCTGTCTTCATCGTCAAATTTATTAAAAACGCTGTCCACAGCAAGCTTCTTCCTCTTCACAGCATTTGGTTGGTTGGGACTATTGCAGGCACCTACAAGGAGAGAGAAGAGGATTAGATGTTTGGAATCTGCAACAGGACAGAGTTGCACAGTAAAATTCATGCCTTCAAAATAAGGATCAGGGGCTACAAAATACAGAAATTGTTGTCAAGCAATTCAATTCCCACTTCCATAGCCCAGATTTCCTGTTCTATTCCTCACCAGCTTACCATGACACACTGCACAGTTAGTCAGTCTCTACTTTTTATTCTGTTGGTCTTTAAAAGAACATTGTGAATCAATGCTCACAACACTGATCTAAGGTCTACTGACAGGATTCAATTGGATCCTTTCTATTGAAAGGATTCAACAGACTTTGCATCAGATTTTTAGATATTGTTCAATACAGACTTTAAGCATGAAACATTATCATAGCTCAAAGGCAGAGCACTCTTTAAGAATCCACTGCTTAGCGCAGCAAGTCTTATGTTTTCTTCCAGATTTTGAACAAAAACCAGCAGATCAATAAGAACTGCCCTGGTTACTAGCCACTCAATATGCTAAATTACTCTACTTGTTCCTACGGTTACAATGTAATTAGGAAAACAAAACTGCTTCTCAAATCCTTAATTTCTTCTCTCTCATCCCTAAAAAAAAAATTAAAATGAAATCCCAACTTGCCCAATTTGAGGCTAAGTCCTATTTTAGGCCGATGTTCCTCTGGTTGCTGCTGATCAGGTGAGTTTTCATGAGGGATAATAATGCCACAGGGAGATTCATCACCAGGTGTGTTAGGGGTTGCATTGCCACTAGCTGAAGAAACGGATGGAGCAGAACTGATGGGTCGCATGGTTGGTTTAAGGCAGGGCTTTTGCTCTGGCTCCTCCTCCTCTTCTTCTGGTTCTTCCCTTTTTTCTTCTTTTTCTGGCTTTTCCTCCTCTTCCTCCTCAGACTCTGGCTCCTGTTTGATTTGTGGTTGCCTGCGCCGTTCAGCTTCTTGTTCCATCTGCAATAAAACAGCCAGTTAACTCAGATAAAAGTTGCTGAAAACCAAAGCTGTGCTATTTGAGACTATCTTGCAAAAGCACCTAACTAAATCTCCTCTCCATCCCACAAAGAAGTGTCTCCTGTAGAATCCTTTACTAAGGACTAAAGAGGTACAAACCCCACTACTGCCTTCATATAATCCTGGTTTATCCAAAACATTTAACACTACTTTCATTTTTAAAAATCCAGATAAACAATTTTGTGATACTTACGCAAGATGACTGGAAACCAAAAAAGCTTTCTAGATCTACATTTGGATGAACAGAGCATGTATTAACTACTAGACCAGTTATACAGTCTCTAACATACTCAATACTCAAAACACTTCACTGCCTAATATTATAAGGATATTAATTGCTACTCGTCTGGCAAAAAGAAGGCTCTGAAGTTACCCTCTGAAGTTCTGCATCTGGATCAGGATGCCCTTCTGCAAGGAGACGCTGTCTGATTTCCTCCAACTCTTCCTTCTCTCTCTTTCGATCCCGTTCATCTGCTTCCATTTCTTTTTCCCTATCTCGCAGTCTCTTCTGAAGAGCACTACCCCTGTAGAAGATGCAAACAAGTTCATGGACAATCAAATGAAAATGTAAACACACTGCACATAATGCCTGCAAGTAATGTAACATGCAGGAAAGAGTGGCTTCCCCTTTCTTTCAAGTTTTGAACTCAAGGATCCATGATACAATCTAAATATTTATAAATGACCCATATGTCAACAAGTATCTGAATTTCTAGGTTTTCTGCATACTTGTGCTTCCTTTTTGTAGTAGTAATCCTTACATTTGTATTCTATTAAAGAGCTGGATAACGGTTGGACACTCAACATACCTGTAATATTTTGGATCATCTCTGTCATCATCATAATCTTCTAGAAATTCTTTTAACCGTTTGCCTTCTTTCGCCTGCAAAAGATACCAGCTTAGTATAAAAAATTCTCTCTCCTCTCAAACAATATACACCTAACATTCATTCCATTCTGATCCAAGCTACTAAGCACAAATAGCTCCTTCCCAGTAAATGGAGAACTTTTGGAAGAGAACCATATCCTTTTATTACTGGGTCAACTAATTTTTCTTTATCCATCTCTGACTTGTGGGACAACAGAATTTCAATGTTTACCAGAAGGGGCTTAAATATTTTGAAGCTTTGAGTGGTCCGTATTCTTCTGTCTCAAAGGACTAAGCTGAAAAGAGAGCTCTTCAAATTTGGAACTCTTCATAAGTAGTTGCTGTGGAGCCTAAATGTCAGTTTAAAGGTGAATCGCCAGTTCCATTGAGTTTCAAGATTTTGATTTTGTACAATCAAGGCTTTGCTTCCAACAGACACAATTCTAAAGAATGCAGTAGATTCAAATATTCCTCTGCAGCATTATTAACTCAAGCAATGTAGCACTGCTTAAGTGAGTGCAAAAAATTAAAATGCTATTTTACTGTCCGCTTATAAAACCAGCTGAAATGAAAATAAAAGTAGCAGTACAGATTTTTTTAAGTTTCTTATGCTTTAAGAAAAAGCATACAAGTACAAAATTATTTTGCCCTACAACCCCAAGCATTTCTTTACCCAACACTGGAATACTTCTTAGAATAAGGATACCAAATGTTTTTTTGAGAATCAAATTCCAATTTTAATTCTGGGCTGAGTCTGGGTATATTTACTACTATGTGCTACCCAAACCTAACAAAGCCCTAATGATGTCAATGGGAGGTTTATCCACAGATTATGGGAAGATATTGCTTTTCAGTAGTAACCAAATCTTAGCATTTTTTGTGCTTGTGTTATATTCCAGATTTCTCAGCAGAAAAAAAAAGTTAAAAAATGATGGTTATTTCATGACCTTTGTTTCTTCCTTCCCCATTCTTCTCTCTCTCTGCGTGTATTTCTCTGTAGCAATTCCCAGTGCAACCTCCCCATAAACTTCTCTTGCATCCCCCTATCCTCCTCTGCTCAAATGATCAACAGTGAAATAATTAATGCTGACATTTAAAAGTATCATGATTAGGCTTTAGAAACAAAAAACTGAGATTATGGGAGCCTGCGTCTTTCAGGGTGAGATGAGACTTATTTCAGGGTGAGATAATCAGTTAACATTTGGAAAGTTAAATTTCACAGATGTGTAATTAACAGGAATGGAAACTTGAACATACTAAGCAACACAGAGCTACTAAACTGCATGTACTTAACATCACCATTATGCTATGTAATAAACACAGAAGGCTCCACTGAAAACCTGACAAGTATGTAGATCACGGATTCAATACTACAGCATTGCAGTTTCTATATCAAAGAAATAGAATATTTTTGCAGCTGCCTGCCTCTCTTTGTTGTCTTCGATAGAACTAGGCAAGCAGCTTTATTTCTCCAGTTTCTTACTAGTACTTGAACTCCTTCTATCACTTAAAAGCCTTCTATCAATAGTCTGGTCATTAGTTACACTTTTAAGCTATTGGATACAATAAAAAAAACCCAACACAAACCCCATACAAGCATTTATGCAATCAGGACAACACATCATGTCACAGTAGCCCTTTACATAAGGACAGGGACAGAACTTGCCCTGGTCCCAATTCAGAAAAAGGAACAAGAAAAAGAGATGTAAAGTGTCATTGCAGTATCAACCCTCACCATTTCCCTTCGTCTTTCCTCTTCCCTCTCAGCTTCTTTTTCATATTCTCTACTTTTCTTCCGTTCTCTGATCTCCCAATTTTTAAGGCGCTGAAACAAAACAAACCGCACTCAATCCCAGAAACAACAAATTCAACTAAATTCTACATAATACCTAAAAATAACCAAAATATATCCAAATTTGCCACCTATAATTTAAGCCTTTAAAACAAAGAAGCCCCAAATTCCCTTTCAGAGTGAATTACTTTGCGTAGTAAGTATTTAAATCCTGCCATCCAGTGGCAAAGGGTTAGACAGTCTTGGGAGAGAAAAGGCAAGGGTGGAAGGAGAGTCAGCTATTGTCCAGTAAGACATTCATTGAGAAATCAGAAGTCCCTGCTGCCCATCTTATGCAACTTTCCAAGTAGTCTGAAAGGTCAAAGTAGCATCTATCTGCCCCAAGTTACCTCTTGATAAGCAGCTTCTTTCTCACGAAGTTTCCTCTCCAACTTCCGGCGTTCATAGGCATCTTCTTCATCTTCTTCTCGGTCCCTTTTCTTGTCCTTTTCTCGTTCTCGTTCCCTCTCTCTCTCCCTCTCTCTTTCACGCTCTCGTTCTCGCTCCCTCTCTCTCTCTCGTTCTCTTTCCCGTTCCCGCTCACGTTCCCGTTCTCTGTCTCTACTTTTTTCTCTGTATAAGGACAAAAACCTTAAGCATATGAAGTTTCCCCCCTGTACACCAACAAGCACTGAATGTAATTGAACATCTAATGACTATTCCTCTTGTATTATGCAAAATCATTATTATAGCAACAGATGCATTAAAATGTTGATTAATATTACTTTAGAAAAACATTCACCTATTTTTAAAAGAAGAGCTCTATGATCAATTTGAACAATAGGAGTTACAAGGTACACTAAGATATAAGCATACACAGCAGTTGCTAGCCTGCAAACATGTCACTACCAGTGCTCCATATACATGCCTAACAGCTAAGACAACGGTCTGTAAAATATTTTTACTTAAAAATTCTTAAAAGTTTGTGCTGTTTACAGGCATCTCAGAGAAGTTAACATGAGAAAAGCTGGGTGAGAATTTAAATTGCAATAGCTTTCCTACCAGCATGAATAGGATAAAGGAGCACCTACCTCACAAGAGGAGACTAAAAAAGCTGTGAGGGGTTGTTACTGGCATCAGAGGTCAGAAGAGTATACAATGGGGAAGGAGAAGCACTATGTAAACTCAAAGACAATAGTGGTGAAAGAACAATGGATATGAATAAATTTAGGCTGGAAATTACATTTCTAACCAAAGGAACAAGGATGTGCAACAGCTTTCCAATAAGAGTAGTAGGGCTAAAACTAACTTGAGGAAACCTGATAAGTTTGTGAAAGGGATTTTATAATGTGCTTACTTGCAATAGCAGGGACTGACCTAAATGACCCAGAAGGTTCTTGCCAATTTTATGATTTACTGATCTGGGCTATTCCTGTGTGTAGACAAGCCCTAAATCCCTTGCTCTCCAGACTACCCAGAGCAGAGGTATAAGATTAATCCAGGTGGGGAAGGGAAGAGATGTTGCTGAAAAAAGCAGGTCTTGCTGTAACATTCCCCTGCAGCCTTTTAAACGGAGAATGTTGCCCTGCTGCATGGTATATTAGAGAGAGAGAGAAAAAACACCTCATGTTGTATGGCATATGCCTAATGTTATCTTTAATTTGTACATAGAGGTTATAGTAGAATTGGTTATGAATAAATAATTCTCATATTTTTCCTCTGTTCCCCAAGGTCACTTTTAGTTTTACCACCTGGGTTTACTAGGATTCTCTTCTGCTTTTGAGAAGGATGAGGAGAAAGACAACAGTAAGCCAGAGTGATCTGGAGAGGTCATTTTCCACAATCAAAGTGACAGACTAGGAGAATGCTTTAGATAAGAATATGTGCTGACTTATTAGGATATAGCTGCAAATTTGTTTTCTGTGTGCTGGCCTGAAAAGTTGGGCTTAAAAAAACAAAACAAACAAACCAAAACCAAAGCTTCATACTTGAGAAACTCAGACTTCAGTTTACATCACCTATTGAGAGATGCCCATTTTTGCTTTTACAGTATTTTAGCAACTCAGTAGCCCCAGGAACATATGAACTCACATACTCCATAACACCTCCGTATGTCAATGTCCACAAAACTGTGGTCTCAAAACCTTCTGATTTAAGTCCCTAAAGTAAAGTTGGGGCACTGACAATAAGTGCCAGTATTCATATACTTCACCCCCCACCCCAAGGTCAGTTTTGTGTTTAGCCACTAGCCTCTTCGTAGTTTTCTGTTCATAATGCCAATTAGCACCACTGTGACCAAGAAAGGCAGTTTCATATTTTGTAAGGGAAGGAAAGTAGTATGTCTCTTTGATTTATGTAAAATATTTTTTTCTAGAATGGATTTGCCATCTTGCACTCCTCTTTTAAAGCATTACATTAGGACTCCTTATTTTTTCACTAGAAAAAACACTTAATACAGCAAACTACGATATGCACGTTTAGAAGTAGCCTCAGAAAGGACCATTTCTATTTCTGTTTTTATGAACTTCTATTACAGCAGCTTAAACTCACTTACCTTGATCTACTCCGATCCTTGTTGCGATCTGAGCTCCGTTCACGGTCTCTGTCACGTTCTCGATCTCGGTCACGGTCACGATCTCTATCTTTAGTCCGGTCGCGATCCCTATCCCGCTCTCGTTCACGCTCCCGTTCCTTCTCCTTTTCTCGTTCGCGCTCCCGTTCCCTCTCTCTTTCGCGTTCCCTCCTTTCTCGTTCACGCTCCCGTTCCCTCTCTCTTTCTCTCCGTTCCTTTTCAATTTCCTGTCTCTCTTTCTCTTTTTTGCCTTTTTCCTCCTCCAGTTTCTAAAAACCAACAAGAGACCTTTTATAGTTAATTCCATAGTTATAGAAATGTGACATTCCCGGCGCAACACACAAGGCTGGTAATGGACATGCCAAAACCGCCAGCGATTTAAACTATTAAATAGTTTGTTTTGAACTCATAAGTATGAAATCAAAATGCAGCAATCACAAGACTAGATTTCGTGCAAAAAGCATAGATCTACACAGACCAGCAATCTCCAACCTTGGAAGGGTAGGGCTGGCCTTGTATTGTGTAAAACAACTGAGCTGCACTATACGTAGTATATTGCCAATTATAGTTCACAAAAGAGCCACAGACTCCACAGGTGTGATAAGTCACTTGGGCACAAGCAAAATGAACTTATAGCCGACAAAGTCATTCTGCTCAGCCAAACACGTAATTCAGTTGAATAGTAGCTGGGGCAGTGGGTGGTTTCCCCATGGTTTGGCCATACCAAATCTATGCTATCTGAATTTCTTTACCCAAAGTTTTCATCGACTTACACTGTGGTGTGGGGGGGTTAAACTGAGCAGATGTACCCCTCCCCCATTTTTGCCCTCCCTAAAAGTTCTCTACAATGTTCACTGGTAAGAACTGGACTCTGCAGAATGGAATCCTTAGATTTCCACCACTGCAAGATGGAAAGATTTAAAAAAGGTTGGAAATCACTCATTTGAAACATAGAAACTAAAGGGTTATCTGCTACAGTTTTACTAAAATTGAATATAAATGGCAATTTTTTCATTTAAAAACAAAAACAATACCTATGACCAGAAGTCCTATTAGACAATAGAAAATACATCAATAGAATGATAGACAAATCCATCCTTGGAAGCAATTGTTGTGTGTTAACTTACAGATGTTGTGCTAGGACATGGACCGCCAACACTGGATTAACCTTGCCTATAAGCTATGTTTCTGGGAGGAAGAGCAAGTACACGGTTCACAAATATACCAAACAACAAAGACAGACCAAGTTTGTCAGCCTGACGGATGCCAGAACACCACATGATTTTAACATATGCTGAGCAGAAAAAACAGGTCTATCCCCTTTCACGTTTACCACCACTGAAATGAAATTAAAAACTGGAACAATAAAATGTGCATTTTCTCTCTTTCTTTCTTTAAACAAAGCATTTAAGACAACTTTAAAAAGCAATCTTACCTGGTGAACATTCTTCTGTCATGGACCCATGGACCAGAGAACCAACAAAGGGTTACAGAAATAAGGCTAACTCAAGTGATCAATATATCCAACCATCAAACCACCCTGCACTGATAGTAAAATACAGGCAAGCTGGTGGTGGGTACATTGAAGTCACAAAAGGAAGAGGGGGACTCAAAGATGGTACAAAATTGATATGAAAAACAAAACTTAAATTCTAATGAATACAGGGCTGAAAACCTAGTTTTCTAAATGCAATTATTCTAGCAGAATCTTAAATGCAACTTAAGCTTGAATTAGGTCAGATGTTAGACTATGCTACATCGACTTAAAAAAAATAAAAAACTTACCTCTCAATTTCATAAACTTTTAAAGAAAAGTGTATACACCAAAATAATTGATACTTACAGATTATTTTAGATGGTCCAATAGAAATTTCTTTGGTTTTGGCTGAGTGCCTGGGATTTTCTCTCAAACACTTTGTTCACACCAAAAATTTTGTCTCAATTAAAAACAAAAAAAAGTTTTGGTCTTTTAAGATCCATTCTATAAATTTGGTTCTTTAAAAATCCAACAAGAGAATGGGCTGGCCTATCTTTTTTAATAATAAAATACTTAACTAACCACTGCTCCTAATATAAACAAGAGGGACTGAAAGGGTAATGGGATAGGAATGGTATCAGATATACTGAAGTGATGAACAGAAAAGGACAGGTAGAAGAATCATAAAAATCTTACCTTGTGCTCTCTTCAGACTCGTCCGTGCTGTAAATGGACGCCCCCTGCAAGGCTGGTACCCTGACAGTCTGTGATTATTGTTTTATAAACTCATACCAAAAACATGCAAAGGTTCACTGTGCTCACTAGCCAACTGCTACAGATTCAACAGCCCCTTTAACCATTCCACCCAATAGACACAATGGCCATTTTAATTATAATCAGTTAAGTTGATTTTGAAACTTAAGAAATCCAAAATATCCCCCCAATGAAATAAATCAAAGGCAGTAAAATGCCTGACAGCTTCTGAAACAACGAAGCATTTCTTTTTCTTTTTTTAAAACCACTTTTTTTTTTTGTATTCTATGCCAGTGACTTGATGGGGCTTGGAATTCAACACAACTCCATTATTTTTCACCATTGACCAGTTCCATGTTCAACTGCTGATCTTTACTAGAAGATTTCTTCTGGAGTTCTTTTCCTTGGGTTTTCATTCCCAAATTGAATAGAGAGAAAAATGCAATATTGGCATTTCCAGTAATGTATAATCACTTTTGCTTTATGCTGATAAAGCTATATGCAAACACAGTACCACCCGACAAAGGTACAAGGGAACACTTCACCTTGTTAGATCATCAACCTTTTCATCGATGTCCATCTGGGATATTTAGGAAAAACAGCGTGCTCAAAAACTGAACACTTGCTAACATTTTGTTGGGCCAGGGACCAATCCAGACTTGATAGGAAGCTTAATACAATCTTATAAGCTAAACATTAAAATAAATACATTACATGCATAGTTTGCATTTCGCTGTCCATAAAGTATCACCTTCCAAAACCAGAAACATTCATAGATGCACTGAACATTAACAAGAACTTCTGTAGGTGGGAACTCTGAGGTGGGATTTGCTGGGCACAAATGTTTCCAAGCCAGTTACCCCTTTGCATATTTTTCTGAGGGGGCATCCATAAATATAATAAAAAACAGAAGCTCATACTTACATCCTATTCCATGTTACTTTCCAAGCTGTGAGTTTCATCTTGCATTAGTCACCATATGATCTCTATCATAATGGTGGGGGTCAATGAATAGATTAGCTTTATGGGAATTTACAGTTCTTCCATGCATCTAAATTTTGGTAAGTCTGGTAACCACTGACCTAGTTTTAAAATTTTCCCCCACTCTTAACTAAGAACTATTAAAATAAAAAAGTCTTAAATTTAAATTAAATTTCAGCTTTCCTTAAAACGTTTCCTTGGATTATACTAAACAACTGCCTACAGAAACACACTCAAGTGTATGTCTTACACTGCAGCCCCGTTTAGACTTTAGTTATAAATATCTGACTTATTGTATGTGTAGACACTTGAGTTGTCTTTATTCATGTTAAAGTGAGAAGATTGCAAAGCAATCAGTAACAATTAAATGTCTTAGAACAAAATGCCAAGGGCCACTTTAACGTGGTATTTGTCTTTTGCTGACTTAAAGTGCTACATGTATATTAAACCTATTATAAACAGCATTTCAAGTGATATTGTAATGTATTGGTAAATTTTATAAAAGTGTTCTTTTTGGATTCAGTAAAAGCCTAATTTTGTATCAAGTGCAAAAACAAGAATACTACCTTGTGTGTGTCTCTGAATTTACTGATCTCTCTTGATATCAGGTCTCTTTTGTCTTCCTCCATTTCTATAGCATTTATATCCTCCTAAAAGACAAGGGGGACAGGAGGAAAAGCATTAAGAGCCATTTGTACAGATACAAAAGAACAAGAGAAAAGTTCAAGGTTAGAAGTTTTGTACCAGTCTTGTAAGAGATAAATAAAGCCCTTCTGCAGTACCAAACCTGACAGTCTGATGTTAATGAGTGAAAAAAAAATCAGATGGACAAGAGTCACAAATCTGGCAACTAGCAGTAAACATAGTCATTGTCAAAGCCTACAATGTAAACGAACCTTGGTGATGAGTGGATAAGGTATCAGTGGGGCCACTGGAAATCTGCGGAAAATCTGCGGAAAAATCCACGGAGATTTTTTTTTTTAAAAATAGATTGCACACTACTCTGAAAAACAATGTTTTGTATGTTTGTACTATAAGCAATATCGTGTTGCTGTGATCTTATTTCTTTGACTCAACAAAATTACAGAAGAACCTCGCTAATTCTCCCTTCACTGATCTATTTTTCAAAGATATAATAGATGCTGTAGTGAGGTCTCATTGGTAAGACTTCACTGAATTACAAAGCACACTACAGGACATTTATTAGTACACTATGATAGTGTCATAAGACTAAACTACACTTGTCAAAATAAGCGACCAGAATATATGTGGTGCATAAGTCTCGCTTTTGTTTACTCGCTAATTCGCAAAATTTGGTAATCTGCACCATAGGTCTCCTAGTACTTAGTGCGAATTAGCGAGGTTCCCCCATGTTTGAAACTGAAAAAAAACCCCAAAACAGATTTCACTCATTCTCCATTCCGCCCACAAACCCTCATCTCCCCCACATCAGTCATGCCTTCACCCAAAGAAACTGATAGACTCAGCTGCTAACATCAGCAGAATTTTTACCCACCCCCAAGCCCTTCAGGGGACAGAAGCCCCATAACTCGCAGATTTCTTTTTTTTTTTTATATGGTGTCTGCTCCCACCTTCCTCCTCCCCCCACCCAACAATAGTTCTCTCCCACTCCATAAAAGTCAAGGGAGAAATGTGCTAGAATCATCTCAATCCCCCCTGCACACCAGAGATAGTACCACCCCGATTCTTATTTCCTTCTGTACCCATCAGGGAAAGGAAGTTAGGCGTGCAAGTTCAAACCAACAGTTGCTGTATTTGGTATAGCATACTCATCTACTCTGCTAGCTCAGACTGGTCTGCCTCTAGATCATGCAGAGCTAGCAGAATCCCCAGAAGCATACTTAGTGCTCAGTTCTTGCAAGACTGTGGTGAGCTGGCAAGAACTCTTACAATATTATAACTACCTGTTGTTATCCATGGCCATAAGAAGCCATAGCACAGTACAAATTTCATAGTATTTGCATAAAATACAGCCCATAGTATAAGACAATTACTTCATTCTTAAATTCGTATCCAAGGAATCTTGCCCCAAAGAAAGGTAAATTGAATTCTCAACTCAGGACTCTTACTCCTTGGATCACCTGAGGCCAACAATGCAGTCGGGATAACAAACTTACTCCCGAGGGAGAGGTTTTGCTTCCTGCACTGTTCTTATACCTCATTAGCAGCTGAGGCTGCAGGACTGCACGGAAATAGGATTATGCAGGAGATTTAAGAAACGGGTAAAAATCCAAGTTAAACTAGTCTCCAATTTCTTGAAGAGTCTGTAGGAATTGGGCAGGTATCAGAGCCCATTCTTGCATGATTACAGACTCCATTGCAAACACCAAATTTTTGTTTGCTCACTGTCAATTGTTGATGTTCCCTCTTCTCCAGTTTACTTTAATCCATTAACAAGGTCATCCATAGAAACAGGTTTATGCCAGAACATTTCTGCCAAATGTTTGGGGGGGTTTTTCCACCCCCAAATCATAAATTGTTGGAAAGCCATTTGGTCAAACACAGCCAAACTAGAACATTTTTATAACAGCAATTTTATAATAAAAAGTAAGATCATAAACACACCATTCCTTCCTGAAATATCCCCAAACCCTTCCAAAATATGCATGTATACCACCACTGAATGCATCCACTCTTCAGGTGGAAAGTAGGAGCAACCAGCTGGCTCGTAACTTGTTATAAAATAGTGGGGAGAAGAGGAATTTTGGCAAAGGACATCAGAGTGAGCCACTGCTTTGACAAAAGTGTGCTGGGATTTCTAAATGTCAACACAGAATAGGTAGGAACTTGATTTTTAAGATCTCATCCGGAAAACCTATACACACATATTGAATTCAGTGCAGTTTATCTACCTCAGAGAAAAGGAAAGGCCGAGTCAAACCTGTCAAGATTCAAACCTGTGGTTCCAAGAAGTCTAGGTGCTTAGACCTAGAAGCCATCAAGAGGGGACAGCACCTAAGACTGACTAGATTTCAATTAAATACTTGAAACTGCTGCTGTCATCAATGCTTGTTGATTTGTTTTCTCATCAGAAGGTTAGGGTTAAGGTATTTGCACAGGGTTTGGCCATTATATAAAAGGTGAGTTGAAGAAAAATCTGTTTTGTCCAAAATCAAAACACATACGTCCTCCTTCTTTTCCTTTTTCTTCTTCCTGGGGTGAGAGTCAGATTCCTGGGAAGGGGCATTGAGCTCGCTGGAATATTCTCGTATTAACACTTCAATGGCCCCCTTAATTATCTGATCTCTTCTCTTTGTTTCCTCATCCAGTGCTTCCTCATCCTCATTTGTGGATTCTGGTCTGGAGTTCTGGGGAAAATGACAGATTTAGAGAAATCAGCAAATTGCCAAGTGAAATCTCACTCAAGAACAAGAAATTTATCCTAAATGGTAATTTTCAATAATCCTCGTTAGCAACCCTTACTAGATTTTCCAGAATCTAGGAGCAGTCTGCAATTATACCCCATTGCTCAGATCTCCTTACACAGGCAGTGCCCGGGGGGGGGGGGGAGGGGGGGGGCGGTGTGTGGCAGGAGGATGAGGATGATACTCCAGGGTTTTACAAGCAGAATGGTTGTAGGCTATAACAGTAGGATTGTGTGGTAAGATAAGAGGACAGATAGATCAGGGTCAGGAAGGAAGAAAAGACAGGAAACCAATGGAATATCAACAATTACAGTGCTAATGCTGATCAAATAATATTTCTCCTTTCCACTCATAAAAACTCTAAATAACTTCATTTGTCTACTTTTAAACACTATTTCTGGAAGCCCTCCAGAGTACAAGGCAATAATTGATGTTCACCCTTTCTATTTAACTTTAAAGGAATGCTCTATAGAGGCAGAACTACATTAAGCAACACTTCCAAAGATAAAATCCCAAGCATCTAAATTTTTCTATATTACTATTGATCAGGTAATCTCACTCCCTCTATTCCCAGCCCCACCACAGAGGGGAAAGAGACACAAAAGGGAAAACATAGAAAAACAATATTTTTGCAGTAAATGCTATACAAAGGGATACTACAAAGCTTCGAATACAAAATAAAACCAGCCATTTATTAACCCCCTCCATCATTTTATAAGAAAAGAGAATGGAATCTCACCTGAGAATCCGGCTGATGTTCCGTCAAGCGATAGGTGATGGGTGGAGTGAGGGGGAGGGAAGGGTCAGATGGAACAGCAGCTAAGAATGAGGGGTAAGGGAAAGTTCAGTTGGAGCTGAAGAGGCTGCCAGGACAAGGAGGAGTAGGCTGAAAAGAGCTAGAAGGCTGTGATAGGGAGTGGAGTTGAAGATGTCCAGGGAGAAGAGGTGACCGGGGACACGAGCTAATTAGATTAAAGTTGTTGCTTGGTTTCTCTCACGCTGAAAATTTCTCATGCTCAGATTCACTATACACATTTGATTTCTTTACTCAGAAAAAGAAAATCAAAGGGTTGCAAATTCTGACAGCAACCTTTTGATATGAGTAGCACCAAAATGCCACTAAAGGCATGAGAAGATTAACTAAAGGACCTTCAGACACATTGATACATCTTTAGTCCATTTGCTATTGCTCCTGTTAGTACTTTTTCCTGAGAAAACTTGTAAATTGCTGAAGAATACGGATGCAGGAGTTACAAGATCTCTGGGTACCGCCCATAATATACTGAGGGCTAAACTTTATACGAGTGGAAAGATACCAGCTACAAAACTACATTGAGTCAATGGTATTTTCAACTACACAAGATGGGGGTAAAAGTCTTCTCACACTATCAAAATCAACCATCTCTGTGGTGCTACATAAAGAACCCCCAAGAGTTTACAGAAATTAAACTTGGATTAATCATGTTCTATGGCTTCATTGCAGTTTTAAGTCTATTAGCAATCCTAGCAGGAAAGCCTAGGAAATTACAGCTGTTCCTAAAAGGGGATAAAAGAAAGCCTAGAATAGAACAGGTAGTCAAATCAAACTTTTCTCTCAACCTAGCTTTACAACTAGGCGGATAGCTCCATGTAGGTTTCACATAATTAATACTATGTTTTCCACAGCAATTATTATTTACCCCATCTACAGGACGGAGTCAAAAATGTTGTAAAGTGATCAGTATACCTCTATTTTTTGTTAAAGGATACAAAAAAAAAATTCCTACTATATTCTAGTAACTTTGCAAGCAACTTTGAAGTGTCAATCATAAGACTTTAGCAATTATTGTGTGTTCATTAACTAGAGTGAAAAGAATTGGCTCTCTTTTGGCCATCTAAAACTAGTAACAACTGCCTAAGGAACTGAATGTCTTTTGGTACACGTCTTTGCAAAGACATTTAAAGAAAACATCCAAACTTCATATAAAATATATTCATTTATATGAATGGTGGATGAGCAGCCATACTCATTCTAAATGGAAAACAGAGGGAAAAATATGCTGCTCAGTTTGGAGGTAACTTCAGTTTCTCATGAATTATGACAGGGATGAATCTAACCCAAAATTTCCTGCATATGAAATAGTTCAGAGTGATCTAGTTACTCTGATCTAGAAAATTAAAACAACAGAACTAGAAAGTTCAGGATAAATGCATGGACAGTGATGAAAGTTTAATCTATGCTAAGTGTTTTCTGAAGCAAGGAGAGAGAGAGAGAGCGCGCACTACCCAACACGGTAAATGCATCTGGGCAGCAAATAAGTGAAGGCAAAAAAATGCATACAAGATTTAATTTTCTGCCTTGCATCAGGGTTTGGAGGGTGTGGGGGAGGGAAATCAAGAGTAAAAGTTGATTCAACCAACTCAGTTGCTCAATGAAGTTAGTTGTTTCTATAACTTAACAAAAATGTCTAAACAAAATTAAGCCTCAGAACCATATGTAAACAGTACAGTATGTAGTACTCATCTTTAAAATGGATATAAACCCAGAGATTCAGACTTGGGCTATACACAGCTACACAAGTATAAAATTTAAAGGACTTAAATTGGGATAAATTTTGTGTATGGAAACTAGCAACTGTAGTTAAATCAATTCAAATCAATTAATCCTGTACCCTGTAAATAAATCCATGCACGCTAAACCAATAAGAGGTCTTAAAGAGTTATAATTGTGTCCACGCAGATGGTTGCGCTGATTAAACATGCTCAAGTTCTCAAAAGTATTTAATGAATTAAGTCTCACTGATTTTCAAATAGGACTTTGGAGCCAAGCCCTAGCCAAAGTCATGAAGTAAGCAAGAGTAGAAACAAGAACAGAAATTAAGGGCCCTGGCTTCTTACACTATTTAACAACTCAAAAGAATGTCTCTCCCAGCAACATAATTTAAGCTACACACATAGATACATACCCCATTGGAGGCTTTTTTCTTAGCTTTCCATTCATCTAGCTGAGCCTTTGTCTTTGCATCAACTTTAACTAGCAGCTTCTTCTCTCCAATCTGAAGGTCATGGAGCAGTCTCAGTGCTCGTAGAGTAGATTCTGGTTCTTTGTACTCACAGAATCCGAAGGCTGGAGGTAGATAGTTGAAATGAAAAGCAAAATTGCAATAAATTCAGTTAAATTTATCCTACAATTTTATTATTTAATGCCCTCCCCAATCCCTCCCCCCCACAACTTTTATATAGGGAACACTAGAATAAAAGATATGCAGAAACATATTTTTAAATGTCTCAAAAGATATATACCATCAAAGGGAAAACATTTATTTTGCATAGTTGCATAAATCACCCATTTCATGTGGTTAGGAAATTTCCTTCTTTAATAAGATAAAAAGCCTAGCAGAGAAGATGGGGAAGTAGTAAGGCTGTTTTTTTGTTTTGAGGGGGTTTTTTTGTTTGTTTGTTTTTTTACTTTATTATAGTTTTTTAGGCTGTTCTGCATGTGCAAACTAAGGAAATATCACCAAGATAAAGTTGTGTCCTTGATCCAGTTCTGTTCAATATTTTCATTAAAAAACTTATGATAAAAAAGACTATACTCATAAAATGTGATGTCACTACTAGCCTGAAAACAGCTGCAAGCATTATGGAAAAAGTGCTCAGAATTCAGAATGATCTTGTTTCACTGATAGAACAAGTAACAAGTACTAGAATTAGAAAGGAAAAATCAAAATGCATAAATGCAAAGTGGGGAAGAGCTTTCTAGAGAGCAGTACAGTAGAAAAGTATCTGGAAGTGAGAGGGGATCACATGAATCACCAACAAGGTACTGCAAAAATGCATCCAGGAATTAGATCTGCCTTTAACACAAGCATCATATGAAACACTTAGGAGGTGTATAGTCCACTCTACTCAGCACTAGTTAGGCCTTAACTGGACTATTGTGTCCAGCTTTGGTACCCAAGAAAGTGGTAGAAAAACTAGACAGTATCCATAGGGAAGCAATAGAAGTAAGACTGTTAGAAAGTGTGCCCTAAAAAAAAAAAATTAAAAAAAAAAAATAATTAACAAATGGGGCTTGTTTAGTATAGAAGGAACAACTATTCTGATCCCATAAAATAGGGCTGTCTATCTGGCAGCCTGTTGACAGAATGTAGCCCCCTCCAAGGGGTTACAATGTGGCCCTGGGCTCCTGGTTGGCACACTGCTTTCCTCTGGGCTCTCTTGCCACTGCTGGAGTCCCCAGGCTTCCTCTCCCTCTTCCAGCTTCTGCTGACTGCTGTTATAGGAAGCCTATAACCAGGGGGGCTCAGGGGACATGGGAAGTGTGGTGCATCAGACCCATGTAGTCTAGCATAGGGGAGGGTCATGCATGGTAGTGGTCCATGCAGTATGCACCCAGGGTGCATGCAATCTATGCAGCTTGTGGCCTCCAGCCACTCATAAGTTGGACAGTCCTGCTGTAAAGGGAACAATGCTCAATAATTCGCCATTTCCACCAAAGGAAAGACAAAATAAAACCCACAAAAGCTTCGGCTTAATTTTCAGGAGAAGGAAAAAGGTTATATTGGATATTAAAAAAAAAATGTAACTATTATGGCAGCAAAACACTGGAACAGGCCTAGGGAGGTGTGGCAGTGGCATCTCTCTTTTTGGAGGTTTTTATGAATAGGTCAGTTAAATATCTGTCAGAGAGAGTCTAGGTCAGTTGTGGTCAACCTTTTGGAAGGTGTACCCTAAGGTAAGCCCCACTCTCCTTGAGGGTGCAATGCAGGGGAGGTTGGACTAGATATTCTTGAGGTCCTTTCCAGATTTACATTTCTATGATTAAACTATGAAGCTTCATATTTGAGCCTTCTTCCTTTTTAGCCTTCATTTTTAGTCTCTGCTTTGATTTCTATGATTGAAAAAAAACTCAGATTGTACCTGTATTAAGGAAAGCTTTTAACTAGTCAAAGTTATGCAAAGCTCAGGTTTAAATGCAGAGTATCAGAGATACATTAATTTGTAAGTCATATTTTAAAAGGTTGAATAGTAACTAAAAAGTCTGACCAGACCACATGTGCAAAAAAAGTAAGAACATTTACCTTGAAGTTTTCCAGATGCCCCTTGTACTCTCTTCCAGCTCAAAACCAAGCCACATTTCTTTAAAAGACAAAAGGAAGGAATGTCACCACTAAATAAATGTCAATGCTTGCTCAAGCAATACAGAAGCAAAACATGCCATTTTTGTGACAAAGCCATTTCTGTGTATAAAAAAAAGGTTACATTTCAGGGAAAAAGAAGTCTGTGTTCACAATTTATGTTACTAGCTGAAAAGGCAAAAAAAGCTTATTCTCTTCAAGTTGTTTACTGACTTTGAAAACAAGTTTAATTAAAATGTTGTTAATGTCCTACATCAGTGCCTAACTTCAGTTTGTAATTAGCCCTGATAAGTACTCAAGGGTAAGGGATAGAATATTTACATTCAATGCCAGCCCATCTACATTACACTCACTCACTGCACTCACCGCTAAAAGCTGTCTTATGAGCATGTCTGATGCCTTTTCAGAAATGTTGCCTACAAAGACAGTGGTAGTGGGACCGCTGTTTTCATCGTTTTCTTTAGCCTTTAAACCAGGGTGGTCTTTTCTAGCTCCCAAGTGCTTGCCAACCATGGATACCGTGGTAGGAACCAAGACCTACAGAGGAAAAAAAAAATGGTTCTATATTATAACTCATTAAAACAGTGGTATCCAACCTTTTCGCCCTGCAGGCCAGATGGGCACTGCCAGGTCTGTTCATGGGCTGGATCCAGCATGCAAGGCCAGTGCAGGAAGAGTTGAATCTGGCAGTGGGGGGCTGCACAACTCAACCCTGATCTGGCTGTCAAAGGGAGCATGGCCCTAAACGGGGGTGGGGATGGAGGAGTCAAGGAGCAGCTTGGCCCTGATCTGAACATGTGGGGAAGGGTGGGGCTGGGCAGCCCAGCCCTGACCATGACACTGGGGGGAGGGGGGCGCGCACAGGGAACAGGATGAAGAGAAAGGGAGCAGCCTAGCCTGATCCAGACTGGGGGGGGGGGGGGGGGGCGGCAGCTGATTCCACTGTGCAGCAGTGGTTTGGGCGGGACTGGACCTGGCCACACAGATCATCCACAGCTCCCCTGCTGCCAAATTTCCCAACTTGTGGGGATCCCCAACATAGCTCCACAGGTCTGATTTGGCCTGTGGGCTGGGGTTTGAGCACCCCTGCATTAGAGAAAGCTTTGGATCTTTAAAATAAAGAACAGTTGGAAATATAGGGGTATTTCACTATCAGCTTAATCTGGCAAGTTATGACAGCCTTAAGAAGCTGGGCAGCACAGCTTTGAGATTTTACATAGAATGTAAGAGATTGGCTTATGGAAGAATGACATTCTTATTTTCAAATCAGTTACAGAAATTCAAGCAAAATATTAATTCCAACTAAAATGAAATACTCAGAACACCAGATACAGTCCCCTACAGGTCTCACACAGAAACCGACATTTCATTTTATCACTGCATATCCTAAACAAGACAACTGGCAATGGAGGGAAGAAATTATATTTGAGTTATATTTATAGGTAGAGACACTCACGTGTCCTCCTGCTCGTTTGTCAGTGTTTTTAAAAAAAAATATTAAAATTTCTTAACATTCTTCTTATAATTTCCTTAAAAAATTATCAGTTCTTTAGACTGTCAGCTGCAGACTCACTTGTCTTGCAGGATATCAAATAATGTACTTATTCCAATATCTGGCTGCTATTACAATTTGGAATTTAGCACTAATTTATTTCCCTAGACAGTCTGACATTTCTTTAGTCCTCACTTGTGCAAAACTTTAGAAACAGTAGTTCCATTAAATAGGGACACAGCCAGGAAATGCCTTTAATACTCACAGTAAACCTAAGTTTTGAATAAGTTTCATGCTAATAAGAATCTACATGTAGACTTAATGAATTTACTAAGATTAATTTTTTCTCACAAGTTATCTTCTATTCACATCAATCCCCCTTCCACACAGGAAAGTCAGAGGACTATACAGCACTTGTTGGAAGTCTGTCAATACACACCCTTCCAGTCAACTTAGTAATCATGCTGGATAATGCGCTACTGAAATGTGATGCCATCACAGCATCCTATTCTTGGAAATGAGAGAAATGGGAGAAGTCAGCCCATTGCACACAGAATAACTGCTAGAAGAACCTTACATCAACTATCTATTACGCCACTGACAGGCTTTCAATTAAAGGTACAATGGGATCCATGAACCCAACTGCAACTCCTGCCACGCCACACATGCAAGGGAGGAGGCGTGATTGAAATTGGGGGCCCAATTGTACCCTACTGCATATGCAGGGGGAGCCTGGGATGGCTGGGAGCACTGATCAGCTGACTGGTACTCCCTGTGGCAGAATGCCATCTCCGTCTCTCCCCAAACTTTGCCATCAGGCAGATGCCTAATCTGACAATTTGGTTACCATGGTCACTGCAGAAGGCAGACACCCTTGGCCCCATCAGTTTCAGGTAACCCTGAGTTGTAACCTGAGCTAGATACATTGCAGAGGGAGGGGGAAACCTGCTTCCTCTGCCTACATGACTAGCCTCACGCACCTGGGTGGGGGCTTAAATTCCCTATTGTTCTAAGCAATGTCACCATCAGGGATCCTGGTTTTCTCTGATTAAAAATGGGAAATTCTCTGATTAAAAACCCAAAATGCTTGATAAAAATTCAAGGCCCCCCCAGCCCCCTCCCTCCCCAGCGCTGCTGGTGCCCTGCACTCCACCCCACAACCTCCTTAGCCCTCCTGATGCCCTTCACTCCCCCACAACAGCCCCCAGACCCACACACACAGGCAGACATGCAGACACAGCTGCACACACAGACACTGACACCCACCCCAGCAGGTGTGTGTGGGGGGAAGGGGAGGGGCAGGGCAGGGAAGGTGCTTGGGGGGGCGTAGATCAAAGGGGGGGGGGAAGAGCGTGCCCCTGTGCCTGCTCCCAGGAGCAGGGCCAGGGGTGAGGGCAGGAGTGCCACTCTGTGGCCCGCACATGCATTGGCTGGCCTGGAGGCCGCCACCACAACTCTGCCACTGCACTTTGCACTACCATCCCACGGTCACCTGAATGGCTTTGCGGGCAAGTGGCGCAGGGTGCAGAAGCAGCCGCCATGTGCGAGCCACATACATGCCGCCTGGCTGGGGAGAGGGACAAAAGGGGGCTCGCATGCAGTGGCCACCACTGCACCACTGCTTGTGCCCCGCAACCAGCTGCATGGCTCTGTGGCCATGCGGGGTGATGGCAGCTGCATGCCAGCAAGGTGGGAGGCTGTGCCATCCTGCAAGAGCTCTTTGCAAAAGCAGAGAATCTGCAGATTTCTGTGTTAAAAGGGGAAAATCCACGTTTTCTCTGATAAAAAACAGGCAATCTGTGGTTTTCCGTTTTTCTGTGGGAAATGGAAAACCTGGATCCCTGGTCATTGCGACTGGGAGGGAGCTAGAGACCCTGCCAGTCTACCCGGCAACCAGTGATGCATTTCAGATTGGTTGGCTGGCAGCCAATAGCTGCTGGCCTTCACTGAAGTAAGTAAATGAGGTCATAAGGTTTATATAAGTTAAGGAATGCCCAGGAGGCGGGGCAGCAGCCATGATGAGAACTCTCAAAGAACCATGTGAAACTGGCTCTCTCTCTTGAAACTCATGGAGGAAACCTCCAGAGGAAATCTCCACCTGCTTCTCGATGATACTTGTGAGTAAGCTACTTGAAATCTAACTAGATATATAGCTTGCAGTAACTCAGATGTGTGATCAAAGGCTACCATGCCAGTTTGCTCTAAGGTATTTCTCTGATATTGCTCTACCCTGTACCCTATTCCAAACCAATTCCTTGTACCAATAAAGTTCTCCTCTGTACCTAGCATGGGAGATTTATTGGGAGAGGGTGTAGATTATGCCTTGGGGTCCCCTTGGCTCAGCTGACTAAGGAAGACCATTATTCATGCTTCAGACTGAGGGAAGCACCCCAAGTTCTTGTAGTGGGTCCAGCACCCTCAAGGACTACTAGGCATGCGTTTCCCAGGGGGCACAGGCCCAAGACCTGGGTGGTAGCAGCATTACCCCCAGGCTTGCAGGTGTGCTCCAGGAAGGTGGTCGGCCAGATGTGAGGCTCCCCCAAGGGAGGCACTCAGAGCCTGGAAGGTGGTCAGGCACAGTGAGGTGGGTGGCTCAACACAGGAGTACCTCCACTGGCCCACCACACTCCCCACCACAGCAACCTAGTGGTGCTCTCACAGCTAGGAGCACTAATCAGCTGATCAGTGCTGGCCACACATTCCATTTAAGGTGCGATGGGAACCAATCAAAATAATTACACTTTTTTAGCCCACCACTAACTACAAGAATGTGTGGCCAGGATACTACTAAAGACCAGAGTAACTGGTAGACTTGGGGCCTTAAAAAGGGAGAGAGTGATAGCAAGAATGAGCTGCAGCAGTTTGTAGGAAGTAACAATTTCAGCTCCACAGTAAGCAATTCTAGATGCATTCGTTTCAAACTCTGTCCAAACCAAAATTTAACATGTCATTCTTGCATTCAAAACTAAGCTTTTCTTTTCATGGTATGAAATTAGTTGAATAAACAGAACATAAATATGAAAACAGACAGAAAAATTTCAAACAATGGAAGTCCACCTTAATGTTACTGTACCACCCCCTCAGTACAATACTTACAGTTGGAGCAGGAGCCATAATGCCCATTGGTACTGGAATCATAGGGGTCCCTGAGGGAGACAAAGAACACACATCAGTATATGAAGTGGAAATAAAAGACCGTAACACCCAAACCAACTGCATGCCTTAAAAAGTAATTAAGGGTGGCAAGACTGTGCAGATATGGCTTCCTAACAAACTCAAAGCTAAAATCCATGCAGCACAGGAGAAATGCTGCTTAGTGAATGGGCAGCTATTCAGTATTTCTCTCTCATTCAGCATGTAGCCCGACAATGCCAATATCATCCAAACCCTGCATTGGAATAGAAAATTCTTAAAATTTCCACAAGGGCATTTTTCTTGGCATTTATCTCATTATATCAGGATTTTTTTTTGCTTAAAAAACACCCAAACAAACCAAAAACCAACATAAATCTCTTTTCACACCAAGTCCAAACTCTGAGGTGATCCTACCTCTTCAAGTTCTCTGCCTTATTTACACTTCTCAATTTCTGCACTAAATTCAGGGGTTGTTTTTTTTTTTTTTTACAAACAACCCATTCCCTACACAGCCTTGATTTATTCCAAAACAGTCCACGCTGTACATGAAATAAAGCAGAGGTCTCACTGGAGTGGGGAGAGTACATTATGTTAAGAACCATATGATAATCCACACACACAAAAGGGGGCCTAACAGAGTTCTCCAGACAGCTTTACTTCAGGCATTGTGTGCACTTCACTTTGTAACTACAGTAGCATAGTATCATAGTGCTTAGGGTTGGAAGGGACCTAAACAGATCATCAGGTTGGACCCCCTGCCCCAGGCAGGAATGGATGCCGGGGTCATATCACCCCAGAAAATATCTATCCAGCCTCCTCTTGAAGACCCCCAAGGTAGGAGAGAACCTTAATGCTCTTTTAAGATAGGTATTTTTATGTAACTTAAAGGATTTTGAAAACAAATTGAAAACATAAGACAGATAGAAATGCTCATTTCCCACCACCTCCCCAGCAAAAAACAGAACAAACAAAAAAAAACAAACACAGGGAACTTAAATCTATTGCACAGTCCACTATCACCTCAACTAACAATTAACTGGTAGCAGTAAAAAAAGATTCTTATCTTCCACCAGAAGGGGGTGGTTATATTTTGCCAATGGATTCAGCAACTATTTATTAGAAAGGAATTATCAGACTTAGTTTCAAGTTCCCTGCAGAGATGCTCTCTTGTGGTTTCAGAACTTTTTGACAATTCCTTTCAACCTGTGGCAAAGTGGGGCTCTCCGCTAGCCGCAGCTAGCTCCCCACTTGCCTTTGGGCATGTCGCCCGCCTGTCTCGCCCACCATGCCTTGTTGGAATGATGAAAAGTTGTTAAATGAGGTGGAAGGCTGCCCATTAGTGTACCCCCAATGTTTGGGGGGGGGGGGTGTCTGCGGCTCCATACCTCCCCTACAGCATACCCCAAGCCTCACAGATGGCATCCAGATATTATCAGTCACACCAGCCCCACACTAGGCTCCAGAATCCTCCTGGCAGGACCTTCCTTTGATTTCTCCACTCAGGCAGCCTATGCCACCTTCATTCGGGCTGCCAAGCTCCTTGCAGCTGGGTTTCCTCTCAGGCGTGGTCCCCACTCAGGACCTTCGGCCACACACAAGCCCTGGCCTCACCTCCAAGGATCCCAGGGCAACAGCTCTGGGTGCCCCTTGCGGTGGGCACCTGGCCCTTTTGACCTTCTTGGTCCTGGCCCCAGCATGGGCCAGTCGAGGGAAAATTCTACCTCTAGCCTCACTAGCCCCACACTCTCTCTGGGTCCCCCTTCCTGGGTAGGGGGAGATGGGGTGACTCACACAACTGGTGCTCCAGGGTCTCACAAGGGACTCTCATTCCCCCCCTGCAGCAGCAGGTCACGGTGCTACCCTGAGATCTTACACAACACCCCCTCTACTCAGGGTCTTGGGACTTCCCTCCTTGGGTGGGCTCAGGTGGCCATAGCCATGCCTGGCCCCCTCTACCTCCGATGGCCTGACCCACCCGAAGGTGGGAGCTGGCGTTAAGGCATCCCAACCCGCCTCTCACCGGAGTAGTCACTGGCCTGGCATTTCCTGGGGGCTCCCGCACCACAGAGCCCCACCAGGCCACCCACTCCCAGCCAGGTGCAGTTTAAAGTCATGCCCAGGACCAGGAGCCTCCTGACCATCCCCTACAGCTCCTGTCCTTACCTCTAGTTGATACCAGCAGCCTCATAGCCAGGTGATGTTGTTGCCTCCGTTTCCAGCAGCAAAATGCCCTGTTTATATGGGCAGCCCTGGATCCAAAATGGCTGCCCTAATCGGGCACCTGCTGGCTTCAGGCCCTTGAAGTGGCAGGCACAAGCAGTGCCCTGCCACACAATCTGTCTTTCATTCCCAATCCATCCACCTTTTTCCCTGCTCTCTCTCTTCCTGTTTCCTTCTTCCCCTTCTCAGTTTTCTTTAACCCATTTCTACCCTTGTTCTCATCTCAGGTTTCTCTTCTCATTTCACCCACCACATATTACTCTGGTTCTTTCCCTGCATATCCTGCCCACTTTGCTCTTCCCCATCTTCTACTCATCCTGACCCTTGTACCCCCATTTGCTCTCTTCCTCCTCCTGTACCCCCTCCATTTCTCACTAGAGGTGCACTGATAAAGGTTTTTTTGGCCAATACCGATGACCAATTATTAACCAGCCATACTGACTGATACCAATCCGATTGCTGATATGCAGCCTGGCGAGCAGAGTCCAGCTGGTTAAGATTTCTTGTTTTGTTTTGGTTTTTTGTTTGTTTTTTTTGTTTTGTTTTGTTTTTTGGGGGGGGGGAGGATTAAGGCCCCCATGGTGAGCGAGGGAGTGGAGCTGGGGCAGGAGCAGGCACTGCCCAGCCAGGATGAAACAGGGCAGAGTGCAGGACAGAGCTGCAAGCAGCTCATCTGGGGAGTGCGAGGGGTGGCATGCGCACACAGCATTTATCAGTGACATTATCAGCCACATCCGCCAAAAAAAGCCGAATGCCGATAATATCAATTTTCCGTTTATCGGTGATGACATGATATGGACCAATGTATCAGTGCACCTCTAGTTCTTACCCCTCCCCAAATCTTCACTCAGTTCTGGTGCCTCATTCACCAGGAGCTAAAAGAAATAAATGCATGAAGTCTTTTTCAGGGTCTACATAGATTCGTAGATGCTAGGGTTGGAAGGGACCTCAACAGATCATTGAGTCCAACCCCTTGCCTAAGCAGGAAAGAGTGCTGGGCTCAGGTGACCCCAGCCAGATCTATCCAGCCTTCCCTTAAAGACCCCCAAGGTAGTGGAGAGCACCACCTCCGTTGGAAGCCCATTCCAAATTCTGGACACCCCTTCTGTGAAGAAACTTTTCCTGATATCTAGCCTAAATCTGCTCTCTGTCTCTGTGCTTGGGCAGATACAGGTGCTCTGCTCTATGGAAGTGCAGCATGTATAGTCAGGTCAGCACGTGGGAGCTATTTGGGGAAAGAACATGGCCTAGTGCAATCTGAAAGTTCAGTTAGTTTAATTTCTCCAATGAGAAGGGCGTATGAAGTGTGGGCAGATTATAAAGCCTTTTACCCTACAGGTCCCCACCGCACCAACAGCCAAATAAGGAGATCATTTTGTAGCCCTTGCGCTTTGCAAAAATTTCCAGAAGTAATTCCATTGTAGTATATCAAAATACATCATCTCATCCTCACTCATCCCAACATCCTCTTGCCACTAAACATACAAAAAGAAGATGTGTCAGCAACCTGAGGAAGTGAAGCCTCTGTCTTTATACCAGGGCTGGCCTGAACATTAGGAATGGAAAGATGGAATGAAGGGTCAAGTCAAGAAGAAACTGGAATGTGTGACCAGTGGTAGAGAAGTTAGCCCCAGGGATGGAAAAAGGAGAACAAGGAAAAGTAGAAGAAAAGAAGAGGTAGGGATTTAAAAATAAAGAAAAGCTTGAGAAGTGACAGCTTATAAGAGAAGAGACAACAGAAAAGAGACAAGTGGAATGAGAGAAAAATTTGAAGTGTGTTATAACAGACCAGTGGAGTAAAGGAGTACCCCAGTGGCAATTCAGGAGAAATTGCCATAAAGCCCAGCTAAAGTAACTTGTCATAAAGAAATATCACTCGACTAAAAAGGAGACAGCAGTAGGTGCAGAGAGGGGGTCTGGTATGTTTTATCACCAGAATATACCACCAGGAAGGAACATTTATTCCCATATTACTTTCCCAATGCACTTTATTCTATATGAAATGAAGCCTGGACTCCAAAAACGTACAATTATGTACTGCCACTACTGAGTTAGCCGAAGCTTTAACTTGCACTATAAAGTAGGGTCTCTTGTCCTAAAGCAGTAGTCTCCAACCTTTTTAGGTCGGAAATCACTTTTGGCATTTAAAAGGAACTGAAGATCTACCTCCCGCCCCCCCTCCCCAACCCAAGAGGTAAGTCTGGGAGAGGGGAGGGGAGAGGGCTGGGGAAAGCAGGGCAGATTGAGGCCCCAGCCCTAGACCCACTCCCTCCATCACCACTGGGGCCTTGATCTGCCCCCCGCCCCCTCCCACAACAGCAGTGAGGGGGAGAAGTCCTGCACAGCTGGGGCAGGGCAGGGAACAGAGGCAGGAGTGGCTTGTCCCGGGGGCGGGTGCATACCCCTGGATCTGCCCGCAGGGCAGGACAGGCTGTTGCCGGGGCAGCACTGGGCTGTGCTCAGGCCAGGCGGCTGTGGCAGCAGCGCTGGGAGCGGGGCCATGGGGGGAGGCCGTAGCCCTCCAACCTTGGCTCCCAGTGCCACTGCCGAGTGCAGCATGGGCCAGGCCCAGCAAGAACAGCCCGGTGCAGCCTTCCAGTGCAGCTTGCCCTCCCCTGTGCCCGCCAGTCCCCAGGGCCCCATGTCATCAGGGGAGGGGAAGGCTGTGTTAGGCTGTTCCCACTGGGCCTGGCCTGCGCTGTGCTTGGCTGTGGTCTTAGAAGTGGGAGTTGGGGGGGAGGGAGGAGGCTACCCCCCCCCTTCAATCTGTGCACAGCAGACTGGGCTTTGTGCCCTGAGCCCCACTGCATGTGACCCTGGGCCTCCGCCCCTTCCCTCCCCCACCAACTGACCTGCTGGGCTGGGGTGCGCACATGCTCAGTCCCCGCACCCCAGGATCAACTTCAAGAGCCTCCAGGATCCACCAGTCGATCCCAATTGAACAGATGGTGATCACTGTCCTAAAGTGTCTAGCTTTGGAGGAAATATTTAAATTGGGTTCACCAAGAGGATTAAGATAGGATGCTTTGCAATTCAATTAGATGGTAAATTCTTCAAGGCAAAGAATAGTGGGAAGCTCAACCTCAATGTACATCAATTAATTGTATTTCATAATCTCAAGGTTGAATAAAAAAGTTTTAGAAGAGTAGCACAGCAAAAATGTATTTGGCTTTACCTGCTGACATGACTTACCAGGAGGTACAGGGGGAGGAAAGCCAGGAAACTGTGGAGGTGGAATCCCAGGCGGAAGTGTTGGGATTCCCATAGGAGGGCGATTCAAGTGAGGTGGAAAAGACATCCTTGCAGCAGCTACCTGCCAAAAACCAGAAACATTCTTTTAATGTAGCAGTCTTCACACATGAATCAAAGTAAGAGGAAAAAGACAACCACCACGCTAAGTTTTTTTTCTTTAAGGGACTTCTGTTTAGCAAATCAAATGACACTTTTAAGCTTCTTCTACACCACAGCAATAAAGTCACAACAGTAGCAAAAATCTTCTCTCCTAAAATTACAAACACTGAATCTGAAACACTTTCATTCTAAACTGAACTGACAAAACAGATGAAACTGACTCCTACCAGCAGTTCATAAAAAATCTAAGTTAGCCAGTCAGGGTATGCTGATAATGAGTCAGCAGAAAATATAGTAATTTCTAAACAAAAAAAAGTTATTTTTCCAATATTAAAAAAGCAAAAGTAATTTCATAATAAATTTTGCAATAAGCCAACTAGCAATGAGATGCGTGTGAATCAAATTAATCATGAAGAACAGAACTGGGATTTCTACTGCTTTGTGTCAAAGGCAATTTCTTGTAGCAATAAAGACAGAAAAATCTCTAACTTCCAGAACAGAGGGAATTAATAGACTGAAGAATCCTCGGCATAACTATTTTAAGCTTGCTAGTTCAGTGGCTGGTGACTGATGAGATGAAGAGGCAATATAGTATGTATTAGGGCTGTGCGAAGCTTCAGTGCCTAATTAAATCTGGCAGAGATTCAGCCCGATTCGTTGGCAAAATCTCTAAACCAGAATCAAATCAGGAGACCTTTTAATGTCTCCAAATTGAATTGAAACCCTCTGAATCGATTCAGAGAGATTTGGTAATTCAGATATAGACAGAGCTTTAAATGTTTTTTCTACGTACCTCTAGGTAACAGGCAGCTCGTGAATGCCGAGATGGTGGAGCACACAGAGTGTCCCACATGACTGCGAGGGCTGGTCCCCAGAGCGCTTGGCAGCAGACCACTGCTGAAGTGCAGAAGCACTTCTGGTCCACTTCTGGGTCCACATGGGAGCGCACAGGGAGGCAGAGGGGGCCCCCATCCCTCCCCGGCTCAGCAACTGGGTCGGGGGGGCGGGGGGGGCACACAGGGTCCCCCCGTGGCTGGTTGCTGAGCCGGGGGGGGAATGCAGTGGGGCCCCCCAGTGCACTCCCCGGCAGACCTGGAAGTGAACTGCAAGTATTTTTGGTCCACTTCCAGGTTTACCACCAAGCACTGGTTGGCGGGGGGGGAGTCCTCCTGTGGGACACTCCATCTGCCCTAGCATTGCAGTGTTCACAAGGCGTGCCTGGTACCTCAAGGTATGTAGAGGTTACGGTGGCAGCGGCTGTTCATTCATTCGTCTGTCCCCCCCCCCCACCACACCCAGCCCCAACAACAGCCGGCAGGGAAGTAGGGCAGTGGGGAGAAGCCCTGCTGCGAGGTGGAAGCGGGAGGGGGGAAGAAGCCCCTGTGCTGAAGGAGGCGGCGGGAGTCTTTATGCGGCTGGCCCCGAAGGGTGAGTGGGGGGCAAAGGGAGGCCATGTAAACACTCCCTGAAATCCATCATCCCTGACGGACAATTAGCCAGTGGTAATATATAGAGAGAAGGGCTGGGGGGAAGCTTTTTAAGTTCAGTTCATAGCATTTAAGGAGGCCAATTAACTGTGTTTAAGTTGGAGAACTAACAAAAGGTCAAATTGACAGCAGAGATGTAGGGTGGAAAAATTTCCAGTGCTTTATTTTTTCATGGGAAATTTTCCATTTCTAAAAATTCATTGTTTCATAAAATTCATTAGTAACAATGAATGGATGTCAATACAATATTAGACAAGCTTGGCAGTTTCAAAATTGTAATTAATGTTACAGAAAGAGAAGCAAGGGAAGGAAAATGCACTTTTATTGCCAGGAGAAACTAGATGGGGCTTGGCTACAAAGTGTTTATATAGTTTGCTGCCCATGAAGAACTGGTTGCAGTGTACTTCAATAGATGACACATCCCAGATTATTCCCCTGAACATTCGGAAGCAGATTCTCAATAATGTCTTCCGGGCTCGAGTTCAAGGAGCATTCAATTTGCTACTAGCAGTTTCAGTGGCTATCAAGAAACTTGAAGGAGATGCACCAAGCCTTTCAAATATTCCAGAGATATTCAGACAACTGAGTGAAAAATCTAACTGAGCTTTTGCCTCCTTCACCTCTATCCAAAAAAGTAGTAGTAAAACAAATATTTACTAAGAGATCTGAGTTTTGTTCTCATCTTCATCTGGAAGCAAACCTTTTGGATCCTCAACACAGACAACAACATTTATCAGATGATTAATTATCTACTGATCTCGATATAATTATGGAAGTAGCTAAGAATGTCCCCAACATCCACGAAATAGCAGTGATGATAGACATTGCCAAGTACTGCAGAAGAGAAAAACTTTGGAGCAAAGACATCATTTGGTGGGCAACAGAGGATGGGCCTCCTCTCACATGATGGAAAAGATACTGTAACACTCAACTGCTGTCCAGGATTGCTCTAAGGATCCCAAGCATTCCACCAACAGCAGCTTCTTGTGAATGGAACTGGAAGGTTTTCAGTTCAATCAAGACAAAAACGAGGAATAGACTAACAAATGAACGCACAGCTAAGCTTGTTTCTGTTTCTCAAAATCTCTTGCTTCTGGAGAAGCAGTCAGAAGCACAATTATTGAAGAGGATGCAGTGTGATGATAAGTTGCCCTTGCTCATTGGTAAAACTATCCTTTAAAGAGGATAGTTGCCCTTGCTCATTGGTAGAACTATCCTGAATCAGATTTGCCTCAATCTGATTCTGAAATGGAACTAATAAGTAGCGAAAGTGATTCTACAGATAATGACAATGAAACTGGAGATGCCGCCATGACCTCAGTGAAAGAGTGTTAAACTCTGTTGAAGTAGATGAGTTGACAACCACGGCATATCATGCACGGTTCTTTGGGTGTGCTAAAATTAATGGGTCAACAGTTTTCAGTGCCTTCGTTTTTTTCGTAAATTTAAACAAGCAATGTAAGGGAAGTACATGTTATTGTGTATTGTCTTCATTTTTATTGGAATACTTGTAGAAATGTAATCTCTTTCCACATAAAGCTTTGAATTTGTTTGAATATAATATTTAAACCACATTAAGTATGCTTTATTTAATTTTTTTTTCCTAATCAAATACTTCAGTTCAAATACTTGTGGCTATTGGGACATAAAATTAACATGGGGGTACTTTTTTTAGTTATGTTTACTAAATATAAGGTCAAATAAATATGTTAAATCAGATCACACTCTAGTTAGGGCATTGGAAAATTTTCCCATTCAAAATTTCCTGGAAAACCCACATCCCTGGTTGACAGCATTGCTTAAATGGCCCTGAGAGGCCACAAAGGTTTCTGTGATATTAGAACCTTAGGTGGTAGGATAACCAAGTAGCAAAGAGGGAGTTCCTCCAGAGCCAGATATATGCTATATTTTTTATATACCATCCATCACAAAATAAAAAAAAATAAAAATTTTGACATTCTACTAAATGTACTTCCCATTTCCATGAGTTGCCTCTTGTAATTTCTCATCCCATCAAGCTTCTAAGATTAAAGATATTTTGCCATACATACTTTACTTGAATCAGCAAAGTTTAAATTTTTCTTTCAACTATATTTGTATCAGCTGCAATGGGAATGGAAATGAACAATTGGAGAGAACAAGATTTCTTTGTCCACCTAGATAGTTTTGGTTTGCACTCTCTGACCAAGAGCCAATGCCCTGTTCTAACCAAGCACTTCACAGGGTTCCAGGAAAGGAAATGATTCTTCAAAATTTACTTGAACCCTACTCCTCCCACCCCCATGATACAGGACATCTAAACAAAGGGTTGTCCTCTGGATTGCTAACAATAGCTTTGGATAAAACAGCAGCACATCCAGTTTTTCCAAATGAACTAGGCAGCAGAGCTGTAGGCAGAGTGCTTGTGATCCTGGTGGAGGATTCCCTTCCCCTGGGGGAGGGAAGGGGAAGCTGAAAGCAAGGGAAAGGGAGGCCACTGCTTGTCTGGGGGACACCACGCCACTAATCCCCCATGCTGCAGGCTGCATCCAGTCACTATGGGGTCTCAATCTGGCCCAGGGGCCACAGACTGAACATCAATGAGCTAAGACAATGTTGCACATCCATCTATGCCAAGTCATTTAGCTTTCATCAAAATAAAATAAAGATCTAGCATCCAATGGAATAATCTTTAGTCCTCCAGAGTAATAAAGTCCCTAAGTGACAGAAAGGATCCAAGTCAGGAGTCGGCAACCCCCGGCACGCATGTCAGAGCATGACATGTGAATACATTTTGCTGGGCACACGCATCTTGGGACAGACAGCAGGGAAGGGGCCACAGCTGCACTGCCACAAGATTTAGGCCCCTGACAGCTCCCCTGCCATCTGCCTCTGAAAACACCAATATCTTATAAGTTGAGGTTCAGGTGTTTTTGGAACTCCATCCAAACATATTGCTGAGCTGACCCCTGTTCTAAGTCTTCTAATCTCTTGGTCAGAAGTAAGTGAAATATGAGGCTACTTGCAGGTTTTACACAACTCACTAATTTAAGCTTTTATTTAAAAAAAAAATAGAAGTTTCTAATACTTGTGAAGATAACCTACAAATGTAGTCTAATGTTACAATATATTTCTGAATTATTAAAGACAACCACCACACCTCTGCTGTCCATGGCTTCTAAAAGTGGAAGTAAAATGAAATAAAAGAAATTCTGGTTTGTTTCACCATTACTGTGCAAAATTGCCAGCCATCTAAAAACCGAAAAGGATATTAGTTTCCTTCTGCTACTACTAAGGAAAGTTCTGCAAAAGGGGAAGGAGTAGTAGTAAGTTTCCCTGTCCTTCCAGGAGTCAAACGGGTGATGGTGCTTCATACTCAAATATCCATAAACCAGAAGCAAATGTATTGAGCTTCATCTTATGTTGCCTTTTTATATTAAAATTTGGTAGGTTTAGTATTCTGGGTCTGGTATACTTTTCAGGTTCTGGTCCTAGATTTGGGGGGGGGGGGGTGAACTTCAGATTACACCAAAGCATTAACAGCGTGCAAGGTAAGTAACTGAATGACTGAAGTCTATTTTCATGACTCAGAAAAAACCTGGAAGTATACATAACAGCTTACTTTTTAAATACAGGTACTCCTCACTTAACGACCTACCTGTTTAACGACCGTGCGGACTTACGACCAACTCTCCAAGCAGTCGGTATTGTACGAAACGTACTGTGGAAACGGCAGCGCGGCGTCTCAAGCCAAGGCACGCAGTATCAAGGGGCGGCTCCTCGCTTATCGACCAATTCGCTTAACGACCTAGTCGCAGGAACGGAACTCGGTCGTTAAGTGAGGAGTGCCTGTACTACTTTATACGAAGTCAAAGGTAACTTTGAACAGTCCATTAGAAGCAGCACTCAAGGGACTCATCTTGTATAAAATTTATCAATGATCACAATTTAGCACCTGGAGCATAGGCATCTGCAACACAGACACCATCACGGAATGCAGAACCATTCCACAATACAATATGGAACCTGTACTATGCTCACTTTACGAAGCATGTCTACAGGGCCACAGTTCTGACAAGCTAGTAAAATTTGAGAAGCCAGCACTACTGCTGCCATTATATTAGTATGGTATGGCTAAAGAAACCAACTGCAAGTACTCTTAGCTTAGCTTTGAGCAACTAAATATTTTAATTAAGATGAGTGACTAGACAAAACAAGTAGATTATTAATTCCTCACAAGTTAAAATCAATTATAACTAATGGAGTCAAGGCCTTTTTTCTTAATTTTGCCAACTGAACTATATGCCAGAAACTACCATCTTGGTGAAAATAACCATTTGCCACTAATAGCCTTACCATTAAAGATTGTGCCCTCTTCTTTCAAGCCAATGTAAACTATGTCAGTATATTAGCAATCCTACAGTTAAGCTGCTCTAGCTTTTCTGCCAATACAGGTTTGATTTTAACACACCCCTTCAGCAAGATCCCTTTGACTATCAATATATGTATGATTAGACTACATCAAGATATATATTATTGGGAAACATAAGGTAAATTGACAGTTTTTGAACTAAGGGAATTCTACATCTAACTCACTTTTGATAAACATCTGTTGTTTTTTAATCAAACCACCTCAAAAATAGTTTTTGTCCAAGATTTTTAAATATGGTGCATATAGGGACCCTGACAAAATCTGTGCACGCTTATTCTAACATACTGAAATACCTACTTTTAGGACGGCTATTTTCCTATTGACTGGATGTTTTGCCAAACGTCTGAAAGATTTTATTTACCACATGTGTAGAACTGGTCTGACAAGGCTTGTAAACTACATAAGAACTTAGTAAAAGAGGTGTTATACCTGCATCAAATTTTATTTCAACACTGTTACCCTGTTTCAGTGACACTTCATTCTTTCCAGTGTCGACAGCAAGTTTTTGACATGTTTAAAAGTTTCCTAATACTAGAGAAATTCCCATATAAGAATACTGCACCATTATAGCAGTGATCTTCAATGCCTTGTTTTAAACATCATGGAACAGTGAAAATTATTTACCATTTTTAGGCTGCCCTCAAACATCTTGCATTTTTCATCTCACTTATGCCTGTAATCAAAGGCTGCAAAACTGGATGACCCCAGAAAATAAAGTTATTCAGATAAGCACTGTTTCAGACTTCAGTGCATGCAGGGTTGAAGTCTAAATTAGACCAGAATAATCTTAATCACAGATTTTCAGCCATTTGGTTTGAGACACTTATGCTTGGTGTAAAACAAATGATCGAAGGGCAGATAACATTTTAGAGAAATCCCTCTCTTCCTTCAATCCCTCAGCCCTTTTCTTCTATAAAGCCAAATTATAAATTTCCATGGGACAAACAACTACTTCTTTAGAGAGATCCATACTGTCCATGTCTGAATCTGCTGACAAACTACATTGGGCAGCAGTTCCAAACGCGATAGCCACAAACAAATAGCAATACAATAGCAAGTACCCTATGTACAAATCCAGTAATTCAAATTAGAATAAATTTCTCTAAGTCTCACACCTGCTTAAATTGTGCAGCAGCCAGAACACAGTGAGAATGGACTGCCACAAACCAAGTTTGCATCTCAAACTTATTTTCTGCACATACACTCAGAGGCTTTCCCTGCCACGCGCTGCCAAAATAGCACCGTCTTTACTCTTCTCAAAACCCACCCCTCCGTAGTCCTCAGATATCAGTACCAACTATGCTTAATTTAGGCCCTGATCCTGCACCTTGTACCTCCAGTCAACCACTATGCCCATGCAAGGCGCCACTGAAGTCCATCAGGCGTCCTCGCACACCCCAGTTCTGAAAACAGTTGGGAGCCTTCTCCCCGAAATGTAGCTGCGTCCCACGTGCCTGGAGCTACAGCATCCGCACGGACAGACGCTCTCTCGGGAAAGAGCATGGAAACGCAGCTGACTCGGGAAAAGCCACCCAGGGGAGGCCGGCCACTGTGGAAATGCAAGAGATCAATTCGGCCCCTCGCTCTCCACCCTGGACCACACCTGAAATCCTGGAGCAGGTAGCTCCACACTTCCCCAGAGAAAGCCCACGCATACCAGCTGTGACAGTCCCCCATCCTTGAAACCAGGGTGCAGGGAAGCCGCCTGTCCCCTCCTGCCAATTTGTCTAGACTGGGAGAGAGTGGCATTTAAGTCCAGTTTGTGAAGACATCTCTGGCCGAGTGGGGGGGGGGAAGGGAGGGGGGAAGCGACAACCTGGGACCAGTCGCCCCCACGTCGGGGGAGGGGGGCGCTTCCTCTGGGCTACAGCCACCCAACCAACGCGTTTTAAACGCGACCCTCGGGGCTGAGGCGCCAGCGCCAGGCGTGCAAGGCAGGTCCCCTCGCCTGGCCCCGCTTCCCCCGAAGCCCGTGGGGCGCTCACACGTGTTCGCTTCCGCGCGTTAGGCCGGGCCGGGCCCGCCTCCCTGCCCCGAGGGAACGGGCCGTGGGGGGAGGGGAGCGACCAACGCGGCCCTGCCGCCGCTCGCTCGCAGGCGGCCGCGGGTGGCGGCGGCCCGGCCCCGCCGCCAGGCACTCACCCTCCTTCCTTCGCCGCCTCAGTCGCGGATCGCGGGGGAGGGGCGCAGGGGCGCCGCCTCAGCCGCGTTGCGAGGCCTCCGCGCGCCTGCAGGCCGCGAACACACCACCCGGAGCCGCCGCCGCGCTGCGCTGCGGGGTCATGTGAGCCAGCCCTTCCGCCACCGGCCCGGCCTGCACCGCGCTGGTCGGATCATAGAGGTGGGCGGGGCAGAACGTCCACGCCGTGCGCGCACAGAGCCCGACCAGCCTCACCATAGAGTGTTGCTGGCTAGAAGGGCGCCGAGGCCCGCCTCCGCCATCTTTGGTGGGGGCAGGCGAGGCGAGGATGGTGACCCTTCCCAAAGGGCCGCCATCTTGAGGTCAAGAGAATGCCCGGGCTCGGGCTCTGGCTTTCCGCTGCGCCGGGGGAGGAGCGCGCTAGCCCCGCGTGCGTCTGCTCCAAATGGCGCACTCCGGCCCCCCGCCCAGGCTCCCACTCACTTGCTTCGGGCAGGCTGGAGCTAGGCGCCGGTGTGTGTGCGCCCCCTGCCAGCGGAGGCAAAGCAAACCTAGGCTTAGCCCCTGGCTCCAGAGCAGGCCTCGTACTAGACACGCACCCCCCAGCAAGGGCACCTCTGTAATAGGTATTGGATGCCCGTGGTCTGGGGAGCCCTTCCTTGACCTATCCCCTGCCCCCTCCCCATCCCCACAACGAAACTCTGCAAAAAGACCAAAGACACATCACTTTGCCCTCCAGAAAACACTCGCTCACCTAACCAGCTGCTGTACTTACCACAAGTGTCAGGATGCTGTGGATGGAACGAAAAGAAGGGGCTGTAAATAGGGAGGAGGCAGAGGCTGTCTGGTGGACCAGGGACAGGTGGACCCGGGGCGAGTCTGAGTAGTCTGTTTCATGCAATCGTTCCACTCGTGTCCGGTGTCCAAAAAGCATCAGATGATATTGTCTATGGGTTTTTCATGCCCATGCAGGAAGACTGGTGAGTACTTAGGTCTTCACAAAACTAGGACCTGCTGGGGGCCAGCCTCCGCCTTTCCCTCTACCCCATCTTCAGTGGCAAGGGTAGCAGTATTCACAGAGACCAGGAGTATGGTTAAGTCCTATTATGAAGACAGAGTTGTGTGCTACCCAAAATTGTCATTGTTTGAAGAAAAGAGCACAGTAGACTTTTTTAACTTATATTTTGTTATTCCTATCATGCTGGAGAAAATGGCTACATGATCAATGGCAGTCGCAATCATAGAAAATGATGGTTGAAAGGGACCTCGGGAGGTCATCTAGTCCAGTGGTTGCCAACCTTTTTTTTTTTTACTGCAGACTGGCACAGGAGTGGGACAGGGTGCATGAAGCTGGCTGCCTCCCTCTCAGGGCTGTCTCACCGCCCAGCACGTGACTGCCAGCCCCAGAAGCTGCTCACCCAGGCAGATAGATAGGGGTCCACACAGGAGGTTCATGTCACGAACTGGCAGCCAACCCTTCACAGCTTGGTACTGGGCCACGGCCTGGTGGTTGGGAACCTCTAATCTAGTCCAACCCCGAAGCAGAACCATTCCCAACAAGATCATTCCAGCCAGGGCTTTGTCGAGCCAGGCCTTAAAAACTTTCAAGGATGGAGATTCTACCTCCTTTCTAGGTAACCCATTCCAGTGCGTCACCAACCTCCTACTGAGGAATTTTTTCCTAATATCCAACCTAAACCTCCCTTGCTACAACTTGAGACCATTGCTCTTTGTTCTATCACCTGTCACCACTGAGAACAGTTTGGCTCATTGATTCTCAACCTATTTGCCATAGCGGGCCACACTTGCAGCTCTTAATGTGTTATGTGGGCTGCACCCACACAACTTCCTGTGTATCCATTTAAAAAATGTTTTAACGTGATGTCACATGGGCCACAGCAGTGTGCTGACTGGGACAGAGGTTGAGAACCACTGGTCTAGCTCTATCCTCTGGAACCATTCTTCAGGTACTTAAAGCCTGCTATCAAATCTTTTCTTAGTCTTCTCTTTTGCAGACTAAATAAGTCCAGTTTCCTCAGTCTGTCCTCATTATTATGTGCCCCAGCCCCTTAACCATTTTTGTTGCCCTCCAGCTGGTCCATATCCTCTCTGTAGTGGGGGGCCCAAAACTGGACAAAGTACTCCAGACATGGCTTCACCAGCACAGAATAGAGGAGAATAATTACTTCCCTTGACCTGCTCCAACACTGCAACTAATTAAGCCCAGTATACCATTAGCCTTCTCTGTAACAAGGGCACACAGTTTTCTGCACAAAGAGCTTGTTGGTATTTGGCAACCCTGCCTTGCAGAAGCCAACAAAACATTCCAAAACATTTTTTTTTAAGTAAAAGATAATGCCCAACTTAGAAGCAGCATTTCTTCACTATAGGCTGCCATCTTAAATAGCATAATAAAATGTCTAGCTTTTTTCCATACAGTATGTACAATTTCTGCCTTTGCTCAACCAATGAAAAATGTAACAGTTACTGCTGTTGATCTTGTAGATATTTTATAAACACTAATTTATCCACCCAGTAATATAGGTAAATATTATTCTAATTTCACAGAAAAGAAAATAAGCAAGAGCATGAGGATTAAGAAACTCAGAAATGTACTGTTTCCATCTTGTGTTCTCATCACACCTTGCTATTTTTGAGGCTGGTATCTATCTGAAAAAGAAAGTTAAATTCACAAGGTGTTCTTCTTATAAAATTCTTATTCATAACTTTTTCTACTTTGAACCTTGGTTAGTAATCAAATGTATTTTGGATTACCACCATCTTTGACCATAAATAGCCAGTTACCAATCTTTGATCATAGAGGCATTAGCATCTTGCCCCTACACCTCAACATGACTCCACGCTCTACAATCCCAAGCCTGCTTCCCTAAAAAGAAATGACGTTACAGTTGTCCATCCAAAGAGTGCAGCAATAACACTTCCTTTTCACATCAATTCTCTTCTTACATTTCCAATTTGTAAATATTCTGACCCCATACTTACTAGCTACATATGCTATCTACTCATACTCACATTTCAAGTCTGGAAACAGCCATCAGAGGGCAGATTGCTCTCTAAGTCTTTCTTTGTTTATTTACAAGCTATTCCCTTCAAACATAAACCTACACCTAAGTTTTCAAGGGAGGACACAAAATATGCAGGAAACCCCACAGGGCTCATCTTGGAAGAGGTTTTATTTTCTCCAAAGACAAGACTTTAACAGAGAGGGGTTTGAGAAGGCATGTAGGACAGACTCTAAAGCTATAGAGCCTAGGACAGTGATTCTCAACCAGAATGCTGCAGTACCATGGAATGCCTTGAGATCTTTTCAAGGGTGCTGTGGGGTGCCACACAGGATTAGCATTGTGTGTGCAAACATAATTCACAAGATAAGCCCAGAGATTTAAAATAGGAATTCATGGTGTTAAAATATTCTGACCTGCTGTAGTCTTCTGAGTTCTTTGCAACAGAAGAATTGGTCTATTATTTTTCTGTAGTCAAAAAAGATGTGTGAAGTAAGAGGGTGGCTTGAGTTTAATGAGAAGCGCCACAAGTCTAGAAAGGCTGAGAGCCACTGGCCTAGGAGACAGAGAAAGAAAAGAACATGCTAAGCCTTGTAGATCCTGTAAACTCCATGCTAGAGGTCCCCGCCACCCCCAGCATCACAACTCACTCAGCAAGCCCATCTATTCTACATCAATGGACAGCAGAAACCTGAGGGAAAGATGGGAGTTAGGATTACTTAAAGCTTATCCTCAGAGTCCCAAATGGTCTGAATGAGAGAAGGGTTTTGTGGAAAAAGTAATATGTGACCATATAAAGGCAGTGTAATCATGCACACACACACAAAAGCAACAGCAATCTAAATGATCTAATATCCTAACTCTTGAGATGTTCCTCATTACAAAATATAGCCACAAATATGTATGAGAACTATTTATTTTCAAATAAATTACTGTTCCAAAGCTTATAATGGATCAAACATTAAATATTAACTGAAAACTTTCTTAAGTCCACATTGCAAATATGCTCTGTTCAATGGACCTCTATTTTGCACATTCTGCCTTCTCTGAAATCAGTTGGAATTCTGCACAAAAAAACAAGTGCAGATTATTACTACCAGTTGTTTAACAAGAGCATAATAGCGATCAGAGGAAAGGATATTTAGATCTGAAAACAGGAAGCAGAATGCATACATTAAAAAAACAGAAAGTACAAGGATTATAACAAGAAAATTAACAGATAAGGAGTTCAACTAACTCACTATAGTTTCTTCAGTTTCTTCATTTGTACACATTATGAAAACAATTCAGGAGCAGCCTAAATAACACTTCATCACCACATTCCATGTGGGGGACCTATATTCCCTTGCTCCTTAGGTCTGCAGCAGATGGGAGCAAGGCAGAAGCAAAGCTCTCACACTTGAAGTAAAAAGCATTTCTAACTGTTAATAATGCAAACCTCACTTTTCCATTTGGCAGATACAAGCACAAAAGATGTCTTCAGTCTTGACCATGACAGCAGAACACAGTTTACACTGAATACAGAGACAATATACACCTATTATTGAAGGACTAGTACTGTGTCTGAATTTTAGGGGCAGGAGAGAGCACCGTAATTTTAAAGGAGAAGTCAGGAACCTTTTCAGGTTATGGGCCAGAATGACTCTGCTCTGGTCCGAAATTAATAGGCAGCAGACAGGTGCATGCTAGGACCCACTTGCTTTGCCACTGCTTCTCCAAGTGGCAGCACATGGAAAGCACCCACCCCTGAAGGCCCCTGCCACCAAATGCTGCTGGTGCCCTAGACCTGTAGGCCAGAACAAATGGTGCTGCGGGATGTAGGTTGCCAATCCCTGGTTTATAGCACATACCCGGCTCACCCAAACAAGGCAACTTGAAAGTCAGAAAACAATAAATAATTGAGCAACGAAAAACAAGTAGCACAAATAGCAGTGTTCTTGATTCTATTATTTTTAGTCACAAATGTGAGACTTTAAAATTACTTTCATACTATATATAACAGAAATAAATAAACTAACTTTACTATGTGTAGCCATCATGTCTACCTTTTGTGCTCCCCTTTCCATTGTCATCAACCTCTCCGATAGGCCTAATTAAGGGACCAGTTCTGCAATGCTTGGACACAGTGCTTCATATGAAGAGTATTTTCAGTGCAATAAACGAGATTCCAGCAGGGCAAACACTGCAGACATTATAAGGATCTGCTGGATCAAATGCTTGAATTATAATTCTCAATTGCAGGAATTTTTATTATATTTATAAAGTATGCACAAATGGAAAAATAAATGTGTTTTTCTTTTAAATTATTTTCAGTCTAAGGTGGAATTAAGAAAATTGACATTAAAAGTTTTAAACGGGTTTTTAAATACAGTATGTGATAACAGGTTGTATCTGTATATTTTTTTCAACTGTATATTAAATTTGACATCTACTATGCAGATCAGCTAATTTCTAACAAGAACTATCTAATCAGGACAAGTGAAAGAGCAATTACCAGACAGGAACATGATAGATGTCTAAAGACCCTGCTCATTCAAGAATGTTTGGATTCTGAAAACAAATGTAAGATGGTGGAATAGGGACAATATATGAGCTGTGATGAGGGGAATGAGGAGAAAGCAGCAGAACAAGAGCAAGTAGACAAAGGAAATAACATTTTTGTAGTAATTTTGTACTCTTGTATGGATACTCTTACCATTTCAGGAGAGAGATACGTAAGAGAAAAGGCACAAATAGTATTGTCTATAAGATGGATGGTATGAACAGAAAATAATTCAAGAAGAGTACTTGAAAAGTTTGCCATTATATAAACAAAATGCTAAGCATCACACCTCATCGAATCAGAGAATGAGGATGAAAAGAGGAGGACTTTTTAGGTGTGAAATCTGACAACAGCAACGTCAATTACTGTCAGTACATACAGCAACAATTTTTTTCCAGGTACACCAGCACCCAAAACATGGGAGACGTAACTACAAAGTGGCCATCACATAACACTCGGTACCTAGACACTTAGGGCCAGATTCACAAAGGCAGTTTGGTGCCTAAATCCCTTTGAATGAGTATCTGAGCCTTAGTCCCTAATCCTGCAACACTGGAGTCAGGAACTCAGGAACACAGCAGAGGTATCAAAAGTAATGAATAGTATAAAAAAGATAAATTAGGCTGCCTCCTTTACCCTCTCTACTCTGATAAAGCAAAACAAAACAAAACAAAAAAACCTCCCAAGAGGATACCCAATTAGAGTAAAAGGCAACTACTTGAACACTTTTTTATGCACATGACACACAACTGACCTGTCTATTGATCCTGAGGTTTTAAATCTGTCTCCTCCAAAATGCCAGATTCTGGTCACTGTTAGAAATATAATATGTGACTAGATGAGATCATTGGTTTTCTCTGATATAAAAATTCCTTAGTTTCTTATTAATAATTGTGTGATAGTTTAAGGTTTCTTTTCACCCCAATGTGGTATAGGCACAGTTTAACATCCCTTTATCAACATTTTCCAGTTTTTATTTTGAAGACATTAGGCTTAGAAAAGAAAGTCTGCTTTCATAATCTTCAGTAAATTTGATTCACGAACCCTATAAACTACCAAATACACAAACAATGGACTGGAAACGTGTTATTGTAAGAGTCTGAAATAGAATAAGTAAGAGTATTTCATTGCTGTGCTACACTTATTGTCACAGATCATCATCTATGAACAGCAGAAGGGAATGGAGAAAACATATTTCACACACAAAGACCCTGCAAATATGCAACAAATGCAGAACTCATCTGCAGTATACAGGTATTGAAATATACTTTAATTTTGTAGCATAAATGGGACTTTACATGCTTGAACAATGCCTCTGAATTGTGGTGAAGCCTTGGTCACATCCAAACAATTGTTAAGATTCAGAAGCCTTGTTAAGGTCTGTGATGTGTTGCAATGAGGCCTCCTAATACAGTTCCACTGGCAGTGTGGATAGTCTCATAGTTCTGTTAGATACAACTAAGGTCTACCCAGTTATTTACTTTGGAATCCTCCGGAAAAGGTCTGTACAAAACCATGCCAAGGATGCCAAATGGCAAAGCCGTTAAGATGCAGCAGGCTTTTTAAAGACGCTGATGCTAAAACCTTTGTGAACCCCATTCTGGTTACTACTGTTACCTATTTTGATCCAGGTGGCTGGCTAAAATTTAGGGGCTTATGGATTATACCAGTTAGGAAGAGAAACTGGTAATGGAATCAGGTAACTTTGGTGTAATTTTGTTTCTTTTACATGAATGTGCAATGGCCTGTTTTCTTGAATCTGGATGGTAGTTTTCCTACTCTCAGAAGCAGGCCTTTTTTCCAACATCACACACCGAGTTCTGGTTCAGGCCAGGTCAGGCTCACCTCTCAATATCGGAGTTGTCCTTACTTCTTCACTTGTGTTCTCTTCCCCACCAACGTATTGCAAATATCTTTGTGCAGAGAAGAGAGAAACAACTGTGTTCTGGATTTGGGGACTGCAGTAGTGTAACTAAGGCAAGATGATTGGGGCAACAGCCTCAAGCACCAACTTGGGAGGAGGGGAGATAGAAAAATAATATTTGTTGCCGCAGCTGGGCAACTGCACTGGCAGCACCAGCAGCCACAAGTTGCCACCACCGTGAGTACCTGGCTGCCCTGTTATGCCTCTGAGGAGACTGCTATTATTTTAGTTATCTGTTTCCACTGAATGAACCTATAATAATGAGGGAAGGGGCCAATTATTAAGAATGGCAGCCTCCATCTTCAGTAGTCACTTTAACCTAGGAGCAATTGCCTTGGAGAACATGGCGTTCAATACAGCTGAGATAGGACAGAAGACCCACGTATTTCCAGGACCTCAGTGTATGGATGTGGTGATGGAAATGGACAGATAACATATCTTCTCTTTCAGGCTTGGAAACAAGAGGGAAAGCTGGACCAGCCATGCTTCTCCTTCACCTCTGGACCTAGTGCCAGAGTGGGGCATCTGAACTGGCTTTGATTCCCACTTGCTCAGCCCTTACTGCCAGGCAGGAGGATCAGGCTTGCAAGTTCCTGAGTTAGATGAGATTGTCCAAGGCATCACACACCCTAATGCCCAGCTTGTGCCCAAGAAGATCAAGTGTCTGGTCCTCTTGTGGGCTAAGATCAAGTGGGGGCATCTGAACCCCAAGACGTCTGGGCTTGGGCCTGTGCATAGGATGCCTGCCAATGGATTTGGGAGTATCTTAAGTCCCAGGGTGAGAGCCTGGGTCAGAGGATGCCCACAGGCTGTAGTGTCAGACATGGTGTTTAGAGTAATTGGGTTCTGCCCATGAATGCTGCATGCCCCTGGAGGCTGAGGGGGGCATGGCAAGCTCCTGCAAGTGGCAGCAGCTGTGGTGCCATTGGCGGCTGCAGGTGGTGAGCACTGAGCAGCAGTTGGTGACCACCCACAGACGCCACTGGCAGCTTTGGCAGTGGCTAGCGGCGATTGTGGACTGCCCGCAGATGCTGCTGGTGGTGTTGGCAGCAAGAGGGGGCAGTGAGCAGCAACTGCCCGCACCTTTTCACAGGGGGTGCAGCGCCATGCCCAGGTGCCAATGGTTCTACCTGCTCGATCCATATGGTTTTTGGAACAACTGAGTTCTGCTCAATTGATGTGATTTGGAACTGATTTGACCTGGAACACAAAATACATTAATAAAAAAAAATGGCCCTGGGTAGACCACTATGAGGGGAAAAGCCTGTGGCCCCGGGGCCCAGCTGGCCAGCAGGGGAAAGCACCCCGGCTCCAGCGGGCAGTGCAAAGCCCACAGACTTCCCCAGCCTGAGTGTGGAGGGGAGCCAACAACCACCAGAGTCTGGGAGGTGTGGGAAGGGACTGGGGCCAAATCTACCAACAACACACCCCGCCTGTGAGGAGTTGTCTATGGGTCCCCACCGCTCGCCGCCCGCCTGCCCAGAGCAAGCAGCGAGATCCTCGCGCCCGTCTCACCGCGGCCCCGGCCCCAGGCGCCAGCCACCGGGGAACTACACGTCCCAGACGCCCCGGCCGGCCCGGGCCCGGCCCCGGTGCACGCCGGGAGCTGCAGTCCGGCCGCCGCCTGCTGCAGTGGGGCCAGGCTCGGCGGCACTACCACTCCCGGCATGCCCGGGCCCGCCCCTTCCTGCCCCCGCTGCAAGAAAAGCGGCTCGGGGTGCCCCGATCAGCTGATCGGCACTGACAACAAGGGGCGCCGGGGAGCGCAGCTCAGGCCGGCAGCTCCTGGGGCGTTCAGCCCGCACGGTGGGGCTGAGCCTCGCGCCCCCGCCCCGGGACACCGGCCTCTGGGGCCCCGAGCGCCGGCGGGAGGGGGAGGCCCCTGCCGGTCGTGAACAATAGCCGGGTGCCAGGATCTCCCCGGGGGCTGCCGCGGCTGCCGAGCGACCGGCAGGGCTGCCCCGAGGTGCGGCGTGGTTCCCCCCCCCCAATGTTTAAAAAGACAAAGTCGCGCAGTCTTTCTGGTGCCAGGTAGGTGAGCAGAGGGAACAGGGCCCAGTCACCAGCTGATCCGCCTGCCTTTTGCTATGGCCGGGCCTGTTGACAACCAAGTGACTAAGTGGGGGGTGGGGTGTATTTTCGCCCTAGATGCACCAGGGAAGGAGCCCACAAGTACAGGCAGGGTGTAGGTGTGGTGCCAGCCCCATGGACACAGAGACTGTTTCAAATCCAGCTGTTCCTTGGAGCACCCCCTCCCCCCAGGCAACCTGGTGTTTTGGTTGGGCTCAGGGAAGCTGAGAGACCTGAGCAAAATATAAACAGCTGGCTGGCTTTGCATGATGTTACATGGCACACACCACACACTGCTTGGGCTCCCTGTGTGAGCTGACCCACGAGCATGTTTGAGACAAAGGCCCGTTGTTGTGCAACGTTTCTGTCTCCAAGACCTCGCTTTGGCAAGGCTGTGCGCATATCTGCCTCTGAGGGGATCTGTCTATCCAGCGTCAGCATGGATGTGATAATGATTTGCACTTTTGTGTGTGGCTGCTTTGGGATGAATGTGCATGGAGAATGTCTTGTTTGGGGGGAAAAAAACAAACCACAACAGATCAGGGAAGTCCCCGAGAGAACTGTGAACTCTGGAGGAGGAGCTTAGCTGTGGATTGAAAGCAGAGAATTTTCTAGTATTGACACAATTGTGTGCGTGTGTGTGTCTGTCCATGTCTCCTCCCCCCCCCCCCCCCCCCCCCCCCGTACTATGGTATTTCTAGTGTCTAACTTTTTCTGAAGATTGTATGCTACTAATAAAATTCATCCTTTTTTTTTTTTTTTTTTCTCTCTCTCTTTCTTTCTCTCTGCTCTAGGTCTTCCAAGCAAAGTCTACTGACATACACCAGAGTGATTTCTTTACATCACTGAAACTACAGCTTCTGGTTAATCAGGGAATACAAGTGGGTTAGCAGTTTGGTCTCTATGTGAAGCAAGCTACATTGTTTAAGTTTGTTTTAGAGAGAACACTTTGTTTGCACTTTACAGATCGCGAAACATTTTGTGGCCCAGACGCTCAGTATGCACATTGGTACATATTTTTGCAGGAGCAGCCATTTTCCTTTTAAAGAAATTAAGGAACCATAGACTTTTTGCAGTATTTTATTCCTCCTTGCAAAGACACTAACTTTACAATTGAGAACTGAACATCTATATACATTTTGATTAAGACGTCAGATAAACACTTTTTAAAAAATCTGAAGATGAGTGCCCATACACAAACAGCAGAGAAAGGACAGAACACTGCACTTATGTGCCAGGAAAGCTACGTTTGCAGCGGGACTGATGAAGCAATCTTTGAGTGTGATGAATGTGGGAGCCTACAATGCCAGCGCTGTGAAGAGGAACTGCATAAGCAGGAAAGGCTACGAAACCACGAACGGACCCGTATAAAACCTGGTCATGTCCCTTACTGCGACTTCTGCAAGGGTGCCAATGGGAATATAATGCATAACAGTGCAACAAGCTCAAGGCAAAGGGCAGCAGTGAGGTGCCAGATGTGCAAAATAAACCTCTGTGTGGAATGTCAGAAGAGGACGCATGCTGGAGGAAACAAAAGAAAACACCCAATTGCAATATACAATGTTGGCAAACCCCAAGAACAGGATGAAGAGGATGGGATGGATGAGGAGACTAAGAGGAGGAAAATGACGGAGAAGGTTGTAAGTTTCCTCTTGGTGGATGAAACGGAGGAGATTCAGGTAAAGACTGTCAGGGCTTTTTGACTGAACAAGTCTAGTTTCTGTGCTAATTGCACCTAGTAGTCTGTTAGACTAAGGAATTCCTCAAGCAGAGGAATTCTCCGGCATTATTAGATTGTGAATGTGCCCATCCAACAAGGAGCCCTCCTTGTGAAGTAGTTTAAAAGGCCACGTTGCTAAGACCATTGTGTAGTGCATAGCTAGAATCTCTTCTGAGAGAGCCTTTGTATCAATAGGTGGGGCTGGCTGAACTGAGGGATAATGTCTCAGGATAAGAGCTGGCGGCTGGCTACCCATCCCTGAATAAAACCCAACTAACATGGGAGATGGTACCATGGGTGGGAGGATTATGGAAGAAATGGTGAAGTTTTATAAGAAAATCTAGTGTGGAATTGCCATTTCAGCCCTGGATTCCATGTTTACGTGTTTAAGGTATGGTTATGGGCTCAAGTGTGTGTGGGCTGGGTTGTTTTTTTAAGTGGGCTCTGACTGAATAAAACTGAGGTAAATGGGATGACTTTGGGGAGTGTGCCATTTCTTTGGGATATGCTTGACAGTTATGACCACAGTCACTTTTTTCAGCTCAGAATGACCCATAAGGAGAGAGTGCAGTGATAAAATTTTATCTTTGCACCTCCAGAAACAGTTTACAAAGCTAGTCTATTTTGTAGACTGTTATCTTTAATCTCTAATGGGGATAAAAAGCGGTAAAGAGGTGGTGTAACTTGCCAAAGTCACAAAGCAGGTGAGTGATGGAAGTAGAAATTCAACCTAGTCTTTTGGCTCCTGGTCTAGTCCCCAATCCACTAGATCACATACACAAGTCATAGGATGGAAACGTGAAGTCACTTGGTGACTTCATACTCAGGACAACTATTTAGATATTCATAACTGCACATGGCAGCATCAGCATTGTGATCTTTGTCTTTCATTAGTTAGTTGATCATTCACATGCCATCATTCTGATGTTTGACGCAGGATCTTAACTAGTTGAATTCTAACCTAAAGTTGAATAGTTATGAGAGAGCTATATTTAGTTGGTTACTTCCCTCTGCACTGTTAATGCATCCTGAGCCCAGCTCAAGGCTTACAAATTGCCTGTGGTCAAAGATGACCTCCAAAAAACCTTCAGATATCAGTGGCAGTCCTCAGTTGCTCCATTCTGCATTTGTTTCTGCACCTTCCAATTTACAAAAAAATGCAGACTTTTTTTCCAGCATCCTATCTGTGACGATTTAGGCTGATTGCAATGTACTTTTCTACGCACCCACAGTGAAAGCTGCTCACGAATTGAGACTAGCATGAATTTGCATATGTTAATTGATGACATCTTTACTACGTGAATATTTAGCTGCCTGTTGAAAACAAGTTCTGTACTGTATTATTACTATATAAGGTTAATCTAGCTGAGGGGGTGCCTCCATTTGTTACATTGTGTAGCAGGTGGGAGAAGTAGGATTGGAAAGGCTCTCTGATGCAACATCTGAAGTGTGTTGCCTTCATGTAATGTCCCAACCTGAAATATTCCTTTCCTTGTTGCAGAATATACACTTAACATCCTGTACAGCCAGATTGCAACCCTGTTTCCATTTTTGTGTTTTCTGTTGTCCTGCTTCCTGGTTGCTAGAACTTAGCGGAGACCTTTTTGTTAGTAAGCCCAGAGCCCTTAAAAAGCACTGTCATATGAATAGCTGTCTACACATCTTCCTTTTTTCTGGTCTCAATAGTCCTGAAGATCCAGTTGCTGTAAGAGAACCAAATCAAGCTTTTCCTCCTGTATGCATCATCAGCAAGCTGACTTATGAGTGCAAAATCTTTTATTTTAGAGAAGGAAAAAAGAGCCACTGGATTTTCACGCTGCAGGTGCTTTTTTGGGGTGGTGTCACACAGAAATAAAATCATGACTTACAGTTGTCTTTTCTTTCTGATCAGTTTTATTCTATAATCAAATTGCTTTTCTGAACTTTGAGGTTTAGCAATTAGAACAGCAACTCATCCCAAAAAGTGGGACAGGTGAATTTCTGATCAGTGTAAGTGGTGGATTTGCCCATTCCAGAATTGCATGAAGATTGCTGTAAAACTAGAGGTGGCAACGATGTTGCGGCATGTATATCAACTGATGCTTATTTAAAGACTTGCTGATTTTTACACAAGTTTCCTTCAGCAAACTTGGCGTTTATGAAGACGTTTTCTTGTCTAGTCTTTCTGGGCAGAGGCAGCTGTGTTAAGAGCGCAAGGGGAACATGATGACTTAATTTTCCATTTTGGAGCCTTGAGCTAGGAATCTTCTTTTAGGTTCAGGTGAGCATCTCCAACCTGGTCACTCCTGTGACTACAGGAATATTGAAAATCAACCTTCTGTATTTATAATTCCCTTGGGCTTGTCTGAATTCCATTTACTGACAAGCCAGGAAAAACCATAGTTTAAACCACTTACAAAAAGGCAACTATTTGTTTTACATGATTAAATAAATTTACCCAGGTCAAATACAGGTTCTTTGGTGGCACTCATCACTATAGTGCCCATTAACTGATCCTTGCTCCACAAGTGGGAGTTAACCCTTTGGTTAGTTTCCTAAAATGCACCAATAATTAAGATCAAAATCGGAACCACTCGCCTAACTGACTGTCCAGGTACTTCACTATAAAACAATGCCTCCTCCTTCCAGAAGAGATGTGCTCCTTAACCACTAAACTCCTACCATTTGGGGTAGGACCTCAGCACCTGCCTTCCTGGGGCCATGTCCCCTAGCTGCTTGAGTACCTCCCAGAGTACTCCCACAGCATATTTTATGCTTCTTTTTTGTCATCTGTAACTTGCTGTGGCTCGCATAGCTCTTTCTGCATCACCACATCTGTGCTCATGCTCCACTCTCCCTACATTTGCTGTTACCCTCACTCCTCTACAGTTCATACTAGTTCTACCTGCTTCTCTTCCCTTTTCCTCTGTTATCTCCTGCTCAGGCCACCATTAGAAGGTCTGATGTGCATTAGATGGCAAAAAAAAAAAAATCACATTCACTGCAGCCTCTTCATACTTCAGCTCCTGGTTCTTGAAGTGATCTGTGTCCCTCTGTCTGACACGGTGTCCATAGCTGTCCTCTTTTGCAAGGAGGCCTCTTCCTTGCTGCCCTCCAGATGGCCGGGGGAGATGTTGGACTTCTCACTCGAACTCAGAGAGATCTTCAAAATATCCATATCTTCTCTTTTCTCCCCCTCCATGTTCCTGTCATCTACCATTAATTTTATTTTCTGCCAGCCTCCCTCATCAATTCTGGATTCTCCCCCTCTCAATCCTCAGTCATGTTTAGCTTCCATATTGATACCTCAGAAGACCCTTTAGGGGCCTATTTCCTTTTTCCTTGCTATCATATTTTAATTTTACAGGTGCTACTTGAACTGTCCCACTTGCAGTAAGAATAATCTATCTAATCTTGTCTTCACCAAACACTGCTTATCTCATCTTTGTTTTCTCTGCTGAATTACTGCTCCCTGACGCACCACTCTCCAGAAACTGTCACTTGGCTTCTAGGACCACCAGTCCACCCACTTTTGTGATTTCTTCTCTTCTTTTGGCCATCTCCTCTTTCCTCTCTCCTATAATATGGTTATTGATTCTCTTCATACTTCTCCACACCTGACTTTTATTCTTCTCTCCATCACAAGGTTTGTTCTGCCAGCCTGCAGCCCTGGCCTCTTCTCAACATGCTCCTGCTCTCATGTTGTCAGATGTCTCTAGCAGAAACCCTATAGCCAGGCTTATTTTAATTTTTAGTCCAATTTAATTTTCTTCTTGTTCAGGTCTATACGTTCCTAGCTGAACGGGTATACTTCTCCAACATAAATAAGAACATAGGAGTAGAAGGAAACTTTTTTTTTTAATTCAAGTTTTCAAGCCCAGTTGCCTGCTGTTGATGGCACAGCATCAGTTTAACCCCTATGAATCTCATGCCCCAGCCATCTTTGACACTGTTCTCTCCTTTTGCCTTGACTTCTGTCTTTACATAGGCTATCATCAATTTCTTCCAAGAGAAAACTGATAAAATATGATGTGACCTTCACCCTCCCCTCCTACAATACTTTCTCTTGTCACAGATGCAGAAATTCTTCACTTGCTGTCTCCTGCTCTGATTTCCTTTCACACCCACCCATCTCCAGCTCTTTCACCTTACTAAATAAACCAGGTTTAGTCTTTTCCATCTTGGGAAGCTCATTCCTATCTCCCCACACATGAGCAATCACCAACCTGTGCCGTATTGTCTATAAGCTCTTTGAATGCGTTGTATACAACTGTTGCCTAGAGTTCTCTTCTTCCTCATTCCATCCTGGACCATCTTTTAAATTCAGTTTGTTCCCTACACTAAACTGAAACTGTTCTTGCTAAAGGCAGTAATGCCTCTTCCTAGCTAAATTTTACAACTTACTAAATTTCCATCCTCATCCTCCTTCACCTGTCATTGGCCATGCTCTTTTTCTTGAAATGTTGTGCTTTCTTTTGGCTCTTGTGACTGTCCTCTCATGCTTTTTCTCCTACTTCTCTAATTACCCTTCAGCATTTTTTTTTTTCCAGGAGGAAGCTCCTCCAACTTTCCACATGGCATTACTCGGATATCCACAGAGAAATGCAAATTCCACTTCGATCTCTACAATCTAGAGCTAACTTGGGTGGAATATAAATAAAATTAAATCTTGAGTTTATCTCACTACTCCAGACCTGTCTCTTCTGTTCAGACTAAATTTTCAGCCCATCTCTGGTAGCTCCTTGTGAATATCTAGCCATCAATTCAAAACCAGCATTGCCAAAACTCAAACTTTTAATCTTTCCCTTACCTTGCTATCTCGTCTCAAGGACCATGGACAACATAATTTCACCTTCCATACAGGCCCATAATATGGTATCATCTTCAACTCTGACTTCATGCTAGGTCCTCAAATCCAGGCTACATTTGTATCTTGTGTATACCTTCTACATAGGCATAGGTGCTAAGGCACAAAGTTGACAGCCCAGAGCTCACAAGTTTGAGGCCATAGCAGAAACTCACACAGCACGGCCTGTCAGATTCCAGTGAATCTGCAAATTCTGCTAAGTACTGTCACAAGAACACGAAAAAGCAAAGCAAAGCACCTAGGACAGGTAGGAAAGGCTGCATCTTTAGTTAAAACTCATCACTTTGTAACTTGTCTTTTTCTTGCTGGTCTTGACAAATGTGTTCTAGCCCTGCTTTTATCCATCCAAAATGCTGTAAAGATAGTTCTCCAATCTTGTTGCTTGGACCATGTCACTCCTTCTTGCATCCCTCTACTAGCTCCCCTTTCTCTACCATATCCTACATGAGTACCTTATTTTTACTTTTAAGATCTGTTAAGTCCTATCTCTGTTCTTCCTATGTAAGGCTCCCATACATTTTCTGACCCTCAATTAAAAATGAAATCCATCAAATCAAGACACATCTGTGGTACATAAAAAAGCTTTTTACTCCTTTATTTTTACTCAAATTTAAGATGAAGGCTATTTTTAGAAGACCTGTTTAATTTTTAAAGTGCCTATTATGTTCAAAGGAATAGGGTAATTTAATTATTCTCCTTCAAAATTCCTTGCTGTGATGCTTACAGAAAAGTGGGCTGTGGCTAGTGTGGCTGTTGTGCTGAGATTACTCCAGTTATAACTCTGAATTAATCTCTCATCTCTCTCACCCACAAACTGTCAACTCTTTGGGGCAGGGACTGTCTTGTTTTGTGTGTACAGAAACTAATATACTGGGGACCTGATTCATAAAACCTCTTAGGTTCTACTGAAATACTATTACTAAAGTAGATGCTCTAAGCATTTTTTAACCTTTTCTTGTTACTTTGGTTTAATAATCATGGGAAGTGGGCTTACTGAGCTCTTGTGTTTGTGTGTTTTTTATTACCTAATGGCTGAATTCAGTCCTCCAGTATAGCCTCACCAATAGCATGAACTTGAAGTAGAGAAAGCAACTTCCTAAATCCCAACGAGTTGTGGATTTGGTCAGTTATGTCATTAGTCCTCCGCGCATGGTATGAACTGTCTGATCTTTGGTCATGGAGCGGCTGTCAGAAGACACTTGCACCTCCTGTGCTAGTTAAATTTGGCAAAAAAAACAAAAACCAAAAAGAAAGCTTCTCTGCAGACAGTCGTACCGGATGAAGAAACCTTTTTGCAGCTGGAGTTACTGTAGGTAAGTACTAAGATTCTGACTCTTCTTTTTTTAAAGATAAAGGAGGGCCCTCCTATATTGGGTTTCAGCTGACACTTCCACAGCCAGCAGCCTCTTTCCTTGCCAGTTGATACATTTCTGCCCTTTGGGTGCAGCTCCAGATCTCAAGTCCATGCCTGGGACTTTCCAAAGAGAGAGCAGAGATCTATTTTTCAGAAATAAGAAATTAAGTTTGTTCATACTAAGCATTGAGCAGGGTACATGTACTGCTCAGTGAAAAGGCTCCCAATAGTTTGGATATTACTGATGTGCTTGATGAATGGGAGAGAACCCACAGTACTCTAGTTGACACAAACAGCTCATTATAGACCTTGTAGGTCATTTTATACAGCCATGATATACCTTCGTCCTGATAGCAGAATAACCCATGGTCCCTCCACCTGCACTTCTACATGCAGTGTAGGGTGGAAAGCCCTCTTTAAGGAGTGTGGTTTAGGTACTTCACTTGCATACACTCCCTTAATAGCTTTGCTGAAAATACTGTGGATTTCCTTTAGCAAGTGTCAACCTGAGCAAGGCCAGAGTCTCTAGAGAGGAAAGAATGGAGAGGCATAGAACATGTTTTCCTAGTGAAGAATTCCTTAGAAATTGGACCAAGTATGCTTCTTTGCTTGAAGATTGCATCCTCTCCTAGATTTATTATTTGCCTTTGTGTCTGTAACAGCTTCCCTCTATCTGTTGATGAGAGAATATTTTGATGTAGGCCAGTGGTTCCCAACCTAGATTTAGGCCACCCCTTAAAATATGAGCTCTTAGCGTTCACTTGTTTCTTGACTGTGTAAGAAATTATAGTGCAATTCTTCTGTTGTGGCCTTTCCAAATTATTTGCAAGTCGTAATGTGTTTTACACTATGGATTTCTACTTGAAATATCTGGGTTTATCTTGTGAACTATGTGGGGGTGTTTGCATACTCAGTTTTATACAGTACCCTGAGGCATCCTTTAAAAGGATCTCAAGGCACCTCAGGATGCTGGGCACCCTGATTTGAGAATCACTGATATAGGTTGACAGCAGAGACACTATCATCTGGATGTTTTTCAGGGCTTTAGTCAGGGTTTGAATTACTTTGACTTTGGGGGAGGGAGGGGTCTGCAAAAAAAAAAAAAAGAATATATTGGGCTGCCCATCACAATGCCCTAATAAAATTGAAGGATTTCCCCCCCCCCCCCCATTTGGTGGGTTGTTTTTTGTTTTTGTTTCAAATCTTACAGAGGGACTCTAGTCTCTTATGGGGGAGCTCAGCCCCCCTTCCCCCCAGCTCCCCCATAATTCAAAACCTGACTTTAGCCTCTTTCTTGCAGCCTCCGAGTGCTGCAGCAGGCTTTTTGGCTACAGATTTTTTCAAAATTAAAGAGATGTGGCACAGATCAAGATTTTACAACTATTACAGAGGTTCCCAAGCTGTTACTTGATGGGTCTGAACCTGGTGTTACCATGTCCCTCATCCACTACTGTTCTACCTCCCTTGCTTTCTGCCCCCTTCTCCCCATTTCTGTTTTATGGAGTTTTTGTTTCTTATCTGAGTTTATTTCTCAGCCACTGAATTTGCCAGTTCCTTATTATTTCTCTTACCCCCAAACCCCTTCTTTTTATTTTCTTTTTTCCTCCACTTTATTATGGTAGTTCTTGTTTTTTGTTCTCCCATTGCAAATAGTAACAAGTGAAACTGGGTAATGGGTGTAGTTCGTTCATTTATTAAGCAGCCCTGCTATTCTCATCCAATAGATGGGTCTGTCTGCATTTTGGAGAACATCAGTTTCTTTTCTTAGACTTTAGAGAGAGAGAGAAAGGAGCCATCCGCAACTTTGCAAAATACACAACCCATCCTATGGTTTCCACACTGGCTCCTAGCTGATCTAAAATCCAAAATCCTGGAGTCTGTCTGTCTGCCACCTCACTTCTCCACCTTCTTGTCTATAGTGAATGTGCAGGATCCCTCTCTCTTTCTTGTTGCTGCTACCCTCCACAGGCAGCTGCTCTCATTTCTGCCGTTTCTCAATTAAGCAGTGCTGTAGAGGCCGATGAGTGGGGAGGACACAGCGGAGAAGTGGGCAGTAGGCCATTTAGCAGTTGCCTGTTTCTCTTAAGCTTTGAAAACCATGTTGGAGACTACCTAAATTTTAAGATTATGGGGAAATTTCCCTGTTTCCTTTCTGTATTTACCAACCTGGGGGGGTGGGATGTCTCTCTTGATTTCTTAGTGCTACCATTACAGGTAGTAAATAAGCGAAGTGAGAGAAGAGAACCAAATAGAGAGAGGATCACTGTGGTCTCCTTACCATTTCTGCTCTGCTGGTCTTTCTAACCACTGCACTTCTAATTAGAGCCATGTACAGGGGCATCTCACAGTACTTCAACTCTGGTGTTGCTAGCAAGTAGCATTAGTAGTCGCACAAACCCAGAACTACTATGTTCCTTCCTGCCTGACTCTTCCTTCCTTTTTGGGAGATGGTACTGAGAAGGAGGCTTCCTGAAGCAACCCATTGGGATGGCTGGAACAGCTTGCGCATTTGAACCATGGCTTTAGGCTTTCTGCAGATTCAGGCAGATATGATCACATCACATGTGCTCTCTCACTGGTCTTCACAATTAGCTAGGGTTTTATTTTCTTAATTTATTTTTTAATTGTTCTTTGATTGCAAGTTTCAAATATGATGCAGTAACTGGATTCTAGGAGTCTGAGTCCTAGGAATGGACCTGTAGTGTCTTTGCCTTTTTAATGTAGGCCTGGATGGAAGCCTGACTTTTGTCAGATTTAAAATTGAAACAGCCAAAACATTAGAAGTAGTGCTGTGGGGAGCCAAGCTGCTCTGGGAGATATGGATGTATGTTGAATTTTTTCCATTGCCAGCTCTGTTGCTAATCTTTTTTGAGATTCACTGTTTAAAATTGGCTGACCCCTGTATTTCAAAAGCTCGGCACTTTTGGGGGAGATGCTTGAGACTATATAGTAATGCTTCCAACAAAGTTTAATTTGACATTCCCTCCCCCAGTTCTAACTTTAAGTTGAAGGAGCTATTGCTCTGAGTTCGTTCCAGTTTTTTAAAAACTGGATTTTAGACGCATACTGATGTAACCGTATTGCAAGAGTTTAAAAAAATAGGTATTATAACTTTCATTAGGAAAAAGTTTGTAATTCATTCATTAATTTTTGTCTCATCATTTTTTTTTAACTTTTTTTTTTGTGAGAGAGAAGATTCATGCTGGACCTTAGAAAAGAAAATTATTTTCAGATGTGTGTGGGGGGGAAGAAAACCACCCAGGGCTACCTAGAGATATTATGAAATGTTCTTTATTGGAAGTTTTAAAGAAATGCATTGGACAGACCTCTGTCATGGGTGATCTATTCTAAGCATACCTCATCTTACGTCACAGGAGGAAGTTGGATATCTGGGGTGTTGTTTTGGAGGTCCTTTCCTAGATCTATGTTTCTATGATCTGAATACAGTAATAGTTTGTTTCAGACACTTATTACATACGTGGTTATTCAGGAGGCTCCTGCTCTGAAGTCAGCCTGCTATGTTATTGGTGTTTCTTTGCTTTCTGATATCGCGTCAGAGGTGTGGTGCTCTTAGGCAATTAAAGAAGCTTTTACAGCTATGCATGATTGTGTTAAATAAGAGGTGGGCAAGATGCGGCCTGCCAGGCCATTCTATCTGGCCCATGGGGCCCCTAAAAAATTTAGAAAATTTAATATTTATCTGTCCCCAGCTGCCTGTCATGCAGCCCTCGATGGCTTGCCAAAACTCTGTAAGTGACCCTCTGCCTGAAATAATTGCCCACCCCTGTGTTAAATGTATGGCTATTGCCCATTGTTGGCATCACCACAATTAGGAAGAAACCTGAGTGTTTTGCTCCCCGGTGGATTGTTGCCTTTTCTAGAAGTGGGGGGGGAAGCAAAAAAGCATTCAAGTCCAGCATTTCTCGTCCTTACAATTGGGATGAAAACTGAGGTTCTCTGACGGACATAAATGTACCCAATTTGGGAGGAAATTGGCCGTTGGCTGGGGAAACCTCTTGACATTCCATGAATGTCTCACAGTTGTATTGCCAAGCATAGGTAAGCATAGGGCAGAATCTTGTTTAATTTTGCTTGCCCGATTGCCCAGCTGCACAACTGCCATTTTTGGTACTGTTAAATATAGCTTGTTATCCTATTCCACATGCAATCTGGATATGGAAGTGGCCTCATGGCTACTGTGCATGGTTGGTAGGCTGTACTTTAGTTGGGTAGGAACAGGCATACCTGAACATAACCCCAAAGTGGTGGGGGGCACTGGATAATGTCAGACCTGTACATTGCAAGTTGGTATCTCATGCAGGAAAGTGCATGAGAAGCGGGTTCAAACCCTTTCTCAGCAAGGGAACCTAGAACTTGGGTCTCCTGTTTCATGGGTAAGTGCTCTAATCACTCGGCTATTAGGATAAAACAGGGCTGTCCAACTTCATGGTAGATGGGTCCCTCCCAGCTGCACAAGCCATACAGACTCCATGGGCTCTGCTAGTTATGGTGCCTCGCATCTTGGGGCAGGGGCAAGAAGTAGAAGCTGGAGGAGGTGCCTGGAGACCCCAGCAGTGGCAGAAGATGCAGTGTGGAGAGTGGTGGCTGGGCAGGAGCCTGCAGGCTGCAAGTTAGTCCTTTAGGCTGCCATTTTAACAGCTGTAGCTACAGCACGGGGAGCTCCTCCTCTGGCCTGGTAGAATTTGAAGACCTATGTTTGCCCAGCATCTGCACATAGGAGTTGCGTTCCTGCCCAGAAGCTATGCAGCCTACCGCCCCTGTTTAGTGGCCGTGTGGACATAACTCTGCAGGTGGAGAAGGAGGATCAAGTGTGCTCAAGTGCCACAGACAGTGGCTATGTAGCTAGGTAGCTGCCATTTGGGCATGTAAAGTAAAATGGGATTCTGCCCTCAGTACATTGGAAAGGGGTAAAATGGCTCAGTGTTTCAAGTGACCAGCCTGTCGGGAACTTTAGGAGAGCTGTGCACATTCATATCCCTTAAACATCTGGGCCCAACTAGGCCCTGGACCAGCTCCGGAGTTTGTAGGAGTTGAATCAGACAAAGATAAATTGTTGTTCTATTGGTGGGTGTGCTGCATAGAGCTGACCTGCTGTAGCTCTTTGTAGCCCTTTGCTTCTACCAGCATTCAACAAGGACATGTGCCAAGTCCTGAACTTGAGACCAGAATAATTGCATGCAATTATTTTGACTGGGGAATGACTGGCTAGGCTGCAGTACTGCAGAGGAAAGACCTAGAGTTACAGTGGACCACAAGCTGAATGTGAGTCAATAGTGTGATCTTATTGGGGGTGGGGGGAAGAAGCAGTCAGTGGCATACTTGGTTGTATTAAGTGTAATGGGGTGTTCTTCCAGGGGTGGCCATGAAGCCCCTGGAGTCCCTGCAGCCCTCACTTTCTGGGCAGTCGCCCACCCCTTCAGTCTTCTGCCATGCCTTGATGTCTTGATATGAGGGAGGCTGCCTCAGGGCTTTCCAGATTTCTCTCAAATGACCATCAGGTGCCAGTGGTCCGTGCCTTCTGGGCTAATTGCGTAACTCCATTCCTCTTCTACATCATGCCCCACACCTTGCAGATGGCATCCTCATTTGGTGTTCATTTCCACTTAGCCCCTTCTCTGGGGGTCTTGGATCCCCTTTGGTCCCATACACTCAGTTTCTCAATAGATTCCTGGGCAGTCTCTGGTTTTGCATGCTCAGCCCCTTAATCTGAGCTCCAGACCCCTCCCTGGATCCATAGGAATCTTCTCTTCTCCTTAGTTCACCCCAGGACCTGCAGACTGCTTTAGGTGTTACCCTCCATGTTGACCTTCTGGAGCTGCAGCCATCCTGCTGAGCTGGTGGTATTCTCTTAGCAAACCCCAGATCTTACTGCCAGTTTCTCTTGGGGCTTATACCTGCTCTAAGCCCTGCTCTCCTCCTGAGTCAAGTGACTCCCTCTTCCTGGCCTAGCCCTACCTGCAAACTCCCTGGGTCAGCTGACTCTAGGTGGCAGGCACTCAAGTGCCCTGCCACAAACACCAGTGGCACGTGTACAATAAGGGAAGAAATCCTCCTACACTGTTTGACATGGGTACAGCCTCATCTGGAGTCCAGTTTTGAGCCCTGCACTTCAAGGAAGATACGGACATATTAAACAGTATCCAGTGGAGAGCAACAAAAATGATTAGGGGTCTGGGTAGCCAGGCTTATGAGGAAAGGCTGAAAAAGCTAAGATTACTTAGTCTGGAGAAGAGAAGACTGAGAGGGATATTATAACAGTTTTGAAATACTTGAGGAAAAGGTAATTGTACAATGGATGGAGATGGATTATTCTCTGTGGCTGCAGGGAATGGAACTAGGGACAGTGGTCTCAAATCGCAGCAGGAGAAATTTAAGGCGGAAGTTAAAAGGAACCTTCTCATGCCAGGAGGTGGTTAAGCATTGGAACAGGTATCCCGGAGAAGTTGTGGAGTTTTGAAGAGCAGGCTTGACAAACGCTTGCCTGGGATGGTATAGATCAGTGGTGCTCAAGCTTTTGGCCCCATGGGCTGATGCTGTCCCTCCCTGCCCTGCACACCAGGAATGGGCCCTGGGGGCCTAGCATCGCCCAATCCAGTGTGCAGGGCCTGGAGTTTTCCACAGGTCTGTGAGAAGCCCTGCAGGCCAGACGACAGTACTGTGATAACTATAACTGAGGCCGTGGGCAACTGGTGCCTCCTAAGTCTGGGGGGGTCCCCAGCAGCCGATTGCCAAGCCAGCGACAAAACTGGACTTCTGGTTTTGCAACTCCCACTTCCAGGGGGTACACGGCTGATCTCGGGGTGCATGTGCACCTTGTATGCATCGCCAATGGCTGAGGCTGTCCCATTCAAATGTAGGGTCAGCAATAGAGCAATAAAATCAGGGCCTGAAGCTGGTCAGGGCTTTGCTTTGCATTTGTAGATGTGGAACTGGCAAGCCGCTTTCGGGTGGTGGGGTGGGGGGGTTGGGCAGGGCGTTCTGTTGCTCCTGCCTGTGGCAGGAATCTGTTGGGAGGCGTGGGGGAGAGTGACCTGGATTTCCTTAAAAATAACATGGTCACCATAGGTGTGAGAAGAATGGTTGTTTTTTCTATGTTCCCTTATGCTAGGGAATACGCTTAAATATTTTGAGCCAGGGAGTAGCTTCCTGGCCTTAAAATCTGAATACTTCTCCAAGCTGCTCTTTGGGAAACCAACTTTTTTTTGCCAATGTGGAATCTGAATCCTTCTAACAGATCTGACTGTAGCAGGGTGGGGTAGGGTGAGGCTTAAGGAACTGAATCACTGATCTAAGAATAAATCTGTTCAAAGAAACCATTCACTGCCTCCTGACCTTTGTGGATCTTGCGTCTTGATGCTCAAACTGTATTTGCCTGGGGGAGCCTTGTAAAAAAAATAACATGGGGGAAGGGGCTTTCCTGGGGAATGGCCAAGGACCCCTCAGTCATTCCTGAAAAGTAGAAGGGGAATCCCTGTCCTCTTGTAGCTGAAGAGGGCCTTTCGGAGAAACTCGAGAGGAATAGTCTGAAATTGACCTTTTTCATTAAGTTTTTCTATTATGCTTCTCCTATATCCCACACTGTCTTGAGGTAAGACCTGTTGAAGGGGTCTTACACAAGGGACACACTACAATAACAAGACTTTGGGAGGAATGAAACCTTTGAGCTCTAGCTTACTAATACTCTGCAACAGAAATGAGGTGTTTAGCGAGAGTTTGCCATATCTGTTTAATTACCTGATTTATATGGCCTCTGTTACTCTAGTATCCGAGCAGCATTGTCCCACACTACTTTCATCTAAATGAAAAGTGTAACTTAATCCATGCAGATGAACAAGGGAAGCACCTAGGTGTACTGAAGGGCAGTTGCTTTCTTGGCATGTTATGTTTAGTCACTGGTGTGTGTTAATTTTTGTAGGAAAAGGCATTATCTAGCAAATTAGGAGGTGGAACATCAGGTCTTGCAGCTTTCACAAACCTGCTTAAGCTATTCAATCCTAGTAGAGTAAAGCTATCCTTACATTGGAAAGGCTGGTAATAGGATATGAAGGAGGCTTAATTTAATCAGTAATGATGGGGAGCAACATTTTCAAAAGCACCTCTGACATAAGAACCTGTGTCCCATTGAAAGTCATTTGGATTTGGCCACTACTTCCCTTTGTTGCTTCTATATGCTTGAAAGGCTTGCAAGTGGACTTAAACAATGGCTGCTTTTCCCTATTAACCTCATAAGTGCTAATGCCGACACTGCTATAGTATTGGCTTCTCAAGTTTCAAGCTATAATATCTTTGTCATTTTTCTTATTTTGGAAGGTGAAGAATGAAGAAGACTTTATTAAAAGACTGGACTGCACACCTGACCAGCATCTCAAGGTGGTATCCATCTTTGGGAACACTGGAGATGGCAAGTCACACACCCTTAATCACACTTTCTTCTATGGTCGAGAGGTCTTCAAGACCTCTCCAGCTCAAGAGTCCTGTACAGTTGGTGTATGGGTAGCCTATGACCCTGTCCGCAAAGTGGTGGTAATAGACACAGAAGGTCTGCTTGGAGCTACTGTGAATCTGAGCCAGAGAACACGGCTGCTTCTGAAGGTCCTGGCCATTTCTGATCTTGTCATCTATCGTACCCGTGCTGACAGACTCCATAATGACCTCTTCAAATTCCTTGGGGATGCTTCAGAGGCCTACCTGAAACATTTCACCAAGGAGCTGAAGGCAACTACAGCCCGTTGTGGTCTAGATGTTCCCTTGTCCACCCTAGGTCCTGGAGTGATCATCTTTCATGAGACTGTGTACACCAAGCTCCTGGGCTCTGGTAAGTAGAGAGAAAGAGGTCTAGAATCAAAATGTGTCTGAACGTGATCTGTTTGTTAAACTAAATCTGTAACCTAGTAGTCAGTGATCTGAACTGGATTTGAGACCTGGCCTTTTTCATGGTCCAGGCTGGCAGAGGGACTGAGGAGGTAAGAGGCTCTACTTTGAGTAAATGTGTGGCCTAGAGCAATATCAAGCACCAGTTAGGGACCAGCATTGACTAGTTCTGAAGAGAATTCAGTCCGATTCTCTTTAACCTAGGATGATGACTGCAGCATTGGGCCGTGGAAGCTGCAATACAGTTTGGAAAAGTGAACCTGGTTGGACCCTCAGATTTAGGCAGGGGTGCAGAGGGTCCTCTTGCAATAATAAATGAATGAACAATAAATCATACCTGCATACTAACAAGAGTAAAGGAGACTGACTTGTTGCTGAATGTGTACCCTGCCCCTGGCACAGTCACTGACTTCTGTGGGTTGGGACCTTTCCTAAGCAGGCATGGGAATGGGACTGTGATGGTGGAGGCCAGTGGCAGATGGACTGATACAGCAGCATAAAAGTGCAGTGGAGCCAGTAGGGGCTTGATTTGTGTCTTAAAGGATGGTAGCCCACTGTGCTTTCATTTCTCATTGCCTCCCACTTCCTTTGCTGGTATGTTAAACTCAATTTGCATAAAGCATATTTTAAAATACATTACTTATCTTCATGTCTCTGGGTGAAATTTTAGCTTCCTGGAAAACTAATGAGAGTTTTGCCTTTGACTTCAAGAGAATCTACAGATTTCTCCCCAGATGTCTCCATTTCAAAATGTGCTGTGAATCCACTTGTCTCTCCGTGTCCTCCCCAGTCTTTGAGGGGAATTCTGGTACTTTCAGGTGGCTCTGTCACCACAGGCAGGGCTTACCTTCTTTCTGCTTGGGAACATCTGGAAATTACCTGCTATGCAAGACTACAACAACTCAAGTCCTAGCAACTTGCGCTATTGTTGCTGTTTTAGCTGACCAGAGAGTTCATGGGGAATAGAAAGCCCAAGGGACTTGGGACAGCACCTACCTGTCTTTTTAAAGTGCATTTCTAATCAGCAAAGTGGTCCTGTAAAAATGGCAACACCCTCTCATCTTGGCCAGGTAATTTTTAAATCAGTGAAGGAAGCCACGTTTCACACAGCATGTTAGTCAACTGGTAGAATTTGCTACCTCAGAGGTCAGCGTCAAATGCTGGAACTGGTTAATATTATGACCAGTAATGACATTTGTGGCTTGGTGTGCAAATGCAGGGTAATACAAACATATGCTTTGGGGTGTCAGCTGATTGCTGCAGGTGGCATGTCTCCCTAATATACATTGGTTTGCAGCAATGCACAGTTACCTATAATTGAGGGACAGTTATGGGATACATGCGACTTTTAGGGGAGGGGTGAGTCTGAATATGTTATTGCTGGAAGCTGGTTCTAGGAGTTAGTGTGGCTGGTGATTTGGCCTGAAAGTGTCCATTCTCTATGGTTGTGTTTCATAGAGGAGGGCTGATAAAGACTTCCTCTTTCCTACACTGGCCTTCATGGAGAACAATCATCTTGAGAATGGTGAGCCTAAAGAACAGAGCAGTGATCGGCTGTGAACACTAGGCTTCTCATGATGTGGTGTGGCAGCTTGGTGCCATGGACTGTAGGGTTATAACAAACCCTGTTTTTGGAGTGTTTATTTAGGGTCAGATATGGCCTCTAATTTTTGGTGCCTAGGTTGGACTCATAAAACAAGACATTAGAACTTGTTTGGCAACTGCAGTTGCTAGTGATTTCAGTTTTAAAGGATCTCTAAAACTTGGTTTTAGGGTCTGAAGATGGACACTCAAAATTAGAGACCACCTCTTGAAAATGTATTTCCCTTTTCCTACACGTGAAATAGAGCAATGCCAATTTATCTGCATCACAGAAGTGTGATGAGAGTTAGTTAGGAATGTTAGTATAGCACTTGACACTGTTAAAACACTGCATGATTAAGTGTTGTTTTAAATCAACTGTTGTTAATGTACCTGTTGCTGGTTTTGAATGTGTTTTTAGATCACCCCTCCGAGGTGCCTGAGAAACTCATTCAGGATCGGTTTCGAAAACTAAGCTGTTTCCCCGAAGCCTTCAGCTCAATTCACTACAAGGGAACAAGGACTTACAATCCCCCTACAGACTTCTCGGGACTTAGGCGAGCTATAGAGCAGCAGCTGGAGAACAATACAACGCGCTCTCCCCGGCAACCTGGAGTTATCTACAAAGCGCTGAAAGTAAGTCATCTGTAGCAAAATGTGGCTCACTGGGAGCTGGACCAATGTGCAAAGTATCCTTATTCATATTTGTAACACCATTGCTAAATACCTTGCACCTAACAGAGTTAGAATACACGGAATGCTAATGCAGAATTCCAGGTATCTGGACAAGAGGCAGTCTTTTAGTACAGATCGACTTATAATAGATGAATAAGTTGGGTGGTTCTTTCTAGGGGAAAGAAAATGTAAGAGGAGAAGATAGAAGTGATGGTGACTCTGGAAGTTGAGGTGAAAAGGTTTGTAGGAGCACTGGAAGACCTGTATCACAAAACCCATAGACTTGGCTAGGAAGAAGCTATTAGTGAGCTTCTTAAGGGTACCTTCCATACCAAATTGTTGGGCTTTCCAAAGGAGTTACAAACAAGGAAGTCTTGGCATGGGATACAGACAGTATATTCAAGGAGCTAGGAGGGGCAAAGGGAGGAGTGAGATGTGCCAGCGGATTGAAAGGCAGGTGGGAACAGGAGATGGAGTGTTGAGAATGGAAGCATACTAGATGGACTGAGATATTTGTAGGATTATTATCCCCAGAGTATCTGGGGATACTCTTAATTTCCAAACCAAAGGAGACTGAGTTTTTGTTTTTCTCCAATGCATGTTTGGCAGTAGCATAACTAGGGGTGGTCAAGAGGGATCCCCCATCCTTACAGAGGCCCCCCACCTCCGCTTTTGAATCCTGTGTCCTCTGTCCTCGGAACCATTTGTCCCTCTCTCCCTTCCTCTCGCCCTTCCCCCCAGCCCCCCTCCTACTTGCCCACTGTCCTGCAGGATTTGCTTGGGGCAGCAATTCTGTTTGTTAGCTCACTGATGTTTGTTTTTTTCCCCACAGTAAACTGAAGAAATGAGTTTGCATTTAGTTTGGACAGTAGTTGGTTCTGTGGCCATTACTATCTCTTTCTAGGTTGGAAAGTTTCATCATCTGCATCTTCCTCTTGCATTCTCGAGCTACCTCCTATTAGTGGGATGTTTCCAGTGGTCTAGTTGAATTTAGCTGTTGTAAAAGGTATCTTGGTTGTGGAGGGACAAGGGATATTATTTAGCTGTAGCCAATTTAAGGGAGGCCTCTGGACTTCAGAGCTGATCCCTTGAACTGGACTCTGTAATCAGTGGATAGTCAGTACTGAGGGCAGAACGTATGCAGTATGTGATCCCAGTGATCTATTACTAATAGTGGCAGCTGCATTTTATATCAGTTGCAGCTTTTTCCAGGCATGTGGCTGCAGAGTGTTATACCCAGGTTTGTATCTGATAGGATAGACTGTACTCTATAGACCATTCCCAGATGGAAACGGCAATTTTTGTCACCATGGCTATGTGGACATCCAGCAAAAGTGTCTAAAGATTCCAAAATTATAATCTGACTCTAAAAAGAAGTCCCCTCACCCTATTTCTATGGTGGGAGTTATTACAAGGAAATAAGTCCTTTAGGTCTATTCATTTCTTATCAGCATCACCAGTGTCTTGCCTTGGTTCATTTGCTCTGCATCCAGGTCTTGAGTTAATTATTGGGAGAGCTGGCAGCTGGTACTGTTTATGTTGGATATAAAGGATATGTAAACCTCTGCTGCCATCTGTATATTGCTTGTTTCAGTAGCTCTCCACTGGCTTCTGAGAGGTGGTGAACAATATGGGAGAGGATTGAGGTGTGAGACTTTGGAGATGAAGCTTTTTTCATGTTCCTTGTACAAAACCTTGACCTAGTTAAGTCAGATTGTTTAATAATCCCTTTGAGCTTTCTGGAATTGAGGCAGAGCAAAATAAAAGCTCCCTCTGTACCATACTTGGGTCTGAAGCCTTCCTGAGAGGGATCCAAGATGCCAGCAAATTAACAGGTGGTATGGGCAATTTCTTTTGCTAGGTGCTGGATGAGCTTGCAGTTCCATATGTCAGCAGGCTAACTTGATGGTGATAGCCATATGAAAAGAAAGAGGCTTTGGTGATAAGGTGCAAATGAAAGGAATAATATAACTTCCTGTCCTTAATTCACTACTAAACAGACCTTGAAAGACTTGGTTTCCCCAAACCAGTGGCAAGATGAACAGTACTTTTTAAAACAGTATCATACAGTGTACCCTTACTTGATATGATCTCTTCCAAATACCTTGCAAAATAGAATAATCAGGTTTTAGTATTAGTATAATAATACTTCGTGCATAATCTCCTGAGGGATTGGCAGAAAGGAATTTTGACTGAGATTCATCTGTATGAAATGTAGATAGTGTGGCGAAATCTTTAACTTGAGCTTATCCTACCCTTTCAATTTGTTCAACACTTCAGTACTGCAGGGAAACCTAAGATAGACACCAGGGTGCTTAGTGGAGGTAGGGCAATTTTCATGGCACGTATATCAAAACGTGTACAAATATAACTTTTTAAAACAACATTACTCTGGCTCTTGAATACACTAATTGTAGCTTTTTATAGGGTACAGCCAGGCCCTGAACCTCACTTAAACTATTTTACATGACGCTACCTGTGGTTTCCATTGACCTTAATCAATATTAGTTAATGTATGTCACTTAGTTTGAAGCCCAGCAAATATATTAAGCATGCAAGGGCAAACTTGAATCCCACAGGAAAAGCAACAAAATCCTCTTTTTTACCCCTCACCCAACTGTTTCATTTGGGTGTATATAAGCTGTTTTCTCCAATCCTTTTTGCCCATTCACAGAACTCCAAAGATGGAAAATATTCATGAGATCACCCAACCCATCTTGCTGCCAATTGGTCTTGTTTGGTTACTGTCCTTCTGTTAGAAGGAAGACGGAGGGGATTTTGCATTTCTCTTTGTGGCTCAGGCTGGTATGGTTTCCTAATTAGCAATCCATTATTCATTAGCTGCAATGCCCAGCTAGTTCTCTCTTCCAAAAGAGGAACTGATTGGGCACCTATGAGGAGCATCTCGGGATGTCCATGAAGACCTGCATCTTAACAGAAAGCTCTTACTGACCTGGGGAATCACTCTCTGTTGCTCTGAATTCCTCACCATTCTCTCTCTCTCTCTCTCTCTCAGGCATTGAGTGACCGGTTCAGTGGTGAGATCCCTGATGAGCAGATGGCTCACAGCTCCTTTTTTCCAGATGAGTATTTCACTTGCTCCTCTGTATGCCTCAGCTGTGGGTAAGTCCATGAGAAACAAGCTATCATTCTTCTAGTGCTTAGTAGTGTCAGGGTATTTTAACATCAGAATGTATTGTCATTGTGAGGTCACAAGTACCCTGAAAAGAAGCATCAGGAAATGACATCAGTGTGGTACCACCTTAACATTTAAATACAGAATTTGGCTGTTTTTATTTGAAATTGGAAACTATTTGAACTGGCTGAAAAACGGTTTAATTTATATACTTTGACAATAGCTGTCGCCACATTGCAGCTAGATAGCATGGTCTTTGTCCTCGGTTTTTCATGTATTACTATTATCTCGTTGCCCGTGTCTCCTCCACAAATAGCATATGTAAGTATGTGGTCTCCAAATTGCAAAAGCCCATCATAGGGTGGAGTTAGAAATGGGCAATCTACAAAAATCCTTAGAAGTTAGAAAGGCTCCACTGGTAGTTATTCCTGTTAGGTTAAAATAGCTGATTGTGTAGATGTATACTTTGATCATTTTTACCCAATGTTGAACTGTAACATATGGCCTGTGAGTAGCAGCCATGCTGACCTGGGCTGCAAAAATTTTGCATACCTGAAAGAGTTGGACTTGATTGGAACTTGAGAGGAAGACCTCTCTACAGAAAGTCCTGGGCATGGGGTTGATGAATCAATAAGTGCTGGACAGTCCTCCTAAATCATACTGAGCTGTATGAGCATGATTACAATGGATTGTTCTGCTGGAAGTCCTATCTGTCAAATAAAAAGTAAAACTAAATTGCCAATTTTTGAGGTCATTAGAGATTCTTCTATAGCACACTTTAAGAGCTGGGAAGCTAGCTTAGGTATCTTGGCCAATTTCTAGATTTGATTAGTTCCATCTAGATTTTCTACAAACCAGGTACAATATTCATTTCCTGCACCAAAATGCTCCGTAGTTCTGTCTTGTGATGTGAAATGGTTGCTTTACCTCACTCAGATGTTTCAGTGGCAGATAAAATCAGTATTAGATATACACGTTTTGAAGAGGTTTGAGATTAGCAGGACTATACCTGTTTGTTAATAACATAACTGACGTTATGTTGAGATTCGTCCAGTGTCAGATTGACTGACTTTATAGCTGGCTCATTGCTTGCATTTGAATTCCAGATGTGGCTGCAAAAACAGTATGAACCATGCGAAAGAAGGAATTCCTCATGAATCCAGGAGCCGATGCAGATACTCTCACCAGTATGACAACAGAGTCTATACCTGCAAGGTGAGCAAAGTTGTAGGGACAGGATCCAGGAAATGGAGGGGAAGAGAGAAGGAGAACTGAGGCTTATGGGCTCCTATACATGTGCGTGGAGCCTGCTGCAACATGCTGGAAAGCCAGTGCGTTGGATTAACTGAGTCTGCTGGAGCATGAAAATTGACATACTCTGGCAGCCATCTTCGTCGCATGTATCAGCACTGCCATGCATCTCTGCACTGAAAAAATGGTGGTGAGGCACTATGAAATAAAACATGATTGAGCTTTAGATCAAAGCACCCCACTGCCACTTTTTCAGTGTGGGGATGCGCGGTGACATTGCTATACGAGACGCATGGGCACTTCTTAATTAGCAGAGCTCACTAATTAAAGTGCCCAGTAGTGCATCCCACAGCATGTGTAAAAATGCCCATGAATGAGGAGTATCACTTGCATGTTCCTTTTGTTTTGGAGACTTGTAGGAGCAGCCCTTGGCACTGACACAGGAGCAAGACCCCTGTTGATCTTTAATGGCACTGCGGTTTTTGTTCTGTTTCAATGCAGCTCAATCACACTGTGGGTATTGTTCACTAACTAACTAAATCACCAGCTTTGCTCCCAAATCTCAAGATGAACCAGGCATTACATGTTGCCCTTCAGTCTCAGCATGCTGAGTACACTTTAATTGTTCTCCCCACTTCCTTACACCCACCCTTACAGTAGCTGATTTCTCTGAGCTGAGTGTAACATGGCCTTGTGGGAGGCTTAGTTTTTCAGCCCTAGTCATCTCTGTTGTTAGGCTAATGAAGTCACCTGGGAAATAATGCACAAAACCGCCATTACCAATCATGGGATTCATCATGTGATCTCTTTTTAGCAAACAGTCTCCACAAACAAACGCCAAATACAGCCTTTATTCCCTTTATAACCAAATGGCTATGGGAATCATGGAGTTCACAGTTCCAAGTCATGCCATTTTAATTTATTACTCATGTTCTAGGGCTGTTACGAACGAGGGAAGGAGGTCAGCGTGGTGCCCAAAACGTCTGCTTCCACTGACTCGCCTTGGTTGGGCCTTGCCAAGTACGCCTGGTCAGGGTGAGCACAGAAGCAGGGAGTCTCTCTGCTTTTCCATATTTTCTCCTCTTGCCAGATCCTTTGGCCTCCAGTTCCTTACTAAGGTGACCCTTTCTTCTCTTTGTCTACTCCCTGCAAAGGTATGTGATTGAGTGCCCTAACTGTGGAGTGGTATACCGCAGCCGACAATACTGGTTTGGAAACCAAGATCCTGTGGACACAGTGGTGAGGACGGAAATCGAGCATGTGTGGCCAGGAGTAAGTTTTGGTGAGGTGGTTTTGGAGAATGGGGTGGTAGTGGAAGTGTTTTTAGGTAGTGGTAGTACTGTGACTATTGAGCATCTTTCTAAGTGTGGGATCCGTGGAGTAAAAGGCTGTCAGTTTTGTCTGGGCAGACATTAAAAACTGGATTGGAGATGGTACTAGTGAACCATGTTACAGTGGCTGTGTGTGTGAAGAGTTAGAAAACTTAAATCATCAGAAATGGAAGAGATCTGTTAAGTCTAAACAAAAATGTAGAATATTAGTGGCTTTCCTTCTGAACTGTTCCATGCACACATTCCCTGTGAAAACTAACCATGCACAGCATCCTAGAAAACAATGGTATAAAGACACACTCAGGAAAACCCTTCCTCTAACAAAGTATCATAGAATCTCCAATGTCCACGAAGGACAGAGAGGAAGTTCCATCTCCTCCGAAAGCGTTGCACAACATGTGGCACAGTAATCAGGTTAGCTTGAAAGGAAAAGGGGCTGTGAATTGACCCAGTTGGTATTAGATTTCTTGGGGTAAATGCTTACATCATTACAATCCCCTTTTGCCCTATGAAGAGGAAGTGCAGAACCTCCAGGTGCAATGCTTACGTTTAACAGTAGTGATGGATGGACATTTTGCTCTGAGGGAAGGCTGTGTGAGAAATGAGATTTCCTGTCAGTTCTTAAATTTTGTAAAATTCTTAAGTTTATCACATAAATCCACATTTTTATTTTATAGACAGACGGATTTCTGAAAGACAACAATAATGCAGCTCAACGTCTGCTAGATGGGATGAATTTCATGGCACAGTCCGTGTCTGAGCTTAGCTTGGGACCCACAAAAGCTGTGACCTCTTGGCTGACGGACCAGATTGCTCCTGCCTACTGGAGACCCAACTCTCAGATCCTGGTACACCAGAACTACTACACCTCCATGCTCTTAAGAAAAATGCTTCTCCCTGTGCATAGCTGAAAATTCCCTTCTGCCAACCGCTACTAAGATAATAAAATATCTGTTTGGTTTCAGACCTCTCTTATCCCTAGGACTGCAAGTAAAACTCGCCGCCTTCTTTTTAAAGCTCCCTGCTAGCTCCGTGTTTTGGTTCAGTCCGAGAAAGGTTAAACATAGAATCAGATATCATTCTTGCCCTTCTGTCCCCCCATTTAATTGCCCCTCCCTATTGTAGACCCTTTCACCCCATCAGTAGTGTTGATGAAAATGCTGGCTCCCATGGTCCTGTCTGTGGGTTTAAAGAACCACATTTGAAGTCCTAGGCTCCTAGTTTTGCATTCTCACAAAAATGAGAGCTACTGACTTGCACCAAATATAAAGCTGAAGATTAAAACATGGCCCTGGCTATTCAATTAGAAAAAGTCTCTCAGTTCCTTCCAGAGAACCAGGAGAGGAATTGGGCAGATAGATGGCAAAAACGGAAATGATCATCTTAACGTTGTATCTACAGTGCAGCTGGTAGGCCTCTAGGTATCCAGGAAAGCGTAGCAGTAACCAATCATAATTAAGACCACAGGGATCATGGTAATGATGTTGACCCTAGCCAGAACCTTTCTCTAGGCTTGAAATTCTGGGGCCAGATGGACAATGTTTGTACCACCCAGAGTGGCGTTTTTAATCTATGAAACTTCAGTGAAAGACAGACTGGTAAAATGGGAGTGCATAGAGGGTCCAGGTGTGCCATACTCCCTGCTGCTGCAGGCTCTGGCTTTTTGGATGCTCTTCATGCCAAAGGCAGTTAGGAAAAATGAACTGACAGTTTCTCTTTCTGTTTTGTCATCTTCAGAATTGCAACAAGTGTGGCATACCCTTTAAAGATAACGATACTAAACATCACTGCCGGGCCTGTGGAGAGGGCTTCTGTGATGGCTGCTCATCCAAGTCCCGCCCTGTCCCAGAGCGGGGGTGGGGTTCAGCACCTGTGCGAGTGTGTGACAGCTGCTATGACAACAGGGGCATCCAGTTAGGTAATCTGACCTACTCATCCTGGTCCTGGGAACTAACACGGTCAGAGCTAATCAGACACTGTAGGTGTAAATAGACCATAAACATTTTTATGGTGGCATAAAGGCCAAGCAAATGGATGTCTGTACTCCTTTTCACACCACAAATGCCCACCATTTGTGGCTGTGACAAAGTTGGTAATCGTTCCTCCTGCTTTTATTGTGGCATACATGTTAGTTTTATGAAGCTGCCCATGATCTCCAATTGCATGGGCAAGTACTTCCAGGGTTTGAGGGGCCTGATTCTATGCCCCAGGAATTCCCATACAGGATAGGGTCCTGCAAGTCCCAGGAGTGCCTGTCCAGTTTTCCCCGCTTACACATGCCTTGGAAGATTTTGCTAGGGCATGTCTCTGTAAGCAGGGAAAGCTGGGGCACCCCACTTAGAGAGAAGCCTCCAAGATTGCCTGAAGCCTGTAGATTTCCCTGCTTAGAGATGTGGCCCAGGGAGTCTAAGGCATATTTCTGTAAGCGGGGAACACATTGACCATTGTCCTGGGGGATCAGGCCCTTGTCCAATGGAAGACGATGGGCCATATGTTTTACCCAATTAAGTGGATTAGTGTGACATCTTACCACAGCTGATCCATTTCACTTGGCAATGTCTGTTTATACCCTGTGTCTACAGTCTTGGTATTGGTCCCTTGATAACACCCCCATTCTAGGGCAGACTGTGAGGTTGGGATCTCAGTTGCACTGAATGGGTAAATAGATCTGCTTACAATAGGTACAGTGTTCTTTGGGGCAGGCATTCACGCTGAATCCGTAAATGCTTTTACTGGGGAAGTCAAGGAACCCAGAAAGATCACCCTGACAAAGGCTCTTCATAATCAATTACTGGCAAACGTGATCCTTTAGAATTATTCATTTTGGATTTTTAGCCCAGTTGCACATCTTGCTAGTTGGGAGTAGTATGACAGGGGATGTTGGTGCTAGAGTAGATGGGGGATCTTTTGTCTACTTGGATAAAGGGAAATCATAACAGTGAAGGTTGAGAAAATCAAGGGAAGGCAAGGAGGATTTTAAGTGAAGGCTGAGTATTGTTTGCCTGCACTGGGATACTAGAGAGCCCCTTGAGTATTGCTAAAGCAAAGTAACTTTAATTTTGCTGGGTCCACTAGTTTCTCTGCTAATGCATGTTAATTGAGACATGGCATAAATTGTGTGTCCTGTCTTGAACCCTAACTAACTTGAGCTGAACACTATAACACTAACTCTGTCATGCAGATGTGTCTGAGCCACAGACTGATGAGGAAGGTGGAACGCTGATTGCCAGGAAGGTCGGCGAGGCAGTGCAGAGCACTCTCGGAGCTGTGGTGACTGCCATCGACATTCCACTTGGTGGGCATTGTGGGAATCCAATTGTTTTTCATTTAGAAACACTTTTATTTTGCATTGGTTAGACCATTCTTGTTGGTTAGACTTCAGTTCTTGAATGAAAGTCAATTTATGGCTGGAGGCCCTGTTTTTAAGGGTGGTGAGCACCTCTGCAAATTAGCTCTCGAATGTAGAGTGCTGGCCATTTACGTATCATGCAGCAACTTCAATGGTTCAGCAGACGCATCTAGTTTAACTGTTGTCTTGCAGTCAAGCTGCACTCTTTTCTTAATGACCAAACATCTCCAGGAGCTGGAGGGCAGTAGAGAGCATCATACTGCACTAACTGCTGATCAGTCCTTTTCTCCCTTGCTTCTGCTAGAATGTCATCAGCTCATATAGCTGGCAGCACTTTTTATGATCTAGTGAAGTGGAAACGGGAATGAAGCTTTTGCTTACTTCCATCATTATATGCATGCCAAAAAGGATGGTGGCTACACTGGTCCAGTGAGATGGCCAAAAACCAGAGGGAACTCTCGATGAGGAAGAGAAAGCCCACCTCCTTGAAATGAGTGTCTAGACAAAAGGTGCCACCATTTAGAGAGAGTAAGAAAAAAAGCTGTTGAATTATGCAGGGGAAGAATCTGTAGGAAAAAAACCTCAAATTGCCTGAACTTGCTGGGGTTTTGCCTATTAGTCTATGATGTTCTGTGGACAGAACTCTAAATGAGCATTAGGGACTGTGACAGATATGATTTGCAGGGCCTGGGGCCCTTCCCTCCTCTTCCATAGCTGAGAACCCAAGTGCTAATGAGGGTGGGTCTTTCTGATCCTTTGTAGGTCTCGTGAAAGATGCCGCGAGACCTGTGTACTGGGTACCAGATCATGAAATCCTGCATTGCCACAACTGCCGGAAGGAATTCAACGTCAAGCTCTCCAAGCACCACTGCCGAGCCTGTGGCCAAGGGTTTTGCGATGAGTGTTCCCACGACCGCAGAACAGTTCCTTCCCGTGGATGGGATCATCCAGTTCGAGTCTGTTTTAACTGCAATAAAAAACCCGGTGACCTTTAACCCCAGCTTCCCCTCCAGGTCCTTCACAATTCCTTAGGTTCTCAGGGTTAGAAAAAATATTTGGTCTCCCTTTCACCTTTTAACCTGTTGCAGCCAGAGTGCATGTTTCTGATCTCCAGCCCTCTCTCATGTTATTTCCATCCTGGAATGCTGGGAAATGAGCTTGAGTGAATAAACTGGGCCTTCAGGTTTTAATTTCAAAATGATTGGGGAAGAGGGGAGCTCACTTGTAAAATGAGCAAACCAAAATCCAATGTATTTTATTCCGGTTGAAGTATTTATCTATATCTCTATATAATTTAGTATACTAAGGATGCAGTTGGCAAATGAAGCTTTGAGTATTTCTAGCTCAAATAAAGAGATGCAGTTGTTCCCTGCTGTATTGGGTTGAACTTGTAGCCACTGCAGTGCCTTCCAGCTTTTTTTTTTAAATGTTTTGCTGCTCATGTTGTCCTGCTTGTAAAGGTTTGGGCCCTTTGCTGCCAGGGAGGCTCAGGGCTTCTTGAGTGGGACACATAAATTGCATTTGACAATGGGAATGGCCCTGCATCTGGAAGCCCCCCACCTCATGGCACAAAAGGGTTAAATCCATATCAGTTTGCAAAGTCTATTTCCATCACAGTCCTAAGTGCTAGGCGTGCAGGGAGGAGGAAGTAAAGCTAATGCCCTGGTAGAGTCTCAGCTAGGGCTGTCAAAGGAAAAATAAATGGGTTGGCACCAAGGCACCTCCAGTAACAGGCATTTCAACTTCAGTACAGGATCTCAAGGTAACAGGGTTGTCCTTTTCTCACCACATTTGCCCTGCATTTGGAGTTCCTTTGGGAAGACAAATTTCTCTGTGAAGCTTGTTGCACAGCAAGAGCCTCATGTTCCAAGCAGAGATGAGAGAAGTCCTGGTTAGGTGAAAGAATGCATGGCCTGAAGTCTGTTTGCCTGGGTTGTAATTACTTAAGTTGTTTATGTGGTTCCCAAATCCGTGGCGCTTCTTGGAGATAGCTGTATGGAAAGGACTCCAATCCTGTAATAAAACAAATCTGCCAATCCATCTGGAAAACAGGAACCTCTTCTCTCCTGCTCTTAGCAAGTTGCATCTGCTGAACTTTTTATCTTTTCAGGAGATGCTTACATGAAACCACTGACCCATATGCATCAGTGATCAAACCACTCAGCTAAACTAATACTCTGTGTTTCTGTGGATTATTGGCTCCCACAACAAGAAACAAGACCATCATGAACTGAACTGGGTTAGAAAATATCCTGTTTGGCTCATGTGGACAAAGGTGGTCCTACTGAAGGAGACTTGTCTTCACCTGTAGTGACTGGAGTTTTGATGCAATTCCCTGGAACTGATCTTTGTCCAACTTGTTAAATGTTCAGTTGTGTAGTTCAACACCTAACTCCCCCATTTAGGACTGTATTATTCAATTGTCTGCTATAAAAAGACTATACCTTCTGAACAAGTGTACTGGCTTTTTCCTTGTAACCAGTTCCCTTTCTGAGACCTAAGGAATGTGTTTGCAATGTAGCTTCCCCCTAGCACCTGTTACAGGCTGAAGCAGGAAACTTTTGGCATTGGCTAAATTTGCTAGAGACTGACTTGTATTTTGTAATCGAAAGCAGTCAGAAGGAGACAGTTGCCACAGGTGATGGTGTGATAAGAGTGGGTAAAAGTCTTATCTTGGGAAATACATTTTTCAGCAGAGTTCTGCACTTTGACGTCTTTATTTTTTTAACAGGGGTTAGGCTGTAGTTACACTGTTGCTGTTTTGTAGGCCATGTCCAGTGCGTCTTCCATGCATGTAACTTTTACTACTATGGTAATGCACACAGAGAAACCATCCATTACATTACTTCTATAAAAGCCTTCTGGAATCTGTTTTGGGGTCTTTCCCTGTCCTTGCCCCCTTCTCCCCCTGCAGACAGATCTGCTGTATCAGTGGAAGATGAAACAAAATGCTCTTTCTACATTCCCAGCATGCATGTTCTCTAGTATCCACATATGTGTCACAACATGCAGTCCATTCTTGATGGACTGTCCTGGTGCTATAGGGTTTTTCTTTCTGGGATCTCTTCAACAAAGCAAGATGCTTTTTTGTGCTTACCTGAAATGGAGTAATCTTATCTCTAGACAAGCATGTGAAGAGAGGATACTGTAGCTCAGAACCAGCATATACTCCAGTTCCAAAGCACAGGCAAAGTCCAAAGTCTAACAACAACAGACTTTTGCCTGAGCAGGGTAACAAGAAGGAATATTAAAAACTATGGTAACACATTGCTTTCTCAAGGAAATTGGACTGGTTTACCTTTTAAATCAGTTTTTAGACCAATAAAATTAAGCTAATGTGGATTCTTCTGTGCATACATATTTCAGTTTTGAGTGGTTTATCTTTATTTAAATGTTGTACCCAGGCCACTTAAACTACACTAAAATAAGTCAATCTTATGCAAAAATAAGACTGTCCATAAGGGGGCTGCATTAGTTTAAACTAAGTCTTTAAATTGCACCTTAGGTTCTACTGGTGCAACTTTTCTATTTAAGTGTGTCCAGTGAGACTACCTAGATGGAAGGAGCAAAGGGAAATTGTGTGTCTGGCTAATGAGCCTCCTTGATGATATGGTTGCTGCATCTGTCAAAGGTGGTAGGGCTAAACTGTCCGTGGTAGGCCCTACATTCTCCTTATTCTGACTGCACTGGGAATTGTGAACATATGGGAAATAGAGCACAGGCTAAAGCGTGTTTTTTGGGGGTTTTTCTGTTTTTTTTTGGGGGGGAGGGGTTCCCTCTCTTTTTAGCTTCTTTCCTAGCCCCAAAGGAGCCAGATTCAAGGTCCTGCTTTGAGGCAGGAATATGGTCACCATAGAGACAAGTAGACCAAGTGCTACTAAGCCTCAATTACATTCTCAATGAAGGCAATGAAAAGATTTCCATAGAATTATAGGACACCTAAATCAGTCACTGAGAAGGGATAATAATGCTTAGAGTATGCATTAGGTGAGTCCAGTAGTACATGGCATGAACAGAATTCTGTGTCTAAGACCAAACTGTTTTGTAAGCAGATGGGCTTGGAACAAGCCTTCTCCCTTGACTCAGGTGAGGCTGCTTGGTTTCTGCAGCAAGATGAATGATGTGTGGAGAACAATATGAAAAATGGTAAAAGGGAAAATGCTTGTAAGCAGGTAACATGGCAGCAACATGAGCAAGGAAGCAGAACTCTCATTGTGAAGACAGGAAAAGGAGGACTTATAATAAAGTGAATTTTACTCATGATCTCAAAGAAACTATATCTGCAGACATTCTCACAGCACCTTAACTAAAGTGTCTCTTGCAGAAATGCTATCTCCATGCATCAGCAACCGTCTTCTGAGCTCTGGACAATGCTTCATCACCTCAGCCTGGAAGATGTTTGATACTTTAATGAAGTTGATCCGTGTGATGTGGAGAATGTTTATTAGATTTGGCAAGCTAGAACTGAAGAATGAAATCGATTAAAGCAAAGGTGTGCTTCCCTGATAAATGAAAAATTCCAATGTAGTTTCAAAATATGAATGTGTGAGTTTTGTATATAACCTATGAATAAGTTACAGTTAAATTTCAATAACTCGTGGTAGGAGTTTGTCCTTTGGACCAAATGGGTCACTGTAGTATTACTATTTCAGTGGCTTCAGTGAATGTTTGTCTTAAACTGAATTCAGTATCTTGTTGTCTGAGAGGTGGCAAGATAACAGAATATCTCGCTTTACAGAATAGAGCAGCCAATGGTTGATACTAATCTGTTGCCAGAAAGAGGGTGTTGGATTAATGGTCAATCAAGAAATCTTTGCATCTTTCCTGACTTAGCAAATGTGGTAAAAAGGAGGTGGGGTGGGGATCATGAATTAATAGCTGATGTGCAAATAGATCTGAAAGCTTGTGTGAAAGGTGTATAACAAGGTGTACAGTAAACAGCTTGAATTTCAAGAGGATGAAGTGTGGCTGATTTTGTTCTCTGCTCCAACTCATTTATCTCAAATGTCAATGCTTGTGTCAATTACATGGAAAGAAGTAGATGCTCCACTGAATATAGAAGGTGGATTTTCCTTTTTTTTAAGTCCAACTGAGGATGAGCCTTTTCTGTTACTGTAAGCTTCCTCAATCTTGAATAGCCCCGTTTTCCATGACTATGAAACAGAGCTCCAAGGCAAAACCAGAGGTATGGTAGAATGTATGTTCCTAAGTGGAATGAGATGGTCATAGGGATGAAGGACAAAGGGCAAAGAAAAAGCTAGCAGGAAGCTGTAGACAAGGGTTTCTGTTTTTTATTATCCTGTTTTGCTGTTTCTTCATCGTGTAACCTCATCCTTTTGTTCCCATCTTCATGGCCTCTAAGTTACATTCACTCCAATTTACTTGCATGTAATTTACATTCTCATTTATGGTACCTCTAAATTGGATTTTTGTCCCTGTTCTGGAAAACAGAACAATCCCACCTACACAGATCTGTCTGGCCATGTAACAACTACAAACCACCCACTGCCTACTATAGAACCCTTTAGCACCTCTGCCAAAGACCTACGGAAGTAACCAGTTCCCAAGTTGCTCTGAAGTAGTCTGTACTCTAGTATCAAGAAAGGTTTCTGGTTTCTAAACCTGATCATATAAAGGACCAACTGCAGTTCTTTTTACATGCAGCACTGTCATCACTACCCAGCCTGTTCAGGTTTAAGTACTGATGTCTCATTTTTGTTTATTTAGCATCTTCCCTTTTCTGTTTCATTCACTGTAAAACGTGTGCTCTCAAGAGCTATGCTCTTGGTACACTGGGTGTCTACACAAGGCCTTTACTGAACAGCTGATCAGTTAACTGTGCAGTAAGTATCTTGGCATTTGTGTGTGCACCCCTATTGGGGCACACAAAACGAATAAACTCTGCAGCAGCATAGTCTTGTAAAGTGTAAGTGCTACCCTCCTGTGGAGTTTTTTTGTGCACAGCAGCACACATGTAGATGTTGCCTCAGCTGGCTGGGTCACAGGGTGCCTCAGTGCAGGGCTAGCCAGCAGGCAACCCCGGCACTGAAGCACCTTGTAACCTAGCCAGCTGCTCCACATCTCCACATGCCTCAGCAAGGGGTCTGTGATCAGCTCTAGAGTTTATTGGATCACATTAATTGCACATGTAGATGCACCCTGCCTTTCTTAAGAAGCCATCAGTAGCACTTTGGTAAACAGATTTGTCCTTTTCTGCCAATAGTTGAAAATACCTACCTGGGCTTAACAAGAAAACTGGTAGACTCCCTTGCCCCTCCCCACTAAACTATTTTGGTTTGTGCGTGTTGTTTGGCACAAAGCACTTTGGGTTCTGGGACTAATCATGTGTTTCATGGTGGGGAAGATTCCAGCTGAGAGAACATAGCAGTGAGAGAACGTGGAAAATTTAGTGTAATCGAATCTTGCAAAAAACAACACACATGACAAAATATTAACAAGAGCGAGCAACGTGGCAGCTGGCAAAGAGCAAGATCAATGATTTCAATTAAGTGAAGCATAGGCAGCTTTTTGACTTCTCCCATGTGCTGAAAAGACCAAAACCAGAAAAGCAAAATAATCCTTTAAAAACTATCCAGCTCTCTAGTACAGCAAAGCCCGCTCTGATGTTGCTAATGTTTAACTGCTGCATATAGTTTTACAGTAAACCACAAATTGAGGCAGTTTACATCCAGCATAAGTAGAAACTATCAAAAAGTTCTACTGCCACAAAGCTGGGTTTATAAAACTCAACTTCTATTTAAAATGGGAATTTCCAGATGGGTTAGACAAGTTCTATTTAAAAAAAAAATTCTTCGTTTCAATTGTAGGAATTTATTTTCAGAGGCTCTGAAACTTTGATTTTTGGTACTTTCAAATGGGAGTTAGTTTTTTCTGGTCATCCTGAGGAAAGCATCAACAGATTGGATTTCAAGCAGGGAAGCAATGGTACATATGTGGGGATTGTTGAAAAAACAGCAGAACCCTTCATAGATACAGTGTTACTAATCCATTCCCAAGTAGGAAGGACAGCTGCAGTTTAATGGCTTGCAGATGGAAAGGCAGGAGACCTGGTCTCTGCTTCAGACTGCCTCCAGTGCCTTAACTGCTCTCTGCTTTGGTTTCCCTATTTGTAACCCCAGAATAATTTTGTGGCATGCCTTGAAATCTCTGGCTGGAAAAGGCAGTGCCTAGAGAGTACTCTGTGCTGTTCTCCTCAGGTGAGTCCTGATTTTACAAATGATTGAATCAAAACATGATGAAGTCTGTTTACATCCTTCTCTGCCAAACAGTAACTCCAACTACTGCAAGCAGACACTGAAAGGGGGGAGATTTTAAAAACATTTTGAAAAATTGTTCTTAAATTCACATTCTTCACAGAACAGTCATATTTTTGGTTAAGTAGTGGTATTAGAAATGGTTGCTGCTCTTCTTTTTCTGAGGCCTAAACATGGAAAATGAACTGAAACAGTGCAGGAAACTTAAAACAATGATGGATTCATTTGGGGGGTTTTAGTGCATTTCCAGTGGGAACGAGGACCCGTGGCATCTTCTGGGATTGGACCTACAGTCCACAATAATGAATGTAGGGAATAGATCCTGCCTCTAGGGCAGGGACTCTCAACCAGTGCCAGGACACCCTGTAATGCCACAAGATACTTTGAAGGGTATATCAGGAAGGTGAGGAGGTAAGTGAAGTGCAAGTTGATAAACAGATACGGACAGACTCAGGCTTTCCCTGCCTGGCCTCTCCACAAGGAAGTTAGTACTGTAATAGTTTTTTTCAATGGGGTGTTGCTCAAGTCTCAAAAGTTATGGAGGTGTTCCCTGAGTCTGAAAAGGTTGAGAACCACTGCTCTAGGGTTTAGGGGAGTGAGAGGGAAAGCAATGCTGCAGTAGCTGGCCATGATAGCTTTTAGTTTTCAGGCTGCACCCCTACCCCACCAGGTCAACGTGCACTAACGGGCTGAGGGCAAAGGTGACTAACGAGTATGGGGCCTTGAGAATGTCACACCATTCCTATTAACACAAATAGGACTCGTCTTTGCCAAGGTGGGACTGTAACCACAAGGGGAATGATTTGGTGTTTGGAAGGGTCCATACCCAAGCGAAATACGTGTGTACGAGTTCCTCTCAAAGTTTCTGCTTGTTTTCAACATCAGTGCAGGTTCAGAGCCCAGCTGGTGGAGCTGGTACAACTGCTTCCTTCTCTCTAAGTGGGAAACTTGCAAGTGTTTGTACAGCTGAGCTCTTATTGTTCATAGCATGTCTATATGCTGGTCCTATATGCTGATTCACTGGGTGTGTCTACATGAGACATTTGCTGCGTAGTAGATTAATTTAGCTGCACTGTAAGAGTCTCAGCATCTACATGTGCACCCCTATCAGGCTGGAGTAAACTAAATTTACTTTGTAGCAGGACAGTACTTGTAAATACTATCCTGCTGCAGAGTGAAAAACTCCACAGCAGCACATACATAGACACTGGAGGGGCTGGCTGTGGCATAAGGGTACTTCAGTGCGGGAGCTGCCTGCCAGCTAGCCACATGCTGAAGCAACCTTGTGGCCTAGTCAGTTCCTGGGCACATGGCAGACACACAGTCAGCAGCAATAAGCTCTGGGACGATAAGCTCTGGAGCTTATTGCTGTGTATTAATAGGCACATGTAGTTGCACCCAGTGGGGAGGAACCAACTTCCCTCTCCTTTGAATCTGTGCTTTCTTTGGAGAACAGAAGGACTTGGAGCAATTGTCCTTCTACAGCAAGGAACTCCTGCTGTTCCTATAACAGACAGGGAGCAGCTCAAGCCAATGTCACTTTTAGAGGAAGGGAGAAAAGCAGAATAGCATCTTTAGGATTATGTGAGAAAGACAGAAGAGCAAAAAGCTTATGTGGAGAACCTGGAAAGTAGCAATAATAGCAAGGCTACAGCTTGCATGCAAGTAAGTGTAGGCAGCAGGCCTGATTTTTGTTTGGGGAGGTAGTACTGATTTACTATATATTTTTTTTTTATATAACCATGGTGCTTAGGAGCCCCAAGACTGCAATATGCTAGGTGCTGTGCAAAAATTGAACAAGGACTAGTCCCTGCCTCACAGAACTGCTATCCAAGTGCAACAGATGTGAGAATAGACAGGGAACAAAGAAACAAAAACAAAATAAAAAAACCCAGCACTGGTCAGTGGGACAGCCAATCCTCACAGAAAAAGGTGCCCTAGTCATTGTCAAGCTTTTTGTAAACACCTTGGTAAACCAGCTTAAGGAGGAGAATGAGCCAATTTAGCACATATTTACAGGAATTTCTCCCAAGCATGAGGGACCACATCAAAAAGAACATGAAGGTGTTGGTTTAAAGATCTAACCATTAAACAATAGAGGTCTACTGAAAGTGGGAGTTGACATTTTGGTCCTGAAGAAGACATAACAGATGTAGTGGGAAGAAGGGCTTTAATTGAAATCAAGTACAGGTACTCCTCACTTAACGACCTACCTGTTTAATGACCGCACGGACTTACGACCAGCGAGAACTGGTCGTAAGTAGGAGAACTTTGGTCGTGGAAACGGCAGCGCGGCGTCTCAAGCCAAGGCACGCGGTATCAAGGGGCGGCTCCTCTCTTATTGACCAATTCGCTTAACGACCTAGTCGCAGGAACAGAACTCGGTCGTTAAGTGAGGAGTGCCTGTAGCATATATTTGTGGTAGAGAAGCAGAAGGATACAAAGAGAGAGGTGATATGGTTAAAGCAAGGCTATGACCATTTATTTTTAGGGCCATATTCTGGAGCAGTGGTTTTCAACCCTTTTTCATTTGCGGACGCTTTCAAACTGAGGTGCCAGACCCCTTTGGAAATTTCAAATGGAGGTGCAGACTACTATGAGCTGGAAGTGTGGGCATTCACATACTTTTGATTGATCACTGTCATCTTTCGCAGACCCCTTAGACATAATCCATGGAACCCCAGGAGTTCACACACCACAGGTTGAAAACTACTGTTCTGGAGGATAACAGCAGAGTAAGATTAAACGTGTTAAAGCCACAGAAAGAGACACTACAAGAAAGGGTGTTAACTACTAGGCAAGGAAAAAAAGAATTTGTCAAAACAGAGATGCCTCTACAAAGCATTTTGGCAAAATGCAAGTGAGCTACACTTCAGAGTAGCCATTAGGCCGGTGGTTAGGTTGCTCACCTGGGATGTAGAAAACCAGGACTTGAGGCCCTGCTCTACCTCCGGAGGGAGGGTGACAGGCTCTTTTCCCCTTCAACTGACTGTGTGCTGTTGTGAGGAGCCATCTTTTGTTGCTCAAGAGAGGTTATTCTATGCTCTTTGGCCACTGACTATATGCTTGCTTCTTATCCTTGTGGCTGGATTACCTCCCTTCTCCTGTATGCCTACCTTTTCATCTGAACCCTTCTACAAGCTGAATCTTTAGAAACCTTGGCTGTGTGAACAGTGATAGGGATGAATGTGTTGGCAGGTATTTGTACATGCTGAGTTCTTGGAACCAGCGTGGACAGCAAATGTTTCTTCTATTTGGTAGTCTTTGTCTGAAGAACAAAAAGAACACAAGAGAAAGTTGTCTTTATACTTTCCTACCCATTTTTAGTTTGTGTTCCCACATCAACTAGGCACAGGACCCGTATTCTTATGGAAGGAGTTGTGAAAGGAGCCAAGACAATACTGAGCAAGGGAAGGGGACTATTACTGCAAATATGAATTTTGAATTTAATTCTAAACTTTGACTTGAGGAAGTTTGTAAACATTGCATTTTGTTGTCTGTGAATGTTTGAGCTGCTGATGTTTACAAGCAGGATGCTGATGTTATACACTGTGCATCAAACTTTGGAAGCCAGTTTTGGCACTATGGAATTTTCTTGTCACCTGAGAGCCTCTTGCACAGCGAGGGTTTTTGCTGCATAAAGAACCCGCGTGCAAGAGAGTTCCCCCGCCACTTTGCAGCTGCCTTTGCAGGATGCATTCTCTCTTTGCAGCACAGAAATGCATGGTGCAAAGAGTTCCCGCCATTCGGATGCAAATTCGTGCCCTGCAATTGGCCAGTGCTAAATTATTCACACGTGGTAGCCGGTAATTGGCTTGCTGGCCGTTTAAAAACTAGCGCGACTTCCGCCCAAGTCAAAGAGCTTTGAGCACGCTGCAGAGTGCCTCGAAAGAGATCCGACTTGCGGCTAACTGATCGATAAACTGATCACCTATCGATCCTTCTTCCCGTCGCCGAACGCAGTCCCAGACGTACCCTTTTCCCGCCGGCTTGAGTTATGGATGGATTTACTGGCTTTGGCCTCGCCAGCTGGAGCAACTCACATTGTTGTCCAGATGACCGAACCGTTTCCATCGCAGCCACCCACGACGCAAGTAAAGTTTTTTACAACCATTAAGCCTTGTCAGCCTCTCCATTCACCAGCCCGCCCTGATGAACAAGCAGTTTCTAAATCACCTCGAGTCGGTTCAGCCCGGCCAAGACAGGTGGAATGTTAAGAAATGTTAAAGTTATAATACGTAGGGCTGTGTGAAGCTTCAGGTGCTGATTTGACCTGGAGGAGATTCAGCCTGATTCGGTAGCCGAATCTCTGAATCTGAATCAAATCAGGAGACCAATTAAAAAGTTCTGAATCAATTTGAAGCTCTCTGAATCGATTTGGTAAAGATTCGGCGAGCTTTGGAGATTTGGGCAGTCCCTGCTGGCTGCAGCAGGGAGCTGGACCCAAACTCTGTGTTGCTAAGTGGGGGGCAGGGGGGCTGGAGGAGGGAAGAAGGGACCATGGGGGGGCCTCTGCCAGGCCCCATCTCCTGCCTTCTCCCTCAGCCCCCCTGAGCGCCCCACAACCCCTGCCTGCTGTCCCAGCCCCACCCATGGCTGCCCCGTCCATCCCCAGCTCTTTAAAAAAAAAAGCCCAGTTGCTGGCTGCTGTCAGGTGGGGGATGATCCTTGCTGCCCCGCGCTGCATGGGGGGCTCTGCCACGAGCCCCCATTTCCCCACCTGCTCTCCCAGCCTCCACTATGCCTGCTCCACCCAGCCCCAGCTGCTGGCTGTTTAAAAAAAAAAAAATTAAAAAAGCCCCACTCACCAGCTGCTGCAACAGCCTCGGGGCTTCTGGGGGCTTGTGACAGAGCCCCCCCCACGCAGCGTGGGGCAGGGGGGGATCACTGCAGAAGCCGGTGAGTGGGGGCTTTATTTATTTTTTTAAAGAGCCGGGAGCTGGGGCCAGGAGAGCAGGCGGGGGATGGGGGCTTGTGACAGAGCCCCCTACGCAGCATGGGGCAGCGGGGAATTGCCCCCCACCTGGCAGCAGCCGGTGAATGCTGGGCTTTTTTCCCAAAGAGCCGGGAGCTGGGGCAGATGGGCAGCCATTGATGGGGATGGGAGAGCGGGCAGGGGATGAGGCCGAATCGGAGATTTGGTGGTGGCCAAATCTCCGAATCAGATTTGGCAGAATTGATTTGGGACTGTGATTCGAATCACTGAATCGAATCACTGTCCCACGAATCAGCTGAATCCAAAGCGAATACTAGCCGCTTCGCAAAGGCCTAATAATATGCTGTGAGCAGTCACACATCAACTGTTAATACTTCTTCTTGCCTGTACAGCTCTGACTTACCACTAGAGGGTTGGTGAGCAGAGTTGTGGCTAGGAGCCAGGATACCTGGGCTCTATCCATGCTCTGGGTGGGGCTGGGAGTGGTGCATCCCAAGATGCTAGAAGACTGCAAATTGCTTCTTGTATATTTGTGGAGCAGACTTAAATTACCTCAACATGAGCTAGGTAGCATGACTCAGAGTTAACACTCACCTGAAGTGGCATAACTAAGATGCTCAGAGGGCACTTAGCATGCGTTAATGAGATTTAAATGTGCAGATGCTTACATTTTAAGTGTGCTTAGTACAGTCTAAGTGTAACATGTAACTGCACCCTCAGAGACCTCTTTATATTAACAGATGAGATTTACTGTTGTCTCAAGTCTGCTCATGTTCAAGAGAACTGACACTTCCAGTTCCTCCTCAAATAAAGGAGAGGGATTGAATGGGAATGAGAGCTTTCTAGAAAGAGCATGATTAAAGCAGGTTCCAAACACCTGACAGAACTAGACTACAGCTGGAAGCTTTTTTCTACGCAGCTTGTGTCAGTGAACTTCAGCTAGTGGAAGTAGCCACAAACCAGACACACCAATAATTACCCTTGTTTCAAAGCTCACAGCTGAATTCAGAAGTCTGTACTCTGCCCAAGCAGTTAATTACTACTGTACCATTTTTATTTAAAATTGTATGGGGGACATACAGCAGATGCAGTAGGAAGTTGCTGAATCTCCTGGGTTCAAAATTCCAGCATGATAGCAGATGGACCAGCTGTACAACTTTAGCCAATACAATAGTTATAATAAAAGGCCACCTGTGCCACCTCCACGCTGAGTCACTCAGGTGGGCTGGATGATCTGTAACCTTAGTCTGGGGACAATATGGATTGCCTCAGCTATAAGAGAAGTGGTAGAGATCCTGCCTCACTGCCATTAGCAGGCCAGGAACTCCTCGGCTCCCTCCAAGTTTTGAAGAGAAGACCACACTGGGGATGGAGTCCTTCGAGGATGGGTGTGGAGAAGGGATGGTTCTAAGCAGATGGGTGTCCTGGAGACTCCAGATTCTTGTGTAGCAATCTTGACCAACTGGGGAGAGAAAGGCATTTGAATCAGAACAAGGAAAAACCTCCATACAAACCATGACTCAGCTTTGAAAAATTCTTAACCCAAAAGAGTAAAAAAGGTCTGTCTGTAATATGCTCTAAGAAAGAATTATTGGTCACTGCCACCTACCCATAAGAAAAATCCTGAACTTTAAACAAAGAAAAAAACAACAGCAGTGGATTTAAGCAACATTAAGCCTTTAGTAATGCAACAATAGGACTGTTCTATTCTGGAGTGGTGTTGCAGTGGCATGGAAATAACTAGAGACAAGAATTTGCCCGGTAACACAGTGTGAGCTAAAAATCAATAGCTGAAGTGGTATCCCCACTTACAGGTTCTTTACCAATGTAGGAGGGAGGAGGAGGAGACAATGACATTAGAAAAAAAAATCAAACAGAATAGAAATAAATAAATCAAACAAACAAAAACCTTGAACACTTTCCCTAATTTGCCACTGCAACCGGTGGGTTGCGTGCGGGGTACGGTGACCCCGGCCCCAGTGAGCGGGCAGCCCCAGTGAGAGGGGGTGGTGGTGAGAGCAACCGGTGGGTTGCGTAGCCCCGGTGTAAGGGGGCGTGAGTGAGATCAGCCCCAAGAGAGGGGGCAGGGATGAGAGCCCCATTTAAGGGGGGAGGAGTGTGGCGGAGCACAGGGTGCTCCTGCCACTTGCAACCAGTGGGTTGCATAGCCCCAGTGGGAGGGGGCGGTGAGGAGAGGCCCCAGAGAGGGGGCAGTGATTTAAGGAGGGGAGTGTGGCAGAGCACAGGGTACTCCTGCCACTTTAAGGGCCTGGAGCTGGCAGCCTCCAGGTGCCTGATTGCGGCAGCCATTTTGGGGCCTATATAAACTAGGCAGTTTGGCTGCAGGAGGTCAGGCAGCAACATCGCCTGGCCTTAGGGCTGCTGTGTATGACCTGGAGGTAAGGGGGAGCTGCAAGGGGTTGGCAGGAGGCTCCTGGTCCTGGGCATGACCTGAAACTGCACCCTGCCAGGAGTGGGTGGTCTGGTGGGGCTCTCAGTGGCACGGGAGCCCCCAGGAAATGGCAGGCCAGTGATCACCCCGGTGAAAGGCGGGTCGGGGCACCTTAACCCCTAGCTCCCACCACCACCGGGTGGGTGACCCCTGAGTTGCAGGAGGGCCGAGAGGGCCCGTGTGATGAGGACTGAGAGGGCCCATGTGTGTGAGGGGCCCAGAGAGGGCGGACCCCGAGAGTGGGAGTAAGGTGGGCGAGGTGCCGCGGTTGCTCCTAGGAAGAAGGGAGTAGTGGCACGGTGAGGCCCGAGGAGTAGAGTGAGTGGCTAGAAAGACCCAGCCCGAAGGGGAGAGTCCCCTCGACTGGCCCATGCTGGGGCCAGGACCAGTGAGGGTCAAAAGGGGGCCCACTGCAAGGGACGCCCAAGAGCCGGGGGCCTGGGGTCCTGACTGGCCTTGAGGTGGGCCAGGGCTAGGTAGCTGAAGGTTCCGGGGGAACCACACCCGAGAGGGGAACAAGGCTTTGGGAGGGTGAGGTAGCCCAGATGACGGCCGAGTGGCCGCTTGAGTAGAGAAGACCATAGTGGGGTCTTGCATAGAAGATTCTGGGGCCCAGTGCGGAGGCCGGTGAGGAAGAACACCATGATGCCATCTGCGAGGCTTGGGCTGCAGTATTAGGGGAGGTCAGAGCCGCAGAGCGCCCCTGGGCATCGGGGCAGTCGAAGGGCAGCCTCCCGCTTAATGATCATCACAATTGAACTCATTATCATCAAAGGCATGGCAGGCGAGATGAGCTGCGGTTGCCCAGAGACAGGTGGGCGGGCCATGAAGAGCTCGGCCCTGAGTAGGCCTGCTGTCACAGTGACAGGCGGGCGAGCCACAGAGTTCGGCCCTGGGAGGCCCCCCTGTCACAGCCACTTATAGAAAACCCAGTGAGACCACATTTTTACAAAGACCTGGTAATTTTCTTTCTATGCATTTGAATGGCTTCAGCCACAGCAAGATTATGTATTTTTGAGCTTTATAAATATTATGCAGCTTCTCTCAACATGAACAAAAATTGCAGAAGACTGGCATGTAGATTCGTAAGATACAAAAGGGGTCTAAAACCAAGAATCAAAAATAAAAGGCATTACAATAAAAGAAACTCAAAAATATCTTGGAACATGAATGACCACTTTCATCACATTGTTTCTCCTGAGCATCAGGGGAAAAAAAAAGTAATATTAATTTAATGCGAGCTTCCCAGGTCTCTCCTACAAAACTTATCCTTTTAAAAATTAGGGTTTTAGTGCTGTTTTTCTGCACTTCCAAATCAAATATTTACTGCTGTGACTTTTCCCCTATCTTTTGAACTATCTGTCCTGAATGAAATTCTTGAGAGTACTTTGAAACTCAAAGTAGTTGCCGCATAATGAAACTATAAACAATTATGTTAATGCAATTAGGCTCTTATGACTTATTCTGCTCTCAAGAGCTAGAGAGGAATTATTGCTTTCGTAAATTTGAAATGACCTACTTCTAGAAATGTACTTCCTTCCCCCAACCTTTAGGTAAACACCATCAGATACACACATACCAATTGAAAGTCAACACACCTGCTGTAAGAAGGCCTTCTTCTTCATTTATGTGCAATGGGAGAGTGGCATATTCATTGTGATGGCCCTTGTACTGTTTTACACACTTAGCTACTCTCAGGTCCCAGAGCTTTATCTGTGAGAATTGAAACAGTAATGGAAGAAAGTACATTTTAGCAAGATAGGAACAATCTGACAGTAAGCTGCTGATGAAATAGAAATATGGATCTGGAAACAGGGGGAAATAAACAGCAGCCCAAGATATGGTACTAAGACCTAGGCACAAGTGGCTACATTATCTGAACCACTGGCTTAGGATCCTGGTTGAAAAAAAGGCATTTAAAGAAAACAATCCTGTTTTCTTTGCAGCCCTCAGGAAGTTTCCCAAGCACAACTTCCAAACATCACAGAATTACAAGTCTCTTAAGTGGGAATACAGAGCTCCACAGGCCATTCACAACTTTCTTCTGATCAATCAGCAAAGGGGAGGGCTGGGACACAAAATAACTAATATGCTCTCCAAAGAATATGGCATCCTGTTTCAAGATTCAGAGATGAACTTGACAATGGCCAACAGACCAAACAGGACAAGATCTAACTGTCCATAAAATAAATGAAGCTCTACCTTTCCGGCCATGTCTGCTACCATAAGATAGTATTCAGCCTGGAGAAGACGCACTGACGTAACTGCTGAGTCATGGAAGAGACGAACAGCTTTCCAGCTCTGGCCCTTCTGGCTGCGCTGACGGACATCAATGCTGAAAATCTCCCCTGAACGGCAACCATTGTACAGCACTGGAGTCTGGATAAAACCAAAAGTGAAAGAGGAAATGACCCTCATAACGTTTCATAGGATTTTACAGCCGTCTCCAGGAGGTTGCTATGGCTGGCTTTCTAGGGAGGCATGTTCTCATTTTTTTTGTGATCCACAAACAATTTCACTGAAAATGGAGGGTAGCTAAAACAAAAATATCAGTGTCCCATTGTGAAACACTGCAGCCAACAACAGACTTCCAAATTCTACCTTCAAATATGAGGCAGCAAAAGATGAGTTAATCACTAAATAGAAGCTTGTGCCAATGGTTAGAGAAGGGGAAGTGGATATTAGGTTACCTGCATTTTATTTCCACCTTTAATGCTGACCCCATATGACTGAACAAATTGCTTCAATTTTGGGAGTAAAATGGCAGCAATCCTATAGCTCAAGGTCCACTGATGAAAGATGCTATGAATGTCAAGCATTATTACTACTATTCCTTGTACCTGATTCACTTATTTTTTAGCTCATATCCATTTGACAAACACTGATTCCCTTTGCCCCTTCTGTATATTACTAATGGAACTTGAAATTGGAGCAACTTACTTTTGTTGCTTCTCTACCCTGTGCCAGCATCAGATAAAAAGACACTTTTATCACTGAACAGCTACTGTACCCATCATGGAGCAGCCACACCACAATGGGTATCCCTGTCTCTAGAAGATTAAAGATTTCTATTCCTTCCTACCTGGGTTGCAAACTGTTGTGATAGGACATCGCTGCTGGTTCCAAATGTCTGCCGGTGACCTGTAATCACATTGGTCACAAGAACCCGTCGTGTCTGACCTGAGAAAGATATGAATATATTCATATATCAGCTTGGGAATGGGTGACTAGTGCCTCCTGAGTCAGGGGGGGAAGAGGGCATCAGTGGGGCATGACTGGGAGTTGGGGGGGGGGGGGAGGGAAAGAGGGGGATGTCCCCCAGTGGCCAGTCACTTCTGCCACCAACATGCCTCCAGCGGAGCCAAATTCAGGGGGGGCACGTCCCCCCCATGCCTTCCCTATGTATCACCTATGAGTTTGGGCAATACAGCTTGGAGGTCATGCTGAAGAAGATCTGGCCCATGTGAAACACTTGGGAAGCCATTCCTGCTCACCTGTGCTGAAGCAGTTATCAGCCTGGGGGTTAAGGCACCAAGCACAGGACCAACCAGTGGAGATCTTGAAGCTGCAGAGCATCCCAGGCTGATCAACTAAGGACAAAGGAGAGAAGAACCAGCTGTGGAGGCTCAATACAGGATGAAGGAGAGGCAGGATGAAGTTTCAAGTGAACTAAGCCCTCTGAAAATTTCACCAAGTTTCTGCAGCTTTCCAGGACTCCAGTTCCACTGTGCTGTTACCCAATTACTGCCCTGCCACTACCCACTTGTCTCTCCTGGAGATCAAAAGTCACTCTCCTGAAGTCTGTGCAACTGCACAATACCTTTACATGGAAGAGATCAGGGAAACTACTCTGCATTCAAAGATATGGCTTTGGCAGTGGGGGAGACCAAACTGTTCATAATCCCAAGGTCTTTTGTAAAAATGGGTGTGTAGGAAACAGGTGACATTTTAAATCCTCTAAAAATCATAGGCTAACTATGCTTGTCTCTAATTTCCTTTGATCAACAATTCCTAAGGATTAAGAAAAAAGTTAAACATTTAGGTAGTCTCTGAGTGATGTTGTAGTCGTGATGGTCCAGGAAATCTATGCAAGGCAAGAATATTTTGCAGGGTGTTATCTTTTATTGGACCAACTGCATGGTTAGGATAGATTTTAGAAAAGCTCTCTCACACAAAGCACCCTATAAGTCTAAGAAAGAAGCAGATGCAGCCTGTAGAAAGCTCCAAATGTAAATAAAAGGTTACTTTACAGGAATGGAGCAGGACTGTAAAAAGAGCAGACACAATCAGGAAGAGAAATGCAGTAGAAAGGATACCCTGATAATAAGACAGAAGAGGGTTGTGGAGTGCAGTTTAGTAGGCAGATTATTATGAAATGTAACATCAAAGACTGCTTAGTCCAGTGCTTCTCAACCTTTTCAGACTTAAAGCATCACTCAGAAAATAACAGCTTAGTTTTCAGGCTTTTTTTGACTATAGAAAAATAAAAGGGCTATTCTTCTATTGCAAATAATGCAGAAAGACTGCAACAGCTCAAAATTATGTGCGCACACAAAATTCACCTATGAACATATGCTATGAACAAAACATATGTTTTGTTATATGTGCTAATAAAAACAAAAGATACCCTACCTGGATTAGAGCTGATGAACAATGATGCTGGAAGCAGACTGATACAACCTGGAGTTTCTGCAATTCCCATGAGACACAGCTTGCTGAACAGAGTTAAGGAAAACCCAATCTCTCCCAGGCTGAGTAATATTACAATACGGGAGAAAAGCAAGACATCTCAGTTGTACTAGTATATGCAATGTTTCACTCTTCGTTAGCAGCTCTCAGGACTTTTAAAGTTGTTCACAGTCAATGAATTAAGCCTCACCATGCTCTGAGGTGGTCTTTTCCCTTCTCTCATAGGAAAGAGCTGCGATTCCAATTTGTATATTCAGCACTACCAGAAAGGGAAGGAGAAAGGAATAAACCACTCCCTCTTTTCAGTAATACAAGAATATCAGCCAAGCAGCTCTTAGAAAGTGAAGACAGGAGAACTAACTCATTTCATTTTCACACTAAGGGCCTTGTCACGTTACACTTAGGACATGTTTTATTAGATTGTAGCAAGCATTACTATGAGTTAGTCTTTTGAGGAGCCAAATGTTAAAGCTTACTATGATTTAAATAAGACCTGCCAAACCCCATGAAGACTCCAGCGTGCTGTAATGTGCTGTGGGAGCTGGGACTCACAACAGCAGCTTGTCAGTCCCAGCCCCCATACCACACAGGAACCCAATCTGGTGCAGTGGTGGGGGGAAAGGAGGGGGGTAGGGTGGGGCTGAGAAAGAGCTGTTGTCAGTCCCAACCCCCCACTGCACTGAAGTCTCCTGACTGTATTACCTAACACATGTTGAGCTAACGTCTGATTGCTTCATGAAGGTAATACTATTTGGAGTTACTCCTTGCTGGAAAAGTCCTAGCTTTGTTACATGACAATGGCGCTTAGTATGCGTTTTGCTGCTTGAACACTCAGACACCTGCCTTAAGTATGGTTAACATATCCCAAGTATAACTTGCGACAAGGCCATTTAATTTATACATGCATTTTCCACTGCAAAATGAATTATGTTGCATCACAGTGCCCTCTAGGGACTGTAGCAGGAACGGGCAGATTTTTAACCTGTTTTTCCAGACTGGGTACTATAAAACTGTGAGAGACTAGATTGAAGTGGGGGGGTGGGGGGGAGAAATCAGTGAAGTCTGGAATACTCTTGTGAAAAGTCACTTTCCACTATCCTGCCATGATCATGACACTCCTTGGCTATCCAACATTTTCCTGTCATCCTCTGGATCAATACTGTGTTCCTTATTCTCTTCACCAGGTCTCTACATAATCATATTACCTTGCTACATCTCACCTACTGTGATATTACTCCAGTACACCCTTAGTTTGCCACTACCGTGCTTGTACACTTTTCTCATTTCCTTCCATGACAACCTTTCCACCCAATACCCCTCCAGGACACCTACCAAGTCCTTCTCTTTTAAGATACTTAGTGAATGGCTCATCTTTTGCTTAGCATTTTGCTGCTAGTTTTGAAATAGGTGCTACTCATTTCCAATTCCAAACCTGACATTCTGATAGGCTGGTGCTTTAAGAGAGCTTTATTGAGAGTTTTCCCATTCATCCTTCAGTTTTCACATCTCGGCTGCTTTCTCTCCACACCCAAAATGATCTGATGCACCTACTCTGTGAAGTAGGTGAGAAGTCCTTAAGACTGAGCCAGGAACCTTGCTTTTTGCCTTATTTTATACCTGAACAGTGCCATGAATAGCTATGATTCGGCAATAATGTGTTTCAGACTCTACCATATTTCAACCTTCACAGCTTTTTTTTTTGGTTATTTTCCAGAGAAGGATTACTTTGGAGATAAGTACTTGGGATTTCTTACCGATATCTTCTATGTGCTTCACAGAACAGCTAGTTTAGTGGAACCAAACCCGAGTTTTTTTTCTTAATCAGAAAGGATATAAAACATGGGAATCTGGATGAGTCAGTGATGCCCAGCACACAGAATTCACCTATGAACATATGCAAGACAAACTTCTGGTTTAATTCATAAAAGGACATTTTTCTGAACAAAGCAAGTCTGAGAAGGAAGAGTTCTGCTCACACCCTTAGCCTACAGAGAATGCAAAGGGGAGCAACCCAGGAAATTACTAGCAATGACTAGCTCAGTAATGGCACGTAGATAACAGCATATCAGCCTCTCTCTAGGGCTGGTGTGAAGCAGAAAAAGAACTGCCAAAAACCATCCCCAAACCTGGATGAATCCATGCAGTGCTTCATTCTAGCAAAGACGCTTTATTTTCAGATATCAAAACACTTACACACTGTTGACCATTGTCCTAAAAGTTGTTCCCATTGATGGAAAAGTAGTGTTTTCTTAAGAAAAAAAGAGAGCAAACAAAGAAGGAGCAGCAGAATTTTAGCCTGTCAGGGCTTGTCTTTTTAACAAGCACTGACAGGAATAACTCTGAAGGCGTGCAATGTTCACAAAAGGTGTCAGGTTGAGTGCGATTATGGAGCATCAGTGATTATGAAGCATCAGACTATGAGTCACTGTAGGGTCTCCGTTTACTCAACTTCTTACTGCTGGATTCTGCTATTTCTCTTTTCCTCCCCATTCTGCCTCCTTTCTCATTTCCACTTACAAAGCCCAAGTTACATCATTTCAGGAGTTACAGGACTAAAGGAAATCATCCTGGATGAGGAACAGGAAACAGAAGAGTACCTTGCGGTTTGTGAAGTAGAGGTTGTCATACATCTCCACAGTGAGAGACTCTTTCCCTAAGCTGCTGAGGTTGATGATACCGTATTTACATCCCCCATGCTCTACATCATTCACAGCAAATATCCGCTCACAAGCAGCATCTGCCTGCAAAATCAGAGTAACATCATTATAGTCAATTAGAACTGGCTTTAGATTTTCTCATCAACTCTACCACTGAAGAAGCCATCAACCCTGCTCCCCATGCAATTCATCATTAAAATGCTGAGAGAAGCTCTCTCCATTCTACACAGATCCACATAAAAAAATACAAAGAATTACTTTTTAACTCAATCCCCAGCCAAGAATGAACAATCTTTCCAACTGGCTGAGTTCTAGCATAGTCACTGTGGACTGACCCAGCTGTCAGGATATCAGTGATCACTGATACAAAGGAATTCTGCATTAATATTTCAGTGTGTAAAAAGATCCAGTACTAGCAATGGGAATAACATCTACTTGTGGTCACTCCAATCCCACCCCTTCCACTCTTCACTCTAATCTCACAATGGGTACCATTCTGTTTTCACCTGCCATGCCTTCACTGTGATTATGAATTCTGGGAGGTTGAACCCAGAGAACCAGAATGGTGACCCTAGGTGCCCTGCCCTGCACCTTCTCAGGCTCTGACAGCCTGGTCACAGTTTACAGGCTTCTGGCAGCCCACCAATTCGACAATGATCTAAATTCTAAACCCCTGAGTGTCTCAGGGGCCTCCAGCACTGTGCAGGTCAGCCAGCCCTCTGCCTCAGGTACAGGGATTATACAGCTTCTGGCTCTTGCTCCTGAGCTGAGGACACCTTCGCAGGCCAGAACCTAATTATCTGCCAGCAGTTCATCAACTGCAGCTTTGTAATTTTACTGTCTAGCCCTACTCTCAGTAACAGGTCTTTGCCCCTGTTACACAGTAGAAATAACATGGAGTTCTCCAGTCCTCCTTTTCATCTCCAAATCCACCTATACATCCCTCCCTTCCCCCACTCTTCATATCCTTTTGCCTTGGTAGACTGTAAGCACTTCAGGGTAGGGAAAGTCTCCTCCTCAATATTTAGAAAGTCATTAGCAGAATTTGACCCAAGGGATTTTTCCCTTCAAACAAAAAGTCTAAAATTCCCACTGCAGACTGTTCAAAAGAGACTGTCACAAGCTAAGGAGCTGCACTTCACTGGTCCCAAAGGGCACTAGGTGTGAAATGTCTAGTCTCAGAATGTGTGGGTGGTGAAACCAGCAGTGCAATCTGCTGTAGAGAACACTGATGCCCAGTGTACACAAACCTGTCTGCCAGGCCAGTACCTATCACAGAACTCATATGAAGCACTTAATTATTGTTCCAAATCAAAGCCGCTTTCTTTCTGCTCTGAAAACTTAAAAGTGCTCATAACATACCACTATTATTTTAAAATTGTTGGTTCCAGCAACTGAGGAATCTGGACCATGAATCTCTATTTTCCTCTTCTGCATGCAGTTCACCTTTAACTCATGGACCAGTCTGCAAAAGAAGAAAGTGTAAATATACTGGGATTCAATGCCAGTTAAAGGCATTCCAGACGAAAGGGCTTGGAGCTGCTTCCTAAACTCTGCAGGGAAAGCAACAGATAAAATGTCTTGGGATCTCTTGGACTACAGCCACACCAATGAATAATCTTTGAGGATTACAGATCCACATTTGTATTAGCCTTTTCTTACCACTGCACATGCTAGTACAACTTCAGTGGTAGAACTGACAGCATAGACAAGAAGCTAGCATTTTCTACTACGTTGTGCACACTGTTATTCTCACCATTCTGGTGTTTGTTGAACCCTTCTCTGTGGTAGCAAGAATTAAAAGCCAAGGGAAAAAATGCTCATGTAGACAATGTCCGTGAAAGTGTATTTATACAACAAACCGTATACTGTGATTATAAAGCAAATAGTACAGCACAGCTTATACTTATATTGAGAGGATGAGAAAACACATTTACAATAGGAAATATTTTCTTGCATCATAAATCTTGTCAGTTTTAGGAAGACTCATTAAGCCATTCTGCAGGGATGTGCTGTGTAAGCTACAATGGAAAGGCCACTTAGAAAACAGTATCACATTAGGGCTGTGCAAAGCTGTGGGTGCTGATTCGATTCGGAGGAGATTCAGCCCAATTCAGTGGCCAAATCTCCAAATCTGAATTGAATCAGGGGACCAATAAAAAGGTCTGAATTGGTTCAAAGCTCTCCGAATCTTTGGAAAAGACTTGGAGAGCTTTGATGATTCGGACAGTCCCTGCCCACTGCAGCAGGGAGCTGGAGCCAGACTCAGAGCTGGTAAGTAGGGGATGGGGGAGGTGGGGCTGGAAAAGGGGGGAGGGGACCATGGGGGGGGACCCCTGCCAGGCCCCATCCCCTACCTGCTCCCCCAGTCCACCCCTCGCCTCCAGTGCTTCAAAAACAAACAAACAAACCAACCAACCAAAACAACCAACCAACAACCCCCGCCCCGAACTCACTGGGTGCTGCCGGACTGGGGTGGGGGGAATTCCTGCTGCCCCCTGCTGCATGGTGGTGGCTCTACCACAAGCCCCACTCCCTGCTGTCCCAGCCCCCCATGACTGCCCTGCTCACCACAGCTCTGGCCCTTTAAGAAGCTTCCCAGAAAATAATCCCATACTCACCAGCTCCTGCCGGAGCGTCAGGGGGCTTGTGCAGAGTCCCCACCCCCCATGGTGCAGGGCAGCAGAGAGCAGCAGGGATCACCCCCCACCAGGCTGCAACTTGTCACAACCAAATTAAGTAGTGCCCATGTCACAAACAAATAAAACCATTCAAAACAGGTTTTTTCTGCACTAGGTTAACTAAGGGTTAACAATAATGATAGTAACCGCTTTTTTTTTTTTGCTGCGCATGTCAAAAAGAGATTTATAACTGCGACACTAACTAGAAATAAAACTTAGCCTTCTGTGCTATACATAAATCATTATAACTGGTCAAAAAAAAAAACAGGGAATAACCCTGTGAGAGAGAACCCTAGCGAAGACCGCTAGATAACTGGCGATTCTAATTAAATTTATGACGTGGCGAAAAGCAATTGGCTATTACACAAATAAAACCCGTCTTCACTTCCGTGAAGAACGGGAGACCTCCGCGCACACACCTAAAAAAACCTCTGAACGTATGCGTGAGAATAACTGACAAATTGATCGCTTGTCAGTCTCCCCCGTCTCGACCTTATCAGACGTAAATCAATGACCTGCCGGCCCGATTTTTTCTCCGTTTATCTGCCCAATCAAAGACTTTTATGCAGACCGACATACGACCTTCGAACCTTAAGCTGTAACTAACCAAGTATCTCTGACCTCCGCTATTCACCACCTTGACGGCGTAAATAAATAATCTTGCTTTGCAACTGATAAGCGTCTGCCTAATGAATTCCACTCCACGCGTCACAAGTACCCGCCTGACAGCCTTCTAAGGCCCCAGACCCTTATCTGCCTGGGTGGGAGTCAGGGAGAGCTGCTGGCCGGCTGCCCTGGGTCCCGACAACTGATGAGTCCAGGGTTTTTGGGTGTTTTTTCTCCTTAATGGGCCAGAGCTGAGGCGGGTGAGGCAGCCATGGGGGGTGGGGGGGACGGGGACAGCGGGGGGGTGTCAGGGGGCTTGTGCAGAACCCCCCCATGCAGCATGGGGATCACCCCCCGCCCAGCAGCACCCAGTGAGTCAGGGTGGTGTCGTTCCCCCCCCCCAGCAGCACCCAGTGAGTCAGGGTGGTGTCGTTCCCCCCCCCAATGTGCCAGGAGCTGGGGCGGACAGGACAGCCACCACCTGGGCTGGGAGAGTGGGAGGGGGATGGGTCTGGGTGATTTGGAGATTTGGCAGCAGCCGAATCTCAGAATCAGACTCAGCTGAATTGATTCGGGACAGTGATCTGAATCATTGAATCGAATCACTCTCCCCTGAATAGGCTGAATCTGAATCCGAAGTGAATACCAGCCGCTTTGCACAGGTGTATATCAAATCTTATTGTAAAGGAACGAGTAGATGCATGTTAGTTTGGATGCTTTCCTTTATTCCTGCTGAGCCAGCAGGGAATGTCCAGATTAAGGGCAAAGGTGTATGAACAGAAAAACTTTGTAGGGGTAAACAAACAAATAAAAATGTTCAAATTATCTTACCTGCAATAATTGGTGGACCTGAGCAAACCTAACTGCCTCTTGTGTAAGAGAATTGATGAGTTCAACCCAGCTCTAGATGCTTTCTATTAAAAAGGAAAAAATTAAAATGTGCAGAGTTATGTGCTTCTTAAGGATCCAAAGCACTCTGGGAAGTCTTCATATCTGGGTTATTTTGGTAACCATTCATCTCTAATCCACATTTTTAAAAGCTGCTTAAAAGGAAGAATCATAGTGAAGTAGGGCTGGCTGGTCATCTAGTCTAACTCCCTGCCTAAGGCAGGATCCTCCCTATCCAAACCATCTTCTACAATCTATAAATCTACACACACACACACACACGCCTGGTGACCCCCAGAATACTGGTCTAGGATTTAAAATTAATGAAAATTAGTCCTTTAAGAAATTCAGCAATTAATATCAGGGCCAAGACAAGGCTGAATGAATTCAGTTATAGACCATGCAAGAATCTTTAAACTTCCCATGCAGTTAAAACCTTCTAAAAATCTTATGAACAGACTATTCTTAAACAGTCATTTTTTGGCTCTTCATCATAAAAGCTTCTTTTTCAGCCCAGGCCAAAAAGTACAATGCTATACTATACCAAATTCCTTAAGACCATAAATTAAAACAAATACATAAATAAAATAAAAGGAGGTGTAGGTACAGGATGAAGTGAATTTTATCTAAATAGGAAGTATGAAGAGCTTCTGACCAAGAAAAATTAAGATCAAGTGAAACCTTTAACCTTGTCTACAATACCTGGTTTTGAGAAAATGACAGCATCCCTGTAATCATTTTACCCTAAATTATTGGTCAAATACCTTTTTCAATCTATTGAATTCCAAATAATCATTCAATTTAGCATTCCAGAATGACAGCATGCAATTATAAATTATTTACAAGTTACAAAGTATAATTAAATTATTCAGTCTTAACCCCGTCATAACAGATTTTGTCTGAGGTATGGCCTTTGATGAAGGTTTTTTTCCTTTTAAAATACATAATTTTATCAAAGCAAGAATGTCTTGCAGAAACATACTGCTTCATGGAAAGTTTATTGGGAAGGTGACTTGGTTTCAGGAATGTGGTTAATGCACTCACTTGGGATGTGGGAGACCTCTGTTCAAGTCCCTGCTCTGTCCAATTCACAGCAGAGCTTGAAAGCGGTGTTCCATGTTCCAGGTGAGTGTCCTAACATCTGGGCTATAGATGTGTGTATCCTCGTGTGTAATTTTTACCAAAAAATTGAAAGATTGCCTTTTCAATGTAATGAAGACAACTTGGGGGGGGGGAGGGGGAAGGAAGACCCCCCACTTGGAAACTAAAAAAACCCACTGTTTTCCTATTGGGCTTAATGATTACACCAACACTGAAACTAGAAGGCTTTGGCTTGCAGACAACCCTGGGCCAGCATGTGGCAAAATCTATATGCAACCTCACTGAACCCACCTTCTGCTGTTCATCTTCCTCTAAGAGCTTCAGTCTTTTGCACTCCATCTCTTTGTAGTGAATGCTTTCCTTGGTGAGTGGATTATAATTATTATGCCCAGGGAGCAGGCGGAAATAGCGATTCTTTTCAGGATCATAGTAGAATCCGGGAAGTTCTTTAAAAAATAAATACCAGACAGAATTAGATGGGTGACCAAGTCTGTCTATTACTCTTTGACCCTGTTCATCTTCACAGTAATGACAAAGGACCACCAATTTTCAGGATCCCATGTCCAAAGGATACTGGAAACTTCTGCCCCCAGGTTGGTCTCAAATGTATGGCACAGATAAAGATGCTGATTAATAAGACATGAGGTGAGGCAAATTTCTCTTCAAACAGCAAAAACCTACACCTAGAGAAAGTCAAACTATCCTCTTACCACCAGATACTCACTACATTGGTAGGAAAACAGAAGCTAGCAGTGAAAGAAAAAAAATCAGCAAACAAAAGGAAAAGCAGCAGGAATAATAGCTGCTTCAGAACAAAAGCATCCATTTTGCTTGTCACCATAGCATGCTGCAGAGGGGAAAAATTATAATGGGACTAAACATGAAAGACAATGGGCAATTAAAAATCAACCAAATATAAAGCTAGTGATTCCTTTCCTCAGAATAAACACCCTTTTCTGAATATGCTTCCAAACCAGATATTTAAACAATTATAAGTAAACAGTACATTTTGACTGCTGATCTGCTGGTCAACCCAGTATGATCAAATCCTTTCAAAAGTGGAACAGGAAGAAAACCATATCCAGCACATTATTTCTTAGGACTGGTATTTTTCAAGGGGGGTGGGGGTTAGATAGGCAAAAATAATTGCTAGGGTAGATTCATAATGGTGCAATGCATTGCGGTAAAGCCTTTCTTTCCTCCTGAAAATGTAAATACCATATTTTCTCACGAACAACATGCACCTCTCCTCCCAAAATCAGCCCCCATAACTGAAGTGAGTGTATTAAGCAGGGAAGCTTTGTTTTGATTCCTGATCCACAGTGCAGCAGCTGTAGTATTATTGTTGAGGCCGCTGACAGAATCATTTGACTTACTGGCTCATTGCTCTTCACTCTACAGGTGTTAACAATCATATCCTTTTTATGGTCTTAATGTTCTACTAATCAAGCTAATCTTAGGGAAGTTTTGCTGACTCCTCCTGATCTCTGTTCAGAAGCCTCTTTAGCTCTTTCAAAATCATAGGTCCACCCATGGAGACCAGACTTCAGCAACAAGTGTAAGTCTAGCCTGCTATAAGTCTGGATACAGCTATAGTTATGCAGGAAAGAGATGATAAATCGGCTGAAGATTAGGTTCTGTCCTTGCTCTATGCAACCATAACTCTGGAAAAATCTTTTTTCTTCATTCTGCCTTTCAAAACAAGGTGTGTATTATATATGGGGATGTAAAGTATGCAAGGAAACACAGTATAAAGATCTTTACCCGAGTTGAGGCGATTTTCTTTTTAAGCCTTCAGCTCCTGTTAAAAGTATTAGTTCAAAATTTTCTTTCCTGCTGTTTACTGTGCAACTCCCTAAGAGCAGTGCTCATGTTTCAGCCTTAAAAAAAATAGCCTGGATTTATTCAAAGCTGAAATACAAATTATGTTAATATGTCAGTAAGACTGATCTGTATTTTGTGCCTAATTATATCATGATAAGCCCTTTCACAGGATACATATTAGTTCTCATAGCCTCACATAAACTCTTAAGCAGTTATTGGTTGAAGTGTTAGAGGTCACCTGAACCATTTATAGTAGTTTTGTCCTGTCATTAAGAGTTTATGGGGGCTAAATACTATTTCAGTGCCCTCCCACACTGGAGAAAGGTACATGTTTAACCACATGCTTAGCCTTACTAGGGATATATTTGTTAAAAGGGAAACCAAACCAAACTCTTCTTTAACCTCTCCATTCTTAAGGTGGAATTCTTAGCTATGAGTTACAACAGGGCTGTCCAATTTCAAAGTGACCAGGGGCCACATGCCCCATGGGCTGCATAATGTGGGGACAGCATTAGCAGGGGCCAATGACACCTATGACTGTATGGCTCACATGCATGCACGTGTGTAGGCACTCCTTCCACACCTCATCTCACATTCAGCTCCCTGTGGGCTCTACTGGGCTGCTGGCTCTCCCAGCACAGTGGGCTGTGCCACGTTAAATCACATTGCCCCACTCCTTGGGATAGGGGCATGCAGCAGAAGCCAAGGGAAGGAGACAGAACCCCAAGACGCCAGCTGCTGCTGCAGCCGAGCAACAAGGGTAGCAGTAGCCAGGTGGGAGCTGGGGGGCCACATTTTAAGCCCTCCTGTGTCACATGTGGCCTGCAGGCTGCTATTTGTTCAGCTCTGGGTTATAATTACTACATGGGACTATAGTGATATTGTCTTTGCCTATTTAACATAATTCTTTTAAAGATGTACATCTCTTAGAACAGGGGTGGCCAGCCTGCAGCCTGTGCCACAAGTGACATTGGCAGCCTGTGTGTATGTGGCAGATTGGAGAAAGGACAGGCAGCAGCACAGCGAGAGATAGGACAGAAAGCAGAATAGCAAATTGGGCAGGGGAAGGGAATGGAGCAGCACTTGTGGAGGATACAAGGCTAATTTGTGGCACACCTGCCAAAAAAGTTGCACCCCCACATTGTTTTAGAACATTTCTTGTAGCTTACTTCAGCTTTCGAATGTCTTCCTGACAAAATATTTTATCTACATGCAGCTAATTCTGAAGTGCTGGCTTTTGGCTCATACAGCAGTTTCTTACCAGGCACTGGAGAGCTCTGACATGAACTGGAAGAGGAAGAAGGGGACTCACTGGTACTGGGGCCTGCATTTAGCGATGCTTGTGTTTCATCTTGTTCATACCTAAAAATATATATATATATATATATATTTTTCACTATTATGCTTGGTTTGCTAACATATTGTGCTTGTACATCTCTCTCACAGAATTTATTCCCATGAAAAACTACATTGCTATTTACCTTAGAGGAGTACAATTCTGAATGGTTATCATCAGTATAACATGTTTTATCTTCAAAGTATTACACAAGTTTTAGCCTAAGGACAGTCATTGAAAAAGCCTGAGCCTGAAATGATTTAATTTTTGCAGGTTAGTTTAAACTGGCTAGGCTAAACTAATTCGTAACCATACAGAAATCCCCCCTGGACTGAAAAAAAATGCAAGTACATGCCTGCAGTGGCTCAGGCTAGAAGCCAGGGGGCATGAGAGCAGCCCTCCCTTCCCTTTTAGGATGCTGAGCTGAGGAGGGGGAGCATGGCCAGGCCCCAGCAGGACACCAATTAGGGAGAGGTTCCCCCTGACCAGCCCAGCAGGGAATTGATAACAGAGCATTTATCACCCCCAACTCACTTTTTATTATCCCATTAAGAAAACAACAGAGGGACATTGCCAGCTACCTGTTGATTCTGCCTTTGTCCCATCTGCCACAGCACGGACCGTAGCCAGCATGTGGTCTGCTAGCTAGTGCTGTGTGTCTGTGTAAGGCAGAGGGGACGGCAGAATCCCTGCCGGGGGGGGGGGGGGGGGGGGAGGGAAGGTACAGCAGAAACCAGGCAGATGCCTGCAGTTTCTGCTGGAGTTGCAGCCAGGGAGCAGAGGGAAGGGGCCAGCTCTGCTGTGGAGCAGAGAGCCCTGCCCAGCCTAGAGAGCATGCTGGGATGTTGCATAAAAGCTGAAACAGTGAAATGGACAGTGTGAATGAAATCTTGGTCCTAATGACATAATTGGCATTTTTCTGTTTCGACTCCTAAGGGACCACAGGATTTCACCCAACGTGTTGAAATGTGCAAAACAAAAAAAGGAAAAAAATGACTGGAGTAAAATGTATTTCATTTATACTGACCACAGTTATTTCTTTTGGTTAGAGTAAAACTTTTTCAAAACAGAAATATAGCATCTTAATTCACTAACATCCACACATTTCAGTTAAATTGCTTTTACTTGTTTTTTTTTTTAGGATTCCATTTATATTATCTGCACGCGTCACACATCCTTAATTTTGTTATGTATCCTAATTTCTGTAACAGTTCCTGTTTCTGGTCAGTTTGGCAATAGGTCAAGTTGGTCTAATGGCTGCGTGACTTGATATTCTCAGGACAGGATTAGGACCAGCAAAGTCCGGGAAGATCTTGAAGAGAATCATCAAGGATCACATCTGTGGGGGGCCTGCAGGGGAGATCACACTCAGGGACAATCAGCATGGGTTCATCAAAGGCAGGTCCTGCCAGACCAACCTGATTGCCTTTTATGACCAAGTAACTAAATTCTTGGATGATGGTGTCGCGGTGGACGTAGTCTTTCTAGACTTTAAGAAGGCCTTTGACACTGTCTCTCACCCCATCCTCATCAATAAATTAGGTGAATGTGGCATTGATGCCTACACAGTTGGATGAGTAAAAAACTGGTGGATAGGGTGCACCCAGAGAGTAGTGGTGGACGGGTTGTACTCAACCTGGCAAGATGTGAGCAGTGGGGTACCCCAGGGCTCGGTCCTCCAGCCTGCACTGTTTAACATCTTCAACTTGGACGAGGGGGTGGAAAGCACACCGTCCAAGTTTGCTGATGACACTAAGATGTGGGGCAAGGTGGACACACTTGTAGGGAGAGAGAGGCTGCAACTAGATTTAGACAGACTACAAAAGTGGGCAGATGAGAACAGGATGGGGTTCAATGTAGATAAATGCAGGGTGCTGCACCTGGGGAGAAGGAATCCACAGCGTACATACAGGCTGGGGAGTTCCCTTCTTGAAAGCACAGAGGCAGAAAGGGATCTTGGAGTCATTATTCATTCCAAGATGAACATGAGCCGCCAGTGCCAGACCGCAGCCAGCAAGGCCAGCCATACCTTGTCATGCATCCGAAGATGCATCTCAAGCCGGTCCAGAGAGGTGATACTCCCCCTCTACGTGTCTTTGGTCAGGCCACAGTTGGAGTACTGGGCACTGCACTTTAAAAAGGATGTGGCTAGCCTGGAGAGAGTTCAGAGGAGGGCCACCCATTTGGTGAGAGGACAGCAGGACAGGCCCTACGAGGAGAGACTGAGGGACCTGAACCTATTCAGCCTTGGCAAGAGGAGGCTGAGCGGGGACCTGGTAGCTGCCTACAAATTCATCAGGGGAGATCATTAGCAAATAGAAAGAGCCCTATTCTCCCCAGCACCACCTGGGATGACGAGGAACAAGGGTAAAAAGCTGATGGAGAATAGGTTTAGGTTAGAGATCAGAAGGCAATATTTTACAGTTAGGGTGGCCAGAATCTGGAACCAACTTCCTAGGGAGGTGGTCCTTGTCCCTACCTTGGGCAAATTCAAAAAGAGGTTAGATGATCACCTGTCTGGGGTCTTGTGAACCCAGCATTCATTCCTGCCTGTGGCAGGGGGTCAGGCTAAATGATCTGTTCAGGACCCTCCTGACCCTAGCTACTATGAAAGTCTTTGGTTCTAGTCCCAGCTTCACTGCTGACTAGCTACATAGACCGGAGGCAGTTACGCTGTAGTCATATAGGGTGCTAACAGATTTGAAAAACAAAAAAGCAAACACGCTTTACTGGAAGAGGCAGTGCATTAATTTGACCTGGCTCTGCAGCTTCTGTATAAATTGCACGCTTCAGTGGGGCTTCTTGGTGCTTTTCTCTAATAGCCAATTCAATTATCTATTAGATAAAAGTGCCAGAGAAGCCCTGCTGAAAAGCCCAATCTATACAGGCGTGGGGCGAGCTGGGACTTGCAAACCGAGGTAATATTCCGTTTCCCTTGGCCTGTTGATGCGAGTTTCTCTCAGCAACCCAAGAAACAAAGAAAAAAACCCAACCAACAGCTGCAAGAAAGCTGCACAAAAGCCTTCCCACAGCTGGCTACACATATCAAGAGTCTTCGGTCATCTTTTAAAAGTACCCTCTATCTGAAGGTGATTTTTCCTTGCTTGTGTGTCTGCGCTATGCTGTGTGGCTCGCCTGGTAGCCGGTGCGCTTCCTAAGCTGTAACACATGGGGAGTGAGGTGGACCTTGCAGCGTGACATTATCATGCCCTCAACTCAGCGCTCCTGGGCTTTAAAGAGAAGCCGCAAGCACCAGACAACTCCTTGAATCAGTGCACACAGGGACAGGGGGATCTCTCCTTCCCATTTTCAAGCAGCCACTGAACAACACCTGCTGCTTGGTGCCCCCTGGAGCACCTAAGGGAGAGGGACCAACCTGCACGCTCCCCCGGCTGTCGCCCTGGCTGCCCCCCAGCATCAGTTTTCCACACCCAACACACAGGTTTGCTCGCCTGTGCCCCAGGACAGGCCTCCAGCTCCATCCGTCATGTGCTACTGCCCGAGGCCAAGCAACGCTCCAGAGCAGTGTTGCCAGGTGTACAATTATTATCATATTTGTAGAATAATTTCAACCCTCATACAACATATAGTCAATAATGGCAAAAGTATTCAAAATGTAGCATAATTTTTGAGACAGCTCATTGTTGTAGCATATGCAAAACCCAAGTCAGTCTTAGGGAGTCTGAACTGACTTTCGGGGCTGCTGTCAGCACTTTCTTATGGCTGCTCGCCTTGAAAGAAAGAAACGCTTCAACTTTGATGACAGTTTCTCTCACTCACCAGCGACCTCAATATAAAGCAAACAGGACAACTTATTTGCATGCTCATTTGCATTTTTTTTCCGTGTACTATGTATTTCAGCAAATACGGCATTTCTGAGTTTCCGATACGATCATCTCTTATTTAAAACCTGGCAACGCGGCTCCGGAGCAGGCGGCCTGCACTTGCCTTGCAGCGGCGCGGCGGCCGGAGCTGCAGCGCTGGGCCCGGGAGGAACGGCGACTCTGCTTGCCGCTGCTCCAGCCCCGCTTCTCTCGGCGTCTCCACCAGCCCCGCTCCATGCCCGCCTCAAGAAGGAGCGCGCGCAGTCTCCGGCCCTGGCCGGCGGCACCGCATGGGCACGGGCAGGGACCCAGGCAGCACGTGACTGTGCCGCCGCTACGGGCCCGCCCCCCGCCTCGCTTGTCCCGCCCCTCCCCCGCACGTCTGGGCACGTTGGTTGCCGTCCGCGTCTATCAATAGATAGACGGCTGCTCTCACCAAAGAGCACAAGGGTGAGCCCCCACGTGACAGCTTCTGGTGGTGAGTCATGTGGCGGCGGGCCGAAGCCGGAAGCCGGGTGGGCGGTTGCCGAGTGCTTGGCGGCGTGCGCATGCGCGGTCGATGGAGGGGCATCCGGGGGCCGCCCTCCTATGACGTAGTATTCGCCTGCGGGCGGGGACACGGGTTCGAGCCTTTCCCGGGCTAGCGCGGGGCGGGGCTTCGCTCAGACGCGTGTGAATAGAGTCGGACCTCGGGGCGGGGGGGAGGAAAACCGCTGGGTTTCAGTGCGAAGCGCTAGCTTTGAGACTGCTGTGGCGTCTCATTAGCTAGCTCTTGCACCCCTGCATTCAGTCACATCATGCACTAGATGTGGTGTGTTAGATCGCTTGCTTTCTGACATGCCCCAGGATGAAATATGAGGTGTAGTTTTTTTGTTTTTTGGGTTTTATTTTTTGCAAAAATATATATTTCTCTGTATAAAACGGACACACACGGGCAACTGGTGCCTCCTGCGTCTGCGGGGGCACCCATAGCAGCCCTCGCTGGTGTCGGCAGTGGGGACAGGGCTGGCAAGCACCTGCACAAGGTGGTGGGGACGGGGCTGGTGAGCACCCGCAGAAGAGTGGGGATGGCCCTGTCGGGGGGCATGTGCCTCCCCATGCCACCCGTACCAGTCGCCTATGCACACATATATATAACACATACACATCTATACATTTTCCGTCCTGTCTGTGTTCACTTGACAGTCCATAACACATCCACAATTAGCCATCATTATCCCTGTTACAATAACCACAGTCGCATGCCTGCGTGCTTGTCTCCATCTCCTGTACTCATTACAATCAAGCGAATTGCTTCTGTGCCCTGCCCTGCCCTGCCCTGCCCTGCCCCGCCCCTTCCCCACCCTGGCCATGATAGTATGATGAGTCATATTTCACCATGACTGTGGGAAGTCATGCCATAAATAGCCATGTGGCATACAGTAGTTCAACCGCACCCCTAGGCATCAGTGTCAGCTCGTGAGGAAACAGCACTCCCTGGAAAGCGTCTCCAACCAGCTGAACCAGCCTCAGCTACCATTGGCAAGACCCTCCCTGTTGTGCCCCCATAGGATATGCTGCTCACCCCAAATTCATCGTGGTCTTGCAGATCAATAACAACTCTGTTCTGTGGTCTGTTAAATGCAAGTCCCCTTCCTTAAAGCTTCTGAGGTTTCAGCAGCTCCTATATCCTCTAGCTATAATTTGTCCCTCAGGGACTTCCTCAAGTCCGGCACACAGCTCATTAATACTGAAGGTCATCTTGGGCTTTGTAATGGGGGCCTGTCTTGATAATTCCTTTTTGCTTGCGAGTTTATTCCACTGCGTGAGGAATTTAAATTGGGGTTTTGCCAGGAGAAGTGGGCCCTCTTCTCTGCTTTTCCCCTGACTTGCAGCAGTCACACGTATATCTTCATGTCCATCTTTGTTAAAATGGGGATTTAACATTTTCCTGCCTCATAGATGAAGTGAAATTCATTTGTCTATAAAGCACCTGGAGATCCTTGAGTTTAACTGCAGAAAATTCACTGAAGCAGTCCGGTTAATTTAAGTGACAAACTTGAAATAAAGATTACATTCACTGACAGAGTTAGGGTGCATTGGGTGGGGGGGGAGGAGGGACAGGTAAGGTAGGAAGTGTGAGTTTTCTTCCTAAAAGTCCGGTTTCTATTGATATATTTGGAACTAAGGTCATAACCTGGATTTGTGACGTCGCTTTAAGCGAGAGAAGTTCATGTGTTCTGCTTCAGCAGCAATGAGGCACATCACTGATGTTCCTTATCCAATTAACTCTCTGATATGAAGGAACTGGGGCCCCTAGAAGTGCTGTAATCCTACATTCCCTGAAATTACTTTTAAAAAATACAGAAGGTATAGCAAAATACATATAAGAAGATTAAAGAAGAACCTGCTTCAAAATGGAAATGTAATTACACCTCACTAGTTTTTTCCCCTTTCATAATTTTGCCCCAACATTCATTAAGACATTTAGATTTCATTCCCTTTAACAGTTTAATGTGGATAAAAAAAGGAACCACTTATTTCTAGCTAAGTAGACTATGTGGGGAGAAGGAACAGTCACTCTCCTAACCCTTGCTTACTTCTCTGAATTAAGAGCTTGTCAAAGACGCATAGGAGACTGGACAGGCACCTGGCTGGTATCACATGATCCCTGGTTTGGTGACCCTTTTTTTGCCACGCAGGAGCAGGGGGTTGAACTAGATGGCCCACTGAGGTCCCTTCCAACCCTAGAATCTATGAATCTAGGAAAAGTCAACCACAGGAATAAAATAGAAGAATTGGAAATAAAATCTGAGCAGGAGGGCAAACAGCAGGGACTGAGGGTAGTAATTTTTGGTGAAAAGGAAACAGCACAGACCCGGGAAAGCAGTTGGTAGGCAGTAAAAAGCAGGCGGGAGAGGGACAGGACTGGAAAGATGATAACAGGGAGTCAGTAACAGGAGACTGGGGCAATGATAGCCATGTGGGGGAAAGGGGGGCATTGCTGAGGCAAGTAGCAGAAAACAGGAAAAGATAAATGACCAGGAGGTGGCAGCAGCATAGGGTTGGTTGAATGGTGAAGCTGAGGAGGTTAAAAGTGATTATGTTTTGAAAAACATTTGTATTGAATTGCAGATAGAAAATTTGTTTCTAATATGGGTTTGTTTTTTTTTTCAGGAGGGTCTGAGATCAAAGATTAGAGCAACTTCCAAGCTCCTGATTCTTTAAGAGGAGGGGAGTGGGAGAAGAGAAGCTGGAGCCAGTTTTTCTAAGGTGGGGAAGGGAGCAAACACAAGCCACATGACAAGCTGGTGGAGGGGGTACTGGGATATATATACAGTATATGTTAACATCTGTTGACTTCAGGAAGTTTGCAGGGCAATAGTAAGTGATTGGGGGGTGGGGAGGAGTTGAGGGATACAGGGAAGAAGAATGGGATTTGGGGTTGGGTTCCTGGAGAGTACAGGGAGGAAGCAGAGAGATGTTTGGGTGTTAGAGCAGTGATATGTGGGGAAGGATCCAAAGGCTGAGTTTTTTTGGAACTGGAGGAGGGCAAGGCTGGGGAGGGGGAGGAATGTTCCTGGGGAAGGAAACAGATGTTTCCTTCAGAGATTGGGAATTAAGGTAGTGGTTTTACATGGGATGGCTGGGGAAAGAAGGCAAAAACAAGTGCGTTTTTGAGGGATGGGGTCATGAAGAGGAAGGCTTCTAAAAAGGAAGTCACCACTTCCCTCCCCTGGCCCCACTGTTGTTCTGGAAAAGCTGATTAGGCCCCACAGTTGAGAAGCTGCTTTTTCAGAATAGACTGAAGATAGCTCTGGGGTGAGGAAGCATGGTATCTTCAAACTGTCCTTCTGATTATAGCTATCATTTTGAAAGCAAATTTGAAAGTATAAGTGTAAATATAAGTATACTTATAAGTATATAAGTAAATGGAACAGGCCAGTGATCTAGCTAGACAGGCAGCTGGAGACCGCCAAAGAGGAGGGCTATGGTAGATGCAACATCCCATATTGCTTTCCTTGTCAGTCAGTAGGCATATAGGGTGACTGGAGGAACCCAGGTCAGTAACAGCTCTTGGTGGGGTTGAAACAGCAACAGGAGGAAGTACATGTCACTGTCTGTTTCTGCCTACAGAAAAGGTGTAGTTAAATTTGTATCTTTACAATAGGTCTTTATGGTTCCCCCCTCCAGCCACGATATGGGACTCCTAAACCTCTAAGCTGTACATTAGGAAACAGCTGGAAAATACTCAGCTAAGGTCTCTAGAGGTATCTCTTTGAAAGATCTTTTAGGCTTACAACAAAACACAGGTCACATGCTAATGAAAAATGTGAAATAGAGAATTAAGGTTCCCCTTATTCAAAACAAAGCAAAAAGTTAAATTCTGCTATTCACAAAGGTATAATTACAAAAACCCTCAAATGTTGGGAAATAAGAATGTGCAGAGTTGCCGGTTTCATTGACAGTTTTGGCCCTTTTTTAGCTGAGCTCGAACAGGCTAGTTAGGTGAAAGGGAATGTCCTGCTTGGTAAGGCTTCTTGATGCGATAGTAGTTCTAAGGCATAATTCTTCAAGGATTAGCATGGGTGCTGAATTATCATAATTTATGGTGACCAACAGTAATCAGCAGCTTGCTACATTTATGTGATATCTGAGTGAAATCTTGTGCTCCTAATATTTAGTCTTCTGCCTGTCTGCTTTAGAACAGCCAGGGAATAAACAGTGGAACAGATCAAAGGCAATCCAGTGGAGGGCAGCAGTGCACCACACACACAAACACTGTCAACTCATAGAATCAGGGTTGAAAGGGTCATTCAGTCCAAACCTTAAGGGCAGTGTACTTCTTTGAGAGTATTCACTTGTAACCTTCCAAGTATTACACTTCAATAAAACACATTTATAAAGCCAAAGAGCCACAAAGTATTCCTCTTCAACATTACTTCAAATTGTACTTATTTGTATTTACATATCTAAGGCTCAGAACATGCTGATGAGGCTCAGAAATGGTTCTGCAGCCATTATTAGAAGGTAAAGCATTCTCTTTCTGCCATATCAACTTTGCCCCCACTGCAGGATGGAGGGCAGTAAATACAGCAGAAAGCTGGCAAGTAAAACCATGAACCTTCACGCTCAGGGCCTTCATATTTGCAACAGTTAGCAAAACAGGAGGGATTATATGCAGTACTTCTGACTGTTAATGTGATATAACTGCATCTTTGTTCTAGAGATGTAACTCTGAATATGGTATTGTGGGTTCTGTATTTATTGGCTGTACATGTTTCGATATTGAATCTGTTCTGATATGTATTTTTAACTTACCAGCCTTATAAATTCACTAATCAAATTGGACTCCAAGAGTTTAACTGTGTTCTTTCCTTCTTGTGCATCATAAGTAATAAGAGAAGTCCTGCAGGTGAAGTGTCACATCTGTGCAATCTGGTTGTCTTCAGTGAGATTGATAAGGTGTTAGTAATGGGGGCTTAGTAAACAGTTCTACTGATGAGCTGAATTCAGCTTATTTCTCTATACTCCAAATGATTTTTATAGGGGTAAAGGGAGTAAAAAGTAGTCAAAACTTACATTTTAAAGTTTTGTCTCAACTTGACTGAGGCACTTAACCTAAGTTTCAGAGAAAGCCAATGGAGCTCTTAGATCTCTGAGTGCCTTAGTTACTCCTGATAATGGAACTTACCTTGTATGTCTCATTTGCGATTGGAGGAGTGATTGCCACTAGGACATGTCTGAGTTGGCTTTAACTGAGCTAGCTCATGGCCTAGGCTTCAGCGTATGCTGTACAAGTTGTGTGTGTGCTTCCTACTTGAGTGTCTAGACGGTGCTGCCATGGTAGATACCTATGCTATTGATATCCCAATTAGGCAGACTAATGATAGCTCAGGCAGGCCTGTGTGTGCTGCAGTCACATCTACAGTTACAGTGTGTACACAGCTTTCAGCACGTTTGAAAATTTTACTTTTACTCACCGATTTCAGTAGATTGTTTCTTTGTGTATGTTAAGAATCAGATCAGTGGGTGGTTGGCATTTCTACTGTGTTAAATTTTGGAATAGAACTGCAGTCTGTGGTTGGGAATTTGAAAGCTGAGGTTGCTATAGCAGATGTAACTCAGCTCCCCTGTGTGTTTGTAGCTTTACATTTGAAATGCTTCATTTTCCCTAGAGCCATAGACAGTGTTTGCACAGTCCTTCCTCTTTCTAATGTACAATAGATAAGTGCAGTTTCATGCAATTTACTATGTACGTCATAAAACTAAGTCTGTGTTGACTTGGTGTAGTTATCAAAGATTCTACAGTGTTTGGTGTCAGAAGAGGGCCTTACCTTCATGTGTTTAGTCCCGATTTACCATTTCCACACTGCTGTGTGGAGTACTATGCACCATTTGCTTATGATGTTAACTATGTGATTTAAATACTGTCTGTATATGTGCAGTATGAGTAACATTGTATACTATCATTTTTTGTGACACCTGTCCCTACTACATCTGAGCCTTTCCCAAATATGTTAAAGCAGTATAACAATTTCAGCTTTTCTTTTCCTCCTGTGCCAGCCTATAAGAAAGAGAATGTGTGCATAAAATACTTTTTTGTGTGTGTGTGAAGTATGCATGGAAAAAGGTGACTGAAAAATGAGATTTGCATTTAGTTGTGAAAATACTAATATCCTTGGTCATTCTTATGTCTTGTTGTAGTGAGTTCTATAGGCTAAGTCCAGCTCCTGTGAAAACTCTTCTTAGTCACCCAACCCTGTCATGTTGGTTGATAGTTTCATTGTTTTGGTGGAAGATTGTTGTTGTGGACATTCACAGTAACATATGCAGAGATGATCTTTCAGATGTATATGGCCAATCCCATAGAGAATATCAAGATACAGAACATGAGTTGGGCTCCATAATCAGTGGATACCTAATGCAGAATGGAATGCCAAGATAAGTGCTCACGGAAAATGATGTGGAAGTACACTCTTTCCTGTGAGGAGGCAGGGTATCAGGATCTGCAGATGGTTGGATGCTTTATTATAAATTATATCCAGTGTAGAAAAAAGCTTTGTTGGTTCTTACTGTTCTTTTTCCTGTTTAATCATTCCATCAATTTGCAGATCCCTAACACAGCAGTTGCAGTCAGGGATTGATTTTTTTTTTTCTCCAAAAATAATGTTCCTTTGGATATAAAATGCTCATAGGTAACTGCAGTTCCTCCCTAGTCTCATTCAGGGGTTAAGATGAGCTTTTACATAACTGTAAAAGAGATAGCTTCCCCTTTTACTAAGCAGTAACAGATGTCACAGGATCTTGGTGGTTGGCTCTCCATGAAAGGAGAAATTAAGGATATGGAGTTGGGGTATCTGTTTATCCAGTTTGTTTATTTACTTTATGTACACCAGACTGAACAGAGGTGTTCACAAATGGTATGCAGGCTAAATCCCTTTTCAGAAATCTAAGCTCAAAATCCTGGTTCCCAGAAAGCAACTTGGTATCATATCAGGAGTTGGACTCTAGCTAGAGAGAAAACTGCAGAGTTCTCTTACTGGTTGCAGCAACTCCTTCCCAAGAAACTATCGCAGATCTTACAATGGCACAGCACTTCTTCAAAAAGTCTGCAATGTGCTCACATGTAAAGCTATGTGGGAGAGTGCCATCTTGGGACTTGCACCATGATAATACCTTATTTTGAACAAAAGAAGACCAACTCCCCTTCTGTTCTTTCTGAAGATGTGCGTGATTACAACCTCTTTTGTCAAGTGCTCTGTTTCTGAAGAAAAAGAAGGTGAAAGGTTTTCATGAGAGATGAATTCTCACTCCTGAATTCTCTTCCATCCAGAACAGAACAAAATAAAAAGAGCCAAGTCTGGTATATGCAAACTTACACAGGAGCTTTCCTGTCTTGTAGATTTAAAATATAAGGAATGTGTTCTTTGGGAGGCCTTTCAGGAGTCTATGCTAAAGGAAAAAGGGCAACAAGTGGGAGTTAGTAAAGAAAAGCAGATTTGCCTCTCTAGAATCTATATGTAGATTGTGTGGGTTCTTCAATTTATTCCTGGGGGGACAGTTAAAAATATCTAGCTCCAGGAATTTAGTCTCATTTATGATACTGTCATAATACATACACTTTTCAGCTCTTGTTTTCTGTCGCTCTCCAGCTTTCATGTTTTGAACGCCTGGTATAGCTGTCATTGTGGTCCTAAGCCTGAAGTCTTGTTCACATGTCAGTTCCCTGTGTCAACGTGGAATATTATTGACTTCTGTCAGCCCTTGTCCAAGTGCAGGAGTTTGTGTATGTGGATGAGATAGTGAGATTGTCTTGTATCTTTGAACCACTAACATTTACCTTAAAAGTCTGACATGCTGTGTATCCTACCTCACCCCTTGTGCCTGTGAAAAAGTGTTGTGAAATAATGAAGCTATGTGAGAGAGAGACTTAGGCTGTGTGTAGAATACACGATTAAATGCTTGCTTGAAATAGCAGGTTGGCCTGGGACCTGGAAAGAAATAGTTGATAACTCAAATATGTGTCAGGGGTAGGCAACTTTTTTGGCTAGAGAGCCAAAACCGCCACAAGGCCTACCTTGGAAGGTGCCGGAGTGCTGGCATGCCAGAAAAACAAAATGAGGGCAGGGAGTACATGGCAAGATGCCCTGCTTGTGCCCCTTGCCCCCCAGCCCTGCTGCCCCTCACCCCTCACCCAAAGCCCCTGCCCCCCAGCCCTGCTCATGACCCTTGCCTCCCACCCAAAGCCCTTGCCCCCCAGCCCTGCTGCCACTTGTCCCTTCATCCAAAGCCCTTGCCCCCCAGCCCGGGCTCTGTGGCTGTCAGCAGCTACCCAGAACCTGGGCCAGCTGCAAACATCTGCTGTCTCTCTACCCCGGCCCTGGCCCCAACTGCTTCCCTGCTCTAGACCTGGCCCCGGGCTCCGGGGAGGCAGCACATATTGGCAGTGCTCCCCACTGTGCTGCCCTCGCCACTTCTGCAAAACAGCATTGGAACCCGGTGGGGCAGGGCACAGCGGGGGGTGCAGAAAGCTGCCTGCTCCCAGCTCCCCGGCCACACTTCCCCTGTGTGCATGGGAGCAGCACAGGCAGCAGCACAGGGTTGTGCCCCAGGAAGGATGGCAGATGGAGTGCTCTGCATGAAATAGCTAAAAGCTTCTGGATGCTACCAGAGCATGGGGTATATACTGTATTAATTACCTGACAAGATGTAATTGATTTTTTTTTTTTTGCCTAAGTAATAATCGAGTATAAGTTGACTAATAGTCATGTTCTCACTTTCTCTATAAAACATACCTGCCTTTCTAAAGGCAACAGAAAATGCAATTATGTCAGTTGGCAGAGAGCATCCTTACCTTAAATAGTCAAATTTATGTTTTGTCACTTCTGCTGATTATGACAGACTGGCAACAGAAAAGGAGAATACAAATTATTCTAGAGTGGATATGTGTGTGAGGTCAGGGGAGAGAGAGCTTTCACATGAGGAGAAGTTAAGAAAGAAAAGAGTAATTTCATTTGAAACCAAAAAGGCAGTATTGCACTGTGATACAGATATGCAATGCGAGAGCAAACAGGGTCCTGAAAAAATTAAGACAATCGATAGGATTCTTGCTACTGCACTGTAGAGAAACTGTGCCAAACAAATAACTGCTGTATTCCTGACCTGAAGAAATGGTCATTTAAAACCTGATTATGTAACTGGATCTACGTGAGTGCAATCGTATGTCCACATGGACTTTCATTGTGTTCAGTGGCAGTGAGCATAAAGGCCTCCGTAAATGGTGATCTGAATGCAGAATCAGAGCCTGCTCTATGGAGTGATGAGTAGATTTGATCGAAAAAGTAACTTTTTATGTAGAAAATTCTGTATTTTTGGTGGAAATTCAAAATTTGGGGGGCAGAATCTGAAATACTTTGATTTGGAAAGGTGGGGGGTCTCAAGCATTCTGCATCTTTCATTCTCCCATGGTCCTCTGTATGCCATGCACAATGGGAGCCCCTAACCATTGGGCATTTTGGGAAATGAAACCTGCGACATAAGGAAACTGAACTAGAAATCCCAGGAGGTAATTCAGTAGCATTTCTGAGACTAAATATTTCAGCTTTCAGGTACTTGATTTTAAAAAAAAGGGGTATTTCTATGGAAAACAGTGACTTTTCAGGACATTTTTTCTGTAGATCCTTTCAAAACAGTGTTAGTGAAAAAGTTTTGTACTGAACACTCCGAGAGGAGTTGAACATCCATTAGCTTCAGTGAGAGTTGAGACAACTCCTTACTTCATATAGGATTGTGCCATAAAGACTTCAGCAGGTAAAATATAGCAAGAACTTTGCAAAAGTGATGCAAATGATTTGGTGTAAATTTTTTCATAATTTTCTTTTAGGCTAGTTTGTAATGCGTGTGTCTGTGCTTGCCCTATCCCAATACTTACAACATTTTTACAAAAGGTTATTCTCACATTAAAAAAACAAATTCAATTTTTTTTCCTTAAGGACTGGCTTTCCTTTCATCAGAGGAAATGTAGACCTTTTGTTTAAATGGGTCTTATCTCTAAGTGAAAAGTTGTGAGAAATTGCCCCCCTTCCAATAAAAAAGATCATTAAAAAACCCCGCAAAATGAAATGAGGGAAAAAACAAACTTTTAAGAGTATTTTGTATTTTGTTTTGAAAATATTATACTTTGAATTCAGAACAGTTGCATAGAACATTTTCTGAAGGTGGAGATTGAGCACTTGAATATTTGCTGGGAAGCTTTCGAAACATGTAAGTGCCAGGAAAGGAGGCACAAAGTTAGAAACCACATAGGCTAGGTACAGACAGCAAAAAGCCGGAGGCTGAATCGATTCAGTCTTTGCAGGCTAGTCTAAGCTGCCCAGATTAAATTGAAGCAGAAGTGAACAAACTTTTACCTTTGATTCAGGAAATGCAGCCACATGCCTGCAGTGGCTCAGGCCAAAGCTAGAGGGTGCTAGAGCACAGCTCTCTGGTTGTGTGTTCACTTCCTCTTCCTACTGCTTCCCCCAGGTCTTTGCCATTTGCTGTCCAGAATTACAGCAGCAGGACTCTGCAGGGTTCTACATTACTTCCTCTTCCTGCTTCCAGGTGCCTCTAGGATTTGTAGTCCACAGTTGTAGTCGACAGTAAGTTTGAGTGGGGAGAAGGGGTGTTTAACCCCACTCCCTGGCCCTAGATCCTAGCTGGGGTTTGCCAGGGGGCAGTCCCCCTGCAGACTGGGCTGCATCCCCAGCCAGGCTTGCCCCCCCTGTCAGCCAGCCCTCACTGCTCCAGCTGTGGAGCAAAGGGGCAGGGCCAGCCCTGTTCTCTGAAGCAGACAGCACAACCAGCCCAGTCTAGGGCTGGAAAGCATGCTGGGGGACTCTGATTTAACTTGAACCAGGAAGGAGTCTGGAACAGAAGTTTCATAAACCAGTTTCACTCAAATCAGTTAAATTTAATACTACATTCAACCAGGTTTATCTTAAACCAGCTTCAGCCATTTTGAAACTGGTTTATGTCCACTGAACTTATGTTCAGTTACAGGTTTAAACCAATTTCTGATTACTTAAACCAGTTTATGCATAACTTCTGCCCCTAGCCATAAAGAAGATTGTTGCTATGTAGCTTCTTCATTATTACAAGCTTGTTTTTTCTGTACTGCTCCTCTAAACTTCAGGGTGACTGCCAAGGAAGCTGCCACTTTGTGAGGCAGAATCAATATAGTGTATAACAGGAGGTAGATATTGATCTTTCTCATGGAGACTTTCTTGTTGTTTCTTCTAATATTAAAAAAAGTCATTTGGTCTGAGTGCATGATGTGAAAAACACGAGAGAGAAAAAGGGGAAAAAGACAGAAAGGAAGGTCTTCAGAATGGTTAGTAAGTAGGTGTATGAGCCAGTGAGGTTAGAGGAAAACTGAAGCGATGGCAGAATTATGGAGAACTTTCAAAGTGAGATTGAGAAGAATACACAGAATTATAATGGAATTGAGCTGAGAAGAATCAAGAATCTGGGCAGATATGGTCAGAGGAAATGTATTTATTTAGATTTGTAATTATTAAAAATTAATCCTATCCCAGGCTCTCAAAACTTAATATTATCATGAGTTATAATATAATAATATAATGAAATATAATTATTTTTGAGCAGCATAGAAATGATTTTGACAACAAGAACTTATATACCTATACGAACTCCTGTATTCCTTCATCATTGTGGGAAGCAACTGAAAGGAAGTGTTTTAAATGACCGATCTTATGGACCTCTATTGCAAATAACTTAGGCCTCAGTGCAGCAAACTAAGTGCATGCATAACAGTAAAGGTGTGAGCAATTCCACTTACTTTGGTGGGGCTATTCTGGTCTTTTAATGCCACTTTCTTGTGCTGGTTCAGGACTTAGTCTTTAAGGTTATACTTTTCTATGAAGAAGGCAAGGCACCTTACAGACTACCTCTCTACATTTATGTGGATAGTAATGGCATCCCCTGATGCAGGAATGAAATGTGTGTAGCAATCACTCCATCACAGCAAAAGCAGCTGGAGTCAGAAAGAAGTTTCTTCACCACAATATGATGAAGCTTAAAAGTTATGCTTCCAAAGAAAGCATAAGTTTCAAGAATTATTCATACTTGGGATTCCAGACTAGATGAAGCATTGTTTTTTTTCCTCTATGACAACTCCTATATTAATGTGACTGTGCCAAGGCGTGTGGTTATTCAAATAATTCCCTGAGCCTGGGGCACAATACACACCCTTTTTGCAATATCATCTTCCCCTTTGCAGTTTGTCATCCTACTAGTGAGCAGGACTAATTCTGCTCAGTTCTTAAATTAGCTGAATAAACCCAAATGTAGTTAGACCTGTTTTGCCTTGTCCCATCCGTCACTGGGCGTTTCCTGTTAAAATATGCTTTCTTGCAACTCCCAGAATACGTTCCTCCAATAATTCGCTTACTCAACTGAGATAATTTATGCTTATAAAATCAATATGAAAATGTAGAGCCCAGTGGACAAGTGGCAAGCAGGTTTGGAGGGTTACTGCTTTGAACTGTGACACTCCTCACCTGAAGATTATAGGTGAAACTCATTATAGGATACATGCATGGGTGTGGAGGAGGATTAGTGTGCTAGGCAGGATGGCCTTCACCTTTGAGAGAACATTGTCATTCTTTCCTCTTTAATTCTGTAGAGATGAGAATTATCACTATCTGTCTATAAGGCTAGGGACAGAAGTTTTACATAAACTGGTTAAAGTGATCAGAAACTGATTTAAACCTGTAACAGAACAGAAGCTCAGTGCACATAAACCAGTTTCAAAATGGCTGAAGCTGGTTTAAGATAAACCTGGTTGAATGTAGTATCAGATTTAACTGATTGAGGTCAAACCAGTTTATGAAACTTTTGTCCCAGACTCCTTCCTGGTTCAGATTAAATCAGAGTCCCCCCAGCATGCTTTCCAGCTCTGGACTGGGTTGTGCTTTCTGCTCCAGAGAGCAGGGCTAGCCCCACCCCTCTGCTCTGTAGCTGGAGCAGTGAGGGCTGGTTGACAAGGGAGAGCAGTGGCGTAGTGATGGGGGGTGGGAGGGACATGCCCCCAGATGCCAGCCTGGGGCGGGTGGCACTTCTGGTTTCGCCACTGGGGTTTCTGGGCTTGGCGATTGGCTGCTGGGGAACTCCCCCCCACTTCCTGCTCAGTGATCAGCCTCCGGGGGATGCCCCCCTCCTTTCTTGGTGATCAGCTACAGATGAGGAGGGGTGCAAATATAAACATTGGCCCCCAGGTGCTGGTGGCTGATGCAACACCACTGGGGGGGGGCAAGCCTGGCTGAGGAGGCAGCCCAGTCTACAGGTGGGGTACTGCCCCCCCCCCAGGCAAACCCTAGCTGGGATCTGGGGCCAGGGAGAGGGGTTAAATACCTGTTCCTCCCACTCAAACTTCCTGCTGGCTGCAACTGTGGACTACAAATCCCAGGAAGAGGAAGCAATGGGCAACCGTGCAGAGTCCTGTTGCTGTAATTCTGGACTACAAATCCCAGAGACCTCATGGGCAGCAGGAAGAGGAAGTGAACACTCAGCCAGAGACCTGTACTCTAGTACCCCCCAGCTTTTGGCCTGGGCCACTGCAGGCATGCGGCTACATTTCCTAAATCAAAGGTAAATGTCTGTTTACTTCTGGTTCAATTTAATTTGTGCATTTTAGATTAACTTGCAAGGACTAAATTGATTCAGGCTTAGGCTTTTTGACTGTCTGTACCTAGCCCAGGGGAAAGGGGAGCATGCGTATCCTGCGAAATTGTCATATGTCAAGGAGCCATATTGAGACATACCAGAGTTATGGTTGCTGCTAAGATTCTGTTTTAAGCCAAATTAGTAAATTTATGTTAAAATCAAAGTTCTTTAACTGTAGCAAAAGTCCCAGGATTCTTCCAGGTATATCATTTGTTGTCTATGCCAAATCCAAAGCTTTAGAATGCAAACATCTTTGAGTTACCTAACTGCTCCAAAGTATATTCTTCTCAAAAACATTTTGTTTTTATTTACTTTTTATCTTCTGTTCCTTCTCTTGAAGCTCCTTTGAATTAAAATATTGAAACTCATTCACATATCACTGACTAAACTCCTTTAAATCCTGTCCCTTTGGCCGTACACCAGGTATAAGAAAGTTCAGCTCAAGTACCCTGCGGATAGCTGAAAATAGAATTTTTCAAAATTAAATATTGATAGCAACCATAATTACAGCTATGCCATGGCAGTTCAGTTTTACAGGGAGAGAGAGTGTGAGCATAAACCTCATGAAAATATACAGGCATAGACATAGAATGAGAAATCTGGACAAAGGGGTGGTTAAAAATTAATGATAGTGTGGGGATACCCTTCAATGAGGGAAGTGGATAGAGATTTGAGACCCTTTGTAATCCTCATCTGTACAAGGCAGGGTAGCAGTGATCTAGCCAATAAAAAACCCCTCATCTCAGCTTGTGGATCTTTCAGTTAGCAAGAGTAGAGTTTGAACTGGGCTCACATGATGGCTTGGTAACCTCCTAGATTTTTCTGGAAGTTGCTAACCTAGATTCCTGAATTAGAGCTTTTATTTATTTATTAATTTATTAAAAGTCTCTAATGTTTTTGGTTGTGAAGAAAGTGCTCAGTTTAGCATATGAGATAAATTTAAACTGATACGTGATGTTTTCAGGCAGCCTGAAACAGATGTGCCAAAAGTTTACAAATTGTTTGTAATCATTTTGGGGGACAAAATCCCTAAACAACCTCCTCCTGTCCATAACCGTGAAACAAATCTGTCTGAACACCCAAAAGTAAATTAATAAATTCTAAACAATGGAAAACTTTACCCCAAGAATAGATTTTTGCCTCAAGAACAAGGGAATGTCAGAGATTTCATGTAGTCCACTTGGTACTCAACTTTTGCTACTGACATTACATGTAGAGTGCTCAAATCCTACGAAGATGAGTGGTGATATAAAGGCAAATAGGTTTATCTCATCATTAGATTTCAACTACTTACTAGTTCAGTGCTGGTCACTGCATGTATAGAAAAGGGAGGACATAGCCCAATTTGCTTAGCTATTTATGCTATCAAACAACAGAGTTGAAAAAGAAATGCAAAAACTGGTGTTGACTTAAGTGTAAGGGGATGAAATCCTAAAGTCACTTGGGTATATCTACACTAGTGGGGGCCAGACTTGTTGGCAGACATGCCACAAATTAGCCTTGCACCCTCCCTGAGTGCCACTGATCCACTTCTGACCAATCTCCTGCTCTGCTTTCTGCTCTGTCTCCTGTGTTCCCTGCCCAATCTGCTGCTCTGCTTTTTTATTTTCTGCCCTATCTGCCACTATTCTGCCTGTTCCTTTCCCGGTCTGGTGCATGTCACCCAAGGAGGCTGTCTGTTGACCACTCCTGATCTATACCATGAACCTGGTGAGTCCTACCAGGGGCTTCCTGAGTGTTTCATGTGACCCTGTATGGGTAATCAAGGAACAGCTCCCTACGTAATATAAACAGTATCTTTATTATAGTGGTTTCTTACAGAGCTGTTACAGGGCTTGCTGTTCTCCTCCTGCCTCTCTAACTCTCTTCCTCTTCCCATCTCCTCCCCCTTACTTCCCGTTCCTCCTTCAGTCTCCTTTCTACTGCTGTTGGTTTTGCCTCTGAGATCCTTACATATTCTTACACTGAGGTCACTCCCCTCCTTCCTCATCTGTGGTGCCTGCTTGCAAGCACCGAGCCCAGAAATGAGATGGCGAGGTTGTTCTGGGGCTGTCTCCTTTGCAGTCACTGTCATGTAAGTTGTCTTCACTGTGCTTGACAGCAGCCAAGGAGGATGTCCCTAAGTGGCCTCATTGCTGTACCTGTGGACTTGCAGTGTGCAAGTAGGAGCAGGCAGGGTGTGTTTGGGGACGTCTCTATTGGGGCACATAAGGGAACACAGTGAACATATATACTTAGGTACCAAGTCTCACTGAAAGTCATATAGGTTTTGAAAATGTTATTTAACATCTCATTTGGCACTTCAGGTGGGTGAGATCACGCAGAAAGCCCATTTGGATCTCAATTCAGTTGTTGAGCAAAGTAAAATGTAATCCCACTATTCAGAATTAATATAAAATTGTTTAATGTCAACTGACATGGAATGGTCAGTCTTAATTCATGTAAAATGGTTTGGTGAAAAGAAGAACTTTTTCAGTTAAGAAATGTGGGAAATGGTCTTGATTAAGCAATAGCAAGACACTTAAGGTGCAGACAGAAGTGACAATTTTTGCCTAATATGGCCCCTGAAAGTACTCTACAGCTGTGACCAAACACAAGTGCATGGCTGCAGAGAGCTTTAAAAGGGCCCGATCCCACAAAAATCTGGGGTGCAGATGGAGGCACTCCAAAGTGGAGCATCCTCTGTAACTTCTGTCTGCACTTGCTGGGAGCATGGCTTGGCTTATGCAGCCCAGCATTGCTCCTGGCATTGTTTTTAGAATGGGAGGAGGGGAAGGGAGTGGGGGGATCTCATTCTGAGGGTTGCCCAGCTGGCACTGGAGGGTGGGACAGGTGGACTGGACCCCCCTTCCAAGGTGTGTGGCTCCAATCCCCACCTCACCATGGCTACAGAAATCCCAGAATGGACCTCCCTCCTATGCCTTCCTCCCCTTACATCCTGAGACAACACAGGAGCTTGGAGAGGGGGCCAGGGGACAGATGCTGCAAACAGACACCCACTCTCTGTGGATCGGCTCCAGATTGGAGCTCAATTTCCCATCCTCCTGACCCAACAACTAATGTTTGTTGGGTTGGGAGGATCAGTCTAACTCATGGTGCTTTCTGTTAAGCTCCATGAGTTAGACCCAGAAGCTGCACTTCTGTTTGTGTCTACAGCTGAACTGCAACTATGGAAGCAGAGGAGGCAATACTGTAGTTGCATGTGTAGTACCTGTCTTCTAGTGATTGACCCAAAGAGAAGGAGAGTATCCTTTTTAAAACTAAAGGAGTTTACTCATGTTTAGCTCAGACAGTAGAGGCCTGTGCTTTTCATGCTGAAGAGTGTGGATTCTACACAGAATGTACAATAGAAAATTGAACCTTTGTGAATTTCTTGCTGAATAACAAACAGACTAGCAAGAAGAACTCTAAGCACTAAAAAGGGACAACTTGGAGTTAAAAGGATGCTGTCAGATTTGCTATCCCCCAAATATCATAATCTTTTAAAGATCAACATTATATTGGCATTTGATTGTCAAAGTAACTAAATGTTTCTTCTTTCATTTTCTAAGTTTGGGGATTTAAGCAATTTTAATGTTGTTCTCCTGATAGAAGCCCAAACTGACAACTCTAAGGACGTGAAGCCCTCTCTCTGCCCAGGCATATATTGTGCTCTTCATATCATAGTATCTTAGTGCTTAGGGTTGGAAGGGACCTAAACAGATCGTGAGGTTCAACCCCCTGCCTCGGGCAGGAATGGGTGCCAGGGTCATAGCACCCCAGCCAAATATCTGTCCAGCCTCCTCTTGAAGACCCCCAAGGTAGGAGAAAGCACCACCTCACTTGGGAGCCCATTCCAGAGCCTGGTAACCCTAACTGAAAAGTAATGTCTCCTGATGTCCAGCATGAACCTTCTCTCTAACAATTTGTGGCCATTATTCCTAGTAAATCCGGGTGGTGCTCGGGGGAACAGAGCCTTCCCCAATTCCCACTGGTCCTCCCTGGTGAGTTTGTAAATGGCCACCAGATCCTCTCTCAGCCTTCTCTTGTGGTGGCTGAATAGGTTCAGGCTATTTAGTCTCTCTTTGTAGGGCGTGCCCCTTGACCATGCGAGTGGCCCTCCTCTGGACCCTCTCAATGCTAGCCACATCCCTCTTGAAATGCGGCACCCAGAACTGGACACTATACTCCAACTGTGGCCTGACCAATGCCGTGTAGAGGGGAAGGATCACCTCCCTGGACCTGCTTGTGATGCATCTGTAGATGCACAACAAGGTACAGTTAGCCTTACTGACCACTTCCTCACATTGGTGGCTCATGTTCATCCTGGAGTCAACAATGACTCCAAGATCCTTTTCTGCCACCGTGTTGACAAGAAGGGTGTTCCCCAGCCTATAGGCATGTTGCTGGTTCCTTCTCCCTAGATGCAGTACCCTGCACTTGTCTGCATTGAATTCCATCCTATTCTCATCTGCTCACCTCTGTAATTTGTCTAGATCTAGCTGGATTCTGTCCCTTCCCTCCAGTGTGCCCACCTCACCCCACAACTTGGTGTCATCAGTGAATTTGGACAGCGTGCTTTCCATACCCACATCCAGATCACTGATAAAGATGTTTAGCAGTACAGGCCCCAGGACCGAGCCCTGGGTGACTCCACTGCCCACATCCCTCCAGGTCAAAAATGACCCATCCACCACCACTCTCTGGGTGCGACCATCTAGCCAATTTGCCACCCATCTGACTGTGTAGGCATCAATGCCACAGTCACCTAGTTTTTTTAAGAGGATGTGGTGGGAAACTCTGTCAAAAGCCTTCTTAAAGTCCAGGAAGATGACATTCACCCCAACACCCTCATCCAGGGACTTTGTGACCTGATCATAAAAACAAACCAGGTTAGTCAGGCAGGATCTGCCCACAATGAACCCATGTTGGCTGTCCCTGAGCTTTACCTCCCCTGCTGGGCCCTTGCAGATGTGCTCCTTGATAATTTTCTCAAAGGTCTTCCCAAGGACTGAGGTAAGACTGACTGGCCTATAATTGCAGGGGGTCCTCCTTTGTCCCCTTGTAAATGAGGACCACATTGGCCCTTTTCCAATCCTCTGGTACCTGGCCAGTGCCCCATGAGTGCTCATAGAGCCATGCCAGGGGCCCCGCTATGACCCTCGCCAATTCCCTCAGCACCCTCTGGTGAAGAGCATCTGGACCTATTGCTTTAAACATGTCCAGCCCCTCCAAAAATTCCCTAACTAGGTTGTCCCTGACCCTAGGCATGGCGGTGCCTCCCCTGGGGCAGTCCACAATTCTAGTGGGGGAGATGTCCCAGTCCCTCTTCAGGAATATAGAGGCAAAGAATTAATTAAAGAGGTCAGCTTTTTCATTTGCCGCAATCACCAGATTGCCAAGCCTATCTTGTAGGGGCCCCATGTTACCTGGTGCCGCCTTCTTACTTCCTATGCATTTGAAAAGGGACTTTTTATTATCCTTAATTCTGATCGCTAGCCCTAGCTCTATCTCTGCCTTGGCCTTCCTAACAGCCTCCCTGCAGTCCAGAGTAATGGAGGTGTAATCCTTCTTGGCGATAGCCCCTTGCTTCCACTGTTTGTACGCCTCCTTTTTTTGCACTCAGGCATCCCTGGATTCATCTGAGTAGTCCAACTGAAGTAAATGGGTGAAAGGATTTTGCCCAGACTTCTTTTCAGGTTCTTGTACTGTCCCCATCTCCATAGAATGGGAAAGCCAGGCTGTCTCATATACTTTTCCCTCCCATTTGAACTGGAGGGGCTATCTGTAAAGAGGAGATGGTAGTTAATTCCTCAAAGTCTTTTCAGTCCCTGGTGCCTTTTCTGACCTGGCTAACAGGACTGTAAATTAGGTGGTGGTCTTTGTCCCCTGGAAGTTAGATTGAGACCATCAACCTTATTCAGAATGCTTTCTCTTTTAAACCAAATGCTACATATAGATCTAGATACTTTAACGATAATAATGAAGTAGTCACATATGCAGCAATATGCGCATCAACTTGTATTGTTTATGCTCAGGATCTACAATAAGCATGTCATTCATATATCTTTGTTTTTAGTGCTGTGGTAGTTTGGTCCAATTTACTCATCTGGCAGAACCCAAGCTGCTGGGGCTAAGTGAAGGTCTGCTTGGAGAAGGGATGAGTTCCAGCAGTACAAGTCACACACGACCTTTTTTGCCTGGTAGAGTGGGGCAGGTGCAAAGTGAGCAAAGGCTGGTCAATAAATAGGAGGAGTTGAGTGAAATATGCTAATGAAGAGCCTGATCCAATGCTCCCACTGAAGCTAATTGAAAAACTCTCTGGGTGTTTATACATGTGCTCAGGGTGGGGTGGGGGGTGGGCATTTTAATTAGAGCGGCTACGAGAACTGCTCTAATTAAAGCGCCTGCTGTGTCATGTGTATTCAGCATCCTGCACTTCAAAATGGCAGTGGGGACACTTGAAATAAAGCTTGTTCGATAAGCTTTAGTTTAAGTGCCCCTGCCACCATTATGAAGTGCAGGGACAATGAATAGATGTGATGTGGAGGCAGCTGGACTGCGTTAATTAGCATGCTGCAGCAGAGTGGATTAATCAAGTCTGCTCCAACACATGCTAATTAGCATGCATCAGAGTAGACATCCGGCATGTGTATAGGTGCCCGAAGTCTCCAAATCAAGTTTAATTCTTCTTAAGGGAGACTACTGACAAGCCTCCTGAGGGAGGGAGGCAAATTGCCCTTCCCTGTTCCAGAAATGAATCAAGCTCCTTGAGTTCAAGAAGAAGTGTGTGTGTGTGCGCGCGCGCATGTGTGAAATAAATAAAAGTTGCATATGTTCATATAAACTGTTCTAGGCCAAATTTTCAATGGGGTACAGTGGGGACAGAATTAGTTCCTCTGTGTGCTATGTTGGGGTATAACAACTTGACAATGTCTTTTAATGCTCCCATTTTCCATGATGTTGCTGGTCAATTATAGAGTTTTATTTTTCTGGCCCTTGCATCACATTTCATTTCATCCTGCCACACCACCTGCTTGCCAATAGGACACTATATTTTCTTCATGTTTCACTCACATTTCTCTGCTGACTGACAGCAATCTGGATCAGATCTTGCAGCCGGCTTTTTGTCAAACTGTTCCACCCTACCCCCTACCCATCTGTTACTGGATTCAGTGTGTAGGGGTAGTGGTAGGGGGGGAAGAGTGGGAATTTGCTCTGCTTTAGCTGCAACAGCAACAATGTCCTGCCAGATTTCCAAACACCCAAGTGACTAATGCCAGCTACCTCAGTGCTTGCAGTCACTGATAGAGATATTGGTTCAGTTTCTATACCCCGTTCACAAGACCATCTTGGAATGATGAAATTTAAGTAGAAACCAGATAACTGTAAGAAATGTATCCATAGACAACTAAACTATTAAAGGACTTCACTTGATATTATGAATAGATACTAATCTTTACTCTAGATAAAGTTGAAACAAGGTTTTTTAAAAAAAAAAATGGACTTTGACCTACCTTCTAACTGCATCAGGCTAAGACCAGACCTCCTAACACCTGTCATGTTAAAAATGGAAAATTATTTGATCTAGAAACTCCAGATTTGTCTTGGTTGGTGCTGTTGCTTTTAACTAGTTCTGAGGGGTAAGGTGAAAGAACTATTGGTTTCTTGTGTGATTTACACGTGGGGAATGTCACAAACCTATCTGTGGGGTACTCCCAGAGCCCCTGCTGTCCTGCAGCTTGTCTCAAGGAACAGACCAACAGACCAAGGTTTGCCTTGGGATAACTCCTTATTTCTGTGAGCCTTGATTTCTCTGCCCTTTACTGGACTTCACAGCTGCATTAGGGAATCTTTGCCAGCTGCAGGTAGCTTCCCTTTGGGTTGTGAAACAACTTTTAGGTCCCCTTTTCCATAGAATGGGCTCGCCTGGAATATTACTCTCCCAGAGCTCACTCTTTACCACAGGCAATCAGTAAGGAGACAAAACAACAAAAGAGTTTATTATATAGGAAAAAAGAATTTTACAAGAAAAACTGAGCATAAATTTGGAAACGGAACAAGAAGACGAGTAATGTTTTTTATCCTCTCATTTAGTTTTTCTTACTCTCATCACGTAGTCCTTCAGAGACCTGACAGTATTTTTAGAAATCAACCTTCGTGGTGATCCTGTCAGCCCTGACTGCTGGGGACCTGGTCTCCTCCAAAGCCTGTGAAAATCCAGAGATCCTTACTACTATATGTATATCCCTTAACATACCTCCAATCCATCTCTCCTACCACCCAGCATTGTCCGGATCGCTCCTGAATCCCAGAATTGTGGAGACGTTTCTCTCCCTGTGACATCTGGCATTCCTCTGGTTGACAGGCCATTCTACTCAGGTGCCTTTGCTATTGCACTTTGTTTATCCCATTACAAGCCGACAATAACTTGGGTGCTTATTCTACTAGTGGCCTCTTCTGTCTGTAAATGGGAGTAGCAGTTGTCCTTATCCTAACAGCGTAATGGCCAGGGATATCTAGGAGTTATGTCTGCTCTCTTTTCTGTAAGTATGCATCCCTCAGTTCCTTTGATTAAACTGTGACCAAAACCAGAAAGTTATATATAGACAGTATAACATAATCTATACAATGATTAAAGTGACATAAGTGGATACAGCATAACATTGGCTTTTCAGTGAGACCACACACACCAGATCAGTACAACAAGCACAAGACCATCTGCATGATACCCTACAAATCCCCAAGATTTGGTGGAGTTTGTGACAGGCGGGCCACAGCATTTTAAATATTGAGGTGTACGAGTGATGCTGTAGTCATGATGGTCCAGAAGTTATGTGAGAGGCAAGGATTTCTTAGGGTGAGATATTTTATCAGACCATGTTGTTGTGGTAAAATTCAACAGGCTTGGGAATGCACGACATTCTTTGTCAGATCTCTGATCACAGGAAGCCAGGCACAGAACAATGCTGACAGCATTTATAATTCAGGGAACAGTCACTGGGCAACTAAAGATTATCCTTAAAGATAGTATACCTATGGAATACTGTCATCTTTTTATATATAAACAATCCTGCCCTTTGTGGCATTACACATAAACCAGTTTAGGTGATCAGAAACTGGTTTAAACCTGTAATAGAACAGATGTTCAGAGCACATAAACCAGTTTGAAAATTACTGGAACTAGTTTGAGATAAACCTGGTTGAATGTAGCATCAGACTTAATTGATTTGGGTCAAAGCGGTTTATGCAATGTCTGTCCCAGACCCCTTGCTGGTTTAGGATAAACCAGAGTCCCCCAGCATCCCAGAATGCTCCCTGGGCTGGGCGGAGCTCTCTGCTCCACAGCAGAGCTGGGCGTTCCCCTCTGCTCTCTGACTGGAACTTGGCAGAGACTGCAGATGTTTGCCTGGCTTCCCCCTGCTCCCCAGTCCCTGCTAAGTAGGGATTCCTGTGTCCCCTCTGCCTTACACAGACACCTCTCAGCATCAGGTAGCAGACCACATGCTGGCTACTGTCCATGCTGTGGCAGATGGGACAAAGGCAGAATCAACAGGTAGCTGGTAATGTCCTTCTGTTGTTTTCTTAATGGGGTGATAAACACTGTGTTATCAATTCCCTGCTGGGCTGGCCAGGAGCGGGGGGGGGGGGGGGGGGGGAGGAAACCCCTCCCTAATCAGTGTCCTGCCTGGGCCTGGCCATGCCCCCCTTAGGTCAATACTGTGGAAGGGAAGGGAGGGCTGCTCTAGTGCCCCCCTCTGCCCCCCACCAAGCTTCTAGCCTGAGTCACTGCAGGCATGTGCCTGCATTTCAGGGATGTCTGTACAGTTACAAACTGATTCAGCCTAGCCAGGTTGGACTAACCTGCAAGGATTGAATCAGTTCAGGCTCAAGCATTTTGAATGTCTGTCCATAGCTTGTATGTTATCCGCACTTGTTTACCCCAGTGTTCATGCCTAAGAATTTTGGCATGAAGACAGTACTTCCAAATAAGTTACCATGTTGCTCATCTAAAGAGTAATCAGAATTCTCTAGAAAGTTACAGTTGGCTGCTGTGTAAATAACTAAAATATCACAAACACAATTGTGACTTAATGTGGGGGAAAACAGGAGGAACAGGATAAACCATGAAAAATGAAAGATACACTTTCAAGAAAGTGTTTCTATACTAGCAAAGCATAGTGGGGAAAAAATAGATAGTGATGTACACATGAAATTGGTTCTAAGTGTTTTTCAAAACTTTCCTGGTGAGTATTAACTGCCTTTTAATGTTTTTATCTTAGCGGTAGAATGATTGGATGTAGGCATTTCTGAATGTAGGCATAAATTGGTCCAAAGACTGCTAGCCTGATGACAAAGATTAAATGAGACTCTGTGTGTGTGCGTGTGCGCGCGAGCACGTGCGTGCAGACTTATAATATGTATATATTGCATCTGAAAATATGTTAAAAAACATTAAGGTTTCAAAGTCAAGGCACAAAAATTATAAGATGCTAGAATTAATACTGCTCATACAGTCTTAGTTCAGCTCCTTTTGTGCATATATTATGATATGGTATTCAATTATAGAACATGTACTGTTTTCCTTGCCACTGGACACCAGCAAAGCTTGTAAAAGAGATGTTTCTGGTGTCTGGTACCACAGAGTAAGTCTTCACTGTGTCCACACTGGATTTGGGGGAGATGTTCTTAAGCATACTCTACTTACCTAGTCCCGCTCACGTGCTCCAAACCTGGATATGTGGTAGTGCAGCTGCTTTGGGAGGGCTTGCCCTGTGGTTGTTCTCATGACCAGGGATCGTAGTTTTTAATGGGGAAAAAAAGAGAAAATCTCCATAAAAAAATACAAGAATCCATGTTTTTCCACAACCTACTGAAAGCATGCAGGCATCATTTTTGCGCTCTTTCTCATTTTTTGCTGCAGTTTTCAGCTCTTGGCCAACAGCAGCACCACCCTGCCCCTCCCCCCCCCCCCCCGGCTCCCTCACTGCTAATTGGTTGAGAGGCACAAAAACTGTGGCAAAAATTAAATAGAAAAGAAATGGTGCCACGTGCTGCAGGATGCTGCTGTGCTTTCGGCAGGTCATGGAAAAATGTGGATTCCATATTTTCTGTGGTGAACAGAAAATGAAGATCCCTGCTCATGACCTCTCCCTGTGTGTTTGAGAGTGGCTCTGGGGCCATCCCTAGAAGTGCTTCACCATTGCATATCTGGTACATGTGAGTGGAAGTGGGGGGACAGGGTATACTTAAGAAAGTCCCTTGGGCATACTGGGGATGTGGTATAAATATACCTCCAGGGTGAGGACAGAAGTAACAACTAAAACATTTCACATACCTTGGCAATGTTTCCATGGGCCAGTTACACAAACGTACATGCTCTATTAAACATCCCAAAAGGAGCTGAAGTGCTCCAAAATAGTACCTCTTGAAATGAGGTATTGTTTTGAAGCATTTCACTTCTTTTTACCTGTGCCTGGGGATAGGAGACTTGTAAGTCCTCCAGAATCTCACAGTGCTTCTTCCCCTTGCCCCTACTCTGTCTCCATGGGGAGGGAGGGTGGCCATTCTGACTCATAGCTTGTGAAACTGTGAAGCTGTCAACTCCCATTCTCTGGTCCCATCTGCTCTGGGCCTGCCACTGATTCCTGGCTCTCCTGCCCCAGTCCCCTCTACCTCTCTGCTCTGCTGTGGCAAATTTGAAATGTTCCAGCTGGGGGCACAACAGAATCTGTACCTCTGTCCCCTGGCTGAAAAAGATTCCTTCTTGGAACATTTTAAAGCCCATTTCACATGAAACATTCTGAAAGTTACTTCTCTCTCTGTCCTTGGTGGTTTATGCCTGTAGGGAATAGTAATTGCACAGACAGTCCTTTTCAGTCTCTGAAGTCCTAGCCTGGAACATGCTCCATAGAAGTGAAGTCTTTGAAGAATTTAGATGTCAAATCATAACACGTTTACAGAGTATCTGCAAAATGAGATTCTGCAAGGGCCTAGTCGTGTCTGATACAGTTTCCCACAGAAACTTCAAAAGGCACATCTCTGACAGCATATTTGCTCTCTGCCAAATTCCAGGCCATTGTTCCAAAGCTTGAAACCACTAGGTCTGCTCAACAAAGCAGTTATATGATTTTTTTAAGAACACGTTTTGCCCAACCTTATTCTTGGACGTGACTGAAAATTTTTTGTGAATCTTTCAAAAAAAAAAAAATCTTCTTGAAGCTAACACTTGTCATGGGTCATATCAACCTGAACAATCAGGATGGCAAAACTGCATGTGTGGTAATAGAAAACACTGCTTGTCACCTATAATGCATGTATTTATGTATACCTTCGTAAGAAACAATATTTCAGCTATAGGTAAAACGAAGCCTATGTTTTGTATGTGTATCTGTGTGTGTTTGTATGTGTGTGTGTATGTATATTCATATACATACATATGAGCACAGAAATCCCTTTACCCACTGCTGCTCATCTGCGATGGAATTTGGCAGCTATATTTTATACAAGTTAGAACAGGAGGTGAAAAATGCTGTATCCAATTAAAATTGGAGGTGAAATTTTAAGTAGTCAGCAGTTTTGTTTTAAGCCTCATTGGAAAGGTGACAGAGAGCATCTTAACATCTACTTCTTTTAACGAACTCTGTGGGGAAAAGTGCTGTCCACATCGGGTCTTTGCTTGCATCTGTGATGAGACGTGCATGGAGCTAAGTGGAGAGAGAGACATTTATTTTAACTTGCACTTGCATAGCACATGAGACACGTGAGGGCTACCACATGAGGTATTCCATTTCTTAATTTTGCATTATTCAAGAAGCCTCACAAAAACCACTAGAGGGAGATGAAGCGTCAGGCTAGGCTGAGATTAAGCTCCTGACTGGTTTCCAAGGTTTTCTGATGTTTTGTCACACTCCACTTTCCTATCTTCAGGGCAGGGCTGGCTAATTCTGCTACAGAAAGTTCTAATGAAATCTTAGACAGTATTTGATAATGTGGAATTAGGTGGTCAGGTGGTGAAATTAAATGGAGGTGTGCTGGTAGTATAGAGAACCTATGCACATGGATATTTACTGTATATAATCCATATTAAATTAAATCTACCCATATATGATGTGTTTTATATCCAGAGAAGCTCGTAGATAAATTAAACAATTGGTATACCAAATGACCCAGAAAAATTACAAGCATGCTTGTTTTGCCTTTATTATTTGATTTGCTTTTTCAGAATATTTTTTATCAAGGTCATGGTTTTGAATAGAAATATCTTATACAAGCCAGATTCTGGCTTTGCTTGAAGTTATGGCCTACTAATTTTTAATCCTGGCTCCAAACTGTACCTCTCTTCCCAGGAATGGGCTTCACATAAACATATGAAAATCTACATTGAAAACTCCACTACTTTTTATTAAACCTTCTAAATATAGTATATGGAGTCAGATTCTGATCACATTTACCACTGTAAATGCAGAGTAGCTCTTTTGATTTCTGTGGTCCTGTGAGGTGTTGAGTAATCTTGTCTTTCATTGAAATAAACTCATCAATTTGCAGGATTGAGCCTTTTAGTTTAGATTTACATGGTAGCACTGAGATCAGAACTGGACTTGCAAAGCTTTTGTTCTGTTCAACTGTTTATAGCCAAAATGTTGAAACTTAGGAGTGTGAAGCAAGGTACCTATATCTATATTTAGATGCCTTGTGAAATAAAGTCTGATTTTTTTCAAATGTGGTTAGTGGTGACAATGCCTGTTGAAGTCAATAAGAGTGGCAGGTGTTCAGCATTTTTGAGAATGAGATTTTTTTTTTTTTAGCCGTTTAAATGTATATTTAAGAGCCTAACATTTGGTTTCTAAATTTGAAAGTGTTAGCTTTTATCTTCAGCTCTGTTGATATTTGCAATACAGGCAGTCCTTGGACTTGAGACACAATTGGTTCCTGAAAGCCATGTCTTAAGTCGAAATGTTGTAACTCGGAACTGATTTTCCCATAGGAAACAATGTTATAAATGGGGAATTGGTTACTGAACCAAGGCCCGATACCCTATTTTCACCAAAAATAACCCAAAACTTTGTACTCAATCAATTGTAGAAGAGTAATATAGCTACATTAATGTATTTCTATTGTAAATAGCAATCATATTGATTTGGAAGGACTTCTTTGAGATGACTTTGCTGGACTTTTTGAAGGGCTCTTGTTTGGAGTCTTCTCAGAAGTCTTGGCTGCAGGTTTTTCTGGAGTCTTGTCTGCTTTCTTAAAGAAAGTGTCCAAGGAAGTTTGGACTGATGTTCTCCAGGGAGATGGGTGACGCAGCAAACTTGTTCGCTGGAGTGGCATCAGGTCAGATCAAGCATTGTAAAGTCGAAACTGACGTCAGAAAGTTGAAACAGGGTGTCATTTATAAACATTGTAAGTGCGAAATGCTGTAACTCGAAACGTTGTAAGTTGAGGACTGCCTGTATTCATGAGCTCACATACTGACAGAAATGATACTCAAAGTGGTATTACAAAGCTATCTGTTCTGTACAAGCTTGTCTGGTAATATATGTTACTTTACCTTTTAAAAGTGGGTTGATTACTAAAACAGAAGTGGCCTTGTACCAAACCTTGATCCGAATACTTCAACCTGTTAAGAAAACAATTGAGACCAGATATAATCTTTGTTGCTGATTCTAACTCTATGATGTGCTGAATGAAAATTCTCATTGACAAACCTTCCAACTTCAGAAAGTCAGGATCTTTATGTGGAGATTTGGGTTCTTTTAGTTAAAACACGGGAAAATGATTAAAGATTACATCCATGAATATGTTTGGGCTGAGAGATAATGGAATTATTTAAAACACAAAAATTCAGAGGTGAAAAACGTTGCCACGGGGGATGAAATAGTGGCAGTTTGTAGTAGAGGGACCACATTTAAAGGAGATGAAAACTGTGTAACCTGGATCTACCAAAACTATGCCCTTGCTCCTGGCACTGTGTTCCTATTCAGATTGAACTACATGTGGTGACCATCACATGTCTTTTTGGACCCCCTCCCTTTGGGAAATACTGTGACATGATCTGTCACTTCTCATTCAGGTCCCAATTCAGCAAGCTATTTAAAGATGTATTTAAGTGAGTGGGTGTCTCCATTGCCTAACCATAGGCACCTATTTAAGTACTTTGAACTAAGGCCTTATTTGTTTAACTGTTATTTTTTAAAGCAATGTAATTTATGTGTTTCTTCTGTGTATCTTACAAATGCCTATAAATACAGTAAAGGCCTTGGGATATTTAAAACCTGTCCCTTTTCTTACTGGGCCATTAGTTTTTAGCCCTCTTGTTCCTTTTTTTTCCTGTAGCAGTATGCAGATATGCAGGTTAGAATTCATCCATATGTTCAGTAGAAAAGTTAACCCTAAAATTATATGCAGTAACCACATACTCGATACTCAGTAGCATTCAGAATGCTGTACTAGTAGATAGTCCAGGCTTGGGTGTCCTCGTACCACAGTCCAGACATTGCCAGGCCTCTTTGCAATATAACATGCTTACATTTGTATTTGGAGTACAAGTGGAATTCTCATGTCCTATAAACGTAGGGAGAGAGTGAGTGAGGGAAGCAGCTGCATGTCTCTGGAACTTGGCTTTGAATGCTGACCCTTGGTGTGTAACCTCAGTGCTCCAGAAATCGGAATCCATTTCAAGAGGTGAGCATTTATTTACCCAGGAAAGGCGCTGGCTGGTGAATTATTCCAAACATATAAATAGAGTGTAGGAGTCGTCTGTTGTCCAACACCAGTACAGGTATAAGTAGCAAGCACCTCTCACCTGCAGCAAAGGCAAGTATAGTCTGGACTATAATTTTGTATCAGCTTCTCCACCCCTCCTCTCCAAATTGGACCGAACCAGTGCTTCTGTCAGGAAGAATATCCATGGTTATTGTGGTTGCTCAAAGGGATTAATATCATACAAGGGAGAAGAGGCTATTAATAAAAGAAGTGTCAAAGAAGAATGATCTGAAGTTTAGGAGCTGGTGTGAAGCTAGTGAAGGGCCAAGGGGGGCAGCAGAGCACACAGGTCAGATGCTTTTGTTGATTTGACTTACGATCCAAGAGTGAGCAAGATACAACTGCAGGGCCTGATCCAGCAGCTGTTCTCTGTGCAGAATCCCCAGAGTTCCACATTTGTCGTGGCTGCAGGACTGGGATCCCCAGTTTCATAATTCACAGAAAAGATAATAATACACTGAAAGAATCCTGGATCAGGCCTATCGTGGTAGAGGTGGAGGAGGAAAATTCTCTCCCTGCCTGAGGAAAAACTCTTTAGATCATGAGATGTTACAGATGTTCTGAGGCCGTGATTCTTAACCAGGGTGCCACACCCTGGCACTTAATAGGGTGTACAGTTAGGTGTGCAAACACTTAAACATGATTCACAAGATAAATCCAGAGATTTCAAATAGGAATCCAGGGTGTCAAAAATGGTTTGACCTGTTGTGGTCTTTGTACGATCTTTGCAACAGAAGAATTGCCCTATTATTTTTCTGTAGTTAATTCAATTCAATTGATTGAGGATTCTGGCTAAATGCCAGGCTTCCAAAAACGACGTAACACACATACAACCACAATACAAATAAGTTTTCTGTAGCCAAAAAAAAAAGAAAGCTAAGAGCTGGCATTTTACAAGGGGTGCCTTTTGTCTAGTGAGGGGTGCCCTGAGTCTAAAAAGGTTGAAAGCCACGCTTTTTGAGGTGTAATCAGAAACATTTTGTGACAGCTTTTCTGACTGTGAAGATGGCTGGTGCCAAATATCACGGCTTGAATGCCTCAGTGCTGGCTCTAACCTTCAAAATGGGAAAGAGTGAAAGCAGCCACTGAAAGAAATAAGATGGAGGGTCTGTTCTTGTTGTGTGCAGGAATGTTGGGATGGTGGAAATTGATAGCTTTATGTAAAAAAAGGTGTATTTGGATCATCATTTCACTCTGGAGTGATGAGTAGTAGTAATCTATTTTTGTTCTGTCTTCCTGAGCTGTCTAGGGTTTGGATCAACACCTGGTATTATACTAGTGGTATTTGTGGTGCATTAGGAGAAAGAATGTAAGATCCTTGGTTACTTGTTAGAAAAACCACAAATACTTTGGCTGGAACTTATGCAGGCAGCCTGGTCTCATGGACCTCAGCTACTTTGAACTGGACATATCTGAGGGTATGCAATTACAGTGCATGAGCTACTCTATGTGTGCCTGCTCTTATTCCACAGTAAATGCAAAGTAGTCTACTTTGCTGGGCTTGCCACATCATCCAGGTGGATGGCTCCAGACTCCTGAAGCAAGTTTTATACTCCCAGTTCAGTCAAGGGTTGTACTCAAGAAGAGAGCAGAGAAAGCACTTTAAGGACTTCCTCAAGGCCAACTTGAAAAAATGCAACATCAACATCAATTTGTGGGAGACTACTGCCCAGAACTGCCCCAAATTGAGGAAGAGTCTGCTGCAAGATCTCAGTACTTTGAAACCTCACAATGACAACAGGAGACAGAAAAGTGGAAGCGGCAGAAACAGCCAAACCAAGAATCCAGGGCTACCCACTCTGCACAGAAACTGTATCGCCTGAGACTCAGTAGAATCTTTTGATCCTAGATTGGCTTCGTCAGCCATCTTCGGACCCACAAATAAGGCAATGATGGAAGACAATCATCCTAGACTCCAAGGGACTGCTGCTGCTGATGGTGAAAGTAGTTTAACCACCTTTCATTGAGTGGGGAGGCTATTTTGCATTCTCCACTGGGTAAGAGTATACCAACAAACACTTGCAGTGAAGTAGCTGAAGTGCTATAAATTAAAACACTAGTTCAGTGGTGCTTAACCTATGGGCCAGATTTGGCAAATGGAGCCATGTCATGTAGCCTGCCAGGTTCCCCATAGGTCTAAAATTTGGCAACAAGGGAGCAGAGGCAGTGTTAATTGTCATGGCAGAGCCCAGAGCTGTGGCAGTTAATGCTGCCACCACACCAATGCCATCAAATTTCCAGACTGGTGGGGAGCCCCACAGGCTGGATGTCACAGCCCTGCATGCCAAATTGTGCTGCTTCATGGGGTCAGGCCAGTGTATGGGGTTCCTCTGTGGCCAGATTTGGCACACAAGTTGCTCTGTAGCCAAATCTAGCATGCAGGGTCAGGGTGGAGCAGGGGGTCATTTAGTGGCCAGATCTGCTGCCATATTGCACCCATTGATCAGGCCCTGCACCACTCATCCGGCCTGCAGATAGGTGGAGTACCACTGCACTAGCTTGCCTCACAGTGTCTTGTTGTGTACAAAAGCCCTCAGGCATTTTGTTGTTGTTGTAAATTAGGAATACTGGGATGTCTGAAATCAGTGGAGTTGTACTATTGACACAAGTGCAAGAGGAGAATCAAGCTGTGATTTGTCCTGTGCTAGGCAGTCTTGCCTAGAGTCACATAAGCATTTTACATCAGGATCTTAGAAATAGCCTAATAAGCAGCATAGTTAGTAGCAAAAATAGTACTGAGCCCTGCAGCAAGTCAGGCCTGCAGCAAGTGTCCCATCAGCCTTATTCTTTACTCAGAATTTCAGAATAGTCTTTGACAAGTACTCTTCAGCTCTCTTCTATTGAGGCTGCAAGTTGTAATGAAGTGAACAAACGACCAGCAACTAGGAATCCCTGAGTTTTAATATGAGCTTAGACACAAAAGGCTTGTTTACGCTAGGGCTAGGGACATTCAAAAAGCCTGAGCCTGAGCCTGAGCCTGAATTGATTCAATCTTTGCAGGTTAGTCTAACCTGGCCTAGGCTAAACTAGTTTGTAAATATACAGACATCCCAGAAATGCAGGCACATGCCTGCAGGGGCTCAGGCTAGAAGCCTTGGGGTGCTAGAGTAGTCCTCCCTTCTATTCTACAGTGCTGAGAGAGGGGGAGCAGGCCCCAGCAGGGAATTAGGGAGGGCAGGCCCGCTCTGATTAGGGAGGTGTTCCCTCTCATCCTGACCAGCCCAGCAGGGAATTGATAACATAGTGTTTATCAGCCCATTAGGAAAACAACAGAGGGACATTACAGCTACCTGATGATTCTGCCTTTGCCTGGTCTGCTACAGCATGGACACTAGCCAGCATGTGGTCTGCTAGCTAATGCTAAGAGGTGTCTGTGTAAGGCAGAGGGGAGAGGGCAATTCCTGCTTAGCAGGGGGGAGGGAAGCAGATAGATGCCTGCAGTCTCTGCTGAGCTCCAGCCAGGGAGCAGAGGGAAGGGAAGAGCTCTGCTTTGGAGCAGAGAGGTCCAGCCAGCCCAGAGAGCATGCCAGGATGCTGGGGGAGTCTGATATAACTTGAACCAGCAAGGGGTCTGGAACAGACATTGCATAAACCGGTTTGACCCAACTCTGCCTTAAGTCTGATACTACATTCAACCAGGTTTATCTCAAACTGGTTTCAGCCATTTTCAAACTGGCTTATGTGCACTGAACATCTGTACTGTTACAGGTTTAAACCAGTTCCTGAACACTTAAACTGGTTTACGTGTAATGTCTGTCCCTAGTCTCAAAGAGCACCTGCAGCTATATCTATGCCAGTCTAGGTATGTAACCAGAGCCCCTAGTAGAGATACCAATAGGAAGAGTTTTTCTGCTGGCTTGGGTACACTACCTCCCTGAATGACACAAGCCAAGTCAATTAATGCACTTTTTTGTTGGTATAGCTGAGTCCGCAATGGGGGTTTTGCCAACATAACTATGTTGTCTAGGAGATGTGACTTTTTTTTACTCATCTAGCTGACATAGCTGTGCTAGTGAAATGGTGTAATGTAGAAAAAACTTGTCTATATTAGGGGAATTTATACTAACACAGATGCAAAACCCTGATGTAAACAGCAGGAGCAATAAACCAAAGTTTGGAACTCTGCAATTTAGACACATGGTATAGCTTACACACTTTATCAGGTTGAGTGTTGTGTTGTGCAACATATCTACATTAGAGGTTTGCAGTAGTTTAACAGCTTAGCATCTTAATGTGATTCTTTAGGCATGCTGTTTAATAACTCTGTGTCTGTTACTTTCTCTGCAGAGTAAAGCTTGTTGAAAAATGGAAAAACAATTTAAATAGAAAATTTTAAAATTCTTCCCATATTGTAGGGATTGGAGTAAAATATTATAAAAGATCTACAATATTTTTTTGAGAAAATTATTTTTCTTCCTTTCTCTCCATTCTATAACTTAATGCAATAAAGAATAATATCAAAGCTCTCTTCCCTCTGCAGGCTTTTTAAAAATTTTCCCACCTTTTTTATTCTATTCTTCCTCAACTCATGAAGTTTCAATTTTGAAAAAGTATAGAGTAGCAAACTTAGTATCTTTCATTTTTAGTCTGTCACTTTTCAAAAATTGAAAAATGTTTTGAAAAAATGAGGAAGTAGAAAAGGAAAAATGAAATGGTAATAAAGAAGTTGGCTAAAAGTCATTATTTAAACAGTTGGTCCAATAAATGTTATCACCAAAAAGCCCTTTCCTCCTGTAAAGATCATTAAATGTTCATCGGCAGAAGGGGGTAATTATTTTCCTTTTCTGAACACTGAAATTAAATGAATATTTCAGTTCAAAATGAAACTATTTTTTCCTAAAGCTGGTAAAGAAATATGAGAAAGGTCAAAACTGTCACTTTCTTATGGGTAAAAATTGTTTTTGACAAAACTTCATTTTAAACTTGAAGTTATTTTTTAAAATGTAGAGTAATTTTGCTGTTAAAAGGAGATTAATAACATGCAAGATCTACATGTGCTACAAAAGTAACAATTTTTTATTATAGCACAGCTGTTTTCTTTGCTTATGTGAAGAGTTAAAAACAGCAACAAAGCAAGGGGCAAGCTAGAGAAAAATAGTAATACTTTCAAGATTAACCACAGTCCAGTTCTACCCACTCATGATACCAAATAAAATACTACTCTAAGGGTATGTCTACCCTTCACACACGATAATTTACTTTGCCAAGAAGTCCTACAGTCTGCAATCCTACAACACACAGTGTAGGCATATCCTTAGTAGATTGAGCAAATGGTGATACACACTTCTCCTAGGCTGTAAATGGACGTCTCATTTGAGGCAGTCCTCATAGTCCCAGGTTTTAACCTGGATCACAACAGAAGCTGTGCAGCCATTTATAGAGGCAGCACTTTCAAGCTATATTGCTGCCCCTCTGCAAGATAGGTGGCCACAGCCTGCCTCCTAATTACCTTGAATGACCCAGGATTAATTTAGCTTCACAGCATTGTTCTGGGGAAAAAGCGTCAGTACATTTTATCTTGCATGCTTCACAGGTACTTAACATGGGACAGGGGACTCATGCATATGTAGGATCCCAGGACAAGCACTTTCTTAATGTAGAAATGTGACATCTGTTTGCACCCTTATGGATTCAGCCTGCATAGACTTGGATATCACTGTACTGGTTACAGTAGATTCATACTTTGAACTTATCTTCACATGCATAAGTACTGAAGAATTTGCTTTTTAAGGAAGTAATAATATATAATGCTTTACATCAGTAGATTTCAAAGCACTTCATAATGTCAATCAATACATTTATCAGGATTAGACCTGGTTAGTATTGTTATAGAATGTATTTTTCTATTCACATAGGCAGAAGGAAGTCATATTATAACAGTTTGGACCACCATGTTTGAAATCTGTGTTTAAAAGTAGTTGTAACTACATAGACAGAGCCCTTAGGCTCTATGTACAATACAGATGAAGTGCTTGCCTCATGGGTATCCCCTGGTATCGTTATTAGAAATTAAAGGGGAAGAAAGAGATTAACTGTGATCCTGGCCATTGTGTATTTTTTGCTTAGTGAAGCACACACAGTAATGTCCCATTTACACTACAGCTGGGTTGTATTTATACTTTGACTGAGTTGTATTTCAGTCAAAGAACAAGTGCAGGTCCCTTGATTTGGTTATAGCTTTTCTGTAAACATGGTCTTGTTCATCTGCTTCAGAGGGGTGGGATGAAACATGTATTAGCTGACGCTGAAACTGGAAGGTAGAGCTTTAATACCCGCTCCTCTTACTGCTCCAAAACTTCTCTTTCCTTCTTATAAGGTAGCTTGGAGTAGTTTATTTTCCCCTAGTGTGGCTCTTTGCATTCTTAAAGTGAACATAAAGAACATTCATAAAAATCCCAGAAGTATATAGCAAATGCACACAGAATATCCCAGCAACAAGTGTAAGGAGGAGTCTCTGCACCCTGTTATTTTAAGGAAGAAAGAGGCAGCAGATTGAGGGTCAGCAGTAAGGCACAGGCAGCTGAAAGGGAAAGGAATAACTCCAAAGATACAGGAAAGCTGCAGGCTACTTTGCTGAAGGGAGATGGAAGCGGGGCAGAGTGTGAGGGCTGGGCTCCAGGCAAAGGATTAAAGGGCAGCTCTAGTAGAGCTGAGCAGGCTGCTGCTAATTAGGCAACTAAGTAACCTCTGTCACAGAGTAGGGCCAAGTAGCAGAACTAAGGTATGCGAGGCAGCACAGAGGGTGCTTGACTGGGAACAAATAAGCTCACTTAGACTGGCAGATGGGAAACCCCTGTATCTGACCCTTAGAGGCAGGGATCAGGTGACAGGAAAGGGGCTGTGTTTGCAGGGATATGAGCTTGGCTCCAGGGCCAGAGAGTCACTCTGGTCCTGAGTTACATGGGAAGAACAGCTCCATGGAGCTGGTTGAGCTTAGGATGTGTGGAGAGATCAGGTACGTCAAGGAGCTGGTGGAAGCAGCAGACAGGGGAGGATCCTCTCTGTGGTAGGGGTTACCTAGATGGGTTAGTTACTTTGGTTAAACATTTATTTTTGTTGTCCCATACCAACATGAATACAACAACAGACCAACCATGAAGTTCAGGAGTGACATAAGGGGAGAAGGAAGCCATGATGGAGGAATGAGGCATACTGCATTTTGGAGCTGCAAGCTAATGGGTCCAGCAGCATACAGTAGGGTGGGGGTGCCCAGGGGGCAGAAGCTGAGGTAGGGTGGGAGCAAGCTGTGGGTAGAAGACAGCTCCAAAGAGTAAGACCTGTGAGACTTGGGGGTGGGGGGTAGGGGTAGGGGGGATGGAGGCTACAATCAGTGCCAATAAGACATAGAGCATTTTAGTTGCTGGGCCAGGTATCCAGAGCACTAACAGAGCACCAGAGGTCCAGCACTGAACAATGAGATGGCCCAAAGCATTGATGCAGGATCTTGGGGACCAGAGCAGAGTGGGATAAGAACACACAAGGGCAGTGGCTGAGACCGATTTGAGGAGATAGACAGCAGCTGGAGTGAGGTTCCTTTCCTCCGCTTCCCCAATGATGAACAGGGTGGAGTGAGGCAGCTAAGGTTTCATCCTGATCTCAGTCTCCCTAACTTTATACTAATGTCACATTAAGGCATAGCAGTTGGGACAGGGCAGTAACTCGGGGACTGGATGACAATAAGTGGCAGGGGGAAAGAGGTAGGATTCATTCAGCTGTTGGGGGTGCCACAGCTACCCTCCAAGTCCAGGTCCTATCGCACAAGGCCAAGAGGAATATTCAGTAAGTTATTGTGGTGATGGGCCTAAAACCAGAACCTGAAATTTGGAATTTGTTAGCCCAGGGGCATTCAGCACTGATTACTACGGCAAAGGGAATTTGTTTAAAAACAAAACAAAATTAAACCTGGCATGTTGCCTGTTAAGAATGGGAGTCCTAAAATTGAAAGGAATGAATCACTTTAACTGATTTATACTCAACATAGCAGCTCTTCAGTTATCTTTCTTATGCTGACTCTATAAGACTAGCAAATTGCCCGTCAAGAATGATGGCGGGGATGGAGCCCTGTGTCTGCCCTGCCTCATCCGGGTCCCTTCCCCCCTGTCCTGCTCCCCCTCCCCCCACCACATCAGGCCCTTGGGCCAGGGCCACTCCCTCTCCTTCCCCCCCACCGCCGCTTGGGGGCTGGGCCCACTCCACCCGCTGCCGTCTCCAGGGACCGGGATGGGGGGCAAGGCCTAACCCCCTGCTCTGTCCTTGCCATTGTGGCAGTGCTTTGACACTTTCTTCTGACCCAAACACTCTTGGAGCACTCTGATTGGTTGTTTCAGACAACCAATCAGAATGAGAATAAAGTGTTAGGGACAGACAGATTAAGACTTCTGTAATACAGGTTTCCCTTGATTTATGTGGGTTTGATTTATGTGAATTCAGTCTTATGCAATGACCCTTTTTATACCTGAAATTTGTTATATGCAAGGTAAATTCGCATTGTTATGAGATTGGAATAGGTGCGCTCCCCCCTCTCCCTAGCGGGTAAGTCTGTGAGTTCGTGAGGGGAGGGGAAAGGGCTGTGAGCAGAGGACAGGGGTAAGGGCCATTGGGTCGGGGCCCCACTCATCGCAGTGCTTGCTGCAGCTGCTCTGGGAGCAGCTGATGCCAGTGGCTTGCAGCTGCTGGGCTGCTCTGTGCCCTGAACCCTCTGGGGCTCCACTTCTGCTGGGGCACTGTGCCCTGAACCCCCCAGCATGGTGTAGCCCAGCAGCTGCAAGTGGGTGGTGTCTGCCGCTCCCAGGGCTGCAGCAGGGGCGGGCAGCAGCCTGCAATGTGACAAGAGCAGGCTGGGGCCGGCAGCCACAGCAGGCGGGGGCTGGCGGCAGCACTAGGCTCTTTCTGGCACTTGGGGTGGGCTGCGGTGATGGGAGGGAGGCTGCTGCTACCCCAAAACTTGCCATAGCTCCTCCCAGCACCACTGCCAAGCGCTGGGAAGAGCCTCGTGCTGCCACTGGCCCCAGCCTGTAGTGGCTGCCGGCCCCAGCCTGCTCTTGTTCCACTGCAGGCTGCTGCCCGCCCCTGCTGCAGCTACTTTCCAGGTGGTTTGGGGCATGGTGCAGTCCAGCAGCTGCAGGCAGCTGGTGTTAGCTGCTCCCACGACCGATTCAGCAGGGGCTGCGGTGAGTGAGGAGAAGTGGAGCAGTGGGGTGAGTGGGAAGAAACGGGATGAGTGGTGCTGCTGCCCACCTTGAGCACTATGAAAGGTACGGTGCCACCCCTGCTGCAGCCCTGGGAGCGGCAGATGCCACCTGCTTGCAGCCACTGGGCTGTGCCGTACTCCTCTCCCCACCCCTTCCCTAGCCCCAGCCTCCCTCCCTCATGGGAACACATTGTTATCTGTTTCATTGTAAACTGGGTTTGCTTTTATGCAAATTCAATTTATGTGCCATTCCCTGGGAACGCATCTGCCATATAAATCGAGGGAAACCTGTATTAGAATTCTGGATGATGCATCTGTAGAAGGCTGGCGTTGAGTCTGTAACTTTGACACTGATATCTTTCCCTCCACTTTGAGTTAACTGAACTACTGGTGGAGATCAAAGAAAATGAAGAGGAGGACTGACAAGGAACACAGTGCACATGAGATGTCTACAGAACTTTAAATAAATAAAAATGGGGTTAAGGTTTCAGGTTGGTTACAGAATGTCTATAGAAATGGGGCCCTGTTTTGCAAACACTGAGCTACACTTAAAGTTAAGGGAATTTCCTTGCACAGAGCATGCTTGCAGGGGCTTAGGCCCTTACGAAGCACTTAGCATTGAAACTTCATTATCCATAAATAAGCTTGTGTGCTGCTTGTCTCATATTAGCTCTTTGAGAGTTGAAATGAAGTGTGAGCACTGGTAGATTTTTTTTTTTACCACTTTTTAGCCACTGTTTGCTTTCTGTATTTCTCTCAGTTTAGAGAATCAGACAGGTTTCACACTAGGTGCTAGCTGGCATCTCCTGCCAGTTCTTTGGCATTTGTGTTGTGTTTTACACTCCTCAGCAATGTTGAAGTGAAAACACAACCTGCAATGAAACTTCAAAGAGAGAAAAGAAACAATTCACCTAGGGTGAAACTGAGTCGTAATATAAAAGAGTTACAGCAAAAATAGAACTTTGTATAGAGGCAGGACTTCCCTTTATATGCTGTAAGAATTTATCGTGTTTACCTCTCTCCATTGTGGCAGCAGCCCTTTGCTCACGTGAAGCAGCTTCTCCATGGGGCAGTGGCCCAGGGCGCCTTCCCCGAGAAGCAATGCTTTTTTTTTTGAATGAAACAAACTTGAATAAGTGCTGAAAGCGCCTGTAGTGGGCTATGCTCTGCCACTTGCATCGGGTGTTTGATGCCAGGCTCACTCACACCAACTTCTCCTTGTATCTTTTCTCCTGCATCCTCCTCCTCTTCCTCCTGCTGCTTAGATTGCTTGATTATTTTCCCCCCCAATTAAGAAAGAATGAAAAGCACTTACAAGTGCAGAAGTCTGAAGGGGAGTAGGTTAGAGGTGCCAATCCAGTGGTCTCAAGTCTCCATTGAACTTACATGGAGGAGCTACAGCTACTTTTCTCCTGTAGCAGTGAATCATATTGCAAGCCCTACTCATTAGGTCTGATTTGGAGACGAGTTTCAGCTCCTAAAACTATTCATGCTCTGTATATATAAAGTTTGAATACCCAGACTTCGTATTGATAGAACAGATTCCACCCACTAGGTTTATATAACCCCTCCCCTACTACCCCGCTCCTTTTTTTAATTTTAAATGTTGGCTTTAAAAGTAGCTGGCAGTGCCTTGTTAAGTCTGTCTACCTATTTTATTTAAAGATTTTAAAATCATTTTCATCTTCTTGCATTCTCCTGTGATTTCAGTTAATGATGAAAGTGTGTATGTTTTGGTGAGCATGTGAGGCAGAAAATACAATTTGTGATGGTGCAGGATAAAGGTTTTATTACCACGAGTAATCAATGGTTGCATTAATTGCAAGTGGTGAAGCCATGAGTGAATAGGTTATTCTAAACAAGAATCTATAATAGCTGATGCAGCATACCAGATCCTTCTGTATTTTTATGATGCATGCATTCCTGGGACAATATTTTAGAAATGTTTGAGGTAAAACTTACTATTTGTATGCCTTTGCCAGTAAAGCTAGATGCCTTAGTTGCCGATTAGCTGTATTCTGCAATGCTCTGATATTGCAGAGCTGCCCTCTAGCTGTGTAAAAAGACTCTCAAGTGGCATAACAGTCCTGTAGATAGATCTGTGCTGACCATTGGTATATGAGATGTGGCTGGGAAAAGCAGGCAGTGTGGGTTTCTTATGGCCAGCTTATGGGCCCCCATGCCATTGGCTATACTGTCAGTCAATTTGGGTTGTTGGGAGTTGGGACTGGCCCAACACCTACATGACTTAAGGTTCAAGGAAGCACAGATATGGCTTAGAACTATATTTTCAGCCTTCTCCACTGCCTGCAGCTCAGGGGCCTATGAGTCAAACAGTACAGAACCCTGAGAGACTCATTAAACTCACAGAAATGACCTACAACAGCTTTTTGCTTTACCTTTAAAATATTACCATTTGATGGTACAATATCCTAGGACTTTGCATGGTTGGATGTCTCACCTTTCCAGAGCACAGCTCATAGGCCTTCTTTGACTCTGCAGGCATTTGGGATACGTTAACTTATTTATTTTTCACATATAAAAAGCTGTCACTGTTCTGAGACAGAATGATACTTATTTTGGGTCTCTGGCTAATATGCTAAGCATGCAAATATTTGGTTGAAATTTGCTTCATAGTAAACAGAAGAACCACCAACATTGTGTGTGAGGGCTGGCTGTACACCTGAACGCAAAGGTGTAGCTTGTGGGGAAAAGAAATAACTTCTGGAACAATATACAGTAACATAGTATCTTCTGAAGGTGCTGGGGGTAGGGGGATGGGGGAGGGCAGAGTATAAATGATATATAGAGATGGATTAATGGGAAGAGTATAGGTGAAACAACCAAAGGAGTTTGATATAATCCTCACACATGTAACTGCAGTTCATCATAAGATTCCAGAATGAATTATTATATATAGCATCTAGGTGTCAACTTTCTGTAGGCAGGTGGGTACCACAAATATAAATAAATGTTATGTGAACAAATCCATGACCACCTGGTGTCCCATGGTGGTAGTGTTTAAGTTTCCATGGAAGTAAGATTTTTTTTTGTGAGGATGGAGACAGAGCCAATTACCTCCCACAGTTTTAGCTACAGGAGTGGTTCTCAGCCTTTTTAGACTCAGTGAACCCCTGATTAGGCTCAAGGCACCCCTCTGTAACTTTTGCAAAGTGAGTGGCACCCAATTTCAAAACCTACTGTATTTATTTCAGTACTGACCTCTGTGCAGAGGGGCCAGGCAGTGTGGATGGGGGTACAGCTAGGCAGGGAGTTTCCCCGTCTGCTTATCTTTTCACGCCTCACTGTCAGTATATCCTTACACTTCCTATGGCATCCCAGGGTGTCCTGGCACCCTGGCTAAGAAGCAGGAAGCTAACAATCTCTGCCAGCAGGATAGGGCTTATGCCATGCAGTGAAACAGTTATGATGTCCTCTACCTTGGATCATTGGTACACATACACATTAACCTGTTCGTTTCTGTTTCATATATATCACTTGCCCATTTACAAACGCTTTTAAGTTTGTGGATGATCTTCCTTGCAAGCCAAGCATAAGAAGCCTGTTGTACTCAGTGTTAGCTGAGTGCTTACTATATTTTATAGAATCATACAATAACACTTACTTCCCATGACTATGTTTTGGGATGTCCCAACAGCTTGGAAATGCTGTGATGCATGAAAATCTGGGTTCTGTAGAGAAGTGCTTTTAGCCAAAAGGCTTATGAGGAAAGAGTAGATCACCTTCAGGGACAGAAGGTGATCTACTTAGATGAAAGAGTAGATCACCTTCAGGGATAGAAACTTGGCACAGTAATTTGTTTAATCTGTCAGCTAATGAGGCAACATTCTTGAGAAGAGGGACGGCAGACACATTTGAAAAGACTTGATCTAGCTTTTTTGAAACAACCCTAGGGCAGGGAAACAAATGTGTACTCCATCGTCTCTTTATTTGACTCCATCCTTCCCTCCTTGTATCTCCCCTCTTGCATCTTTATCTTGTTTGCAGCAACTTTTTTTTCTGCTCACCCCTTACGTCGAAAAAATTCCAAGGTATAAAAAAATAAGATTTGTTATAACCATTTTGGCCCTTTCTTAATTCAGCTCAGTAGTCCAGAACTGCTGCCTCTACTTATTTTGCCACCTGAATATATAATGAATTATTGATACTTCCATTGTTACTCTGGTTGTCTGAATGATTATAATCAAATCTTTATTCTTTTCTCCCTCATGTTGGTACAAAAGCAGTGTAACTTCTTTGATTTCACTTGAATTTCTCTTGATTTGTGATCTTCTGTTTACACCAAAATCAGGCCTATGTTTCATTTTTTTGAGGGTCAGAGGATGCCTGAAGGGAAAAAAGACCTTTGAGGTAGTGAAGTTTTGCATGAAAAAACCCTCCACTAATATCAAACCAAACTTTGTGGGTCTGATTCAGACTTTTTTTAGGTCAGATTACACTGGTGTAACTTCATAACTTTAATGGAGTTGCCTCTAAGATGCACTGAGATCACAACTAGGCATCTTGCGAACCTCTTAGCTCATGTTGGATTATTCACTTGCAAAGTCTTAGTTACAGGCAAACCCAGACTTCCTGGAGTTTGGTGACTCTCCTGTCAGTCAACTTTAACGGCACCTCATCTGCTGCAAAACTACTGGCCTCCAAGTTACTTTGCCACCACAAAACTAGGCGTCGTAAATATGAAAGTTAAAAGCCTTCCTCCTCCCTTTCTCTGCTGAAGGATCAGATGACTTGGTCTCAACATGCTAGCCCAGGCGATTAACTTGAGAAGTTGCTTTGTGGGAAAAACAGAAAACAAGCAGGCAGTTGGTTTGGCCACTGTGCATTATGTAACCAGTGCACTGGCTGCAGGAGCTGGATGACTGACATTGAGAAATTCCTAGGGGAGGGGGGAGGGGGTGCAGCCCTAGAGTCACTGTGAGCACTAGCATTTCCAAGAAGCCTAAAGAGGAAAATGGCTTTCAAGAAAGGGAAACACATTGGGGAATAATAATGAAAAGCTTCAGGATCTAATGCGGAATCAAATGTCAATACCCATGTAATTTATTTTCCTGGTGAAATGGCATGCATCCAATCCTGGCATGTGAAGAAGGGGGCATGCCATCTGGGAAATGCAAGGCAGCGACAGCAAGGCAAAGAGACAATGAATGACCCATGCTTTATCCCCTACTCCTCTCTCTCTCTCTCTCTCTCTCCCTCTCTCTTCTTTAAAGAAACAGTGAGATAACTGCAAAAAGTCTTTCCCTCCTCCCACTCACCCCCCCCTCACTCAAATTCGGGGCGGTGACAGCCCTAGGAGTGTGAACTGCCCCTTTAAGACCTGCTCTCTTCCAGTTCTACAGAAAGGGAGTGACCTCTGGGCTTTGACAGCTCCCCTAATAACTAGCAGAGACCGAGCTCCGCCCGCGGCCCCTGATTGGACCGCGGGCCGGTATCCCGCGCGCGGATTGGCTGGCCGCTTCCCCTGAGCGAACCTTTAGAACTCCGAGGCACAATATTCTGTTACATTGTAGCAAAATGGCGACTGTCATTCACAACCCCCTGAAAGCGTAAGTAGGAATCAAAAATGTACATATTCCGCGTGGTTTCAATATGAAAAAAGGCGCCTTTCCGCCGCTCGCTGCCAGCCGGAGCCGGGCGCCTGCAGCCTCCGCGCGGCTCTCCCCGGCCGCCCTCCTCGCTCGCACCCACTCTCTTTTTGTGCCCCGCGCGCGGGCGCCCGGCGCTGAAATTAACGAGAAGAAATTGTTATATTTGTCTCCTTAATTGGCTCGGGGGGCTGGAGGGGAGGGAGGCGGGGAGGGTGGCCCCGGTGCTGCCTGGCAGATCTCCGGGATGCGCGCACCTGGGAAACGCCGAGATCCCGGAGGACCCGGCGGGGCTGCGTGCACTTGCCAGTGTCCTGCGCCCGCTGTCTGGGCGCCCGGGGCCGGGGGAGGAGGCTGGGCTCGGAAGTCGGCTGCGGCGCCGCTCGGCTTCGCGGCGCTGCCACCCGAGCCAGGACTTTTCTTTCGCAACTGGCGCGGAGTTGGGACGAACTTGGCGGAGCGGGCTGGGAGCGGGCCGCAAGGCCGGCGGCGCAGATCCCCGGGGGCGGGGGCACCGCGGCAGTGCTCCGCCACGGCCGGCCTGACACGAAATGAATGAGCCGGGTCAGGGCTGGCCGGGGCACGGCAGGAAGTGCGGAGCTCTGCTTTGCATGTGAGCGCCTTTCGCTTTGACAGGGGCCCGCGGGGCTCGGCTCTGTTTCCGGCTCGGGAGGGACCCGCGGAGCCCCAGCGTGGCCGGCTCCGGCCGCGGGGGAGCCCGGGCGGCTGCTTGCTAGGAAACGAGAGGCGGAGAGTCGGGGGCAGGTGCCTGCGCGGCACAAACCCGCGGGGCTGCCCGAGCTCCAGGGAAGGCGGCTTTAAAGCAGGAGGGAGGGAGGAAGGAGACACCAGAGCAGCCGCCTTGCCCCGGATCGCGTCCCTGCTTTCCCGTCTGCCGCTAATCCCCGACGGCATTAGGGACAGTGGGGTTCGCCCCGGCCGTGGGGAGGCCAGAGGCTGCCTTAGCCCGGTGGAAACCACTTCCCTGCCCGCTCGTGGCACCTGGCGCGGGCGCCCTGGAGTTTTTAGCGATGCGATTGCGGCGCCCTCGCAACTCCGCTCCCTCGCAGCCCCGTTGGAGACGCAGCCGGGGGCTTTTCCAGGGATTCCCCGCTGCTGTCCCCGAGCGAGCTGGAGCGGGGCACGCAGCCGCCGCGTTTACCTCTCTCCATTGTGGCAGCAGCCCTTTACTCACGTGAAGCCTCCTCCCTACGGGGCAGCGGCCCGGGGCGCCTTCCCCGAGAAGCTGATGCTTTTTTTTTTTTTTTTTTTGAAAGAGAAAGAAACCTGAATAAGCGCTGAAGGCGCCCGCAGTGGGCAGTACTCCGCCACTTGCACCGGGTGCTTGATGCCGGGCTCTCTCTCATCAACTTCTCCCCGTGCCCTTTCTCCCGCAGCCTCCTCCTTCTCCTCCTGCTGCTGCTTAGAGCGCTCGAGTATTTATTTTCTCCCAATTAAGAAAGACAAGACAAGAAGAGTTAGATCGTGCGCATTCATTGTTGGCAACTTAGGTGCCTGAAAACAATCTCGACTATACACAATACAGGTTGTTGGGTCTGTCTTTGCCCCTCTCTGCGGGGGAGGGGGGAGCTGAGTTTATTTACACCCTTATGGAAATATGAAGAGTTGGAAGGTTGGGTCTGGTTCCCCTTTTGGGAAAGTCATTCAGGCGCCGCTGCTCTTACGGGCGAGCTGCCGAAAAGGGATTTGAACCTTACTGTAGAGAGAGAGAGAGAGTGTCCGCGCCGGGCTCCCCTCCTGCTTTCGTGGGGGCCAAATGGGGATAACTCCGTTCAAGTCAATGGAGGAAGCCGGCGGGAGAGTGCAAGAAGAACGGGGGCATGGTACGAAGGTGTCACCCTTACTGCAAGACGTGATTATGGACCATTAGGTTGCCCCCAGATATATTTGGGGCGCTCATTACCTCCACACAGTAATTTCTAACATCAGCTGATAGATCCTGCCAATGTTTTGTGTGCACTTACATTCTTTGGGGGCCTAATCCTGTTGCCACTGAAGTCAGTGGGAGCAGGGTTGGACCCTTTATAATTAGCTCTTCCCCCCCCCTCCTTCCCCTGGGGTGAGAGGAGAGGAAACAATAGGCATCAAGTGCAGGGTTTGCTTTTCTCTGTATGCCTTTTAAAGTATGAACACTGTGCAGAGGGAGCAGGATTGGAGCGGGCCGTCTGACACCATCTGTCTTTTTTATTAACTTGTTTAATAAAACATTTTATAATTTTCATTTATTCTTTAAAGTTGCTGATCAGGAAACAATACACATGTAAATAAATTATGCATGGGATAAATTAGGACAAAAGCAGTAAGACACATAATAGGGGGGAAAGGATGCAGTGCACAGTGTTTTAGCCTCATGTGTCCTTCCTGACAATGAAAGGGAGCTGAATGACATTTGCATTTCCTCCGTCTGCGTTTTGATTGTGTCTCAAAACCCACAGACGCCCCCTACAGAAACTGGCCACACAAAGGTTTTGCTCTGCGATAGGGGACAATGTAGATACTATAGGCTGAAATCCTAGCTCAGGTATCATAGAATCATAGAAAATGAGGGTTGGAAGGGACCTCAGGAGGTCATTTAATCCACCCCCCTGCTCAAAGCAGGACTGTCCCCAGCTAGATCACCCCAGTCAAGGCTTTGTCTAAGCTGGGTCTTAAAACCGTCCAAGGATGGAGATCCTATCCTATATATTTTATGCATTTATCTACGAACAGTGTTCTATCTTCAGCACAAAGACACATGGGTTACTCTGTTTATTGGAGGCTAGTCCTTGTGGGATAACATATTCCAATATAGCTGGATATCTGATGTAGATAGATCACATGTACCAGCTCCCTCATTAATGCCCAGCAACTCCTTAAATTACAGTTGTCTCCTTCTGTGTCTAGCTGTCTTTTTTCCCTTGTGTGATCACTTTGGGTGTCTCCTGCTCTTCTGTGCCTTCTTCCTCCCCATTTCTTCTGTGGTCTGACCCACCTGAAACAACTGTCCATTGTTTCTGCCACTTAATGCCTTGTTGTTTGCCAACATAGTGCTAAAGACAGAGATCTTGGTGGTCTGAGTTCAACAGAATGTGTAAAAGGAAGATGGCAGTTGTCTAGGAAAACACACTGCCCTGAATAGGCAGAACAGACACGCGCGCTACCAATGGATAACGGTGGGTTTTAAATTACTATGTCCGTCATATGTTTTCTTTCTGTATCATTCCCTGCAGTATGAGCTACATGATATGGAAGGTACAAATACTGTTAAATAATATTTTGTATCACTGTTAATGTCAATCAACTCCTTTCAATGTACTTTATAAACATCAGTGAATTAAATCTCACAGCAACCAGAAAAAAACTTTTCAGCTCACAGAGCAAATCTGTGTTACAGCTGAAACTAGAACTCAGCAATGCTACTTTTCAGTCTCTGTACCTAGTTGTACTCCCTCCATCTCTAGTTTAATAGTGATGTACATATGGTGCCATCGTGCTTTTAATGTAATTAAGATCTTGTAATTTAAAAAGTCTTATCCAGAAGCAGAGCTGATCCTTCCACCCCCCCCCTTGTCTTTATCCCAACAGCTGACTTTTATTTCAGGTTGTCAATTAAACACACTAACTGGAGCATATGTTAATTGAGGCGGCTGCCTTTTTTTGCTTGAGACTTGCTCACACTTCAATTCTCAGTCTCGCTGCTCATAAAGAACAGTGATTTCCTCAGGATAGTTTAAACTCTGGGGTAGCACTGCTGGTGATAACTGTCCTGAAGACATTAAAGAGGGGCCATCAGGATGGTAGGGGTAGTACAGTCTCTCTTACTTGGGTAAGTCAGCACTTGTTAAGAATATTGCTATGATGGATTTTGGGTAAGTCAACACTTGTTGAGAATATTGCTATGGTGGATTTTGTACTATGGGCACCTATTTCCAGCTAGAAATCACATAGCTGTTTCATGCAGCCTGTAGGACAGCTCTTGCATGGCAATGACATTTGGTCAGTTGAGACCTAGTCTAAATTCCAGCTCGTGTCTTAGAGCAGAAGGGCTCCACATTGCCTTAACATTCCTTAAGCCAGCCCCAAATTATGATTAAGTGCCGATGAGGACCAATTTCTTGGATGTTACTACACAGCCATCTGGTTGCTGATTTTAAATGTTATGCCAAAAGTGTAATGTGCAGTACTTCTTTCAGCAGGGGTTAACAATAAAAAACAAGAGATGGACATTTTGGGCTGTGCTTCAGTTTTGACAAATAACATGACAGTGATTTGAATGTTACAAAGTTGAGTCATCTTCTGGTAACAAGGTTGTTGCACTCATTAAATTGTTTGATCAAAATCTCTACCAAGTGTCCTGTGTGGTCCTTACATTATTTGAAGTAACATAAAAACAGAAACACACCCAAATGTGGTGCCTTTCTGGCCAAAACTGTTGTTAATGTTGAAACTCTTCTTACTATACCACAGTTCTTGCCTTCTGCTAAAATGATAGATGAATGTAGTTATGGTGTGTGTACAGAGAAATATAAAGATAAAAAACAAAATAGATTAGAGGAAAAACAAACAAGCAAACAAAGAAGCCATGCTATGAAGGCCTGAGGATATGCCCATTTAACATGGGAGATTCTGAAAATTATATGTTACTAGTTACAGCATTTTACTTGGTTGTATGAGTGACTTGTGCATGATTAGTTATAGTGCTTTTGTAATTTTGTTTTGTTGGCATTCTGGCTTGTCACAGGCTGTCAGAGTGTATGGACGGCGGAGCTGGCATCATAAAATTGTCACTGAAAAAAGGTTTTTAAAGCCTATTATTTGTGGCTTTTTTTGCATTTGAAAGCAACGCCAGACTTGCTAGGTGATATGGGACGTATATGGCTATGAAGGCAAAAATCATTGAATATGTTGGAGGGTGAAAATTTAAGAGTTAGGGGTATGTTTTCAGGGATGCATCCAATATCTTAGTTGCCCAACTTTCATTAAATGGGCTCAGATGATAAAAGTTTAATAAAGTCTATGCAGTGACCCAGAACAATAAAGTAAATCACATTTTCTCTTCACTGTGGTTAACCATAAGTATAATCCCCCATATGTGGCCACCTCATCTTAACACCCAGTAGGTGCTGCATGGGCAAATCTAGGATTTTGAAAAAAGGGGTGCAGATGGTGTGGTATATCAGCACATATAATACAATACTTTTTTCTGGTGAAAAGGAAACTAGAGGCTTTACTAATAAAATATCTTAGGGGCCTAGGGCTGTATTATTCAGTTTAAGATTGAAGCAAGCAAATATAACTTAATTAGCATGTGCATTCATATATTTAAAAACATAAACTAGGCAAAAATTATTATTGTGTTTCATTACTCCTGTAGTCATTAGAAGTAAAGGTACATTTCTTTTTTAGATTCATAAAACAAAATCTAGCCTTCTTTAGCATCTTGACAGTGCATCTAAAGCGTCACTGAAAGTTATTTCCACTCCTGAGTTATTGTTCACCTGAGTTAATACTTCTGTACCTGAGTTTCTGTTTTTAGCTCAAATTTTAGCTACAGGGATGTGAAAAAGAAAGTAGGTTACTAGGAGCAGCTAACAGATGGTAGCATTGCAGAAGATAGGATAGATTGATTAGTGGAACATCAAGATCATTAAAAAGGAGAGAGGGTCATTAACACCTGTGAAATAAAGAGTTTAGAAGGAATCTGGTATATAACAATGATGAGCCATGAAGTCAATTGATTCCTTCACTGCTGCCTGAATAGACATGTTGCTGCCACTACCAGGCAGTTGGTTTTAAACTGTGGGTGGACCAGGAATCAAAGGAGGGTGCATGACTGCAGTACTGCAGTCCTTCTGGATCTGCCCCTGAAGCGCTGTATACCAGGATTACTCTCAGGTGAGCATTTCATCTCTACCTTGCAAATCTTTTCTCTATAGTTGTCGCAAGGCACTAAGGTGTGCCTGCTCCTTTAAGGGCAGAAACTGCCTAGAGAGAGGACCCTAGGAGCCAGGCAGAACCCCCACAGGGGCAGGTTGCCATGGCAGCAGGCTAATGAGGGAATTAGCCTGCACCTGCACCTGGTCAGCTGACCAGAAGAAGGTGGGGCCCTGAGCACATCTAAGCCCCAGGGTTGAAAGTGGAGGTGGTTAGTGCTCTGGGAGCTGTGGGGGGAAGGAGCTCTTGTAGGAGCTCTACTCAGAGATGCTTGTTTGCCATTCTGCTGCTGTAAGACTGAGGGGCTCTAGGACAGGGGTGGGCAAAATGTGGCCTGGGAGCCGGATGCGGCCTGCCAGGCCATTCTGTCTGGCCCACGGAGCCCCTAAAAATTCAGAAAATTAATATTTATCTGCCCCGTTTGCCTGTCATGCGGCCCTTGATGGCTTGCCAAAACTCAATAAGTGGCCTACGTCCAAAATAATTGCCCGCCCCTGCTCTAGGAGCTCCTAAAGTACCTGGGTTTATGAGGCACACATTACTGAGGGAGAAACTGGCCCTCTTAAAGGTGCAGATTGTGGCCTTCAGTGTCATTGTTATTGTTAGGTTGTAGCCCAGGGGCTCATATTTATGTTGTTTAATCCAGTGGACCGGGATGAGGCTATTAGGGAGGAGGAGGCCTCACTGGGGCACTCTACCATGCAGAGAGCCCAGTGCCAGTGAGAGCAAGCAGACAGGGGCCAAGGGCCCAGTAATGACAGGAGGCTAAGCTAGATCAAGGCCTAAGAGGGACAGTGTTTGAATACCATCTGTGTGAGGCATGGGGCATGGTAAAGGGACGGTTATGGAGCCACACATCTAGCCCATAAAGCTTTGGGTATCTTGAGAGGCACTGACTTTAAGTGAGGCCCAGCAAGGGATCCAAGATCAGCAGGATCTAGTGAGGTTCAGCAGGACTGTGACCACACAAACGCCTGGGCAGCCTCCCAACTTATTATTTCAACCAACAAGATGTGGCAGATGAGATTAGAATGTGCCCACAGGGCAGAGCAGGCACGGTCATGGAGCCCTAGGGTCATCATGATCATCCCTGGGGACCCCACGCTGTGACAATAGTTAATGGTTCCAGGAGAAGCTGGAAGTGATATAGCTCAAGGCTTCTTCCAGCTGGGAATAAGCTCTTTTAGGATCTCCCCATTGGTTGGGTACTGACTTTTTCTTGCTCACATTGTCTTTTGTGGCAGAGCTGTATTTGCTTAGTGAAACTGTATTATTTGATTTGGTATTTACTCTGTGCTCATCACAGTGGTAGTAGTCGTGTGGTATTCGAATGTCTCTATGCAGGCTTGCCTTGGGCAGGAGCCAACTTTGTATGGTCTATACCTAAGGTTACATGAATTTGGAGAAGGTATCTGGGTTTTGAGGTGGCTTTTCTAGGGCAACCACTGACTTAGGAAGTCCACTCTGTGGGTGGAACATTGGAACACCACTCTTCAAAGGAGAAGCAGAAGGCCAATTTACTATTTAGGCCTATTTTGAGGACTTAATTAGGACCTTAATAGTGAATTGGTTGAATTGGACCTTGACTTCTGTTAAAGGGCTGCTGTCAATGTTGTGTAGGCCTTAAATTTAGTTTGCTGTTTTGAAAAAGACAATGGATTATGAAAAATAAATATCTTAATTACACTTTCTTTTTAACCCCCCCCCCCCCCCCCTCTCGCTACTGACAAGGTATTTCTCTTTTTTTCCCCTTTAAACCTTCCCTTGCAGTTTGTGACCCAGACCCAAGCGCACTGGGCTTGTACATAAGTACATGAGAGCTAGAAAGTGATTCCAGCGCACAAAGTAAAACTTCTCAGTCTAGTTTCATTGTCTAAGCTGAGTGACACAAGCAATCAGTGTCAGTGAACATGTGAGCATTAGTTCTTTAGAAGTCGTCTTTTCCTTAATCGAAACACAGTAAGTTTAAAAAAAAGTTTTTCCTGAGGAAACCCATTTTAAGTACAGATTTCCAGCACATGCTTCAAAGAAAAATAATGCTGTATCTCAAAGACTGCTGGTAGGCATCCTTCCTCACACCCTCCTCTTCTTCAGTACAGAAATATGTCAGCATACTTTTCAATTTTAACTTTACCTGCCTGAGCCAGGTGCAGTCAGTGAGTTACAATTCCATGGGAGATTTTGCTGGCATCTCAGTATTGCCTGGAAAGGAGGCTTTTTAGGGAGTGATTGGAGCGGCAAGAGCACAGCCAGAACGGATCCTGATGAGTCTGCACTGGGTGGCTGTGATCAGCAGGGTGTGCCTGCCAAGCCCTGAGTCATTGATTTCTCTTTCTGCTAATCACCAGCTGTAGAAAGTCCCCTATCCAGCTGCTGATGGGCACACTTGTTATGGTGGGGAAGGGGGACTGTATGTTTATCTTCTAACAAGGTAACCATATGTTTTGCAAGGTCCCTGTGAATGACAAAAGGCAGATCCAGCTCCAGTTAAGTTCACTTCTCCATCCCCACCCAAAATGGCCATGGGGGGCACACAGCATTGTGAGCTGTAATGTTCATTTTACATGTCATCCAAAGCCTATCATACACAGGGATGAGGATGTTGACTCTGCATAAATATTTAAAATATGTTAATGACACAAATTCCATGTCATTTAGGGCTTCTTCCCTTGACTTTCTGTCTAGGAGGCCTCCACTGTGATTTTTTGAAAATTTGTAAAGGCCAGTCCATTTGGGGTAATGAACAAGTCATTATTTAAATGGCAGGTGGAACCCTCAGCCCACTCTGCTGGGCACTGTCAGACAACCCCTGCCCTGAAGAGCTCACTGTTGAAATCACTGATTGTCAAGCACCAGGCCAGGTACAGATCTGGGGATAAATCCAGGTGTCCTGCGTCTCAGGCTAGTCCCCAGCCCACTGGGCCATCCTGTCAGGAAGCTTAGAGAGAGACACAAAGTTGACATGTTCTACTGAGGGGAAAATAATACCCAGATTTCCATTTCCTATGAGAGTAACATAGGCCCAAAGAAAGAAATCCATGGATTTGTTTCTGTTTAAGTATTTTGCTCTCAATACTATTTCCTGCCAAGTTGTGGTTAGTATTGATGAGGGAAAGACAGATTACATTTATGAATATACTAGAACTTTTTGATTTATACAGCCTGAAAAAGGGAAGATGTTAAACATTAGTGGTTCAGAAGCTCTTTTGTGCTTGACCATCAATAAAACCTAAATAAGGGCAGGTAGTTTTCAAATATATTATACACCATTGAGCAATGTCAAAAATGATAGCATGAGCTGACTTTTAACTTTATGTTTAGCCAGATTGTATTTGACTTATTTTCTTTAGGCCAGGTACATTTAGGAAAACATTGGGATGTTTTTATGGGCTCTATCATTGCATTTGACTAGTCAGTTTCCCCACCTAGCCTTGTTGGTGTTCAATATGAAATATATCAGTAGCATGGTTGTAATACACAGGCCATTGCCTATGCTTTTTGAGATGCGCAGGAGGTATGAAATAGGGGTGGAAATAGTCTGGAATTAGCTCTTCCTGCTCTGCTCAAGAGAGGTTCTACTTTAGGAGGGGCTGGAGTGGGATCCTCCTCCTGCCAGGTCTTGGGTCTGACAAACCTCAACTTTTAATTGCTTGATAAATGACTTTATCAGACATATATCACCCTACAGAGTTAGACAGTGCTGGATGGTGCTTGAATGGCAGGCTGGTGAGTATTGACATTAATGTCTACACAGGGAGAAGGAGATCACAAGTATTTTTCTGCTTCCAGGCTTGTGTAAATGCAGAGTAACTTCACTGAGATTTGTTGGTGTTACCTTGATGCAAAATAGATGCTAATGAGCTCAGAATCTCACAGCAAACTTTGGTAAGGGAACTGTCTAGGACCCAACTTACTGGGGCAGATAAAGATTCACTGGGGCCCAGGGCTCACCCCCGCCACAGCCTGGGGCCCCCCCTGACCCACGCCCTGCCCTGCAGGTGTGGGCTCCGTCCCTGGCTATTGTGTCAGGAGCAGTGGCTGGAATGGGATGTGCTGCCCCGCAGGCCTGGGGCAGGAGCCACAGCTGCCTCTACCTGCAGGTCCACGCTGGAGCTGGTGCCCGCCAAGCACATGTGGCGCAAACTGAGCTCTGGGGGTGGCCCCTTGTCCTGCCGCGCCTTAGTCTGCCTGCAGCAGTGCCTGGCAAATGGCACCCGGCAGCCACGGCCTGCCACGTTGTGTATGCCTGGCCCGGGCAGGCTGCTGGTTTCATCTGCACAGAGGCAGGGGCCCCTGGGCTCAGGCCCAGCTGGCCCATGTGTTAATCCACCTATGCCACCCTCCCTATTTTCTGTACTGGCTCTAATTCATTACTGTCGATAGTCCAAGCTAAATGTTTCCTCTTCTCCCAGGTTTCTTCCCCCCTCCTCCCAGCCTCCTTTCTCCATTGACCTCTACAACTGCAGTCCTAGCTGTTGATTTATCAGGGCAGGCTGGCTCAGCACTGTGTGAAGATTGCTTTTAATTAACTCTCTTCGTTCTTTCCAACCTTCAGGGAGCAGCAACCCTTTAATGATTTTAATATTTTATCGGGATTTATATCCGCCTTGTTTGTTGTTTGTTGCTCTGCTTCCTCACATGTTATTCCCAAATCATTTCCCCAAATGAAATGATCACCTCAGGTCCCTCTGACAGAATAAGGAGGAGCATTTTAATGGGTTTTGGGCTGGGAGCTGGGCTACCTGAGCTTTGCCACTGTGAGTTGTGAGAGAAGAGGGAGTTCTGTGATGGATTTTCCTGCTGCAGCTGAATTCTTGCCACAGGGGAAGCTTCTCTTGCATGTTCTATCTCAGCACACAAGACGAGGCACCTTTTAGCTACTGCGTAGAGCTTGGGTCTGGAATTGGGGAGCCCCCTGAGTCCTAAATCTGGCCCCTGACTTGCTATCTAGTTTGGAAAAGTTGCTAATGACTTATTTTCGGAGGAGTTGACCACTCACAACTCCCACATAGGGCAAACTACTCAAAGGAACTGCTAGCAGACTCTAATTTATAAAACACAGTTAATTGTATATGTATGCATATATGAACTTGACAGTATATCTTTATTACAAGAAGACTCACTTGGTCCACTGGGAATAGCTCTACCAAGGGAGATTTCTTCAGCATGAGCTGGTAGCAGCTGTGCTAAGCGTCTCTCAGCTGGAATTTTCTCTTTGCATATCCAACGGTAAGTATCTCAGGAGGTTTGGTATAAAAGGGATTAGTGAGAACGTCTGTCACATATAATATTGATACTTGGCATTTCCATTGCTCCTTCCATCCCAGATTTGAAGTACGTTTCACAAACACTTGTGAGCAAAGTGTTACAGCCCCTTTGCAGCATTACTCTCGTTGCTCTACAGATGGGAAAACTGACTCTTGCAATGAAGTGACTTGCCCAGGGTAACACAGTGAATTTCTGATACAGTTAAGGAAATGCAGGGCTGTGCTTTAGGTACTGCTGCGTGGGGTTTAGGGAGTTCTTTGAGAAAATTTCATCACCCAGTTTAATGGTGCTTTAAGACTATCTTCTTGTTTTGGATGGAATGTACCATTGCTAAACCATTTCTGCTGGAGATGGCTAGTCCTTAGTGCTTTTGAAGGTACTCTTGAAATGTAAATATTTACCTTTAAAACAAACCAGTTGCACCAAATATCAGGTGGGGTTTAAGAAAAATCTTCAGGACTGAACCCTCCTACACAGTATACCCCACCATGTTTCAAAATACATAAGTTGAGCATTAGGGGATATTATCAGTATACCTGCTGACTCAAATAACTATAAGCCTTTTATATGAGAAGAGACCTTGCCCCACTTTAGTCTCTGGGAGCAATATATAACAGGTCAAAGTGAATTTAAATTAAATCTTTTGCCTAGGGTTATGGCTATCAAAGAGCATTTTTGTTTAAATGGCATCATGAATGAATAGATTCTCAGTCTCTAGTCTTTTTTCTCTGTGCAAAATGTACCCCTGGGACACAAGGTTTATCACTAGCTGAACACAACATGTTTGTGGGTGCTTCTTATCAGAATATTGGAAGCTATACCAACATGTAAGGTCATCCTTGTCATGTGGTTCAGGGTTGTCTCTTTTTTACCTTTCTTTGCAGCCATGTTTAGTTGGGGAAAGAAAAGGTTCTGGGCCTGTTTTTTTGTCACAAGTACTAGAGCAAATCCAATTTAAATTCACCAAAAGAAATTGATTTATACTAACATAAAACTAATGGAAGAGAAGAATCATCTCCTCTGTGCTCTTTCACCCCTCCTACCTTGCAAATGCAGCTGATCTAAGGCTTTATTTGTTCCACTGAGTAGAGTTGAAAGCAGACTTTTCCCCCTTCCCCTTGTTATTTACTTTCTGGTTTTGTTTTTATAACCAGCTTATCCACAAAATACCCCTTTTGGCTCTTCTGTCTCGTGATATGTCTTCAAGGTTACCTATTGCTAAGCAACCACCACACAAAGTTGAAGGCTGGTCAGCAAATTGCTGTGTATTTCCCAGGTTATCTCTGCCATGAAGTTAAAAGGTAGTTGGCACGGGTGGTTACTTTCTCCTCTCCTCTTCAGTTTGGAGGAGGGGAAGGAACATATGCTGGACTGCCACTGTGACTTTTGGAAAAGCTCTGACCTGAAAATGGATTTCAATTCTAACTGAATGGTTCTTTTCCCTGGTAATAGAATTGCACACCTGGGCTCTGAGCTCTTCACATTAATTCCACCCCTGCTAAACTTTCCCAGTCAATTAACCAGGCCCATCTACTGCTCTAGCAGCCACGTGTGCCCTTTCTGCAGCAGCAGGATTTTGGAACTGCAGCTCTTTCCATGAGCCTTCACTGTAGCAGCCCCCCCCACAGTGATTATCAATCACACCTGTCAGATCTTACCCTCCAACACATCTGTTTTCAGGGCTGCAGGACTTGGCTGTTTGGCTTTGCTTTTTTGAGGAATAAATAAATAATTATATATATTTATTAATATAATAAATATATTTATTATATAAACAAAAGTGTGCAAATATATGTGTATATAATATATTTGTGTGCGACTACATGCATATATATATATATGAAGGGGCCATCTTGGATGCCAAGCGTTAAGTGTTTTGTATTGACACAGGAGTTGCATGGAACTTATCAGCATCGGTCTGGGTGGGGTTCCGTAAATCTTGGTTTGTGTTGATTCATGCAGTTTTGCACCTCTTGCATTTTGGGTCTGTTTGCAGACTTGTGACTCAAAATACAATCAGCAAGTCTCACTATGCTGTCCAGTACTTCCCAAACTGTGGTCCAGCAGTACCAGAAGCTCTTCCAGGTGCTTGGCCAAATGAAACAGAAAACAAAGGCAAACTAACGTGTTGGGAAGGGATAACCGTCCTCTGACACAGTGATCTGCAAAAGTTGCGCTGCAAATGTTTGTGACGGTTTGTCACAAATTTTTCTAGCAAGCACAGAATTTGAAAGTGAAATTCTCATCTGTCCAGAGGCATTAAAAAAGCTTTGATCAGTGGAAAGTTTCACATGTACCAAAAGTATGTGCGTGAAATTCATCTGGTGTGCTGTCCATGTCAAACCCTAAACTAAATACAGATTTGCATAGTTTGTGGTTTACACAGTTTTAATCACCACTCAGGAGTTCGAGTTTAGAGTTGATCCTGCCATTTACTGAAACTTTTGACCACAGAGCAGGTGCTTAACTGTGGAAAGAGGCCAAAGAGGCCACAACTAGAGATCTAGCAATCAAATGACAATCTGAAATCGAGGGCAAGGAATGTCTCCTCTTAAAGGTTAAGACTACATCTGCTTGATGCAGCTGGGAGTTGAAAGATGGGGAAATTCCTAAGGGGATGGAGGTGGGATGCCTCATTACTGGAGATGCTGACTGATCCATGGTTGATGTTAACAAGCTCTGATGGGAATACTGTCCAGGCTTCCTCAGCTGGAAGCATGGCTGTGGCAGCAACGTCTGACGTATGTTGGGCTAGAAATTGAGAGATGAAGACTGGGACTTGAACTTCGCATTTCTATAGTTCCTATGTGCTGCACTACCAGCTGAGCACAGCTTGGAATGTGTGGTTTCTTTAAAGCAGGTGTGTATAGTCAGGGTTAAGTCTGGATGGGTGCTTACATCCTAAAATCTACCGGTTCATTTGGCACTGATGTTTCTGCTTTGTACGCAGCTTCAGATGATAAAATAAAGATTCTATTGATAGAAAATGGGGACAGAAGGGATGTCTTGGGCAGCCTAGTCGAGTGCCCTGCTTTCTTGGGCAAATGTCACACAATCCCTTTCATAAAGTCATCTCTCATAAGCTCCACCCTAAAACTAGGCAATTTTTGTCCCCACTATTCCATTGGGAGGATCTTCCAGAACCTCATGGCCCTGATGGCTTGAAGTCTTTCTTCTGATTTCTAACCTAAAATTGTTCAGGGCTAGTTTAGACCCATTTGCTCTTGAGATAATACTATTCTTTAGCTTAAATAGCATTCTTCCTCCATGGTTTTCTCCTCATGATATCCTTATGTAGATCAATCATTTTGACAGACTGAACAGCCAAACTCTTTTTGCTTTAAAGGGAGGCTGAGGGCTTACCACCCCTGAGTCCATACAGTTGATCTGGTGTAACTGTTCCATCTGTCTGCTCCTATCTCAGAGTAAGTGTAACTAAACAGAAATAGTTTACTCCAGAATGAAACCGGTCACCAGTTATTGTGGTGAGCTTTCACTGACAGTTGGATAGAGAGGGCAGATGAACCAGTCACTGTGAAATCAGATGAACTGCAGTAATTTCCCCCCCCCCCATTTAAAACAGCATAATTATTTTGTTGGTTCACATTCTTAGTTTTCATGTAAAATAAGTTCTCCTTTCTCCTAATCATCATAGTAGCCCTCTTCCTCTGCACCTGTTCCAGCTTGAATGAGTCTTTCTTGAACATGAGTGACCAGAACTGTATGTGCTACTTTAGATGAGGTCTTACTACTTCACTATTTTTATTGGAAATATTTTGCTTGATCCACTCTAGGATCACATTTGCCTATTTCATGATTCCATCACATTGATGGCTGATAATTATCCTATGATTGACTAATACACATCCCTGTCTTTCTCCTTCTCTGTTATTTCAAACTGATGAGTTCCCAGATTACATTAGAAGGTCTTGCTGTTATACCAAGGCCAGTTCCTATTCCACTTATAAGATGCCTAATTGGACTTAAATGATCCTATTCCACCCTGCTTGAGTCCCTGAAAAACCACTGATGCATCTACTTTTATATTATCTTGGGCTTAACAATAAGTCACAAATGTGGCAAGTGGAAGGCAGACCTTCCCTCCTACCCCCACCCTTTCTGAGGGAACAGCTTCTAGGGATTTGAGTGTGGTGGAATAGGATTGCATTTATGTGTCTAAGTCTATTTAGGTGCCTAACAGATGGGATCTGTCCCTAAGTGAATGACTTCATACTTTATGTTTCATCCCATTTCTGTTACTCCAGTCCCTCCTGAGTTATCTTCTCTTTATTGAACAGGCCTCCCAACTTTGTATTATCAGCACATTTCATTAACACACTCCTACTTTTGGTGCCAAAGTCATTAATGAAGATATGAAATAAAATTGGTGCAAAGCCATATCCCTGAGGAATTTCACTAGTAACTTCTCTTCACCCCTGTAGCTCTGTTCTCAGCATCACCAGTTGTAGTCTCCCCTTTAGCTACTTCTTTACTGACCTTACAGTTCTGTTAATTCCCACCTTCTCTATCTTAAGCAATAGTTTTCCATATGACATCCTATAAAATATCTTACTGAAGTCCATGTATATTAGATCTACTGCATTTCCTGTGACTAGAAATTCAGTTTCCTTACTAAAGAGATCAGATTAGTTGGAACAATTTACTTTGGTAAACGCATATTGCATTTCTTCATACCATTTTTCATTTTGCATTTCTTCATACCATATTTCATTTTGCTTTCCTCTCTCTGATTAGCCTTTTTGTTCAAGATTTGCTCTAAATACTTGCATGCTAGTGAGGTCAGACTAACTGGCCTGTAGTTGCTCATGTCACTTTTTTCTTATCTTAAATATGGATGTTGTGTTTGTTGTTCTCTGGTCATATAGCCCCACTGTGATTTTGATTTTTAATAAACAAGTTTGTTACCCAGTTTAGGATCATAGGAGTGTAAGAAAGTAAGACTGGAAAGAACCCTTACAAGGTCATCTACTTCAGCCCCATGCTCAAGGCAGGATTATATCTGGCTAAACCGTCCTAGTCAAGTGTCTGTCCAATCTGTCCTTGAAAACTTTCGAAGATGGAGATTCCACAGTTTCTCCAGGTAGCTTGTTCCAATGCTTTACCATTCTCAGTCAGAAAGTTCTACTTAGTCTCCAACCTAAATTTCCCCTGCTGAAGCTTGGGGCCATTGCTTCTAATCTGTTCCCATATGGCCATGGAGAAAAAGTTAATCTCTATCCTCTCTGTAATTACCCTTCAGGTATATGAAGACTGTTATCAAATACCCCTCAGTCTTCTCTTCTCCAGACTAAATAACCCTACTTCTTTCAGACTTTCCTCCTAAGTTTTGCTTCCCATGCCCCTAACCACTTTTGTCATGCTGTCTTGGTTCCCTTGCTTTACCTGTGGCAGGTTAGGGTGTTAGGTCTGTGTTGTGTCAGGGTTGACAGGAATCTTATACAGAGTTTAGATTATAGGTTGCATAGGATGGTTTGCATAAGGATTATCCTGTTTTAGGCAGGGGGTTGGACCAGATGACCGCTGGAGGTCCTTTCCAGCCCTACTTTTCTGATTCTCCAATCTGATTGCATCCTTCTCGATGTGTGGGGCTCAAAACTGAACACAGTACTTCAGTTAGGCTCGGCGAGAGACTCGCAGGTGAAAGCCCGCTGCACCCCCGCTCCCCCGAAGCCTCCCAGAAACCCTCCAGCAGCCGCGGAGCCCCCCGCAGACCCCCAGCACAGCCGGAGGTAGGCAGGGCCCGTGGAGAGAGGGGGCTAACCCCTTAGTGAGTGGGAGGAGGCGACTGAGTGGAGCTGGGCCGGGTCAAGCCCCGCCCAGACCCCTACTTCGCCCAGCCCCCCAGGGAGCCATGCGACCGGAGCCGCACGAACAGGCTGCGCAAACAGGCGCGCTTCTCTGCTGGCGTGTGAGTTAGCGCAGAGTTCGCACGGGAGGACGCACGGGAGGGCCCCGGACCCTGCCTGCGCACCCCCCAGGGTAGACAGTCCCAGCCGTAGCCAGCCTACCAGAGGCATGACATGGATGGGCACGCGCCGCACCCCGAGGGTCCCCTCGGGCTCTGCGGCACCCCGCTTTGGCACCTCAGAGACTGCCACCCAGACGGAGCCCCTGGTTCCGGCCTCCACACAGATGGAGCCCCTGGCTCTCAGCTGCAGGGCTGCCTGTCCCTTTTTCAGGCTCTGGGGCCTGGGAGCATGGCCACCTCCCCTTGTGGGGTCTGCTCCCTTTTGGGGTCTCTGGCGCGCCAGCTGGAGGAGCTCCAGGCCACAGTCCAGAGACTGCATGCCATCAGGGACTGCGAGCAGGAGATAGACTCCTACTGCCAGGCCCTTCTCCCCCGGGAGGCGGAGGGTAGACCACAGTCTTCCTCCATGCCAAAGGAGGACTCCGGGACCTCCCGCTCTGTCCAGCCAGGGGCATGGACCAAGGTGGTCAAGGGCCCTAAGGCCCGCCACACCAAGGCCCCTGCCCCGCCAGAGTTGAGCAACAGGTATGAACCTCTTGCCGCTCCAGCAGAGCCTGCTGAGTTGCCGGCTCCCACAGGCAACATGGGCCCAACTGCAGCTCCCGCCTCTGCTCTCCCCAAGACAAAACATAAGGTATTTGTTGTGGGAGACTCCCTCCTGAGGGGGACTGAGGGGGCAATCTGCCAATGACACGGCTTGGAGCGCTCCCAGTCGGGTCATGAGGCGCTACAGGGATTTGGGAGCGGGGCTAAAGGGTCTGGGGGCACAGGTGGTGTTCTCGTCGATCCTCCCAGTCTCAGGCTATGGGCTGAGGAGGGAGAGGAGGATCCACGTGGTCAACCAAAGACTGCAGCACTGGTGTCGTCGGGAAGGCTTTGGCTTTCGTGACCACAGCCCACTCTTTGGCGAGAGAGGCAGCGAGCTGCTGGGAAGAGATGGCCTCCACCTCTTTCCCCTAGGGAGGAGGCTTTTCTCAGCCAGACTGGCTGACCTGCTCCACCGGGCTTTGAACTAAGTCCGCTGGGGGACGGGGGGACTACCGCCACTGCTGGCCCGCTGAGCAATCCTTGCAAAGCCAGCAGTTCAAGGCACTTAAGGGAACCCACCCCTGCCCCAGCCCTGGTAAAATCTGTGGGCAAGGAAGGAGCCCCCCAGGGGGCACTTGCTTGCCTGTACACAAATGCCAGGAGCTTGGGGAATAAGCAGGAGGAGCTCATCCTCCTGCTCAATGCAAATAATTATGATGTCATAGGGATAACAGAGACCTGGTGGGACTCCACCCATGACTGGACCACGGGTATAGATGGCTATACCCTGTACAGGAGGGATCGTGTAGAGAAAAGGGGCAGGGGTGTAGCTCTCTATGTTAAGGAAAGCTACACGTCCCTGCAAGCCGATATTGGCGACCAGGGTGGACGGCTGGAGACCCTCTGGGTTAAAATCCGTGGGGAACACGGCACAGGGGACACAATGGTGGGAGTCTACTATAGACCTCCCACCCAAAGTCCTGAGCTTGACCAGGAGTTTGCCCAGGAACTGGCTGAGGCAGCATGCTCCAGGACCATGGTTGTCATGGGTGACTTCAATTACCCGGACATCTCGTGGGAGGATCACTCAGCAAAATCTGAGTGGTCGCAAAGCTTCCTCTCGTGTGTGGATGACCTCTACCTGACTCAAGAAGTCTATGGGCCAATGAGAGGCAAAGCGCTGCTTGACCTGGTACTGGCTACTGGGGATGACCTAGTCAGCAACCTAGTGATCGATGGGAAGCTGGGTGACAGCGACCATGAGCTGATCACCTTCACCATCCGCCGAAAAGCTGGCAAGTCAGTCAGCAACACGGAAGTCCTTGACTTCAGGAAAGCCGACTGACAAGCTCAGGAGGCTTGTCAGTGAGGCCCTAAGGGACCATGACCCCAGGGGAGGGGAGTTCAAGAAGAGTGGTTGCTCCTCAAGGGAGCGATCCTCAATGCACAAACTAAGTCTATTCCATCTCGGAGGAAAGGCAGCAAGAGGGCACAGCAGCCCCCCTGGCTCTCCAGGGACCTAGCAGATCTCCTGAGGCTAAAAAGAAAGGCCTACAAAGGATGGAGGATGGGATTCACCTCCAAGGAGGATTATTCTGCACTGGTCCGGTCCTGCAGGGAGCATACCAGGAAAGCCAAGGCTGCAACTGAACTCCAACTAGCTTTGAGCATCGAGGACAATAAAAAGTCCTTTTTCAGATATGTGGGGAGCTGGACGAAAAGCAGGGTCAATGTTGGACCCCTGCTGAACCAGATGGGGCAACTGACAACTGACGCCCAGGAAAAACCCAACCTATTAAATAGGTACTTTGCATCGGTCTTTCATCAGTCCCATGGGACGCCCATGCCCGCTACGGGACGGGGAAGTCCGGGTGAGGGTGATCCCCTGCCCTCCATTAATGCTGACTTCGTGAAGGAACATCTTGAGAAGCTGGATACCTTCAAGTCAGCCGGCCCTGACAATCTTCACCCCAGGGTACTCAAGGAGCTGGCGAGCCTCATAGCCCAGCCTCTAGCATGGATCTTTGAAAACTCTTGGCGCTCTGGTGTAGTGCCCAAAGACTGGAAGAAGGCCAATGTGCTGCCTATCTTCAAGAAAGGGAGGGAAGTGGATCCGGCTAACTATAGGCCCATTAGCCTGACTTCTATCCCGGGGAAGATCTTAGAAAAGTTTATTAAAGAGGCCATCCTTAATGGACTGGCCGATGCCAACATCTTAAGGGATAGCCAGTATGGGTTTGTTAAGGGTAGGTCTTGCTTGGCCAATCTCATTTCCTTCTACGACCAGGTGACCTATCACCTGGACAAGGGAGAAGAGATTGATGTCATATATCTTGACTTCAAAAAAGCCTTCGATCTGGTTTCCCATGATCACCTCTTGGAGAAACTGGCCAATTGCCGCCTTGGGTCCTCCATGATCCACTGGCTGGAAAATTGACTCCGTGGTTGGACCCAGAGGGTAGTAATTGATGGAAGTCACTCATCATGGTGTCCTGTGACCAGTGGGGTCCCCCAAGGCTCTGTCCTTGGACCCATATTGTTCAACATCTTCTTCATTAATGATGTGGACACCGGAGTCAGAAGCGGACTGGCCAAGTTCGCCGATGACACCAAACTTTGGGGCAAAGCATCCACACCAGAAGACAGGCAGGTGATCCAGGCTGACCTGGACAGGCTCAGCAAGTGGGCGGACGAGAATCTGATGGTGTTCAACGCCGATAAATGCAAGGTTCTCCACCTTGGGAAGAAAAACCCGCAGCATCCTTATAGGCTCGGCAGTGCTATGTTGGCTAGCACTAAGGAAGAAAGAGACTTGGGGGTCATCATTGACCACAAGATGAACATGAGCCTGCAGTGCAATGCTGCGGCTAGTAAAGCGACCAAAATGCTGGCTTGCATCCATAGATGCTTCTCAAGCAAATCCCAGGACGTCATTCTCCCCTTGTACTCGGCCTTAGTGAGGCCGCAGCTGGAGTACTGCATCCAGTTTTGGGCTCCACAATTCAAAAAGGATGTGGAGAAGCTTGAGAGAGTCCAGAGAAGAGCCACGCGCATGATCAGAGGTCAGGGAAGCAGACCCTACGATGACAGGCTGAGAGCCCTGGGGCTCTTTAGCTTGGAAAAGCGCAGGCTCAGGGGTGATCTGATGGCCACCTATAAGTTTATCAGGGGGGACCACCAGTATCTGGGGGAACATTTGTTCACCAGAGCGCCCCAAGGGATGACGACTAGGTCGAATGGTCATAAACTACTACAAGACTGTTTCAGGCTGGACATAAGGAAGAATTTCTTTACTGTCCGAGCCCCCAAGGTCTGGAACAGCCTGCCACCGGAGGTGGTTCAAGCGCCTACGTTGAACACCTTCAACAGCAAACTGGATGCTTATCTTGCTGGAATCCTATGACCCCAGCTGACTTCCTGCCCTTTGGGCAGGGGGCTGGACTCGATGATCTTCTGAGGTCCTCCCTTCCAGCCCTAATGTCTATGAAATCTCTGAAGTCTATGAAAGTGAGGCCTCACCAGTGCCAAATGGAGGGGAAAAGTCGCTTCTTTTGATTTGCAAATGATACTCCTGATTATAATACCAAGTGTCCTGTTGACTTTCTTTTGCAACAACAAAAGCACACAGTTGACTCGTATTCAGCTTATGGTCTACTGTAACCCCCAGGTCATTTTCTACAGTACTGCAGACTAGCCAGTCATTTCCCAGTCTGTATTTGCACATGCAAGTATTTCATCCCAAGTGAAGGACTTTTTACTTCTTGAATGTCATCTAATTGATCACAGACCTTTTTTTCCAGTCTGTCCAGTGGTTTATAACTGCTCTCCAGAATGTCTGCAACTCTGCCTAACTTGATGTAATCCTCAAATTTGCTAAGCATGCATTCAATCCCATTATCCATACCATTTAATGAAGTTGTTGAATGAAACAAGACCTAAGACATACCCCTGGGGAACCCCAGTTGACACCTCCTTCCAAACAGACATTGATGACTACTCATTGAATATGATAATCCAAGCAGTTATGTATCTACCTTACAGTATTTTCATCTAGTCCAGTGATTGGCAACCTTTAAGAAGCTGAGAGTCAGAACAAACTGGTTATAGTCCAACATGGGCCAAGTGAATTTGGTGGCATGTCAGCTCCCCATTGGGTTGGAAGCAGTGGAGGCAGGGGGAGGTGGGAGCAGGGAGAAGCAGCAGCAGTGGCCCTGAAACAGCAGCTTGCTGTCTGGCCCTGGTGTGGGTGCAGGAAGAGGTGATGTTTCAGGCTCATGCAGCTTCCAGCTCTGCCTGCCCTGCTGCCACTTCTTCACTCTCCCCTTTCCCTTCCCTACCCCCTTCCCCAGCTGCAGTGCAAATGCAGCTTGGAGCTCAAGGGGTGTTGTGCCAGGACAGGACATCTTCCTGCTGTGCCTACACTGCAGCTGAGAGGTGGGGAAAAGGCAGACCAGAGAAGCAGAGGCAGTGCGGATGCAATTTGCAGCTTCCACGCCTTGGTGCAACCCCCTACTGACTGGAAGCTAAGTCTGCACATAGCCAGGGAACGGGATGATGACTGAAAGAAACAGTGGAAATGCAGGCACAAGGAAAGCCCTTTAGCCCTGTGGGCCAGATGTGGCTTGTGGGCTGTATGTTACTGAACCCAAATTTCAGGGGAAGAAGTGGACATGCCGGAGGGCAGAGAACAACTACAAGCAGACCCGGACAGGTTGGACATATGGGCGGAAAACAACAGAATGCAATTCAACAAGGAGAAATGCAAAGTGTTGCACCTAGGGAGGAAAAATGTCCAGCATACCTACTGCCTAGGGAATGACCTGCTTGGTGGCATGGAAGCGGAAAGGGATCCTGGAGTCCTAGTGGACTCCAAGATGAACATGAGTCGGCAGTGTGACAAAGTCATCAGAAAAGCTAATGGCACTTTATCGTGTATCAGCAGATGCATGACAAACAGAACCAAGGAGGTGATACTTCCCCTCTATCGGGCACTGGTCAGACTGCAGTTGGAATACTGCGTGCAATTTTGGGCACCGCACTTCAAGAGGGATGTGGATAAGCTGGAGAGGGTCCAGAGAAGGGCCACACGTATGGTTAAGGGCTTGCAGGCCAAGCCCTATGTAGAGAGACTAGGGCACCTGGACCTCTTCAGCCTCCGCAAGAGAAGGTTGAGAGGCGACCTTGTGGCTGCCTATAAGTTCATCATGGGGGCACAGAAGGGAATTGGTGAGGCTTTACTCACCAAGGCGCCCCTGGGGGTTACAAGAAATAATGGCCATAAACTAGCAGAGAGCAGATTTAGACTGAACATTAGGAAGAACTTCTTCACAGTTAGAGTAGCCAAGGTCTGGAATGGGCTCCCAAGGGAGGTGGTGCTCTCCCCTACCCTGGGGGTCTTCAAGAGGAGGTTAGATAGGCATCTAGCTGGGGTCATCTAAACCCAGCACTCATTCCTGCCTATGCAGGGGGTCGGACTCAATGATCTATTGAGGTCCCTTCCGACCCTAACATCTATGAATCTATGAACTTGGTCTATATTTCCTTAGGTTGTTAATGAGAATGTCATGGCAAACAGTGTCAAAAGTCTTGCTAAAGTCAAGGTATATCTCATCCACTGCTATCCCCCCTTCCATAGGATCTCTCATCTCATAGAAAGAAACTAGGTTGATCAACTTGGTTTTGATCAATCCATGCTGGCTGTTTCTGATCACCAGGGATCCTGGCTTTCTCTGATTAAAAAAAAAATAAAAAAATCTCCAATTTTTGGATTTAAAAAAGTAACCCAAAATCCACATTTTCCCCCCATGATTAAAGTGAAACATGACTAATATAAAGAGAAATATATAGTCGTGTTTCATTTCTCTCTATATTAGTCATGTTTCATTTTAATCATGGGAAAAATGTGGATTTTGGGTTACTTTTTTAAATCCGAAAATTGGGGATTTTTTTTTTTTTAAGTCGGAGAAAACCAGGATCCCTGCTGATCATCTTGTTCTCCTTTAGGTGCTTCACAATGGATTCTGTCACGTGATGGGGTCCTCAAGGACAGCCGTGATCTCCTAAGGCCCCTCGACTGTGCCAATTTGGCCCAATGGGCACCCTCAGTTCTCACCCACCATGTCTCTGATGGAAAATATAAAGATAGGGAGGCTGCCTTTAAGTCCTCTTGGACATGGTTTGATGGACTCTGTGAACCTCATGGGTTCCTGGACCCCTTGTGGGTTCTGTTTTACAATGGGTGTTTCAGGGCACCCTAGCCTTATGGGCTAGATGCGTGGCTCCAACCTCCCCTTTTCCACGCCCCAAGCCTCACAGATGGTACTGGCATTGTTGTGCCTAGGCCTCGTTATAATTCGGCCCCTTGGCACTGGGCTGTGCATCCCAGATGCTGTGCCCTCTCTGGCACTGGTGTCCCCACACTGCCGTGGGCCCCCAATGAGGCCTCCTCCTTCCCCAAATAGCCTCACCCAAACCACCGGTCTTATAAAACGGCAAACAAAACATAAGTCCCTGGGCTGTAACATAACATAAGCTACATAAGTTGTGCTCGGCCCCTCTACATTACCCAGAGCAGAACTTAGTCAGGCCTTTTCCCATCACATGCTTCAGGAGGGCTCCTTCTCCCTTGGCCACCAGCAGAGAACTGACTCTTAGTCCTGTGCGGGCCGGGAGCGGTCCAAGGCTTTCGGGGGCGCGTGGCGGGCTGTGGCCGGGAGCCCTCAACGGTAGGGTGTGGGTACTTTTGCACGACGGACTAGAATTAGGCACGGACTCGTAGCGGTTAATTAAAGATTGTTTTACTTACACCGTAGGTGGTCGCGGTGCAGGCAGGAAAAACTTTCTTGAGTTGCAGTTACAGACAAACACAAGTGGAGTTTGCTAGGCTCCACCGAAGACACACGCACGGAGTTTGCTAGGCTCCGCAAAAACAAACACGACAGAGCTCTGGATACCCTTGATGAGCGTGCAAAATCGTAGATACGTCTTAAGAATTTAACGAACGAGACAGGAAGAGGTTGGTGGTTGATCAGGCCGCCGAACTCCTCTGAGACGCACACAAAGTTTCTATTACTCTGCCGCGTGCTCAGAGTCCCCACGAGATGGTTGTGGAGTCCTCTACAACTTGGGCGGAAACTGCTCAAACCTCTTATACGACTAGCAAGCCAATCGCTAGCCGCCACGTGGGAATAATTTAGAAACAGCCAAGAGTGGGAAACAAATTTACATACGGGTGGCGGGAACTCCTTTGCATCGGGGTTTTCTCTCTGCAGCTGAGAATTGCACCGCGCAAAGAAAGCTCCATGTGGCGGGAAATAATTCTGCAGTGCCGAAGCGCACACACAATCATTGGGTCATGACATCCCCTCTTGCTGAAGGCACAGCTGAATTATACTACATGCTCGTCACTCGGGTCGCCAGTAGCTCTTACAACGGGTTGTTGAACTAAACGGGTAAACACAAAATCAGACAACATAATAAATTCGTCCTCCAGGGATTGAATCAAATAATTGCTGGCACAAATACATAAACACATAATTATATTCATAATAAAGAATTGAACTATTAGGGCTTCAGTGGGCGTCATGGCGAAGTCGCGCGTCAAGCCCTCACTTCTTCAATGATGTTGTCCTTCTTGGGGCTTCTCTCCGCCACGCACTCTGAATTCCGGATCTGTGAAAAGAATTCTCTTAAAACAGTTATTTCACTAATATTACAAAATTCACATGGAACCGGACGACAAGGCGGTCAATTAAACTCACTATCACTCCCAAAACATATAATACAGGTGTTTGAACATGACTCTACTCTGGACAACCCTCTCTTGTACACTCAACAAGATGCGTTGAGGATTCGTCATCCAGTTCTTCTAAATAATGAAAACCGAACTCATACACCAGTTGCCATTGGTCTGCATCCCCTAAAACCTGAAGTTGCCGCTTATTGAGTCCAGAACGCTGTAGGAGAAATCCAAACATGAATCGCTCCTCTGGTGTTCTCTGTGGCAACAGTGGGAGATCGGATTCGCGATGTCTTACGCTTTGAGCCTCGGTCGGGTATCGATGTTCCCGATCGCTGGATATTCTTGGCTCCATCAGGATACGCAGTCGTGACAACTGACGAAGAAGATTACTCAAACTCCATGGACATGAGTCCTAGCCATGAGGCTAGAGCCTCGTTGGATTTCATCCCAGATTTTCCGTAAAGCTCTTGTAGCTCTGCCCGAACATGAGTGCGACAGGTGGCAGCGCAAACTGCACCCTGTGCATCAGTCACTGGGTTGATTGTGGCTACAGGACGAGCTGTTACTTTGGGAGTCAGTGCTGTTATTGTTTCAGGCAGGAGGGGCGGATGCACTCCTCCGCTCGATTCTCCCTTCTGTCAGCAAGAAGGCGTGGTCGCCGGAAGCGACGCTGCGTCGGTGGGCAGGGTCGCCGGCCGAACTCTCGCGTGTTCCTCCGAAGCTCCACCCTTCTCTTCCGGTTCTTCCACGCGGCCTCCCTCTTGCTCGGCGCCATCTTGGAGTGGCGTCTCAAGATTTTCTTTCACAGCCGCCTCTTTGATTGCTTGAACGGCCATACGCAGCTGGGCTCTTAAACTTGCATTTTGCTGCATTAGATCAGTTACAGTACGGAAAGTTGCAACCAACATTTTCCCCTTGTCGTACCTCGGGGCTACCCTCTCATCTGCGGCGTGTTCCTCTGTCTCCAGATCCTCGCGGAGCTCGGATAGACGCTCGCAACTCCTCAATTTAGACGCCACCATAAAGGGGGCGAACCGGTTGATCGGCACTGGTTCTTCACTCTCCTGAGCACATCGCGAGCAACGGGCACACTCCTGGGTGAGGGTCGGGTTTACTGCGCCTGCCGGGTTGACTCTGGCAAGGGACACAGTCTCGAGGGGCCTAAACAGGACCCGCTCATCATTCATTATGCACCCGAATGCCGCGGGGTGAAGATACACTTCCCTCTCTTTTGGGGCTCCGTCTTCGGAAGCTCCCTCTTCTCCCTTCAGCAAAAGATGTCCGCTGATAAACCTTTCACCTGTTCCGCCTGCCTGGTGGTAAGCGATATGCACCTCCAGTTCCATGATGTTTTCTACTTGGCGTTTTCCACTGCGCCAAGGGCAGTTCTTAACTAATTCTAGTTCCATCGTGCCTTCCCCGGATCTCATCCTCGTCGCCATGTGTGGGCCGGGAGCGGTCCAAGGCTTTCGGGGGCGCGCGGCAGGCTGTGGCCGGGAGCCCGCAACGGTAGGGCGGGTACTTTTGCATGACGGGCTAGAATTAGGCATGGACTCGTAGCGGTTAATTAAAGATTGTTTTACTTACACCATAAGTGGTCACGGTGCAGGCAGGAAGAACTTTCTTGAGTTGCAGTTACAGACAAACACGAGTGGAGTTTGCTAGGCTCCACCGAAGACACACGCACGGAGTTTGCTAGGCTTCACAAAAACAAACACGACAGAGCTCTGGATACCCTTGACGAGCGCGCAAAACCATAGATACATCTTAAGAATTTAACGAACGAGACGGGAAGAGGTTGGTGTTTGATCAGGCCGCCGAACTCCTCTGAGACGCACACAAAGTTTCTATTACTCTGCCACGTGCTCAGAGTCCCCACGAGATGGTTGTGGAGTCTTCTACAACTTGGGCGGAAACTGCTCAAACCTCTTATACGACTAGCAAGCCAATCGCTAGCCACCACATGGGAATAATTTAGAAACAGCCAAGAGTGGGAAACAAATTTACATACGGGTGGCGGGAACTCCTTTGCACTGGGGTTTTCTCTCTGCAGCTGAGAATTGCACCGTGCAAAGAAAGCTCCATGTGGCGGGAAATAATTCTGCAGTGCCGAAGCGCACACACAATCATTGGGTCATGACAAGTCCCCACCCCGCTGGGTTTATATGGGCCCAGGGCCCTGCCCCTTCCGGCCAGCTGACCAGGTGCAGGTACAGGCTAATTTCCTCATTAGCTACCTGCCATGGCAACCTGCACCTGGGCTCCTGTCTGGCTCTTTGGGCTTTCCCCAGGCAATTACTGCTCTTCTAGGAGCAGGCACTTAAGTGCCCTGCGACAGATTCTTTGAGGGCCTGCTCTATGATCTTTCCCAGTATCAAGGTCTGGCTGGCTGATCTGTAAGAACAGGAAGATGGAGTACCTGAGGAATTAAAGATGGGCTGTTCTCCAGTCAGCTGGGACCTCCCCCTCCATGATTTCTCAAAAAAAGACAGCTAATGGCTCTGAAATTCCCTCTGTCAATTCCTTCAGTACCCTACCTATCTCTCCATCTAGCTACTCTAATGAATTCCTAACCTGTTCTTCTAATACTCTAGGCTGTTTGTCTCCTTTCCCTATCTGTGCTGTCAAGTGTGCTTATCATCTGGTAGCTGCCCCTATTTGTGAAGACTGAAGTAAAAAAGGCATTCAGTAGTTCAGCCTTCATTGCACCGTCTGTAAGTAGATTGCCTTTTGCATTCTTTAAGGGACCATTGGTTTCTCTGGTCTTCCTCTTACTTTTGTCATATTTGTAGAATCTGTTTTTATTGCCTTTTGTGCCCCCTGTCAACTGCATCTCAAATTGTGCCTTGGCCTTCCAGTTTTCTCCCTGCATGCCCGTGCAATACTTTTATGCTCTACTCTAATACTATTACCAAGATTCCACTTTTAGGGGTTCCTTTTTGAGTTTCAACTCATTCATGAGATTGTTGTATGGCTTGGCTAGCCTCCAGGGCTAGGGACAGATATTTAAAAAGCGGGAGCCTGAATTGATTCAACCTTTGCAGGTTAGTCTAACCTGCCTAGGTTGAACTCATTTGTAATAGAACAGACATGCAGGCACATGCCTGCAGCTGCTCAGGCCAGGCGCCAGGGGTGTTAGAGTGTGCCCTCAGCTGCAGGGAAGCTGTGTGGTGGGGCATGGCCAGTCTGGGCTGAATTGGCCAGAGCGGGGTTTAATTTTCCCCTCCCTGTCCCACCCACAGGGAGCTGAGCCAGGTCTGCCAGGCATCCCCGCCCTCCACTGCTGCAGTGGTGGGCCAGAGTGGCCCCTGAGGCAGAGGGGGAGAGAGAAGGGAGTTATTCTCCCCTCTACCCCCACTGCCCCTGGGGTGCCACAGCCGGGTCCGCCCACCCCGACTGCCACCAAGCAGCAGAATAAGCCCCCTCCTGTCCCTTCCACTGGATGCTGGAGTGAGCAGGAATAACCCCTTTCCTTGCCCCCTCCAAGGGGCCCTGCTGTCCTCTGTCTGGCCCTGCCAGGTGGGGGCTGGCTGGAGAGTGGGCTTCCCTGGCCAGCTCAGAGGTGGTGGGAGGCTCTGAGCCCAGCAGCCACCACTGCTGTGCCCCTTGCCCTGTGCAGTACCCAGGGCTGCAGCCTAACAAGCAGCTGTAGTCTGACTGGGACGGGGGACTGTTCTTCCCTACCCTCATCTGCAGCTGCCATGGCTGCACCACGCCACTCTGGGTTGCGGGGCAGGAAGCTTCACCCAGCTCAGGTTTAAGCCACCAGGCTGAAGAAGCTCCCTCAGTCCTGAGCAATGCCATGTAGTGTGGCTGGCGATGACGCTGGGGGCGAGGGGAGAAACACAGCTGTGTGGGGCTAAGCCAGTTTCCCCTTGCCTGCCCCGGTAACTCCCCTCCCATTCCTGCCACTTCAGGAGGTGGCGGCGGGGTGGGGAGGTTCAGCCCAGGGCCTCTGCCCTGTGCTTGGAGCTCTGGCTGCAGCCCCCTGACTGAAGCCTTCCACCTGGCTGCCTTTCGCCTTCCAAAGTGGCTGGGAGCAGGAGCTAGAGCTCCATGTATGGGGCAGAAGCTTCCTGCTCCCCCACCCAGAGTGGCCTGGTGTGGCTGTGGCAGCTGCAGATAAGGGGGACAGAACAGCCCCCTGCCCCGGCCAGCCCACAACTGTTTGTTAGGCTGAGCCCCTGGGTGCTGCAGGGGACGTGGCAGTGGTGGCTACTGGGCTTGGGGCCTGCCAGCACCTCCAATTTGGTCAGGGAAGCCTGTTCCTCAGTCAGCCCCCAGCTGGTGGGGCCAAATGCTGGATGGTGGGGGGGCACAGGGACTGGGGTTATTCCTCTTCTCTTCGGTATCTGGCGGAGGGGACAGGAGGGGCTTATTTTGCGGCTTGGTGGCGGTTGGGGCGGGCAGACCCGGCTGCGGCCCCCTGGGGACAGTGGGGGTAGAGGGGAGACTAACCTCCTTCCCTGCCCCTCTCTGCCTCAGGGGCCATGCTGGCCTGCCGCTGCAGTAGCTAGGGGTGGGGGGATTCCTGGCAGACCCGGCTTGGGTCCCTGCTAGTGGGACAGGGAGGGGGGAATTAAATCCCTCTCTGGCCAGACCCCCATCCCTGCCTGTCCCTACTGGGGAGCAGAGGGGACGGGCCAGCCTGGCTGGGCTGGAGCAGAGAGCCCAGCCCATAGAGCATGCTGGGATGCTGGAGGACTCTGGTTTTAATTAAACCAGGAAGAGGTAAACCGGTTTGACCCAAATCAGTTAAGTCTATTACCACATTCAACCAGGTTTATCTCAAACCGGTTTCAGCCATTTTCGAACTGATTTATGTGCACACACTGTCTGTTCTGTTACAGGTTGAAACCAGTTTCTGATCACTTAAACTGGTTCACGTGTGTTGCCAAAACGGCTAGTTTCGTTCCCCTGGAGGCTTGTTCAATTACCCTCAAGGAAAGAGTCACACATACAGGCTGGGTCCATCTAGGTTTATTGTTTGCAAACAGTTCGACCGAGGAGCAGAGAGCTCAAATCAGGGCCGACGATGAGTCCGGCCTGGAATCACATTTTTATAGCTTACATTCAACAGAGTCTTGACGTACTAGAAGTTTATTGGCTGCAGTACCAGTTCCTAATTGTGACGTCTTATCTTGTAGGCTGTACTTAACTAGTTATTGGTTAATGTGACTTATCAGGGTTAGTACGTGCGCACTCAAAGGTAGAATTGCAGCATGCTCAGAAGAAAAGAGCAATTTCAACAAAGTTAGTTAAACTTTAGTAACTTCTTATCTTAACATAACCTTAAGGCACTGGACAGAGATGATTTCAAAATGCAAGGCAAGCAGTAAGAACCACAGCTTGGACATTAGACCTCCTGATCTTTACACAAAAGGGTCATAAGATGGTCATAAGACACTTCTATCATATGGTTGTTGCTCAAGCATTACTGCAAAATTATGGGGGCTAACGTCTTTTTACTACAACTCCCCCCTCAGATGCTTTCTTACTCTAAATTTTTAATAAGTGTCTGTGATAGCCAATTTCTGATAGTGTACAAACATTTCACGGTTAACAACTGATCGAACAGTCCGTCTCAGAAGGGTCATGATGCACGGTAGCCAAAAAAATAGATTAGAGTCCACATTTGTGTAAACGTAACTTCAGATCTCCTACTGGTTCACTTGTCCACTTGTCGGCTTCTTGTTCCCGGGTGTTGTCAGCTTCCGGAGTGACCACACCCTGGGAGTTGGTGTCCTCCGGATGAAAAGGCTTCACTCTTGAATAGTAGGTCCACTTGTCGCTGTTTGATAAGCGGACAGCCGTGTGCGTAGTCAGCAACACCTGATAGGGTCCTTCCCACTTTTCTGCAAGAGGATCTTTTTTCCACTTCTGTACCAGGACCTGGTCACCCGGTTTGAAGTTGTGGGCTGGTGCATCAAGCGGAAGGCTCTGGAAGGATGCAGCAAACCTGTGTAGAGAAGACAAAACAGACTGCAAGGCAATAATGTGTTTCCAAATTTCAGATTTACCAAGTTCTACAGTAACTAGTTCCCTCCATCCTGCTGGCAAGACCCTGGGAGGCATACCAAACATCAATTCAAAAGGTGATAATTTAATTCCCCTACGTGGTGTACTACGAATACGAGTTAGAGCCAGTGGGAGTGCCTGTGGCCATTTCAAATGAGCCTCAATACAAATTTTTGTCAACATAGCCTTCAGTGTCCTATTCATGCGTTCCACCTGGCCTGAACTCTGGGGTCTCCATGGAGCATGGAGTTTCCAAGTGATATCTAAAGCTTTGGACACTTCCTGTACTATTTTCCCCACGAAATGACTGCCTTGATCTGACTCAATAGACTCAGGTAACAGAAATCTGGGTATTATCTCGTGGAGTAGCACCCGTGCTACTGTAGATGCGGTAGCTGTTCTCGTGGGGTACGCTTCCACCCACCCAGTTAACTGGTCAACTAGTACCAACAGGTAATGGTATCGGCTGGATCTAGGAAGTTCAGCAAAATCAATCTGCCAAGCTTGTCCAGGATATTGAGCCCACGGTCTTCCTCCCATGGGAGCTGGTGGTCTGGCAGATTTTGGATTCACCTTCTGGCATGTCGGACACTGAGAGACCACTCTCTGGGCATCCAAATAAAGTCTGGGGGCTACCATTTGACGAGTCAACAAATCTCCCATTGCTGTGCTTCCCATGTGAGTGGAAGAATGCAATCGGTGGAGTATCTCTCCCAGAAGGGCTCGAGGTATCAACACTTTCCCTCCTGGTACGATCCACCATCCCTGTGAATTTTCACTAGCCTTGAGTTCAGCGGCTAGCTTATCTGACCCTGGACCATATTTTACTTCACAATTTTCTAAATAGGAAGACACTTCATGGGCCGTGCCCTGGAACGCTGCCTCTCCTCCTGTTTGTGCTGCCTCTTTAGCTGCCATGTCAGCCTTTGCATTTCTCCTTTTCTGGCGTTCATCTGCAGCCTTGCCATGGGCTCTTACATGTACCACGGCCACCTCCTTTGGTAGCCGGAGGGCTTCCAATAACATTATTATTTGTGGGCCATTGGCAATCTTTTGTCCAGAGGCCGTGATGAATCCCCGCTCTTTCCACAACAACCCATGGGCATGAACAGTGGCAAAGGCATAACGTGAGTCTGTAAAAATGTTTACCCTTTTATCTTTTCCCAATTCTAGTGCACGAGTTAGGGCCACAAGCTCCGCTGCCTGTGCTGACCATGTTGCAGGGAGCTTTTCTTTCCATACCGTTTCTGTCAATGTCACCACAGCACATCCGGTATATCGCACACCCTGTATCACACTGCTCGAACCATCTACAAAGAGTTCCTCCTCCGGGTTCTCAATTGGGTCATCGTTCAAATCAGGGCGAATTAGTACTGTCTGTGTCAATACTTCTAAACAGTCATGACCCGGAGGCCCCTGCTCCAGCAGTAGAGTTGCTGGATTTAAGGCAGTGGTGTGCTTAAAGGTAAGACCTGGATTAGATAAAAGGAAGATTTCATATCTTGATTGTCTGGAGGGGTTCAAAAATTTCCCTCCTTCTCCTCCGAGAATCTGGGGAACCCCATGTGGAGTGTGTATCTCCATGTCAGCTCCCATAACAATCTTTTGGGCCTCTTCCACGAGGGTAGCAGTGGCGGCGACAGCCCTCAAACATGCAGGCCACCCCTTTGCCACTGGGTCTAAGACCTTGAAGTAGTATCCCACTGGTTTCCAAGTTGGACCAACTGGCTGAGTTAAAACTCCTGAAGCTACCCCTTTGTTTTCATGCACATATAGTCTATAGGGCTTGTGCCCATTTGGGATCATTAATGCTGGGGGTCGCAAGAGGGCAGCTTTCAGTAATTCAAATGCATGTTGTTTTTCCTTAGTCCATTTCCAATTTGTGAGACCCTCCTTCATGAGGGACTCATATAGGGGTTTGGCTTTTCCCCCATAATCAGGAATCCACAGTCTACAAAACCCGGTTAAACCCAAGAAAGCTCGCAGCTCTTTAGGGTTCCTGGGAGCAGGCATATCCTGAATTGCTTGAATTCAATCCTTGCTCAGAGCCCGAATCCCCTTCTTAATCTCATATCCCAAAAAGGTAACCTTTGGTTGGCAAATTTGAGCTTTTTCTCTAGACACCTTATACCCTCTCTGTCCCAGGGTATTCAGTAAGGCTTCTGTCGCCTTTTTCCCCGCCTGTAAGTCGGGACTTGCTATTAATAAATCATCAACATATTGCAACAGTGCCACTTCGTGGTGTCTCTCTTTCCAGTGCTCCAAATCTTTTTGCAAAGCTGTTCCAAAAATATGAGGAGATGAAGCAAATCCCTGAGGTAATACCGTCCACAACAATTGGGTCTTATAGTATGTATCTGGATCTTCCCATTCAAAGGCAAACAATTTCTGACTATCTTCATGTAGTGGAATAGAGAAGAAAGCATCTTTTAAATCTAGCACAGAGAATACCTCAGCATCCGCTGGAACCTGGGTTAAGATGGTGTGGGGATTTGGGACTGTATGGTGGTCCACTAAAATCTTTTTGTTTATGGCCCTTAAGTCTTGTACCAGCCTAAAAGAGATTCCATCTGCTTTGGGTACACCCAAGATTGGGGTGTTAAAGGGGGATGATCCCTCTATTAACCACCCATACCTCTTAAATTTTTCAATTAGTGGCTTCAAGCCTATTCGAGTGGCTTTCTTCAGAGGATATTGTTTGACACACACAGGACCTTCTCCTTCCCTCAGGGGAATTTTTACAGGGTGTACATATTTTGCTCGGGCAGGAGTTCCGTCTACCCATACACAGGGATCCACATTTTCTAAAATCTCAATCCCTTTGGGTTCTGATCTTGTCTCAACTGTCCGTAAAGCCATCTGGTAGTTTGAGCCTTGCTTTACCGGTAATTGCACTACGATTTGATCTTCACGGAAGAAGATTTCCGCTTGCAGTTTTGTTAGCAAATCCCGTCCCAATAGTGCTACTGGGCAGGCAGGTGATACTACAAATGCATGCTCCAGCTTATTATTCCCAATCTTCGTGAGGAGGGGCTTATATACAGGCAATCTGATCCGTCTTCCCTCTATCCCTTCTATCGTTACATACTTTCCGCTTCCTTTAGCTAAAGGGGGTTTCACAGGAATCATTGAAAAGGTGGCCCCAGTATCCACTAGGGCCTCATAATCTCTGCCACCTACCCTAATCTGTACCATGGGATCCTTCCGGGCGTTTGCCCGTAGGGCGGTGGCCTTGAATCCCTGGACCCTTCAGCTAGAATCTTCTCCTGAGGATTCCGCTAGCATCTGGCGGTCCCCTCGTTGGGTTTCCCTCTTTTTATCCCGTAGCTTAGGACAATCTTTTTTCCAATGTCCTTTTTCCCGGCAATATGCACATTCATCCGGCTGCGGCCGACCTCTTCCTTTCTTCTGCCCCACCTCTGGTTGCCCTTTCCATCCTCCATTGCCATTAGTACTCTTGCTTAAGGTGGCTGCTAGCATGGCCATTTGCTTCTGTCCACGCTTCTCCTCCTTCTTTTCTGCTATTTGATCCCGGTTCCCATAGACTTTATACGCAATTTCCACTAGCTCTGAAAGGGGTTTCCCTGGTCCTCCTTCAACTTTTTGCAACTTCTTCCTTATATCTGGGGCCGCCTGCCCAATAATCAGCATATTCACCATGCGGTGATTTTCTGAAGCCTCAGGGTTTATTTCACTAAATTTCTTAAAGGCATCATACAACCGCTCGAGGAAGGCTGAGGGAGATTCATCCTTTCCTTGACGGACCTCACATATCCTGGAGAGGTTTGGTACCCGTGGTACTGCCTTACCCAGAGCTTCTACTATAATCCCCAGATATTGACGATTCAGATCTCTCCCTTCCTCTGAGTCGTTATCCCAATTGGGACTCTCAATAGGACATACAGCACGCAGGTCCCCTCCAGGGGCTACTACCCGCTCCTCAGCTATCTTATCCACTACTCCCTGTACCATCCGCCTTTCTTCAGAGGTCAGGAGGGTATGCAGCATCATTTGAACATCAGCCCAGGTAGGATGGTGGGTTTGCCCTACTGACCGAAACAGATTTTGCATCTTATCAGGGTCTTCTCTAAAAGAAGGATTTTGATTCTTCCAATTAAACAAATCTGACGTGTGAAAGGGTATGTAAACAAAGGTTGTTCCCCCCCCTTCTCCTGGAGTCACTACTTGTCTCATGGGACAATTGTAATTGGGGTTCTTGTTATGGGAACTCCGGGGGATTTTATCATGCCAGGATTCCACGAGCTTTAACGCTGATTTGAGCTGAGCCAGCCCCTCTGGGAAGCTGTCCGTTTCCTCATAAGGGGGAGCTGTTGGTGGGAGATTCTCTGGGTCTTTTCCCTTCTTTTCTCCTGAAACCCCGAGGCCAGTTAGGGGTACTACTGAGGGACTTTCTGACCTCTCCCTGCCCAACAAGTCAGGATCCTCTCGGAATGATGAGGATGATGGTGATGATTCCTGGCTCCTGGAACTGGGGCTAGAGTCCGTCTGAGATGATGATGGTGACTCCTGACTCCTGGAACTGGGGCTGACAGGTGACTGTGTTCTAACTCTGTGTCCTGGTCCCTGAATCAGATCTCCCTCACTACCAGAATCAGGAAGGACTTGGGCTGTTCTCCCAGTGTCTTTTGCCAATAACATCTTACACATTTTCTTTTTACACTTCTGAACCCATGGGGGAACAGGATTCATTATAGCACTTATCCAACAATCTATATACGGCCACTGATCCCAGTGGCCGTCCCGGGTTATCACATTTGAAACTGCATTAGCTAATTTTACATTGTAAGAACCAACTTCCAGCCATCCAACCCCGAAAGTGGGCCATTCCTTCTGACAAATTATAATCAAGTCATCCTTTGTCATTTCTATTCCATAGTCTCCCTTAAATTTACCAAAATTCCTCAGCATGCATCCTAATGGGGAAGCAGAATCTTCTTCTCGGGAGCTACCCGAACCCATTGTGTCGACCAATATACAAATGCACTCGGGTCCCTGTCCGCTGAGTCACAAGGTTCCAGCTGAGCCCCCTTGCATTCGACTCTACCTTGTTGGGCAGAATCGGTGTGGCTAGGCTCAGCTATAGTCTCAGACTTGGTCAGCGGCTCATTTTTCTAAAGGGATTCCCCGGATCCAAAATCCAGACCAATATGCTGGATACCAAAACCAACACTTAAATCCTCAGGGCTCCCCAAATTCCCTTAGAGACCATTCAATTGACACAAGGAAAGCAAATACTCACTCTGCTGGACCCCTGGCGCCGTCTCTTCGGACCCACTCAGCCTGGGTGACTCGTTCAAAGGAGTGCCTTTGACCTTTCAGGTGCCCGACTCACGGACCCGGGGGTCGTGACGGACTCCAAGATCAGTCCGGTGGCCACTTCACGACTCCCCTTTGCCGATCTCGTCGTGCCCCGAAGTAGTCCAGAGGGCTCCTGGCTGGCTCGCCAAATTGTTGCCAAAACGGCTAGTTTCGTTCCCCTGGAGGCTTGTTCAATTACCCTCAAGGAAAGAGTCACACATACAGGCTGGGTCCATCTAGGTTTATTGTGTGCAAACAGTTCGACCGAGGAGCAGAGAGCTCAAATCAGGGCTGACGATGAGTCCGGCCTGGAATCACATTTTTATAGCTTACATTCAACAGAGTCTTGACGTACTAGAAGTTTATTGGCTGCAGTACCAGTTCCTAATTGTGACGTCTTATCTTGTAGGCTGTACTTAACTAGTTATTGGTTAATGTGACTTATCAGGGTTAGTACGTGCGCACTCAAAGGTAGAATTGCAGCATGCTCAGAAGAAAAGAGCAATTTCAACAAAGTTAGTTAAACTTTAGTAACTTCTTATCTTAACGTAACCTTAAGGCACTGGACAGAGATGATTTCAAAATGCAAGGCAAGCAGTAAGAACCACAGCTTGGACATTAGACCTCCTGATCTTTACACAAAAGGGTCATAAGATGGTCATAAGACACTTCTATCATATGGTTGTTGCTCAAGCATTACTGCAAAATTATGGGGGCTAACGTCTTTTTACTACACGTGTAATGTCTGTCCCTAACCCAGCTGTGCTTTCCATTCTTCTTCTGTTGCATCAAGATAGCTTGCTCCTGTGCCTTTAAAAAGGCCTCCTTAAAATACAGCCAGCTTTCCTGGACTTCTTTCCCCCTTAGACCTGCTTTCCAGGGGATCCTGCTCATCATTTCCCTCGGTTTGTTAAAGTCTGCTTTTCTGACTTGTGGTATTACATACCAGTTCATTCAGAATTCTAGCACAGAGATTATTTTCTTGTCCTGTCTTGTATAACAAGCTCTTTGCATTTTGCTTCCATTTTAGAAGTGGCACTTTCCATCGCGCAATTGCCATGTTCATACTTCTGCTGCTGTTGCCCTCCTACACTTGCATGTTCCCTTGTTGAATGCTGAGGCAGTCTTCCTTTATTTTGGGCTTTGCCTACATTAGCTTTAATCCACTGGTAGTGTTTGACTTTGATTCAGGGGAGCAGTACCTAGTGCTTGGTGCTGCTAGGAGCACACCATGCCAGCGTCAAGTGAGTTGGTGAGAGATGGGCAGCTTTGCCCACACTTTGATCTCCATCCCATTCTCATTGCATGGGGAGCCCACTTCAACTTTCCTTGCTCTCGTTTTATCTGCATTTGTTTGTTCTAATGTATTCTGTAAAGTCTAACTGAGCTTGACTGTTGGCAATTCTTACTTGTATCCCTATTTTTCTTGACCTCCAAGACGTAGCTCTTTTGGCTCTCTCTTGTTCCTTTTTCCCATTCTTTCTAGGCTGTCTGCTTATTCTTCATACCATTTTGGGGTGACTATTCATCCACATAGGTCTGGAGCAATTTCCTACAACTTTTTCTCCCGTTTATAGGATATAAGTGGCTGAAGGTTTTTGCACCTTTGCCTTAAAGAAATCCCAAGCCTCCTCTGCATTCAGTTTCTCTCTTCCTTCAAGATGGCTTCTAGAGTAAAGATGAACAACTGGTACTGTTGAGAAGACTGCAAAGCTGTGCTCGCTCTGTTGAAATAACAAGGGCTCAGGGTCACATTCAGATCTGGTGCAAACAGTTACAATTCCTTCACTTTAAAGAAGTTTCATTTTCTTAAACCAGGTCTGTATTCAGTTTTTAAATACAACAGTGTGATATTCTGTACTGACAATATGGCATCTGTCATCAAATTTACATGAACTAATTAAAAAGCTAAATGAGTGGCATATACTTTGCTTTTCTTAAGTGACCTTTATTAATTTTTTTACTACATTGATTGATTTTTATTTTGAATTAAATATGTATGTATGTGCAAGACACATATATAAAAGAGAGGATGTTACAGTAGATGATGCTTAGGAAAAAAATAGCATTGTTGACTAATCAATGTCTTGGCATTTCAAACACTCCTATACACTTTGTACTGATTTATTGCAGTGCATGTTCTAACTCTTTCCCATTGGCTGACTTCAACAACTTGTATAATGGAAAAGAATGATCTTTTTACTAGAGGAATCCCTTTACTCTGGGAATTTTTTAAATATTACAGCACTCTTTGGATCAATGCATATCCTAGCAATCCCTTGCCTAAGTGACCTAAAATCGGGTGATCAAACCTCTTTTCCCCTCCCCTCCCCTAGAGAGATGTCTGTAATTAGATAAAATGAGGACAGAATATGTATAAGTATCTGTTATGCTGGGATTCCTGCCCAGAAAGGAAACTAACGTCCTGAGCTGGTCATAATCTTTTGCACTCTTTATATTATTGCCAGGGTTATGGTTTGACAATGTTAGGAGTTCAGAAACAGATTTGCTATTAAAGAGCAGCTGCTGGCTCATGGTAACCTTTCTAAATTGACTATTTTCCAAAACAGTTTGAATTACACATCCTATATCTTCAGTGCTGCGCTTGCCACATCAGTCATTGTTGAGGACATTTTGTATGAAAGAGAGGGCCTAATACTTTAGTAGCTTGTACTGAGTGGAGTTCACTACCAAGGAAGATGTTTCTGGATTTTGCATCCACTTTACCCAAGTGTGAATGACCAAAGAAGGAGCAAGACAGGAGAGAATCAGGCCTTGAATTTTTAATTATTATTTCCCTTTTTTTATTTAGTGCTGGTCACTAGTTGAAAACCTTCCTCCTCTACCTGTGAAATGGCATTCAGTTGCTAGGGTGAGAACTCTTATGATGTGACAGCCAGAAGGCAGGCACACTTTGCTACCTTGTCCATTTTATTTAGTTGGAACATGTTTAACTGGGATGCATCTTAGACAACTGATATAACACCAGTGATACTAAGTGCCCCAAAACAGGGTTAGTGGCAATTCTGCTTGAGGTGCTTGCCTTCTGGGGAGCTAGTGGTGCTTAGATCTCCTCTGTGTCTGCTCCATACTATCTTCCTCTGCTTCTCTCCATAACTACCATAACCATATGTATGGGAAGGCATGGATACTGATTCTGGCTGGGTGTTTGGTCCTTTCACTTTAGCAACGTGGGCAAGGTTGCCATACCAAATGTCTAAGAGTTGTATCTGCTAGTGGCACGGCAAGGCAACAGGTTCCATCTCTATCCTAGGGCAGATAATAGTTTCTCTTATCTTTGCAGCTTCCAACAACAATACTACCATTGAATTGTTGTCTGTTAATTGGGAACTCTAGTTGATGGGGAGGAATGAGCCATCCCCAGTCCTCCTTTGCAGCACTTCCTGATTAATGCGATTGTACTGTGCATAGTACAGTTGGTGTTGATATTGCAAGTTTTCAAGAGGAAGGAAACGTGGTGTCTTAGATCCAAATTCTGGTTCTGTTACTCAAGTTGACTCATTTCATTGAAGTCAGTGGGAAGCTTGTGGAATAAGGTGTTAGTGTAGGGAGTAAGGGAACTGGTATCTGAACTGTAGTAGCTGGTGCTGCAGAAACCTGAATAGTGCTTTATCAACCACATAAGTGCAGCATTTTTCTCTTTTCCTTTTTCATTCTGTAGGAGCTGGCTCAAACACCCCACATCTTACTTTTCAGCCTCTGTTGTGTTTTTATTGTGTCATACACCACAGCAGCAATATAAACCTTCATCACACATGGACTAAGCAGTCCTCTTCAGAAAACCCAGTGATCATTACAGCCACCACAGAAAGGTGGGTTGGAGCCAGATGGAAATCTTCATACTTCATTCCTCCTCCACTTCAGAATCCTGAAGGCAAAGGTAGGAGTCATATTTTTGTAAAGACAGGGGTAAAGACAGGAAAAAGGCTAGCCTTTCTTTTTCCTGCACATTCCTAAAGAAGGTAACTACTGTATATAGCATTTCCATTCCTCTCACTGTATGTATAAACTGAGGAATCTGAAGGCCGCAAGCCTGTGGCCATGTTTAAGTGTGAATAATTATTTTTGTAATTATGTTCTATCTGGCACTTTTATAGGCTGAGAAGGGGGTTTTCTGCACACATTATGCTGTACAGAGCAGAAGATTTAGGGGGCTTCTTTGTTTTCTATTGTTGCACGACAGCAGGAGCTTTTGCGAGTGGATTGAAATTACCGTAGTTCATGCTGTATAGTGAATATAGAAAAACCTTAATAAAATTGAAGCTGATCACTTAGGGGGCATCATTTAAAGGTGGCCAAACTGTGCCAGAGTAGCACAAGGTGGCTTGTTTTACCCCATTTATTTTAGTATTTTTTAAAGACTGCTGTCATTTAATGTTCTCCTTCACACAGGCCAGGAGGCGTGACTCCAGTCAAATCAATGTGGTTTCATCAGTGTAAACGAGAGGAAAAATCAACCCCAGGTTGTTTCAAAGCAATCCCACAACTAGAGACACTTGCATGAAAACAAGATCTTTTTTCTCTTAAATTGTTAGATGTTCCTTTCTTACTGGAAGACTTGTCACAGTCCCTAATTTGTGATGTGACAGTGATAGTAGCCACAGCTGCCAAAAATCAGCCAGTTATGACACCCCAAGCACGTCTTAACATGGGGAAGAGGAGGCAGAAGCCTTCTTAGGAACAGAGACAGATTGTAGCAAAAATCTTGTATCCTAGCACCTATGGGGAAATTCAAAGTACAATACAATTGGTTCCTGAAAACCCCATCTTAAGTCGAAACATTGTAACTTGGAAACCAGTTTTCCCATAGGAACAATGTTATAAATGGGTGATTGGGCAGGGCTGGGGCTGTGCCAAGTTGTGCTCTGGGCGGGGTGGAAGGCACTGGGAGTGGGGGCTATGCCCTCCTGCTGCTCAGCCAGCCATGGCGGGGCGGAGCCACTATGTGGACTCCAGGCAAGTGTTGTGTACTGGCCAGAGCTGCCCCAGCCTCCCCATGCCTCCTGGACAAGCTGCGACTTTGCCCCATCCTGCTTCAGCTGGGTGAGTGGTGGCAGGGCGTGGGGGTGGGGCGTGTGCCCCCAGATTCAGTCAAGGTGGGTGGTGGAGTGGGGGCTATGGAGGGGCTGCAGCCACCCTAAAATTCGCCGTACCTCCACCCACCCGCCTGGAGCACAGTCCAGTGCAGCTCTGGCCCCAACCGCCCTGTGCAGATCCAGGGGCACATCTCTCCACCATGCCCTGCTGCCACTTGCCCAGCTGGGGTGGGTCAGGGCTGGGAGGCACGGGGAGGCCAGGGCAGTTCCGGGTGCTGCATGCCAGTTGTCTGGAGGCAGGGCAGAGGCTCTGCCCTGTCCCGGCTGGGCGAGCAGGAACAGGGCATAGCCCCAGCTCCCAGCGCCTTTGGCTGCCGGCCCGGAGCACCGCCCAGCACAGGCCTGGCCCTGCCTGCCCCATGCAGATCCAGGGGCACATGCCCCACCCCCATGCCCTCCCAGACTGGTGGCGTACAGTGGCAGGAGCCACCCCACGCCTTCCCTGTGCCCCTGCCCACTGGGCAGCCCCTGTCCCAGCCACAGCCCCTATCCCTTCCTCACTGTGGGGGCATTGATCTGCCCTCCTCTCCCCATGACCCACCACAACCAGCCGGAAGCAGCTGTGTCCAGTGTCATAAAGTTGAAACCCAGTCGGAACCTCAAAACACTGTCATAATTTACAAAGGTCGTAAGTGACGTTTGTCATAACTTGAACAGTTCTAAGTTGAGGACTGTCTGTAGGCTTAATGCAAATAGTAGGAAGTGTTGGGAGGAGTTGAGATCTGAGATGTTAAAGAATCAGATTTCTGTCTTTATGTAAATTCCTCTACTAGTGAGAAGGGATAAAACAGAAAACATGACACATTAGCAACATTATTTTTTTCAGTGCCAAGTTTGTTTTTTTTCCATGAGACATCAGCAGCTCTTTAAAAGCACAGAAAAAGACCAAGGCTGTTAATGAGCCAGGAAGGTTAAATTCAAATATTTGTAGTTGGGTTATTTCTTTATGCTTTTTCTTTTCTCACAAACATATCTAGTAAAACTCTAGTAATGAAAACACTTGGAAAGGAAAGATAAAAGCATTTTCAGCAAGCAGTGATGGTGACATTTTAATCAGATCATAGCAAGAACGTGAGCAACAGTTTAGGTTTGGCATTAAACATATACATGCCATTTGTTCATTTATATAGTTTTGGTGTTATATAGCAAAAGCAAAACAATCCCAAAGTTTACGTGTTATTCTCATTCCAACTTTAGTTGACTGTTGCTGTTTCTTTCACGTTTTAAAGCAAAGTGTTTTGTCCAAACTATAGAATTTAGTCCCTCTTGTTTTATAAAGATACTTTTGTCCCCTGAAACCAGTGCACAATAATCTCCAGTGTTGGTGACACCTGCAGAACTATCCCTGCATGAAATCAGCCATGACTATACCAGATGTTTCCATACTTCTGAGCCAATAAAAAATGTAAGGACCACTGGGGGCCTTCTTAATTTGCTACAGGGAAAGTGCCTTTAAATCTTCCAGTATGTTCCCATGCAAAAATTTGTTACAGCTCTGTCTTTGCTTGACTGAGTTGTTCCAAGAATGTGCAGGTCAGAAAGTTACCTCTTCCTTGTGATGAATTTAGAGTTGTTCTGTAGCAAATCTAGAATACTATGTGTTCTGTATGTTTGCCAGATGATTGTAAGGGATGTTTATTGTAGGAATATGCTGGTTTAGTTTTACAGGAAATCATTGATAAAACAAGCAGGAAGGCAAAACCATTGACTGACAAAGCATCCCTAACCAAATTCTTGTAACAAGACAAAGGGCAGGCAGTTGGCATGGCAGGGACTGGCTTGACATCCCACAAAGCCCATCAAACTGGCTTTGGACCAAGAAGACCAAAAATGTTTGAGGAGGAAGAACAAAGAACCTAGTATAGATAAAAAGGGACTCTCTCTGGGGCAGTTGCTGTTGAGGAACAGACAGACTCATTGATGCCTGTCAGAGTGGCTGAAGAAACAAGGCCTGTTGCTTCACCATCTCAGGCTGGAAAGGGATTTGGGTAAGGTGAAAAATCTGGCATTCTAATGGGAAACCAAGAGAAGATGCTAGTGCTTCAAACTGCAAAAGGACTTGTATTAGCCTTTCCTGGGAGACTTGGTTTATATCCAATCTCATGAAGGCACTGAAAGATTTTCAGCACTGCATTCTTGTCCCTGGTAACTGGGAGCTCCTTAAGTCAGTTCTTATCAATGAGATGTGTAACCGTGGGCTCATGTATTTATTTGGTGCTCTTTCAAGTCCCAAAGTCCTGTTCCAGCTTCCCAAGGGGCTGCTGCTGCTTTGAAACAATCAGTATTTCAGGGGAGGTATCTTGAACTTGATTCCAGAGCTTCTGGGTACCAGTTCAACCTTTGTGGCTCAGGCTTGAGGAGTCCTGAATTGCACCCTAACTGCGCTGGTCTCTATGGCCTTGTGCAGCTATGGAACAGCCAAGGTATAAGGAGCCATATGCCCTCCCACCCTTCTTTGATAGATCTCATTCCACCCCTGGAGTTATTCCTTTGTGCTGGGATATTCTTTTGGGGAGTGAGGGCTCAGAGCCAGCTCCATGGCTGCTGCTTTAGTTTTTTCTGCATAGAAGAGGTATGTAGCTGTTTTTTACCCTCTTTGCACTCATGTATCTGATGGTAATGCAGAGTACAGCAATTACAGAACAGGCTCTAAGTTGGGAATCTGCCTCCAAGTCCAAAATATATGTGGCCCTTTCAGGTTATTAGGTGCATGTGAATGTCACTTTACCAGAGAGGTTTAAGTTCTGCAGCTCTGCTTTTTGTGTGCTTATGAATTCTTAGAAATCCTGTTTCTGGGAGGTTCCTAGAGAATAAATCTAGGCTTGGGGGAGGAAACTGAGTGGGCACAGGCAATCTGTTTGAAGGCTACGTTTGGGAGTGATTTGAAACAGCGCTGGGACTGCAGTGGTCTTTTGCGTCAAGGTGAGACTGGGCCAAGAAGGAGTGTAGAGAAACTTGCCTGCCTGGGTTTGGTAGAGGTCACTAGGTGAAGTGAAACTGGACTGTTAGGCTAGGGACAGACATTACACATAAACCAGTTTAAATGTTCAGAAACTGGTTTAAACCTGTAACAGAACAGATGTTCAATGCATATAAACCAATTTGAAAATGGCTGAAACTGGTTGGAGATAAACCTGGTTGAATGTAGTATCAGACTTAACTGATTTGGGCCAAACCAGTTTATGCAATGTCTGTCCCAGATCCCTTGCTGGTTTAAGTTAAACCAGAGTCTCCCAGCATCCTGGCATGCTTTCTGGGCTGGGTGGGGCTCTCTGCTCCACAGCAGGGCTGGCCCCTCCCCTCTGATCCCTGGCTGGAGCTTGGCACAGACTTGCAGGCATAGAAGGGTCTGATGGCTTTCTGGTGCCCCCTCTCTCTCCCCTGTCACCACTTGCTGCTTAAGCAGAGACCCCTTCCTCCTCTCTGCCACAGCAGGGACTGTAGCCAGCATGTGGTATGCTAGCTAATGCCGAGAAGTATCTGTGTGTATGTCTCTCTCCAATTTCCCTGGGGCAGGCAGACAGAACAGTGACCACTTAGGGCTTTTGGAGCTAATCAGCAGGTCAGCCCATAAGTTGTTTAAGAAGTTTGAAGTAATGTGGAGAGAGGCTATTGTTTTGCTAATTGGTTGATAAAGACTGTTATCAGCCCCCTCTCTCCCCCCACTTGCTCACCTGTCAGTTTGCTGCAGACAGTATGACAAAGCAGGGAGGGAGGTTGAAAAGCTCTGTATCATCAATAGTTGCATGCACTGCACCCCCCTTGCCTCAGAGTGCTAGCCTGCGGGGCGGGGGGGCTGGCAACACTTCTGCCACTTGAGCAGCCAGCAGGGAAAAGCCTGGGACCATGCAGGCAGACTTCCCTAATGAGAGAGTCCTGCCAGAGCCTGGCCACATCCCTCTCAGCTCAGCTCCCTGCAGAAGGGAAAAGGGAGGGTTGCTCTAGTGCTACCCGGCTTCTAGCCTGAGCCACTGCAGGCAAGTGCCTGAATTTCCTCAGTCCAGAGAGAATGCCTCTCCAGTTTAACCTGACTAGGCTGAACTGGTTTGAAACTAACCTGCGAAGACTGAATCAATTTGGGCTCAGGCTTTTTGAATGTCCGCTTCTAGCCTTATTGGCAAAAGTCTTGAGGCTTTGCTTCTTAGAGGGCCCTCCTGAATTCTTTGATAAATTTGGATTTCTGTTTAACACTAACGTTAGGTTAGTAGGTGCCATGAAATCATTTCCTGCAGCAAGGAGCTCAGTGGATGCTGGGTACCCCCAAATATTTAATCTCATACCAGGTGAAAGAGCAGGAAGAAGGAGTGAGGTGGTTAGTGCAAGCACCACTCTTAGGTAGGGAATGTAATTGTTTTTTCACAGTAGTTCATATTTCAGGCACCAGCTGGTAGGTCTGTAGAGTTACCTTGGGACATCCAGGAAGAAACAAGGCAGAGGATTCTTGCAGTAAAAGAGAGAACGGTCAAAACATATCCATCTCTGTATTATTAGAACTGTCAGGTTAAAGGAAGAAATGATTTTCTCCCATGCATTTCTGTCAGTATTTGGGAGAGCTCTGCATGCAGGACTTGCAGAGCAACCTTCCCATATTTAAAACAATCAGCCCAAAAGCTTGATGTATGCAGTTCACGTTGTGTATGCAATTTGTTGCCATTTACCAGAATGCCCCATGAATGGCTGTTACAGCATTTCTGGATGGGGAGGGGAAAACAGTTGGTTGGATCATTCTCGTTTTCCTAATTTCATATAGTTTTTTTCTTTAAATATTTAAATTGTGTGGTGAGGCTGGTATGCCTTGTCTTTCTTTAGACAAGAGTAGTATTAGTGCCTAAACACAGCTTAGCAAATAGTTATTTTACACTGTGCAAATAGTTACTCTATGTATAGGGCATTCACCCCAGCTTATGCTGACAGTGATAACTCTGAGAGGTCTGCTGTGTCTTAGACTTTCCTTGTTCTGTTAACTTGGTAGTCCTTACTTTTCTTTGTGGTCATGGTACAGCTCCACTATCTGCTCAGTTAACCAAAGGCGCCCAATTACAAAATAAAGTAGCTGGAAAAAAAATAGACCACTTAATGTAAGCTGATTTGTCCTGTTACTTTGGGCCAAAACCTGAGGAGAACTGAGTGCCTGTAGCTCTGTAGTGAAGTCAATGGGCCAAATTCTGAGTCTCTCACCTGATTGTTACAAAGTTCACATGGATAATCATAGAAAGGCAGGGCTGGAAGGGACCTCCAGAGGTCATCGTCCAACCCCCTGCCTGAGGCAGGACCATCCCTATCCAGACCATAATCTAAACTCTACATAAGACTACCATCAACCCTAACACAATACAGACTTAGCACCTTAACGTGCCATAGGTAAAGTAGGGGAATGACAGCAGCCAACATCCTGCTTTTATGACATGTTATCACTATATGTTCAAGAAATCCTAGGTAGAGAGCCCTGCCTCTTCTACAGATTGAGGCAAAAGCTCCCACAGTCCATACCAATCTGTCCACGGGGTAATATTCCTTCCGGACCCAAAATATGGCAGTTGGTCTGACCCTGAGTGGAGAGGCAAGACCCTCTAGCCAGAAACCTCCAGCTTTGGTCCCAGGAGGAGCACTGGTGCATCCCAGCCTTGGCTGTAGCTAATACTGAGTGGCTCCAAGGAAGGCTTAAAAATACCCTGACACATAGCAGAAGGGGAGGGATATGTGGGGCAACCAGCAAAGCCCAGAAGCATGGGAAATACCCATGGATGAAGGATTTGGATGAAGGCTTGCCTATATATACCACAGAATTCAGGAATAATTATTCCAGATCCGCTATTCCTCTTCATATGGGAACTCTTATTGTGGAGTAAAAGTGCCTTGTTTCAGTCTAGCTTAACTCATTTTGAAAGTCAGAGATAGGAATAACTTGAAACCTTTAAAACCTATAATGGTATCTTGTGGGGAGACCATGAAAATGGTGTTTGCACCCTTGCCATGTAGCCCCAGCTGCAAGTGGTGTGCTTGTTGCGGCTCTGTGTTTCTACATGGGCATGTTACAGTTCTTTAAAAATGCAGAATGCTTGTTTAAAATTGCTTGAGCCATAGCTTTTGGGATTAAGGGAGTGAATGAATCTGTTCTGTACTGCCATGCCATTGTTTAAACCTGGGGTTAGTCCATAGCAATTACTTTCACTAGGTCAGGCCCATGGTTATGATATTCCAGTATGCTGGTAGGTGCATTTTTCCAAGTTTATTTCCCAGGGCCATTGCCCTTCATGGCAGTCCTGTCTATCGCTTAAGCAGGAACCCAGCATGTCCTGTCTGCTTCTAGTGGAAACACCCCCCCCCAACCTGCAGAGCTATCTGGAGGGAGCAGAAAATAGAATCTCTTATGGGTTTTGCTGGTGGGGAAAGGGTCAATTCTGTGCTTCCTCTCCTGCCCTTAGGGAACTTGGAGAGGCTGCTACACCTCAGGAGGCATTATCCCACAGAGCTGCACTGACTTGGCCCTTTGTGACCTCTTCTCTTGATTCACCGTTAGTTCATCTTCGAATTCCTCCTAAGGTTCTTACAACCCTTGTGTGACCTGAAAACATTTAGTCATAGCTGCTCAACAATAGCACTTATACTATAGCTTAGCCAAATATAACTAAGGCAACTATTTCCTATTGTAACATATGTCTTTGTGGTGTAGACATTTAAACTGTTACATGGATTAGACACACACCTCTCTCAGGGGGAGGAGAAAGAGGCTTGAAATTAATCAATATCATCATCATTGGGAAGGATAGAGTCGCAGAGGACACCTTTCCTGGCTGTGGTGTTCTCCTCTGTGTGAGACCATGTAAAACATCACATTTCTGATGTGGTATCATTTGAGCCAGGTGTAAATGACAGTGTGATGACTCAGGCTTTATTGGCAAATAAAGTACAGGTTTAAGCATCAACACTTCCATGATGCCCCCAATGTCTAGTTCACCCTTGCTCTCAATTATTGTAACAGTAGTCAGTAGCAAATACAAGACAAATAAGTTTAGGGTTTTTTTTTCATGTTACAGATGTAAGGCAAAAGGATATGAAATCCCAGCAATGAGTCACAGGAGTAAAGCACAGGCAGCACATAGATCATCTTAAGGACAGGAAGCTTAAATGTGGCCCTGACCTGGAAAAAGGTTTTATAGAAGCTTGGTATTAACAATAAATGTTGCAATGTCTAGGGACAGCCCCTCCTAATTGCTGAGCAGAGTCCAAATTGTCTTCTGTGTACAAAGGCCTTTGTAGAAGAACAGATGCCCTATGAAATCCCTACCACAGAGATTCTTACAGATCCTGACTCTTAAGAGCTGGGTGATGGTTTTCCCACCTTGTCCAACTCACTCTCCATGGCAGGAACAGGGATTCAAAGTAGACGTCGGGGACTTGCTAGAGGCCAGAGCCACTTAGGGAGATTCTGCCTCCTTTCTGGCAGCAGGGTGGAGTCATGGTGTTGGGGACCCCTCTATCCTCTGCTGCCCTTAAGCATGACCTTCAATAGAATGCCAGTGTAAAGGTAGCCCACAGAAAAAAATATTACAGACTCATGCTGCTTTAATCTTATTCCAATTCATTACAGGGCTGTTGGTGGAGAGATAGTGTTTATCTTCTTGTGAGCCTGCAATTGATCTGAGGGATCCTACCAGGCTCCAGTGTATGTATTGGAGCAAAAGCATAGGGAAGTTTCATGGAAGGTCCCTATGGGAACACTGTGGGCCAAGGACTTTGGTAGAGCCATAGAAGAGCTTAGACTAGAATTTCTTCCCAGGTCTCTGTGCCCAGTGCATACTGGGCATGACTTTGCATATTTAATCAGTGCTATGTGAATACAATTATAGCCATTATGAAGAAAGTTCATAGAAACTTCGCTGCCTGACCTCAGTTCCTCGAATGAAGGTGTTCCTGGTAACCTGGGGAAGAACTATTAATTTGCAATCTACAACTTGAAAGCATTGTACTCTGCAAGTGCTATAGTGAAGTGCTATCTCCATTTTAAAGATGGGGAAGCTGAGGCCCAGAGGGGTGAAATTACTCGGCCAGGATCCTAGACAGATGAAATTTAGGTTAGGGACAGACATTCAAAAAGCATAAGCCTGAATTGATTCAATCTTTGCAGGTTAGTTTAACCTGGCTAGGCTGAACCAGTTTGTAACTGCACAGATATCTAAGAAATGCAGGCACATTCCTGCAGTGGCTCAGACTAGAAGTTTGGGGGCCCTAGAGCAGCCCTTCTTTTCCTTCTACAGTGCTGAGCTGAGGGGGATGTGGCAAAGCTCCAGTAGGACAGTCTGGCTAGGGAGGGTCCTCCCCCCCCCCCCAACAACTAGCCCAGCAGGGAATTGATAACACAGTGTTTATCACCCCATACTCGGTGTTTATCACCCCATTAAGAAAACAACAGAGGGACACTACCAGCTACCTGTTGATTCTGCCTTTGTCCCATCTGCCATTGCAGGGACCATAGCCAGCATGTGGTCTGCTAGCTAATGCTGAGAAGTGTCTGTGTAAGGCAGAGTGGATGTGGGGAATCCCTATTTAGCAGGGACTGGGGAGGGGGGTGGAGCAGGGGAAAGCTAGGCAGATGCCTGCAGTCTCTGCAGGGCTCCAGCCAGGGAGCAGAGGGGAGGGATGAGTTCTTCTGTGGAACAGAGAGCCCCACCCAGCCCAGAGAGCATGCCAGGATGCTGGGGGAGTCCAGCTTAATTTAAACCAGCAAGGGGTCTGGGACAGACATTGCATAAACCGGTTTGACCCAAAGCAGTTAAATCTGATACTACATTCAACCACGTTTATCTCAAACCGGTTTCAGCCATTTTCAAACTGGTTTATATGCACTGAACATCTGTTTTGTTACAGGTTTAAACCAGTTTCTGATCACTTAAACTGGTTCATGTGTATTATCTGTTCCTAGCCTTAATGTTCAGCATGTAGTCATGTTTCTAGCCATGTTTCTAGCATGTAGTCATATGTAAAAAGCACTGTATCATGCCTTTTTTTAGAATGTAGCCTTCTCTGGTAGCATTTTATTTTATATAAATGTTTTATTTATGGTGCCCCATGGTTTGCAGACTTCTTGGAGACCAAACACTGCAAGAGCACTGCTAACAAGTTTCTGACTCCCACTCCTATGCTTGTGGTATTTCACTAGCTCCTCCCTCTCATCCAGTCTAATTATAGTCCTGTTTGCCACACAACATTTGTGGCTCAGGAATTCCAGGAGTTAGGGTGAGATGGGTAAATCTCTCTCTTCCACTTATTTTCTTTATACAAGGAAAACAGTGGGTAAAAAGGAAAATTAAGAGCACTTTTTATGTGGGAAAAGTACCTGTTTTTTACCATCTGAACACAGCATAGAAGCACACTGCTCAATATACTGTGTAAACTGAAAACCAGGAGTTCCATCTATTTGCTATAGGGCCACAGGCTAAATATATAAAAAAATGAATAAAATAATCTCTCACCAATGGAATTAATGAAATTCCCCATTTCTGACTGACTCTTGGTAGCCTCATGCTGCATAGTAGTGGCATGGGATTATAATCTGGTGCCAGAAGGCCTCCTTGCTTAACCTGTATGCTTGGACTCATTTTCCCAAGTGTACCCTAGGCCCCATGTTCCTATCCACCCCTAGGAAGACTCTCTTTCCCAGCGATGCCTAGATGCTGTGGGGGCTCTGACCAGGCTCCACATGCTGCTCATGAATAAACTCTGGAGCTGATTGCTCTAGAGTTAATTGCTGTTGGGCACACATTCAAATGGCATGCCTGGGAGGAAAAAACTCTGGAGCAATAAGCCCTGGAGTTTATTGATGTGCACTAATTGCATATGTAGACATGCATTGTATGAAGGACAAATACTTCCAAGCCCACCCCATCTACCATTCTCTCACATGTGCCAAATGTAGAAAGACAGCAGTGAAACTACTGCTGCAATGTCCCCGATAGCTACTTTGACATTTCAAGTGACTGTGCTGAGGCATCCCTGGAGCAGCTACACTGTTGTGTTTCTGACTTTGCACATATGGGCAGGAGCAGGTGAACTCAGTAACATCTTTCTTTGACAGTGCTGGGGGTGTGGTATAGGTAATACCCTGTTTCTTTCTTGGAAATTTTAGACCGTGCTCCCAATGAGTTCATAGGTTCTGGATTATGCTCTTAGAAGCACGTGTTGGTATGTCTTATCACTGCCTGCTTGAGGCAGCAGGATTTTTTTGGGGGGTGGAGTGCTATATTTCTCATGTTTTGCATCATTTTCTCTCTTAAGTGCCAAGATGTGAGTCTGAAATAGGAGTCTATTTTTTTCTTAGAAAACTAAACACTGCACTGTAATAGAGAAATAAAGTTGGTGCCTAAAAAGGTATTGCCAGGAAACAAACAACACCCCCCCCCCCCTCCCCCAACATAGTCACAGAGCAGGGGTGGCTGAACTGAATGCATTGTTGATTACAATGTAATGCCAGGAATTGCTCCTGGCCGCTTTTAATTTGAAAGGAAGCCCATAAAGACTTTGCTTTTGCTCCATTCCCCCCCTCCCCCTTACTTATAAACTCCATTGCTTTGACAGTTCAGACTTCTCATGAAAGCAGGGCTTTTATATTGAAGCAAACATCTGACCCTCTCACATGACACCTGGAAAAGGTAGAGAATGCAATACTTTCTGCTTATCATAGGACACCTAAAAACTCTGTAAGAAGACACCTCTTCTTTCCCAGGCTGTGCCTCCGGAAAGCTTAGCAACCAGGATCTATCTTTGAGTTCTGAGAATATTGTTCATACAGCAAAATTGTAGATTGTTCAAATGTAAGCAATGAAAAAGGGAGCCTGCCTTCCTCTTCTGTCTCCAGTCCGTTTCACAGGAAAATCCTTCTGACGATTCTTAGCAATGTTAACGAAAGCTGCAATGTGCTGGGTGGATGGCCGGCCTGGGGGTGGGTCTGGTCATTGGAAACTCAGACACTGGGGGGTCAGAACATACAGGACATGTTCCTTGCTTACTTTCAGTGCTTGGGCACATTGTTCAGATAGGCAGTGACTCAGTTTTCACTGTTGCATAAAAGAGATAACAATATGCATACAGCACAGGAGTATGTTGAGGCTTATCTGGCTCACATTTGTAAGGAGGCTTGAAAGGGGCACCAGGACTGTTAGACAGTGCATGCACCATGGCCCCATACCCCACTGTTAGACTATTTAAGAAGGAGTTTGGGGATTTGGGAGGGGATGGCAGAGGGTAGTCTCTTCTCAGTAATAAGTCTTGACTGTGGGAATTGCCGCTTGCTGAGGTGTTACTGATAGACAGAGGGTGGGTGATGAAGGAGGCAAGGGAATGTTCTTCCTTATTCATGTTGGTGGTTACTGGATTCTCTTTAACTGCAGGATGGTTATTGGCAAGATTTTCCCACCCTCCCCTGAAAGAACTATTCTAAGGGAGTAAGAGGATGTTTTATCTTTTATAGCTCTTTAAGTCCTTGGCTTTTTTTGCCAAGGGAGCAATTACAGTAGTGTCTTTAGTGATACAGATATTAGTTCATGGGAAACTAGACTGACCCCCAAAACTCATTTACAAGTGTCATGCATTCCTGTTGGAAGTATTTCAGTAATTGTAGGTCACTGTTTATGTTAAAGAGGAGAGGATGAGTTACGCTGGTTGTGGGGTACACCAGAGATGTTTTATATGCAAGTATTATACAGTTTGCTTCTGGTCAGCAGTGTTTTCAATTCTTGAGAAGAGCCTGAGCACTGAAAATAAAAGGAGAGTCGCAGATCAGAGTTGAAATGCATTGGCAGAGATGTGTTGAAGGTGCCAGCGCAGCTCTTTGCAAGTCAGGCCTTTACTGCCGACTCTTAGTTTCTTTGCATCTAAGGCTTTGAAAAGAATAAATTGGCAAACGCTTACCAACAGACATCTCTTTTTCTTATATACATGTACTTTTTTTTTAATTGATAAGGGTATGACTGTAACATACTCCTGTTAAATCCAGCATTGGATTTATCATCACACTGTGGAAAGTGTTAATGGAACTCTGTGCTCAAGTTGTCACAAAAGAACAGGACTCTTTGTTTCATTTATTAGGTAGGGGGAGGGGAGTGCATGCTGGCCAAAGTGCTAGATCAGGTCAGGAATTTTCTGACAAACAGTTTTTTGCTGAAAAATGCTGGTTTGTCAAAACCCAAACCATTTGCAAAACAGGATTGGCTTTGATGAATTTTCCATGTTGAAATTATTCTAGGGAAAAAAGTTTCGAAATTTCCATAATGGTCCTTTTTTAAACACTTTTGATGCAAAATATTTGTGGTTTTTTAAAAGTTTAAATGACTTTTCAATTAGACATGTTTAATAAATTTACACCAAGAAAGGCTTACCCCCCCCAAAAGGCAAAAATCAAAATCAAATATTTTGATTGGCTCACAATTTTTTGTGTTTGTTTTCAGTCTATGTTCTGATTCTAGATGGGAAAAATGTTTAAAAGCTCAATTGAAATCTCACAAGATGGGAAACCTTTTCACCACCCAGCCCGTCTTTACATGAGGCTCAAAGCTTGGAACATCTTGCATTCTAGTCCTACCTCTGCTCTGAATGTTTTAGTGCTCTTGAGGAAGACATTTAGGTCCTAATTCTATTAAAAACTCCACTGATTTATGCACCTGACTTTTTGGAGGCCAAAAAAGAGACATCTTGACTATAAGTAGGGATTGGGGGGCCAGCTGGGGGAATTTCTCCCCATTTTAAATTGTCCATCTTTCATCACCTGATTTAAATATAGCAATTCAGCATGGGCCTACTGTTAGCTAGTGCTCCCAGTCCCACATGTAAAAGTGATGCTCTGCTGATGGCTTTCACTGGAGATGCAGTATTCCCAGCCAGAAATGCTCAAAAGTGTTGATTCAGTCAGGCCACAACAATCATGAGATTAGTTTAAAAATCACAAAACTTTAAAAAATAACAACTTCTGGATTTTTTAAAATGGCAACTTTGTGGTTGTTGTCTGTGGCAATTCAAGTCTATCTCAAATTGGACTGGAGCAGGGCTCTTTGCTAACATCAGAAAGTATTTTTTTCTTTTGTTCCACCAGCTATTTAGCTCTGCTATATCTGTTTCTTTCCCAGAGACATAAGGAAGAATAGTGTGGTACCTGAGACCTTGTCAACATCACTTCAGTGCCTTATATTTACCACAATTTCTTCAGTCAGCATGGAAGTTTAATTGTTTGCTTTTTTTTTTTGGGGGGGGGGGGGACATGGCAGGTGGAAGGGATCTGCTTTTGCCCAGTTTTCTGGCTGAATGACTGCACCACAAGGAAACCAAGTGACTTACTCAAGTTCATCTCTGTCACTGCCTACTCCACTGAGATTAGAACTGGAGACCTGTTTGCCAATCAGTGGGTCAAGACTGGTATTCTTCACCCTTTTCCTCCCCTCCTTTATTGATCATGTACAAATTAGTTGCATGATCACCTTTTCCAGGCTCTTTTGCCTTGATTTTTATGCTGTATCAGAAAGGCACCAAGAAGTGGTACATTGATTTAATGGGTATCCTTGGCATTTGGTGAAAATGGTCACAGGTGTCTAAACAAAAATGAGTGAGAAGAGAATGAGGGTGGGCTGGAGTCTTGCAGGTTGAGGACAGCTGCTTTCTATGAAGGAAGTTATGGCTCAAGGACAGGGTTGAGTGGGAGTATGGGAGCTAATTCTGTACTAGTTTACAAGCACTTCTCAAGCATCCCTAGAAATAAAGAGGTATCTTTTGCTGCCAGGTGTATCAAAGGGGGAAGAACTGAGCCATACTGAAGACAAAAAATTCTTTCCTGTATGTGAAATGGCATCTAATCATATATAATTATCTCTGTTTTCTGCCATAAAACAGGATCCCTACACATAGTCCTACTCCATGATGTCCCATGTAGTTTGTAGGGTAGCTGTTCAATATTAGCTCTGTTAGGAAAGTTGGTAGTTTTGTATATAGTGAACAAGACGTCTGTGCCTGTTATATGGACAGTTTGTTTCTCCACTCTACCGTGCCCTCTTGGGTTGTTACCTTTTGGTTTTGTGGCCTGCTCCCTTGGTCTTTCACCCTGGTCACCATTTTGTTTTGTTGTTCTGTTGGTGCCCATTCTGTCTGCAGGGCAGCAGGCATACTATGGGCCTGCTGCAGACCAGACAGCTTTTGGTTAGGTCTGTGTACACTACTGTGCACTGTAGCTTTTACATACTCTGTTGCTCTAAAATCAATCCTCCCATGTCTCTCTGAGAATAGGTCTGTGCCCAGATGCTAGATGTGAAGTCCTTACTCTGCTCAAACTCTCATTTACTCCCAGTTATAGTTTGACTAGATAGCTCATTAGATTACCACATGGGATCTATACAGCTGGCCTTTTCAGAAACATCTGTAAAAAGGGGGGGGAAGCTGAGGCCTGCATATCTTCCTCTCCACCTCCTCCTCCTTCTCCCCCTCCCTTCACCGGAAAAAAATCAACTAATCAACCGTTGCATCTATTAAAATATTAGTCTGTGGGATGCTACATGTGAGAGCTAATCCTGCAGAAGCCTCTTGCACCTGCAGGGGAAGTGCCCCATATACGGTATGGACGCTGACAAAGTTTTGATTCAGAATAAAATTTAAATGATTCTGTTCGTTTTGCCACATCCTGTTTCTCTCATTTACACACGCACCACATTGATACCCGGCAAATCTTTTTCAGTTTGCTGGAGTGAGAGGTGGGCCTGAATCGCAACATTTGGAGTCTTTATTTTCTCAGTGGCACTGGGGTTGTTCCTCGCACAAAGATAACAGCAAGCTGCAGAATTCAGGACTAGAACAGGATCAGTTTCTAAAGCTATTTTAAGGTTCAAAGCTTTGGGAAATATTTCAACTTAACCTAAAAGTTACTGATGTCCCCTATTTCCTGCTCTGATGAAAAGAACCGAGATTTGATCCAGTTGGTTACACAGTTTTCTTCAACTGAAACAGTTTGTCTTGTGTGGGGTTTCTGTTTCAACCTCCTTATGCTGTTTTTCAGCCCTGTCTTCAATAACTCTTAGGTTGTAGGTACAGGGGGCCTTGTGCCCTCTGATATTTGGCTTGTGAACCATTCTGTGACTGCAGCATACTGCGTGCCTACACTGCATTACCCCCATTTGAGAGTCATTCACAATGCAAGCAGGAGCAATGGTTTCCTATTATCCCCCCCGCTATATCAGTCCTTATGCATGCAATATTGGCCCAGACTGCAGTAACCAACATAGAGGCTCCTCCAATTCTATTAGTCTTACGAGTTTATCCTTAATACTCCTGCGCTCCATGCAGTGAGCCTTGATAGCTGAGGGCTTTGTTACACCTTGCACTTTGAGCTGCTCAGATGTTGATCAGTGTTAGTGCTAGCTCAGGTTTGGAGCAGTCATACCTTCAGGCTAAAAACCTGCACTTGGCATTAGAGCAGCGTTTCTTAACCTGTGGGCTGTGACCCAAAAGTAGGTTGCAAGAATATATCAAAAGGGTTGCAAACAAACTTTAAAAATGGATTCTCCTTTAAAGGAGAAAAACACAGGAAACTCTGGCTTTTCCCTTGCAGACTGGCAGAGCTCCAGCCTGTGAGGGGCTACTTGGGGGCCGCCCATATCCTCCCCCCCCCCCGTGCCACTCACACGGGAGGCTGGGGCCTGGGGCTGGGAGGCAGTGGGGCGGGAGTGAGGGGTACTGGGTTGAGACTGGTCACTGATGTTTACAAATGGGTCCTGGTACAAAAAAGATTGAGAACCACTGCACTAGAGGGTTGGTGAGCAGGGGCCAAACTAGGAGCTATGGCTGTGAGTTACCATTAAAAGGCGGGTGAGCCAGGACAGGTTTCTGTCCCTGCTTTAGGTGGGGGTGTTGGAGAGATGGGAAGCAGGAAAGAACATGAAGCCAGGAGGTGGAGAGTTAATGGTATGTAGGTGGGTAATGAAGTGGGAGGTGGAAAGGAAATGGGGGTGGGGGAAGGGTGGTGAAATGAAGGAAGTCAGCCACTAAAATAAAGAGGAAATAAATTAAAGAAGGTCTCATGTTTTAATAAATTGGGATTGAGGTTTGGGGGTGCTGGTTGTGCTTCTTGAGGTGGCTGGGAGCAGAGAGGGAAGGTACTTTTGAGGGAGTTACTGCCCCTGCCCTAAGGAGGAGCCCCTAGCTCATGGGTCTTCAATCTGGCCCTCTATCTTGTTCCTTCCCTACCATTGCTAGACTCCATTTTTAGACCCATCTGTGCTCTATGACCTGACTATCTGGCATGTGTTTTGCTGGCTGTTTGCACAGTTGCATCCCTGGGGGTGGGAAGATCGCATCCCTGGGGGTGGGAAAGTCACACCCCCAGAGCTGGGAGGGGTGGCTTGGTGCCTGAACACCTTCTCCTCTGGGCAGTAGAGTTCACGGGGTGGAAAGTTTGTCCATTCAGAATGGGGGTGGGGAGAGAACACTACATCCTGGGATATTGGAGGACTGTGACTTGGGTGGCTTATCTGTGGGGACTGGCCATGCATTAATGGGACATGAGCTGGGTAACAAAGATCAGAGATAAACTTGCCCTGGAATGATGAAACTTTAAGCCTCCTAAAGTGTGCTTAAAACTAGTTTCAGGTGTTAATGTGTGGACAATCCAGGGGTTAAGAGCTCCAGGAGCCATCTAAAATGAATGTGCAACAAAGTTATGAGAGTGCTGCTTCTGTCTCTGGTCATTTCTGAACTGCTTTGACTTTTTGAACTGCTCTGCAGGCTCCTATGGTATTTGGATTTCAGATTCACCAAATACTAAAAGCTAAGTAACATAATTGGTATTTGAAAAATCTAGTATAATTGGATTTATCTAGCGCTAATGATGAAGAGACATTTCATAAAGGTGCATCAATGAATGCAGCTTGATTGTTTGTTTTTATTAATTTGACTTATAAAATTGCTGTCAAGAGTGTGTTCCTTAAGGAAAAAGTCAACTCATTTCTCTTGAGATGCTGTCCATATTAAGAAAAATGGTGTGTTCTTACCCTGCGCTGTCTGATGTGTCCATTAATGGAGGAGTTTGCAGTTTTCACTCATGTTAGTTGGTAAGATGAGGACAGAGGGGCAGAGGTAAGAGTTTACTGTAGTTTGCTAACTCGCACTAATACAATTGCCTTGAAGATTTGACCTTGCATTAGCTACCTTGAAGTAAGAATACACCTTAAGAAGACTTAAGAAGTTACAAATCAAGTGAAGTATGTTTTGGCAAGGACATCTGTTGGACAGAGTTATGCCTATGATTCAGACTTCAGATCTGGAATTGAAACACCCTGCAGTTGGCGTGCATGTGTGTTTGTGTGCATTTGTCTCTGGAGTTTTAAGATAAGGGACATGTGCAATAGGATCCAGTTAGCATTCAAATTTTGATTCCTCTCAAATTTTGGGAGTGATTGGATAAGGATTTGGTTCAGTCCTGCCTAGACTCTTTGAAAATAATGTACTTGTTTGCAGTTGACATTTTCTGAACCATCCCTATAAGACTTGCCATTGATCAGATACTGGTCTAGTGAGGGCCAACTTTTGTGAGGTGTGCCACACATTAGCACTTCACCCTCTCCAAGTGCCATTCTAATTCCTTCTCCCTGCTTCCTGCCCTGTGATCTCCACCACTCTACTGTTCTGCTTTCTGCTTCCTGCCATATCTGCTGCTGTACTGCTTGTCCCCTCCTTGGTCTGCTGCATGCCACACAGAGGTTTCCTGTGCCACTTGTGGCATGCATACCGCAGGTCAACTACCTTTGCATTGGCCCATGCCATCTGGTGTTCTACCTCTGGAAGCATTCAGTATCTGAGGCTTTAAATGAAAAGTCAAAAGCCCACTTCCCAGTCCCAGAACATCTTGAAATACCTGTTGTAACTGAGAACTTTAATGTCATATGTGCATCACATTTTGTTTCTGGTGACATGTGCCTCCTTTCTGAAGAGTTGCTGAACTGGATTAAATAGCTAGAGGTTTCTTTTTAATGTATACTCTGTATAGCATTATTAGTAGACTCAGTGTTAATGAGCAAATTCTCACTTTCCTCAGATGAATAATTCCATTAATGTCAATAGGACAATTTGGGCGAACATGACTTTTATTATTGGGGGTCTTGCTCCCATCAGTGTCACTGGAACTCTTCAGGTGAGCACGGCCAGTAAAATTATTCTCTAAATGTTTGGAGATTTATGTTATTTGCATTAAACAGAATGTTTGAGAATGTTTTCATTTTCTATCTGTAAATGAGGCATCCAAGTCAAGCCATGGTGGTTAGACCGAGAACTTTGCCAAATCCATAATGCAGCAATATAGAGAAATAAACTCATCGGACAACAAATTCCCCAGCTGGCCATCCCTGGAGATGTGCCAATAAAAACACTGGACCAGTCTCTGTACATTCCTATCCTTCAAAAATATTCTTTAAAATATTTGCATAAGGATGCAGGTGCTCCTGCCTGGCAAAAGCCCTTTACTTGTCCAGTTTCTTGCAGTGGTAGCATTGCCTTCTAGTAGTTCCTGGGTTATAGAGTTGTGGTTTGTTACTGAGTTTCAGTGTTTGCTTCCTCCCTACCACCTCCTTCCTAGCTTTCTGTAGCAGATGGTGCTAATTCCCAAGGTGGCTCTTGATGCAGCTGAGGTCTCTTCCCTGATGCCTCCACTATATCATGGAAACTCCCTGTGGCCTCTTTGGAGAAGAGAACACACAGCTGATTATTATCTTCTGTTTATGATTTTTAAGCTCCTATTAGGATTATATTTCCTGTTGCTGTTCCCCTCCCCCATTTCCAATCTGTCCCAAGGATCTTCAATCTGAAATTTCCTCCCACTTTGGGAATATCCACTTTCACTATTGTCGTTGGTTATATTATTTTGCATTCCTCCACACACAACAGTTACCTTTGCAAGCATTTCTACTTTCCCCTCTCCCATTGTATTTGCATTTTGTTTCCAGAAGAAATGCTGATTCCTTGCAGTTGATGAGATATTTCCAAAGTGCACTAAATCCTCCCAAAATGAGAACCTTGAATATTTATACCACACAGGTTTGAAGAGGTGCAAAACCAAAACTGCCCTGTAAACTGACATCTGGCTGTTCTCACCCCACAGCAGGGCCAATGCCACGCACTGAAACTAGGCTTTGCTGTGAGGTCTTGAGCACGACACTGCAGGACTTCCTGTTTCAGCCCATGCCAGCGTAATGTAGTGCCTTTAATCATGAGTAATTGGTAGATTGTTCAGGACATGCCCTCTTGAACTGCTGCATTTACACACTGCCAAAAGTGTATATGGCAAATACAGACAAATGAAACAGGCTAGTGCCTGCTTTAAGGAATTTGAAAGAATTTACCATCTAAACTAGACATAAGCAAGGGATGACAAAAAGCAAAGGGCAGCGGAAGAGGGCAGAGCAGATTGAAGATTATACTAACAAAAACTCAAGAGACCTGCTCAGTAGTATGAACAAACATGTTAATTCCCTTTTATACTGCATCTTTCCCTCCCCCGTTCACCCACTAAATGTCAGTCTGAAGGTAGCGCACCAAGTCTTTGTCTCAAGGGAAGTCAATGACAAAACTTCCAAGGACTCCAGCAACATCAGAACAGGTCCAGTGTCCAGCCTTAGGGCAGGGTGGAGCCCAGCAAAAGCAGGCAAAACAAAAAAGTGAGTTTTGCAAGAGGTTTAAAAGAAGAAAACTGTGTAGCTTGGTGCAGGGGGTCCAGGAAGATGAGTCACACTGTGATGGCAACAGAAAATACAGAGTCCTCCGTGGGAGGAAAGGAGCAACAAGGCAAGCTGAATTAGAAGAGCAAGGGGCATAAATGAGAGGGCAGGAGGCTGAAACAAAACTGTGAAAATGTGTTCCAAGTTCTACCAGTGTAAATTCACTGATTGAGGTAATCACCAGCTGAAAAAACAAGGAGACTACCTAGAGGCACGAATGAGGTGATCAAGTCCAATACTAAAGAACTCAAAGCCAGTACAGAGTCTTAGGGTGAACTTGCATTATCTGGATGGCCCAGTCAGAAGAAAGGTGATTTTTAGTGTGTGTGTCTTGGTAGAGTTGTGGGGCTGTTAATGAAGGGCTTGAATGAGAGCCACAAAAGAAAAAAAGGTGCTTTGCTGCACAAGTCAAAATAGAAAAAAATAACTAGCCCATTTCACTTGTCTATATTTGCCATATGCACTTTTGGCAGTGTGTAAATGCAGCAGTTCAAGAGGGCATGTCCTGAACAATCTACCAATCTCTCATGATTAAAGGAACTGCCTTACACTGGCATGGGCTGAAGCAGGAAGTCCTGCAGTGGGGTGATCAAGACCTCACTGCACAGCCTAGTTTTAGTGTGTGGCATTGGCCCTGCTGTGGGGTGAGAACAGCCAGATGTCAGTTTATAGGGCAGTTTAGGGTTTGAATCTCTTCAAACTTGCGTGGTATAAATATTCAAGGTTCTCATTTTGGGAGGATTTAGTGTACTCTGGAAATGGTTGCACAGAGAAATAACCTCTCTTGGTTTTTGGTCAGGGAATGGCTGCAATCTTGTATTGTGGGAGAGGAAACAGTGTGGGTCGATGTGCTTCTTCAGTAGTTCCTCCCTCTCAGCTCCTGGCCCATGTACAGCATCTTTTCCCATTAGCCTCTCAGGTAAGCCCTTAGAGGCCTTAGTTGTTCTGATGATATAATGTTTTGGAGGAGCTGTTGTTGTTCTGTAGAAAGCACTGGGTTTGGTCCAAACAATCTCAAATGCTGTGTGCAGTGATGATTGTGTTAAAAATAAATAAGTAGATATTACCAGAAATTAAACTTGGTTTCTTATGTCTATACCAGCGGGTTTCAAGTATTAAAAAGGTGAATGCTAAGGGAATTGAGCTTGAAGGAGGAAGAAAGAAAACCAGTGGTCCTTGTGACATCTTTTTTTCTGGAGTAGGATGTCTTTGAGACCTGTTACCTCCCATACCTTGCAATGAGCAACACCACCATCCAGTAAAGGATATCAGCAAGGACTGTGAGTCCCATCTTTACTGCATAGAAGTCTCTGCTCTCTCTCCGTCATGCTGGGCCAATGTGTGAATATATAGTTTTACTCCTTGATGATAGGTTTTCATTCACATTCCATTGTTGTCTTCCTTTTCCGGATAATGGGAATTGACCATCTGCCCTTTGTAAGATAGCAACATGTTTATGTCAAGCCCTGTTTGATGGTGTGTGATAGCAGTGGGGCAATGGGTTGGTTAGTTTTCAGATGACCTGAACCAATTCAGAATGAAGGTGTCAAACTTTTCCCAACGCTATGGTTTAAATGACTGTTGTAGACACTCTGAGCCTCATTTTTTTTTCTGTTAAGCTTGTGCATCCTTCTTGAAGTCAAAGTTCCCGAGAATGAAGCTCTGGCCCTATGTGTATTTGTATTGTATTTTATCCTGTTTCTTATTCTGCTTAATGTTCCCATTGTATCACCATAGCCCTAATTTTCCTTTCACTCCTGTTGTATGGCGATGTGTCATCAGTCATTTCAGCAGCTGTTTCTGGTTTACGTAGGAGATGAGAGGAGGATAGGGGCTCTTCCATGTCATATGAAAAAGCAGTGGTTGTGCACTGCCATCAGAGAGCTGCTCTGTCCATCCAAGAGAAGTGAGGGCTAGCAGTGTCTCATTGCATCTGTTTCTGTGATATGTGTTTAGCTGAGAAGCAGTGAACAAGACTCTTCTGAGACAGACTCAGTTGCTCCTTAATTAGCCTGTCACTCCAGGGAGCAAAAAAACTGGGACAGGAATCTAATCTGGCTTTCCTGGATAGCAGGGCACAGTATTAGGCTGGCCAAAGGACTTAAGTATTGAAACAAAATGTTTCACATTTCAGATTAACCCTTAGACACTGTTCAGCGTACTCAGGAGGATGCAACCTTGCAATTGGCTAAGTTCCGTGATTTAGCTAGCACCTTTTGGGGGACAGGGGAGGGCAAGTCTGTTTCAGGGCGAGCTTGCAGCCTCTCAGAGGAGAGTATGGCCTGCAACCTTTTTCAATAATTATTCCTATCCTACCTTTCATTTGCTGAGACCATTCTTTATCACCCCCTTTCCTGATAGTCCATTCAGTGGGAACCACCTGTTTTCCAGTTCCTTTCTCTTCTGTAGCACAGGGAGCAGCCACGGGGAAGTAATGCATGCCTGCAATAGGGCCTGGTGGGTGGGGACCTTGTGGCATGAATCCAAACAGAGCTTCCCACTGAAGATCTGCCTGACTAAGCAAGCAGAGAGAAGGAGGCCAAGCAAGAGACACTGAAGTTTTGCAAGGTGTTGGAGGAGGCTAATTTTGAATTCAAAGCTCTCCCTGTGATTAGCTCATAGATTCATAGATTCATAGATTCATAGATGTTAGGGTCGGAAGGGACCTCAATAGATCATCGAGTCCGACCCCCTGCATAAGCAGGAAAGAGTGCTGGGTCTAGATGACCCCAGCTAGATACTCGTCTAACCTCCTCTTGAAGACCCCCAGGGTAGGGGAGAGCACCACCTCCCTTGGGAGCCCGTTCCAGACCTTGGCCACTCGAACTGTGAAGAAGTTCTTCCTAATGTCCAATCTAAATCTGCTCTCTGCTAGCTTGTGGCCATTGTTTCTTGTAACCCCCGGGGGCGCCTTGGTGAATAAATACTCACCAATTCCCTTCTGTGCCCCCGTGATGAACTTATAGGCAGCCACAAGGTCGCCTCTCAACCTTCTCTTGCGGAGGCTGAAAAGGTCCAGTTTCTCTAGTCTCTGCTCGTAGGGCTTGGTCTGTAGGCCCTTGACCATACGAGTTGCCCTTCTCTGGACCCTCTCCAGGTTATCCGCATCCTTCTTGAAGTGCGGCGCCCAGAATTGCACGCAGTACTCCAACTGCGGTCTGACCAGCGCTCTATAGAGGGGAAGTATCACCTCCCTGGACCTATTCGTCATGCATCTGCTGATGCACGATAAAGTGCCATTGGCTTTTCTGATGGCTTCGTCACACTGCCGGCTCATGTTCATCTTGGAGTCCACTAGGACTCCGAGATCCCTTTCCACCTCTGTGCCACCCAGCAGGTCATTCCCTAGGCTGTAGGTGTGCTGGACATTTTTCCTCCCTAGGTGCAGCACTTTGCATTTCTCCTTGTTGAACTGCATCCTGTTGTTTTCTGCCCACTTGTGCAACCTATCCAGGTCTGCCTGCAGCTGTTCCCTGCCCTCCGGCGTGTCCACTTCTCCCCATAGCTTTGTGTCATCTGCAAACTTGGACAGAGTACATTTGACTCCCTCGTCCAAGTCGCTGATGAAGACATTAAAGAGTATCGGTCCAAGGACCGAGCCCTGCGGGACCCCGCTGCCCACACCCTTCCAGGTCGAGACCGACCCATCCACCACGACTCTTTGGGTGCGACCCTCTAGCCAATTCGCCACCCACCGGACTGTGCAGTCATCCACATCACAGCCTCTTAGCTTGTTCACCAGTATGGGGTGGGATACCGTATCGAAGGCCTTCCTGAAGTCTAAGTATACGACATCCACCCCTCCTCCTGTGTCCAGGCGTTTCGTAACCTGGTCATAGAAAGAGACTAGATTGGTCAGGCACGATCTGCCTGCCACAAACCCGTGCTGGTTTCCCCTCAGCATAATTTGCCCTGCCGGGCTCTCACAAATGTGAGCCTTGATAATTTTTTCAAAGACTTTACCAAGGGTGGAGGTGAGACTGACTGGCCTATAGTTGCCCGGGTCCTCCTTCCTCCCCTTTTTGAAAATGGGGACCACATTAGCCCTTTTCCAGTCCTCTGGGACTTGGCCTGTGCGCCACGAGTGTTCGAATATTCCTGCCAGTGGCTCTGCAATGATGTCGGCCAGTGCCTTCAGCACCCTCGGATGGAGCCCATCCGGGCCTGCCGATTTAAAGGCATCCAGTTCTTCCAAATGACTCTGCACCACCTCAGGATCTACGTATGGAAGTCTGGCGCCTTGCTGCTGCCTCTCTACAACCCCAGTGAGAGACTTGTCGTGCCCCCACAGGATCCTAAGGGTAATGATCGACCATCGCGTGAACATGAGCCGTCAGTGCTAGGCAGTGGTCAGCAGAGCAAACAACACACTGGCATGCATCAATTGATGCATCTCATGTAAAACTAAGGAAGTGATGCTCCTGCTGTACTCGGCACTGGTGAGACTGCAGCTGGAGTACTGTGTTCAGTTCTGGGTGCTGCACTTCAATAAGGACATGGAAAAACTTGAGAGGGTCCAGAGAAGAGCCACCCGTATGATCAGGGATTTGCAAGGCAAGCCATACGAGGAAAGGCTGAGGGACCTGGGCCTCTTTAGCCTAAAAAAGAGAAGGTTGAGAGGGGACTTGATAGCAGCTTACTGCTATATCAGTGGAGTGCATCAGGACCTTGGTGAACAACTGTTCGCTAGGGCACCTCCAGGGAAGACCAGGACCAATGGTTACAAACTCCTGGGAGGCCGCTTCAGGCTTAATACCAGGAAAAACTCCTTAACAGCTAGGGTGTCCAGACTGTGGAATAAACTCCCTCCAGAGGTGGTGCAGCCATCTACCCTGGACGTTTTTTAGAGGAGACTGGACAGTCACCTCTCTGGGGTCACCTAACCCCAGTTGTCTTCCTGCCTAGAGCAGGGGGGCTGGACCCGATGATCTGCAAGGTCCCTTCCAGCCCCTTACAATCTATGAAACAGCATCATTACTAGCAGTATTTTACTCTCTCTCTCTTGCACTCTCTCATCTATCTATCTATCTATCTATCTATCTATCTATCTATCTATCTATCTATCTATCTATCTATCTATCTATCTGTGTGTGTGTATACACACACACACACACACACACACACACACACACACACACACACTATACGTACTATATATATATATATTTATTTAAAAACTTTATTAAGAAATGTTACACTTATAGCTATTACATGGCTTGGTAGAGTTGGACCCTGAGCATGGTAGCCACATAGGTACAGAGTTGTTGTATATTAACACAATCTAAGACATGCAGTTAGTTATGCAGCCTACATTAGTCCAGAGTAAGGTGGTTAGGGCATTTCAATGCAATACTATGCAAACAAGGCAGGACCCTGTCCATGGTAACTGCATTGGTACAGAGTTGTACGGTTACAAGATGTTATAAGGTTCCAGGACAGTTTTCACTCCCAGGGTTCAGTGAAGCCTGACACCAGTTCTGAAAGGGGATAGTCACTTTGATAATCAGGAAGTTTTTATTGTCTTTGCCTGTTACAACAATGTCCCAGTGTATATATGTTTACATATATACGTAAAGAAACAGCATCATGGCTAACAGTGTTTTACCTTTGGTTTGTGCTGGTGCATGAGATTCTGCTGTTGAAAGACCTCTTCTTACCTTCTTTGTAGGAAGGGAAGCTTTTGGGGAACAAACTGTACATGATAGAATAGCTGAACTTGGAGTAATTAAATGGGCACAAACAAAATAAATCCTTGTCAATTTCAAAAGGGAAGTTAAATATGGTATCAAGCATTACACTTCCACCTACAATATTTAGACTTTTTAAATTGTCTTTTCCAATTCCAATTTTTCTCTTACCTTCTGTTGCATGAGAAACTTGCACAAGGACAGACCCGGACACAGGCATGGGCGAACCAGGTGGCTGCCTGGGGTCCGGACAGGAAGGTGGCCCGAAAATGAAAAAAAAAATTGCAAAAAAAAGTTTTAATATTGCACCCATTACGTATTTATTTCCACAAATTTGGTTTATATGTATCATTATTTCAATTTATGAGACAAAATTATATTGTTTTTGTGACTTATCAAACACACTTGAAAGATGTAAACACTATGAGAGCAAAAATACTTTATCTTTGGTAAAGGGGGGCCCAATACTAAAAGTTCACCCGGGGCTGCCAGGAGTCTAGATATGGCACTGCACAAGGCTAGGGAGTATATACAAAGAGCTTTCAAAATCACAGTGTAAATAAACTGAAAACAGAAAAACAATCACATTTTTTCTGTTCTCTCTTTGAGTTAGCGATCTTAGGAGTGACTGGTGATAATAGAATGTAAAGAGAAAAAAGTTCAGACCAAGGTGTGGCTTTTAAGTGGGTAATGTTCTTTGGAATACCATTCAAGACTGAATTTCTCTGGGTTGGGAAGTATTACTACAATGTTTCTGATCACTTTAAATGATATTTTAAGTAACTCCTGGCATGTTATCATTTCAGCCTTCCCTTCTCACTGTAAACAAGGCCAGTTCTGCTGAGAGATTTTCTTGTGGCCAGAATGGTAGGCGAGGGTTGTATCTGAGAAAGTTCATGGACTAATATGAATTATTTTGAAAGCAACACAGCACTTCGCCTCTTCTTCACAAGGCATTAGAGTAAAGCATACTGCAGCTTCTACGTTGCTCATGGTATGTCAAATTCACTGCTGAGTTAGCCACAGTTAGTAAAGTTGCACCTGTATAGTGCATATGCTGGTGGATCTGCTCTGGTTATTGTCTTTGTTTTGCTTACATGAAAACCTCCATGTGATCTTCAGTGATCATGGCGGGTTGGGACTCTTCTTTTCATAGCTTGAAAGGAAGCTGATTTGGGCACCTGCACACTGTTTTGTTAATATCATGATTGGGCATTGATTCATCAGTGACTCATGGAGGGAAGAGCAACAATTGCTTAATTACTGTCAGCATCTCTTGCAACACCTAGATGCCCTGAAATTCAGCCCTCTTAGCACAGCACTCCAGTGTTGGCAGGGTGAATATTGCTGTAAACAGTGTGCGTGTTGGGGGAAAAAGGTGGGGGTGAGGGGTGAGCAGTGTGAACTTTCCAATTATGGAATATCCTGTCTTTGGAGCAGAAAAGTCCTAAGTCTTGTTAAAGACCACTGGTTGTCCTCCAGGAGTAAGCATGTTGATATAATTTATACAGCACTGGATGGCTTAGTCCAGTACCATGATCTGAAATAAACAAAGGGTTTGTTTGTTAGTTTGTTAGAAGACTGTTGGGATTGCATAGGATAGTTTATGCTTCTTTATTTTAGCATGGTAAGAATCCAAACAAATACCCAGTTCACCCACCCCAGGTTGATTAAAGTACTGAACCCATCACAATGGGAGTTTACCTGTGTTATATCAGAGGGGTGGCACAAAGCATTCCGCTCCAGTGCTTTGCTTAAGCTTTGGTTTGCGTAGATATTTTCTAGTGGAAGCAACTTTTCCCACACCCCCCCACCCGAAACAGACACCATTAGTAAAGGTTTCTTCCAGAATCAACAAAGGTTTCTTCCTTGTACTATAATATAGTTAGTACAGGGAGTTCCTGTAGCATGCAGGAGAGAAGAGAAGGAGTAGGAGGGCAAAACAGATTGATTTCTGCTTTTGTACTTAGAGAAGTCCCATCATATTCCACCACAATGTGTGCACTGGGAATGATATGACAAGGATAATTCCTGCTGCTTATGAACCGTTTCTTTTGAATGAAAGGACATTTTTTGCCCATATGCTAGACTGAAGAAGTTGGATGGCTCTGCCTTTGAGTGTATATGAAACTGCATTAGTGACCTGGTGGCTTATGAAGATTGTGTCCTTTGTGGGTGAAGACGACTGCATTCAGCGGGGCTGGGGTGGGGAAGAAAGAAGAGAGAAAAGAAGTGGGAAAGAAACAGGGAGGGAGAAAAGAGAAGAGAAGGAAAAAGGAGAAAAGAGAGAGAAAAGAGAAAGAAGGGGGGTGGAGGCTAGGTTGCGTGAGTATGTAGGTGACTTATAAGCCTGATCCCTGCCTTGAATGGTCTGCTGCAGCAGGAGCAGGAAAGTGATGAGAACTGGGTACAAGAGGTTTTAGTTTTCCTGGCCACGTGTTTCTTCATTGCTTCTGCCATGTGTTGCTGTTCGAAGGCCAGTGCTTCGTTCTGGATTGATGACCCTCCAGGATGGATGGTTGTGAGCAATTTGCTCCCATGACTCCAGGTGGATGCCTTTAAGGTGTCCCCATACCACTTCTTTGGTGCATCACGAGAGCGTACTCCATTTGACAGTTTGCTGTAGAAGATTTTCTTCACCAGGCGAGTGTCTTGACAGGTGGCATTCTTGAAAGGTGGCCGGCCCATCTTAGCTGCACCAGTTTTAGTACAGTCTGAATACTGAGTAGAGCTGATCTTCCAAGCACCTCGGTGTCTGGAATCTTGTCCTGCCACTTAATCTTTAGTATCTTTCACAGGCAGCACAGGTGGAAGTGGCTTAGTTTTTTGACATGGTGGTGGTAGACGGTCCAGGTTTTGCAGGTGTAAAGGAGGGTCGTGAGAATGATAGCTTTGTATACCTTCAGTTTTGTTGATATTCCTATGCCTCTGTAGTCCCAGACTGACTTATGGAGTCTGCTGAAGGCCACACTAGCTTGACTTCATCATTGATGTGAACAGCACGGGAAAACGTGCTGCCAAGATAGACAAACTTGTTGACCGTCCACAGTTGCTGGCTTTAACTGAGACGAGTGGTTCCTGGGGTGTTGTGCTAGGTGCAGGTTGAAACATCACTTCAGTCTTTTTTGTGTTAATAGTGAGTCTGAAGTTTTTGCAGGCTGATGAGAATAGGTCCATGGACCGTTGTGTGCCTGTGAGCCTGCACATAATGCACAGTCATCAGTGAAGAGGAAGTCGCAAAGTGTGGCTGTCTGGACTTTGGAGCTTGCTCAGAGCCTGTGCAAGTTGATGACTCCATCAAAATGGTACCTGATCCCCATACCAAGGTCATTGTCTTGAAAGGCATCCAGCAGCATGGGAAAATAAAACCCTTCCAGTACAGCTTCCATAACCACCCTGTCTAAATTATTTTCAAATATTAAGAAAAATGATTTAATAAATGAAGGGAAAAAAGAATTAAAGGGTCATGGTAGTTAAGACTTAATCATGGTATAGCAAGACTGGAAAAAGATAGAGCAGGACTAGTTAGTTGGTTAAAGCAGTACAGGAATGAAAGCCAAAGCATATGGGTCTATTTTTGTGGTAGGGCTTTGTCTTCTTTGTGGATAACTGTAAAAAAGAAGACACTTACCTCCATGGGCCACTGTGAGCTTGACTTATTGAGATGCTCAAGAGAGAAAAGAAGTTCTGGAGAAATAATTAGCAGGAATTAACCAAGCCATTGCACTGGCCAAGAAGGCCAAGAGAGCTTTCATGCTTGGCTTGGAATTGTAAGGTTTTCCTTCTGATGCACACTTTAGTGGAGCAGTCAGCATCCCGATGGAGTTGTAATGTGTGCTGCATGCTGTTCCATCATAAAACCCACTCAGAAACTTCATTAGGGGCAAAATAAGACAGCTCACTTTCTGGGGAGTGTTATAAGTAAGGGCAAGTAATGCCCATGCTCTATAATTTGCCTTGCCTGCCAGGTACTAGTTAAGTTGTTGATTTGAACCAGGACTGAGTGCAGTCAGCTATCTGTAGGTTATATCAGTTACTGCTTCCTTCTGCCATTTGTGTTAGAATAGATAAGATCATTCAAAGCACTTGAGTTGACAGCCCCTCGTCTGACCTTTGAGGGGGTGGAGGTAGGACGGTCTTGCTGAAGAGTCTAGTGGTGGAGTTTGCTCAGTACTTCAGTTCACCATCCCTATTTACTACAGAGCACTTTACTGGTCTTTTCTATTCTCCCATGCTATTTTCAGATGGGAAATATAAACTGCTGTGAAGGGGTGTGAGTTTGTAGCTGGTTGGTGGGATTTGCAGGGGTCTTGTTTTCTTTTATTATGAATGTGGCATATTATAACATTTCTAAACATGCTTGGAGCCCTTGGAGAGAGAGGCTTGTCCACCTATGCATTTGCTCCTCACCAGGCATCTGAGCAGATAGCGTTCCCTTTGCTCCAGTGCTTTCCCCTTGTCTTATGCAATAATTTCATCTTAAATTACTTTTGGTCAATGATCTGCTTTTTCTTTCCTTCTCTAAAGGACCCAAACCTTGCTGTGTATGTGACTGACATTCAAAGCCTATTCTTTAAAGTCAATTGATCCTTCAGATTGCTCATAGATATTTCCAAAACTACCTCTTAGCAGCCATGCCATTTCCCTATTCAGATGTTTTTTTAGTTAGAAAACTTTTCCTGAAAATCATACTGGCCCTCAGGAAGTCACTTCCTGATAGCAAAATTCCCTTTGCCTTCCTCCACCCACTTACCATACAAACACACCTTTACTTTCCTTCTGGCTGTAAGTAGATGGGCATAAACATACTGCAGGTATGAAATTACATCACATGGCAGAAATGCCCTGCTTCCTGGTGTGACTCAAACCAGCTCTGAGTTCTGATGCTGCTTCTCTCTTTCCTGAAAGGCATTGACTCTGCTGCTCTGTGTGTGGGATTATCCTATGAGTGTGAAGTCCTGAAAACCTTCCCCATGTCAAAATCTCACTTGCACCTTGGCCCATTATTACTTCTGCTCTTTATTTTGTCTCTTCCCTTTAGTCATAGCCTTATTCCAAAGCTAATTCTTTCAGGGGCACCAATTTACTTCACCACTGTCTCAGAACATATTTTCCCTACTCTTCGAAAGTAAGCCCTAAGATTGCTCTAAGAGATCAGAGAAAAAATATACTATCCAGTTTTCTTAGGTTGTTTACCATAGGCTTTTAACACACTTTGTATAGTCTGTTTTACTTGTGTCCTTTGTATGAGTTTCTTTGCACAGGAATGGGAAGAGAGCAATATGTACATGCAGGAAAATGTGATTAAAGACCCACAAAGATTGGCAAGGGGGAATCCAGAGGCAGACGTCATTGCTGGAAACTATTTTTAACTTTTTTTTTTCAAGTAAACTAACTTTGCTTTGACCCTTTTGCCCTTTTGTGCCATATGGTCGAGACATTTAAACTAGTGGAAATGCTGGCTGGCACTTTCTGTCATTTCATAGCCTTCATGTTGTGAAACCTGCAAAGGCTCTTGGGTCAAACTCTTCCTTGGTGAGTTTCTACATCAAGTTATGGAAGCTATGCCGGGGTGGACCTGTCCCAACTGAAAATCTATCAGTAAAATAACCAGATTCTTCTGTGACTGAGCCAGGGGAAGGGAAAGAACAAGGGAATTTTTTCCTTGTCTTTGGAAATGTTTTCATAAGAAATTAATTCTTTACACTCAGCTGGTAGGACTAGGAGAGTTCAGTGTTAATTTACCTGGGGAAGTTGTTCTGGGTATCTCTGAAATTTCACTCCTGCTGTAATGAGATTTAAAAGATATTTCCTGGGTGCAAGGTTGCTGAGGGCATAGTTTTTTAGTTTGTTTTGTTTAACTCCTCCTTCCTCCTGCTCGCCAAGAAGGTCTCCTATTCGAGCACCTGCCCCCTCCCAAAATACCAACAAAACCCACTAGCTTTGCCAGAAAATGCTTAGCACATTAGCGGGTTTAACTGCCACAGTTGCAATCACTTAGGAGGCAGCAGCACTGCATAGATTTCATTCCAGGATCCCTTCCAGCTGGTGGCTCTTTTGACAACACTCAGTGGCACAGTTACAAGTGGATGAAGCCTGCAATATGGATGAAATATGAGTTGCTCTAGTGCAAGGGGAGGATAGTTGTTCATTGGGAGTGAAGGAAGGGTCACGAGATCAGCTTGAAAATGTCTGTAGTAAGAGAAGTAAAATGGCTGGGCTGAGGTTTCCATCATTTACTGCCCTTCTAAAAAATATTATTATTGTGGTTACCATGTTCTTGATTAAGAAAAGGGTCACTGCTAACCTATCTAGCTCTCTGCATAATAAGTAATGTTTATGCCACCTTTTGGCTGGCTTAGGTAAGCCCTGTCACCTACAATTTATTTCTGCAATTGTCTCTGAGTCACACTTTGCTTTCAGCTTCAGGAGTGTAAGATCTAGAGTAATTTCTCTGAAGTTAATATATTACACTGGATTTTTTAATCTGGTCCTGTTGAGAGCAGAATTTGGCCTTCTCACTGTAGTAACACCTGCTAGTGAGAACAGAGAGACTCCCATGCTGCTGAACTGAGCCAGACAGCTGCTTATCTCTCCTGCAGATGTTACTGTCTTTTTGTTTCTTCTTTTTTTTTTGCCTAGCATTGCGGGGAGTACGGGGGAGGGAAGAGGAGGAGAATTGGAACATAGGAATATGCCATGTCCTTTCAGTTCCCTCCCGATTTGTGCAGCGTAGCCAAAAGCTAGTATGGCTCAAAAGCTAAAGACTAGGGGCCCATTAACAGCAAACAAGGTACTATTTAATGACCTGTTACTTCACAGACCTTGTTATCTTCCTTTATGACTGCCAGTATAGGTCCAAATCATGTCAAGGAGCCCATGGTCTAGCTTTCACTTTGTCTTAGAACCATATTCTTGTGCTGTTGGGCCATAACTAAGTTTAATAGGTATTAATAGTTGTGATTTCCTACCTGGCTCTGTCAAGTTCAGCTAACATGTTTCTCAGAAAAACATCTCTGAACATGCTATACATAGGAATCCTGCATAGAACAGCATTAACAGCAACCAAATCCCAACACAGCTGTGGGCAAATGGCATGGCAGCATTCCACATGGATATGGACAGGGTATTTTTTTTTTCCTGTTTATTAACATTTATGCAGATATATAGATATGGTAGCAAATCTGTGCTTCCTCTGGAAGGAGAAAATGCTAGAGAAACAGGGCAGTGTTCTGCAGTGCTATGACTCACCTGGTCGGGTCTGTAGAAGAGAGTGCAATCACTTCTAGAATGGGCAAAAAAAAATGTGTTTATGTTGGTCTGTTTTTTTGTATACATCCCAATGCAGACTGCATTGTATATGTACTACAACCTCAGTATATGATTGTCTCTGGCAGGTTTTCACAGATACCCACCCTAAAAATATAAAGGGGGCATTGAATGGAAGAGTTACTAGGTTGTGTATTATATTTGAAAGGCTATAAGCCATCTGATCCAACAAGACAGTTCTCTTAAAAATGATTTCAGTTCCCCTTCTACATATGCTAACAATACTGCATAATACTGTAAGCAGTAAGAAGCTTTTTTGGACAAGTTTGAGTGGTGTCTTTACTACTTCATTTATTTGGGTACCTCAGATCCAACTGTAATAAGACTGATGGTACTGAAGTGCTTGAGCCCACTGTGGTTTGGTAATTCCTGATTCTGTATTCTTTAAATCACCACTAGTGCTTTGCTTTCATTTTTGTCTGGCTATTGAGTATATCCCCATCCATCCCCCTGCCTCCCGTTGTTTGCACATGTGGTTAAGTCATGCATTGGGCTGAATTCTGCATCCTACACTGATGCACAGGGATCTAGTCTGCATGAGCCAAATCTACCATGGTATCAGAGGAGCATGTTCCATAACTGGAACTGATTATGGCATAAAGTAGCCAAGACATGCATGAAAGAGGGATTTGTGCTTAGATAATTAAAAGCAAGAAAAAAATACCAAACAAATGTGAAAAGAACATGAAATTTCCTTTTTGATGTTTTGCACTGGGCAGCTTTCAATCTTTGTTTAAAGACTTCTTCCCCCCTGTTTGCGTCTTATGGGATTGTATCCAATATTCCAATGTTCATGTAATGCCTTGACTTAGCTATCGTTCTTCTTGGGATAATTATAGGTTAGTATAATGTACCTATTGTTCTGTTCCACAAAGCAGCACTGTCATACGGATGGCTGGGGTGGGGAGGGGGAGAATCTTTGTGTGTCTCCTGCATCCACACTGCATCTTTAATTAGCATTCTTCTTCGCCTTTCCTTCTTTCTTGTTTTTTCTTCCTACGCTGAACGCTGAGCTCTGCCCCTTCTCGGCCTGTTGCTTGCTTTCTCTTTCCAGTTGCTAGATTGGTGCCACGGCTGTCATTCCTGGAAGTTGTCACTTACATCCTTGCAAGTTTCTGTTTCAGAATTAAAATAACATTAAGCCATGTGCCAAGCTACCAGTATTTGTAAAGAAAGCATATTGACTGTCCTTTCCTAAACCTTATTAGTTGGGGGAGGGGAGGGGGAGGGGGAGGGGGAGGGGGGCGGGGGCTGTCTCTTTTTGTTAGTATCAAATAGGAGAAACTATTTTTATGATAGTAGTGCTGAGGAGGGTGCCAGCCAGGGTTTTGGATGCTAGTTGTGCTAGGCGCTGTACAAACACGTAATAACAAAAGCCATGTCTCCGAGAGCTTACATTTCTTTTTGGTTTTTTTTTTCTCTCAGAGTAAAGGTGTAGGAGATCTCTGAGTGTTGGAAAGCTTTTGAGAGCCTCTTTGTTAGGCAAAGTATATTATTGGGTGCTTGAAAAATCATAACATAAAGCTGAAGAGCATGGTTAAATGGCTATTGTTACATGCAAGAGAGAAACCTTGACTCATAATTGGTTGAAAAGTCATATAATCAGTCACTCAGTTTCTATTGTTGCCATCTTCAGTGTAAACAATACCAGCGTCAAGAGCAATGTTATAGTCAATCAGACTATGTAGGCGAATTGGTGCATCTTGATTAGCTGCGGCTGACTTCAGTAAAAACTACTTTTTGCCTCTGAACCTATCAGGTAGCATATGAAAAAGAATCCTGAGTAGCTCATCAGAGGAAAATGGTAGGGGTTTTTTTCCAGGATTTTAGACATCGTCATCTTTCTCATTTAAAAACTGTCTTTAAAAGGGAGAAAGACTCTTTTATTTTTGAAATTCATGGTTACACTGCAGAGAAATTCAAATATTCAGAATACAGGTAAAAACATCTATGTTATGCCAGAGCTGAATGTGCTGCATTTGGATGCAACTTTGCTGATTTCAGTAGTGGAAAGGAGTTTTTTTCAGAGGACAACCATATCTTTGGTTCTGACACCTGCCTTTGACTTCCCTCTTGTTTCTGTGCACAAGACAAATACACACAGGCTTTTCATTTTAATGTTTGCTTTAAAACTCAGTTCTTCCATGAATCACATAAGTCAGATATGGAAAAGACCACCTAGTTCCTCATCATTGCAAGATTGTTCCCGAATGGACATGACTTATGGAGGGTGGCTAATGATTCCTTCCCTCAGGAGTATTAAAAAATGCTTTCGCACACCTACAAAAATAGAATTTGCAAGTCCAAGACAGAGAGCTGCCTTTACATGAGAGAGTGTGTGTGTACAGTAAGGAGAGAGGGGCATGGGAGATGACCTTCTTAGTGTGCTGCAGAAATGAGATGGGACCTTCTAAATTAATCTCTTTCATAACGATAATTTGTGGAACTGTCTCAGAAACAAAGGAACCAACACAGATGCATAATTTGGCAAGCTACAGATATTAAGTGGCAAGTCACTGCATCTCTGGGGTAAGCTCAATGATTTCACAGGAGCTCCACCAAGGGAGTCAAATTTGACCCCAAAAGCCTTTTAATAAAACTTGCTTTTTGGTTTGGTTTCCCTAAAAATGCTGAACCATATATTGTGCATTAGAAATGGATAAAATCTCTTGTATTCAAGGCCAACATCCTGAGAGTGAGAGGGGATGAGAGAGACAAACACAGAAGAAAGTTGATTACTTGCTGGGGCTGTTCCCAGAGTGAAGGGTTGCTTGCCAGGTGTGGTCACAGTCTGGTTCTGACCGTGCTGTACTTGTTTAGGTGGCACAGGGATTCTCCCTCCTCAGTATAACCACTGTCTTTCTAGTATTTGCTTATTGTATTTTGTATTTCCCCTTTGAGCCCTGAAGTAGATAAAACCACAAGTTAATCTCTGTCAAACCCTGCAAGTGGTTGGTACCATTGGACCAGATCCAGAAAAATTCCTTCCCCTGCCTTAAGCGTATTTACATACCACAGGTTATTACTAGTTGGCATTCACCTTTGTGTTCATTACCACACATCAAAACATTATTGGATCACTTTTTCAGTGTTGCTTTAATTCTCCATGTATTTTTAAAAACCAAAGAGATGATCCCCCTGTATCCTGGCATCTGCTGCAGTCATTGCCATGGCACCTAGTGAAGGAGATGTAACAAACTGTCTTCAGTCCCTCATTTTCTTTCTTCCACAGACTTCTGTCACATACTCTTGGGGTTGAAATCCACTAACCAGTTTCTTATCACTCTAACTGTCATTTTAGTTTTTTGTCCACATGTATCTCCAGGAGCCAAATGCCATCTCTTACTGTTATCAGAGTTCAGGTCAGGGACTTACACTGATCAAGGATTTCTAACTGGCTATAGAGCAAGAATGAACTGCATCTTTGAGAAGTTCCCTTGATCAGCCTACATGTATAACACTGGTTAACAAAGGACAGACATGCTTTTATAGTGTTGTTGTGATTATTTTATTTCCTTATTATTAAGAAAGTGCTGGCCTGTGTTCTGTAGTGGCAGAAAGGTAGGGCAAGATTCATCCTTTGTGCAACTGTTACATTCAATGGATTTACATCATGGATTAATTTGGTTCATCTATTTTTATTTTTACAGTGGTTAGACACTCATTGTTGATCCCCACCCATTCCCCTGAGATTTCAGGAGAGGGAGGAAGCACAGCAATTCTATGTCTTGCCTTAAACTTAGGCTCCATTTTTGTTCTTCCAGGGCTGGCAACTATTAGTTTTAATGTAGACACCATAGCTGACAGAGACTTTCTATGGGATGTGCTGAATCGGTGCATTTCCGGGGTACCCAGCAGTACCCTCTGCTTAGGCAGTAATACCAACTTCTGGGGCTGTGTTGATTGAATCTTGTGGGATGGGGGTTGTGGGCACTTTGTGCCACTTCAGCCCCTTTCAGGTGGACTTTTTGGTGGGGATTGAGTCTTTCTTGGGTGTGATGCACTAGTTTTCACCAGAGACATCTGATGAAAGAAAGACCCTCCATTCATAGTGCAGCTTAAAGCAAAGGCATAAAAGTACACAAAAGCTAAATGGGATTTGGCCTTAGTGGTCAAGTCCTATGTTCCTAAATAGTAAAAAGTTCCTTCAGTTTGTCATGACCCAATGATTGTGTGCGCGCTTCGGCACTGCAGAATTATTTCCCGCCACATGGAGCTTTCTTTGCGCAGTGCAATTCTCAGCTGCAGAGAGAAAACCCCAGTGCAAAGGAGTTCCCGCCACCCGTATGTAAATTTGTTTCCCACTATTGGCTGTTTCTAAATTATTCCCACGTGGCGGCTAGCGATTGGCTTGCTAGTCGTATAAGAGGTTTGAGCAGTTTCCGCCCAAGTTGTAGAGGACTCCACAACCATCTCGTGGGGACTCTGAGCACGCGGCAGAGTAATAGAAACTTTGTGTGCGTCTCAGAGGAGTTCGGCGGCCTGATCAACCACCAACCTCTTCCTGTCTCGTTCGTTAAATTCTTAAGACGTATCTACGGTTTTGCGCGCTCGTCAAGGGTATCCAGAGCTCTGTCGTGTTTGTTTTTGCGGAGCCTAGCAAACTCCGTGCGTGTGTCTTCGGTGGAGCCTAGCAAACTCCACTTGTGTTTGTCTGTAACTGCAACTCAAGAAAGTTTTTCCTGCCTGCACCGCGACCACCTACGGTGTAAGTAAAACAATCTTTAATTAACCGCTACGAGTCCGTGCCTAATTCTAGTCCGTCGTGCAAACGTACCCACCCTACCGTTGCAGGCTCCCGGCCACAGCCCGCCACGCGCCCCCGAAAGCCTTGGACCGCTCCCGGCCCGCACAGGACTAAGAGTCAGTTCTCTGCTGGTGGCCAAGGGAGAAGGAGCCCTCCTGAAGCATGTGATGGGAAAAGGCCTGACTAAGTTCTGCTCTGGGTAATGTAGAGGGGCCGAGCACAACTTATGTAGCTTATGTTATGTTACAGCCCAGGGACTTATGTTTTGTTTGCCGTTTTATAAGACCGGTGGTTTGGGTGAGGCTATTTGGGGAAGGAGGAGGCCTCATTGGGGGCCCACGGCAGTGTGGGGACACCAGTGCCAGAGAGGGCACAGCATCTGGGATGCACAGCCCAGTGCCAAGGGGCCGAATTATAACGAGGCCTAGGCACAACAATGCCAGTACCATCTGTGAGGCTTGGGGCGTGGAAAAGGGGAGGTTGGAGCCACGCATCTAGCCCATAAGGCTAGGGTGCCCTGAAACACCCATTGTAAAACAGAACCCACAAGGGGTCCAGGAACCCATGAGGTTCACAGAGTCCATCAAACCATGTCCAAGAGGACTTAAAGGCAGCCTCCCTATCTTTATATTTTCCATCAGAGACATGGTGGGTGAGAACTGAGGGTGCCCATTGGGCCAAATTGGCACAGTCGAGGGGCCTTAGGAGATCACGGCTGTCCTTGAGGACCCCATCACGTGACAGAATCCATTGTGAAGCACCTAAAGGAGAACAAGATGATCAGCAGGGATCCTGGTTTTCTCCGACTTAAAAAAAAAAAAAATCCCCAATTTTCGGATTTAAAAAAGTAACCCAAAATCCACATTTTTCCCATGATTAAAATGAAACATGACTAATATAGAGAGAAATGAAACACGACTATATATTTCTCTTTATATTAGTCATGTTTCACTTTAATCATGGGGGGAAAATGTGGATTTTGGGTTACTTTTTTAAATCCAAAAATTGGAGATTTTTTTATTTTTTTTTTAATCAGAGAAAGCCAGGATCCCTGGTGATCAGAAACAGCCAGCATGGATTGATCAAAACCAAGTTGATCAACCTAGTTTCTTTCTATGAGATGAGAGATCCTATGGAAGGGGGGATAGCAGTGGATGTGATATACCTTGACTTTAGCAAGACTTTTGACACTGTTTGCCATGACATTCTCATTAACAACCTAAGGAAATATAGACCAAGTTCATAGATTCATAGATGTTAGGGTCGGAAGGGACCTCAATAGATCATTGAGTCCGACCCCCTGCATAGGCAGGAATGAGTGCTGGGTTTAGATGACCCCAGCTAGATGCCTATCTAACCTCCTCTTGAAGACCCCCAGGGTAGGGGAGAGCACCACCTCCCTTGGGAGCCCATTCCAGACCTTGGCTACTCTAACTGTGAAGAAGTTCTTCCTAATGTTCAGTCTAAATCTGCTCTCTGCTAGTTTATGGCCATTATTTCTTGTAACCCCCAGGGGCGCCTTGGTGAGTAAAGCCTCACCAATTCCCTTCTGTGCCCCCATGATGAACTTATAGGCAGCCACAAGGTCGCCTCTCAACCTTCTCTTGCGGAGGCTGAAGAGGTCCAGGTGCCCTAGTCTCTCTACATAGGGCTTGGCCTGCAAGCCCTTAACCATACGTGTGGCCCTTCTCTGGACCCTCTCCAGCTTATCCACATCCCTCTTGAAGTGCGGTGCCCAAAATTGCACGCAGTATTCCAACTGCAGTCTGACCAGTGCCCGATAGAGGGGAAGTATCACCTCCTTGGTTCTGTTTGTCATGCATCTGCTGATACACGATAAAGTGCCATTAGCTTTTCTGATGACTTTGTCACACTGCCGACTCATGTTCATCTTGGAGTCCACTAGGACTCCAGGATCCCTTTCCGCTTCCGTGCCACCAAGCAGGTCATTCCCTAGGCAGTAGGTATGCTGGACATTTTTCCTCCCTAGGTGCAACACTTTGCATTTCTCCTTGTTGAATTGCATTCTGTTGTTTTCCGCCCATATGTCCAACCTGTCCGGGTCTGCTTGTAGTTGTTCTCTGCCCTCCGGCATGTCCACTTCTTCCCCTGAAATTTGGGTTCAGTAACATACAGCCCACAAGCCACATCTGGCCCACAGGGCTAAAGGGCTTTCCTTGTGCCTGCATTTCCACTGTTTCTTTCAGTCATCATCCCGTTCCCTGGCTATGTGCAGACTTAGCTTCCAGTCAGTAGGGGGTTGTACCAAGGCCTGGAAGCTGCAAATTGCATCCGCACTGCCTCTGCTTCTCTGGTCTGCCTTTTCCCCACCTCTCAGCTGCAGTGTAGGCACAGCGGGAAGATGTCCTGTCCTGGCACAACACCCCTTGAGCTCCAAGCTGCATTTGCACTGCAGCTGGGGAAGGGGGTAGGGAAGGGAAAGGGGAGAGTGAAGAAGTGGCAGCAGGGCAGGCAGAGCTGGAAGCTGCATGAGCCTGAAACATCACCTCTTCCTGCACCCACACCAGGGCCAGACAGCAAGCTGCTGTTTCAGGGCCACTGCTGCTGCTTCTCCCTGCTCCCACCTCCCCCTGCCTCCACTGCTTCCAACCCAATGGGGAGCTGACATGCCACCAAATTCACTTGGCCCATGTTGGACTATAACCAGTTTGTTCTGACTCTCAGCTTCTTAAAGGTTGCCAATCACTGGACTAGATGAAAATACTGTAAGGTAGATACATAACTGCTTGGATTATCATATTCAATGAGTAGTCATCAATGTCTTACCGTTGCGGGCTCCCGGCCACAGCCCGCCGCGTGCCCCCGAAAGCCTTGGACCGCACCTGGCCTGCACACAATTCAATCACATTCTTTCAGTTTCATTGCTCTAAACTGTCTGTCTCAAGGTAACTGTTTTATCCTGACAGCATCTATCTTCAAAAATTCCTTCTGTTGCTGCAGGGCTATGCAGGGAGAGTGGAATGCAATGGGAATGCCCACTTCTGCTCCCACTGGTGGAAGCAAAAACAGCTCCATGAAATCGGGGAGATTATACTTTTTGGAAACAGGTGTTAAAAGAGGAAAAGTGGAGCCAATTATTTCAGGCTCTTTCTAGGAAAGAACTTCCTTGACCTGCTGCAATAGGTTATGTATAGAGGAAACTGGCCTCTCTACCCTTGAAATGATCAACTCTTTGGCATGGTGTTTTTTTGAAACAATGGTAAAAGGCATTTTCATTGCAGAAAGACAGTTTAGAGCAATCACATTATGACCTTCTGTATTTATTGTGTATGTGGTGGGTAAAATATTGCCAATCTTATAATTTTATTTGCAGTCTTGTGGTATTAATTGTTTTTCTTAATAGACCTTAACTTCTGGCATCCAAACATTGGTACAGAGAAGGTACAGGTACAGGTACAGGATAAAGTACAGAGAAGGACAATAGAGACGAGCAGGGATATGGAGCTGCTGCCAAAACAGGAGAAACTAAAAAGGCTAGGATTTTTCAGTTAGAAAAGAAGGCAGCTGAGGGGGAATTTGTTAGAGGCCTAAAAAATCATGAAGGCTGTGGATAGAGTGAATAGGGAACTGTTATTCAATATAATACTCAGAATACAAGAACTAGTGGGCACTTGCCGAAATGATCAGGAGGTAGGTTTAAAGCAAAAATGCTTTTTTACTATGTGTAGTTAACTTGTGGAACTCATTGCCAGAGGCGGTTGTTGAGGAAGATGGTGTATCTAGATTCGAATAGGGATTAGACAAATTCATGGAGAACATAAAGAATAAAAGAAATAATGCAAAAGTGAGCCAATAACCTGGGTCTTGATCTGAGGTAATGAATACATATAAACACATGGGGGGCTATTAAATAGAACAATCAATTTCACATCCTTAAACAAATGATAGTTGATGCCATGGACAGGGAATGGATCACTCTAGACATATCCATTGATATACTTTCCCTCTAAAGCATCTACTACTTGCCACTTGTTAGAGATAGGATAGTAGATAACAAGGATCACTGATCTGACTCAGGAAAGCACTTATGTTCTTATAACTGCATGAGAATCTGAGTTCACTTTTTATAGGAAGGTTTCTAGATCTCTTGGCTGTGGAGAAAATAATGCAAGCAGAAATATAGTGTAACGTAAAGACTCAAAAATGTGAAGACAACAAGAAACCCAAATGTAACATATTAAAAAAACTCATGGTTTTGGGGGGCTAACTCAAGATTTTTTAATGTGTTACATTGACAATGCTATGGGCAATTGCAGAGCATCAGCTTCTGGCATAGGTGGATCTAGAATTTTGAAAAGAGGGTGTAGGTGGTGAGGTGTCTCATCACATGTAAAACAACATGTTTTTCTCCAGTTAAAAATAAACTGGAAGCTCTGCTAATGTGCTAGGAGTATATTGAAGCAAAACAAAAAAAAAAAAATATATATATAACTTCATTTGAATAAGTTAAGAACAATCTGCAGGGCTGTGAAATAGGAGCTCTATTACCAGGAGCTGCTAACAGAAGAATTGCAGAACAAAGGATAGCTTGATTAGTGGAACATCAAGCTCATTAACACTGGTGGAATGAAAAATTTAGAAGGGATCAGGTGGATTATAATGAGTCACAAAGTCAAGTGACTCTCTCAGCACTGCCACCCAGAAATGCTGCTACTGCTGCCAGGCAGCTGGTTTTAAACTTCAGGTGGGCCAGGAATTAAAGAGGGGTGCAAGTATACCAGTGCACCACCCCTGAATACACTCCTGGCCTCTGGAGTATTTAATAGTTTGAGGACAGGAGAAGGAACACCCAACTCAAAATAAAAGCAGCCTCTATTACTGGCCACAAGTTCTTGGTTTCAGCTGCTTGTACCTGGATTTTTCTATCTTCCAGCTCATTTTTCTCATGAAAACTAGAAATAAACCTGAATTTCAGATCAGGGTCAGGATTCAAGTTCAAACTGATCTATAAAAGTTTGAATCAAATCATGCACCGTAACACTCCATCATTTGGGAGGAAACAGATTCATATCTGGGTTTTGTATACCCTTTTTTCCCCCTATAAAATTTGGATCCAAAGTTTGGGCCTCATGTATCTATTTCCATCCTACCTATTTTTTTTTCTTTTCTCTCTTCTCATGTAAACTTTTCTGCCCGTATCCAAGCTTGTCCTTTTCACACTGGTGCTACTAGTTTGTCATAGGAGACCTCATCAATGAACAGCACCTGCCATTGGTCCACTTTGAACATTGACCTGCCATTTTTATGTTACACATGGTTTTAGGATAATGATGCTTGCGTCATACTCTATAGACAAATGTATAAACTGAGAATGTAGCCTCCTTCTTTCACAACACTTATACTTTTGTAAATTTAGTACAAAATGCTACCACAAATCAGAATGGTGTTAATGATTACACGGGAAGGGGGGGGGGGGGGGATGGCAGTGGAGAATTAGACCTGGGAAATTCAGATGCAGTCCTCATTACTACATCCAGTTAAAGCATTTTTACCTCCCTGTCACTGTATTGATAAGCATGTGTTTTGAAACTAAGTTCTTTCTTTTTCTACTTTTGCTATGATGGTTCTGGCATCAGAGTGTGTATGAGTAGCCTAGATGATACAGTAACTTTTTTGCAAAGTAACCATTTTGGTTCAGCCAGGATGATTATAATCAGTCATGGGAATTAACTAGTTAATTAACTAGTTAAAAAGTTAAAGAAATGGCTAAATTTTAACTTTAACTAGTTAAATTTTTCAGCTGTTAACTTTTAATTTTACTAGTTAAAAAAAAAGGTTAACTTTAACTTTTTTTAAAGTATAAGTTAAAAGTTTAAAAAAATAATAATCTGGCTTTCCCAGAGTTTTTCCCGACACAGCCACTCTCTAGGACTTACATGGAACGATATTTCTTTATTGAAACTCTAGGACTTCTTGTTTGAGAGAGAGAGAGAGAGAGAAAGAGAGAGTGTGCCTTCCTATGAGATATGGTCTCTTAAGAACTACAAGTCCCAGAGTTCCTTAGTTCATGCTGGCATTTTCTGTGCATTTGCAGAAATCAATAGGGCAGCCAGTTGGCTGCAGAAGAGGGAACAGGCACAAGCAAGCAGAGACACTGATGCCAGTAAGGGTAGGAGCAATTAGTGAGCATGAAGCAGATGATGACTTTTTAAATTTTAATGAAGATCAGAACCAGCAACCCAGGGTCCAAGAAGTTAAGCATTACTTCTCATCAGTGAGAAACTTATCTATCACCTACTATGAAAAAACTATTTATCCGTTATAACACAAGCATTCCCTCATCTGCCCATGTAGAGCGATTGTTCAGTAGTGGGGGCTTAGTTTTGCAAGACAGAAGAGGAAAATTTGTCAGATGTAAATTTTGAAATGCAGCTTTTGCTGAAGTTCAGTAAGCCTGTTTAAACAGTTCTGCTATGCAACTGAACATTATTTTTCTCATTTAAACTGATTTTCTCATTTCAGTCTAATTTTGATATTCAGACACTTTCATTATTTGTAATTACGATGTATTTCATACCCTTTTGTTACCTTTTGAGCAATAAAAATTGCAACAACAGAGGTTTTCTGTGGAAACAGCTTTCATTTGTCACCTGGCTATGAATATCTCCTTTCTGTTTTTCTGGTATACCTATATGATGCATTGACTTTTACAAAGTACTTCACATGGAGAGGGTGAGAAGGATCTAACATTACATAGGTATTGGTAAATTGTTATTCTGAAAACTGTGTGACAAGTATAACATTGTTTTCAGGTAAAGTAGGGTGGGTTCCGAGTAAATTAGTGTGCTTCTGTGGGCTTATGGAAAAGAAACCCGCTCATTGCATTTGAAAATGAAAAGCGATGCTAAGAGGCAATTCGCTGTGTTTCACGCATTTCTCACAAATCAACTTAACTTTTAACTAGTTACTGTACTTTTAACTTACCTTTTAACTAGCTGAAAGTGGAAATATTTAACTTTTAACTTAAGTTAATTTTAAAGGCTGCTAACTTTTAACTGTAACTAGTTACATTTTTCATAAACTTTTCCCATGACTGCTTATAATACAAACAGGATTCTTGAGGTAAACTAATTACTCTGATGAGGAAAGGTAAGTGCAATAACACTGCACTGTTTTTTCTCTCTCTTTCCCAATACTAATGACACTTTAGAAAGGTGTAACTAGTGTGAGTCTTCTCCCTTTAGTGGAGCTACATTTCATAGATTTCATAGACGTTAGGACTGGAAGGGGCCTTGGAAGATCATCGAGTTCAGCCCCCTACCCCAAGGGCAGGAAGTCAGCTAGGGTCAAAGGATCCCAGCAAGATAAGCATCCAAATGCTTCTTAAAGGCGTCCAGAGTAGTGCTTGCACCACCTCTGGAGGGAGCCTATTCCAGGCCTTGGGGACTCGAACAGTAAAGAAGTTTTTCCTTACGTCTAGCCTAACACAGTCTTGCAGGAGTTTGTGACCATTGGACCTTGTCATCCCCTGGGGTGCTCTGGTGAACAGGCATTCCCCAAGATCCTGATGCACACCCCTCATATACTTATAGACAGAGTGATACTGGAGAGAAACCCTATATCAAATTCACACACACACACACGCAACACAAGGATTTGGAAATGCATTTAGCTTTGTATATTCAAAATAATGTTTAAAAAATTGTCAACCTTAAAGAAATTATAAACATACATGCACTCTCACCTTAAATCCTCTAGGATTTTTGCCACAGGTGCCTGACAGATGGTGCAGCTGTTCCCAGCTGTTTTCTGCTTTTGGATGCACCAGGCAAATTGAGAAAACTCATCACCTGATGGATAAACTTAGTGAATCTGATGGATGAACCTGTGAAGGGTGAAATAGGGTGGGAGCGGCTTCAGTCACATAGGAAGACACAGAATTGATTCTGAGGTGATTTGGACCATGGACATAGAAGCTAACTATACAGCAACTGCCTAGGCACCAAAAGTTTCTTTTCTTTAGTATATTCTATACCTGCAAGTGCTACCTTCCCCCCCCCCCTCCCCTTTTAGAACAAAAATGGAGCATGAGAAAAAGAGGACCATTCATCAAACCATGACATTCTGTTTCAGCTGAAACACTTTCCCTCCAAAAGTAACACAGGAAGCAAGAAAGAGGATCCCCAACTATTCACACTCCCCACAAAAGAACATCCTCCAGCCAGTGTCTAAAAATACATACTATAAAGTAAACACAGACATCCTTTGCTTTAAAAACAAACAAACAAATCGGAGCTCCTACAGCTTATCCAGAATAAAGTGGTCAGTGCAAAATATAGCATAGATAGCAGCTTTAAAAAAGTATTTTCAGTATGTAGGCTGCATTTGTAATATATACAGTAATATAAGCAGTCTATGCATGTAAATACACTACATATTAGGGATAATCAAGCTTGCATAGAGAATGCCACATAACCACCACAAGTATGGCGGCTTAACACTGCTGGGATATCCTTGTGGCTTTGTCATCTTGGGCTTGAAGCATATTATCACATATCGATTGTAAGTTTTGTGCAAATGTCTTAGTTCAATGGTAGATCACTGCCCCAGGATTATTTTGTGGCTGTCTCTACTAGTCTTTTCTTCTTCCATTCTTTCTGGCTGCTGAAATGGAAGGGGATTTTTTTTCTCCTCGTTCTATTTCCACCTTTTTCCAAGCAGCTTGGAAGAATGAAGAAGGACTGATCTATGTGCTAAGTATTCATTGCATCTAATGATGAATGGTCATCTAAAGGTGATCTGATTTATTTGTTAAGTATTTATGCTGGATTTTTGGTTGTAGCTGTGTTGGTCTAAGGATATAGGCAGGCAAGGTTCTTTGAGTAGATGTGATATCTTTTATTAGACCAACTGAGTAGTTGGAAAAAAGGTCTTAGCAAGCTTTTGGGTGCAATCACCCTTCTTCAGGCAGAGACTCCCTATCCCTGAAGAAGGGTGATTGTGCCCGAAAGCTAGCTAAGAACTTTTTTCCAATTACTCAGTTGGTCTAGTAAAAGATATCACACCTACTCAAAGAACCTTGCCTGTCTAAGTATTTATTAAATCTAATGAAATAGACTGCTCCCTATGAAAGCATATGCCTTCCTTTCTGGTGCTGCTGGGCTGTGCTTTCTGCCTAACTTCAGACTAACATGGCCAACTACCTCTCTCTAATTATTCTTTGTTAAGCAGAGAGACATTTTGTTCAAGCCTGGAGATTCCACCAGAACTGCATGTAATGCTTCAAAGAGCCACAAGTTGCGTGTTATTTATGCAATAGATTTTTCTCATCTGAAATGAGATAGCTTTTCTGACTTCCTGGAAAAGGCCCTGTGCTCCATCAGGTCAGACAGAAGTTGTTGCTGGTCACTGTACTTATTCAGAGAATGATTCAGAGTAGGACTGATATCTGTGTGTTAGAGGGTGAGGGGAGATGGTTTGCCAGTTGTATAAAACTCCTCTATACAAAGGAACTGAGAGGTATTGTGTTATTCATAGCTCTTGCTGAGGGTAAGGAGAGCTTTTGGTTGTCAGCACCACTGAGGTGGTAATTCCCCAAATTATTTTCCTTTATGCATTGGAATTGAGTTTGTCTCTAGATGTCATAACCAGAATTACTTAAGAGAGCTGAGGAGCACAAAATAACTTCCTTCTTTTATGTTCTCCTAACTCTCATCCTGATCCATTTAGTAATGACATGGAACCCGAATTTCCTGGCATCAAGCATGAATGTACAGTGCTTTAGACTGACAACAGCAAGACCGCTACAGGTTTTACATCACAAAATAACATGGCTCTGATTGTAGCTTCAGCTGGGGCCATACCTCCTTTTGTGAAATTCCCTGATGTGATATCAACAGTGCCATGTGAAGTATCAGGGTCTTGTCCCATTATGTGCACTTACTCATTGTTCCCTGGTAACTCAGTACACATGAGCCTAAAAGAGAGGATACAGAGAAATCAAGATGGGAAGGAGCAGAGCTGCTGTATACGGGGCATGCTTGGATGTCAGAAGCAAGGGTGAAACGATAGGAGTCATACTGCATGGGGCACATTGTGATACTCTACTCATGATACCATCTGTATTGAGACAGACATCCACAGAAAATAAAGTTGTTTTGGGCCTAGAGACAATGCTCCCCTGAGGAATACCCAGCATTTACTGCTGTGGTTGGAGGTCAAAGAGGCTTCTTCTGCTCTCCCCTCCTTGTGCACCACCAAATTGGCTACTTAACTTGCTAATCACAGGTGCTTAGATGCATCCTGGAGCTGTGAACATCCAAAATGTCTTCCTTTTTGTCTCTCTCATGCACATGCACTCTCCCACACACTGCAGACAGAGACCCTGGGTCCTGCTTCTAGCTGCTGTGGCTTGCTAGAGCAGGAAGGTACTTGATTAATTTTTGGCACAATTCATCATCAGGGTAATGCCAGTAAAACCAAAGGAGCATCTGTAGAGATGAGTGCAACCCAGAGTATGGCAGCCCCGGGAGAAGCTGCGGGTTCTGGAGGGAATGATCTGGGAGCCGAGGGAATGATTGGGGGCTGGTGGATTGAACCAGGAATGAGGGAATCGATCCAGGAGCTGGGGGGAATGATTGTGGGTTGGGGGACTGAACAGGGGCTTCCCCCCAGTTCTTGGTTTGATTCCCCAGCTCCCCAATCATTCCCCCCAGACCCTGCAGCTTTTCCCGGGGTTGCCAGCACTGCCTGCCTCACCCCGGCGGGGATGCAGCCATGGGAGCAGCTGGATGAGCTGTGGCTTTTCCCGGGGCTGCCAGCTCAAGCTGGGGCATGTCTGGCTGCTCCCCAGTTGCTCCCACCGGCATTGCCTGCTTGTATAGTCTATGGCTGAATAATTTTGGATTCAGCCAGATCAAATCGGGACAGTGATTCGAATCACCAAGTCGAATCACTGCCCCTCTGAACCACTGAAAATGAAGCAAATACTTTCCGCTTTGCACAGGCCTATCAGCCACCCCTTGCTGTTCAGTTCCTTCCCTCCACCTCAAGATGGGGCAACTCCTCAGTGCAAAGTGGCCATGATAAATTTATCAAAGCTTGGATATCATTATTTTGACAGACGAGGATGATGCACACACTCCCCTGCCTGCACCTTCCCCATGTGCCCTGTACAGGTTTGTCCTGCACATGGGGCTGGGACAAAAGAGAAGTTCCTGCTGAAGGAACTGACTGCCACTTCATGGTCAGAAGAGACCTGCGCTAAGAGGATCTTTTCCAGGTGTGGCTCCTGGGGGAGTGATTTCCTTCTCTCTAAATTTTGTGGCCTTTATCCAGTCCCCTTTCCTTTCACAAGTACTCCTGATAGCAGGATGCTTCCCTTCCCCCACATCCATTCCTTTGGAGCTGTCTTCCCTCTGCTGTTGAATATCAAGTGCTTTGGACCAGTTGCCCTGATGGGTGGGGGTGGGGGTTAGGACTTGGATTGACACTCCCCCCCCCCCCCCCCCCCCCCCCCCGAGACAGAGTGGAGCCAGGGTGGATGGGCTATTTTAAATTGTGTGGTGACAAGCTCTTTTTTTTTTCCTTCTCTTTTTGTTCCCAGAGGATGGCTGGGGAGGTTGGTTGTTGTGCCAAATGCTTGGAATGTGTTTTTTTTCCTCTTCTTCCCTTAAAAGAGTGAGAAGTTAGTGCTGTGAATGATGTTAATTGGGAACGTAAATCCAGACTGTGGCACAGCCCCCATGGGCTCACGCACCAATTGGAGTGTAAAGAGGGAGGAATCCCTTTCTCTCCCCAAACTGCCCCTGCCCTCCCTGCCCTCCCCCCCCCCAGTTACTCTTTTTTGTCTGATCCCATTTGTACGGAAGTGTGAGAATATAAATGAGTGAGCATGTGTGTGGGTTGGTTCAAATATAACATGACTGAACATAGCAAGAGCTGTTCCCTTAAACTGTTGTGGCCAGGTCCTAGCAGAGGCTGGGAGCATCCCCAGTATTAATTCAATTCAGTTTGTTGACCGGTTGTTACAGGAAAGAAGATAATAAACCCATTGCATATCTGTCAAGGTGACTACTACTGATTTAGATATAGCCACGTTGTGTCCTTTGGTCCTTACGGTTCATTTCTAAACCGGTGGCAGGGTGCTGTGTAGTGTGATGCCATCTCTCTCCTCGCTCCTGGGTAAGGCCCAGTCTTTTCTCATAGTTATTTAATGAGATGCTTCCTTATGACTCCTGATAATGTGAGGAATACTTCATCTTGTTCAGAATACACAGAAAATCTCAGAAAGAATCATTTCCCAGCCCCAGAATGGTGATAAGAATAAGCTGGTACAAGTCAAGGAGAAAGATATATAGACACCATAACTAGAGTCCCACCCCAGTGGGTGGGCATGAACAGGAGTGGGCATGGTTTCTGGACCCTCATAGAACTGGGCATTTGCCAGTTTGTCCAAGGCAGCTCCTGAAAACTTTGATAATCCTCCACTTCTTCCTCCTCCCCCGTGAGAAGTGATGGATGAAAAACCAGGAGGAGGGAGACAGAATCAATTTCAGTGTGGAAGAGGAGTTGGGAAACAGTAATGGAGAGAAAGAAAGCACGAGTACAGGGCCTGACAAATCCCAAAGTGCTACTGAAACTAATACTGATTGGCTCTGAGGGCAATAGGGATAAAATAATAAAACTTGCCCTCAGTCTAAAACGGCACTTTTGATTGTGCAATACTATGTTCATCCTTCATCTCTGGATAATATAACACTACTTCAGGAGGTATTTTAACCCACTGGCAATATTTTACTGCATTTGCCCCCCAACCCATCAATATTTGTATAGCATTAAAACTCTTCTTTTTATCAACTTCACCAGACCTTGCTGATGCAGCACTGAAAGTCTGCGAAGAGCCGTCTGCTTCTACTTTGAGAGATGAGATGAAAGGTTAGAGGGGGTGGAAGGCAATAGCATGAGCAATTCAGGTCAGGTTACTGGCGAATTCCTCTTGCAAGATAAGTGGAAGCCCTCTGAAAGGTAATTATTGGAAAGTGTAAATTCCTGAGATAACCTGTCCAGGAAGAAATACTGACAAGAGCAGAGGCCATGTGTTAAAGGCTAGCCATCACTTTAGGGCTATGGGGTATCCTTTCTGTCTCATTTTTCTGTAACCTCTCCTTGCCTTGACAGCTGGCTTTCTTGATTCTTTTTCTTCAGCTACTTGCTGATTGTTTCCTGGCTCAGATGATGGAAAGCTTGGATGCGAGTCTCTGTACGGTCACAAGGGGAACTGCTGGAAGAGGGAGCTCTAAACCCCTTTTCAGTTGCATTCCATTTTGGGTTTTCTTTGGCTGTCACTCTTGGATCTGTTTGGTTTTTTTTTTGGTGAGATCACAAGTGGCACACTAAACTGCCACTCCCTTCTCCTGCCAACATATTTTGGTATAGGAAAGGCCTGAACTAGATAGTAGTGACCACCTGGGTGGACTTTGGCATAGTACTACTGAGCAATGAAAATCCTAAACTTGATCATTATAGAAAATGCTCTTAGATGGGAAGGAACCTAAATTGAGAAGGAAAGATGGCACAAGGCTAGAGGACAAGAAAATTAGGTTTTCTTCCTATATGGCCCCAGGTGGACCATTTGTGAGTGTACTTATCTTTAAGCTAGGACTAATAGTACCTGCACGCATCATATAGCCATTGGTCAATTGATTAGTTACTCTTTTATGATTTCCAGATCACAATTCTGTAGCTTCCAGGTTTGACTGTTGCAGTCCACTCCAGTTCGAAACGCAAATGGAGGGCATAAATAAAGCTCTTGATAGTCCAGCCTGATGTTTGAAACCACACAGTTCAACATGAGTATGCTGCCCAAGTGTCCCAATCGCCAAGGCTCCAATTCAGAAATATATTTAGGCATTAGCTATAATTTATCATAATCCATCAAAGACCATAGCCATCTGCTTATCTTTGACTTTAATGGTACTTAAGTGTATGGTTTCTTAAGTAATTTGATGAATTGGAGCCTAGCAGCCAGCCATTATAGGGTCCTAAGTTTAACCTTCAAAGAACACATTGGATTGATAGGCCTGAGCTGACTTGAGAATCTTTTGACCCTCCATGATTCGGATCTACTGTGACAAGTGGAGCTTTCAGGAACAGTGAATCTTCATGGTATATGACTTAGTGCATGGTGCAGCAAAATGCCTTCCACAAGAATGACCCCAAGCCCCGCCACTGTGCAAATGAATGTAAGCTCCATCTCCTCTTCTCTTTTACACTACTAACTGCCCCTAAAACAATTGCAGAATCAAAAGATGACATTGGGAGTGGGAAGAAGGGAACGAAAAACAACAGAAAAAATTTGCACAGGGAAAGTAAAGAGAAAAGAAAACTTTAATTTAGGTAAGGGGTTCCCAGAGGGTGTTGTGCCTGTATATTTCTTCTCGACTTGTGCCAGCTAATTCCCACTGAATGCATTATAAATACATAGAGAGGTAAGGACACAGATGTTTTCAACATGTCTCAAGAACCTCAGCATTGATGAATTGTACATGTTCAAAAGATTATTTTCTCTGCCCACCTGGAGTGTGCCCTGGTTTTAACTCCATATTGCACTCCAGCACAACAAGATCTTGCCTTAGAATTTGGAGTTGCCCCAACTTAGCTCATTAAACATCCCACTTCTTCTCCTGTATGGAACTGGTATTGATTGCACTTGATGATCCAGTGTGTCTCTTCCGTCTCTGTTTCTCCTTTATGGAACTGTAAAAATGCTCTAGGGTTGGAATGCTTCCTACCTGTTGTCTTTCTGCTTGGAGGCAGAATCAATTATTGATGGAGGGAGGGAAATTTTATTCAGAATTTTCCCCAGGCTGTTCTTCTGTCTTGTTTCATTACTATATTTTGTGCATGATATGACCACATATTCTGAGTCAAATGCATCCCTGCTGTGAATCCATCAAAGCCACTGGAATTATATGAGTGACACTTTGTATGTTCAAAAGAAATAATAAAAAAAAGACACTTAGCCCTAATTTTGCAAGCTAAAGATACTTTTCAAGAGAGCAGATAATTTAATTTTCTACCACAAGTGTTTGCTGTGTGGTTAGTAATTATTAACTAAATAGAATAGGTTTGAATGTATATTTATTGTACTAAGTATATTTTATCATGGTGGTGGAACTATAGATTATATCTACTGAGGATCAGTGATCTGTTCTTGAAGTATTTTTATCTGTGGCTAAACTGTGCGCTATTTTTCCATGGCTAATCTCAGAAGTAAAGTAAACACTATTTTTTAGCTTGTATGAATTTATTCACTATCCGATTAATTCTCCACTGGCTTACTCCTTGTATGATCACTGTCCCTTTTACAGAATTGGATATAAAAGTCCGAGGTATAACAACAGTTGCAAAGTGACCATAGGCAGCAGAAAACTGAGCTTCTGGTTGTGGGATAGACACTTGGAATTTTTTCCATAATTATCAGTTCTGTGTGGTAGGGAAGTTAGCTTACCTTTTTAGAAAAATCATCACAATTTTGCAACCAGCATAGTTATTTAAACCCATGCAAAATGCTGCTATTCTGATTGGATGGCATTTTATACCTAAGTAAATAAGTACAAAAGGTACAGTCTTTATCTTCAAAGACAGCTTACAGGTGTCACTGAGGCTAAAAATAGTCACTGCATTTGTCCCAGGGTAAACCATTCTATCTTGGGACAAAGTGCCATTGATCAGAGGTCTATACCCACTGTCCTGGGATAAAGCCTAAAAAGGTTCATGGGATAAGAAGTGCTAACAATTATCCTAGGACATTGCAGTTTGTTTGAACAGTTATTCTAGAATTGCATAATTGAATCCAGGGCTATCCAACTGTCAGCCTGTGGGCCACAAGCAGGCAGTGAGGGGTTAAATTCACAGATTCACAGATGTTTAGGGCTGGAAGGGCCCTTGTGACATAATAAGGTCCAGCCCCCCTGCTGTGGGCAGGAAAGACAGCTGGGGTCAAAAAGCCGCAGCAAGGTGTGCATCCAGTCTCCTTTTGAAGATGTCCAGGGTAGGTGCCTGCACCACCCCTGCTGGGAATGTATTCCAGAGTCTGGTCACATGAACCATGAAGAAGTTTTTCCTTATATCCAGTCTGCAACTTTCTTTTAGGAGTTTATGACCGTTGCTCCTGGTTTTTCCCTGGGGCACTTTAGTGAACAGTTGTTCGCTTAGCCCCTGATGCTCACCCGGTATATTTGTAAGCTGCCACCAAATCCCTCCAAAGTCTTCTCTTTTCTAGGCTGAACAGCCCCATATCTGTCAGCCTTTCCTTGTATGGCTTGCTCTTCAGGCCTCTAATCATACAAGTGGCTCTTCTCTAGACTCTCTCAAGGTTTTCCACATCCTTCTTTAAGTGCAGTGCCCAGAATTGGATGCAGTACTCCAGCAGCGGCCTCACCAATGCCGAGTACAGCGAGAGAATAACTTCCTTAGTTTTGCTTGAGATGCATCAGTTGATGCATACCAACATATTGTTTGCTCTGCTAACTGAGAGGGGATCTGGTGGCCGTCTATAAACTGGCCAAGGGGGATCAGCAGGCAATGGGAGAGTCCCTGTTTCCCAGAGCATGACCAGGAGTAAGAAGGAATAACGGCCATAAGTTGAGTGAGAGTAGATTCAGGCTAGATATCAGGAGGCACTACTGCACAGCCAGGGTGGCTAGGATCTGGAATGAACTTCCAAGGGAAGTGGTGCTCGCTCCTACCCTGGGGGTCTTCAGAAGGAGGTTGGATAGGCACCTAGCTGGGGTTGTTTTCTGCCATGGCAGGGGGTCGGACTTGATCTGCTCAGGTCCCTTCTGACCCTACCAGCTATGAAACTATGAAACTGTAGCATCACACTGGAGGCTCATATTAATTTTATCGTCAATTATGACCCCAAGGTCCCTTTTGAACATGTTGCTAGCTAGCATAATACCACTGAGTCTGTAAGTTTGTGGTGGATTTTTCTTCCCCAGATGCACTTCTGTGTTGAACAGCATCTAGTTCTGGTCTGCCCATCTAACTAATCTGTCCTCCTGGATCGTCAGCCTACCCCGACGTGTGGCCGCACTTCTCCAGAGCTTAGTGTCACTGGTGAACTTTGCCAGTGTGCTTTTCATCCCCATATCCAGATCATTGATGAAGATGTTGAAAAGCACTAGTCCAAGTACTGAACCCTGGGGGACCCCACTGGATACCAGGTCAACACAGATCTGTCTATTAGTACTCTCTGGGTCCAAACCTGCAGTCAGTTTCCCACCCATCTAACCATTCAATTGTTGAACCCATAGTCCCCTAGATTTATCCTGAGAGCCTCATAGGACACCAAGTAAAAGACCTTCTTAAAGTCCAAGTAAATGATGTTGACCACACTTTCTACTCCTAGGCTCCTACCCTGTTATTTCTCCCCTCATCACTTCAGCTGCAATAGCAGCCAGAATCTCTATGCTGGTGCTTCCTGCCCCAGGGAGCTGAGGGTGAACCTGAGGTGTGTGGTGCAGCAGGGCATGGGGAGTGTTGGGTGCATGGTGCAGCAGTGGTGCATCTGCACAGGTGCATGGTATAGCAGGGGGGTAGGGTTGTGGACATGCAGTGCACTGAGGGGGGAGGGTGTGTGGGCATGTTGTGCAATGGTGACAGGGGCATCCATGGGGTGTGCAGCCTGGGAGTGCTGTAGCTTGCACTGGTGCAGCCTGTGGGTCAGCCATCTCCTGACTGTTTGGAAGCTGGAAAGCCTTGATTGAATCAATGGCAGAAAAGTGGCAGTGCATTCAGTTGGTAACTAAACCTTCATTAGAAGGGTGATACGTGTATTCTGGGATGAATGGGGGCATGACTTGTCCAGAGACAAATGCAACATCTGTTCCTAGCCTGAGAGCAGTTTTGCTATGATCAAGTTTACACCACAGAGTGTTGCTGTTGTAGCTATGTCAGCTTGGGGTATGGGGAAAAAACCTGTACCTTGTGGTGGGTATAACTATATTGGCAAACATCTGGCATAAACACATCTGTGCTGGCAAGAGAGTGCTTTTGGTGTCCTAGTTTACATTGCATGGGGAGGTGACATAGCTACACTGGCAGAAAAACACCTTCTGTTGGTGTATGCTCCCTCCTTGCTAGGAGGCCTGGCCACAGAGGGTCTTGTAGTGTAGACAGTTTGCACAACTCACCAGTGAGGCAGACAGGTAGAATTAACTTGTGTTGCATGTGGGGGCATTGAAGCAAATTGAAATTAGCTGCCATGCCCAGGGTCACAGAGGGAGTCATATTAGAGCCAGGATTACAACTTGAGGCTGCTGGCTTCCATATGTGCGGTCAGACCAGCAAACTGGATTTCCTCCAGGTCTACTTTCTCGAGTTTCAGAATTCTGAGATGGAAAAGATGGTGAATTTGAGACGGTGAGCACTGGATTGAAAGACTTAGCCTTTAACTGAATCTGGCTGTAGATTTGTGACCACATGAACCTAACCAGATTGTTTTTGTCTTCTTAAAGCCCACTGCTTGAGATGCCCCTCTTTAAAAAATATCTTGCAGGCCAGTCATGTACTATCTAGTAATTTTATTTAGGTTTTCCTTAGTCCCTATCACTATTAACTGGAGAGGGAGCATGAATGTCTTGGTAAGGCTAGCACCAATCTAAATTCTGACTGCTGTCTTCAGATGCAAAAGGGTCTAGGCTATTGTTTTCTATACCTGTTGTAACTTAATTGGATGATACGGCACCTCTTTAAAACAGAAGCTGTGGCCTGAGAAAGAATAGATGCACCAAAATATCCCCAAGGAGTCTGCCTCTGAGATTAACCTAATTGGTCACTGTGCTGAGTCTAATAGACCCATGCAGATTATATACAATGCCTGTCTCTGGAAACATACTAGTTACCCTGACATGTGGTGTGGAGACAACTGCCTTTCTGTTCCCGCGGAATGGAGAGAGGAGAGGAGGAAGAGGGGATATGGGAAAATTACATCTAGTGCTATTGTATATTGTTCATTGCCCACATCCCTGAATATTGCCTAGAAATTGACCTTCTAAAATAACTTAACTGACCAGTGATGGTCATTGCCTTGTATGTGATACTAACTGTGCCTAGCTAACAAAACTGCTTAACTGTTAACTCTATGGTGCAGAATAATGTAGTGCTTTGCTCTCAGAATCATTAACTGGCATCATCACCTGATGTTGGAGAACATTACACAGATCTTCCACTGACCAAAGGCTCCCCACAGCTTCATGCCAATGGTATAAATTAGAGTGGCTCCTTGGCTTCCTTTAGTAATATGTGGTCTGTTCTGGAACTGACTTGGGAAGTTATCGTCAACCTTTTTGATGGCTCCCTCACCTTTGCACCAAGTACAATGCACAGTGGAGCCTTGGATCTGGTGGGATCTTTGGACATTACTACAATGGATTATTATTACATCCATATACTGCCTTGCAGTCTGATACATGGACTACAGCTCATATACTCTACTAATTACTAAAATGGCATAGTGGGTATTTTTTCTATGATTTTCCCTTGATTTATTAAACTAATTTATTTTTCTTTATTTTTAACTATGGAACTGCCTTTTCTGTTTCCCCTTTGAGCAGTTTGCAAATGTATGAGACGTCATAGATCATTTAAAAATAAATGCTAACTACTTATCTGTGGAAAGTTGCATAGTGTATCACTTCGCCCCCACAGTAAAACAAAGCCACTTACTAGCTATAAAAGTGAGATGGATGTTTTATATGTTTGATTGACTTTGGCCCTAGGAGAGCAAGAGAGGCTAGGACACAAGTGTATGAGTCTTTATGTGTTTTACAAAAAGAGAATTAATGTTTAAAAACCAAAACTCCCATTTTGCAACCAGGTTAGGTCATTCTGTGGCTTTTCTGGAAATATGTTTTGCCTTTGCTGTTATTTACATCTTTTTGCATCGTTCAGGGATGTTATATGAATCCCTAAAGACTATTGCCTCTTGAACAAACTCAGCTGACCACTAAGTAAAAACTGAACCTACAAATCCCTATACGTTTTGGTTTACCCTCAGATCCTCCCATAGGATTTTGAGGACATCTGTTGCATATGGCCCAGCATCAGCAAAGGAAGTTTTGTTTTTCTGTCTCCCTTATTTAATGTACCTGTCCTCATTTTTAAAGGGCTTGTGACCATGGTGTTTATAAAATCTAGAGAGAACAGCCCAGAAGAGCAGTCAGTCTTCCATTCTCCTTTAGTTTTTGGGTACACTTTGGACATACCATTAGACCTTCTGTTCAGGTCCTCTGAGGGATGTTAGGGCATACAATAAATCTTGCAGCATGACCTGTGGGTGGGAGGAGTACAGCTTCTTGTCTTCCTCAGGAAGATTTTCAGAGCCCAGGGCCTATTGTTGAGAAGATGCTTTCTCTGCCAGGTGAATACCTCAGCTGTATTAAACACAGACTTTTGGAACAGTGTAGCTGGTGTGTTGGACCCAGGAAGAAGAGTTTCTGAGATGGCATGGTCTTATCCCATAATGGACTTCATAAAGTGATATCAGAGTCTCTGAATGCACCTGGAGAAGAGTGAGTATAGATTGTGAAGTACTGGTATTACGTGAGAACTTTTGGTTTCTCTGAATAGGGTATGGGCTGGCACATTGTGTACTTAGTTGTGTGTTTGTTGAACTTCTCATCCAGGCCAAGGAAAGAGTCCCAGCAGTCTGGCCTGGAAGTGAGGAACACACAAATTATTGGGACCAGGCTAGCATTTGGGAAGAATTGCAAATGGTGTAATTTTGCTAGTTGGAGATGGAAGGAGGCATTTTTGGGGACTGCTTCTGTGTAAAGTGTCTGTAACCCGGGTGGTGAGAGTAGGGCAGGGCTTCCGGCCAGCACCAATTTACTTTCCAGCCGGCCCCGGCTCCCCACAGAGCAGCCCGTGGTCCCAAGAAGGTCTAACACATAACTGATTTAACTATTTACACTTTATTTACAAAACAAGAATAATAGGAAAGGTTATTTACAAGTGAACTTAAATGGCATAACCAGAATCACAAAACAAACCAGAATGCATTAGTCAACCCTTGACTCAAGAACCACAGGCAGGGTAACTGGCAGCTTCCAGCCGCTGCTGAGGTGCTACCACAAGGAAGCAAGATGATCACTCCCAGTAGCTCCAACAGGCTTCCCAATAAGCGACAGACTGCAACAGGTTAAGCTCTTCTGGTCTGCAGCAATCAAATTGTATCAAACCCCAACCCCCCAAAGAGGCTGAAAGGTGACCAAAAAGGCAAGCAACAAGCAACAGAGTAGGCTCCTGCAGCAATCAGCATGACCCAAGCACCAAGCTCAGGGACTCCATCCGATGACAATCAGCTGCAGAATAAGGGGCAGGACTGAGTCCCCTCTGAGGCAGTCAGTGGCAGACGGTCAGCAGCACAGGTAGCTCCCAGGGGTCATTGCTCTAAATTCCTGCCCCAGATGACTGGCCGGGTACCCCACACGCCTCGCGGCTTGCCAGTCCCGCTCCGAGCGCCGGCCTGCACCCCAAGCTTCTGGGGACTCTCATCCTGGCACTTTGCTGATCCTCAGGATCCCAATGCCTTGTCTGCTGCTGTCCTGCTTCCCCAGGGAAGGTGAGGGGTTTCCTCAACTCACCGATCCAGCTCCCTGCTCTGGATAAGGATCTGCCTGCGCTCCTGGCTGCTGCCTCTTCTCCGCAGTGGAGTGGGGGACCGACTGCCACCCCTAGCCTCCGGGACACCTGGCACATCCAGCACACTGCGATGGGGCCTTGGGGCACCAGCTCTCTGCCCCAAGCCCTGGCCGAGGCTCCCTCTGCTTCAGGGCTGGAGGCATGGCTGACTGCCACTGCCTTCTTCTCCCAGGGCCTTCAAGGCTCTTCAGAGGAGTCTCTGCTCCCTCTGCTGGGTCAGCTCCCCCCAGCTCTTCTTAGGCCTCCTGCATCACTCCCCAGAGTCACTGTCAGCAGCTCCCACACACCAGTTCGGCTGCTGCTTTTATCACCTCCAGCAGTCCCTCCCTGGCTTGCAAACTGGCTGACCAGGGCTCAGGGTGGCTGGCCCCCTACTCCGGCCATCCCCCTTCCATGCAAATGAGGAGATTGAAAACCCCTTCTTTTCCTTTTCCACAAGGCAGGGCTCCCCTGCTCCACCATTGGGGTCGCTCAGAGTTCACCGGCACTGTTTCTAGCCCAAGGTAAGTATCTCAAGCCGATCTGGTGAGCCCACATTGGCAGTCTGTTACATGTCCATTCCAATTTATGATCCAAGGACATGCACTGCCTTAGCTCACTGGTACTTCATAGCACATTCCACATCCAGCAGGTACTTCTGTGTTTCTAGGGTTCATTCTGAGTTGGCTGCCTTTTCTTCAGGCTGCACGTGATTCCTGCATTGGACTAACTCGGCATGGAGGGAGGAAATCAGGAAAGCCAAAGTGCTAGTGGAGTTGCAGCTAGCAAAAGACTTGAAGGGTAAAACCAAGGGTTTCTACAAGTATGTCAGCACAAGAGGAAGATCAGGGAAAGTGCAAGTCCCTTACTAAATGGGGGAAGCAACCTAGTGACAGATGATGTGGAAAAGGTTGAAATACCCAATGCCTTTTTCACAGATTCACAGAAGTTTATGGCTGGAAGGGACCTCATGAGATCATTGGGCCTAGCTCCCCTGCTGTGGGCAGGAAAGACTGCTGGGGTGAAATAACGCCAGCAAGGTGTGCATCCAGTCTCCTTTTGAAGATCTCCTGCCTGCATCACCCCTGCTGGGAGTCTATTCCGGAGTCTGGTCACATGAACCATGAAGAAGTTTTTCTTTATATCCAGTCTGAAACCTTCTAGGAGTTTATGACCGTTGTTCCTGGTTTCCCCCTGGGGCGCTTTGTTGACTAGTTGTTCACTAGCCCCTGATGCTCTTCCCTGATGTATTTGTAAGCTGCCAACAAATCCCCCCAAAGTCTTCTCCTTTCTAGGCTGAACAGTCCCATATCTGTCAGCCTTTCCTTGTATGGCTTACTCTTCAGGTCTCTAATCACATGAGTGGCTCTTCTCTGGACTGTTTCAAGCTTCTCCACATCCTTCTTGAAGTGTGGTGCCCGGAATTGGATGCAATACTCCAGCAGCGGCCTCACCAATGCCAAGTAGAGTGGGAGAATAACTTCCTTAGTTCTGCTTGAGATGCATCGGTTGATGCACGCCAGCGTATTGTTTGCTTTGCTAACTGTAGCATCACACTAGTGGCTCAGATTCATTTTATGGTCAATTATGGCCCCTAGGTTCCTTTTGGACGTGGTGCTAGCTAGTGTAGCATCATTGAGTATGTAAGTTTGTTGTGGATTTTTCCTCCCCAGATGAAGCGCTGTACACTTCTCAGTGTTGAATAGCATTTAGTTCTGGTCTGCCCATCTAACTAATCTGTCTAGGTCTGCCTGGATCATCAGCCTGCCCCAAGGTGTGGCCATACTTCCCCAGAGCTTAGTGTCATTGGTGAACTTCACCAGTGTGCTTTTCATCCCAACGTCCAGATCATTGATGAAGATGTTGAAAAGCACTGGTCCAAGTACCGAACCCTGGGGGACCTCACTGACTACCTTCCACCAGGTCAACATAGATATGTCTATTAGTACTCTCTGGGTCTGACCCCACAGCCAGTTTCCCATCCATCTGAGTGTTGAATTATTGAGCCCATAGTCCCCTAGTTTTACCTTGAGAGCCTCATGGTACACCAAGTCAAAGGCCTTCCTAAAGTCCAACAAATGATGTCAACCTCATCTCCCTTATCCAGGTGGTGAGTAACCTGGTCATTGAAGGAGATGAGGTTAGTCAGACATGACCTACCTGTGACAAAACCATGCTGGCTGTTGTTCAGAATTTTGCCTTCTATTAGTTTATCGCATATGGACTTCTTGAGAAATATTTTGAGGATTTTTCGGGGGATTGAGGTCAGGCGGATTGGCCTGTAGTTCCCTGGGTCCGCTCTCCTCTCTTTCTTGAAGATGTGCACAACACTGGTGCTCTTCCAGTCTTCTGGGACCTCTCCCGAGCATCAGAAATTCTCAGAGGTTTGCCAGTGGTTCTGCAATTACTTAGGCTAGTTCGTTCAGCACTCTCGGATGCCATTCATCCAGTCCTGCAGACTTATAGGTATCCAGCTGTTCTTTTACCAGCTCTACATTCACTGTTGGTAGTTGATCATCCCTACTGTGACTATTTTGTGTCAGATTTGCATTTGAAAGGCTATCACGCTTAGACTGGTGGAATACAGATGTGAAGTACTTGCTTAGGAGTTCAGTTTTTTTCTTGGTGTCAGTGATTGGATGTCCAGATGCATTGAGCAGTGGTCCTATGCTTTCACTGGTTTTCCTCCTGTTACCTACATACCTATAGAAGGACTTCTTATTGTCTTTGTTTTTGGTTGCTAACCTGAATTCAGTCACCACTTTTGCTTTTCTAATCTTCTCCCTACAGGTATGGGCCAGTCTTATGTAGTTCTTCTCAGTCTCACAGGTAAGGTCAACTCCCAGACTACCACACCTGGCAGCACAGTTTGGGGAGGAGGTGAACAGCCAACAGTAATGAAAGAGCAGGTTAGGGACTATTTAGAAAATCTGGATGTGTACAAGTCCATGGAGCCAGATGTGATGCACTTGAGAGTGTGAGGGAGTTGGCTGATGTGACTGCAGAGTCTCTGGCCATTATTTTTGTGAACTCCTGGCAATTGGGAGAGGTCCTAGACAATTGGAAAAGGGCAAATATAGTACTTATCTTTAAGAAAGAGAAGAAGGACCCCAGCGCTCTTTCCTGCCCAGGGCAGAGGGTCAGACTTGATGACCTACTGAGGTCTCTTTCAACCCTAACATCTATGAATCTATAAGGAGGATCTGGGGAAGTACAGATTGGTTAGACTCACCTCAGTCCCTGGAAAAATCATGGAGCAGGTGCTCATAGAAGCCATTTCTAAGCACTTGGAGGAGAAGGTGATTAGGAACAGTCAGCCTGGATTCACTGAGGGCAAGTCACATCTGAGCAACCTGATTGCCTTCTATGATGAGATGACTGGCTCTGTGAATGCGAGAAGAGCAGTGGACATGATTACACCTTGACTTTGGCAAAATGTTTGATACAGTCTCCGATAACATTCTCACAAACAAACTAAGGAAGTATGGGTTGAATAGAAAACTGGCTCTGTCATCAGGCTCAAAGGGCAGTAAACAATGGCTCTGTCTAGTTGGCAGCTGGTATCAAGTGGAGTGCCCCAGGGATTGGTCCTGGGAACAGTTTTGTTCAGTATCTTCATCAACAACCTGGAAGATGGGATGGAGTGCACCCTCAACAAGTTTGCAGATGACACCAAGCTGGGAGAGTAGTAGATATGCTGGAGTAGATACACTGGGTTAATAGTCAGAGAGACCTTGGCAAGTTGGAGGATTGGGCCCAAAGAAATCTCATGAGGTACAATAAGTGCAAAGTCCTGCACTTAGGACAGAACAATCCCATGCACCACTATAGGTTGAGGACTGACTGGCTAAGCAGTCAGAGAAAAATACCTTGGGGTTATAGTGGATAATAAGCTGAATATAAGCCAACAGTATTCCTTTGCTGTGAAGAAGGCTAACAGCATATTAGGCTGCATTAGTAGGAGCATTGGCAGCAGATTGAGGGAAGTGATTCTTCCCCTTTCTATTCAGTGCTGGTGAGGCCACATCTGGAGTACTGTGTCCAGTTTTGGGCCCCCCACTACAGAAAGGATGTGGACAAATTGGAGAGAGTCCAACAGAGGGCAGTGAAAATGGTTAGGGGGCTGGGATAGATGACAAGGTTGAATGGTCACAAAGTACTACAAGACCGTTTCAGGCTGGACATAAGGAAGAATTTCTTTACTGTCCGAGCCCCCAAGGTCTGGAACAGCCTGCTACCGGAGGTTGTTCAAGCGCCTTCATTGAACACCTTCAAGAGCAAACTGGATGCTTATCTTGCTGGGATCCTATGACCCCAGCTGACTTCCTGCCCTTTGGGCGGGGGGCTGGACTCGATGATCTTCCGAGGTCCCTTCCAGCCCTAATGTCTATGAATCTATGAATCTATGATACTGGGGGACTTCTGGGGCTGGCGGAGCTGGGTTTATTTAGTCTGGAGAAGAGAAGATTGAGGGGGATTTAATAGTAGCCTTCAACTCCCTGAAGGGTGGTTCCAGAGTTATGGAGCTAGACTGCTCCCAGTGGTGGCAGATGGCAGAACAAGGAGCAATGGTCTCAGGTTGCTGCAAGGGAAGTTTAGGTTACATAGTAGGAAAAACTTTCTCATGAGAAGGTAGTAATGCATTAGAACAGGTTACACAGAGAAGTTGTGAAATCTCCATCCTTGGAAGTTTTTAAGACCTGGCTAGACAAACTTTGGCTGGATGATTTAGTTGGAGATGGTTGTGCTTTGAGCATGGGATTGGATTAGATGACCCCCTGAGGTCCCTTCTAACCCTGATTTTCTATGATTCTATGATTCTAGCTGGAAAACTCCTCTCTGTATAAAAAAAAAAGGACATATAAAGCTGTGTGTCATCAATATACAGTTGGCATAACAGCCCAGGTCACCTCACAGTATCTGAAGCTTTTGCATAATTAACTGGAAGTGTTGACAGGTCCAAGCTCCATGGAACTTTGCATACCAGGGCTCTTGGAGAAGAGGAACAGCTGCTCATCATGTGTGTCTCAGGATCTGCTGGACAGGAATGATTGTAGCCAGCTTAGTGAAGTTCTCTGTGTTTGCCTAAACCTGTAATTGAGTCAGCAGTACCTTGTGATCAGCCATGTCAGAGTTAGCAGATAGATCAAGTAATAGCCTGATTGATTAACCTTTGTCTTTGAAAAGGCTCTACATAAAATTGCTGTTTCTTTTCCGCATCCTGCACTACAGCTGGGCTGGTGGGAGCCAGATAATTTGCTGAGAGCATTTGTTACTAGACCTGATTTGCCACCCACCTTCTTTCCCATTGCCAAGGTTTGGAATTGGATGTCAGTTAGCTGATCTCCTAGTGTGAAGTTTGGTTCCTTGAAAACAGTTTCAAGTTTTACATCTTTCTGAGTTGCCCTCTTTACTGCCCCAAAATGGAGCAAATAAAACCACACTAAGAATTCTAGCGATCATGGGGAGGGGGTGGGAGGTAGGAGTGACAGTGACTTCTGCATTTAAACTCAGCTACAGGCATTAGTGGACTCCAGGGAGAGATGGCTTCTTCGTTATGCAAGCTGGTTAGTAATGTCTTTCTCTGTTTTCACCCTAACGCTTCTGTTGTTTGTAACAAGTGCTGCCTTAGAGGGAAATGATGCTGCATTAGAGAAGGCCCTGACCTTTGAAACCTAGATATAATCCAGTTTTGAATATGGAAGTGTCTTGAATCTGGCAAGAACCTAACATCTGTACTTAAAGGCTTGCTTTCGAGAGCATAGAGTTCTTGGAGGTGAAGAGTGAGTATGATCCATGCTGAGTTTGGCTGGTTGTGTATTATTAATAGGTATTATCTTTCCTTGATTCTAATCTAAGATATGACAAGTACTGAAAGATGCTATATATTATGCCCAACTTGCGACTGTTGTAGCAATTGTAGAGCATCAAAGTGCACTGGATTTTCAGTAGTGTCCCTTATATCAAGGCAGCTTTGAGTGAGGTGGTGTAATGCCACTGTGGCAATGCCTGTCAACAAGAGGAAATTTTAGGGATATGAAGTGGTTCAGTGCAGCTGGGGAGTGAGGTTTCTCTCTTCAACACTAGCCTATTTGTATTAACAGTTTTCAGTAAACCCCTAGAAAAGGGTTTATTGTGATAGGTGTTGTGCGAAGTAACAATTTACCCTGAAGGGTAATTTAAAGGTTGAGAGGAAGGAAGAATTATGATCCATTGACCTCAACAGAAATTAGACAGGTTGTTAAAGATGAGTAGGGTATCTTAACTGGTCAACATTTAAAAGGACATTGACCTAACAGAGGTCAGGGGCCTGATCCTCCACATGGTTTCATACCAGTGACACTTTGCTGAGCTCAGTATAATTGTACCAGTGTATCAGTGTCATAGGTGCATGGGGTGTATTATGTCCCCAACTTTTTTACAGTCCCTGCAGGAGTGTCAATTTTAACACTAGGCTGAAGAGCTCTGCTTTTTTGCTGGAGGGAAACCTGTACCTCCTATCGTCCTGATGTGAGTCCTGGTTTTTAGTATCACTGTCTCTTGCTGTGAGTCTTTCAGTAAATCCAAAGAAACTTGAACTCAAAGAGACGTATCCCTCTTGGAAACTATGCAACCAACAGGAGTTTGCAAAGACACAGGACAGGATTTTTAAAATAAAACAACTTTTATTAGTCAACTGGAATGTAGTATTATAGGCTCCTTAGGTTAGGATGGAAAAGCAAAGCTTATACATGGCACTTTTACAGGTTCTTGGGGGGGGGGCGGGCACTTTAATTAGAGTGGGTTGAGAGCCACTCTAATTAAAGTGCTGTGATGTCTCGTGTATTAGCATCCCTGCGCTTAAAAATGGTGGCAGGGGCATTTGAACTAAAGCTCGTTTGATGAGCTTTAGATAAAGCATGCCTGCCATCACTTTTAAGTGTCAGGATGCTGATACATGAGACGCAGGAGGCTGCTGGAGCGTGGTAATTGCCATACTCTGACGTGCTGGAATTCCAGTGCATTGGAGCAGCCTTTGTGCTCATGTATAGGCAGTTTAAGTGCCCATGTTGTCAGTATTCCCTGCCTCTCTGGCCACTAGCATCAAGAACTCCATCTGCCTCCTGGCACTGACCATCAATCACAAAGTTGTTTTCAGAGTGTCCTGCCTCCTCAGTTTATTCTTTCCAGGCCTAGTCATAGTATTTTAAACATATTTTGCTTCCCTTCACCAATTAGTTCTGAAAAGTGGATGGTCAGTAGCTGCTCTTCCATTGAATTTCTAAAATAACTCCTTTACCTGGTGGCAATTCTTGACAGTTCTTTCACAAATGTCTGTGTGACCAACCCCCATCTTTCATTCCCTGTCCTAAAGAAGAAATAAACCTGTGCAGTCCTAGCAGGTCTTCCTAGTTTAACTTAAACCAGAGTCCCCCAGCATCCCAAATGCTTTGCAGCCCTGGACTGGGCTGTCTGCTCCAGAGCAGGGCTGGCCCCACCCCTCTGCTCCCTAGCTGGAGCTCTGGCAGAGACTATAGGTTCAGCAGCATCTGCTTGGCTTCCCCCTGCCCCTCCCCACCTCCCCTGCCACCACTTCCTGTTCAGGCAGGGTTTCCTGCCCTCTCCTTTCCCAGTGCATGGACCATAGCCAGCATGTGGTATGCTAGCTAATGCTTAGAGGTGTCTGTGTAAGGCAGACAGGACAGTGTCTGCTTAGGGCTTTTTGGAGCTAATCAACAGGTCAGCTAGTAATGTCCTTTTTCTCCTTCCTTGAGAAAAGCTGTTTAAGAAGAATTTGAACTAATGAGAGAGGCTTTTGTTTTCTTGGTGGGGTGCTAAACACTGTATTATCAACTCCCTGCTGGCTCCCTTGCTGGTCAGGAGCAGTGGGGGGAGGGGGGTGCTCCCTAATTGGAGCATCCTGCTGAGGCCTGGCCATGCCATCCTTCAGCTCAGCACTGTGGAAAGGAGGGCTCACCCTAGTGCCCTCCAGTTTCTAGCCTTAGCTACTGCAGGCATGTGTCTGCATTTTCTCAGTCCAGAGGGAATGTCTATGCACTTACAAACTGGTTCAGCCTAGCCAGGTTAGACTGACTTGCAAAGATTGAATCAATTCAGGCTCGGGCTTTTTGAATGACTGGCCCTAGCCAATATGATAGTGTATAGGGAAACTGAGCCAGGCATACTTTTAATTAAAAAATAATTTAGAAATTTCCCAGGCAACTCACTTAGAGGAAGGAAAACTATAGTTTTGAACCAAGGGTGTCAGGCTGGGAGAGCCAGAGTGTAAAGTTCACTCAGTAGATGTGAACAGATATCTGTGTCAAATGTATGTAAGTTGCCAACCCCTAAATAGGGAATAGTAAGAAAGAAGATACTAAAAATACAAGATTTCTCCACATTCTCTACAATCAGTGTTTATAGGATTGAGAAACAGTTCTTATTATAAGCACAGATTAGGGAAACTAGTTGTAAAAATATGTAATACCAGATGATTAAACTAGAAAAAATGTTACAATCAAATTCACTTTTCACTACAACTTGCGTTTGGTTACTTGTTCTTCTTCATGAAACTTGGTCAGTGAAAATAGACTGGTCTTCCAAAGTTTTACTTAATTTTCTTTGACTCCTGATTTCCCTTCACACCTTTTGTTTTGTCTATTTAGAACTTAAATTCTTTGGGACAGAAGTTATGTTTCACTTCTGCATGTCTGGTCCCTACCATAATGCAATCATGATCTTCTAATAGCATTCTTTTCTCTCTTTTCTGCACAGGCTGCCATAGTCAGTCTTATAGCACTGAGGATGATGTTTGTATTTAAAGGAAATACACACACTGCTTTAAATTAAGCTTCTTTAAAAAAATTACTGACAATTCAGAACGGGCCAAATTCTCTCTTGTTGTAATTTCTGTGAAGACCAATGTTAAAATTAACAAGCAAACAAGCAGAAACAAAACCCCAGAGCAAAACAAAAAGGTCATAGATCAAGCTGTTTTCTGTAAGGTACAACTGACATAATAAAATGCGGCTTTATTTTTCAAGGTTATTTTATTCTCTTCATTCTTAGTCTTCAGAACTAGAGTTGGACCAAATCTTTAGAGTCCAAATATGCAAGTCCCAACTTCTCAAGAGTCTGAGTAGTTCAAAATTAGGGTTTTTGATTTGCCTCATTATGAAGGATCCAACTGCAAAGTTCAAATCAGGAGGCAAACTTTCATACAGTTCAGAGGTATTTGGACATGTATGTAAAAGAAACTTTTTTTTAAAGGGGGAAAGCTCACATTTAAAAACCTTAGATTAAAATATCTATCCCCCAAATAAACATCACTCTCAGTAGAATTACACAAAGGATGAATTCGACCCACTAGCCTGTCAGCTTTTACTAATCATTAAATGCATTGGATTTTGGAAAACCTTTTCTTCCTCTGTAGGAAAAACTAAATTTTGGGCTTAAAGCACACTTGACAGTGTCACTTTAGGCCAAATATTTAACATTCAGAGATTTACAATTAATTTTAGTCTTGCAGCAGGATGGAAACTGAATTAGTCTCCAGCTAGGGCTCCTATACTGGTTGCTGTAGTTTATTCTTTTGAGGTTTTGTTAATACAGAATGGCTGGTAATCCTCATATTTCATTGTTGGGAGGAATTCTCAGGACAAAGAGAACCTATGCAATGGGTGACAGCTTGTTTTTATCCGGCTTGTATTCTTTTTCCTATAAAGTCCTCGGTTTTACTGAGCATCCCTGGTTTAATATGGGAAGGAATTTGACGTAGTACTTCTGGCTGTCAGACATTTGTAAGAACTGTTAATTTTTGATCAGTTTGAGTCTCCTGGTTGCTAATGTTGATTACAGAAGTGTACAAGCAAGCCAACTTTAATTACAGCTTTTAGTAAGCTTTCATGTCTTCCCAGTCAGTCTTCTTGTTATAGTCCATGCAACTTTTCTTTGCTTCTCTTCCCTTCCCTTCTGGAAAAAGAGGCCTGGGATTTGTCTCCTTGGGTTCTGTGTACAAAGAACTCTCTCTGTATGTAGATCTTTGCCCTGCATGGTCTCTACATCCCTAGCACCCTTATTGACACTATGCAGATGCCCTTCTCCTTTAGCTCAGCAAGCAAGGGGCCACCCCAGGTGCTGAGTCTGAGGCTAGTGGTCAGTGGAGGAAGATGGGGCAGTGAGGGATCACATTTGCCATGCACATTGTCTGCTGTAGGAAACAACCGGACAATCTTCAAAAAAGCTGATGAAGTCTGAGGCTGTATTAACTCTTGTGTGAAGCCCTTTTGTGCTGTGGGAATCTCCCTTCCTTCTCTTCCCTTGCTTAGGGAAAATGCTAAGAGTCAGTTGCTAGAGCCTTGCTGAGGAAGAAGTTCCAGAGGGTGGTAGGAGGACGGTGGATGTTGGGGCCTCACCACTGGGGCTAATTCCATGGACAGGGGTGTTTTGGTGATGGACTGGGGAATGATCTGATGGGTAGTGGAATGATTTGATGGAAAGCTCATGAAAGAAACCTTGTGGGACTTTCCAAATGTGGAAAGCTGTGAAGGGGAAAGCTTTCCATCCTGACCTCTGCAGTGATAACCCTGTGCCTTTATGGATGTACGAATATGTTTCTTTTATATAATTCTATATGAAGGACCCCAAAACACATTACAAACTATGGGCTAACAAGCCATACTCTTAGTGTGTGGTAATACTTAACTCTTTCTTTCCCTTGACCCTTACAAAGACCACAGACAGTCACCCTTGCTCAGGGGATACGCATCTCCAGACATTCAGTGTGTGCCCTGCCTGGAAGCTTGAGTAGAGTGCTTTTAAAATAGGACAGCTTTTTTAAAGTTTCTCAGTTGTTCAAAGCACATTGTGGAGGTTGCCATAACATTAGAAACAAAACTATCGGTTTTCTCTCTGGGCTGGCCATGCTAGAAATAAAGTGCTTTGTCTTTCATTACCCAGAGTCATCTCGTTCCCTGACTGATGTGTCTCATTCCCCCAATGTTTACTTTTTTCATGACTCTTTGCACATCATATGATTGAGGAATATCCTCTGCCAGAAAGCTAGTCAGGTTAATTCATGTATTTGGGGTGAATACATGAATTAGCACGAATTAAGCTATTGATTCATTTTTAAATCTACCCTCTGTCCCCTTCTTTCCTTGCCTTTTTCAGGAAGGTCAGAGAAATCTCTCTTACTCTCTGCTCTCTCCCCCTTTGTCAGACTTGGGGACCAGTTCTACAAAGAAGCCATCGAACACTGCCGCAGCTACAACTCCCGGCTCTGTGCTGAGCGCAGCGTCCGCCTTCCCTTCCTGGATTCACAGACTGGGGTGGCTCAGAACAATTGCTATATTTGGATGGAGAAGAGGCACCGGGGACCAGGTAGGAGCATTCTGTGTGTGCATGCATGTGCAGATAGTAGGCCATTTATCCCTCGTGGGGTTTAATTACTAGAAACTCAAACTGTTAAGGGGCACACGCAGGAGAAACTGCCTAAATCTCCCCACCTGAAGGGATTCCCTTTGGTAACTACAGAGAGTGGATCCTAATTATTCTTTCTCTCTATCAATAGATGTGATTGTTTGATGTGAAAGATTCTAAAGCTGCATCATCATATCTATTTTATTCCTATTTATTTGAGTCCATGGAAAAAAAAGAAGAACCTCTACCCTAGAGAGCACTGGAAATATTCTTATAAGAGGTGGAGACAGTTTCTTCTATTATTGCTGGGGTATTGAGAATGAAGAGCTTTATTGTTCCATAGGAAATATAAAATTGAGGAGGTAACATCTTTTAAAATTTAAATTGTTCCAGTGATTGGAGTGGGGGATCAGGATACAAATCTCAGTCCTAGTTACAGTTCTGTCTTGGTTATCTGTCTTTGCCAGACTGTTTTGCAGAAGAGCTCTGTAGCTGATGCTGAACCCCCAACATGGGTACAGCTCTGGCAGCAGAGCTTCTGATATTTGGAGGAGCAGTTTGGGGGAGCAGCAGTATGTTGCTGCTGCCAGAACTGTGTTCACACTAGGAAGACCCACCATGGTTGTATGGCTGCCATAGTTAAAGCAGTAGGAACAGCAGCAGTTCCTGTTGTGCAGACAGCCTGTGTCTCAGTTTCCCCATCTGTACAAAGAAGATGATCGCTGTATCTTCACATAAATGTTGAAGACTAAAGGCCTGATTGAAAGTGCATTGAAGTCAATGGAAAGATGCATTATTTCAGCAGCCCAGGGATCAGGATCTAACATGTTAATGTTTGTGATGCAGCTTGAAATCCTGTGGAGGCGGCAAAGTATACTCTGGCTCAAACCCTGAGGGTCTCACTTAGACAAAATTCCCAGTGAAATCATTGGAAATTCTGGCACAGTAAAGGCCCTTTATTTGTTGGGAAGATAGGTTGTCTGACATGCTGATCTCTGCCAAATTATTTTCCCCCCAATATAGCACAGGGAGAATGTGTTGGGGTTGGCTGACGGTCTTCATGGAGCTCATATGTCTGTGTGCAGACACACACATTGTCTCCTTATAAATGGATATCAGCAGTCTCCATCACTCATTCCAGAGGTGTGGAATAGTGTGGCTGACCTCTCTGAGGTATGGCTTCTCCCAGAGACCTACTGATAAAGTGCTCCTTTCATGCTGTCAGGTGGAAAGACCAGGATTTTCATTGGCTTTTTAACAATGCATGGTTTCTTGAACTGTGTACCCATCATGTATACTAGCAGTAAGAGTAGGATTGGGCCCTAACTAGTCAAACCTTACAAAACCCCTGTGAAGTGAGTAAGGGGATCTATCTGTAGGGTATCACATCACCCACTACTGACATGCAGAACACTGCCATGCCTGGTGTAGGATTCAATAACTGTTTTAGCAATGCAGAACATCACTAACCAATAGTTTTGAACAAATTCTAAGGAATCTCTTGTGCTATTAGAAGTGCTGGGAGAATGTGGGGTGTCACAACATAGTCACACGGCTTGAGACTTTCCTGAGACTAGAATTAAACCTTAATTTACAAGAAGTCTCATAGGATCTCTCATGGGCACAGTTGGTTTTTGTTTCATCTGGAAATTCTCTATTCCAGAGAGTTTATTCTTTGGCAAAACTAACATTTTCCCCCTCTTTTTGCAAATAAATTTACCCAAGGAATTTCTGTTCTTGCAGTGTCTGGTTATGAGTGAGGTGCTGCTGTCTTTATCCATTTGAACTCAGTCATAAGCAGGTAGTCATTCAGTAGCTATACAAGCCATGTTCTGGGAGGACTTACCAGGCATATGCTACCAGGCAAGTTTTATACAGGACACACAAAGGCATCTGTGTTTATGGGAGGAATTGCTGGCTAGGGTTTCACACATGAATAAGATCCAGGAGATCTGGGTTTGTTTCCCAGCTCTGTTACTTATTGTGCTACTATAGGCAAACCTAGTTGTCTTATTTGTACTTTGGCCCCAGTCACCCCTTTAGTTTGTGAATCTGTAAAATGGGGACAACAACTGTTCCTTTTCTTGCTGGGCTGTGGTGAGGACCAGTTAAAAGTTAGGGCATGCTTTAACAAGAATGTAAAATGGATCAAGCACCCTATGTCTGCATCAGCTACCAAGTCGGAGACCTTTTTATTTTAAATTAAAATAATTTAGAGAAAAAGAAGTATCTCTTTTCCCCCATAACCATTTGGCTGCTTAATTTCTTTTATCTCATTTCGTACCTCTTTGGGCATCTCTGAGCCATCCATCTCTTGTAGCTCTGATGTGATGGGACATAGTAGTATAGTGTACGTGTTTTCAAGCCACACAGTATACTCCTGAACCCAATGAAAATTCTCCACCAACTAGGCAGACGTTCAGTTTTTATGTGCCTCTGTTGTATTTATTTTCCTCTGTCCATACCCTGAAGGACTGTTTGGGCAAGAAAAAAGAAAAGATAAAGAACCTCTTTTCACAAGTTCAAGGTTTAATAGAGGGAGTAGAGTCAGGATCCTAATGCATAAACTTGCTTTCTTACAGTTCTCTTTCTTAAAGGAATTAGAAGGCTGCTTCTCATGACAAATAGTGCAGGGTTAATTTCACACCATGCTGCACATAACTCCCCCTTTTTCCCCTCGTTCCCCAGCCTTTCACACAAGCTTTGAGTTATGACTCTCCTCCTCTAATGAGATAAACAACATAACTCACTGTAGGTCCTGCTATTTCCTCTGTAAGCAAATGGTTGGAACCTTCTGTGGTTGCCCTATAAGGCACGAGAGTGCAAAGACTAAGGAGAGCAAGAAGTGTACACATGCTACCATGGGCACGGGGAGGGCTGTTGGGAGGCCATTCTCCTATACCTCGCTTCCACATTAACGTGGGAAGAGGGAGAGGGAACATTCTTTTCCATGCAGGTTGTATTACATTTGTTTATTTAATACAAATAAAAGGTGGTGTTTTGTTCCAAGTTTAGTGGCTGGCTGGCTGGCTGCTGAGATGGCTTTGCAGGTGTCTGCTAGTAGAGGACTCACCTTAAGAGAATCAGAGAGGGTCCATTTGGAGGCCTGCTGGAGCCCACCTGGTGTTGGGATTGGGCTGGTGATTCCCAGAGAAGAGGCATTCCTGCATTGCTTTTAGTTGGGTTTTCCGCATGTTGGTTGTTTGTGCTTCACCATCCTTGGCTGGAGCCTAGAAATACTGATGTGTGAGAGAATGCAAAAGAATTGCATTGGAGCTTTTCAGGTCTCGCTGAAAGAAAATAACAAAAGCAATACAGTGGACCAAAGTTCAGGTGTTCTGTTCCTTGTTTCAGTCACATGACACATCTCAAGGGGTCAGGGCAAGGAGCCTGAACTCTTCCTACTCATTCTGGTGTACGTGAGAGCAATCCTGCATAGTGCCAAGCTGCGAATGACTCTTGCACAGGGTACATCTGTGGAAGGGTGAGGCTCCTTGCATGCTCCTCCTTCCCTTCAGTGACCAAAGTCAGAGCGAGACACAATTTGCACCACAATAATAGCAATTGTTTATATTGGTTAATGTTTGTATATCACCTTGAACATCTGTATCAAGCAATGTATAAGTGTTATGTATTCATAAGGCTGTTGTATTTAAAAGCCAGCTACAGACTAGCAGTGTCACTGAAATGCATCATTTTATGGGGTAGGCTGTAACAACTGTCACGCTGCCCAGCAGGGAAGGGAAATTGTTGCTAGGGCCACCAGAGTCAGTCTCCATTTTTACAGACAGTATCAAGGGATGCTTAATATCTATGCAGGGCAGACAGGAATCTCCTACACCCTGCAGCCAAGCAGTAAATTACCTGGTGCTCAAGAGCCAGAGGAGTGGGGTGAGCCTGTTGGGGATTTGAACCTATGTTCTTGGGCACTTAAGATATTTGAGACCAAAAGTTGAGGCCACACTTGCAACATTTGATTTGCCCCTTCATTTGGGTGGGTAATTTGTTTTTTTTATAAGTAAGCAGGATATCAGAGTTTTTTGCCATCGTGATCTGGTTCAGTGAGTTGATTTTGTTTCTGGCCTGGTAAATATTCCTGACTGTTGTGTGAAGCTGGCTCATGCCCCCCATCCCCCAGGCATCTCCATACATTCGCTATGTTATGCATTATTGACACGGGCTTCATATTGTCAGGCTCCTCATGGTCACCATTTGTGGCTAAGATGCTAAAGCCACCTGTGTCCTATCTTTTATATTGTATCAGATGAAACATTTCCTTTTACCTTGCTCCAAAGGACAGCAAGGCTGGGGACTGTGACATTACCCTGTAGCCCCTCCATGTTGCCACAGCGACAGCAGGAAGAACAAAAGAACAAATCCAGAGTCAGTGTTAGGAGGGGAGGAGAGAGGAGGGGGCATTGGGAAGGGTTCTCTTTTTACAGGCCTGACTCTTCTAGGTGCTGGGTGCTTTTATTTGTCACTGGCCTCAATGGGAGTTGAAGATGCTTCTCAGCACTGGGTGCTAGATATTCAGTAGTACTGATATACTGGTGATGCCCATCTATGTTGTGAAGGAGGAACAAAGCAAAATGTAGCTTGAGTGTTTCCTAAGGGCTGTATGGCATGAGAGTCAGGGCAGCAGAGATACAGGCAGGAAGCAGCCAGGTGTGATTGCCGTGGTTTAAATGTTGCTGCTAGATCTCTTCACTCATGAGAAGTTAGTGTGTGGGACAGCGAATAAGGGCAGAAAATAATCTGTTTTTAACCAAAATCCAGAGCCCTGTGGCTTCCAGCCACCCTCAGGAGCCAGAATGAATACTGGGCAAAGACCTGGGGACAGAGCAGGAAGAATTTCCTGGCCTTGTCAGTGCCTTCTCATGCCCCCTTGGGCCAAATCCCAGAGACCTAGGCTCAGTCCTACTCAGGGGACAATATGCTCCCTGAACTGCCCCCTCTACTCTTGTACCAGTTTCCTGTGCTTTGTGCATCCTTTCTCTCCCAAAGGGGCCTCTGTACCCAGGGTGGAGGAGGAGGTTGTATTGCCCCTGAGCCACTTTGAAGAGAATGAAATTCCATTTATCCTGGAGAGATTGCAAATGATTTCCATGCAGCTCTGGTTACAGTGAACAACTGCACAGGGTGAAGCATTTTTGTGAGATGTGGATTCTCTGTCAGCCTGATTCCAGAAGGTGCTGAGTAGCAGCCGGAGTGCTTATTGCCTTTGATTGCTGGAGCTACTTTGCACAATGCAGGATTGAGCTCTACAGATGGGGGTAGTGGGAATGGAAAAAGCAAAGATGCCCGAGAGAAGAGTGGGGATTTGCAAACCCAGACAGGACTGATTATTTTTTGCTTTTAACCCTTCAGGCCTGGCTCCGGGTCAGCTGTACACGTATCCTGCTCGCTGCTGGCGCAAAAAGAGACGCCTACACCCTCCAGAGGATTCCAGGCTGAAGCTGCTGGAAATTAAGCCTGGTAGGCATTTGTTTGTTTCTCTCTCTGTGTCATGGATCAGCTGAAGTCTAGTGTGCACACAGCACTGGCATTTAGGCCTCTGCCTGTCTGCCCACCTTCTTCCTTTCCTTTGGGAAATTTGCTCATGTCCATTGCATCTTCAAAAAACGAATTCAGGCAAATTTTCCCTTGATGTAAGTGGGTACAACTCTTATTGAAATGAACAGGAGCTGCATCAACCTCTGCCCATTAATTTTGTCTTCCATTCATAACGTTATAGAGGGACAAGTGGGCAGCAATTAGCACTTGTAGGTGTTAGCAATCTGAAGCATCACTACAGTGGTGCTTTTAAGTCTTTGCTAGGAAGAGGCAAGGCAGCTGTTGTGTGTGTGGAATCATGCACTGCTAAGTTTGTATAATTCCTAACACAATGAGGCTAGGGCTCTGTAAGTGCTACCACAATATAAATTAAATTATAATAATCATTGGGAAGAATAAGCCATAGGACGTGTGTATATGTGTTTCACTCCCTTTTATTCTTGTTGCCCCTGTGCTCTTCCTCGTCACTAAGCTAATGTGAAACAGGGATTGTGGATGCTGAATGAGTTATTGTAAAACAGATGTGGAAGAACTGCAGCTGTGTCAGGTAGAGCATAGTGTGGTGTGTTCCTTGCTGCAGATAGTAATAAAGGCCCACTGTCTTTAGGGTCATATATTTATGAAGAAGAGGGAACACATGCATTCACAGCTGCACGTGGTATTCAAGAGGAGAGATGCAGCCAGCATAACCCACCCCCCAAAAACATAGCAACTCCTCCCCCCCCACACTTAAAACCTGTTTGACAGCAGATGGTGTCTGGGACTGTGATATGAGCATCAAACCTTGGGAACTGGTTTCTTTGTAGTGACTTAGTGAAAGAAAAGATACAGAACAAAGTCTTGGTTTCAGGGATGTTAGAGGCATGATTCTTGCTGACTGTGGCACCAGATTTTAGCTCTATCTCCCTGTGATGTAGCAGACACTACCAATTAGCTGGGTAAAAGGAAGGCACTAGTATAAAATCACAAAGTCAAAAGCAGTGGGCTGTTCCTGTAAAAACTGGTGTAAATGAGAAGTAATTCTGTTGAAGTCAGTAGAGTTACACTGGTGGGAAATAGAGGATGCAATGTCCCTGGAAGCCCTTGCATCAAATTCTGCCATAAGGCAAAGTTACAGTTTAGGTGTAAGTAGTGGAGTAATATCTTACGATCCTTTGTCATGCCCAGTTTGGTGCAACTGTCATGCCACAGGGCAGAAAGGGTCTGTGTGGGTCCAGTGTGCAGCCAGAAAAATCTGTTGGCACAAAGGTATAAAATAATCTCAGATCAGGCTCCTCTAAATGCTATACACATCCTTCTTGCAGCCCAGGAGTGCCACTTACAGCTTTCTTGCATTTCCACGGAATGTCAAATCAATAAAAGTTACACTGCTTTGCCATTAAGACCTGTTTCTTAGCCAGTTTATATCCAATGATCAGCTCTGCTGCCAGTTATATTACCAAATAATATCACCTGGTATACAACCAGAGAAGGGTTAGCTACTTCCTGCTCCAATGGGCAGTAAAAGGCATAGATCTTTTGGAGGTTACTATTAAAGCCTAATACTGGGCATATCATTCCTGTTAGACTGTCTGTGTCCCTTATAACCTCTGTCTGCCATGTTACCTTCAACAAAACAATGTGAACATGTGGAAAGCATTGTTGCAGTTTAAGATTGCCGAGAGAAAGACAGATGATAGATAAAAGAAAGATCCAGAGAAAGATGATACATATGTAATGTAACAGTTATACACCTACTGGGTGTGAGCTGAATTTCATGGCTTCATCCTAGCCAGGTTTGGACTCTAGGCATGACTTATATCTGTTCTCAGCAGTTGCTTGGGCACAGTAATGTGCATGTAATTGATTTTTCTATAGAAGTTGGTAGATTGCTTTGTACATGAGTGCCTACAGGAAGTACCAGCAAGAACCTCTATTGTTAAGTATCTAATTCTAGTTGGGCCTTACATTTCTTTTAGTTGTGTTTTATTACTTTTTCTGGTAGAACCTATGATTTTTACCTTTTCCCTTTTCTACAAACACACAAGAAGTGCCTATGCCAAAGAATTTACAATCTAACATTCAAATTGTATGTGTCCTAGGATTGGCTTGTAGCAAGGCTTTTGGGCAGCTTATTATAACGACCAGACAGAAAGTTAACACAGCACCCAGACTTTTTACATAGTTTGCTGAAGATTTGAGGCCTAGGAATTTCATTGGAATTAATCACAGGCAGTGGCTAGCTGGACACTAATTAGAATCAAACTATTGTGTAGCTAATTGGACAAGAGTTCAGATAATAAATTCTGTAATGATAATAACATAATTAAAATAACATACTTTTGACCTGGATGACACCTTTCATCTATAAATAATAAAATATATAACCATGTCTCAGCCCATCAGAGTATTCTATTTGATAATGCAACAGCTTAATGAATAAAATGAGCATATTGCAACATAAATGCCTTTTAGTGCAAAAGGCAAATGTATTAAGGTATTTTCCTTATGTTCCTTTCATGTTAGTGTGAACATTTTACAATTAATGATGCTCTTTGTGTCTGGTGCACTGCTTCTGAAATTGTGTTTGTGAAATGTTTTCATTTAACAACAGTTACTGTTTTTACATTGTGATATAAATTCTCAATTGCTGTTTCTACAGCAACCCTTGGACCCACTTCTTGTATGGTCATTGTAATTGCATGTGGGTGCACAAATTGCTCTAGTAAAATCATATGATCAACAACATAGCAATTTTCATGTTAACGCTAAATATGAAAACTGAGCCATGCTGTCACAGGCCTGTACCAGACATAAAGTACTACGTAAATTCATTTACGGTAAGTTCAGTGAATGACAGCACAGTCACCATTATTGGTTCGTATTTCCAAACATTTGTGAATATACACAAATAATTTCTGACATTTTATTTCACTTGTTCTGGACTCTATCTTTCAATGGTACTTTTCATACCTTTCCAAGTAAGTCTTATGGCTTAAGGGCAGTCATGTTTTCATCATGATAATGATTGGGGGCTGTTAAAATACTAACATATTACATGCTAATGTTCAGATGCCAAGTTCTTCACTTCTTTACAATGATGGAAATGTGGAGTAACTCCACTGGAGTTCATGGAACTACACTAGAGGTTTGCAGCAGTGTAAGTGGACTGGGTGCATATAGTCAAGGAATCAGGGTATATATACATGTGGCTTTTAAGCAGTAAAATGAGAGAGGAAAATGTTGAAAGCATATGGGGCTGCATTAGTAGGAGTGTTGCCTCCAGATCTAGGGAAGTGATTATTCCCCTCTATTCAGCACTGGTGAGGCCACATCTGGAGTACAGTGTCCAGTTTTGCCTCCCCCCCCCCCCCCCCCGAAAGGATGTAGACAAATTGGAGAGAGTTCTGCGGAAGGCAATGAAAATGGTTAGGGGGTTGAGGCATATGACTCATGAGCAGAAGCTGAGGGAATTAGGCTTATTTAGTCTGGAGAAGAGAAGATTAAGAGAGGGGGGAGGTTAAGCAGCCTTCAACTACTTGAAGGGTGGTTGGAGAGAAGAGCTAGACTGTTCTCCATTGTGGCAGATGACAGAAAAAGGAGGAATGGTCTTAAGTTGCCACATGGGAAGTTTAGGTTAGATATTAGGAAGACCTTTCTCACCAGGAAGCAGGGTTTGAAATATCCCCCCCATAACCCTCCCAGAAGAGATGAGAGCTCCCTGCCCAGAAGAGACAAGAGTCGTCCCCCCCCCCATAAGACACGAGAGCCCCCAGCCTGCCCCACACCTTTCTAAGCAGCTCAGGTGGCGGTGGTTCCTTCCGGCTTCTGGCTGCCACTGCCGCAGACCCCCCCAAGAGTGGGTGTGTAATTCAAATCCTGCAAGGAGGGTAGTAAAGCACTGGAATAGGTCACCCACAGAGACTGTGGAATCTCCATCCTTGGAGGTTTTTAAAACCTAGTTAGACAAAGTGTTGGCTGGGGTGATCTAGTTGGGACTGGTCCTGCTTTGAGCAGGGGGTTGGACTAGATGACCTCCTGATGTCCCTTTCAACCCTAAGTTTCAATAATGTTATGGTTCTAAAGAGCATTATTGGAAATTTTTCATGCCATCTCATTGCTCTTCTTGCCGTTGGGAGGTGTAATATAAATTAGATGGTATGGAGTAGTCTGTGCTTTCAATTGCTTATATTGACCTAACAGGAAGTAGGGAAGCCAGGGATGGCTGCCAAGGTTTTAGCTGTCATTTGGGACAAAAGTCTAACACGTTTTAATAAGGCATGCATGATATGCACCTGTGCATCTGGCTGTGTGTATGAATGCCTCGGCATCTGTATTTGAAAGCTATAATTTTTTTTCAAGCCTCCTATGTTACCTGGTTCTGCAAGGTATTGATTTCCTTTTGGAAAGAGATTGTGCCATCAGGTCAGGAGCTCAGTGCCTCTTAAAAATAGGTATGCTTAACAGGACAGTGCTACATTCAAAAATCATATTTTCAAAAGATGGTTTAATTATTTATATTATTTATATTATTATTTATGCACTAGAAACTCAACCAAGATTTAAGGGCCTGTTCTGGTAGATGCTGAGACCCCAAGTAATAGCTTCTAATTGAAAAAGACATGACAAACAAACAATGGAAGAAAGAAAGAATGCATTTTTTTTCACCCAAATGGAGAAGGGAGTCACATGGCTAGTCAGTGGCTTGACCGAGGTCATATTGGATGTCTCTGGCAGACCCAGATATTGAGCTCAAAACTAAGAATAGAACCCAGATCTCTTGAGGCCTGGATCTATTCCATAACCACAAAACCATCTTTTTCAGCTTTTCTTATCTGTGTTACTGCTAACACCTGAGAGCTGAACCCCCCCCCCCCCAAAAAAAAAAAATAAAAAAATCCTAATGTAGCATGTCTCTCAGCTTGACTAATTAAAACAGGCTAGTGAGTTTCACTTCTGATTCTGGTCATTTTCTAATTCATGGGTGTCACAAATGGTACGGGGCAGCCTCTGCATGGCATGTGACAAATCAAGGAGGGGACAGGCACCACAGTGACAGATAAAGCAGGTAGTAGAAGGCAAAGAAGCAAATTTGGGCAGGAGTGCAGGGAGGGAAGCAGAGAGCAGAGCAGCAGATCAGGCAGGGAGCACAGGACTGGCAGCAGAAAGCTGAGCAGCAGATTGTTCAGAGAGACGGAACTGGAGTGACACTCGGGGAAGATGTGCGGCTAATTTGTGGCCTGCCTGCCAAAAAGTTGGCCCCCACTGTTCGAATCAATTGTACTTTTAGTTCTCATACAACAGCACAAGACTCTAAGTTTTAGTTCTAAATTCATAGTTTCATAGTAGCTAGGGTCAGGAGGGACCTGAACAGATCATCTAGCCTGACCCCCTGCCACAGGCAGGAATGAATGCTGGCTTCACAAGACCCCAAAAAGGTGATCATCCAACCTCTGCTTGAATTTGCCCAAGGTAGGGGCGAGGACCACTTCCCTGGGAAGTTGGTTCCAGGTTTTGGCCACCCTAACTGTAAAATATTGCCTTCTGATCTCTAACCTAAACCTATTCTCCATCAGCTTTTTACCCTTGTTCCTTGTCATCCCAGGTGGTGCTGGGGAGAAAAGGGCTCTGCCTATTTGCTCTTGATCTCCCCTGATGAGTTTGTAGGCAGCCACCAGGTCCCCGCTCAGCCTGCTCTTGCTGCGGCTGAACAGGTTCAAGTCCTTCAGTCTGTCCTCATCGGGCCTGTCCTGCTGCCCTCTCACCAAGTGGGTGGCCCTCCTCTGAACCCTTTCCAGGCTGGCCACATCCCTTTTGTAGTGCGGTGCCCAGTACTGGACGCAGTACTCCATCTGCGGCCTGACCAAAGTCGCATAGAGGAGGAGTATCACTTCTTTGGACCAGCTTGAGATGCATCTTTGGATGCATGACAAGGTATGGCTGGCCTTGCTGGCTGCGGTCTGGCATTGGCGGCTCATGTTCATCTTGGAGTCAATAATGACTCCAAGATCCCTTTCCGCCTCTGTGCTTTCAAGAGGGGAACTCCCCAGACTGTATGTATGCTGTGGATTCCTTCTCCCAAGGTGCAGCACCCTGCATTTATCTACATTGAAACCCATCCTTTTCTTATCTGCCCACTTTTGTAGTCTGTCTAAATCTATTTGCAGCCTCTCTCTCCCTTCAAGTGTGTCCACCTCGCCCCACATCTTAGTGTCATCAGCAAATTTGGAGAGCGTGCTTTCCACCCCCTCGTCCAAGTCGTTGATGAAGATGTTAAACGGTGAGGGCCTGAGGACCGAGCCCTGGGGAACCCCACTGCTCACATCTCTCCAGGTTGAGTACAACCCGTCCACCACTACTCTCTGGGTGTGCCCCATCAGCCAATTTTTTACCCATCCAACTGTGCAGGCATCAGTGCCGCAGTCGCTTATGTTGGAAGGAAATGTTGGAAGGAAAGATGTACTTTCTATAAAAAGCATGTATGTACTGGAAAAAAAAATCCTGGAGACTTTAACAGGGGCCGTGATTAAATTTGTAACTGAGTTTACAGTGTTAAAACAAAATAACTCCCTTCCTCCCCGTAAAATGCTAATGGTGGCCTCTACCTAATATCCGCACAAATGGTCATATCAGAATAAAAAATGGTATGTTAGAACTGATGCTAAATTAGAATATTTCTGTAAAATGTAAAGTATATTGGACAAGATGCTTTTGAATTGAGATGCTAAAATAAATAATTGCTCACTAGAGTTTAATTTTTTTTATGTGCCAGCAAACCTAAGTTCATTAATGTAAATTTTTGTGTAGAAATTTGTTTTGGGTTTTTTAATTGGTTTCAGATTTTGTAAATACTTGCAGCTGGAAAGTCTATACTTTGGGCCAAATTAGATACAGTACTTACTAGATGGTAATGACTTCTGATCTTTTGATGACAGGGGCTATATTTGGTTTACTGGTGAGGAATCCTGTACCTCATTACCAATGCAGCTGAGCTACATAGTCTTCCCCCAAAACCTTAAACTTAAAATGTTTCTCATAAGCAGTTTTTCATTCAAGAACTTCTGCATTTTTTAAAACTCTCCTTCCATTATTTGTGACACATTCTCTCATAGTTAAAAATATATTTTTTCCAGATGATTTTGTTTTCCTTTCCAATGTGATAATTACCAGTTGTACCTTCCAGCCCTTCAGTTTGTTATAGAATTTCAAATGGACCCTACTTATTTCTACTTTTTTTATTGGCTTCTGCACAAATAAGTGCTGCTGCAGGGCCAGCAGAGGGAGCAATAAATAGTGTGTTGTTAGTACACGCAGGGCCTAATTCTGTTTTCACTTAGCCTGTTGTAAGTCAGAAATGACACCACTGAAGTTTGTGCAATTACATGAGTGTGAACCCAGTGGGAAAGAAGAATCAGGCCTTTGTGTATGTTTATTTTTTAAATAGATTTCTCTGTAATAGGAACGATGTGTGTTTTAATTTTTTTTTAAAAACAATACTTGTTATGTGGAGAGTGAGTTTAATGAAACTAGCAGACTTATGGTACAGTTAGGTCAAATGTTAGGTCTGGACAACGTATGGGCTTGCAGAATTGACCATTACCATTTTCTGGGCCTACTTGCATAACATAGGCCTGAATTTCCTCAGTAATTCCTGTGTCAAGCACTAACTTCTTGCCAAATAGTAGATATCTCAGTTTTTCTTTGATTTTCACCCAACACTCCGTAAAACACAAGCATGGAGATACTTAACACTCAATAGGTGAGAAAATGGGTTAAGCTTAATTATCTGTAAGCATTTGATAGTATGTTGCAGGGGTCATCAGCATTTTGCAGTTGGGGGTGGGGAGGTCATCTGAACAGAATATAGTTCCCTGTGTGGGCTGCTTCCAACTCAGCCAGCACTGTGGTGTGCCAGAGTAGGGAGCTGGGCAGCCACAGTTGCAGCCTCTGTTGCTGCTTCTCACTATTACCTGGGTGAAGATCCCCATCACCAAAATGCCCCAGAAGCCCCCTGGCTCCATGAGCGTAATAAAATGGCCAGATCCAGTACACGGGCTGTAGATTGCCAACTTCTAGTGTATAGTATAGTAGTCCAGAAGAGAAGTTTCATACATGACATGCATGTGGATGTGGTTACAGCCCCAGGCTTGTACAGCACATACCTATATACAGTATGTTTCTGCATTGCTCTGCTGTGAAGTTTGGCCTAATAATCTGAGCACAAGACTGTGAGCAGGAACTTCTGAACTGGTCAGAGCATTTCAAAATAATTTGGTATTTGAAAGAAAAATAGAATGTTTATTATGTTTTGCAGAATTCCTAAACCCCCACGTTCATTTTGTTTTTCAGTCAGCTTTCTGGGGGTTAGAGAAATATGTATGAAAATATAGGAAAATTTCACTGACACTCTTTCCCATTTTTTCCCCAGATGAAATACTTTTTTGCTTCTGAGCCTTTTGCCTATGCCCTAATTTAGGTATTTGCTTAACCTTAAGCAAGGGATGAAGTCTGTCCCTATTCATCCGAACACTTAAGCTTGCAGATGACCAATGAGTCCAAAAATGATACAAAATCAGAACGGTAGACTCTAGCTGTTATACTGCCTCCACCCACTCTATTTGAAGGAAATCTCCCCTTCAGAAGAGAAATACTCCAGTCGAATTCTCCAGCCTGTTTAAATTAACTTTGTTTTGGTGAACTAGGGGACCTAAAGAATTTGGCCCATAAGACTTTCTACCCACTTGCATGCAGATGTAAATGAGAATACAAGGTGTGAAGCAGAAGTGGAACATTTAAATCTCTCTGCCTCAATTTCTGTATCTGTACACACAAATATTGACAAGTTTTATTTTGTCTGTCATGGAAATATTGCAAGGGTTAATGAAGGAGTGTCTGTGAAGCACTTAGACATCTTCAAATGAAAAGGACTGTGTACATTTGAAGCAAGTTGGTTTTTATGGGTTTTCCAGCACCAGCATAGCATGCTTTGGTTACTGGCGCGCAGCCTTGCAAAACTATCATGAAAATTTACCAGCTCAGAAACAATACTTGCTTATCTCTCCCAACCGTGATGACAGTGAAAAAGCAACTAAATCATTACAGAATCATCTGAAAAACTGACTCAATGCAGGTGAGCCAATAAGGAGAATTTTGCATGGCTGACTAGGCATGGTAAATGTTGTAAAGATGGTTCTGATTTTGCCCAGTGTAACTCTTCTTGCTTCACACTGGCCGCTGATGAACTGGCCTTCTGTGAGTTATGCATTGTGTAGCTACCATGGCTGACTAGGTTGTGATAACTTCTCCCCTAAGGGAATTAAAGCACGTACAGTCCTTGCTGGATGTGGTTATCTTGTGATAAGCTGCAACTTCTTGCCTTCTAATTTAATTCGTTAGGTTCAAGGGCACAAGAGTGAGAGTGAGCATGTAGTATTGCCCTAAATGGAATTTCATGATCTTGCAGGTCTGAAAATCAAACAAACTCATTTCTAGAGATGAGTGAATAATGCCCTGTGGATAATGTAGTCGAGAAAACCAAGCCAATTTTTTCTTTCTATTTCCTGACTATCTGCAGGTACAATACTATTTCTGCAATTTGTCATTGGAATTTATGGGACTCGCTTTTTGTCTCTTTCTCCCCCTCTCCTTCTTTTGTGGTTTGATCTGGAACAGGTCACTGCAGGTATTTGATACTCTATGTTTGCAACTGGAATTGCATCGGTTAGCTGTGATTGTCACACAGATCACATGGTATTATCTCTGTTCCATGCCTGGTTAAGCCACCTCTCATAATTAGGGGGAAGGCTGCTCAAAGAAGCCACTAGGGCTTTGAATTGCTCAACTGTTTGATTTGAGGCCCATTGAAGGCAGACATCCACTGGCTGTAGCGCACTCTGGGTCAAGCCAAGGCAGAAATAAATAATGAATATTAAGGAATTTTAGATTACGTTAATTATGTACATTTCTGAGCTATCCAGGCTTTTCTCAGACAGGCTGAGAAAATGTACACTGTGTGTCCAGTCACCTTGGGTTGTGTAAGAGTATGGTAATTTAGAATAAAGTTTTCAGTAGCCAGGTAAGCATGCATGAACCTAAGCCACAATGATTTTTCTCATTGGACTTAGCTTTCTGGGTAGCTTAGGTAATTCTGAAAATGGGACTTGAGTGTATTAAGAGCCTAAGTCCCATTTTAGAACTAGCTTGGATAACTGGGTCAGCATGATAGCTTATTAAACTGAAGAAATGAATGAAGCTCAGGAAGCTAATGATGGCACCTACAGAGCACTTCCTCATTTTGGCCATAGTCCTGCAGGGGGCTGAGCAGCATTTGGTGATCTGGTAGAGAGCACCAAGGACAGCTGGGTGGGGGTTAGTGAGGCTATGTAGGGTAGCTGGGATAGGGGTTAAGCTCACCCATGCTCTGTTCGTATCTTATCACCTCCTTCTGCTCCTGCCGCTTCTTCTCTCTTGCCTGTTGCATATCTGTGTGAGATCTTACAGGGAGGTCACGGAGCAGCAAGAGAGAGGATCTGGAGGTTGGGCAGCTTTCAAAATAGGTACCTCAGCAGATAGTTTTCAATCTGCCGTGTGGGAGGAAGCACCTGACAGACTCAGCACGAGAGCACCATGCTGTTCCTGCTGGAGCTATGAGATGCTGTGGGTTTACGGCCTTCAGCACAGTCAGTGACTCATTTCATAGCCTCACTTTCAGGCTTGTTTATTTCTGACTAAAATAATAATTGTTCCTCCTAAAATGTGAGGAATGTAGGTAACTTGGGGACTAAGATGAGGCCATCCCTAGAAATGAGGGCATTCTCAGAGAGATGCTTCAGTGCTTCCCAGCAAAGAGGATGAACAGAAGCTGAGTCTATGGTAGAGAAGGGTGGCTGGGAGAGCCACACCTGCCTAGTTCTATTGGCATACCCTTCTAGTGTAGATTTATCTTAGACTAGCAAGAGGGATGCCTTTGCTCAGACAACTTCCCTGAACAAATAGGCTATACTGGCAAAAGAACAGTGAAGCTGATACAACTGCATCTCCACTGAGATTTGACAGTATAGAAGTACTGCAAAAGAATCACAACCCCTTATGGATGTTATGCTTAAACTATTTGCTGCTATAATAGATTTGCCTTGAGAAGGCCTTGTTACTCCATTGAGTGCAGGACCTGCCAGCCAGGGAGTGTGCTTAGCTTGCTGAATATCCAAGTGCCACATGAGATGAGTGATAACATGACAGCTGTGCTGAAGATGAGTCATCTCCATATCACTAGTAGAGTATTCTACACAGTTCTCCTTATGAGCAACTTAATTGCACATGGCAAGGGAAATGGAAGAGGTCCTGAAAGTGCAGGAGCTTGGCTCTTCTCTCTTTTACATCAGTGTTAGCTGAAATAATGCCATTGATTTAAATAGTTATTTCTCATTTACATCAGGGCATCTTAATGGAGAATATGGCCCTAGAAAAGTGGTTCTCAACCACGGCGCCTTGAGATCCTTTCAAGGGTGCCATGCAATGTTAACAGTATTAGATGTGCAAACACGATTCACAAGATAAACCCAGAGATTTTAAATAGGAATCCATGGAATTAAAAAAACATGCTGACTTGTTGTGGTCTTTCTGAGTTCTTTGCACCAGAAAAATTGCTCTATTAGTTTGCCATAGTCAAAAAATGAGTGAAAATTAACAGCTGGCTTTTTTCATATGGTACCTTTGAATTTACTGAGGGATGTCTTGAGTTGAAAAAGGTTGAGAATCACTGCACCAGAAGTTTCACTATCAACTAAGAGAGCTGGGAGGAAATAACTTTAAACAATGCAAACTATTTAATTATTAAAAAATTAATAATTGTAAATAATACTTAAAATGTTGTAAAATCAACTTTTCATTATACTTGCTCATGGATAAATCCTGTGAGCATGCCATGTGCAGTGCTTCCTGCCACGAATAGTCCCAGGTGAAGAAAGTGGGAATGCTGAGGGCAGGAAGCACCCCAGGCCTGGCATGCCATGGAGTCATTTACAGCTGTGCAGAATGGGTGTCAAAATACTCTGGGCTCATTTCCATTTACACTGAAATCCCTTTAGAATCCCTAAAGTTCAGCACTGATAGCGTGGACCAGGGTTTGCAGGGTCAAGACTTCCAAACTTAGTCTTGCCAAGTGCTGAGCTATCTGGCCTCAACCCAGGAAAGCCCTTGATTACACGTGCATCTGAAAGAACGTGAGTCATCCGTTTGAAACCAATAGGTCTAGTTGCATGGTTAAAGTTAAGTATATGCAGGGTTTGAATTACACGTTGACTTTTTTGGGGGGGCTGCAAACAAATTGGGCTGCCCATCACAATGCCCTAATAAAATCGCAGATCCCCTCAGGTTATGATTTTCAAATCTTATGGGGGGCTCTGCCCCCCCCCACCCCCCCCAAACAAACAACCCAAAACAAACCCTCCCCCATAATTTGAACCCTGCATACATGCTTAAGTGCTTGGCTGGATCAGGATCAGAGATACTCAGGACCTGGCAGGATGCCTGATAAAATCAAAGGAATCCTACATCAGGAAACCATGTGATACTATATGTTTCTTTTTTTAAAATAAGGAAATCTGCACAAAAATAGGAAAGAGATAGTGGAAAAAATCATCCCTTTATTAAAAAACATGATCTTTCATTCACAGTTCATGTTTTATAATTCTGTAATGGAATTGCTCTGGAATATGAAATATTGGAACAAGTACTGTGGGTGATATTTTCCAGTGCATAATACAAAGGAATGAGTGATAGGTGCTAATATTAAAGTCCTCAAAACATTATAAGCCAAGCTTTGCAAATATGCTGAGTGGAGAGGGATGCATGTGGTGGTTTTCTTTCTTACATCCCTCCCCCCCCCCCATGGATGTTTTCAATCTGTCATCCTCATTCTCTGGGGTAAACATTTTACAGCCTCATAATCATCTTACACCTGACAGATATTAAATATATTTTTACTGGATTACAATTCATTTCAATATCCCCTGCATTTTGCATTTGATTGCCTAATAAAATACAGGTATTTTATGCTTCAGAGTTCAGACACCACCAATGTTTGCCTTTGCGTCCATTCCTAGTAATAAACTCCTTGGAGGCAGGAAGGCAGATGTAATGTGCATTTGGAGGAAGAATGAAGAATGGAATGCATGTGCATGGTTTGTCTTTTAAATCTCCCTTCCCAGACCCAGCCATCACATTATTATGCACTTACAGTATGACTTCTCTTAAATAAGTAAGATAGTTTAGGGCCAGATCTTTAGCTGGTGTAAATGGATAGAGCTTTATTGAAGGTTGATACCAGTTGGATGCCAGGGAGAATGTGACAACTGAGCTGCGTCTAACAGTTTGTTCCTTGATATACGAGAAGGGGGGTGAGCACTTTACTCCCCTTCCTTGAGGAAAATGGCATATGTCTAAGTACATATAATTGCACCCAGATACTAAAGGGATAGATGCATTAGAAATGCTCTTGTGGGTGGCCAAACTCCCTTTACCCTTCTTGTTGAAAACCAAAACTTTGCAATGACAGAGGCGCACAGATTCTGAGATGTGCATGCCACAGTGTCAATGAACTTTGTGCTGCATCTCTTTCTTCAGGAGCTGCATTTAAAATGCCTGGCACCCCATGTGGCTTGCAAGCTATGGTTTGGCCGTAGTCTAATAATTAATATCCTGCATAGGTTCTCTACATTTATAGGGAAGACTTTTTTTTTTTTTAACCCTCCCCCACCCCAACTTTGTGATAGGGGAATAAAAGCCAGTATCTTCAAATATATCTTACAGAGTTAGGAATTTAAAATAACAGTCAGGCACCTAGCAAGTATCTTCAGTGTCTTTAAAGAGTCTGAGCACCTTTAGTTTCTCTCGAGTTCAGTGATGCTGTGTCCATGAATGATGCAGTAGAGGTGCATGCAACATGATGATTCAGTAAGTTCATAGTAGCTTCAAATTTCAAGAGCAATGCTGCATTAGTGAATGATGCTACAGAGGCAAGTGCTATGTAGTGCTCCTTGCTAAAGTGAGGTAGCAGCACAGCAGGGGAACTGGAAACAGCAGTAATGTATTTGTGAGTGATGCTATAGAGCAGGACAGTTTTAGCAAAGAAAGGCATTATGAATTGAATGGAACAAGAGTCAAGGCTGAGTGTGCTCTGAAGCTGCTTTACCAGAGCTGGCATTGCAAATATATGTCCTATATGTACTTTTGTGGGTATTTCTGTGAATGGACCAGATAAATCACCTTCCCTGGTAGAGATGATGCCCAAAATACAGCTAAACTGTCAGCAAGTGCTACAGATGGAACCAGAGGCCGTCCAACTTTTTTGTTTTCCCTTTCAATCTTGAATCTTAATTAGTTCCCTACTGCTTTAGTACATGCACAACATTTTAATAGTCATAAGACTTACTTGAGTCCACTGTGCCGTTCCCACCATTCACTCTTTCCAACTAATAGCAATTCCATCCCTGTCTCCCCTCCCCTCCTTCCCATTTTAGGAATAGCCTAAAGAAAACTAAGTAGCCAAACATGTAGCTGCAGATTGATGAGCTTGTCACACCATTCTCTTCAGCTTCTTCCAACCTGCGCTGTGTTCTTATTAGATGGATGAGTGTTGGGGGAGGGAGAGAGCTAGCAAATCCCACAGCCAGATGCTAGGGAATGGACAGAGTGACCTTCCCCCAGCACTCAGAGGAGTGGAGCTGTGTCCTTCTGAGGGAGAAGGACAGCCAGGTGCCTCCAGCTGCCAATGTTTATCTCTCTTTTTAAAATGAGCACGGCCAGGTTTGGTAATGGCTGCAAGGATAGATGTCTCTCAGTGCATCGGAGGGAAATGACCAGTCATCCGTCTCCTCGCTGTGGAATCTGCCTGCAGCCATCAATCTTGTTGCCAGCACAGCAGCTCTTTTGGCTTAGTGGGGCTCATTAATTGAATGAAGGGAAATACAGGCGATCACAACTCTTTTCATTATTTCACTTACTTTTCTTCTTGGATGGGTTTCTTTCTCCTCCCCCCCATTCATCTGTGCCATATGAGGTAAGGTGAGGTAAAGGCACAGAAATTATTAAGATCTAGAGTGTTACCATAACTTCCTTCAATATTTGCTTGTTCATGAAATGAGAGAAATATGGGGAAAGCAAAATTCAGGCTACTAGGTCCCTGTTCACATGCTTTTTGTTGCATTTTTCCAAACAAGCCTCTTGTTTGGATGAAGTATTTAAAGGAAACTTGTAGCCATCTTAGTTTTTCCTCTCCCATTCTTCCTAGACTCGTTCCTTGGCTTTGTTTTAGCATTTTCAAGTATTTGTTGTGACTGTTCGTTTCTGCCGTATTCTATTAGTGATAGAGGCAGATTAGTAGGAGCCTTGCCAGTTGGTTGAGAGAAGTGATTATTCCCCTCTATTCAGCACTGGTGAGGCCACATCTGGAGGACTGTATCCAGTTTTAGTACCCGACTACAGAAAGGATGTGGACAAGTTGGAGAGAGTCCAGCAGAGGGCAACAGAAATGGTGAGGGGGCTGGGGTACATGACTTATGAGGACAGGCTGAGCTGGAACTGGGCTTATTTAGTCTGGAGAAGAGAAGACTGAGAGGGGATTTAATAGCAGCTTCTAATTACATGAAGGGGGGTTCGAAAGAAGATAGAGCTAGGCTGTTCTCAGTCAGGTGGCAGATGACAGAACAAGGAGCAATGGTCTCAAGTTGCTGCAAAGGAAGTTTAGGTTAGATGTTAGGAAAAACTATCTTGCTAGGAAGGTAGTAAAGCACTGGAAAAGGTTACCCAGAGATGTTGTGGACTCTCCAACCTTGTAGATTTTTAAGACCCGGCTAAACAAAGCCTTGGCTGGGATGATCTAGTTGAGGGCGGTCCTGTTTTGAGGAGGGGGTTGGACTAAATGACCCCCTGAGGTCCCTGCCAATCCTAGTTTTCTTGGATTTTATGAAAAGGCAAGAGACAGATTTAGGAGAAAGATTTATGCTGCAATGTGGAGGCTTGAATACAACCCAAACAGACAATACGCTACCTGGTTTTAATTTTTCTTCTCAAGCACAGTGAAACCATGGCAGCATGAACCTCTGTGTGTGCTGTACAAGACTGATCTATACCATAGGTACATCCTCAACAGCAGAAGGGGTGCTGCTGGAAGCAGTACCTGAGATATCTAGAATAAAGCCAGCTCAGAGGTATGTCTATACAGGCTGTAGTATAGTCACCTCTCACCCTCATTGGTGTTACAGTATTTCCATTGGTTGGTACACTTTTGCTACCACTTCATAGATTTGATGATATTGGAGGTGGTGAAGGGGTGTCCTTGGATGGAGATCTCTGACCTTTGAATTCATTACCTCTGTTGACTTCAGGGCACTGTGCAATAAGATTGTTGTCCTTCCACCTCAGTGTGTGGCAGGTGGACAACATGTTTGGCCAATTCTGTGGGAGTAAATTTACAACTCTCATAGTTGTATTTAAGCACATAGCATACTGCCCAATGTAATAGCTGATGGACATATAATTATATTTACTTTTTGCTTTTCTTGGTTAACTCCAACAAGCTAAGGATCACGTATGAATGATTCAGACTCTCTGGGGAACCATGTATTCAAGACCTGGCAGGGACAATTCAGCCCTTCATCCTTTTGATTGGGTTCAGTACAGTGTGAAGCTGGGGGAGATTTTCAGACAAGCTCTTAAACACTGAGCTCCTGTCTGTTCTGTGTGGATGATGAAGATTATTGGGAGCTTCAGAGTAGGAACTTTCCTGGTACCTTAGCTAGTACTTCTCCAGATTAGTTTGCTTTGTGGTCTGGCATCCTGTTGGCCTGTCACCCCAGACGTAGCTGGATTTTTACTAGTGCTTTGACAATATTGTGACTCACTTCTGTGACACAGAAAATTGTAAGTGGGAGAAAGGAAGGTACCCTTGGGGGAAATGAGTTAGGACCTTTTAACAGACCAGCCTTGTTTTCATTGCCTTGAGGAAAGAGCTGAAAGGTGAAAGATGTGTCCCCCCCCTCTCCCATCAGCCTTTTCTTTTTTTGGTGGCCCAGGTTGTAGATGGTAAGCTTTCTTTACAGTAGACATGCAGGGATATCTCCGTCTCTTTCTTTCATATTTTCATTTAAACATTTATGTTCTCTCACACAGGGTCTTTTCTTTCCTGTTTCCCATCCTTTTTACACAGTTGTATGGGATCACTTTCTGATTCTGCTTATTTCACCTTCCTGCCAGTTTTTAAAATGCAAATTTTGCCCATATTAGCATGAGCCCTCCTACACCAGATGGCACATTTGTGTCCAGTACTGCCCTCTGGTTGGCCTTTTGGAGGACATTCTAGTAACTTGGAAGGTCACCTTGTTTACACCTTGCCTCCCAATCACAGTCTTGCTGAACCTGCAGGCTGGGTTTCACCATCTGCATTTTCTCTGATGCCATTAATCTTCCTGTTTACCCATTTCATTATTAATTCTAGAGTTCACCTCTTTATCTAAACGCTTTATGGGCCTGTTGGAACTCCTCATCTTCATGTGGCAGCATATCTGTGTTTGTCAGCAGATGCCCTGAAGATACCTGTGGGCACCTTTGTCAATATTTCTGTTAAAAACCTCCCTTGTTATAACAATAGTTTGCAATTATATAGCTCCTTCTGCTTGGTGATTGCAAAGCATTTTACCAGGGTAAGTAAATGTTATCCTCATTCTTAGGGTTTTATAAATTAGGTATTAGAATCTGTTTTTTGTGAAAGTAGATTGGTAAGTTTTGAACTTTGTTTTTTCACTGAAAAACATTATTTTTTATACTTAGCCTTTCAAGCAACTATAATAATACTTCGCATGTATCTGTTCCTAGAGGATCTGAGTGTTGCAGATATTAAATACCACATCCTGTGAAGTAGGGAAGGATTAGCCCCATTTCACAGACTGACATCGGAGCCATAAGCATCTATTGTAACACATTCTGCCATGGTTATTCTGTTGAGTAAATAGGGGCACATAATTGTGCTCATGTAACCAGATTAACTAGCCATTATATTTTCCAGGTCTGTACTTGAGAAAATGTTTAAAACTACAGTGACTCATGAGAAAATATCCCTTGTCCACTCTTCTCTTGTGGTTTCGGGTTGTGTTTATTTAAAACACCTTCCAAATTTAGTTAAGATAGATGATGAACCTAAGTCATCCTTTGGGGAGGAAAATTTGTCTTGAGAACATTGCTATTGTTACAGGGTCAGCCATCCCATTCCACCATCTTAGTTTTGTTTCTCCAAAACTGCTTTTCCAGCCTGCCAGAGTGGAAGTTCTTCACATTATGGTGTGCTACATAATGTGATGTCCTGTTACTTAATACAGGATTGGTCTAACATGTGACCCATGTACTCAAGGAATCAAGAGTTTGCCAATTACTTTAACAAGAGCATATTTAGATCGTGTATATGGCCCTGAAGTTGTGTATTGGAGCTCTACTACAAGGTAAAGTAAAATCGAAGTTCAGATTGCCTTTACATTTAAGCCACAGTTTTTGTATTGGCAGGAAGATATACTGGATGTTTTGCATCACTGACTTCTGGTTCTGTTCATTTACCAAGGTGCATTTTGTGTGTACTTCTTAAATGGAATGTTTGGAGTCTGGGAAATTGCCAGCATGGCTATCAGGAGGCTTTGACACGTTGGCTTATCTTGGCAGTGCACACTTGAAATGGCTCTCCACAACCTTTCTGCCCCTCTAGCCTGTGCTGCTGAAATGTTCTCCAAGTAGCTGACCTAGCAACCATATGGTGACAATGACATTGGAGCCTGTCACTGCCTCTGTGGTGCAGTTTGCTGCGTAGATACAGTGCACCTGACCAACAAGTGGGAAACCTCCCTCTGCCCTCCTGAGGGTTTTATTACAGCCCTGAAAGACCTCAGAAATTCTGACAAATTATATCATATTTCAGCTAATTGTAATAATACTTCGCACATTAATTCTCCCAGTCTGTGGATGTGTATTCTTGTTTTTTGGATGGGTAAACTCAGGTGGCAAGTTGGTTCCTTATTCACAAGTGTGTAGAAAGTTGACACCAGATCCAGGACTAGAAGTTGGCAGCTCCCAATTCCCAGCCCACTGTTCAGATGTCTTAGATCACACCTGTTTCTATAGCTCTTTACCACCTGTACTTACCAACTACTGTCAAATGCTTATACAGTCTTCTACCCCCTGCCCTCCCTCCACAGTTACTGTGATATCCTTGTTGAAATAGTGGATGCTATGAAAAGGCCATTTGCAGTTTGTTGTAATGTAGTTACAGAGTGAGATGCTAGAACAGTGATGTTGGAAGTGGGGTGGGGGATGAAGGAAACTGCTCTTTTATTATTTGATGTCCAGACTTTAGTCAGGTATTGTAATTTACAGTCTTAGAGAAGCAGGTGCAGCATGTTGTATGTGACATTGATTTATAATTGTGCTAAGAAATAAACTTGTAAAGAACTTTTGAGGGACAAGACAAGGGCTTTGCTTTTACTGTGATATTTTATAGAGGCATACTAGTAACTAGAGATATGCAGTTGCTTGTCAAGTCCAGATCAGTGATCAGCAACTAAACACCTAACCATAACTTTGAAGATGCCTAGTCCCTGCAAAACTATTTCTCTCCACTATTATTAGTAATCTCATGTGGTTTACTTTTAAATTGGTGCTAGTGGAGTCCAAGAATTTTTCCATTGGATGTAGGTGAATTGGTGAAAGTGTCTACACGTGCATTTATGCTGGTTTAAATTTACTGTACAGTAAATTACTGTGCAGTAAGTGGGAATAGGCTAGCATCTACATGTGCAGGCATTAAAGCGCATTAATGCTGTGTGTGAACTGACTTGGAACTAAACTTAGTCCCAAGTCAGTCCACACACACAGTGTTAATGTGCAGTAAGGCATCTACACATGCATTATTGCACAATAACTAATCGGGCATAAATTTGATACATGCATGATGCAGGTATCAAATTTACACTCAAGTCAGCATAAGTCACCATATTTACTGTGCATTAGGGGTGTGCATGTGTAGATGTGTGCCCATACTTCACAGTAAATGTGCACGCGTAGACACATCCACAGTGTAGGATGGAATTGCATCATCCCACAGCAAGAGATTAGCCTCCCTTTAGGATGGCAGGGAGTGGGAAACTTGGATTTTCCAACCAGTCAGTGTTTTTTGGGACATCAACTGAAGGCAATCCCAGTGGGCCCTTAAATTGAATAAGACCTCTGAGCAAGACCCATTTCAGGGATCTCTGGGCTCTTCTGGTCTCTTTATGCTGTATCACAAAGGTGTAGTGTAGAGCAGCTCTGTCCCTTAATAGAACCTTTCTCTTAAGGGGAAAAATCCATCAATTCATTCCCTCCACTATAGGTGATTTGCTTCTGGAGGGAAACAGAGAGACTGTTTCCCGATTTCCTCTGAATTTCCAGTAGCTTTAGTTCAAGGACAGGTTTGCCATTCTCTAGCTCTTGCTGTGTAAAGGGGCATTGATATAAATAAAAATCAGGCCCTCATATCTAAGGATGTTTGGACATAGGGGGAACAATGGGTTAATGCAGGAGTTTTAATGCAATAATGACTCAGCTTTGAATCTGTTTTAGATTAATGAAATGAATATGATGCTCCCTAGTCTCCAGAGGGTATTTATTTGCTTTCCCAACCCACTGTATGATTCAAAATTATCCAGGACTGGGATAGCTGGAGTTGCTGTGAATTACAGGTGGGATGAATAATCATATTGAGTGTGGGTACAACAACTGGAATAGAAGGGGAAGCTGCAGGTCGGTACTGAGGTGCATTGACAGCAGGCTTGCCAGCTGTCCATAGTTATGGGTAGCTCATAAAAAACGGGCTAAAAACTCCTGTCTGTGAAGTCACTAAAAAAAAAGTGGAGTTCAAGAAAGTCAGGAAACAATGAGCTTATTTGAAGATCCACTGTTGCCATTTTAATGAGCCTAGATTAACGTGTTAGTGGGCAGACAGCAGAGCAGCATTACCTGCTGTCTAAGCAGGAGCACAACTCTGCACTAGCTGTCTGTCAGCTCCTTCCCCTCTCCTGCCTCAGCCATTTGCTGCCTTTACGTGTCCTGGCTGCTCCCTGCCTATAATGGCTTCTCACTGCTCAACACAAAGGTCTGTAGGATTTTGCAGACCCAGGTGCAGCTAGGGTACATCCATGGGCTGGAAGGGGGGGGGGATGCAGAGGGTTGGGGTTGGGGAGACAATGACTCGGAGCGGCAGCATGGGGCGGGATGCAGCTGGGGGTCAGGGTGTGGGGTGAGTTGGGGCCCCTTGGGCTGGGAGCAGCATGGTGTAAACCATTGCTGCTGTCCTTGTCATCTTTTACTTAGGGTCCCAATATGATTAAGGATGTTGTTTCTTTAGCAAGAGTGTTGCCTTCAGCAGTAGGCTCTGAAATGCCACTTGGAATGATAAACTTTATTTTCAAATATAACTCTACTTTTCTTCAGGAGAAAGTGTGGATTAGGATTTTAGAGGGATTTTTGGTTTTGCTTTCTAAACAGATAAGTTTTAAGATTTTTTTAAAATCAGTCAGTTCCAGGGTTGCCAACCCAGAAATGTTTTTTACTGGCAATCTGTAAGCTTCTAACTGACAACCAAACTTTTTTACTGCGGTAGGCATTAAACACCTAAAGTTGAACCCATCCCTTCTAACTGCTGTCCAGTCCCTTGCAGATGGTTATATTTACATTATGTAAAACACTTGTCAAAAACATGTGTCAGTAGAAATGTTTGATTATCAGTAAAAAGTTTGCAGATAGTAAAAAAAATGTCTTATGTTGGCAACCATGATTGACAGAATGGAGCCGAGGGAGAAGGCACAGCTAGAATAGTTCTGAGTGTACTGGGGTCAAGATGGAAGTATAATGGCAATGTTATTTAGGTTGCTGGAACTGAGGTAACAGGGATGTCTTCAGTATTGTACTTTGGTGCACTGTGTGGTACACTGCATATGGAAGGAGGGTGGGGGGAGGGTTATGGAAATGATTGAGTTGCATTGGCAGAAGTGTATATATAGGAGGAAGCTTGCAAAGCACTTGACATTAGCGTGCTTATACTGCAAATACATCCACTGCTGCAAATACATCCACTTTAGAAACAATAAAAAGTCACCAGACTGACCACAAATGTGAAAAATAAACAAGCAAGCCAGCTAAAGATAGTCTAGTCCTGTTTATTTTTCACAAAAAGCTACAAAATCCAGTTATTCAAACCAAAGCCTTGTATTCTCTTTCTTTCCTAAAGGGTTTTCCCCCTCCTTTGCACTCTAATGCTATATTTGTGCCTTGGAGATGTGGAGATGAGCGTATGATGGATGGATGGATGGATGGATGCTGCTTGTCTGGGTTTTTCACCACCATTTCCCCTGGGGCACTCTGTCTGCTGGCAGAGAGCACCATCCCAAAAGATGGTATCTTTTGCAAACTCGACAGCTAACAGACAGCTTCTCTCTCTGCATATTTCCCAAAAGAAGAACAGGCTTAATCTGGTTTTTATATGGCATATTTCATTACAGTCTTTGTGACTTCCAGTGTTCCCAACACACCATCATAAATAAAAAACCTAGGAGTGGGAAACAGCAGAGAAGCTGAGGCTTCACACTCTTGTGACACTGATAGATTCTCATTTTAAACTGACATGGGATTTAATTGCTTGCTGAGCCACTGAATTGCACTTTCAGGCACATCCTGCCACATCCTGTTAATGAGCTTAGTGGCTGCATTCACCCAGCAGTAGATCTGCTTGCTACGAATTAGGTGGCTTTTTTAGACCAACAATGTAGGTTTAAAGAGGTGGTAGTTATTAAGGTAATAACTTTGGATTTATCCATGTTAAACAGCACTTAATGGAATCTTAATATATAGTTTCCTGTGGCACTTTTTATGTTTTAGAAAAAACAGTACCAAAAGCAAAACACAAGAATCTACGTGGCATAGTCAGTGTTTATCTAAGAGGGTTTTTGGAAGCTGGATTGCTTTGGTTTGCACAGTAGCTGTCGCTGGCGTGATGGATCATGCTGGAACTTGCCCAATAAGTATCTCTGTTCCCAATTAGAACTGGAAATGGAGCTGCTTGTGAGTGCACAGAGATGATGGCTTGGGTGGCAGCTGCTACTGTGAAGATGGGAACGATTAATTGTAAAACAAATGCATTACATTGTATAGGAAAAGGGGCGGATGCCTATTATTTGTATTTTGAAGAGGTACTGAGAATTGGGTTAGCCCTCAAATCACTGCAAATTACAATTTTGAATATGCAATACAATTTTGATAAACTGAAATTTTAAAAATGATTTTGTAGGACCTGTAAAAATGTGTATTTCTCTTGGAAGTAGTAGTGCACTGAAAGCAAATACTGGCATGATGCTGACATGGATAATTGTTCAGATTCAGTGATGATGAGCAATGTAAGAACCTCGATAAACAGAGGATGCCACATTAAGCAAGTCAACAAAAATAGCCATGTTAATTTAATCACTAGGAAAGGGAAACTGTCAATGTAAAAACCATCAATTTAAATTTAAAAAATATAATCTATAACTGAATTAAAATGTTACAAAACCTTTACTTGTATCACTATTGATATCTTAGTATATTAAAACTAAAAGAATTCTTAAAACATAATGTATTTTTCATGATTGATACTGTTGGTTTGACTTTTGTATCTTATTTGATTTTGACGTTGAAACTGGATCTGTCTGTTTTGCTTCTAGTATTGCATGTGGTTGCCAGGTGCTATTGCATTTAGAATGCCCAGCAGGAAGAGAGTATATCTAAAAATGTAGTGATAGTTCTATAAAAAAAAAAAAAGAACTTTTATTCAAAATAACTTCAGTTGTAGTATTTTCAGGAAATAAGGTGTTCTCAGAAACTGAGGTATCAAAAAGAGATGGTGGAGCAAATTGATAATTAAAGCAGCTTCTGGTTTAGAGGAATGAAGGATAATGAAAGGTTTTACCTGTGTATTGAAGAGGTTTGCAGGGGAGTTCTGAGGATTTGTAGACCAGTAAGTTGCACATCAGTAACTGGAAATTGGTGGAAACAATAATTAAAACAGAATATTATAAATACCTGGAAGATCATGATATGATATGGTTTAACCAGCATGATTTCTGCAAAGGAAAATTTCATCTCATAATCTCTTGGAATACTTTAGACATATCAGTAAAATAGTGGGTAGGGAAAAGGGGAAGCAGTTCACAATTTATTTAGAATTTCAGAGGGCCTTTGGCAAAGTTCTACACATGAGGCCACTCAAGAAGTTAAGTAGTCATGGATGGAGAAGGAATTGTGATGAATCAAAAACTGCCTAGTAAAGAAGCAGCAAAGAGTAAATGAGGAATTATCACCATAGAAGAAGGCTAACAGTAGATGCATCAAGATTTTTGTACAGGGTTCTGCATTGTTTAATATAATTATTAATCTGGAAATGGGGGTGAGGTGTGAAGTAGCAGAATTTGCCAATATCATAAAGCTATTCAGGTTTGTCAAGACCAGACAGCACTTCTGAGACCTAAAATCTAGGTGAATGGACAGCATGATGGTAAATATAATTCACTGTCCATAAATTCAAAGTGATACTTATTGGAGAAAAAAAAGTTTAAACTACTTGTACACATGACAGGGCTCAAAATTAACTCAAGAAAGAGCCCTAGACAACATAATAGACAGCTGAACGAAGACTGCTACTCAATGTGTAGCTGTGGTCAAAAAGCAAGCATGATGTTGGGATGCCTAAGAAGTTGTATGGTGAATAATATAAAAAAATACTGCAGTAGCTTTATGTAAATCAATGGTGCAACATCAGCTGAAAAACTTTGTGCAATATTGGTCTGCACTAGAAAGTTATTGCAGAATTTGAGTGTGTTCAGAGAATGATGACAAAAATAAGGGGAATGGAATTTTTTTTGCATTAATAAAGATTGAAAAGTTTGATATTATTTACCTTAAGAAGGAGGTAAGCAGAAAGGAGTTTGATGGCAATATATATAAAATAACACATGTACAGAGAAGGTAGACCAAGCACTTCTGTTCTTCTTGTCTTGTAATGAGTAGAAGGGGGACATTCAGTAAAACAAAGCTGGAAAAGTTTAAATTGATAGAAGAAAACATTTTTTTTATTCACAGTATATACTTTAATGGTACAACCCATTGCAAAAGGAAGATGTTGAGGGCAAGAGCTTAAGATTCAAAGAGGGTTTGAACATTTCTATGGGTATCAAGAGTACCCAGAATTATCATGATAAACATTTTGGAAGGGTGTTAAACTTCATGCTTTGGGCTTTAACTGCTAGAGCTCAGGATAAAACCTAATTTGTTTGCATATTGGGGGATGAGAGCGGCCGGGGGGGGGGGTGTGGGTGTTGATTATCTCATAATCCACCAGTGTCGGTTATGTCTTTTTCTGAAGCATCTGATAAGTGTCAGAGGCAGGATCCTGGACCAGATCCATCATGGCAGTTCCAATGGTTTAATAAAGGTCTTATTTTCTACATAAACCTAAATTCGTGGGCTAAATTTTACTTGTCAGCATCCCTTTGAGTAGGGCTAAGGAGGGGAAAGTACAACTTGCCAAACTTTATGAAAAAATCCTGGAGAATTAAATTGTTAGGGCTGTACAGAAATACTTTAAAAAGATGGTAATATTTAATAGTATTTTGTTGGATTGGTTGAACCACCCTTTAGACTTCCATAGCAAGGATATAATTTGGTATTATCTAGGAGGACTAAAAGCCTTTTTCGACAGGTTATCATTTTCTATTACATTCTATAAAGCACCTTCTTAGGCAAAACCTAGGTATAGGAGGATTTACACGTGGAAAGGAAGTATCTTTCATTACTAGCATTTTGCCATTCCTTTCACTTCTAAGGCTTCCCACTTCCCCCAGGTTGCGTCAGCAGATTGAGACTTGATTGGAACTGGTCCATGGCAGTTGAAGTCTGAGTCTAGCCTCTGTCATCACAGGCCATGTCAAGACAAGTGTGGCCGTGCAGTATGTAGCATCACAGACATGTCTGCGGTGCCACATACTGCACGTTCAGTTGTTCTCTGCACTGCAAGGGAGCAGCGTGGAGGCAGGATATCCAGGGGTCAAAAAAACCTGCAGGAAAAAAAAGCGGAGCAGTGCACACAGGGGCAGTGCACACCGCTCAAAAGCGGAGCCGGGCTGGCTGGAGTCATGCAGCAGCTGCTGGCCAGGCTCTTCATGGAAGAATCACTGCTGCTGCAGGCCTGGAAGGCCTTACTTCAGGTAAGGTTGCTGGTGCCAGTCCAGTGCTGGCCCCAGTCTCCCTTACTCTGTTCGGGGTAACTTGCCACCTGCCAGAGCACGCGTAGCACAACTAGTGGTGGCACAAGGTACACTGCTACTAGTTGTCCCCAGGGAACCAAACGTCCATACCACATGTGGATGTGGCCGTAAAGGCTACTTCTGCTATTTTCTAAATAACTTTCCTACTTCCTGTACTTATGCTATATCATACTGATTAGTCAACTTCCAGAAGGGCTGGATTAATTACAAGGTGTTATTAAGCGGGTCTACATGTTGATTAATGTGCTTTTGCTCTTTGCATTAAATTTAGTACCTCTAATGTGAAGTACTCAATAAATGCGCATTAGGCTGCCCTAATGCACAGTAGTGAAAGCACATGCTTTTTTAGTGATGCTTTATGTGCAGTCACTTATTTTTACTGCATACTAGCATATTAGCATGGTTTTTGATGTGACGTTTTAATGCTCAGTAAAATAGGCTATTGCACATTAAGGTGCACATTTAGACATGCCCATTGTTGACCAGTCTGGGGCTTCATCGAGTAAAGCGTGCATTTCTAGTAAGCTCTGTGTACTAATTCCCACTTCCCTCCTCTCTTTCCTCCATTAATGAGAACTGGAATTTTTGGGCTCCTAAAATGGGCCAGAGATGTGAATGTTTGGCTACTGGAAAGATGCTAGAAGAGAGGAGAAGGAAACAATGGTTTAACGCTTACTGTTTAGAGCTGGGAATCAGCTGTGCTGGGTTTTTCTCCTGGGTTCCTGCTTAACCTGATGTCATCTGAGCACCACAGTATCTCCACCTGTAAATATGGAATAATAATACTTCCCTAGCTCATAGAGCAGCAATAAGCTCAGAGACTGTTAATCTTTGGCTGGAAGGTACTGTGGAAGGGCTGAGTGTTATTAGTAGCAAGTAGGAATGAGCATGCTTTGGAAAGGCAGCTGCTCTCCTTGCCCTTAAACACTTACATTTTCCATGTTAGATTCGATTTTCAACTCTTCGGTGGCATACAGGACATTTGTTGTGTTCACGTGGATTTTGCTTAATCCCCTCCCCTGTTCCCTATTTTAATGCATTTGTTTGCTGAGTGTGTTGGAATCCAGAGACAGACATAGCCTATCAGAGTGAAGACATTTGCTACCCATGCCCTTGAACTTGGTTGAAGCTTTGCCTTCGATTGCAATATGTCTGATGACCAGTTGGATTTTTCAGTCCCACAGGGATCCAGAAACAATGCTGATATCCTTTTGTATCGGTTCAGGGGTGGAAACCAAGCCCAAACCACACAGACGTGACTATGGAGGTGCCCTAGTGACTTCCCACGGAAGGCTGTAACACTTAAATCTTTCAAGCTGAAATGTCTGTCTCCAAATTTAACATACACTTCATGAACCAAATGGATAAGCAAGAAGAGTGGGAAGGAAAGAGACACCAGAAATTCCTGCAGGGAATTTCAGGATGACCCCTCTCCCCCCACTTTTTTTTTTTTTAGTTCATGTAATCCAGAGGTGAACCTGTATCATAATCAGGGGAGCCTGGTGGAAGGGGTTACAAATAGGTGAAGTGTTGCAGAACTCAGTTTTGGAAAGAAAGACTGACTGAATAGCTCAGTCTCTTCTTTGGGATCAAGGTTTCCACTCAGTGCCCCAGCTTCCTGTTCTGGGAAAGTTTCCTTTGAAAAATGCCAGAGCTTTGGTGTTCTGCATGGTTTGTACTCAGGCTTCCTCTCAATAAGAGGGGGAGCTTTTGCTATAGTTGCTGCCCATGTTCTGTGCTCTGTTGTCTGAGTAATGCAGCTAGCTAGTGGCCCTTCAGAATATTTGAAGAATCCCTTTAAGATCCTATGACCTTCACTTTGGCTAAGGGACCCTGAAGTCTTTTGTTGGCTTTGGATTCTTTGGCACAGCCAGAGAACTGACACACTGCTGGAGAAGTGGTCTTCCCTCAAAACTAGATGATACCACACCCCACCAGATAATGATGTTTGTTTAGTTTGTACTAAACAATTTGTACAACTATTTGTACTATGATAGTGTCTCTGATGGGCTGGGCTCTGTACCAGCACAGAGCAGTCTCTGCCCTGAAGACCTTACAGTCTGAGTGCAGGATGAGAGAAAGCAGATAGCAACAGGTGGGGAAGCAAAATGTCCCAGTGAGATGAGGGAATGGGGTGCAGGTGTAAAATCAAATGCTAAATAGTTAATATCACACCTGGTACTGAATTACTTCCCAAACAAAATGATATGGAGAAAGAGACCCAATTCTTGGAAAGTGAAAATCTTAGCATGTTGAGGCTGTGGCTTACTGGGTGTTTCACTGAAAGGGGTAACTGTAGGATTAATCTGGTTGAACACCTACATAAGTAGGAACAGGGGATTGGGGGATCCTGAAGGAGATAGAATTCTTCCCTAGTTGCGTTTTAACATCCATGTTGTGCTTTCTTGTACCGTGCTGTGCTGTGCCTGACTAACAAAGCTAGCTGCCTTTCTCTGCTCATAATCCTGTGACAGCCTTTAGAACTAGCCTGCTGTCTGCCCCTTCGTCTGTATGCCACATTGCATCAAGCGTCTTTGTAAATCTCCATTTTCTTCTGGGGGCGCATGCCCCAGGCTGCCCTAGAGCTAGCCTTTGGGTGAGAGAACAGGGTGGGGGAGGGAAACACTAGTTTGAGATTTTTTTTCTCTCCATGGGTTAGATTCTGCAACTCTCACTTATGCCGAGTTTTTCTTCCTCACCTGAGCAGTCTTATTTAAATCAAAGTGAAGGTTGTAGAGTCTTGACTTAAAAGTGGGAATAGTTATTCAGTTGCAAATTCAGAGACAGAACCCTTAGATGTTTTTAAAATTCTCAGCATTGTCCTACCTCTGAGATCATTTGTATCTCAGCACCCTGCACCTGAATTGTCTATTTTCTGTCTCTTTGTACAAGATGGTTCCACAAGCAATTCAGTGTCATGTGAATTATGCCAGAAATACACATATATTTTAAAAACTCTTTCCTATGTGGGGGAAGGAGTTTAATATGTATAACTTCCAGAAAAGCTGTGGGAATATTTTCCTATTATCCTTATCTCTCTTTGTTATTTCCTATTTTCTTTTTATTCCCCAGTAAAATAATGTCCAACCTTCCTTCCTTGCACCCCAACATAGGAAACTGAAAAGAGGTCAGTGGTTCAGCAAGGTAAAACTGAATCCTTAGCATAAGAGGTTAATAGAAGAATTACTCCTTTTACTCTTTAAGATATGATTGAGGTTAAAAGTCTGGCAGCCTGTTCCTTGTCCTTTCCCCCCCTTCTTCTGTGTATGCTTGCAAAAGACACACAGAGTCTCTTTGTTTTGTTTCGCAGAAGTTGATCTGCCTCTCAAGAAGGATGGGTTCACATCAGAGGGGACCACGCTGGAGGCCCTGCTGCGTGGTGAAGGGATTGAGAAAAAAATGGATACTAAAGAAGAAGACACTATACAGGAAATCCAGGTAAAAGAGAGCAGCTCTGTTGGCTAAATTGTATGTCTCTGTACACTGACCTCAGGATTGGCTTTAATATTATTTTTTTACTTTCAGTATCCAAATGGTGTCTTATGACATTTGTGTCTTTGTGTTGAAATGTTGCATTAATGCATAGTAATGTCACACCATTGTGCCACAAAATGTCACCAGACTACAGTGTTACTCTCTGTTGCTCAAAATAAATTCAGGATTTGGCATAACTGTTCAGCAAAACTGTCACAGTAATTCAGGTTGGGCTGCCACATTCTGGATTGTTTACAACCAAGACACTGTAGCAAAGTGAGATTATCAGATACTGATTAGCAGAGATAGGTCCAAACCATGAACTGGATCTGAGTAGCCTCAAACTTTGAGTTCAGATTTGGCTTTGAAATTTGGGTCATAGCTGCTCACTAGAAGCAGAGGTGTGTCATTGGCTCATCTCTTTTCCTTGTCTAAGCAGAGAGAATTGTAGAAGTTATGCAAACAACATAGATGGTTTTTAAAATTCTTTTAGTTTTAATAGCCTTTTGTATTACCAATAAAACAAGTAAGGCAATCTTTCTCTTTGGCCTCATATTATCCCTTGGAATATTAATAGTAATTATTTCATTTTGATCATTTACCAGTATTGAAGTTCGAATCTAGCTGCAGCCTTTGGCAAAGTCAGGGTTCTGCCAATGTATGGAGTGATTAGCAGAACTGTGTTAAATTCTCATAACATAAAAACATAGTACTTGGAGGGGCCTCCTAGCCACTGAGTCCAATTCCCTGCTTTTGTGTGCAGTCATTTGTCTAGACTAAAGGGTCCATAAGATCATGAACTACAGCCCTTCTCACACACTGGGGCAATACAACATCCTGCAAGAAAAAAAACGATCCATGGAAGAGAACAAATCTCAAAGACTTGACAGCTTGCCTCAAGTAAACAGCAGGGGAGACAAGGCCACTTGCAATGACTCGGCTAATGCAGTGGTAGGGAAAAACTTAAACCCCAGGAAGATTTGCTCAGGTTTGCAAAACTTTCAGGGAATTGGGGATAGATTTTGAATGAGTCCAAGGCATTGCTTGGCATAGCCTATATTAGTTTATAGTTTTTAGTATAAACCAGGCACAACCTGTACAACTTGGTGATACTGGCTGAGCTTCACATTTTTTCAAGTAATTCCTGAAACTCACAACCCAAGTGTGTGACCCACCAGACAGCAAAACTGAAAGTCATGACAATCACATTGACATAATTCTGGGTCCAGTCCTGCAGGCCCCATTGAAATTTCAGGTATGTAAGGGCTGCAGAATTATATTCCTAGCTCCTAGTAATGGAGGTAGGGAAACCCTGGCAAAGAGGAAATGTCTCACATTCACATAGAAGGAACAAGTTATATATGAAAAGCTTCCTTTGTTTCCTTGTTGACTAGTAGGTCTGGTTCTAATAAACGGAAAGTCCTAAAGTCTTTGTTTATAGCAGCTTCCAAGGTCACAAGAAACCATCATGCAGCATCTCTCTGAGATCGACAAGTGCCTTTGGATGTTGTTGTGCAATGTGAGCTCCCAAATTACCCCAGGCATCAGCCTGAGGAAAGAGACTTCAGAGACAGTGGAACTGACAGCAGTCTTGGCATCACTGCATTAAAAAGGGGGGAGGGGTATGCCTGTATGCAAGGAGTCTTCATCTGTACCCTCTGAGCTGTGACCTGTCTCATGGAAGCTGGCTTCATCACTGAGTGGATGTGAGAGGCTTGGCATGCTGTTGTTTTCTTTGCAAATGCAGCTTGGTTGGATTTAGTCTGTACAGTGTTTACTAAATGCTGCTGATTGAGCAGGTATTGCAGGACCTGATGGAAGGGGTGGCTGGACTGGGTTAGGACAAGACCATGATTAGTCTTTTGTGCCTATACAACCAGGTAAGGGGTGTAAATCTCCATTTTACATGGGCTCCAGGTCTTGCTGGTCACAGCTCAGAAGGGTTCAACAGGAAGCAACCCCCTGAGCTAGTACTGTACTTCCGTTCCCATGGGTGGTAGGGAGTGAGTGAGTCGGGGTAGGCAGATTCATAATTCCCTCCTTGGTCCCAGCTATTTACTGCCCCTTACTATGAAATGAGAGTGAATTTTTAATGTGCATTTGGAGGAAAGCTGCATCAAATTCTTATCTGTGTTGAAAAGCAAGGGACTGGAGGAGTGTTTTGGAAGGACAAAGTAGACAGTACTAGATATTTGCTAAATAGATGCATTCAACATGGCCAGATGTTCAGGTACAATCAATATGATCAAATGCTATATTTACAGGAGCTGAGGATCAGGCCCCAAGTAACAACAATACTGAATCCATGCCTTAAGCAGGGCAAATGGTGTACCAGCTGTTGTAGTTAGTCTGAAACAGCATTGTTGCCCACTTGTAAGAAGATGCTATAGCATTTTTCACAGGAATAAGAGACCTTACCCTGGCTTTGTAGCCCAGTTTGTACATAGCTGATCTTTCTACCTTAAATTGACCCTGCAGCATCAACTGGAAAAAATGCCCCACCTATATACTTTTGTATTTATTCAAATCCAAGACAATTTCCCCGCCCCAACACTGGGGAAACATAAGCCTTTTCTTGGATTTAGGTACTGGCCTAGATCAGGTGGATTCTGTGGCTCCAGCTGTGGCCCTGACCTGAGGAGAAGACCATGTGGTGTGGTCCAGGGAGCATAGGGAAGATTGCATGGTGTGGCCTGGATGGAGCCTGGGGAAAATTGTGCAGCAGCAGGGGAGTTGCCTTGGCTTCAGCTCTACTCCTGACCTAGGCCTGGGGATGGAGCTGTTGCTGCCATTGCTGCCTGGCACAGGGTGAGAGCCACTGTGTGCTCCCTGCCCTGGGCCAGAGCTGGAACCAGAGCTGCTGCATAGGGTAAATGGTGGCAGAGGGTACAGCAGGGTAGGGGACAAGTTGCCAGGGTGGGGCAGGCACATTGAGAAGTAAGTGATTAGTAGGGGGGCAGACACTTGGGGGAAGCAGGAGCAGGTGGGTGGGGCAAGAGGTAGTGGTCAGGCTGTCTGCTTCCTGCCACAGCTTTTGCTGCCACTTGCTTCCCTGCTGTTGCTTTTCCCGCCACAGCAGTTAAGGGGCGGGACATACATTTTAAGATGCTCCTCCAATAATTAGATACTATACATGGAAAATTATAACTACTATGTACTTTTCTATGTCTAGAATCTAATTGGGGGGTCATCTTAAATTCAGTCTTCTTGGATTTAAGTAAATACAGCACTACTGGTGAAGTACTGGCACAGAATGACTGATGCCTTCCACTCTGGGGATGTCAGCATTTCAGTCCGTTTTGGAAATGAAATGCTCTGCAAAAAAAAAAAATAAAATCTTTAAGTAATTTGAAAAAAAAAATCTATATAGCATTCCTCTCCCAGTTTAAAATCCCCTAGTTTAATAAAGAATGTATTTTCCCTGACAAATGTATGCACTTTGGTAAATTATGAGGGGACATTTTATATATGTGAAAGCAGAAGTCACTTAATTTTTCCACCTTCTAGTAACTAAAACTCTATGAGAAGATCAGCTATCAAGGTAGTTTGACCCCATAAATGACCTCTTAGGCCACCTCCAGACGTGTGCAGACATTTGGTTCCCTGGGGACAACTAGTGGCAGAGCACCTAATGCTGCTGCTGGTTGTCCCTGGGGAATGCCTGTGCCCTGTGTGCTCTGGTGCACAGCAAGTTACCCTGAGTGGGGTAGGGGAGACTGGGGCCAGCACTAGGCTGGCCCCAGCAGCCTTACCTGAGTTCCTGAGGGTCTCCCGGGGCTGCAGCAGCAGCAAACCTGCCACATGGAGCCTGGTTGGCAGTGGAGTGTGGCTCTGGCCAGCTGCCAGGCTTTGGCTTCAGGCTGCGCACGCTGCCACTGCATGCGCCACTCCACTCTTTTTCTCCTTGCAGCGTTGAGAACAACAGAGCATGCAGTATGTGGCACTGCAGATGTGCCTGCAGTGCCACATATCTCATAGCCGTGCTTGTCTGGATGCAATCTTAGGGTTTAAAAACAATGCAATATAAATACAAAAACCCACAAATTAATTTGACCCCCTACTAAACTTTGACAATTTTTTAACCTGTTTAAAAGGACCCTGGCCAGTGTTTATGCCCCATAATATAAGTGATTAGATTCTAATAATGGGGTGTGTGGATGGTTCTTCTGATTCTAAACCTTTTTCTAGTAAAATCTGTTGTATTCTTTTCCACCCTAGCAGTCAATTCTTAAGGTACACCGGAGGCAACATTAATGTGATGTGCACCTATTCTCCCTCTGCTGGTTTTCTAGCATCTGTTAACTAAAAATATACAGGAGAACTGAATAGATCAGAATTAGATAACAGATTTTAAAGGCTGTCTATCACCTCTGACTCTGAATTAATTTCATGACTTAATGTTGCCATCTGAAGAGTGGCCTGTCTTAGATGACTTAGTGTTTTCAGAATAGCTCCTAGAGAACAGGCACTCACATTATGATTGGCATAGGCCAGCAGCCTTGCTTGCAGAGATACCAAGGATTGTGTGAGTTATGAAGAATGAATTATCCTGTCACTTCTTTAGGAGTTTGCTCCTTGTCATTGTTGTAGGAAGGTTTGCAGTGCCACTGCCTGTACTGTGTCTGCTTTGTGATTGCTTCAAGTGCTAGCAAACCAGACATCTTTCCCGAAGAACAGAGTTCAGAAAAACAGGAAAAAAAATCTAGCAAACCCCAGGCACAGTCAATGAGCAACTACTATTCCCATTACCTTCAATGGGAGCTGCAGGATACCCTATTTCTAGAACTATATGGACACCTATGGTATGGGTACCCTGAGGCCTGTTAGACACACAGGAGACTAATGCTTCACTAAATGGGGAAAAATTCTGAAGTGCCACAAAAGGAAATGTTTCTGGTTTCTAAGTTTTCATCAGAGGAGGAAAATGTAAACTGTAAAAACAAAACAAAAGAAAACAATGCCTGCACTGTCACAGCTTGACTTTTGCTGTTCTTGCTGCCAGCCTGGTCTTTCTTAGAAACCACCTTTGTGGGAAACCAAGGGCAGGCAAGGAAGGACATCACATTTCTGTGGGTGCTGGTTGGGATGAACTGGCATTAAAGAATTAGCATAAGCGTAATTCTGGCAATGGTTTAACCATCAGCTTGTCTGTTGTATCCATTTTTGTCCATCTTCACCTTTTAAAACTGTATCTTCCTTGTGGCAGGGCTGTGTCCCTCCCTGTGAGTGGAGAGTGCATTTTGAGTACCATCTCAGTCTCGGTTGTAAATAGTAATAATTGATCTTGTGTATCTTTCAGTGAACATTTGCCTTTGCTTTTAAACATAACTCTTTGTCATTTAAACATAGAGGGTTCTGGAAAATGATGAAAATGCAGATGAAGTAAATGAGGAAGAAGATTTGGAAGAAGATATTCCAAAACGAAAGAACAGAGCCAGAGGAAGGGTAGGTTGAATCCCTGTGGGGGAGAGGAAAGGAGGGGAACAAAGCTCTTTTCTCACATCCTCAGCTGGTTTCTGTTCATCATCTTCATAAGCACAGTGTAGATGCATGAATAAGTGAAGATGATAACCATGTGGTAAACTGTAGAATCATACAGCCTTGTTTTTTCATAGTCTCAGTTTGTTTTTCCTATTAACTAAGAAATGAGATTGTTGTGAGACTGAAAATGGGGACTGAATATATTTTATTGATATATTTTTATTTTTGAAGTGAAATTGACTATCAGTGATGATGATATCCTGTTGTTACAGTCCCTTACCTTGAAACAACATTCACAATTAAAAAATAAATGCAAACTTTGCTTACAGTTCCAACATCCAAAAAAAAAAAACTCAGCAAAGGTAACAGTGAAGCTTATATAAATACATTTCTTTACAGTCTTTGAAGCTGGAGTCAGAACTGAAAGGTCGTAGTAGAGCTCTGGGCATGAAATCTTAGCCCCTTTGAAGTCAGTGGCAAAACTCCCATTGACTTCAAGAATGGTGTGGTTTCATCCTCAAGCAACAGCAACCTTTTTTGGTCCTGTCCCCTCACAATTTCAGCACAAAGTCAGCTAAGTAACCAGGCCAACATTTAAAAGCTTGGGGCCAACATTTTCAGAAGTAGGTTCCTGAAGTTAGGCAGGGATCCAAATAAAAAGTGAATGTGATTCTCAGAAGTGCCAAGCACTTGCATCTGTCATGGAGCTTCAGGGGAAGCTGGGGGTGAGTGCTGTGTCTGAAAATATGAGATTGTAGGAGTGCAGCTGAAGATGACCATATTTTGGGGTAAATAAATAGGATAGAAGAAATTTTAAAACTGCCTGAAATCACAGTGAATAGTTTTAGAGCATTCCTGTGCATCCACACCTCCCTCCCACTCTGTTTTCATTATTATTCTATTATTTCATCTTTCTGTTCTTGTTCATTTGGGTGCTAAGCCTCCTGGATAAGAAATTAAGGCAAATTTTCCTTTAACAGGGAAAAGTATATTTCTCAAAACCAGTGGAGCCAATTTTAGTCAATCTTTTTTTTTAGTTTTCTTGTAAATGCCCCCTCAGTCAGATACCCAAACATAGAATATTTTAGAAAGTATAAATTTCAGGAAGTTATATGAACTTATAAGCAAAACTAGGAGATAGATCAATACATGCACTCATACTGAACACTCTAGTTCTTACAACCGTTTCCTAATAAACTTGCTGCCACAGGATTTGAATATGCCTGTCAGGGTGTATGAAGGACAAAAAGGGTAACGCAAAAGGTATACCAATCTGGAAAGAGAATTTTATTCTCTGGCATCCATTTCATACATCTCTGACCCATACAAATAATGCCCTGAGGTTATTGTTACATGCAATAGTGTACTTCCCTATCCTGGAAGGTATCACAGAACAATTCTATCACTTTATCTCTGCCATTCAAAATAAAAGAACCTGTGTGGGGTTAGGAGCATCATGTATCACATTCACCTTGTACATAAACTTATCTTACTTTTTAGACTAGAACCCCGTGCTAATGGTGGTCCCAGTAAAATCTCTGGCCCTTTCCCTGCTACTAATATTATCTCTGCCAGTAACTTTGATTTCTTATGAGACCATAGAGGGGAGGTGGTAAAAGAGTTCCAAATGCTGTTAAACTTTCTTAAAAATTGGATGTAGTAAAAATGTTGGCACAAAGCCTAGGTGGCATTGTAAATCTAAAGATGGATCCTCAGCTGGCGTAGACTGGTGTCCCTTCCATTGCTATCTGATTTACAGCAGCTGAGAGCTAATGCTTTGCTCCCTTTTAAGCCTGTTCCTGATGAGGGTCTGATACAACTTAGGAACCACAAGGGATTTGAAATTGAGGACACTTGAAATCTGAACCTGAGAAGGGACTGTACTTTTGTTACCTAGAAGGCTTTGTTTGTGGAATTGTTAGAGGAGGGGAGACTGACAGGTGGAGGACCTACAAAAGGAAACAAGATTCGGAGGAGCTGGGCCCTTGGGGATTCAGAGAACGATCAGGAAGGGCTTAAGTCACGGGCACAGAATTCACGCAGCAGAATTATCGCTCTGGCCATTCCAAATTGTGCTCCTTGCTTTTCCTCCAGCTTTCTTTTATTTTTATCCTGAGACCCTATTTCTGTCCCTTTGGCTGTTCTCTCTGTCTCCATTTGGCTGCTTCAAGGCTGCTGAGAGAGGCTTCCAGGCTTCATATATCAAGTCTTCTAGTCTTTTTGCTGCATCCCTGCAGGAGTATGAAGTCATTTGTGGATGACTGAATTCAACAGACTGAAGCCCTGACGGCAAGCATGTGGCACTCTGTCTGTGCCTCTGGGGTGACTGCTTAGTTTGCTGGCTCCCTAAGGCTAGCCCTGACATAGCAGGAGCGCGAGGTCCAATGCTGAAGGCCAAGGAGATGGGTTTACAGAGAGAGGTTTTTACAGTCTTTGTTGGATGGAGAAAATGTTGAAGGAGCTAGAATGTGAAGCTTGTAATGCAGTAATGTGGCTGCACGTGTGCAGTCCATGTGCTCTTCAAGAGAAAACTGGAGGATGTTATCAAAGTCCCAAAGGGATTTAGGAGCCCGAGTCCCCATGAAAGCAATACATTTAATTTGAAAATATCCCTGTCTGTGTTCAGTTCATGAAAAAGTGTATATGGCACGCAGCCATAGCATGAATGCTGTACCCTTGCATTTCTGTAAAGGATGGTTTGAAGGGAAACAGCTGGCTGTAGATTAGTGAAACTCAGCAACAGATCTTAAATTACTATTCTAGTCTGAAAAGTGACTATGTAAAAATAGCACTTTCTTACTCAACAGATCTGCTTCCTGTGTATATTCAGAGTCAGACCTGCTGACTAGTGACAAAAGTAAGATGTTACAGCTTTTTCATCCCTCTGCAGAACCAATGCAGATAGGTTTGGAGGGGGCCTGGATTCTAATACATCCATACAATTGTTTATCAAGGCCACATTAGCTACATCTGCCCAAATCTGCTGAAGTGCCTAGAGTCTCACAGGTGCTACAGAGGGCCTAATTTGACTGGTGGGACCTTTTACTGTGCTGAGTAAATGGAGGGAATGCAGGTTTGCTCTCAGAGCCTGGGGTGAGTTTGCAGAGCTGGCATTTGCAACAGAAACATTTGCTATTTGTAAACTAAGCATATTTGATACAGAATTATTGAGTTTCTGTAAATATGGATTCTGTAAAACAACTCCTACAGTTGTATTTAATTTTACTTCTCTTCGGCTCACCTGAGATCATGCTGTGGTCATGCCCTGTGACTTGACAGTATCTACAGCATCCAGGCAAAGTCAATTAGATGCCTCCTGCCTTCAGAACCATTATATGGATGGATATCACACTCCATCCAAAGTCATGAATAGACTTTATTGGATTTGTTCCCAGCCATCCACTGGGAAGAGGTTTTTTTTAGCTTGTGCAGTTTTTATAAGACCCTCTTTTCAGAGATTCCAAGCAATGCATCAGTTTAAAACTGTCCTCTTGGCCTTCTCTTCAAACTTATGGAGATAAGCAGCTGAGTTTGTTACAGTGCTGTCCTGTGTAGTTTATACCATCTTTTTAATAATTGGGGCATTAATATTCTCTAAATCTCCACATTGTCTTTACCTGCTAAAGCTGCTTCAGTTTCTTATTCTCACACACAAAAAACAAAGGGATATGAGGCATGAAGCTCTCGGAAGGAGAGGAGGAGCCCAGACTTTATCTATAGAAACAATGAAATTAACTGGTTTAGTTGATTTTGCTTGGGAACTTAATAGCTTGGAGAATTAGTAGAAGGTAGCATTTAGGATAGGTGGATTTCTGCCTCTAAAGTACCAGCTCAAATGCAGATTAGGCCTAAAGTTATTGCCCTCTGAAGGGTGCCATTGGCTTATGTGAAATAGTTTCAGGGTTGTGCTCTGTTTCCAATACCCATGTCAAAACCCCTGTCATTATAAATGGCAGTAACTTGTTCCCCCCTGGCATCCTCAGTGGAGGAGGCTTAGGACTGAATGGCATTGACACTGAACTCCATCTTTACCCCTGTGAAGTTCAAGTCAGCTTTGAGACACATCTGTGAGTCACATTGTCCTGTGGATAAGCTGAGCTCTGGCCCTCAGCACCTTTACCAACATCAAATGTACTTTAGAAATACAATATTTTAGGTCTGTGTTTGGGCCTGATATTGCTCAAATAGCCTTATGACCTCCTATTTGTTCATTCATTGGGTCCAACATTTGAACAGCTTTGCCTGTGAGTATGAGATGGTACCTTGACTAACTATGCATGAACAGTGGCCAAGGAATTGATAGAGTTCCACTGCTAATCAACTTGGGATTTTTGTTCTAAGGATTTTCTGCTGCATTGAAAGTTCCAAAAATATACAATGTGCCTTAGAAGATGAAAGGCCAAATTCACCCATTGTGCAACTCCAGGAACTCATTTAGTCTTGCATATATAGCTGTCAGAGAGGGAAGCTGAAGGCTGTGAGAGGGTACTGGAACAACATTAACATTCTTGTTCTCACTGCAGGCTCGCGGATCTGGAGGCGGAAGAAGAAGGAATGATGCTGCCTCCCAGGATGACCATGACAAACCATATGTTTGTGACAGTAAGTAGCACCCAGACCTCCAACTCTGCTTTCAGCCTGGTCCAAACAGCTCAAATACAAACAGGGCTTCCCCTTCTTCTATCCAGCAAAGTGTTCTGCTGTTGTCTGACTTCCATGTCTGCCACCTCCTGCTGCTCTCAGTGTTTTGCATGAAGGAAAGAAAATGAAATCCTCAGCAAGATTCCACCTCCCTTGGCACCATCACAGCTCATCTCTCATGGCTTTCTCTTTCAGTCTCTTTCTTTGTGGCTTCTCTGCCTAATGTCTCTTTTTATCTTCCGTGTAAGATTCACCCTCTATTATTTTCTCTGTTTCAGATAGTTACAAACAAAAGCATAACTCAAAAACCTCTGACAAAGATACTTCACCCTTGTTGTATCTCTTACTTAATTTTTGGTTATTTCCTTTCTTTTAGTAAATTCTACTGGGCTAAATCTCAAAAGTCCTTGCTCTCAGCCCATAGGCAGAACTCTTCTTGATTTCAAAGGGAGACAAGCCTCAATAAGGACTCAGGAAAATCTGAGTCCCCCATTCTGTCATTCTTATTCAGTTGGAGTATTAGCTTGCTAATGAGACCAGAGGTGCAGTAAGGCATTACCCAAACTAAGCCATGGCACCAGTCTGGCAGGGAGGAAGGACCCCAAGAGTTGGTGCAGTATGAATCATTTTCACAACTAGGGACCTAACTTTTGGCATTTTTCTTCATTTCAGTTCTTTTTCACTGCAATATATCTTTTTTAGTAAGTGACAAGATGGGCCAAAATCCAGCCTTTCTGAGAAATACCCACTCCAGTGTCTAGGATAGATAGGAATTTGTGCCATCCATTGCCTCCTGTCATAGAAAATGCTAACTACCCAAAGTTAACAAAGGGAGGAGAAGTGAAGAGCCACTGCTGTTCCTGGCTTCAAAAATGTTTTGGAGGGTTTGGGCTGACACACCCACTCCTCTGTCTCCCTTCCAGTTCACCAAAAGGCCAATAATAGGAGTAGCAATCTTCATATTATCTAACTTTAAAAAAAAAAAGAAGAAATCTGGAACATGGATATTACATGAAAAGTGTATTCCTTATGGTCTGGCCACATTCTTTCAGGGAATAGTTGGATAATCCTTGTATAATTCTGTGATAGGCATTCTAGGCATCTTCCTTTGTCAAAGCAAAGCTATAGGGACCAATGGCCTTCTTTGTGCAAGTAATTGGGTAGGGTAAGCCTTTCATTCAACTAGGAAGAATACTTTCAAGTTTACTTGAACAGGAGTATAACTAGATCACAAAAAGAGGGTGAGCTTGGTAGCGTGTGAGGAGAGGAGAAACCTCTGCTTGGTTATATTTAAGGACTTCTCTTTGTATGTTGGGGGATTGAAAATGCTCCTTCTAAGGCTTGTTGAGAAGTCCAGTGCCTTATTTTCTTTTGGAAAGCCTGAACCTTTCAATGGTGATGTTTGAGAGGTTGCCTGTATCTCCTTTTTTGGACATGTTCCCATGTTCCAGAGCACTTCTGGACTAGGGTCATTTTGAACATATTGTGACACTTTCTGTCCATTTTACATTCACCTGTGGAATGATCTTGCTTAGCTATTGAGTTGCCTGTGTCACATATAGAGGTGATTTGCAGATATTTGAAATATCCTGGAGATCAAAGCAGGCAGCAGAAATCTGAGCTGAAGCTAAAGTTTTGGTATATTGTTGCATTGATGTAATTTTGCCTTGGTTTACATTTTGGAGCACAAATATCCTGTTTGGTTTTGAAAAATAAATCTTCCTACTTCATTTGGCTAAAGTCTTTCATTTTTAAAACACGTATGTTCAGAATGGTGAGCCAGAAGAAGTGTTGCCAGGAACCAAGACTTTACCCAATGACCCCTTCTTGTCCAAGGCAGATATTTGAGAGAAGATTATTATAGGGAACATAACTTTCTATAGAAGAAGAAAAGGTTGTCCCAGGTACAGCACAATCTTTCTTGTGTAATATCTTAACCTCCCTTTTTAACATTCATTAGAAACATGACAAGTAATTTGTAGTGAATAATTTACTTAACAAATTCAGTCCAAATTTCTGCTCTTGAATCACCAGGAAACAGTTAAAGATTTTTTTACGTGTACTTTTTCTACAACCATACAGTTGGTCCAATAAAATACATCACTCACAAAATCCTTGCCTCTTGCACATTTCTTCTTCAAGAATATTTGCTAAATATTTTCTACAAAATCTCAGTTTGGAGATTGTGGATGAGAAGTTTATTCCCAGTAACCAGGGTTCAGATTTACAGCTAATTTGGTCAGTTTTGGAGGGGAACGTGCACATCACAGAATATTCTTTCCAATTCCTCTTTGGATAAGCCTCACTTCTAGAATCACATTATTGATATGAATAATTGTCATCATGAAGTGAAACATTGGTTTTCTTAGGTCCCCTAATTTTTACTCAAAGTTTACCTTTTCAAGGGATTATTCTAGTAAGTAATTTGTTTGCTTAAATATTTGTAGAAAATGACCATAGGGGAGGGGAGAAATATGTCTGTAATCAATTTTTTATTTAATGATATATTAATATTATTTGAGGCATTTGAGGCATTTGTTCAGCTCTGCTTTCCCTTTTACAAAGCCATGCTTATAGGAAAAATATACTTCAGCAGGTGTTGATACTTGTAAATAGTTGTGTGAAGTCCCTAGTCCACATGTCAGCACCTTGGAAATGAGAGCAGCACCTACTACTTCAGCCGTGATTGACCTCTTCATCTCTTAATTCCTACAGTTATCTCTCCTTCCTGTTGTGACAGGATGAGCACAGAGAAGAAGCTCAGCCCTGTCCACATAGGGGCAGTTAATCAATCACATGCCATCTGGTGGGCCCAGATACCACAGGTGGTTGAAAATGGGAGGTCCAGCCTACTGAATGAATGTTCCAACATTTCAAAGTTTTTTGAAATTTCAAATTCTCAAGGAAAGCTGAAATGTCAGATATCTTAAAAACATTTTATTATTTTTCATTTTGACTTCATAGGATATATTACCTATACATAAAACTCCAAGTCATAAAGTTGAAATGACATTTGTTATTTAATATTGAAAATGTTCATGAAATTGAAAAATACCTACAAAATGGTTCAATTTTATTGGATTAATATTTTTAAATAGAAAATGATTTGTTCAGAAATTTTTCAACTGGTTCAGCCTGAAAAGAGGTTTTGAGAATGTCGGGGGGGACCTTGGGGACATAACCCAGGGAAGCTCCCGTACCAACAACTTCAGTAACTTCAGATAAACAACAGAGTACGTGGCTGCAAAAGAAGGGCAGAGTTAATGAATGAATGTAAAAATAGAGAGATACAGTCTGTATATATAACCTGCATCTTGTATTCTGGAACTAAAAACAATAAACACTAGCATCTGACCTGGGAAAATCTAGATGTTTTTCCTTCTGGCCAGAGTGCTTTATTCATGCTGAATCATTTACACGTTACTTAACTGTCTGCTGTCTACCTTCACTTGTCTGCTGCCTGCCCTTCGCATCCAAATGTAACTTACCTGTAAATACCTTTACTAGCAGTTTTTCAAAAATGTTATCTTTCTTTCCCTCCATTCTGTCTCCATCTGTGGGGCCTTCCCTTTTCTGCCTCTAGAAATGGAATTGTTGCATGGAACTTGATAAAGCATTTCCTTTACTTATTCCTTCTCAATATGGAGCCTTATATACACCTTTCTATATTAATGTGGTTTATTTTTATATTGTATCATTTGTTCATTGAATCTATGAGGTTGGAAGGAGTCTCAAATGACCTTCATGTCCATCCTCTTCACAGTGACAGAATTGATTTAATCTTTCTAATATCCATGGTAGACCAGTGACTTATACGATCTTGAATATCCCCAGTGACTGTGATTACGCAGTCTCCTGTAGAAGTTTGTTCTGTTGCCCAAACTGTCCTCTCAGTTATGTTTCTCAAATGTTTAACCTGAATTTTATCTGTTGAAGACTAAGCCCACCAGTTCTTGTTCTCTTCTTGGTGACTAATGAGGATAATTGGCCCTTGTCTTCTTTATGCTGTCCCTTGCTGTTTCTGAAGGCATTTATTACGTCTTCTCTCAGCTGCATTTTCTCCAGGTCTTTTATCATTCTTCTTGCTTTCCTCTGAACTCTCTTCACCTTGTCTTTTAAAAAATGTGGTGCCCAAAACTAAATAGAGCTCACAGTTGAAGTCTGCACCAGTTCAGAAGAGAGCAGAATAATTGCTGACCATATAACACTTAGCTTGTTTTAACCACAAAACTCCTAGTACTCCACATTCAATATAGGACATACCTTTTCAATGCACATGAAAGTATGAGAGGCAATAGTTTTATTACGTTATTTGTCAGCTCACGGATGTGTCTTCCAGTACTATACCTCTCATGTTCTAAACATGTCAACTAAATGGGCTTCTCCTTTGCCCACAATCAAATAGATTTGTATTCAATAATATTAGCCATTGCCACTTTCTGCTCCTTTTCTGTGCTAACTACCCTACCTACTTTCCATCTTCAGTTTCTTCATTATTCTCTCTTACTTGTACTGTGTCACATTTATCTCATACTTGTTAATTTTATGATTAATTTTGAACCTTCTGTAATTTAAAGCTTATACTGTATATCTGTATTATTTTTCCAAGTGCTCCCTAATCTTCCAAAACTGTCTTCTATAGATTTGAGTCCTGTACTGTCCAGTCCACCCTCCAGATCACTGATATAATATAGACTAGCAGTACATATAGAATGGATCATTCAATAGTATTTAGGTACTTAAAGATATAGATTGACGCCTAGTGGGATTTTCAAAAATGGTTAAGCAGATTGGGCACTTTTGATTTCAACATCAAGCTTTTAACCTGCTTAGGTGCTTTTGAAAATCCCACTAGGTCCCTATCAGCATCTTTTGGTACCTAAAGACATGCTTGAAAATTTGATCTTCAGTAACTATTTTGGACTTGACATTGATCTACTAATATTTACATAAATTAGTATTTTTTCATTGCAGCCTCAGCATTCAATTCATTATAATCAGTTTGACCTAGTTAGCAGTCTTCTAATTTTCCTTACCAATCTGGCATAGTTTTAAAGGTCATTATGTCAAGCTGTACTCATTAGGGCTGTGTGAAACTTCAGTCCCTGATTCGATTTGGCATAGATTTGTCCTGATTTGGTGGCCAAATCTCTGAATCCGAATTGAATCAGAGGACCCTTTAATTTCTTTGAATCGAATCGGAACCCCCTGAATTGATTCAGAGAGATTCAGAAAGATTCGGTGATTTGGACATAGATACAACTTTAAATGCTTTTTCCACATACCTGTAGGTAGCAGGCAGCTTGTGAATGCTGCGATGCTGGGGGGCACATGGAGTGTCCCACAGAGGCACAGGGGGCTCCCCAGCGCGCTTGGCAGCCGACTCGGAAGTGGACCAGAAGCATTTCCAGTCCACTTCTGGGTTCGCTGGAGAATGCGTGAAGGCCCCCCCGCCCCCACCCGCCCCTTGGCTCACCAACTGGTGCTTCCTGGGTCTGGGGGAGCACCCAGGGTCCCCCCTTGGTCAATTGCTGAGCCGGGGGAGGGGTGCAGGAGGCCCCCCACGTGCTCCCTGGCAGACCCAGAAGTGGACTGGAAGTACTTCTGGTCCACTTCTGGGTTCGCCACCAAGCACGCAGGGGGGCCCCTGCGCTCCTGTGGGACGCTCCATCCATCCCAGCATCACAGCATTCATGAACTGCTCCTGGTACCTCAAGGTACATAGAAAAAACATTTAAAGCTATGTCTATGTCTCAATCGCTGATTCTCTGAACCAGCATCTAATCTTTAGATTAGGATTTGGCTGAATTGAATTGGGGGCAGCAATCTGAATCAACGAATTGAATCACTGTCCCCAATTCGGGCCGAAGCCGAATTGAATAGGGCCCATTTCACACACCCCTAGTACTTATCCTTTGCATTCCTTTTCTCCAGTGAACTTTTCCCATTAGAGTGGCATCTTTTGCTAGACTAAGGAATTAAAACTTCCACTGAATTCTGGTGAGAGATGAGGATCTAATCCCTTTCCTTTGAAAATCCCTGTCATACTGCTGTTGATATGATTTATTTTTTGCAGGCCCTGGTTACTTATTTTTGGGGACCATGTTATCATATTTGTGTTTACAAAGTAACTGCTTTGCTAATTGTTCTGATAACTTACCAACTTTTGAAATTAAACATGCTCATCCATGTTGTCCTGACCTCTCTTCCCCACTTCTTAATTAGACCTAACCTTGCCATCTTCGCTTGCATAAACTGAATTTCAGTAAGAAGTTTGCTAGAATTAGAGGAGGTCTGCAAGCTCAGTTGTTTGCTCTTTGCCAGTCTCCTGATACATCATTTATCTTTGTTCTCAAAACTGTTATTGATGGCTACTATAGTAGTACTATTACTCCTTGGATCACTGTTCTAGGGGATATCATTGCATTCAGCAGATTAGAATATGTAGTGTTTATAGTATTATTTTTTGATGTGCTTCCTTATAAATCTGCCTTATGACCTGAGTCTTTCCTTTTTAACTGCTGGCAGGTTAAGACTTAAATCATCTGGTGACATCTTTTTTAGTGGGCGCATCTACACGAGATGCTTTACTGGAGATTAGAGCTAATTACTGCACAGGAAGGGTCACCATCTACAAGTTCAGATGTTTATTGCACAGTAATTTGTTCTAATTGTGAGTAAATTTCCTACCTGTAAATACAGGTAGCAATTTTACTCTTGATTACTTATTGTGCAGTAGTGCACGTGTAGAAACCTGACCGGGAGCACATTTGCTCCCAGTCATCTGGGCAGCAGGGGACAGGAGATTGTTCCTTCCCTTCCCCCAGGAGCTGCCTGTTGCTGGGGAGGGCTCTGCCATCAGAGCCCAGGCAGGGCTATGTCCCCCTGCCCTGGCAGCTCCCAGCCCCTGCTTCGCAATGGTGGGTGTGGGCTGGGAGATCCTTATCTCCCAGGCATGGCCCCGCAGTCACACGGCCCAGGCTGGGAGATCCTTATCTCCCAGCTCAAGGCCTGCGGTTGGGGGGCCCAGCTTGGGCCCTGTGACTGTGGGGCTCAGGCTAGGAGATAAGGACCTCCCAACCCCAGCCACATGATCATGGAGTGGGGTCTAGGAACTACTTGCTGCCAGGGCTGGGGGACATTGCAGGCAGCTCCCATCAGGAGACAGCTGTCTCCTGGCCCAGTGCTCCCTGCCAGCCCCTGGGCTAGCACCCAAGGAGAGCCCAGACCTCCCCCTGGCTGCTGCAGGGGCCCTGTGTAGGGCTGCAGGAAGCAGCAAATCTGCTCCCACATCCCTGCAAGTGTAAACGTGTACCTGGGAGAGTTTAGAGTACTTTACTGTAGAATAAGCTGCTCCCGGATTATTTGCACATTAAAGTAGTGTAGCTAGTAAGCAATTAAAAACAAAAATAAAATAGTCAAATTAGAAGTGGATGGCAGAGGAGTCAAGTATATGGGGGCCTAAGGGCCCTGGCCACCCTCGAAAAGAGGGCTGTCATCTGAAATGGGTACAACTTGCCATGGGTCCATCATTTTAGGTACCTTCCCCAACCCCCAGCAAAAATAAAAGTCGGTGCCTATGGTGGATGGAGTAACGCTGTTCTTCTGTTAAGGATAGACTGATATTAGAATTCAGAGATTCTTTTATTTGGATAATATTTAGATATCTATTGGTCCCAATATTGGTCTTTTGGTCTAGCCCCTCCAATACTCAGAGGTTTCTCCTTCCTTCAGCAAGTCCTGGGCTTCTGTAACCAGCAGTTTTTCTACACAGTGATAGGTAGTTCCTGTGGTCTGTGAAGCTGTTTGAGAGCCTGTATTAAATAAACTTGATGTTCAAATAGAAACTCAGAACAAGCAACTCACCATTGTTCCCACTCCATTATTAGCAGCCTCAGTAGAGAATCAGTAGAGAAGGTTTAAATAGATTTGAGGACTTAATACCTCTTGTACCCCTGCATATGGGGCCCCACGTAGATCAGAGGTGAGGAACGTGGTAGGAGCAGCATGTGGCTGTGATGTTTTTCTTACTAGTACTACAGATGCTCTGGGTTTTCATAGAAGATGTCAGTCTCCAAAGGTTTTCTATCTACTATTATATCCACTAGCAATTAATTTTTACAAAAATGTTAATATGCATGTTTATACTGATACTTAGATAGTTACCCTCAGTGTAGAATGTTCATGTTGGCTAAAATTAACCCACTAGGTAGGTACCAGGAGGGGTGAGCCAGTAGGGGGTAGTCCTGCGCTGAGCCACCCACCTCACTGCGCCCGACCACCTTCCAGGCTCCAAGTGCCTCCCTGGGGATGCCTCACATCTGACTGACCCCTTTCCTGGAGCACACCTGCTAGCCTGGGGGTAGAGCTGCCACCATCTAGGGATGGGTTTGATTCTGGCACAATGTCCCCTGGGAAACACAGGCCTAGTAGCCCTCAAGGGTACTTGACTCACTTCAAGAATGTGGGATGCTTCCCTCAGTTGGAAGCACAAGTAGTGGTCTCTCTTAGTCAGCCGAACCAAGGGGACCCCAAGGCATAATCTAGGCCCACTCCCAATCAGTCTCCCACACTAGGTACAAAGGAGAACTTTATTGGTTACAGAGGTAGGTTTGGAATAGGGTACAGGGTAGAGCAATATCAGAGAAATCCCATAGAGCAAACGGGGTGGCTGGGTAGCCTTTGATCATGCATCTGAGTTACTGCAAGCTATATATCTAGTTAGATCTCAGGTAGCTTACTCACAAATATCATCCAGAGGCAGGTGGAGATTCCCTCTGGGGGCAGGCAGTTCCTTGATCATGAGTTTTGAGAGAGAGCAAGTTTCAGATGGTCCAGCTCTTCTCTCTTTCTGAGTTTTCCTCATGGCTGCTGCCCCGTCCTCCTGGGCAGTCCTTAACTTAGATAGTCCTTATGACCTCATTTACCTGTTCCATTGGAGGCCAGCACCTGTTGGCTGTCAGCCAACCAATTTGAAATGCATCACTGGTTGCTGGGCAGACTGGCAGCCTCTAGCCCACCAAGGAGCCCAAGACCCTCACCCAGGTATGTGATGCCAGTCACGTAGGCAGAGGAAGCAGTTTCCCTCGGAATGTATTCAGCTCAGTTTACCTAAAGAGCTAGGGTAAGGTGTGTACCCTTTGCAGGGCCCATACTAACCAAATTGTCACAGAGCAGAGTTTTGGGGGAGAAACAGAAATGGCCTTCTGCCCCACCAGGTACACATCCCTATGTAGAGCCCAGACAGGACCATTCACTACATGCTTGAATATGCAGAGAGGAAAGTACTGCCATTCTTCCTACACCTCATTCTTTCTCTCTATTTGGCACTGGTGAGACCACACCTGGAGTACTGTGTCCAGTTCCCCCCCGCCCGAAAGGATGTGGACAAATTGGAGGGAGTCCAGCAGAGGGCAGTGAAAATGGTTACGGGCCACAGGAACATGACTTAGGACAGGCTGAGCTGAATGGGGCTTATTTAGTTTGGAGAAGAGAAGACTGAGAGGGGCTTTAGTAGCAGCCTCCAACTACTTAAAGGATGGTTCCAAAGAGGATGGAGCTAGATTGTTTTCAGCGGTGGCAGATGGCAGAACAAGGAACAATGGCCTCAAGTTGCAGTAAGGGAAGTTTAGGTTAGATATTATGAAAAGCTTTCTCACGAGGAAGGGTGTAAAGTACTGAATACAGGATACCCAGAGAGATTGTGGAATCTCTATCCTTGGAGGTTTTTAAGACCTGGCTAGACAAAGCCTTGGCTGGGATGATCTATTTGGGGATGGTCCTGCTTTGAGTAGGGGTTGGACTAGATGTCCTTCTCAGGACCCTCTCAACCCTAATTTTCAGATTCTATGATTTCTATGATCTTGCCATCCTGATAATGTAACACGTTGGTTCTCAAATTTATTAGACTCAAGGCATCCTTCAGAAAATGGCAGTTTTAAGCGAAGGTGAGGTTTTTCTCCTTATCTTACATTCATATACAATGAAACCTCATTAAATACATTATCTATCACTAAACTGCTGCCAAAAGCAGCATGTGCTTAGTGATGAAAACCAACTATGAAGTTGATTAAATGCAGTCTATTCCATCTGCGAGGCTTGGGGTGTGGTAAAGGGGTGGTTAGAGCCACGCATAGCCCATAAGGCTAGGGTGCCCTTGAAGCACCCATTGCAGAGCGGGACCCACAAGGGGCCCGGGAGTCCACGGGGTCAAATATTGCAACAGACTGTGTCCAAGAGGATGTAAGGCAGCCTCCCATATATTTATACTCCATCAAAGATGTGGCGGGTGAGAAGTGAGGGTGCACTTTGGGCCAACTTGGCATGGGAAGGGGGCCTTAGGGAGATCATGGCCATCCTACTGGACCCTGCGCCGTGACAAATTGGTACTTGGTGTCGGTCCTTCATCAGCCCCATGGGACGCCCATGCCCACTACAGAACAGGGAGGTTCAGGTGAGAGAGATTCCCTGCCCTCCATCAATGCAGACCTCATGAAGGAGCACCTTGAGAGGCTGGATACCTTCAAGTCAGCAGGCCCTGACAATCTACACCTCAGGGTACTCGAGGAGCTGGCATTCATCATAGCCCAGCCCCTGGCATGGATCTTTGAGAACTCCTGGCGCTCTGATATAGTGCCCAAAGACTGGAAGAAGGCCAATGTGGTGTCTATCTTCAAGAAAGGGAGGAAAGTGGATCTGGCAAACTATACGCCCATCAGCCTGACCCAGGGAAGGTCTTAGAAAAGTTTATTAAAGAGGCCATCCTTAATGGACTGGCTGATGCCAACATCCTGAGGGATAGCCAGCATGGGTTTGTTGCTGGTAGGTCTTGCTTGACCAATCTCATTTCCTTCTATGACCAGGTGACCTATCACCTGGACAAGGGAGAAGAGATTGATGTCCTATATCCTGACTTCAAAAAAGCCTTTGATCTGGTATCCCATGATCACCTCTTGGCACCTCTTGATCACCTCTTGATCCCATGATCACCTCTTGGCAAAACTGGCCAATTGTGGCCTTGGGTCCACCACAATCCGCTGGCTTGGAAATTGGCTCTGTGGTCAGATGCAGAGGGTGGTAATTGATGGAAGTCAATTGTCATGGTACCCTGTGACCAGTGGGGTCTCCCAAGACTCTGTCCTTGGACCCATATTGTTCAACATCTTCATTAATGATATGGACACTGGAGTCAGAAGTAGACTGGCCAAGTTTGCCGATGACACGAAACTTTGGGGCAAAGCATCTACACCTGAAGACAGGAGGGTGATCCAGGGTGACCTGGACAGGCTCAGCAAATGGGCGGATGAGAACCTGATGGTGTTTAACACTGAAAAATGCAAGGTTCTCCACCTTGGGAGGAAAAAACTGCAGGCTTGCTGGCTAGCACTACAGAAGAAAGAGACTTGGGGGTCGTCATTGACCACAAGATGAACATGAGCCTTCAATGCAATGCTGCGGCTAGTAAAGCGACCAAAACGCTGGCTTGCATCCATAGATGCTTCTCAAGCAAATCCTGGGACGTCATTCTCCTCTTGTACTTGGCCTTGGTGAGGCCGCAGCTGGAGTACTGCATCCAGTTTTGGGCTCCACAATTCAAAAAGGATGTGGAGAAGCTTGAGAGACTCCAGAGAAGAGCCACGTGCATGATCAGAGGTCAGGAAAACAAACCTTATGACAACAGGCTGAGAGCTATGGGGCTCTTTAGCCTGGAAAAGTGCGGGCCCAGGGGTGATCTGATGGCCACCTATAAGTTTATCAGGGGTGACCACCAGTATCTGGGGGAGTGTTTGTTCACCAGAGCGCTCCAAGGGATGATGAGGTCGAATGGTTATAAACTACTGCAGGAGTGTTTCAGGCTGGACATAAGGAAGAATTTCTTTACTGTCCGAGCCCCCAAGGTCTGGAACAGCCTGCCGTTGGAGGTGGTTCAAACACCTACACTGAACACCTTCAAGAAAAAAAAAGGAAAAAATTGGATGCTTATCTTGCTGGGATCCTATGACCCCAGCTGACTTCCTGCCTTCGGGCATGGGGCTGGACTGGATGATCTTCCGAGGTCCCGTCCAGCTCTAACGTCTATGAAAAAAACAAAAGCAAAAAAAAAAAGCTGACAGCAGGAAGGCCATAGCCACCCCTTAGTGCCTAAGGGTGTATGTAGATAAAACGGGGGCCCTAAATTGAAGCAGTGAGTTTTTAAAAACACCTCTTTAATTTAGGGCTGATTAAACCCTCATGTCATGCATACACCCCGCTGACTTACCTGCCTCTCTGGTGGTGGGGAGGGGAGGGTGAGCTGCTAGAGTGTGGAGTGGTCCCTGGGCTGCCAGGGGTGAGGCCGGTGTTTCCCTCCATGACAGTGGTGCCCCCTCCCCCAGGGAGCACCCGCCCGCAGGCACCCAGCTCGGGCGGTCCCAGGGGACACTGTAGCCATGGAGGGAAGCACCTGGCCCCTGTGCAGCTCAGGCAGGCAGGCAGACTCCAGGGGGGGTGGAAAAAAAAAATCAGGCTCGTCACTTTTCTTGGGCGAAGCCTGCTTTCCCAGGCTGCTGTCAGGCTGCCTGCGGGGCTTCCTGCAGAGTCCCTGAGCTGCACGGAGCCCAGTGCTTTGCTCCGCAGCTGTAGGGGCAGCAAATGAAAACTCCTCAGGGGTTTGGAATTGGGAAACTAAAACTCAGGGGAGTTTTAGTTTGCTGTGCCTCAAGTCATTTAAGGTGCATTACACCACCAAATTTCCTACAGCAGCTGGAATTAATGTGCTGTATGCTGCTGACATGTGCAAACACCAACACCATTAAAGTGGTGCAAAAGCATTTAGCCTGCTTTAAAGTGTTGTGCACACATGCCCCTCATTTCGTCTACACATGGCCAAAAATGCTATGTTTGATATTAGCAAAAAAAAGGCTGAGATGCTGATGGGAACCTTTTTTTTTGTGCGTGGCCCTTGAAAAAACAGTTGCTCCTCCAGGAAGGAACTGGCACTGGGCCTGAAGATACTATAATACCAGGCCAGCACTGGGAAGGCCAGAGTCAGCCCTGATATATTTCCCTTAATGCCAGAAATGTTTCATCTTAGCCAAAAGGCTAAGATGCTGATGGAAAACTACCTTTTTTTTCTTTCTTTTTTTCTTAAGAGAATTTTTTGTGGTCCAATCCTAATCAGCCAAATCAATTCCAAACCCATGAGTCAGTCAAGAACCATAAGTGGCCCTACTACTGACAAACATCCTCCACCCCACCTGTGGCTTCAGATGTTTCCAAATCCTTTGGCTGGCATCCTATGTGCAGGCCCAAGCCTGGTCCAGTTGCGTCGCTATACTCTTCGTTTTCCTTTTTCACTTCCCCTCTCTGGGGGTCTTTGAACAGCCTGAGCCACATGTCCGTTTTCCAGGTGGAGCTAGCTGCTTTTTCTTCATCCTCTCCCACCAATTTTTAGTAGTAGGACTGGAGTTCACTCAGAAAATTTTAACACAGTCTGTTTCCTTCAGCTCAGAGTGTCTGTACAACAAGAGTTTACTGCATTGCCACAAGGTGCTCCTGATGCAGGACACAAACCGATCGAAGTGTGTTGTCTGGGACCCCTCAAGTGTCTGTACAGTGCCGCCTCTCTTGTCATTAGCCTGACTCCTGTCACTTCCTCCAGGAGCCAGCTCACCTTTTTTCCACACTCCCTTGGCATAGGGGCAGAGCCACAGGAGGTGGTTGATGATCTCATTCTTACCTCGGCAGCTTTTCCTGGGGCAGCTGGGTCTGTTCTCTTGCCTCGCTCTGTGTCTCCATGCCTTCACTGGGAGTGCACAGTGAGCTATGAGCCAGTTCAGGTCTCTGTGGTCTTTATATAGGTCCTTGTGGAAGATCTGACCCCAGATGGACTGGCAGTCATTGTCAGGGAGCAGCTTCATGGTCGATAGCCCATCTCTGTCGCTGACTACCTTCTGTATGTTCCTGTGGTTTGACATGGTCTCTGGGCTTTCCTTCTGTAGCCTGTACTCAATCTGGAACTTGTTCAGCACACTGTAGAATCAGGGGTATTCCATAGTGCATGGTCTCCCTTTGGCTGGAGCGTATACCTCCCATGGTGAGTGTGTCACCCACAGAATCCAGAGAGCCATGTGTGTTTTCTTTTGGGGATCCAGAATGGAGGTGGAAAGAAAGACCCTACACAAAATGAAATGGACTGGAGGCAGAGGGATGCCAGATATCCACCTGTTCCTATAGGCACAGTACACAAGCCAGATCTGCAAGCTGGCAACTGGGCCAGCAACCAAAACAGCCACAAGGATAATTTAGTAATCTGAATAAGATATGCATTCATGCCTGCTGAGCACAGTCCCCCACTCTGTGCCAATTATTTTTCAAGTCCTGGTGAGCCACTACATTGAATACGTTTTTACTTCCACTGTACTCCCACAGCTGAGATGCGCCTTTCTTTCCCATTTCCAATGATTCCTGTTTGTTCACCAGCCTGAGCTGTCTGGCAAACATCACAAAATGGGGCCCCAAAAAGTTCACCCAGAATCCTCTGTCTCTCCCTTTTTTAGCCTGTCACATATGATTAGTGTGGCCCCACCTTTCATGAGGTAAAGCAGGAACAGATTGCCCTACACTTCATTGGCATATCATTTTTTTAGTATTCCAGGACTTAGGACAAGAACACCCAGTTCCAGTCATGACCGGGGGCAGGGGCTAATTAGCACATGGATCCTTTGTGAGGGGTATCTGGAGTACACACACATACTGAACAGTACTGAGGTGTAGGGAGAGCAGTGTCTGATAGTAAGGAGGAGGGGGAGGAGCTGTAGGGGGAAGATAGTGGGGAGAGGCAGAGGTCAGGGGGCCTACCTGAACCGGCAGATGTATCTTCCCTGCTGTAGGGGGGTGGACATATTCAAGGCAAACCTCAAATAATTAGATTCTATACTTGGAAAATTATAACAAATTTATACATTTTCATATATAATATCTAATTATTGGGGAGTTGTCTTATAATCAGGGTCATCTTATATTTGAGTAAATAGTATTTTATGGCTATAGAAAAATGATAGAGCAATTCTTCTGTTGCAAAAAACTCAGAAAAAACACAACCGGTCAGAATGTTTTTGATACTATGGATTCCTCTTTGAAATATCTGGGCTTGTCTTGTGAATCATGTGCAGGTGTTTGCACACCTAACTGCTAACATTACATGACACCCTTTAAAGAATCTCACTTTTAAAAGGTGCTGTGGCACCCTGGTTGAGAATCACTGTTGTAACATTATGCCACTGAACAGTAGGGCGCAAACGTAATGTTTCTCAATTGATAGAGATGAAAATGTAATGTGAAATGTTAGGGAAACCTTAGAGTTCCAGATTTTATGCATGACTGCTGTAACAGTGGATATTGCATTTCAGAGCAGTAAAAAACAGAGGGTTTTTTAGGGGTGTTTGGATATGGGGACCACTTTGCAGACTAGCTCCCTGTCAATGATAAATGTAGGGCTTTAACATTTGATATCCTTCCACTTGAGAAGAAAGAAAGAAAGAGGAGCAGTTGACAGGATACAAAGGAGAAGAAAAATATAAGCGTCTGTGACGAGGACATGCATGTACCTCCCCCAATTTCCTGTTTCCACTAAAAACATGGGTTATTTTCTTCTGTCTCATACTGGTGACAGATTGTATAAAGTGTATGAGTAGAATTGGCTGCAACTTAGCTCACAGCCTGCCAAAGACCAAATGTGTGGCAGTCTGAAAATGAGAGTACTGCAGCCAGTAAATAGCTGATAAAGAAGCTTTTTGACCCCTGGATCTCAAAACCATTAAAAAAAATATGGATAAGTATTTTTATTTAAATTTACCTATGAGGAAGGTGAAGCTTGGAGGGGTGAAGTGAGTTGTCCAAGGTGCCACAATTTGTCAGTGACAGAAATGGGAATAGGTCTTGGTTTTGTGAGGCTCCCTGTGGGTGTGACCAAACTTTCTCCAAGGGGGCCAGTTTTTCTCTAAAATGGTTGTGTAACCTCTTACTTTCAGGCTTAAAAATTGGAAGAAATGTAAGATAAGTCAGAGAAGTGCATCTGGTGGATTCTGATGCTTTAAGAGTTCCCTCTCTGGTTTTAATTTGGGATGTTTCCTCTGCTGTATGGCTAGGTGAGCCAATTTACTCTAAAGATGTAAGTTCATATAAGTTACAGTTAATGGAAAGCAAAATACATCATTTATCTACAGGATAAGCCAGAGTGCAGTGTGGGTCAAATTCTCCAATACAAATTTCCATTGACTTCAGTGGGCCTGGTTGCCTGAGAAGGACCGCAGACAATATGCAGGAATGGTCTCAGTGTTAGGAAACAGGAGGAAAGCTATGCATTGCTTTACTGGTAGGTCTATTCAGCAGCAATGAAAGTGGTCTGAGCGCAAGACTAGAAATTCAGAACTGACAAATTCTAATCCAGATCTGACAATAGATTACTGTCTGATTGTGAACACATCATTGAACTGCATTCTCATCTGCAAAAGCACGATAAAAGTTGCCACACAGCGGTGTAGGGAGGATTAATGAGTTAATATTTGGAAAACCCTTTGAATATAGAAAGCATTATATATGTTATGTAAGAAATATCTATATAGCTATATATATAACTGTAATTGTATTCAATTAATGATGCAATGGATAATCATTAATCAAAGCTAAATTGATTTTTAATCAATTAAAGTTTAAGTCAACCCAATTAAAGGGATGGATAATTAATTATGCCAGTACATTTTAATTAATTACAATTATATACATATACAATAATTACATATAAAGCTGTATATATGTATTATATGTTGTATAATTATATAATAACTATTGCTGTTTTACAAAAGCGACCTCCCAAGATGGTGATATGTGAGGTTAATAAAACCTGTTCCATCTAGTGAAAGAAGAGAGCAGGCAGAATTTGGGAAGTTTCCAATTTGTCAGTAAAATCCTCTAGTTCTGATTTAGTTTTGATTCCAAACTCTAGCTGAAGCCAATAGTTGTTTTGCTTGAATAAAGACGTAAGGCCCCTTTCTTCCTTGGAAAATAGGAAACCTCAGAAGTTCCAACCATTGGAATTTCCTAGGAGCTCTTTCATGATAACGGGGAAAGGCCTGATCACCAAGGAAGAAGCTGTGGGTTCAGTTCTAAAACCTCCAGAATCTCTTCTTATTCAAATCACAAGGCCTTCAAGCAATCTACTGGGACCATACATACAGAACCCCAGGGCCTATACTCAGGTTTAAAGCTCCACTGATCACCTTTCTAGCCATGACTGTGTTGCCTGCTGAAGCCCTCCTGACCTATCATAAGGATTTCTACAGCCTAAAGAGCCCAGCCACAGAATTTAGCACAGCCTTAGCAAGTATTCACATGTCTTCCCTTTGATTTTTTGGGTAATTGCGAGAATCTCTGTAACCCATCTGGTTTCTTATCTTACCTTACCTTATTCTGAGTAGCTGAAACATTCTGCAGTTTATTACACCTATTGCCATAAAATGGCTTAGAAGCTTACTTTTTAAAATGGCAGTATTTGTCACATGGCACCCTGGCAAAAGTTCACAAGGATTGATGGATATTATTGCAATCTGATAGTGAATACATTCCCAAGCATGCCTTTTCCCCTTTCAGATTTGATTTTATACACTAGCTTGCCAAGATCTTTTGCATATACTCCATTTGAAGTTTTGAAAACAGACAGGTTTTTTTTAACATGAGATGGCCATAAAAAGACTTAAAATCTGATTTATTTCTGTTTTTCTCATCCACCTGTCACAGAAACAGTTTATGTAACTTGCTTCACTCTTGACCAAAAGATTTCTTGCTATTCAGAAACTACACCTGGAAAATTTGAGAAGACCTTTTTGGTTTTTTTTTCTCTTAGAGTTAAATTTGAGTTCACAAATTAAAGTATACCTTTGTCTTAACTCTGGTTAGACTACTGCGTCTATATAATATTTAATATATCAGAAAATACTATATACGGTGTTTTTTCATTTAAGTAGAGCAACAGTGAGTGATATGAGTAGTGACTTGTTTTTGACCAAAAAGGGCTGGATTGGATGTAGTGACCTGGAGATGAGACGCTTCATATCACTTTACCAATGCTCTTGTCGCAGACAGTTTTCTAGAAACTTTAGTGTTCATGCGTTAACCTTTTTACACACCATTATTCTTGGAATCTATTAGGTTTTACACATTTGGAGCCTAAAGATCCTTTGTTTCATGGGTGTAGTTGCCACCAGACTTAAAGGGATTTGCACCATTAATTGGCTTCCCTCCAAATTACTGGTACACAGCCTCTCATAAGTGTAAAATTATTCTCTATATTATTGACTTCTCTTAAGGACCAGAAGATTGTAGACTCATGAGTAATAGGTAGCCATCACATTTGATCCCCTAGTCTGTACTAGGAGCAGAGCAGGCCAGGACTGAATGTGTTGTGAAGGCTGAATTCCCTTGTCAGACCTGACAGAATTGGATTCTGTTTTCTCATTGTACATTTTTGTGTGTTTCCTGCTCATGCCAATGCTTTACTTTTAACTTTTTTTCTTTTTAATATTTCTTTTATTTACATGGGAGCAAGGTACACATCTTACATATGGTTATTTATCTATGCTCAGTGGAGAAGCAGGACAAGAAGAGTTAACATTACAAATCATTTATCTTACTCATATTGTGTCATAGATGAGCAGGCTTTACAAACCTATAATAAGACAAGGTACTTTCCCTGAGGGACTTTACAAGCTAGTTAGAATAGGTTGAAAATAAAATGTTATTGTGCCAGTTTGTAGTCTACAGTTTCATATCATCTCCCTCTGAATGTGGATCATCTATTGGCTTTTTGTAAAGAGTAGCAGAAAAAAATTGACAATGAATACTGAGTATCTCTGTATAAATGAACAAAGTCCTTTCTTGAGCTTTTTTACTGAGTATGACAAGTTTGTCAGACTCAAGCTTGTGAAAATGGTGAAGTAAGGTCATATAGAACTTGTACCATGTATATACAGTTGCACAAGTGAAACAGCTAAGAGGCATTTACTGCATCAGGCTATAACAGGGGTAGGCAACGTTTTTTAGCCAGAGTGCCGAAAAAACCACAATGTCTACCTTGGAAGGTGTCGGAGTGCTGACATGCTGGAGCCTGGAGCAGCTGTTTGCAGCCTCCTGGCTGCAGCTGGCCCATGGAGCCTGGTCTGCTTGCAGCAGGGCTGGTAGCCTCCCAACCCCCTACTGGTAGCAGCCTGAGCTCCGTGGCTGGCAGCAGCTGCTTAGAGCCTGGGCTGGTGGTGGTGTGCCGAGCAAAATGGCCTTACATGCTGGGGGTTGCTGACCCCTGGGCTATAACAAGGCCTTAGATGGAGTTTGACTTAATGAGAATGGATGGAAAGACTAAGGTAATGTTGGGTTCCACTCCTACTCCTGACATTAGCTTCCTCTTTTTAGGCATATTACAGAGGACTCAGGGCAAGTCTGTACAAGATGTTTACTGTGGAGCTGATTAATTAGCTCTGCAGTAAATGTCTTGGCATCTACAAGTGTGCCTCCATTACGGTGCAGGAAACTAACTCCACAGCAGGGTAGTACTTGTAAATACAAATACTATCCTGCTGATTAGTTTTTTCATGTGCAACAGTGCACGTGTAGACACTGACCTGGCTGACTGGGTCATTAATGTGCTTCAGTGCTGGAGCTCCCTGGCAGCTAGCCCCACACTGAAGCATCCTCATGCCCCAGCCAGCCCCTCCACAGCACATTGAGCCTGGTTAGAGCAGCCCTGGGCTGGCAGACTGACTCCTAGGGCCCCCTGCCACCTGGGGCTGCTCCGGCTGAGCTCCGCTTGCTGTGCATGAATAAATTCTGGAGTCAGTTGCTCCGGAGTTAATTGCTCCCAGGTGCATGTTCAAATGGTATGCCCAGGAGCAAAAAACTCAGGAATAATAAGCTCCAGAGTTTATTGATGTACACTAATTGCATGTGTAGATGCAACCTCAGTTCTGCAAAGAATAGTATAGGCTACTGTGGGTGATCTCTGAAGTGAATGAGATTACTCACAGTAGTAAGTATTGTTTCTGGTAGTGTTTTGTGTCTGGATTTATGTCTGGAAAGAAAACAATTGACTTAACCCTTTCAAAGAAAAGCTCTCTTCTCTTGCTGTTAGTAACAGTTCCTTTTTCCTGTGATCAGTAATCATGGAAACAATTTTCTTTGGTCTCAGTTCAGTTCCTGTTGGTAAGAAGTACATAGCACAAGACACCAGCACCACAATTGGCATTTAATCTAATCTGCTGGATAACCTTCTTACCAGTCTTAGCTGGGAATCCTAGGGCTGGATAGACCATGGAGACTTGAACAGTTCCCTCAACTTCATAAGTCCTCCCTCCAGGCCAGGAGTAGAAAAAACAGGTAGGATAGTATGAGGGAAGCTTATCTGGGGTAAGTAGAGGACATCAATGTGCAGGGCTGTCAGTCTCTCTCACCTTTCACCATCACTTCATTTGCAGTTTCAAACTCGCTGTTGGAAAAGGTACTGATGACTCCCTTCTCTTCTCCCTTTCCTCATGTTTTTTCTCTTCCCAGTCTGTGGCAAGCGTTACAAGAATAGGCCTGGACTGAGCTACCATTATGCTCACACTCACCTAGCCAGTGAAGAGGGAGATGAAGCTCGGGAGCAGGAGACACGTTCCTCACCTGTGCACAGAAATGAAAATCACAAACGTGAGTAGTATTTTTCTGTCCCCTTGTTTTCTCCTCCAGTATGTTTTTTTTTTCAGGGGGATGTTACCTCCATCCCTATCTATGCATTCCCCAGGCCCTGTGATTGTACTGCTCCTTTGTGAATGATTGGAACCGGGATGTTTAGTGAAGCTAATCAGCTGCAGCTCACCTTAGTGCTGAGCTCAGTCAGTCAAGAATTCATTTAAAACCCAGCATTATCTCTGCAGCAAGTCACTTTTCTATCACTGCTCCTGTGGGGAGGAGATGACAAGGAGAAAGGAGAATGGAAGGGGTGCCCAACCTGCCTGTCATCAAACAGCCTCTCTATGATTAGTGTGGAGATCAAGAAAACACACAATTTTAGTGGATTCTCTTTGTTGTTTTCTTTGAGGAAAGTTCTTTATTTGCATCTCAGTTTTTTGGTATGAAATTCTCTCCTACCCAGGACCTCCTGCACTTTAAACTCCACATTCATACTATCAGTTCAGGAAAGTCTCTTGCCTAGAATATTGTCTGCACAAACCTAAAAGGAGAGTGACACAGGAAAAGAGAACAGGGTCTCTACTCTGGGGATGCCAAGAGAGGGGGCAGATACAGTGTTAGCCAGCGCAGGGGCATCCAGTGCTGTCCTTCTTTTTTTTTTATAACACATGACAGGGAGTCAGGGGAGCCAAATTTTACTACTGCCTTTTGCCCAAAGTCTTACGTAGTAATTCAGCCTTCCTGTGCCCAATTGTCTCTATGCTTAACTGTATGTAAAATAATAATCATCAGCATCCCCATTCAGGCACAATGTGCAGATAAAATTCATGCGTTTATTTAATTAATTCAATTAATTAATTTTGTAAAGAGCTTTTGGCCCCTCAGATGGGAAATACCATTTTATTTCAAAGTAATTATGGAAAAAAATTATGGATAGCAGAATAAAATGGACATGAGAAATATTTTATGGGTGAATATTTCATCCTTTGGAAAAAGAGAAGGAAACCAGGTCTAGGAAGACATTTCTCTCTTAAGCAGGATAATCCATAATTGTCTTATGAGGGAGTAGGGAATGGGGAAGGGTTTCACCTTTCTTGGAAGCATCTGCTTCTGTCCACTGTTTGAGAGATGTTACTGATTGAGATGGACCTTTGGTCTGATCCCACTTGGCAATCCATATGTGTCTGTCACTTTTCTGCACTATCTTTTAAACTTCTATAAAATAGAAGCAGAATTGACTTGTCCAGCTTTTGCTAAATCTGAGCTGCCATGGCTCTGAGGAATGCTGGCTCTGGCAGGCTAGTAAATGGCATCATTGGACTTGTTATGACTTTTTTTTGTATGTTGTTTCTAAATTTGTGTTCTGTGCTTGAAATAAAGTCTGTAATACTTTTTGGGAGGGGTATTAGGAAATGTAATTACTAAGTGTTGATCTTAGCACTGTAGAAGTAGGTAGACAAGAAAGGTTGCTGATCCCCACCATTCAGCTTGACATGGGGGTGAGGCACAGTCCCAGTTCTAATGCTTCTAATGTTCAGAGATTGATATCATCAGCTTTACCAGGTTTAAAAAAAGGGAGCTGGGATGGAGGGACAAAAGTAAGACTCTCCCTCATTTCAGAGAGCCAGCAAACCTGGGCCTGTGAAGAAGGGAGCGTGCCTGGCTCTCTGAAAAGTGTGCAGCACGGGCTGCTCTTGCCTCTGTTTCCCCAGAGCTGCTGGAGGTTTTATGCACGAGGCAGGGAGAAGCTGCTGGCATGCAGCCCCCAACACAGATAGTCACAGTCATATACTTAAATGATCTGGACCCATAAAAGGAAGGATTTCTCTGTTCAATAACTGACCATCACCTGACGGGGTGGGGGAGCAGGGACTACGTCAAGTGGCTATTCCTGCTGGGGGAAATTGTGGTGAGCTTGGGGAATTACTCTCCTGATGGTCCTGCCTCAGGATTGGCTGTTTGTTCCCTGTTTCTGCTTGTTTGTGTACAGCCCTGCACCTAGACCTTACATCTTCCCTCCCTTACTTGACAATATTTAATTTATGCCACCATTCATCTTCCATGTGAATGCTAATTGTCCACATTGCTAATGCACAGTCATTAAATGGTCCCCTTGTACATGGAAATGGTGGGGAGCCAGAGCATCATATCCTTCCTTTTCCCTAAGTACTGCTGGGCATGTGTTATGAATTAGATTTGACAGGTCTGCAGTGTCGCAGGGTCTGGGCTTCAAGAATCCTCTCTGCATGGGCTCGTGGGAGGGGGAGGGGGATGTTAATCCAAACAGCTAATCCACAACCTACTGAACAGAAGGGCCAGAAGTACAGTAAATAGCAGACTCTGATTATTTCCTTAGCCACATGGCCGAGAAACGCAAGCAGCCCAATTTAGAAAAGGCAAAGCCGATCCCAAACAGCCATTTGGAATTTGCCGTGCTGCAGGAGGTAAGGATTGGGCAGCAAGGTTTTGGCAGTCTGCTGCAGCATGAACTTCCTTCCATTTTAGCTCCCTCTGCTCCTCTCATGTCTCCTGTGTCTTTGCTGCCCATAGCCATACCTGCAGTTACAACAGCCTTGGCAGCACAGAAGGAGCCTCTTTGGAGCACAGTCTCTGCCAGAGTCAGCTATTGATCTCCTGACTGGTGCCAGCAAAACAGCTTGATGGCCTCTCTGTCTGTCTGTCTCTCTCCCTCTCTTCCCTCTGCCCTATTCTCCCTGCCTTCCTGTCTTTACTCCCTTTATCACCCCCAAGCCATCTTGGGTTGCTGAGGGACTTAAAAAAAGGAGATTTGCATAGGAGCAGCTTAATCTGAACTGCTGGGCTCTGATGGGTTTGTCGCAGAACAACAAACAGCCCAGGTGGGATGTTCCTTTTCCCCTGGACATTTCACTTCCTTCAGTATTTCCTTCAGTCCCCTAGCCCCAGGGGTGTCATGCTGGGCACGGTGCATCCCTGTGGCTGGAAGCTCTGTCAGCTGACAGGGCTCTCAGCTGCAGGGAGACCCTGCTGCCTGTGCAAATTAAAGCTCGGTAGCAACCAGCTATAATGTTGGTACACATTTTCTAACTTTATAGCTGGTTGGAGCTTTTTATTGTCTAATAAGTATTTTAGGTATGTTTTAAGGTAACTGTACAATTAACCAGTTAATTGCACAATACCTGTAATGTGTAGAGGGGGCCTAAGTCTCAGGTAAGCTCAGTTCCTTGATACCATGGCATGTCCCTTCTTTGGAATCCAAACTTGTCCAGGCCAAAGTAGATTTGCTACTCTTTCTGCTTGCAAAGTGGTGTTGACCAAGTATGGACACTTGAAAAAGACATTCTGGGAACTTTTAAAAACCAAATCAACCCGTAGCCTGACACTAGAATGAAATTGTCCCACATCATTTCAAGCCTCTTCTTCAGCTGTCTTTATCCCATGATTCTTCCACTCAGCGCGTGTTCCAGTATGCCTAGCATCAATTCTGTAGTTATAAACCGACACTTGGGGGCAGCTGGCACCTGCAGATTTTGAGAGGCTTCTAGAGTGGGATTTTTGTTAACTAGATATCTGTCTATTGCAATCTATATATGAATGAATGTGATAGTATAGAACTCATATCTTTCCCAGAGGAACAGGGAAGTCTGTTCCTGTGTGTAAGGACCGAATCTTCCTTTTCTTTGAAGGGGACTGAGTCACCTGTATAAATGGAAAAGTTTATGTGGCAAAATGCTTTCTTGAAATTAAAAAAAAAAAAGAAAAAGTAAAAGCTTTGGGGTAAATTTATAAGATTAAAAAAAAAGTACCTAATAGCACTGGCTAAAGTCAACAGCATGCTGTGCAGACAGCATGCACATGCATGCACAGCTTTGCCTATGGCACTCCATACTGTTGCAGGGATTCTGTACTCTTGTTATGGTGCACTTCACTCCAGACTTGCTACGTGCTCAAATAATGATAGTGAAGTCTCCCAATTCTTTTAAGATTAAATTTGACCTGTATAACCACTTGCTGTACAAGTTCAGAGCATCCATCAACCATACCTTCTTGTTGGGGAGTTTTTGTGTTATAGACACATCTCTACTGCAGAGATCAGCTGATGCCATTTGTGTATTCCAAGCATAATTGGATACCCAGTCTCCAGAGATAAAAAATTAATGCACTAACCTCACTGTGCCTCCAAGCTGTCCTCCAGCTCCCCCACACAGTCTTCTTTGAAACATTTTTATTTCCATCCATGCAGGGGGTTGGGGATGAATAAATGACGAGAGTCAGCCCCTCAGTTGGAGATGAGCTGTTTGTTCCTCTCCACAAGCAGCATCAATTTGAAAAGCTACATCAGGCCTCCTTTTCTCTGCCTCAGCACTGTTCCTCACTGGGGACGTGATAGGAGCTACATTTGAATGCAAGGATGCTCCAACACCTACCTTTGCTACAGGAAATCCTACAGCAGGTGCCTTTTCAGAAAGCAGCTGTATATTACCCTGATTTGCTGTCTCATTAGTTTGTTCCATTTTCCTTTGTTGGTTTTCATAAAGGAATGAATATAAATATGATTTTAAAATAAAATATAAGGCAGCCATCGGTATTACAGAAGTAGTAATGTCTCCTTTAGAACAATTTTCATCCAAACCCTCTGTTTGTAGTTGCACATAACTTTCTCAGGCCTTAATCTTTGGGGCTGACATTTCACGCCTGTTTTGTGAAAATCTAAGGAAAAACAGTGCGGCTATTTGGAGGATCAGAAAGGTGAAAAAATAACGTGTCCATTATTCAAAAAATTCTTGTGAACTTTTGCTTCAGAGCCACTCTACAGCTGGCATGGCTGGAGGCTGAAATTTTGTAGGGAAAATAGCCCTCCTTAAGGAGAAATGCTTATGACTGTTCTGCAGGAAACTGGCTCTAATTTGATCAAGCACTTCATCTATAGAAGCCATATCCTTTTCTCCCTCCTGTCAGAGCTCTCTGTATGCAACATTCTTACATTTATTGTAACCACTTTTCCTCTTTCACCTTTCTGCTCTTTTCCCTTAAATAGAAAATGAACCCACTTAAAGCCCAAAATATTTGACTGGGTTTGAAATTAGGCAACATGCATTCACATAACCCTCAGGGAGAAATTTCTGTCTTCAAAGTGTTGTTCATGTTGGAGGGATTAACGTGTGCCCATAAGTAACTGGCCCATTTTGGATGAGTGCCAAGCTGCACTGCCCAGGGGAGCTCTAGGATAGATTGTACCTCAGGTAGCATGATCACTCTCTAAGCTTCTCGGTGTGATGGGAGTCCTGCATTGCTAACCCCAAAAGTTAAAAAATACTGAGAGTCAGATCCCTCAAAATCATGCAATTGGCTTGGACATGAGATTAAAAAAAATATTCTACATTTTTTTGTCTGTCTTCCCATTTATGAAGTCTCCCTGACCATTCCAGTGTGTTCTGTAGAATTACAAGCTCAACAAATCTTATGTATCTTTAGTGGATAACAGGATTTAGCCTCTGCTTCCATAGCTCCTCCTGGAAGACTCAAGCAGTAGCAGATTACAATTTGTAGAAAATACTGCTGTATAGTGCAAAGAGCTAACAGTTTGTTTCCATGCCCCAAAATTCAAAAAAATTAATGTAAGCTCTACTTTTTACTATCCCCAGCCCATCAATTAATTATATATCTACTGGATCATATTAGTTCCTATGAAGATGGTATCAGATACCCCTACTTCTCCTGACCTATGTAAAAACTCCTTTTGGCTCCTAGGGTCTAGCAGAGCCGTCCCGGTCTCTTGCAGTAGTTCTAATTGGATGCTGCTCTTCGGGAGGCGGGGTAAAGAGAAAGAGAGACAGTCAGAGTTGCTGGAAAACAAGCTGGAGCTTCTGGTGTTATCCTAAAACTGTCTTCAACACAGTCAAAATTCAGTTACTTTTGAGAACGGGAAATGCTTGCAACCATTTGTTTAGATTGTGCTACTGCTTTTCCAGCTTGTCTGGTTAGCAAAGGGTCTGGCCACCTCCTCATTTTTTATTTGTATTTTCCCCATGAGCTGTGATGGGGAAGTTGCAAGGAGAATTTACTGGAGAGAGCAACATACACGTGTGTGTCTGGGAGTGAGTGGAGAGCGAACTTAATTTATTTGAGCTCCACTTAGCTTGTCCTTCATTGCACCACAGATCATGCCATCTATTTGATGTTAGTCCAGGACAGAGCTCTGTTTGATGCTGAAAAGCTAGCAGGTCTGTGCAATGCACAATCTATCTGCATGACTTTCTCCATTTCTCATTAAAAACTGGGAATAATCCAGGTGGAAGTCAGTGCATCTCCAGCTGGGGATCCATCTCCTGTTCTATTAGAGTGAGACTCTTCCTGAGACCTACCTTCTAACAGCTGCTTTTCCTTCTCCCTCTTCATCCTCTTTTTTCTTTGATTATTTTTAATTTCTTGTTTCTTGAGTCTTCCCAGCGTCTGCAGATGCATTTTGAACAGCAAATTAAGGGGACATGCTACAATTCCTTACACTTGAGAGATGAAGTAATAACAGGTGGCAAGACCAGAGGCAGCCAGAGCCTAGGATTCTGGTTGCTATGGAAACATGTCAGACCTGCAGAGGGATGAGATATGTCAGCAGTAGGGGAGAAAGAGCCAGAGCAGCACTGTGGCACTTACCCTATAGGTTCAGATTATATGTCATCGGGTCCTTCAAGGGAGGAGGACGTTAAATATAGAGAACGGGCTTTGGCTAGCTTTAAACTGAACCAGCAGCCAAATGTTGGGCAGACATTTGAACAGTGGGGGAAGAGTTACAGAATGGGGGATCTGGGCGTCAGTCTCAAACAAAGAGGCTTGCAATGCTTTGTTAAAAAAATCCATTCTTCTTCGCTGCAAAATGTATGGGCTTGATTCAGGATATGCTCTGCTCCCCTAAGTATCTGTCTTGCTTTGGAAATTTTGGCCAGAAGTGAAAGCAAAGGACCGGATTCCAAACCCACTAAATTCAATAGAGAGACTCCTATGGATTTTCAGGGCTTGGATGAAACCCAAAGAGAATAAGTAGTAGTTAGAACCGTGGTGCTGGGAAAAATCCCTTCTGAACAGCATCCATCTGATTGTCATCCATTTGCCTTACTAATTTAAAGAAGGAAACTCAAACTCCCCAACCTAAAAGCAGACAGTTAAGTCCTGACTCTCCACTTGCCCCGCATTGCTGCATTGTGGGTTTAAAATGCCTGCTCAATCCAAATTCTTCACTTATATCACAGCAGAGTTTTATACCCAATTTGCAGTCAGGTTGCAGAGGTATAAATGTCTGTCATGTGGGGCAAAGCAGCAAAGAATTAGCTTGCTTTCTCTTAGCAGCAGTGCCAGCCACAGATGTTTCAAAATCATGAGGTGGACCACCAGAAATCATTAGATTGGTTATATTGGAAAAGATTTTGCCCTTTTAGCAGATCTCTATTTCCAAGCTTTTCTCTGCAAGTCTGAGGGAAAGCAACTTCATTTTTAAATGAAAGGCAAATGTTCATTTCTTCAGATGACTCCATGAGCTGAGGCTTTTAGAAAAATGCCAATTATCATGACTACAAAACCAAAACCATTATGTTTCAATATGTATTTTGAACTGGAACCATTTGGAGCCTGTAGGTTGATATATATTTCAAAAACCTTTTATTTTGGTTTTAAACCTGTTTTCAGATCCACAGATTTCATTTTGAAGGGGGGCATAGAGGAGCAATGGCTTTTTCTACACAAACTTGCAGTAGTCTATCATTGTTTTAAAACTGATTATGGGCTGTTCTACATGGGAAAGTTATTGTTGAATAATGGGGGAAGGGATAGTCATTTAAAGCATAGTAGCTATTCAGGAACAACTCATCCTTATTCCACAGTAAGAGTGTTTTTGGGTTTGTTTGTTTTTTGCATTTTATCTAAATCCACTGGATTGACCTAAATCTAAGATTCTCTTTAAAAAAAAAAAAAGAATCTCCACACATTAAATTATACACAAATGTCTATTGCACTTTAAATTCATGCCCTTCCCTAATCCAAATTATTTTTGGAGTGTAGAAAAACCCTGAAATAAACTGGTGCAAACTCCTCTGAGGATATCCTTAGATCATTTGTAAAAATGGCCTGTATTAATTTATCTTAAGGAGGTGCAAATTTCTAATTTGGGCCTTATATGGACTAACACATATGGAATTTTTCTGGTGACCAGCAGTCACTACTACTCCACTATCAAAGCAGGTATGTAACACTGCTCCTGTTCTGGCATCACACATCATTCCTACAAGCATCTGCATTGGCTGAATGCACAGTACAATGTGGGAAGGTGTCCCAATGGCCCTCAAAGCACTTTTCAAGCCAGTGTATTATGGGATGGAAGTAAGCAGCACTGTGCGATGCCAAGGCCTTCCCTGCAAGAGTTGTGGTTAAATGCCAACATGTTCTCCTTCTACCACTGTTCTCATTTTTCACAGCATCTGCTTGGTGCATCAGCTCTAAAAGCCCATTCTTCCTCGTGATTCTCTTACACTTCTTCATCCCTTATAGCAGGTGGCTATCAGCAGAAGCCCCACTCAAGGACACCATAATGCCTTTGAAGACAGGGAGTATGTCAGACTTGGGGCAGCAGCCCATGGTAAAAAGCTAGCAGTAACTAGTAACATTTGTAACTTTGCTATGGGCTGTGGTGCAGATGCCATTTGAATTACAAGTCATGCTTGTTGTCAACTGCCTATTCCACTGATGTCCTAGTGAATTTCCTGTGCTGCTGAGGATTGGTTAGGATCTGGGGAAGTGGGGAGAATGTAGGGAGGGAAGCCCAAGCTTGCTCATAGTGCATGTAAATAGTATAAAGTAAGCAGGCAGTGAAGTGACCCAGGCACTACCTATATACATATCTGCTGAGCTAGCGCCTGGGTCATTTCACTGCCAGCTTACTCCCTGTGATAGTCTCTGCTGAGTTATTGAGCCACAGCACGGAAGGAAAAAATAAGACCATCAACCCCAGGAATCTGTAGGACTGGATGGGAAGTATGTGTTGGAACAACTTTTGGAGGTTGTCCTGAAGGATGAGAAGGATATTTCTGTCCAGGTAAACAAGATACCCAGGCAGGCAGCATAATCACATGGAAGACAGGAGCCTGAAGCAAAAAAAACAGTGACTTTGCTACCAGTTCCCCAGCAGGATGACTGTCCCTGCCTACCTCTCTCTGCTGGCGATGCCCTAGCATTATAGGAGTCTGTGGCCACACTGTGTTCACAAGTGTGCCTCCCCAGCAAGACTTACCTGGACCTGCGAGGTGCTTGCACACATGCAGATTCACTTAGTTCTCTTTATAGCAGTAAATGGTTTACAAGCCAGCCCCCCCCAAACAAAAACAATTGCAACATGTACCCGTGTAGGAAAGAGCAATGTTGCATCATTTTTCTCTTTTTACTTTTATATGCCAGGACAACTGGTGATCAATAAAGCAGCTGTGAAAATCCTGCTTTAAGTGGAAGGATGAAATTCAAATAGGTTGAAGGAAACATACCAGGGAAAAAGTACCTGGCGCTATCCATTTGTTCACTGGGAGAAACAAGATGCTGTACCATTTCTTGATCCTTGTTGCTTTCTTTCTGCTAGAACCGCACCAAGTATTGTGTGTCCTAATTCTCAAACCCTGGTGCCTTTCAGGGTGGGAGTAATCTGGGCTAGGTTCTGACACCTTTCCTCTTTATCGGAGAGGTTGTCATCCTTGAAGTATTGCTGATGTTCTCTCTGTATGGTCCCATACACTCTCCTTGGAGGTGTCCACCATTAAGCTAGGGGTCAAAATGAAGTTTCCACCTAGGATTGCATAGAGCTCATTATTGAAGAGCATTATAGGGGACACCCTCAGATGTTTACTGTGAAGGATTACCTAGTGGTATGCTTGTTGAAAGTTTTCTGATGTGGTCAGGGACTGGCTTCTGCTCCTTGCAGATTGCCTGGACTACATCCCTGCTGCAGTCTCCATAGTACACTTACCATTTTTTCCCTGTTGCCATGGAGCTGGGGTTGGATATAGCTCCAAAGGCTGAGGAAATCCAAAAGGTTTTTAAAGTGGAAGGCTGCTTTAAAGGGGGGGACACTGGGCTTCAGATCAACTTGAATTTTGGCCAGAGGCGTTTGGGCTGGTGTCCAGTGGTCTGTGTGAGGAAGTGCGGGATTGCTGTTGGAAGACGGCAGCAACGTGGGGAGTGTCTATGCATACCTTCTGCCTGCTGTCATATTTTTTTGCATGGAGATGTGCTGTAACACTGGCAGCAGAAATCAAGGACTCTGCTACCTTAGAGGAAATGTGTACATGAACTTATATTGCTAAAATTAATGTTCTGTCAGAGAAGCACTGTAGTGGATTGTGCCCATAAAGCAGACCTGGAAATATGAGCCACTCTGGTCACCAAGTTCATGTTCATGAACACTGGCAAGCTTCGTCCAAGTTTGCTGTTTGCAATGAAACAAAAACCGGGAGAATAATGTATGAGCTAGGTCTTGATCATGAGTATTTTTCAATGCTTTGCTTTGAAATGATAACTGGGGCTAGAGGAGCAATGATAGGGACTCATTCTGTGATTTCAGTGTGATTATGCTGTGGTACAGAATTGAGCCTTTGGTCCTTTGTTTATTTTGTCGCTGTCACTACAAGTGTGATGTTGTTTTGTTCCTTGAATTCCCCCACATTCCTCCTACACATAATTATATTTCTTTAAAATATAAAAATCCTGTGTTTATTTGTTGGTATGAAAAGTATACAAACTGCATCAGTCAGTACCCCAAAGCCTTTAAAGCCAAGCAATCTTTTTCACTATCACCAGGACAGTAAAGCTATCCTAGACTTTATTCCCAAGACTTTTTTTACACAACCTTATTGCACATACAGCATACAAGTTGGATTAAGGCAACTTGTTATATAATATTTGGCAATCGTGCTTGATTGAACTTTTCTACCTGTTAGAGCAGAAAGCTCTGAAGAGAATACTGTATCTTGCATTGGTTTATTAGGCTATAAAGATGTATCATTTATGGCACACTGACAAAACTTTAAGATTCACCTCTGCATACAGGGCACGTCTACCACCCATCCTGCCAAAAGGAAGTACTAAAGCATAGTGCTGTAGCAACGTTGCCGTAGGGTGATGTGCAGACACACCCACAGCCTATCAAATTTGACTTGTCTATGAGTCAACTTAGCCATGTTTATACATAACCTGAACAAGCAAAATACTAGCACACAGACTTGCATCAAAAATAAAGATAGGGAAACAAGATCCAGGTTAACAGTTTCCCCATAACCAACCATAAGCTTCCATCTATCGTGGATCAGTGTACATAGGTAACATTTACAAAAAGGCTTGAGCCCCATTTTCAGAAGTGAATGTCAGTGGGACTTAAGCTTTTACATCAATCCTGAAAATTTTAACTTCCAAGTGTGTTAGTGATAATGTGAAACCTTCAGCACTGTACTTGCTGAGTTTGCACTGTGTGAGACTGGGATATACATGCAGTATAATATAAAGAAGCAACCACCTGATGTTTTCAGTAGAGAGTGGATAAGGAAATTCTAGACCAGTCTACATTTTAGAGAGAAGGGAAGAAAAAGTGTAAAGTTACTTTTTCAGTCATTTTGTTGCACTACAGCTCACCATACTTTTATGTAATTGCCATACTTCTCCAACTACTTGGTAAGCAAATATTAAACACTCTCCACTGTCAGGCACAGTGCTAAGTTAACAGTGAGAGAGAGAGAGAGAGAGAGAGAGAATGTATTAAGAACGCCAATAATTCTGGGATACCAGATTAGACACTAAGCATGCAATAAATGTGCAAGGCTGCTGATGGTAAAGGAGAAGGATGTGTTTGCAGCAATATAAATTTTCATTTCTTCCTGTTTCCACTGCATCTCCAACCCTCTTAAACATAAAAAACTAAAGGTAGGCACAAATTAGAACACAAGATTCAAGTTCTTCAGTCTTTGTGGAAGTTCTGACTGAATAGTATTTCTTGGCCTTGTACCAAAACATCCACCTTAATGTCCCTGTTCTTTGTGAATGTTTGGATATGGACCAAAATTCTTCTTGGAGCCATTTGTAAAAAGCCTCAGAACAACTTTTAACAAAGTTTAAAGTTACAAAAATTATCTTAAAGTAATAACTAAGTCCAGTGGGTGTTATTTAAAAGTTCTCACTTTTTCATTTGAACAAGTATTTCATATAACATGGGGAACACTCAGACTGTGGGATACCCACTAGAGCTGGTGATCTTTTACCTTTCAATAAAAAGGATACAAGAAAAATGTTAACTCTGCTCCCTGTATGAATGTGAGAACAGCAAGGACTTTTACCCATGTAGAACAACCGTTTCTGGACAAGGCAACTGTAAATGTTACTATCCATTCTGCATTATTGAACAAAGCAGTAACCTACATAATGGGTCAAATTAATTTCAGCTGTAATTCCACTATGTCTGGGCTTCTGTTGTAGTATGCCTCGGAGATGTCTATGGGTGTGTACAGAAGATGCACTTTTCATGCAATGAGGCTGCCAAAAGTGCTCTGTAGCCAAACATAACAAATGTTCAGGGCTGCAGAGTGCTTTAAAAATGGTGGATCTCATGAAAAGTTAAACCTCACTTAGTGTAGTATCAGATGAAGGCGCTCTAGGGCAGAGCACATTAGCAAACTTGTGTACAGGTTCTCATTGAGAGTTAATTTCAGTTGATTCTGCCCACATCCCAGGGGCCTTTGTGGGGCTGGGCTGGTACTTGCAGGTGAGGACTGGACCAGCCCAGCCCCCCCACTCCCTCTGCTGTCACAGAGAAAAAACAGAAAAAGCTCTGTCTCTGCCCTGTGCAGCTGGGCCGGGGGAGAAGGGAGTCCTTCTGCCATGTGCCCTGCCTCCCCCCACCCCCGCTACCCCAACTGCAGGGAGCTGGGCTGGGTCCATGCGGCAGAGGTGGGAACGAAGCCCCCCTACCCCCTTGCCCCAGTTTCAACCATGGTAAAGCCAAGCTGGCAGCTACATGCTGCTGCTGTCAAGTGGCTTTGGTGGGTGGGGTGGGAGGGGGGAGGCTCCATGTTGCAGTCTTCCCTTTTACCCTGGCTGGGGTGTTGGGGGGGGAGCCAGAAAGGGCCTGTTCAGTAGGACAGGCTCTGCTCTCCACACTCTTCTGCCCCATCATCTTAATAGTGGCAACATGCAGCTATGGCTGGAGCCATGGGGCCAGGAGGGGCAAGAACAGAGCCTTTCCCCACCCCCCCGGGCCTGGTTTAACTCCCCCCAAAACCCCAGCAGGCGTATCTGGGGGGACTCCATTCCCCTCTGCTCCACCTGCGGCTGTGGCAAAGTTGAGCCAGCAGCTGCATACTGCTATTATGAAGAACAGGGGTGGGCAATTATTTGAGCCTGTGGGCCACATATGGAGTTTTGGTGAACTGTTGTAGGCCAGATTAGCATCCCCACATCCCACACAGCAGCTCACCAAAACTCCCTAAGCGGCCCCATCCTGTCTGCTTGGCCACATGCCAAGCTCGCACAGGTCCCGGTCAACCTCTATGGAGACACCGGGATCGTTGGGTGGTAACAGCATAGGTCCTGGGCCCAGGGCAGAGCCACAATTCATTCCTTGCACACCCCTGCCCACAGAACTGGGACATGTTATAGGGGCATGTGGGTGAGCCTGGCTGGGTCTGCAAGGTGGTTGGGGCTCCATTCCCCATGCCCCGCCAGCTGCAGGCAGGGCAGCCAGGAGTACCATCACCTCCTGGCTATGGTGGGTGGGGGCAGGCTTCAAACCTTCATACCCAATAGGCGTATTGGGTTCAATGGTGCTCTAATTATGGTACATTTGTGCTAAGCACTGTACAGTGTCTTCCCAGCAGACAGTTTAAACATCTGTACATATCCTATGTAACCTGTATTGAAGGGGTGGGATTTTATTGCAAATGCAAAGGCCTTTTTGTACGTTGTGTGTATGTCCTTCAGAACTGGAGGGGGCAAAAACACAGTAGACATTTATAGGCCATTAGCCTTATGTAGTCTGCACTAATAGAAGAGTAGTTTAACCCTAATACAAGTTAGAGACACATGATTATGATGCTGTTTATTTACTGTTATTGAATCTAATTAAATATTTACTATTGATGTGAAACATTAGGTTTTTTTAAAAGGTGTGAATACAGTTTCAGGTACTACCCCTACCCCTCAATCTCTTTGCTGTCTTTGCTGTTTTTTGTAAGTTTACATTTTACCTGTTTTATTTCTCTCCTATGTTGCTCTATGTAAGATAAATGACAGGGGATTCTGGCTAGCTATAGCTCAGGTGCTGCCTCTGTGTCCATTAGCACAGATCTCATTGATTTGGGATTCCATCTGGGCTCAGGAATCCATGTCAGCAGATCCCCATGGAGGATGAGACAGAGGAAGCAGAAGATAGAGAAAATAGTGAAACTTACTGTAGGCAAAGTGCAACTAAAAGCACAAAATAAATGTTGTGAAAAAAAGAGAGAGTATTTTCCCTCTTCAAGTCCCTTCTGTTAAAACATTCGTAAGAATTGCTTACAATAACAGAACAAGAGCAGGTAAAATATTTTAAAGAAATCAACATGGTGTTAAAGCTGACTATTTTTGTAAGAATGTGAGACTCAACTACTTATTCTTATAAAGAGAATCAGATCACAGCACAGATGACCTGTCCTTTGTACAGGACCTCAAGAAGAGATCCTGTGCCCTGCTACACAGTGCACTGAAAATTAAGGGGATTTACAGAATTCACTTGTCACCTAATGGTAAATATTTGGGGAAGGTTTTGTATTGTCTACAAAGTCATTATATTAATTTCATAGCAGAGGAAAGAAAAAGCTGTACAATACTGCACGCCCTGTAAGTGAATTTGATTTCTAACCTGCCTGCAGCCCAGAAAGGACCAGATGGGGCCATCATTCCCAATAACTACTGTGACTTCTGCCTTGGCGGCTCCAACATGAACAAAAAAAGTGGCCGGCCAGAGGAGCTCGTGTCATGCTCAGACTGTGGGCGCTCTGGTAGGTGACTCATTCTTGCAAATATCTAAGACAAATTAATGTATATGCTTTTCTTTTGGATTTTTTTATCATGTTTGGAAGTGAGGTGAATTGGTTTGGGGGTTACTTATTGTTTGCTTCTTTTCCGGAACACCAAATGTCCTGGATTCACATTTTTAATCTAATGGGAATTTTTTATATATAGATGTATACATAATCACATGTTATATCTACTGGCTGCGGTGAAGATAAATACACATACTAGTTCTCATTGAAATGGAGGGAGAAAATCCTATGACAATATTAAAGGACGGGCTCTGTGTTCCAATGCCATAATTACAAATGTAAATTACTTTCAAGATTTATGAAAGTTGCATGATGAGCATTTCCATTGATTACACATTTCATGCATTTCTTCATCCAAAAAAGAAAGAGAGAGGAAATTACAGGGTATGGATGGGGGGTAGCTGTCAAGAATTATCCTCTTACAAGATGACTATCATTAATTTTGTTTAAAGAGGTTTTTATTTCTCTGTTTTCTTCCCCTCTCTCTTTTAAAATATAGGCAATTGTGTCTTTTCCCAGCCTGAGTTGTCTTTATTTCTGGGTTATTGGGTTTTTTGTCCCAGCTGAGCTGTTATTTTTAGCTAAGGGAGGGAATGGGGGTCTCTAATGACAGTATATTCCAGCTTCAATCCACATTTCTAATTGTAATTTCCTTAGGGTGGAGGGTAGGGGCACATTGATTATAAATCAGAAAACAAAATAAGCCGTGCAATTTGAAACCTTCAAAATTGCTGCTGCTTCTGCTTTTTATTCTGGGAAGTGTTTGCTCGGTACTTGGCGAAGTATAATGTAGAGTTTTCTGGTACTGAATAATGGCCTGCTTATGCTCACATTGACATTAATAGCAAAACTCCTATCAAATACCATGGGAGCAGGACTAGGCTTCAGTGACAAATGTCCTCTATAGTTATTCTGACTTTTGAAGCTATCTTGAGTTGATGATGATTGGTCATCAGAGGACAAATGGCAAACCTTGGTTTTCTAAAGGCTTTGCTACAAGTACTCTGCATTTGCTAACACTAGTCTTTTTATGCTTCTGTGTTTGCTTCATAGTAATTAAAGCACGGAAGCTCACATTAGCTGCGGTGGCATATTGGAAAGTGAATCTTTTTTTCTCCATTGCCTTGGTTGTTATTTCCCAGCCTACTCATTTCAGAATTGTCTCAGTCTTGCACAATGATAATTTTTATGTTGTGTAGGTGTTTGTTATGATGATTTTATATTTACTTTTAGAGCATGACACAGATACTCTAGTCCATTGGCTTCCTTATTGTAATAGAGTAAGTAGGTCTACATGTAGCTGTAACGTGCTGTAATCTGTGCATGAACAAGGCCCTCAAACCAATTCAATTAAACACTATTCGTATACAAATTCCCATCCACCCATGTCATTTACAAGTGATCTCCAACTGTGTGATAGACATGTGGTGACAGAGGCCAAGATGCAACCACATATATCTTTATAAAATTAATGATTCTTTTGTGGCTGCCATCTTTACTTCTCTTGGTAATAGAGTCCGTTTTCTTTAGATCGGAGGTGGGGCCATGAACATTCATTTGCTCCTTCTCTCTATACAGTCAGTAAAATCACATCCCAATGGAACAGTTCTTTACATTGGCAGTTATTTTATTATATTTTATTTTGGAGGAATGAGATTTGATTCCCTATTTCTTAGGCATTATAATGTATTTGTTATCTAGTTACTACTTTCAGCAGAAGGGGACCAAATCATTGGTTATTTAACATCATCATATTGATGCTTCTGAGTAATAGGCCAGCCTTCCCCTTAAAAAACAATGCTTTCATTTTCCCAGGGGAATGCCTTTCCCTGCCTTTCTGGATGAGGGATTCTGAGAGATGCACCAAAATTACCCAAAAGATTTGATTCAGAGGGGGAAAAACAAACTGCAGTTTTAAGAATGTCAATATTTGACTTTTCTTTTAAGAGGTTTTTTTTGTTGTGACTGATTTCTGTGCTGAGGATTTCCTGCTTCACAGTGAAAAGCTGGACTGAAAAACTTTTTCAAACTTTCTAGTTTTCTCCAAGAGAGATGGTGTTTTATCTTTGCCGTTTTAGCTGCTGAATTGTGTAGATTTGTTTTCTTTTTTTTAAGAATCTATACAGGTTGAAAAATACAAAATGTTAATTTTGTTATTACTTAGTCTTTACAGTGTTTTTCACTTTGTTCTTTGTTCCATGTTAGGGTCAGGGGCAGAAAGCGATAGGGATGAGAATTTAAAAAATAATCACAGCCAGACTGATGACATACCTAATGGGTTGTTATTCTGCAGCAGTAAATTCATGACAGTTGATGCCAATCTGAAGGACAATCATTGTGCTTAGAGCTAACAGCTTCTAATTATTTATATGGTCTAAGAATCTTCTATAAATTGATCAGAGTAATCAAGAAAAAATATTTTTAAGGTATTTTGAAGAGAGGAAACTATCATTAACCCTTTCGCTGCCATAGCCACGGGCATCTGTGTTATTATTGTAGATCCTCTTTTTTCTTTAAAAGAGAAACCAATCCTTTTTACTTCTCTCTTACTGCTATTCTACTGTGCTATGTTGTTAAGGTGCACACATGCACGTACCTACAAGATTAATAGTTTGAGTTGTTTAATAATAGTGATAAAAAATAATTATGATGCCTGTTGCTTAACGCATGTGCTGATATATTCATCATACATGTCAGCTCATTTGGGAAGAGAAAGCAGGAAGGAGGAAGCAGCGCCAGTACGCACTACGGAGGACTTGTTCGGTTCCACGTCAGAAAGCGACACCTCGACCTTTCATGGCTTTGACGAGGACGATGCAGAAGAGCCTCTCTCAAGCCGCGGAGGTGGCCGTGGCAGCAGCTCTCCCTCAGCAGATAAAAAGGGCAGCTGCTAAATTAACCAAACCAACATACAAACTCTGAGCAATTTGCTGTCCTTTCTACTACTTTGATTATTATTGCTACTTTTTTCCCCCCCTCTGGGTGTGTACACTGAAAGCACAAACGTATCAAACCATAGACAACTACTTTGAAGAAACAGAAGGTTTTGATTATCTTTTTATTTTTTCATTTTAATTTGTTCCCCACTCCCTCCCTGCCCCTTGTCTTTTTCTTTCTGGAAACCTGAAACGTGGATTTGCTATGTTTTTGGTTGTTTGTTTTTTTTAAATAATGAGCAGAGTTGATTTTCTCATCTTATAATATATATTGGTGAACCACAAACATGCAGATGGGTTGGAGAGCAGAACCCAAATAGTTTTTTTTTAATTATTTTTATTTATATATTCTATATATTATTAGGAAAAAGACTTTTTAAGTAAAAAATCAAAAAAACAAAAAGCAAAGGACATCTACTTGATTACAGTACTGTTTTTAGAGAAACCACTGTGGGCAGATTGGATCAGATGGCAAGGAAATCCTTGGTGTGATGGCTTCTGCAATGTGAGAATTTGCACTTATGTAGCACGTGGAGTTTGTACTCCCCTCTTGTACTCCTGCTACTTCCACTTTTAACAGCTTGAGAACGCAAGCAGTTCCAATGAAGACCATGCCATTAGGGAACATGTTTCCATCCTTCCTTTGGACACCATTATACTCATTAGATGTACTCCTCCCTGCACCTCTTCATCTTGTCTTCACTTCATTCTGATTTTTTTTCCCCTTCACCTTTCACCTCCTGGAAAACAATTTCCAAGCACAGGGATGGAATATAAATGGCAAGTCACAGACTCCGCAAAGAAAATGGCCAGAGGAAGTGAATCACGGAAGAAATGAAAAGGAAAAATACCTCACCTCTATTTTTCTTTCCTTTTTTTAAAAATTCATATATTTTGTTTTTATGTCAGCCCAATTTTATCTCTCTCTCTAGTGTCTTGTGAGGCACTTTGTTTTGCTTGTCAATAGCTTCCCTTGAAACAAACCAAAGCAATACTCATTAAAGTCCCAAGTTCAGTGGAGAAGAGTGACTCCCTTCCAGCAGCTCCCTCCAAGGGATGAGGAGATGTGTGGCAGGATTCAAAAGGTATGTTCCAACTGTTATGTATTTCTCCCACTATTAAATCTCTGTGCCTTGCAATTTCAACAAACCATTGATTGAGTTTTATTTTAGGAGTAAGTCCTTTAAAGTGAATTGTCTGATAGTTGTGTGTCTTGGGATGCCTCCGGTCCCATGTGAAGTCAATGGATAGGCCCCAGTATGTACAGTGAGGTATAAAGCACACCCAAACATCCAGTGCATAGATTCTATTTTTCAGTCCTCAGGCAGGCAAAATGTTCATTTTATGGAGTCAAGGATTAGGGTCTAAATATTTTTCTCAAAGTAAAGCGCCAACAAAAGTTATACAAGGTGAATTCCTGACCCCATTGAAATCAGTGACAACATTTATCTTGACCTCAGTAGACCGTTGATTTCATGGTAAATGTAATGAAAGAGAGGTGTCTTTGTTACAGAACTTACAATATGAACTACAGCAGTGCCCTGTTGACTTGAGGGGCACATGAACAAATCCTATCCAAAAGGACTTTTAAAGTTAGTGCATTTCCCTCTGTTTTGCTGGAGTAATACAACATTTGCAATGTGTATTTTTTTGGCTTCTTCAACCTTTTTTGCTATAGTTCTACATTAAAGTAAACTTTGATTTTTACTTTTTATTGGGATTCTGGATGTGTTGTTTCTTTGTATTTTAATACTTTTTTTTTTGTGCATTGAATAAATAGTAGCCAGATTCTCCTGTTACATATACATGTGTAAATCCAGAGTGACACCACTGACTTCTGGATTCCTTTAAGAATCTGCCATTAGGACTGAAGAAAATTGTACTGCATAAAGTTATAAAATAAAGCTGTTATTAGCATATGCTAGCTAGTTCATGTCTGACTCATGTATTCATGGAGGAGGACAGTCTCTTTTCAGGCTTCTCCATGTTGATATTTCTTTTCTTTTAATACTCTGTTGGACTATGTTCCTGCTGATATAATCAATCTAATATCAGATCAGTGGTATTTTAACAATGTCAATGAAACGTGCTTTAGCTGATAAAACATTTAACTTTTACCATAATCATTCTATTTTGCCTGAAAGAATACATGAAATAGTTTTCTAGTATTTTGTTTCCACAGTCGACAATTTGTGAAACTCTTCTGCACTTAAAAAGCTCAGATCCCAGCTTGCTTCAGACCACGAGCCACAAGAATAGAGAGATCTGGGTTTTCTAAATCCTTAAAACAGTACACTTGTAGTATCCTTCTTTTGCTTATCTGTTATTTTATTTGTGTATACTAGAATTCCAATTTTAAAATCTGAAGACTGAAAGAATGGAAATTACGGTGGAAGATATTACAGAACTAGGAATGAATCAAGTCCACGGTTATAATTGGCAGAGTTGACCGAATTATTTTCTTATTGACCCAAATTTAAAACAGTAAAGTCAGTGGAGTACCTCTGGATTTCATGTTAGTGTAACTGACAGTACTTCCATAATTTCAGTACTTCCAGTCCAGTACTTTCATAATTTCCAAGATTTAAAAAGGCAATTATAAATTGGTATCTAGCAGATTGCAAAAATCAATTTATAAAGCACTTTCTGTTGCTATCCTTGCCCTTTAGAGTCTCTACTTCTCTAATATTTATAGGTATAGTCCCATTTTCTTTTTAAAAAATGTCTCTTACTTCTCTGGTGCTGTGTAAAAGGCCCACATAACAGACAAGGAAAGCAGATTATACATAAAGAGTTTTCAAATGTGATTTATTTATTTACAAATAAATCAAGTAAACTAAAATGAGGAAAATATTTCTAACCTCTCTCTGATGTAGCAGTTGTACATTGAGGGCTAATAGGAATTCTAGCAGGTAAAATCATTTCAAACAGAAAACAGTTTGATTTTGTCTTTTAAGTTTGAAATAAATTAAAGTTCAAGGCCTACCTGAAACTAGGATGATCCATCAGATGTACACCTGTTTCCACAACCAGTGATATGCCAAAGAGTGACATGATTGGAAGGAGGTCTTTGATCTTTCAACCCAAACAACCAGTTATTTGTTTGTATCTGGTTGACAAGGGCCAGTTTGTGGATCAAATCCAGAGGGACACTTAAATACACACCTCGGGAACTGTAGAGGGACAACTTGGATTTCTGTGCTTCCAACACTCCTTTAAAATAAACGCAGACCATTAAAACAGTTGAATGTATTCTGAAGGAGAAATGGTTCACGAGCATAATGTGGAGAACTTAGGTCAGGGTGTCAAAGATATGGCCCATGGGTCAGATCTGGCCCAATGAGCCCTAAGATCCATCCTATAGGTCTAAGACCAACCCCATCTGCTGCATGCAGTAGGTGCCAGCTCAGGCCCTGGCCCCTCATGCTGCATGCAGCACATGGAGCTGGTCTGGTGTAGGCTATGTGCAGCGTGTGGGGCTGAACCAAGTGCCATAGGTGCTTCATGTGGCACAGGGGGCTAGTCCAGAGCATGCACTGCATGTGGCGCCCATACTGGACTTACTCGCTCTGTGTGTTGGCTCCGAGGCTGGTTTGGATCCAGCCCACCTGATTGGCCACGTACACAAGAGCCAGCATATGCAGTCTAGTATGGGCACCACATGCTGGCTTTGTGCACAATTCCTGGAGTGGAGCTCACAGTCCAGGGTGTGCACTGCATGAAATATCCATACCAGACCAGTCCTGTGTACTAGCTCCAGTGTATGGGGTCAGTTTGTGGACTCAATCCAGCCTGCAGTTCGGCTCCATGCCCCTCATCCCTCCCACAGAGCCAGATGAGTTTGACACCTGAAGAAGAGGAAAACCAGTTAAAACTAAATTTTAATAGACTGAGGTGTGCTAAAACCTGTTTCTGTTCATTTGTCTAGCTTTCAGTCTGCCAGAATATAGTATGCTACACTGAGGCTCACATAAAGATACCTGAACTAGCTTGAAACTAGCCAACTTGAGTACTGCTAGAGGCAAAGCCATGATAGCATAGAGCTCAGCTTGAGCTAACTGTCCAACTATTTATCTAGATTTTGAATTGTTTTATTCCTATGGCTATGCTGTCAGCAGCATCTAAGCTGCCTAGTTTAAAGATAGCTTGGGGTATGTCTGCATGAGCTGCAGTTAGTGTAGTGTATACATAGCCTAAATGAAAACTCTTTGGCATGGAGACCTTGTCTTTGGACTTGTCAACACTCAGGATCCTTTGCCATGGAAACTTGGCCTATGCAGTTACATCAGCAGAGCCCCATAGTGGAGATGTGGCATATGCTGACAAAGTTTTTTTCTGTTAGCATAGTTGCACTATATGACAAAAGCTTTGCTTGTCAGAGCTCTCTTCTGTTGGCATTGCTTCATCCTCAGCAGAAGTTGTGCTGGTCTACAATAAGTCAATAAGCAGGTGTGAAAAAATTGTATTGCACCATTTGCTAATCTAGCCATTCCAGCAAAATTTTATATGGACACGTCCTTATTCTATGTGAGCAGGGCCCAGAACATTGTGGATATGCCTGGAAAACAAATAATAATCAAAGCAGTCATGTATAAAAGCTTGATTTACATTTGCAAATAAAGTTATTGTGACAATACAGGTCAGTTTGCCCTTTTAGTAACTTAGGTGCCCACCTTAACAACAAGTGGGCATGTGAAGCTCACATGTTACACAAAAATACTAACCAAAATTAATTTTCAGTGGTGTACAAAATCCCTGGTTGCTATTTTTATGCCATTAATGTATGTAGATTCTCACTGGGATGATCTGGCCCTGAAAGATGAAGGAAGAAAAGCTGAATTTATTGGGGAAGAAGGCAATATAGTCAGAAGACTTTTTCAGATATGCTCATGAGTGAGATAATGAAGGGAGGGAGAGATCTATAGCTCTTGGTCTAATAGGACAGGCTGAAAGTGGAGTTGAAGCCTCTGACCAGGAAGTCAGTGGACAGAGAACAGAGCAGTTATTGCAAGATGGAGATGTGTGTGTTGGGGGGGGTGGGTGGGGAGAGGGTGACTGAGATCAGCAGTGGAATCATATTGATAGAAACTGAATGTAACAGAAGGACTAAGGTGGAATGAAAGAAATTGTGAATGCAGAGAGGAAACTCGGAGAGAACAGTGCATTGTGAAACCTATTTTCAGAGAATAGCCATAAATTGATCATTGATCCAGAAGTTAAATACATACACGGAAGTTGAGGGAGTGCTAGGGATGGAGACTACCAATAGGGAAGGAAGTTCAGCCAGGTAAGTCAGAAATGAAGGTGTAAGCAGGTCCACGGGGAGCCAAATAGTGTGCTCCTAGGAAAGGGAAAGGAAAATTGTAGCAGATATGGAGTCTGGAACCAGAGAATATCTGGTGGGGAGAGACATAGTAAGGGGAAAGAGGAGGAGCTGGTACAACTCCTGCCCATACTTCTAGGTGGGAAGGGGAGAGCTCTATAGTATCCAAAGAGACTGGTTGTCCAAAGAGAAGTAATCCCCAGCCAATCCAAGAAGGCACACAGAGAGGCCCTGATTTGAAACACAGGTCATAACTGAAAAATACAATGTAATCTTTTAAACCAGAGGGAAATTTGTTACTGTGCCTTAAGTGCCATCATCAAAATGTCTTCTTGCAATTCAGCTAAACATGTTGTCCTGAGTTTCAGAAATAGAGGTGGCTTTACAGGACACACCACTCTCTCTACTAGTCAGTCCTAGCTTACCTAACCTACCTCCAAAGGTTTCCTCCTCACCAGAAAAATGTTATAAAAAGTCCTCCCATGTGGCCTCTAGCAGGTTTACGCTCTTGCACAAAACATACATCAAAATAAGACTGTCCTAAAATACAATGTGGGTTATTTCTAAGGTCCTCCATTTAGTCTTCTGCATGTATTTTTAATGATCTTAGTAGTTCTATACAGATGTGCATAGTGCCTGCGCATTGGATCAGACTCAATTAATCAAGTCTCCTGGAGCACGGAAATTGATGTGCTCCAGCATCAATTGATTTATATCAGCATCTCTGTGCTGAAAAAATGGCAGCAGGGCGCTTTGAAATAAAACATTCTCAATGAACTTTAGTTCAAAGTACCCTGCTGCCATTTTTTCAGCGTGGGGTTGCTGATACATGTGACAATTAGGTGTTTTTAATTAGTGCGGTTTGCTGATTAGAGTGCCCTGCATCACGTTCCACAACACATGTAAAAATGCCCTGTGCTATTTAGTTAAGGCACATTAAGTGTCACTTAAAAACTGTGCTGTTTAGTTAATGTGCATTAAGATGGGCTAATGCACATTATCCTAGTACCTCACAATGAAGGTACTGATTTAATGCATGTGTAGACATGCTCAGTATATCCCATCCATTCTTTACCATACGAGGAGAGGCTGAGGGACTTTGAGAGAGTGAATTACCACTTGGACAACTGCTTAGTGAGAAGAAAGACCAGGGGGAGTGTGCCCCTTTCTTGGCATGCTCCCACTCATGGGCTTTACCTAAAAGGGCTGTTTATCAGCCGTGAGCCTGAACTCTTACTGGAATGTGACAGGTTAACACCTAAATCATATTCATTTTTACAGAGTAAATTATAAGAAGGGTGAAAGTAATGCAGGATTATGTGATATAATGGCCAGAAAATAAACATGGGACACATCTACATACTCCCCTCCCCCATGTCACAGTTGTTACTGCACTGTCATTTAGTACAGTTATTTTTAGCGGTGCACAGTTATTTTTAGTAGCTGCACTGCTGTAGTGATGTACTATAGTGAGGTAGCTCACTATGGTGACATAGTGTTGGCATCAAGGTTTGTGCCCGCCTATGCTACGTCGCTGTAGCGTGTTGCTATGGCATGGTAGTGTCACGTGTAGACGGGCCCATGTAGTATGAAGTGTATAAAGGAATGTGTCAGAAGAAGAATGTGGAACTCATTGCCACCACATGTTATGGTAGCTGACAGTTTTGCCAGTTTCAAAAAGGGATTGGACAGATTCTTGGAGGAAAGGGGCATCGGTAGCTATTGAGCATTGGAGTTAGGAATACAGCCTCTGAATTAGAACTTCGTACACCTTGAATGCTGGAGGCTGCAAGTGAGAGGAACAGTGAAAGAAACCTGGGTCATACCCAGCTCACTCTCCCTTTCAGCACCTACTCTCTGCCACTGAGAGACACTGGATACTGAGCAACATGGACCTATGGTCTGACTTAGTAAATGGAAATTCTTAAATGCAGTTATATTTTCTTCCCCCGCCTTTCTTTCCTGATTTTATGAGTTAGAGTGTTTTAATCTCTTGTATATCGAATGGAGTTTGGAATGAAGCTTTTTATTTGTGCATATGCAGTGAAGTTATGGTTGGGGGGGAGTCCTGTTCATCTGCCACAGAGGTTGAGAGTTTTGCCATTGGCTTCAACAGGATGGGGCTTTCTTGGTTAATTCTGCTATTGAAATGAAATCTTATTCAAGTAGGCTAGCTAGCTTAAACAGCCAATGCTTTTCAACTGAAGAAACTTAACTTGTTAGCACTACATCACAATGTTCTCTTCAGTTTTTACAGTAGTTACTCATTTTGAATTCAAATTTACCATTCCACAGCCTTCAATTTGGGTTCTTGGTCAAAGATAAGAGACTGAGATCACTGTCTGCTGATGTTTAGAGCAAATTAAAGCTGTAGCCACATAGTGGCTGGATACAACCTGTTTTGTGGCACCATTAATTCTAAATGCATTCTCCTCCCTGCTATTAAACCCCAACTCATGGAAATATGTCAATGACAATTACAGATGGCCCATAAAGAAAATTTCTCATCCAACTACCCCCTACTTTGGAGTGTTTAAAATATTGATCCTGATCCAAATTTTGTAGTCTAGTTGTACTTTACTGGCATTTGGTTTTACTGAGTTGATACCTCAAGCAAGTGCCTTGTTGACTCCCCTGAGACTTTTGTTTAAATATGAACTTCAGGATCTCCCCACTTGCTAGCACCACAACTGAAAGGGACTTGGGGTCTTGACTGACCACAAGATGAATATGAGTCACCAATGTGATGCGGTGGCGGGCAAAGCTAACCAAACTCTGGCGTGCATCCACCGATGCATCTCAAGCAAAACCAGGGAAGTCATCCTCCCGCTTTACTTGGCCCTGGTGAGACTGCAGCTGGAGTACTGAGTCCAGTATTGGGCCCCCCACTTCAGGAAGGATGTGGAGAAGCTTGAGAGAGTCCAGAGGAGAGCCACTCATATGATCCAAGGCTTGGAGGGAGGGCTGTATGAGGAGAGGCTGAGGGACTTGGGACTCTATAGTCTGGAGAAGAGAAGGCTCAGGGGGGACTTGGTGGCAGCCTACAACTTCATAAGAGGGGTACATCAGGACCTGGGAGAACATCGGTTCACCACAGCTCCCCAAGGTCTAACGGCCATAAACTCCAGGAAGGCTGATTTAGACTGGATATTAGAAAAAAGTTCTTTACAGTGCAAGTGTCCAGAGTCTGGAACAAACTCCTCCCAGAGGTGGTGCGAGCACCTACTCTGTATTCCTTTAAAAAACAGCTGGATTTATTTCTTGCTGGGGTCACTAGATCCTAGCTGACTTCCTAGCTATGGTGGGGGGGAGGGGGCTGGACCTGATGATTTCTTGAGGTCCCTTCTAGTCCCTAATGTCTATGAAATATGCTTTACTGTAATATAAGGTGATGTTTCCACCTGAAGCACCTATTTTTTTGTTCTGCCTGAAATTTTCTATTGATATATGTTTTGTAATTATAAAATACAGCACACATGCATTCATAATAGTATTGGTGCAGAGGTTTTATTGGTAATTATTTAAGATGAGTAATGAAGCCAGGCCAAATTTTTGCCCATTAAATCTTTATAATGCACCCTCCCATCATATGTTTTGTTTGTTATATGTTCAGGAGGGAAAAACCTCTGGCACTGTTTTTATCATATCCCTCTGCCTGTGATACAAATACAATTCTACAGACTTCAAAAAAGATTGTTTCCTGAGATTTTAGACCTTGGGCCCATTCACTAGTTCAGGACTGAATGTGGGGTTGGAAAATGGATGGGTTTCATATTTTGGGGGAAGAAAAATTTTAGTGATGGATTGTTGGAGTAACAGATTGTTTCTGCTCTAAAGACTGAAAATTAGTCCCAGGGTAGATAGATTAATGGCTGGAATGCTCCCTTTAGAGATATCTTATTTAGTTGAACTGTAAAGTTGCGTTTTGACCCTGCTTTTTGGAATGCAGTAAATGTTCTGTTTTTCACTTGCTTTCAGAATTTCCATGTGTGTGTGAAACTTCTAAAATTTGGATGGCCTCATATAACTTCCCAGAGTAGGAAACAGGTATTCCTACCTTTTGTGAAGTGCCACATACATATGTGGATCTATGTAAATGATTAGTCATAGCAACAGAAACAGCTCAGGGTTTCACAAGCCAAAAGTTGTCACTAATATGGAAAAAGCAAGTATAGGAGACGAATAACAAGGAACAATGTAATAGAAAAAAAGCTTCACTTAGCTTAAGATTTTTTGAGGGCATGACTCTCACATGCCATTTATCTTTTTGGTGTATCCGCTGAGAGCACCCACATGTAGTGGTAACTGTTTTGTCTAGATATTTTTTCAAAATTTGAAATGTAGTGGAAACTGTATTGGAACAATGTTTTGCTCTTTTTGAAGAATTGCTTTTTTATGTGTTTAGGTTTTTTTAGTTTTATCTTGTATTGCCTTTCCTACTACAGCTGATCCTGCCCTCATGGACTCCAACATCCTTCAATCAAGCCATTTCCAAAGAAGGCTAAGAGAAGCCAGGATGCTTTGAAGCATCTCCTCTCCTTGCTGGACCCCTCCATACCTGTGTTTCAACTGGCACAGGAGCCCGGACTGTAGAAAGCCTGCTGGCACCTGCTCAGAGAAGTCTTGGGAACTCCCTAGGCCTGTGCAATACAAAGAAAATCTTTTTTTTTTCTTTTTTTTTTTTAATTCTTGATTTCACTTTCCTTTAAGATTGTGTAACCCCAGGTCAAACTGGAACTGATCTACGCTAGAAATGACTGAAAAACAAACAAACTGAAAAAAAGACTTAACTATTTTATTTATTCCGATATTTAAGAGAGAAAATAAGTGCTGCAGTTGCACAGTATTTTTGTTTAAAATACATTTTACTTCAAAATTTAAAAGCAATTTTGTGAAGACGTGACATTTTTTAAAAAAAAGCACTTAATGTAAAATAAAGACTGAATATTTACTTTAAGGAAAAAAACATTTTTTAAATTATGAAAATAAAGATCAACTCTGCTCTCTCTTACTTTAAAGAAGCCATTCATACATATGCTGGGTATTTTTATTTTTTGCAAATTGGATGTGGTAAGTGGAGATTGTTCTGGTTTACTTTCTCTTTAAATTCTTGGTAATGTTTCCCTGCTAGATGTTTAAAATTTACCTTGTTGTACTGTATTAGGCACAAATTTGAACAACACTGTTGGGGAAGCAAAGAATAGGCCCAAAGGCTGGATTCTTATTATCAGTTTTTGTATCCAGGCTCAAAGGAAAATTTGGTTTTCTCCCATTCAGATAGTTGTGTCTCTTCTATCAAGTAAAACAAGCTTTGGCTTTTCAGGCCTTGGGGATTGCTGTTGCTGAAAAACATGTAAAAGATAGGAAAACAAATCAGTTGATCATAGTACTGCTTTTTCTTTTGGTAAATCCATAGTCGATTCTGAGCTGCTTCTAATCTGTAAGCGCTCTGACAATGGAACTTCCCATTTGAACTAATAAGAGGGGCGAGGGGCGTAGACCCAGAATAACTGAGCTCTAATATAGTAACTACTTGAGATTGAAAAGCATGCAGAAATGCATTTAAGTATGCCCAAAAAACCCCAAACAAAACAAAACTGGTGCAACTCAAGGGGAGGAAATATGTTGTATGAAACTTGAGTGAGGAGAGAAGAGTTCAAAACACATTTTCCATGGTGTTAGCCATCTTCCCGTAGATGACTCACAGGACCTATCTAGTTACCCATCCATTCTCATGGGCTAGTACAGGATTGTTCCCTGCAGTGCTTTGCCCAGTCTTATTTAAAGAGTAATGATGCAGGATAGCCTGGTTTCCTAGAAAAAAGTCCTTGGATTTGAACATGAGACCTTGTTTACAAAAGAAAAAGTGAGCCAGTGTAAGGTATACCTAGCCTGCCTTTCAAGCTTCCATGCAGCAAAAACATGATGTTATTAGTATGGTTGATGTTAGTTCTCCAAGTAAAGTAAATTGTAGTGGCAAAAACCTTTTGAAACTGGTATAACTGTGTAAAGTAGGATTTATGCTGGTATAGAAATGTTGCAAAACAATCATATCCATAATCATCACCTGTGTTTTGCCTGCAAAAGTTTCTAAAGTGTTGACCTGACCTAAGGTATATTCTAGCCCAGTTAGTCATCTGATGTAGTTATTAAATAATTTATTCATCAAAGGCTTGTATGAAGAACCCATCTTCTTGCCACGGACAAGAAGATGGGAGTGTATATAAAGAGCTTGATCCTGCATCCTATTTCTTGCATATCCAAGACTTCAGTTAACCTCGCCAGCAGACTAATATGTGTGAAAAATGAAGAATCTTCTCTTTCCTGTCAACAGTGCAGCAGTTCCCAAAACAGGGGTTACAGCACATAAGCTTGAGGTTATGACTCCCCCATGAAAATCTAATGGAAGTCAGGCATATACCAGAAGAGTGATCACAGCTTGACTAGTAGAGCCAAAGACCTGGAGCTAGGATCATGGACCCAGAAATGTTGGTAACTTCTGACTTTATGCCCAAGACTGCAGATTTGGGCAATACAACATCTCCTGTAGAAGCGCTCCCATTAATTTCAATGGCATAATTTACCTTCTTGACATCAGTGAGAGCAGGGTTAAGCCTCTTGTTAGGCTGTTTTTGGATATCTACAGTTGTTATACTGCCTTTATAAAAAAGAAATCAAGTTTTGTTCCATTAAAATATAACAAGATGCACATCTATAATGAAGTTCTGCAAACTTTAGGATCTGTTTTTAATTTGTGTAATATTCTTATTAAATAAAGTCCTCTTCTGATGCCCCTATTGTATATTTCTTTGTAAATAACCCTTTATCAAACAAATGCCACAAGAACTTTCTAGTGCACATAACCATCTTTTAAAAAGACACTGTCAACTACCATACTTGCTGTACATACTTTTCTAAGCTCTCCATTGTTTACAATACTTTCTTTGAAGCTTAAAATAAAACTTCCTTCTCTATTGATTTTGTTTTCCTTTTCCGTTTCGTAAATGATTATTTTTATCTCTGGGTTTTATTTTGGATTTGTAATGAAGCTTGAAATTAAGAGAGCTTTCTTGTTTTTCTTTGTTGGTGGGACTTTGGGAACAGTGTCAGTTGCTTGGAATTGTGGAAGTAGGCAGAGAATAATTTTTGTGAGGACTCCTGTAAATAATTATTTGCCAGCAGTTAGTGGTGACAATGGATCTTTTTAAATGGGCTTATATATGAAGGAACTTCACAATGAGATTAATACCATTTTGTTAAGGTAAATCAAATCTTGAGTCTAATTTATTTGACAGTGGGTGCATTTACATGAGATGTTTACTGCAGAGTAGGCAGATTAGCTCTGCAGTACGTCTCGCATCCACAGGTGCAGCCCTATTGGGCTGAAGGAAACTAATTAACTTGGTAGCAGGGTTAGTACTTGTAAATTCAAGTACTCTCCTGCTGTGGAATTTTTTACTCCACTGTAGCACACGTATAGACCCTGACATGGCCGGCTGGGGCATGAGGGCACTTAAGTTCAGGCACTACCTACCAGCTAGCTCCACACTGGAGCATTCTTGTGATACAGCCCGCCCCTCCACAGCACATTGAGCCCAGTCGGAGCAGCCCTGGGCCCCTTGCCAGCCAGGGGTGCTCCAACCCAGCTTAACATGCTGCGGCTCCAGGCACACATGTAAACACGGTGCCCGGGAGCAATAAACTCTGGTGTGATATATGCCAGAATTTATCACTGCATGATAATAGCATATGGAAATGCTCCCAGTGTCTTTTTTAAGCAGATATTTTTTACAAGTTATATCACTATTGAATTCAGATCCTATCCATCACATTTTCACCGTGCCTCTTACTTTAGGTGGCGATTTCAAGTCTTTGGTTCAGTTTGTTCTGTTTCACTGAACCTCCCACTCCAGGCACAGCTTTTTGTTGTAGCAGGAGTGATAGGGAAGGGCAGAGAAAAGAGACACTCTTAAAGATCAGCTGGAAGACCAGCCTTTTGGGGTAGTTTTTTTCCTTTGCTTCATTTTCCTATAGCAAGCATGCTGCCATTTATATGAAACTCTGTTGGGTTTCTCCTTTCTACCCTTCACACTCTCAGATTCCAGCAGTGGCTTTATATGACCTTTTTAGTGTCTGTGGCCACATGCAATCATAGCAGCTGGATGCAGTGCTTAAGTGGTCTTTGATGTTTGAGAAGAGAACCTCTGGAGTAGTGGAACCAAAACTGGATTTAATGATAAATAAAACAATGCAAATGAGAGGAAATTCTATAGACGAAGTCTTATAGACTCCAGTTGGGATGAATCCAGTAGGGCTCCAGATATATTAAACTAAAATCTTTAAAACTGTGGCGAGAATGAAACCTCATCTGTAGAATTTTAAATGTTCCTATGTCATATGAGTTCTAGCCCTGTAATAGGGAATTTATCATTCCCTGTCTGGTTTCAAAGCATTTTCCACATGCAGAATTTTTTTTCAGTTAGCAGTTTGTTTCTTGACTTATTCAACATGATGGGCAGCTGTTCACTGACAAGGACAAAGAAAAACTGCAGTAAAAAAGCAGACCCTTATATCTCCCTGAACAATGGATAGGAAGCCTAATGATTTTCTCCAGTTGCTCCTGTTTCTTCCTTGAGCTCCAGCTCAGCTGAAGGGCTGGTGTGGGCACTGACCAATCAAGGACAGAAGGGACCACCTGAAAGGGCTCCGCTGCTTATAGTTGCATACCTTTCCATGCTCAATTAATGTGGGCCATTGACTCCTTTCCTGCTCCTTCACCAGAGGTTCTGGACAAGCGGTTTACTGGATATTTCTGTTAGAGTGATCTAGAGCAAGAGCTGACATTTAAGTGAACCTTTTCAGGATTCTGTTGTTACCCATTCAGATGAGAGCTATTGTTTCAGGCAGAAGAAGGCAAGGTAGAGATGCACCTTATAGCCTAACTTCATCAGAAATGCATAAGCTTTTATGAGCCACAGTTCATGTCATCAGATGCTGTGAAAAAGACCCTAAGATAACTCTGTATAAAGGTCCCATTTAGAAAGCAGTTTAAAAACAAACAACCCCCACCCCCCCCCCAAAACATAAAAAGCCCATAAGGTCTACAAGCAGCATTGTTATTCTATGCAAGTTTTAATTCTGTAGACACTACCCAAAACTTAAGAGAGCACTGTCTGCCCCCTTGGCTCAAAGCATTGCTAATTCTGAGTGTACTTTTGGGGCCAGGTAAGGTTAGGAATATACTAGCTAGCCAGGCCTTTCTCTCAGTCTAGAAGGGCTCCCGCTGATGAAAGTCAGGTAGCAGATGGGGAAATTATTTTTCACCCCAGAAGCTGCTTTCATCCTGCCTAATCATGGCTGGACTTGCATTGTTCCCAGCTTTGAAATTTATGTTGAGGGCTGTGAGGCTGAGGGTTGTGATCGTATGCTCTAGGAGCTGTGTGGAAAATGGTATTGCTTGTTTGATTTGGCCTAAGAAAGCATATTTTACTTTGTATAACATTTCTGATTTTTTCCCCATTCCGTGCTGCACACCTGGTCAAAGTTTGGGTTTATATGCTAAAACTGAGCCCATCAAGCTTAGCCCATTAGTCAGAGCCATCAAACTAGCAGAGTATGTTGGAGCATATTTCCTATTCTCTCAAATGAATATTTTAATATTCTTTTGAAGTGACAGCCTTCTCTCCATGTCAGTGCTATTCTTCATCCTGCTTCTATCTTGTTGGTCCCTGCCTGGGATCCCACTTGCTGAAGTATCCCAGCTTAGGAAAGGATTTAAGCATTAACTAATCTCATTGACTTCAGTGAGACTAGGTTTATGCTTTCCTGTACTGGTACTTGTGTTTGTTTAAGTTTTCCATTGTCCCATTGCAAGTGCTGTTTCCTTTGTTCCATCAAACCTGGTCATTTAAGTTTAGTCTTACCTCCACTGAGACATAAGAGACATGTATCCCCTTATTGCATCACTTGACTCATTGGTGTTTCCCCAAAGACCCCAATTATTTTTTTTACCCTCTCATATATTTATAACTACGATTTGGATTATTCTTCATCCTTTTGACCTCTAATTCTTTATTATACCCTGATAGGGAAAGTACACCACTTTTTTAAAATGTAGATTTTTGAAGCATGGTTTTGTCTTTGTTAAAATAATAATCTAAAATACAATTAGAAACAGCTGACTAGGTTTCAGGTTAAGATAGAGGTATGGTAGCACTGAACACATTAAATTCTGGCCCCAGTTAGCAAATTGTTATGGAAAAGATTACATATTTTGAACTACGATGCACTGAAGTTCTAGTAATTGCTGCTGCCTGCCCATGAGGGGCAGATGTTTGAGACATTTCCTTAAGGGAGCAGTTCTTTGACTTCCTGGCTGATGGAAAGCTGTGCCTTGCTATGGAGATATAACACCTCCCTATACTGTATTTCACTGGTTTTACCAGAGAACTATTTTTGTCCTTTGATGCCCTTGCCATGGCAAATACATGTCTTCATATCAATGTTCTTGTGAATATCTGTGATCTTTTCAGGAAGATTTTTGTTTGGATTGTATGCTCTGTCCACTCTGCTGCACCATCCTGTGTTTACTGTCGTAGCATCAACAACCATGTTGTACTTTGGAAGGAGAAGGAATATATCTTTCACATATAACCAACATATAACTTCTCTGAAATGGATTAGAGGTTTTAAAAATGCATGGCAAGAATTTTGTTTAACTATTTTTGGAGACTTAGTTTGGCAATTTATATTTCTTTCGTCAAGTTACAGGCATTAGTTACACTGTGATTTCAGGAACAAGTACTATGACTGAAGCCAACTCTTTGTGGCAAGAGGAGCCGATTGGATGTGAGGAAGTCAAGAACTATGCAGTGACTATTTTTGTAAGCATCAGACACCCAGTTAAACACAGGTAATACAACAATATGCTGATAGTGAACTTCAGAGAACAGTGGGGGCCAGACTTTTTGGGAGGCGTGTCACAAATAAAGCCCCAAACCTTCTCTGAGTGCCGCTTAGACCACCTATTTGCTGCTCTGCTTTTTGTTTCCTACTCTATGCTCCCTGTCCAGTCTGCTTCTCTGCTTTCTGTTCCCTGCTGTATCTGCCAGGTACCTGCCTGCCACCCTCCTGATCTGCCGTGTACTACACTAGGAGGCTACTGGTACCACTTGTGGCATCAAGCTGTAGGCTGACCACCTCAGTCATAGAACACCCTCTGCAACAGGGTGTATCCAGCCTGGTTTGGAGTCTGGCACTGACAAATTCCTTTCCCCTTCCATCACTTTCACAATATTGCTTTTCTATGGATATGGTTTATTCTAATGCAATGACACTCAAACCCTTCCAGCCCCTTCCCCAGGCTCAGGTAGTCATTTCAGCCACCATATAACTCTCTTGGCTTAAAAGTCTTTCCACTCCGTCATAAGAGCTTTTTCACCCAGCAGGTGCTTGCTTGGTCAGCAGTTTCCCTTCATTGAAGCCCATCTCTCTCTCTCAGGCCTGCCTTCTATCTGAAAGATTGGGGAAGTTATTATCTACCCCTTTCCATATACTCTGTCCCTCAGAAATTCTCAGGTTGCTATTATATTCAAGAGTAGGTTGGGTTCTCAGTTGCACACTCTCTTCACCTGGAGAAGTAGGCTTCACCTGACAAATGAACTTGCAGTCCAAACCTTATGACTCTTATGCACAAGCTCTCAGGGCCCTGTTTTCCATCTTCAGTATGGGCCAGACTTGTAAGGGTATTTAAATATCAAAAAAGCAGATAGAAATTTCAAAAGCATGTAGATACCTACTAGGTTCCATCCTGCTTTGGCAGTGTAAAGGGACCTTACAGGGACCTTAAGAATTACAGCCACTGATATTATTTAAAAGGCATAGTGCTAGTTCTCTTGAAGATAATTATCAAGGCATTTTTGATAACTAAGGAAAAGGATGTGAGCGTTATATGCACTCTTAAGTCTCTCTAAACCAAGAGGAATCAAAAACATATGGAAAACCTTGGAAGACTGGACTAAATGAGAGAATCTCTTAAGCTCTTAGTCACCACTAAAACGACCTATTACCAACTCAAAAATCACCAAATGGTGGCAGGGACCTATGAGATACAGATCCAAAAACGATTATCTGATAGCACCTTTTAGCAATAAATAAATAAATAAAGTGATGTTTAATTTTCGTGATAGCCTCTGCCCAATAATTCATTTTGGTAGTGAGAATGAACATGGCTAGTAGTATGTTTAATGAGGAGCTTTTGTGTCCATTGCACTGGAACTGGCTAAATTCTTTCTTTCTTTTTTTTAATCTACTATCTATTTAGCTGACAAGAATATCATTTATATAAGTTAAACGAATACAATTACCTTGTTAATATGACCTAAATTTTGACAATAATGTTACTTTGGTAGAAATGTTTTCTAGGTTTTAAAGAAACAAACCGTGGATTTTAATCTGCCATTTTTCTCCCCAAATCCCCAAACTCCACTTTTTGGTGCATCTTACTGAAAAGCACTGTCAGCATTAACTGCACAAATAACTGAACTGAAAAAAGGGAAATAAAAGTATTTTGCAGTGAATCTTTTTGGGTTTGCTGCTTCTTAGTGGGCATGTATACATGTGTGCATTTAATGCACATTAGCCCAATTTAAGGTGCATTAAAGGATGTGCTTCTACATGTGCGCACCCTTAATGTACCTTAAAAATGGCAACGTTAGACTATTCGAGCCTAAATTTGATACCTGCATAAAGCAAGTATCAAATTTATGCATGAATAGCTAAGTCGCATTAGCGGATGTGTAGACATGCTAATGTGCATTAATGCGGTGTGTGTCCATTGACTCGGGAATAACTTTAGTCCCAGGTCGTCCACACATCAGTGTTAATGCACCTTAGCATGTGCACATGTAGACACATGCCTAAATCACCTTAATGTGCATTAGGCTAATGTGCATTAAGTTTAGGTGCACGTAAAAGCATGTGTGGACCAGTGAAACAAATTTTCTTCCTGGATTCATATGAATTTTTTAAAAGATTAAATCACGGTAACTTACCAAACAAAAATCACTTTTGACATGAAAAACGGCAAAATGTTTTGTTTTAATTGCATTTAAAAAGTATTTTGCCTTCCTGTTGAAAAAAAATTCTACATCATTCGACTAAAACTATGTGGTACATTTGACTGGAATTCATGAATGGTTCTTGTTATTTTGAAACTGGATGTCTTGGCAAATAAAGTATTTGAAAAAGCTTGCCCAACTCTAATGAACACCAACTGATGGTTCACAGCTTGAAGTTTATTAACTAAGCACCTCTCATGAGATACTGATGATATTTTGAAGTAAAAAAAAAAGGTAAGGTGCCCATATTAACTAATTTTTTGGCAGCAAAAGAAAACAGGCAGTATGTTTACCAAATGGTAAAAGGAAAAATTAGAAGAGTGTGCAAATTTATTTTTCAACTTCTAAGATTGTATTACAAACAATGGAGAGCATGTTTTAAACATAGTACTTACTTAGTAGCTGAAGGAGTCCCTTTAAATGAGTGAATGAAATAACTTATTCAGAATTGTTTTTGTTAGTATTTGGCTGAGTGATGCAGTATTAGTTATGTGGGAGTATACACTGCTATATTAGCAATAGTGTAAATTATAAGCAGTTCAACAGGCTTGCATGGGAAAGCCAGAGCTGTTGCATTTACAGTGTATGTTTGTGTAGATTATGAACCATTTACCCATCTTGTGAATTTATCTGTCTGTACAATGCATAGTTACCTCATGTAACAGCAGTGAGGTTACTGTATATACAATGGCACAATGCCTTCTGTCTAGTTATTTCTTAAGTTTATTTAATATTAAATGATGAACTTTAAATTATTTTTCTAGAGTTTGCCACTTGATTTGAATTTTCTGGAATCATTCTGGCCGCAAATTAATGATAAGGTGTTCTTAATACATTCTAACAAGATCATTTGTTTGGATGAGAAGACTGCTAGTACTTCACCTCCATTCACCATTTAAAACAACCTTCTCATTTCTGTCTGAAAGTCCTTCTTGTCTGATGATTGTTGCATGGCCCGTAAGTAAAATCAGGCCTCTGTCTCTGCACTGCTGAAATCTCATACCCTCATGATGGAAGGACCTTGTGTTCAAGTTCCTGTTTGGTGGACTTAGTCCAACTTTTACTAGAGGGGGAGGTGTATACATCATAAAATAGTGACCCTATTGGGAATCTGAGAAGAGAAACCAAAGCCTGCCTGGCCCAGGGAAATCTACTGACCCACACCTAATGGTTCCTCAAGCACATACAGGCATATTGGCAGGTTGATGTGAGGAAGTTTGCACTGCCAGTGTTAAGGCCGAGTTTGTGGTTAGAGGACTTCAGGGTTGATATTTTGCACCTTTTACAACACCGAGTTCATGTGAAGATTGTATTCTGGAGTAATGCTCTATTTGCAGTACTGCAAGGCTTCTTTGTAAGAGTCGGGGGAATATTCTCTGAAGGCCAAAAAAACTTTGAGAGAAGGAAAAAAAAAAAAGCCCACAAACAACCCTTGCAATTGAAAAGAATTTTAAATGGCCTCTTTATAGTAATAAAGTTGTTATAACATTCTAACCAAAAACATCTGTGGAATTATCAACTTGGAGTATAAGTCATTTCAGGGTTTGAAAATTTGGGTGACACTTGTGGTTCCAGGAGATCATAAGTTTTAGTTACAAATTGCAGAGAAATGCTGGTGAGAAGGCAGTGTGCTTGGGACCCCTTTCTACTCCCCTCTAACAGATGGCATTGACAGGGTCCGGTGCATGAATAGAGAGCTGTTCTTTTCAAGTATAACCTTGAGCATATCTGTATGCTGGACAGCACTAGAAGTCCCTGCAGACATGCTGCTGTCTGTTTGTATTAGCACAGTAGTTTAACAGCAGGAATGTTAAAGCAGTAACAGGTATTAGGGCAGTAGTTAGGGTTGTTGGTTCTAGCAGATGGCTGGATTTTTGCTCATATTAAAAAAGGGATGGAAATAATATTTTTAAAATGGGGTTGTTGTTCAAGGTCCTGATAAACAGCTACCGAGACCATAGCCTCCCAAAAGCCTTCCCCTTGCTATCACTCCTTTTGTTACAATTACTCCTGGAAATCATTGGCTCCCCTCTGATAGCAATGCTACAGATAGGCTGTGGGGGAGGTCCATTTAATGCACCACGCAACGCTGGTTTAACCAAGCTTTTAAAAAAATGTATCCCCCCCTCCCATTCTTATTTCGAGTGTTTATGACCAAGTATTTTTGCTTGGCTGCTCATTTTGAAAGGGCTGGTGAACTTGCCAGTTGATTGAAAGCTCCGTGGTGTGTGAGCTGGCCTGGCTGGGGAGACTGCAGCGCATAGTGACAAGGGCTGAGCTGAGGATTTTGTTTTTATCACTGCAGTTTGTTGGAGGAAAATTAAAAGGTCCTCCAGGCAAGATGGGTGCTGGCTTTCTAGTTCATGGTAATTGAGCCTGTCTGGATCAGCATCCTACTTCTGTCTCCCAACCTTCCTGTGTGTACCTCTTCCTTGTTTTGCTTGACAAAAGCACCTTGTACTGAAAGGAATGCAGTACTAAGAATGATGGACACGGCAGATGCCCAGGATGTATATAGGCTGGATGTAGCAACCTAGGATCCTCACGCTGGGAGTGGCGTGCTCTGCCAGTTTCCCTGGGCAGTTCATGCTTTAGAAGTTGTTTTATTTTAGTTATTAGCATGTATGTTCTTGCTACTGAAACCCCTGGCGTACAGAAGCTGTGCAATGCCTTAAGGCAGGTTTCCTTCCTGTTGGTATTGGTAAACAGCAGAACAGCCTTTTGGCAATTAACAGATCATTACCCATAATGCTATGCACCCAGTGATGCAGGCTGGTGGATTTTTTTTAGAGGTCACTCTGACCTAATTCACCCCCAGGAATTGTACAGTGCTGGCACGACTTATCCAGTACATTAATGAGCTGATGCTTCAATGCAAGCTTATTTGAGTGCCTCCACAGTACTTTTCCTTAGAGAAGAAATAGCCATTTTGTGGAGCAGTCAGCAATGTCTAATAAGAGTCAGTTTGGGAAAGACGGAAGCGGAACACTTCTCAGGATAAGGAATTGGGGGCAGACAATAGATTCCATGTATATAAGGGCAGGTTCTATCCATAAACCTCCCAGCTGCAAAGCCTCGGGGCCTATTTTGCCAACATGTTACTTCAGCTTTATAACAGTTTAACTATATTGAAGTCAGCGCAGTAGTGAATCAAGCTCTCTTTTCTCAAGCACAGCTGGAGGCATTAATCAATGAGCAGAGCATGCTCTTGTGCAGTGGGAAACTGCCAGGTATGAGTTGGGCCTGATTCTTCACTGTTTTGTGTCGTTTTATGCCTACCATAAAACAGTGGCGAATCAGGCACATGTGTAGAGCTACACTTTGTTTGCTGTGCCAATCTGCCAGCAGAGTTGCACTGATGTAAAACTGGTGTAAATTGAGGGAGAGTTGGGGTCACTATCTCTCTTTTACAGTATGTAAGTGGTGGTAATAATAATTTGAAATGCAGAACCAGGTGACACCTTGCCCCTCAGTTGTACCTTGCCCCTCACTTGCATGCTGCCTAACAAATGGTCTCCCCATGATGATTTGTAGTATTCCAAATCTATGAGCACAATGAAGCTGTGGGCCAGATCCCCAGCCATACTAGGAAGACCTTGCATGGTCTTAAACAGGTCTTAGTGGCTGGATGAGGATTTGCGTAGACTAGGGAAATCTGTGGGTGGTGGGACGTTGTCTTCACAACTCCCAGGACAGTGATATGCCAAAGTGTGGGGGGAGGTAGCCAGAATGCAATGTGCTCCGGAAATCTCTTGCCATACCAGCTGTCTGGGTGATTTCCACCGGCAGTTGTACATTAGATCAACTTGGAATAATTTAGGGCAGAGGCTGTCTATCACTCCCCAAGATTTATACCTTGAAGCTTTAATCAACCCAAACAAATAATGGTCCTTCATTTCCCTATCAAACATGGACTCCCTCCTCCATTTTACTTTGGCTCAAGACACAGGGCAGCAGGCAGTATAATATCCAGTTCTGTGCCAGTGATCTGTCTGGTTTGTTTCTGATGATTTCACATGATTGGACATGGCAGCTTTATGGCTTTGGAAAGGAAAGATTCTCAGGTGTCCAGAGAGACATACAGCACCAGGTTATACCCCTAGAGCTAGCTCAAGATAAAGGATTCTGACACTATGATGTGTTATTTATGTATTAATGTAAATTTGGATAATTTTAAAGACCTTTAAAATCCATTGATTACATTTTCCCTCTCTTCCTGCCAAGGCATGTACAGGTATTCTTTGTATACAAAAGAAATCTAGCTTTACAGTTGGAGAGAGAGAAAGAACATACCACTAAAAACATTTTAAAACACCCTGAAATATTTCTAAAGTAGAATTCCTGTAGAATAAATGGCATATGCAGAAAACAAAGTAGTAAGAGGTGATATAAAGGAGTTTTACTGGCACACCTTTGGAAGGGAGAAAATAACTTGGTTATGACTTTGCCAGTGTTATGTTATGTAGGTCATCTCAAACTCTCACAAATAAATCTTCTATTACACACCATGCCACCATGAATTATTTTCTGTCCTGTGTGTGTCTACACTTACATGCATCCATAGTTACATGCATCAATATTATACTTGCACACATTCTTTGAGTCCCATTTCACTCTCAGTTAATTCTTTGCTATGAGAGTACCTGATTGTAAGGGCAGAATTCAACTTAGTCAGTGAATTCCTAATTTTCTCTGTAAATGTCTCTCCCATGCTTAGAAACATTTTAGAAGAAAACATGTTGTGTAGAACAGTCAGAGTTCGAGAGAGAAGATTTGGCTGACTGTTTTCTGAAGGCTCAGGATTTTCCAAGAAAAGGAGGTATTTTGGTAGGACTCACTCCTGTCATGAGCACTGGGATTTGCATGACTGAAACTCTACACAGCACTTTGAAACTGTATGAGCTACCATAGTAAAGCCCACACTAGGGAGCTTTTCCAATAACCAACCACTTTAAAGCTTCCCCAAAATTTCCAGTATAATTTTGATTGTCGGCCACAGGCCAGTTCTGCCTTCAGTTGCACATATGCAATTCCCATTGACTTTGCATATGGAATAAGAGTTTTGTTAATCCTTTGAACAAAAACTTAAAACAGGTCTCATTCTACTTGTGACCAGTACTTGGTCTCTGATCTACATGCATTTCTAAACTGGAACTGGCAGTGCTTGGGAGCAAGCTATTGTCTCTTGAATGAAGCTATCTGGACCTCCTAAGTGCCAGTGCATCAAAATCTCTCTCTCTCTCACTCTTGCTCTTTCACTCTTGCTCTCACTCCCTCTCTTGCTTGTTTAGAACTCTGTCCATACTGATTGAGGAGATAATATGAGGTCAGAAAAGTAAATAATAGAAACAATATGCTCTGCTATTGCATAACGCTTTCAGAGTTCCATTGATTATTAAAGGAGTTAATTCTACCACAGTTACTGGCAAATTGAAGCATATCAGGCCAGGTACAGACATTGTGCTTTTACTGGTATAAATGATTGGAAACTGATCTATACCTGTAACAGAAGTTCAGCACACATAGGCTGGTTTAAACATGGTGGAACCTGGTCTAAGATTTGCTCCCATCCCACACACCAAAGAGTAAATGTTTGCTCTGTTTGTTACTGATCCAAACTATGCTGCTTACAGAAACCACATAACTTAGATTGATTCTGCCTTGGGCTTTTTGAATGTCTGTACCTAACCTTAGACTAGAGGAAATCTAGTCTCTGACCAATTCAGGTTGTCCTATCTGCTAGCAAAGAACAATAACTATTTAGGACTCATTTCTGTAGCAAAGCTGTATTTGGTTAGCAACATCTGCATCACTGATATTGTCTCCTTGAAGAATGCCTGCCATCTTTCTGTAGGGGTCATTGATGTATGTATTTGCATAGTGAATCTGCTGTTGTGTGTTCCAACAAAAGGTCATGTTTTCTCACTGTAACGTCATTGGCAAGTAGTCATTAGATTTTTAATGTTGCTGCTTTTCTCTTTTTTCCCCCCTTAAAATATTGACTGGATTAAACAATACTTAGTAGTGACACATGTAACACGCTTAGCTTGTTTAAAAGTCTAAATTCAGATGTCGTCTGTCCTGAGGACTGGGGATGAACCTCTTGCATACTAATCACTTCTCTGACACTGATTCTTCCCCATGGGCATGGCCACATCCCTTAATGTCTCTGTGCACTAGCTTCCCTATGTGTAAAATGGGGGATTATAAGACTTCCCTGGAACTCAGAGAAATTATAGTGATCAGTGATTTAGATCTTCATCCTACAAATACATATGTTGATAAATAGTCCCATTTAAGTCACCAGGCCCATTTATTTGCATGAAAAGGGCTTAAGTATTTGAAGAACTTTGAAAGTGCAAAATGCTGTGGACACCCCAGAAATATATAACTAGCATTTCTGAGTCTTTAGATATATGGTGATTTTTTAATAAAGTCCCAGTTCCCGGAGTCCCCTGATTACAAGAGAATCATTGTTTTAATTTAAAAATCCAACTTTCTAACCCTATTGTTGGCTGTGAAAAGCTTGAAAAGTGTGCCCCCAAAGGCTCAAACAATAGAAGACAAATAGAATAGGACCTACATTTAAAAAAATAAAATCTTGTGTATTTTAAACCAGTCTCATTTGGGGTGATCTGGCTCATATTTAAAATGCTTAGACCTTGCAGTACTATGTATCTGGAAGAGTTGAGGGCTCCATTTTTAGGAAGATAAATGAAGACTGAATTTATACATTAAATGTAATAAATTGCACTGACTGATGGAATCACACATTACTTCTTTATTTTTTGAGAAATTCTTCTAATTCTGAGTCATGAGAATAGCTCTTATACCAATGCTTATTCAGTCTTAGCAAGGTGATAGGTCTTGGTTTTGCAATCATTTGCATGTAAAACTTCCATTACATGGATGGGGTGGCTGTGACATTGCATTGGACATTATAGCTGAAAAATATATCTCTGGTTGTTTAACAACCTGAATAGTTTACGGGATAGATTCTTATGTAAGGTAACCAGGAGCCCCAGGGGTTTTCATTATGCTATTGATTAAAAAAAAACCAACCCACCACCATATAGACAATAGAGAGGAGAGAACTGAAAAAATACGGTAATTCTGTCTGACAGATGCACTCTTACTGGGTGAAAAATCCCTTTTGCTTCTTGTAAGTTATTTAATTTTTTTTTTTTGTAAAGAAAGCTCTGGTGCTTATTTGTGTCTCAAACTCATATTTGCTTTCATTTGGAAAAGATTATTGACTGGGTTGTTAATTTAAATAGTCTGTAGTGGTTGTGACAGAGCACGTGGTCACAATTAATCTTGCACTGCAGAATTCATTATTGCAGAAGCAGTAATGAGCCATTGTAAGGTTTTTACTGGTCACAGAATGCCTGGATGCAGCTGATCACTATTGGCCTTGATGTCATTCTTGGTCTTTAGAGTCACACAATCAGTGAAGCCTGGAGAGATTTAAAATAGTTTTAAAGGTATCTGTGCTAAAATCTTCCTTTCAAATACCCTGTGCCACCATTGGGTGCATACTTAATGATATCCCTCTTAAGTGATCATACCCCCTCCTCTATTCCTCCCCAACTGCCTCATGGATGTGATGCGAAACTGAATACAATGGCACCTGAAATGCGGGTACCAGAGATATGGGTCTGATTTCAGATCTAGATCTGAATTTCCATAAAGATGGGGAGCATTCAAGATTTTCCTTTGAAGCCATCTATTCTTTGGAGTGGTTGCTTAGTGCAGGTTTGACTATATATGTTGTTTACAGCAGTTGTTCCCTAGTGAAAGTTGTAGTTAGAACCCAGTTACTGTCAGTTAGAAAACTGGCAACGTAAACATGTCACTTTCTGCTTCACCGGAGCCGGGTGTATTTTAGAGTTCTATCTATTAACTTCAGCAACGCAATAAATTTCTACTGCTCTTTCCTTTCTGTTAGGCCTGCAGAGGAGGATACAAAAAATGGGAGGGTGATCTGGAGTCTGCTATAACTCCGGCATCATCAGAATTATTAATGGACCCTTTACTGCATGTGTTGATTACCCTAAATACAGTTTATCACAGGACTATAGAAATAAATGTATGCCTAGTTCACAATCGCATACACGCTGAAAATATGCAGTAAAACATTTTACAGCTCCCTGTCACACACAGCACCATCCCACATGTCATTTCAGCTGCTGCACTTTATACAGGCCTTTTCAGAAATATCTGTAACTGTCAACAGACCTTTTCTGTTACAAATCTGAGCCAATCAAAATATGTCCTTACTAGATCCAGACATGTGTCCTATCAGCCTGTCTTCCACCAGGCTTGGAAGCCCCTGAGAAGGGGGAGTGCCAGGGGCTGCTTGTTGTGCAGGAGCCAAGCTGCAAGATCTCTCTTTTATGCTGTGAAGCTTTCAGCATGTCACAAAGAACACAGAGCTTTGGGCAGGGCAGAGGGACAGTGGGGAGGTTAGGTCAGAAGTGAACCAGGAGACCATAGGCAAGAAAATGCATTTGATTTTCATACTGTGAACTGCATTCTGACACATCCTCCCAGTGCTAGAGGGCCTGATCTGGCTCTCAGAACAGTCAGTGCCAGTCTGGAAGGGGTCGTGCTAACTACAAAGGAGGTTTCTAAATATGCCAGCGATCCTGACTTTGGAGGCTGGAAGGAGAGGTGCCTGTGGGATAATCTCTCAATTTAGAAGGAGACAAACTCTAATCGAACACAGAGAGCCAGTCCTCAGGACTTGCAAGCAATCTGGCTATCTGTAAACCTGTTCGATGATAATAATGTTCTGGAGCAGGGTATGGAAGCCTTGCGGGGGGGGAACAATACTCTTTTAAAATAATTCTTATTCTTCCTGTAAAAAAGTGTGTCATGATCAGTGCTGGAAGATTTTATTAAAAATAAATGTTCTGTAAGCACTATTATTATTATTTCCTATATCCCTCATTTTAGCCTTCACAGAGTGGGGCTGATGTCTCCCTGGTAAAGCAAAGGACAGAATGGACATGCTAGATAAAGATAGCAGGGGTAGGCATTGAAGGACCTTCAGGTATAGGATGGGAAACCTGAACTTCATGTGGTGTCAGAGAGGAATTTATTGGAGCGATTCCAAAGATAGGGGGATGCAAGGGAAACAATAGTGTTAGCAGCTGTGCTTTATTTTGAATAGAAACTGATGTGGTGCCAGAGAAGCTGAGAGGGAACATACTATAGTGGTCAAGACATGAAATGATGAGGTCCTGTATCAAAGGAATAACTAGCAGGGTTGGTGCTATGGACAAACTGAGGGTGTGGGGTTGGGAGAGCACTGGACAGGCATGTTGTCTGAGAGCCGGGGAGTAGCGCAGGAGTCTTACCTATGCCAGGGGGCTCAAAAACACCACTGCAGCGTGGTCTGCCTGTACCAGCTGTTGCTCTTACAACAGCAGCATGGTGTCCGTGCCCTGAATGGCTGCTGCAAGACCAAGGCTCTGGGGCTACTTGTGTTGCTAGAGTGGGGGGCAATTCTGGCGCCCCTCCTAAGTTGGCACCCTACTCGGCCACCCCTAATTATGCAGTGTCCTGGATGAATATTTTTTGTGTCTGGACATGAGAAGAGATTAGATTCTAAAAATGTGATGGAAAATGCAGTGATAAGATTTGGAAACAGCCTGGATAAGTAGGACAATTGAAGGTGGTCCCTGTATTATGGAGCCGAGTGAGGGGAAGGTATTGTCAAGAATAATAGATAGCGTATGTATGCATACAGACATACTAATTTAGGTTTAGTTTACTTAATTCCAGGTGCTGATTTCATGTGTGGCAGAATTTAGAACTTGTATCATTAGAGAACGGTGTTCCTTTGTTTGAACGGCCTTCTTTGATTTCAGCACTCTGCAGCTTTTTTTTTGTTGGAAGTCCATTATTTTCTGTTCCTAAGTAATTTTCTCTTCTGCATACTGTAGAGTGTTTCTTCAGTGTCCTGACATTAAAATGAAGCTGTGTTTTGGCTGGGAGTCAACACTGGAGGAAACAATCTAGTGTCATGTCAATTTCTAAGGGTCCTGTAACAGCAAGAATCATCTAGTAAAGCGACCAAAATGCTGGCTTGCATCCATAGATGCTTCTCAAGCAAATCCCGTGACATCATTCTCCCCTTGTACTCGGCCTTAGTGAGGTCGCAGCTGGAGTACTGCATCCAGTTTTGGGCTCCACAATTCAAAAAGGATGTGGAAAAGCTTGAGAGAGTCCAGAGAAGAGCCACGCGCATGATCAGAGGTCAGGGAAGCAGACCCTACGATGACAGGCTGAGAGCCCTGGGGCTCTTTAGCCTGGAAAAGCGCAGGCTCAAGGGTGATCTGATGGCCACCTATAAGTTTATCAGGGGTGACCACCAGTATCTGGGGGAACATTTGTTCACCAGAGCGCCCCAAGGGATGACGACTAGGTTGAATGGTCATAAACTACTACAAGACCGTTTCAGGCTGGACATAAGGAAGAATTTCTTTACTGTCCGAGCCCCCAAGGTCTGGAACAGCCTGCCACCGGAGGTGGTTCAAGTGCCCACATTGAACACCTTCAAGAGCAAACTGGATGCTTATCTTGCTGGGATCCTATGACCCCAGCTGAGTTCCTGCCCTTTGGGCAGGGGGCTGGACTCGATGATCTTCCGAGGTCCCTTCCAGCCCTAATGTCTATGAAATCTGAGTCGCTCTGAACTAAAGATGGGCGCATGTCAGGAAGTCTGTTTCTGGATTCTCAGACTTTAGGATTCTTGGGTTTGCTCCATTACACAGATTGGTGTCCTTTGAATGTAGCTCTGTGTTGACAATTCAAATGCTCCAAAAACTGGAGGTTGTCTTAGCAGGGTTTTTGTCTGGACCCATCACTTTTCTGAATGATCAAAAGTATAGGATTAACCGATTCTAATGCTGATCCCTCCTTCCTTTTGTATTTCCTCTTCTTTACTTTCTATTTCTTTGTTAAATTATGAATATCTGTTTTGCTACTAGATGTCCATAGTTCTCATGCCAATACCACATTGGAATAACCAGAAAACCCAAATCTTTCTCACAGCAATTGATGACATTTGTTTATATTCTGTAACAGTATTACTTAAGTACCCATCAATTCTCAGAAACCATTTACTTAGCAGACTAGAAAATACAAAAAATTCCAAATATTACATGGCAGTGATAGGAAAGTATAACAGAGACACACACCACTGAGGGATTTGGTAATGAAAGGAACACTCCTATACACATGCCAATTGTAGCCATTTCCAGCCTTATTTTTTCTTACTAGCCAAGTATCTTTCACTTTTCTACTTTGATCCTCTTAAAAATATTTCCACACCAGTAAAATTAAAAGAATTTTTTCCTCCCTCGTTATAGCTGTCCAATAATAATAGACATACAAAAAGGAACACTTTTTGTATTCTTGCAAGTGTCTAGAACTAGAATTCAATAGATGTGAATGTGTATCCATATACATATACATGTATGTTTATAGTCCACCTTTCCCCATGCACTATGCAGATTATTAATACTAGTGCATGCCAGAGATGGAAAATGTTTGTTACCTGAGAAGAAGGACATTGTGTAACTCCAGGTGGCTTAAACTGTCTTGAAGGGTGATTCGGGGGTACAGTACTTGATTTCAGTGGTGTTTTTTCTCATTTTGTTTTGCAGAAGGAACACTGATCCTACCTTTGGTTTGTTTGTTTGTTTGTTTGTATTTTTCCCCTCCAGAAAGCCCTTTGCTGACCCTGCTACTGTGGTACTGCTGTTTTGCAAAGCTGGAGTCGACACGCATGTAGGGGCGGGGTTGTAAACTCTGGCGATTTGTCCTTCCCAATTAGATGTGACTGTTCTGCTAGCTTTCCCTTCTTTATTCCTTTTGTTTAGTTTGTTTTGGGAGTTGTTGGGGTTCTTTTCTTTTGATCCTGGAAGGTTAGTGGTGCAATTTGGTTTCTTCTGTGCCAACCAATTTTAGTAGCACAGAGCTCTTAAAAACACAATACTGCTTCTTTCCCCTTCTCTATGTTCTGCTCCTCTTTCTCCAGCTAAGTTTTCGAATTGCTCCTCTATTTGTAGATCTTTGGTCACTAGGAAGGGAAGCTTTGAAATGGGAATAAAATCTCCTTTCAAACCAGGTCCTTTAATCAGGTTGAATTAAACTGCCAATTGAAACCTAGTCCAATTTCTATTGAGATAGATGGGTTCTCTCTGAAATTGGGAATGTTTCTGATTTCTTCCTTTCTCTCATTTTCTTTCAAAGAACATTTTTAAGAGCTCTGAAAAAAACTGCTTTGCCGATGGGAAAACGGGTGGGGTTGAATCTTATTTTTCTTGTGCCCGGCAGCGAAAGGGTTAATGCCTGCTTTCCTCTTTGGTATCTGTTAGTTGCAGCCCATGTTGTGATCAGTCCATGTCCATGTGTGTTTTGTCCCCAAATTTAATAACAGTTAATGCTAATAAAAGTAAACCTGAATCATTACAGTCATTTTTAATTTCCCCCAGGACACCCAACCTGCCTGCAGTTCACCACAAACATGACTGAGGCTGTCAAAACCTATCAGTGGCAATGCATTGAGTGTAAATCCTGCAGCCTTTGTGGGACCTCTGAGAATGATGTGAGTTTATTTATCTTTTTATGAAAATTAGTACTGGTGAAACTACTGCAAGTACTGACCTAAAGGGTGTTTTCTGTTTTGCTACAGAATATTAAGTATTGGTAGCAGCAGTGGGTCACTCTGCTACTGCTTCTCCAATTTCCCTCAGCCCTGATCTGGAAAGAACAGCTTCTAGGTACTTCTGTGTAAGATCATCCTGGGTGCTTTAAAGGACCACTTAAGATGTTGGTAACTGCAATTTGGAAACCATTTCAGCAGAAACTGGACTGTGGCCAGAAGATCATGTTATAAAAATCCATAATAGGGCAATCTATTTCAATACTGTGTTCTTGGCTGGAATTGGTAATGACCCAGAAGTGGTCCACATGGTCCACTGAACAGACCTCATTCACTAAACAGATGGTCTTTCCAAATTTGTTCTTTTCAGTCTTGAGGAAAGAAGTGTTGTGAGAAGATGGTAAGATCCAGAGTAGGTAACACTAGGGAATAGCACCACTATGTGTCTCAGATTGTGTGGAGTAAGATTCAGAGTATTTCCATTTATTTATTCTTACTGCAGAGTCCGGAGTCTTATAGTAGTGGATTTGTCTAGTTCAGAGAGAGATTTTCCAGTTGGCAACTCCAAGTTGCCTTGTACAACACAGATAAGACTAGGAAGGGACACTAAGGCCAATTAAGAACAATGGGCATTTATAGACGTGCTCTGGGAGGCGGGGAGGGGGATGCTTTAATTAGTGAGCTGCACTAATTAAAAGCACCCGAGCATCACGTGTATCAGTGTCCCTGCACTGAAAAAATGGTGGCGGGGCGCTTTGAACTAAAACTCTTTTGATCAGCTTTAGTTCAAAATGCCCCGCCACCATTTTTCAGCATGGGGACGCTGATACACGTGATGCTGGAGGCTGCTGGAATGCGTTAATTTCTGGGTTCCAGATTAATTGAGTCTGCTCTGACCGACTGGATTTACAGCATGTCGGAGCAGCCTCCCTGCATGTGTGTAAGTGCCCCTGGTGATCAATTATGGAATCAGAAATGTGATGTTCTGTGAATAGATTTATGTTCCCTATATTATTTTTGTTCCAACTATGTGTTCAAAAGTATGCACTGCTGATTACAAAATACTTATGTTTCCACCTCAACAATAGACTAATCTATAATGTTTTCTTTTTTCCCCCGCCTTATCCTTCTCTTCACCAATCCTGCATCAGGACCAGCTGCTCTTCTGTGATGACTGTGACCGTGGCTATCATATGTACTGTTTAAACCCACCTGTCTTTGAGCCCCCAGAAGGTACCATGACTTAGCAGTCTACATTGAGAGCCATAGAAAGGTCCATGGGAAAGAGGGGGGAATTCTAAAATCTGGCCTCAGTTGAGGTGGGTCAAAGACATGGGAACTAGTCATTCATCATTGCAGCAAAGATCCCAGCCTGAAGGAAGAGAAAATCCCTTTTGGAAGGTCTGAGACAGAGGGTGTATCTACACATACACTGTTACTGTGCAGTAACATGTGCACCGAAAATTACTGAGCAGTATAGCCACGCATCTACATGTGTGTGCTCATACTGCACAGTAACTATGGCAACTTATGCCGACTTAGTAAATTTACACCCGAGTAGTTACTGCACAGTAAGGCACATTTAGATGCCTTGCTGTGCAGTAACCCTGTGTGTGTTTGGACTGACCTGGGACTAATTTCAGTCCCAAGTCAGTCCACACACAGCGTTACTGTGTTGTAACGCCTGCACATGTAGATGTCAGTATAAAAACTGCTTATTGCACAGTAACTTACTGCAGAGTAAATGCATGTGTAGACATGCCCAGAGAGTCTGTTGTGGGGAAAGGCCAGGTTAGGAGAAGGCTTCTGTCTGGTGTGAGGGAAGGCTGATAATTTTGGTGAATCTAGCTCCTGTGTAACATTACCTGTTAGTCTTGGAGCATTTGAAATACTCCATAAAAGAAAACTAATTTAGATTCAATGTTACTTCCTTGCTAGAATTATGCATGATATAGAAGAAGGAAACATTTGATTGGAGGGCACTGGAATTTTCAAAAGGGGTAAGGCAAGAATAATTAGAAATAGGTCATATAATTATGATTTATAACTTAAGTACATGGACTTTTCATTTATTTAAACTTCAGTAGAGAGGAAATCAACCCAACAGAGAAAAACTTTGGAAATTGAAGAAATAACCAATTGTTTAATCAGGAGATGATGGTTTAGGGTATCAACATTCAAAAGCTATTGTGGAGATGCACATCATAATTTACTAAAATTTTTTGGGGTGGTCTGGATAAAGAGAATTGTTGGGAAAGGAATAATGTTGTACTTGCTTTAGAAATACACTACCAACTTCAGGGGCTGAGGATAACTACTCTCACATTGAAGCCATCCCTAGTGTACAGTTGAAGTATATAGAGTTAATACAGTGCATGTGAGATTGAATTCTTTATTCACAGGGAGCTGGAGTTGTCATTTGTGCCGGGAGCTACTCAGAGAGAGAGCATCAGCTTTTGGCTTCCAGGCCTGAGGGGTTCCATCAATCAAGCTGCAGTTTGCTCTTTGACTTGTGGTACCAGCACACATTTTCTGTCCAGAACACAAGACACAACACACATCAAAGAGAATGGACACTCAAACATAAGAAGAGGTATCTACAGAATTTACTGTCAAAGTGTAGGTTTCACTAATACAGTACCTCCTGGGTTCTACTAGAAGGAACATGTCTGCTTTTTTCAATCCTCCTAATGAAATCTTTTCACTGCCATGCATGGTTGCTGCTGTACTGTAATAGGCTCACATGCATTATATTAAGGGGGGAAATTGTTATATTGGCATTGAGGAGTCGATTTTGTGTGGCCTTGTGCTCTTTGTTTGGTCTTCTTTTAAAAGAAAGAAATAGCAACCTATCTCCCAAACAATTACTGATGAGGTGCTGTGGTTGGGGTATTAGAAATTGTGACACTTCATGGGCTTGACTGGAAACCTCTTTACTGCAACTACATTGTAGACCTAGGCCGGCTTGAAGGTTGTATCATTTTAGTTCTTCCTGAGTCATGAATAATATAAGCATGTTGTCACTGACCTCAAATTCCCTGTGTGACAGTTTCTTTGCTGGATATAACCTTTTGATTGTGCTGACTTCAGAATTTTGATTTTAGTGTAACTCAGAAAAGAATGCAATACATGTATACACACATACATATTCCACCCCATCTAATTTCTTATAATATACAGGGAGAAATCCTGAAGTGAAGTTGTTAAATATTCCAGGCCAATAATTTTGTTTTGTCTATAAAGAGGTGAAGAAGTACATCTCTGCACAAACCTGATTTTTTTGTTTTGCTGTCTAAGATGAACATTTTTGGGAGAAAAAACCTCTTTTTGAACCAACTCAAAATGAAAATCTTTCTAGTTCCTTGCTGAACTGAAAAAAAAAATAGCTTGGAATCAAACAAAACATTTTATTGTGGGTTTTTAACATTTTTAAATTAAATGTTGGCATTTTTCTAAATGAACATGTTTTCTGTCAACCGAAAGTTGAAAGCTGTGTTCTAAACACTTGCAAACTACTTGTCAAATCCAAGTTAAATTTGCAAACAGTTTTGCCTTCCCACCTCCACAACTATATTTTTTGGCAATTACACTATTTGTTCCTCCTCCAAAACTCACCCTTTTTAGTGAGGGGTAAATAAAACCAGCTTTATTTTAATTGAACAATCCTTTATGGTTTATCATACTTAAATAGAATGGCGTTGAATTAATTTCTCAGGAAAGGAATCTGACCAATTTAGTTTTATTGTCCAAACTAAATGAAATGGAGATTAAAAAAGAAAAAGAAAAACCTTGCTTGCTTTTGTTAGCAATTTCTCATTTCAGTAATTTAAGGTGTATTCCAAGTGTCCCTGTAAGGCTGTAAACATATCACTTATGAATCTGTCGAGTGTTCAAGAATGGTCTTTATCTGTATGTGATATGTAAAATACATTTATAAAAAGATTAAAAAGCTGGCATAAGAATAGGAATGTTGTATAGGTTGGTGAGCATCCCAAGCATCATGAGTGACTCTGGTTGCTTATACAAATAAGTAAGGACACACAAGATTGTATTTGGAAAATTCATATAAATTGAAGCTTTTCTGCAATACCATGTCCACAAACATTTAAAAGAACATGATCTAAAAGATGAGTTCTTGTGTATCTTACTAATAACACCTTAAATTATTGAACTGAAATAAATTGTACAGCGTTTTTCTATTTCTCCATTTTACTCTCTCTCTCTCTCTCTAACTTGTATTTCTCTATTTTACACACACACACACACACACACACACACACACACACTCTCTCTCTCTCTCTCTCTCTCTCTCTCTCTCTCTCTCTCACCTTTTAAACTTTTTGCACTTCTGTCAGGTTGGGCACTGCACATAGGCTAGTCAGTTTTATATTTTTGCTTTCATAGTTTTACACTCAAAGCTATCGTATTGTATACACAAACCTAAAATAGAAGTGTTATAATCTCCCTAAAACTGCCTCTAAATTCCAGGATAGCATGGGAACACTTTATTTCTAGTCATGTTGGACCTAAGGTACTCCTGGTAGAGCTGCATTGTTTTTACCCAGGATTGATTTGATCCATTAGTTTTTGTGGGAGAACATAACCTAAGCTGAAAACCAGTCAACAGTGTTTTGAGAGAGTGCAGACACCCTTTGGTGTGTGTCATGCATTAGAAGGGTAAGATAGAAGCCACTGCAGCCATATATTACGTGACCCGGCTGCCTCAGCCACTGCATATACATTTTCTAAACAGTACCTTTTTAAAAATGGTAAATGAACCATCCTTCTTCCAACCCTGCTGGGCAGCGTGCTGAAACATTTCCAACTGCTCATCCCCATGGTTTCATCCAGTCCTCTGAGCTGCCCTAGCCTGCCTGTTCTGTTCCCTTGTGCCATCTGTTAGAATCTCCTGAGGAGGAACTAAGAGAAGCTGTCATTTTCCTCCCATGCATATCACCTTAGTTTTCCCTCGGCAGTTATCCTAGATCTGCACCAGAGATGGAGCATGCTGGAATAAGCATAGGGTGCCCAAACTTTCTACTAGGGAGAACTGTGCTGGCACCTTGTCAGAAGCAGGAAGGCCACACCTTACATACTTCTGTCACAAGAGGTCCATAATCTTCACATTTGCTTGGACTTGCACCTGCCTTGAGAGACGATTAGAAATTGCCTGGTGTTTTTGCTAAACAGCAATAAAAATGTGAAGCTGTTTAGCTATGCTATCACCAGCCTGTGCTTTGGGGAAGACTGCTTCAGCAGACCACCTCCTGAGACTCCTTGCTGCCTGTTTGGCCTGTCAACTGCACTTTAGGTCCCTCTGAACAAAGCTTTAATGGAACTGATTGTTTTTACTGCTTCTGCACCCTATGTATGTCGATGTGACCAAGACAGTGTTAATTAGCTATATTCCAGAATCCACATTCACACCCCATTTCACTTTCTGTGGCTTTAAGGCATTTTACAGCATATCTTCTCCTCCCACAACTATTCTGCAGTGAGGATGATCCTTTCCTTTTGGAAATGTTTATTAATAGTGGTGCTGAAGTTTCATCACTAATGAGGTGTGACCAAAGGATAAATCATTAGGTCTTAAATTGCAAAATATTCTTTACCATGTGAGTTAAGCTTAATAGGACCTTGCTTGTCATGGTCTGGTTACATTTCACTCTCTGTGGCTTTACTCTCACATCTCTATGTGCACAGACAGTTCCAGCTAACTTCTAGCAGCAGGTTAGCTCCAAAGCTCCCACTTCACCATTAAGAAGTTCCTGCACCAAACAATTCCCCTCTTCTGCCTTATGCTAAGGCAAGAAGTTGATACATTTTACTCTGTAATAACTTTTAGCATAGCTGTAGAGCTGTGCACATCCTGAAGTTCTTTACAGAGATGAATTAATTGGCACAATAACCACTCTGGAAGTAATACTGTATCTGTTTTACAGAGGCAGCAGAGAGCCCATGTCACAAAAAGAAGAAATGGGATTAGAACACTTGAGCCCTGATTCAAGTTCTAACATTTGGATTCGCTTCCCTACTGCACTGTCATTGGTGCAAACTTCTTTATAGAAACAGCCCCTGATTAGGCAGTGTATGAAGCAACATATAATCAAGATCTTTGAGGAGAACATTTCAGGGACTCTGACTTCATGCCCGTCCTTGTCATGGCGAGGAGGAACATTTTGCATCCTTAATAAATGTCTGTCATTCAAGCTGGCACCATTAAATTCTCACTCTATTTGTTTGCCTGTTTCACAGGACTGTAGCTCTTAAAGGCTGTAAAAAACCTAAGTGAAAGTATTAAAAATGAAAGCTTATAGTATAGGGGTACATCTGTACTGCAGGAAAAACACAGGTGTGTTCTTCAATGAAGACTAGGCAACTTGGATTTTAATTTGGCATAGCAGCACAAGGATATAGACTTGAACTGACTTACTAAGGAAAACAATCTCAAGTTGCCTTGTCCTCACTGCTATTCCAGTCCGAATTAAATAACCTAGTTTTGCTAATCCAAATTTTTGAGATTGTCAAGCACTTTTTGCACTGGTGACTTATCCAGTAAAGACGTTTCTCCAGTTACTCTCTTATGTGACATTGTGGACATTCAGTTATGTAAGTTTGTTGACAGTATTTGATATGAATAGAGTATAATACATTTTTTTGTTAATTGAGTCCCTTTGGAAAGAACAAACTGCTAATGGAAATGGTGGTTTCTGCCTCTCTGAAGCCTTCAGCTCATGACTAGATACATCTCTGGAAGACAAGTTTTAATCAAATCAAGTGAGTCAAACATAAGAATAACTGGGTGAAATTCTATGACTGGTGTTATGCAGGATGTCAGACCAAATGAGGCAGTTGTTCCTCCTGGTCTTATTATGAAAACACATTAGCTGGTTGATGGGTTCTGTGAAAATACAAGCCTTGTCTACACAATACACAATAGACTTAGAACATATTACTTAAATGCTCACAAATTTAAGCCTCCCCCCCTTCCCCCCCCCCGTTTCTTTTTTAGTCCACAGACTGCAATTGTAGGAAATAAGGGTGCAGGGAGTTGCAAATTGCAAAAATTATCATCCTGGTACTTCAGCTTCAACACAAGTATCCTTCTAGGGAGGACTAACTATCAGTTCAACACATCTTCCAGGCAGCTTGGTCATGCCCTCATCCTGTCTGGCTCTGTTTTCCACAATGTATCATCTGATTCCAGGAAGAGATGCAGAGGGTAGGCAGTTGCTGCAGGTTTGTAGCACCCTACCTGGAATGAGAGCATCAATGAGCCAAGTACAGGATCAGAAAAACAGACTGCATCTAGACAGTTCCTTTCTCTTTGACATTGTGTACTGCCACATCAATGTGCTTAATTTACTATTAGGAACGAACATCAATACCTCTCTCTCCATGTTAGCCTTTCAGTTCTAATATAGCTACAGAAACATGAGCTGTATCCCATTCTGCCTCAAAGAATCAACACCATTTGCCAGTGGCTTACTTCTGATATCCAAGCCTGAGTTCACAGCATTGACAAGAAAAAAGAAAAGAAAAACAAAACCCACAACTTGGCTTTTAATGAATCCCTTTTAATCTGGAAGCAGAGAAAATAAATATGGCATCCCATAATGTCATTTGTACACATTCCTGTGTCTGACTAGAACCACACTTCATTGGGTTGGGAGGGAAATTTCTATTGCTATTTGAAGCCAGGAAGAGGTGTAAAATAATGTGGTGGTAGCAGGGTTTGGATTTCACAGTGGCTGCTCAGCAATAGCCTTGATGCTGTGCATTAAGCTTTTTTCCCCCTGTGATCATGGGACATTAACTTCCAGCTCTTCCCCTTTGGTGCAGTGCCTGAAAATAATTAATAGTTTCTAAGGAAGAAAAATGAGCTGCTGATTTTTCCCTCCCTTTCACAAAGAACAGGAGTACTTTGCATTCCTTCCAACAACTTTACGTGGTCGTTGAAGGTTAGTTGCTCTTCCTTTTGCCAATGATTTTACCTTCTTTACAGCAAAATGCCTTTGTGCTTTCATAGCACCTTACATTTGAAAATCTGCAAGTGCTTTTTAAAGAGTGAGTTTTATCTCAAAATAACAAATGGCTCCCATGGTTTCTCATGGAAAATGGAGGCACAGAGTCAATGCCAACTTTTTCAAGTGTCTGTTAATCTGGGGTATCTCAAATGCTGGGTCCCCGACTTGAGATTGTGTACTGCTTTCTAGAGATGTTGAAGCATAGCCATGTACTTACTCAGTAATCTGAACTGACCAGGGATACCCACTTACCAGCATCTGGTTTATTGCTGAGCTGGTTGGGGTATCACTCTTCCATAACTGTGTTGGAGAATGGCTCAAGAATGGGTCTTAAGTTAGGAAAAAAAGCCACTGTTTAGCAGCATTCATATGAACCAAACATTACTCCTTGTAGCTTTTAAACTGCTGTCCCTTGTCGTCTTTTCTGCAGTTTGAAAGGGGTTTTTTAAACTCTGACTCAACAAAAGAATTTCCTGTACAGCACATCATTGTGAGGCTGTTGTGGGTTCTCTACACCTCCTGCTTGTTTTTTTGAAAGGGGTCAAATTGGAGGAAAGAAGAGGGTGACTGTAGAAAGAAATATTAATTAAGCCTGTCACTGCTCCAGGGTCCATATCCTTTGAGCACAAAAATATCCCATGTGGCCCTGGGAATTGTTTTATCTGCAGTTGTGGGAAGACAAAAGTATTTTATGAATTTGGGTTGAATTGGATAACAGAAAAATGCCCTTAAAGCGACATGTCTGCTTGCCTAATCAGCAGGCACTGAGATCTATAGGTCTAGAAAATAGTCTTTTAAGGGAAAAGTGGAAGGAGCTGTTTTTCTTCACACATTAAAAACAGAGTACATACTAATGGGAAGAATCTTGCATGTGGCTTGGATGTAAACTAAATAAAAATAAAGGAGGACAAGATGACAAGAAGATCATGATCAATTGAACCAAACTAAACTAATAATTTGAAGAGGGTAGTATATTTGTCCTGAAATTCTGGAGAAAGCAGTTTCAGTGGCCTATAGAGGGTGGAAAGCTGCTTGGAGAGGCACTCAGTGGTATCTGGTGCTCCCCCTGTCTGTTTGCTGTATCCACCTATTGTGCCTGATTATCTGCTTGGGATGTAAGCTCTTTGGTTCAAGGACCTCTGTTGAGATATATAGCAGTACAGTGTTCAGCACAGCGAGTCAGAGCTGCCCCAATGCTACCAGATTACAAATATAAAAACAAACCTTTCCCATTCTCAGCTCCTATGATTATTTATTCAAATTGTTGGTGAGATGCGGTATGCATCCTCTAGCCCTCAAGGAGTCAAACTTGGGATTTGAGTGGCGAGGAAGGGCGAAGCAATAGGAATGGGGAAGGCAGCATAATTTCATGAAAATCTTTTCCGTGTCCATTGTTTTCATAGTTAACATCAGAGAAGTTCTCACAACCAACTAAAAGACAAGGGGAGCCAATTTTATTTCACTTCATTATGGGGGTTCTCATACTCATGCCTCCATATACCTACATGTACATACTCTACGTCCACTGGTTTGTATTAACCTTGAGTCAACAAGTTATGCTAGGTAGAGATTTTGTCTCCTCTACTAGAATCAGGGTCCCTAACAATGACGGGAAATGTAATGTACTCTATGCAATCTCTGCCCACAATCCCAAACTGCAATGCCTATGCTAAATGACTTGCAATGTAATAGATGGTAATGTTTACATTTTAATTGTCATCATTAGGCTTCAGTTCATGAATAACTGAACTGAATGGGGGAAGTTCCACCTCATAGTGCTATTGATTCTTTCTAATTGCAGACTAAGAAAGTCAGCTGTACTGACAGATTACTTCAGATGTTTATTCACAACCAGAAGGGGTAGATTGTTTCCTGCTGTAGTCAGGAAATACAGGGTCAATTTCAGCTCCGACTTGTCTGGTCTTAACAAATCACTAAACCTCTTTGTGTCCCAGTTTCCTCAATGTGTAAGGTAGAGAAAGTAATTTTTACCCATTTGTGCAAAGTGCTTTAAGACCTATGACAAATACTAAATGGATGTGAAGTATTAATGTTTACTATTGTGAAAACCAAGTCACATTTGAAAATGGAGAAAAACTACCCTCTAGCTATCTAGGATGCTTTTCCCTCTTACCACGTGAAACTCAAGCAACCCAAGTCAGTGACACTGGACACAGTGATGAGATTCAGGTGGCATTCCAGGAGTCTCATGCTGATCAGTCAATGCCCTTTCCTGCAAAGGAAATAAATAGCTTTTGTTGATTGGCTATGTTTCCTCATTCTGGTCAGAGAAGGACAGGAGCTGGGACTGGCAGGCAGCCAAATCCATCTTCAGTGATGATATAATTACTAATAATGACCTCCAGCCCAGGCAGCTAGTTAAGTGGCTTTTGAGGGCACGCACCAACCCTAGTCTGGTTTATATAAGATAAACTCAATTTTGTTGGAGTGGAAGGGAGTTTATGTCCTTTAGAGAAGCAGATCTTCTTTGTCCCAAGGGAACTGTCCCAGCAGTAACATAAGCCCCCAAATAGGTCCCTGTCAGGATTATCATAACAGCACGTTGTCCCTCACCAACATTTTGATTAGCACAAGGACTTTAATTTAGGGACAGACGGTGAAAACCTCATTTTCACTGCTAACCAGTCACCACAAGCACAGGCCCATTGATGTCAATAGGTCTGCTCGGATAGTAGGGTACTACTTACCATAAGCAAGGCTGAGCAGGATCTCTCCCTGGTTGTTAATCAATAGAAAAACTGAAAGGGGATGATTGAAAACAATCAGCTGGTATCCTAAGAGGAATGTGTGCTCACTTATATTAGGTGAACCATATGGTGAGAGAATATGGAGAGGCGGGTGTTGGGAGAGGGAGGCTATGCACAGGATTGAGTGGTAAAGGAATTGTGCTATATCCCCATCTCTCTTGGTGAATTGCTATTTGGTCTTTGCAAGTCATGGGAGTTTACTGTGCCTCACTTGAACTAGCTGTAAAATGGAGACAATAATAGTATCGTGGCAGCAGAAGGGGTTTTCTGCAGGGCTTATGCCTTAATTTTACAGAAGTGAACCTTAGAAAATCAGGTCACAAACTCATTAATGTTTTAATGTGTTTTCAGGTCCTTGGGTAGAAGTATTGTTATATTATTCACTGGTGCATTTAAAATATTCACCCTTATTGTTATTTTGGAACACAAAAACTACTTTTCTCATCTCCGTACAGCCTACCCCAGGTCTTATAAGCTCAGCATTAAGCAGTGTTTCATACCTTTCTGATTGTAGCCTTTTTCACATCTTGACATCCTTACAGTCTTTCACTCAGTCCAGACCCACTCTTGTCTCGGTTCACTGAAACACATTTTAGGCTTTACATCTCCAGTGAATTGAGAGCTGAACTCCATCTTTTCCAGAGGACTGTAGTTCAGATGCTTCTCCACAGTCTAAGCGACTGAGAAAACTGACAAAGTCCATTTCAGGTTATTCACTTTTCCAAGTCCTGTGAGAATTTTTCTTTGTCTGGTAGTAATATAACAGTGTTAGCTTCTATCTCACCTGTACATTCCCAGCAAATATCATACTGGGGGGATTTTTTTGTCTATATGGAAGGGATTTTAATTCTGCCTCTGTTACTTAATAATTCTAACTTGCTAGCTAACAGGAGGGAATGGCTGTGTGTCTGTAGTAATGAAAATCAGGATTTTGGTTTTCTTCAAACTGGATGAGTGTCAAATAGATGATAACCTATCCCCAGACATACCCTATCTTTCATAGCTTTCCCCAGAAACACAACAAATGGATAAGTTCTTTCCTTACTCTTTCATTTCTCTTGCTCCTATGTTCTTATAGAAAGACAACAGTCAGGAATTTCCAAAGGCCAACTCCATTCGAATTTTGTTGAGGAGCGCTGTCCTATGCCCTCTCGTCATAGCTCTTTTCCTTCCCTTAAACTAAAACCTTACTGAAATTCTTAAAAACTGTGTTCCAATGCCTGGTTTAAAGGGCTATGGGCAACCCAGTAATAAAGGTAGTCCCAAACCAGACCAAAACATCAGCTCTCAATAAATACTCTTAAAAATACATGTGTTCAAAAGATACATTTTACTATGTCCCTGATGAATGAACCAATGGGCATCCTTTACTTTGGAGTGGCTGAAATTCAAATATTGAGTTTATCAGTGTTGAGTGGTCATATACACTTTATTTATACTTTTAAAATACTCTTTAAAAATGAGGGGGGGCAACATTGCAGCTCAGCCTTTCTCTCCAGATGGTATTGCACTTGACTGTCTTTCTATTGCAGGAAAAGCCAAGCATGGCTCCCCTTGGTTTACATCTTTATGTTTCCAACAGCATCACAGGTAGGGTCAGCAGCATTGCATATGTTCCTGGGAACAGTAAGCAGCAGTTTAGTTAACATGCTGGCTCATTCTTGTGCTGTTTCATTAACTGATGACAACAGAAGGCTTACCAGACAAGATCGGGTGATCAGTTGTAAGGAGATGTCCTCTAAAATAAATGTTTTCTCTGTTACTTGTGGTAGAGTTGGGAAGATGTTGTAGGCATGCTGGTCCAGGAAAAATGCAAGAGACAAGGATTTTTGTGGGTGATATCTTTGATTGGATCAACCGCTGAGTTGGGAGGGATACAGACAAGCTTTTGAGTATGAAGTCCTGTGAAAGAAGTAGAGACACTCAGGGCACATCTATACAGTCTATTAATGCACAGCAATAAACTCCAGCACATATCGCTCAGAGTTTATTGCTCCCAGGCGCCACGTTTGAATGTGTGCCCAGAACTGCAGCACATTGAGCTGGATTGGAGCAGCCCTGGCTAGCAGGGGACCTGGGGGTCAGCTTGCCAGCCTGGGGGTGCTCTAACCCAGCTCAACATGCTGTGGAGGGGCTGGTTGGGGCACAAGTGTGCTTCAGTGTTGGGGTAGCCAGCAGGCAGTCCTGGATCTGAAGCGCCACCCTTGTGCCCTAGCCAGCTGTGTCTGTGTCTACATGTATGCTGCTGTGAAGTAAAAAACTGTGCCACAGGATAGTATTTGTATTTACAAGTACTAACCTGCAGTGGAGTTTATAGTTTACTGTGGCCTAATAGGACTGTGTGTGTAGATGCTGAGACGTTTACTATGGAGCTAATTAGGCAGCTACACAGTAAATGTCTCGTGTAGACATGCCCTCAGAGACCTTTTCCATGTCTGCTTCTGCTCTTCCAGCATGAGCAAGCCAATGGCAGCTGACTACTTGAACTATTGTCCTTTTCTCTTAATTAGTAATGGGTGCAAGTTAAGACACCAGACAGAAACAGCCAAATTTGGGAAACTGAATCTGGCTTATTATTATTGGCCCTTAAACTAGTAATGACACAAACTTCTTTTTCACAGTGGAAAAGGAGAAACAGGCTAAATCCTTTTTGACAGTATGGCACAGCATGTTGGAAACTGTTTTGATGTTCTAACCCTTTTCAAATGTTTTATAAGTACTGAATTAATTATCCAAAAATACTCCAATTTACTGATTACTGCTCATTACAGTACATACAGTTTTGCAGTACTTATTTAAAGCAGAAACAGACTTAGAGGTTTATACAAACATTCCTTTACTATGAATGAGGAAGAAGAATAGGGAAAGGCCCTAACTGTCCTCATTAAAAGTATAACAGAATTTTGGGGTAATGGGACAAAGTATTACTTCTTATAGCAGTGTTTCTATGCTATTTGGATGTAGTTTTAAAATCCAGTGGAGGAGATAGGGAGGTATTATTGATACAAGCCAATGGCAAATACATTAAAAGGAATTTGATCTATGAGTTAGATCCTTTACTGGTGTAACAGGCACAACTCCACTAATTTTGGTGGAACTGAAGCTCTAGCCCTATGTTTTAAACAGGCCAAGCTTAAAGTACAGGTATATTTGTGACCTATTCAGTAATTTAGGTGCTTTAGACATAAAACCTATACTTACTACCTCATGTTGGTTTTCCTTACAGCTGAAGGTGCTGTACATGCATGAGAAAATAGGTGTTGATATGCCTGATCAATCAGTTATCCATCTAATCTAGAATCCTCTCTCTGACAGTGGCACCAGCAGATGCCTCAAAAAAAAAAAAAAAGAGTCAATAATTCCTGTAATAGATACTTAAGGAATAAACTACCCTGAGGGACATTTTCTAATACCAGGAAGTTAGGGGTTGGCTTTTCTATTTTAAATGCATTACCTTTCATTTTCACAAGATGTCTCCTTGTTTTAATATGAGGAGAAAGGGTGAATAGAAATGCCCGATCTACTTGTCCATATCATTATTTTTAATGCACCTGTAACATGCCTTCTCTTATCCATCTCCATTCTAAACAGTCCCTATCTTTTCAGTCTCTCCTCAAATGATAACTTTCCATTCCCCTAATAATTTTTGTCTCCTGAAGTAATTCCATTTTAGTGATAGCTTTTTGAGCTAGGGTGAGCTGAAGTGAACAGTATTTGAAGTTGTTGTGTGTCATTGGTTTGTACCATGGCATTAAAATATTCTCAGTATTATTTCTATCCTTTTTATATGGCTTTACATTGTGGACACTCTGCATCAGTAGCTGCCCAGTGAGCAGATGTTTTCACTGACACATTCATGATCTCCTCTAGGATTTTCCTTGTAATTGTTACAGTTAGAACAGGTTGACTTAGAACCAACCATTTTATAAACAATTCAAACAAAATTGTACAGTCTCTTCCACTGATATTTCTGCTGCCAGAGTTTTATCCAGATGCTACAGCTGTGGGGGGTATGGTCAGGTTGACCAAGTATGAAATTATATGCAAAATGGCTACTGCAATAAGGAAGTCAAGATATTTTCTAGTAGCTACCTTCCCAACATTGTTCAATGTATCACATAGACGAAACTCTGGATTCCATATCTGGAAGCATTCTTTCATGCTTATCATGAGTGTGTTGAGTATTGTAGATACGTTAATCAAAGCTCACATCAACCTGCGTGAGGTATAGAAGAGTGACACTCATTTCACAGATGGGGAAATTGCAGTGCAGAAAGATTAAGGGATTCACTAAGCACCCCATTGTTTCCCAACTTCCAATCTCATGCCCTAACCACAAGGCCACCTTTCTTTCTATGACAGAGCCCTCTTCCTTTATGAGAACATAGTACAGGGTTCTATAGTAATTGTTAAAATACAGCATTTACAAGAGGGATCCTTTAGTATCTTGGTCAGTTAGTATAGAACACTAAAATAAAAAAATACTATCATGTATATAGAAACTGACTAAGACATTTAAGAAACAATATGATAAACTTCAATGCTTTGGACAATTTTATTGAAAGGGAAGGTTTTAGCCTTACAGTATCATGGCAGCAGAAAAAAATCCTGACTTCTTTGTACTATATAGTTTCCTAAATTCTTTTTTAAATTAACATGTTACTGAGGATGAAATGAAAGAAGAAATCTGTATTACAAGTAGAGCTTAAAGGTTTTTCTGTTACTTTCCTTCCTTGTTATCTTACAAGATTCCTGCAGCACAAAATTTTGGATCACTACATTGACTGAGTAGGGTGGAGTAGCAGAGTGGTATGAGTTTAAGCCTCATTTTAGACTCAAGCTAATGGTTGCTCCCCAGTTGACTGTAAATGGAAACCTGGTCATTCAGGCTGGGATTCAAAGCAGTTATATGTGGTGCTAATCGTATTGTTTCCTTATATGCCATTGGCTACAGAAGTTCATGTGTCTTAGCCCTACTAGCCAATGCACTCTTAGGTTTCAGTGGACCTTTGACTTCTTTTAGACGTGGTGGGTGCGTCTACACGTGCCCCTATGTCACCGTTGTTACTGCATCATCATGTAGTACTTCCTTTTGGACAGCGCAGTAACAGCCCATACTGCACCGTGCCTGCTGCACACCGTTATTTTTAGCCACTATGTTGCCATAGCAACTCGCTATACTGAGGGAGCGTGTTGCTACACTGCAGGGGTGGAAAAAATGTGGCCCGTGGGCCGGATGCGGCCCGCCAGGCCAGTCTATCCGACCCGCGGGGGCCCTAAAAACTTTAGAAAATTAATATTTATCTGCCCCTGGCTGCCTGTCATACAGCCCTCGATGGCTTGCCAAAAGTCAGGAAGTGGCCCTCTGCCTGAACTAATTGCCCTCCCCTGTGCTACAGCAACGTAGTGTCATGTGTAGATGCACCCAGTGGGCATTTTTACACATGCTCCGGGGGTGCAAAGCGGGGGAGTTTTAATGAGAGCAGCTCTGAGAGCACCTGCAGCATCACATGTATTCAAGGTCCTGTGCTTCAAAATGGGGGTGGGGGACACTTTAACTAAATCTCATTTGATGAGCTTTAGTTAAAACACCCCCACCCCCATTTTGAAGCAGGGGGATGCTAAATACACGAGACGTGGAGGCTGCTACAGTGCGCTAATTAGCATGCTCCAGCAGACTCAGTCAAATCTGATCCAGTGTGCTGTAAATACCGAGTGTTGGAGCAGCATCTCTGCACATCTACAGGCACCCAGTGATTCTGTTTCTTAGTTGGGCCCTGGTTGAAAACATGGTTTCATCTTTAAAAGCAACTCTTTAAAAGAACTGTGAGTTCCATATTCACTTCATCTTACTAATTTCCAAGTTAAAATCTCTTGGTTGGCAACTTAAAACAATATTTTACCATCTGAGCTCTGACAGGCAATTTGGGGTTTTTCAGTTTTGCACCACGAGTAAGAAAAGTTCCACAGGCCAGATTAGGTCATCAGTACGTTGGACATCCACACTGTTTTCAGATTGCCCTCAGAAGCATCTTTGCAAACTGCTGAGGGCTAATAGGGTTGTATAGGTGTCACAGAAGGCACAAAGCAGTTTGAAGAAAATAGAGTTGGAAAAATGTCTTTTAATTTTGCTTTCAGAAACTCCATTATTTGTGAGAAAAGCACCATGCTTGACTCTGAGCCCAGGCTGAGTTTGTAGACAGGGGAGATGGGGAAAAATACAGTTTCTTTTACCAGAAAACTGAATAAACATCCTATAAAAATCAGGAAGGTACAATTTGGCCTGTTAGACATATACTCATTCTATACACACATTTTAGGGTGAAGCTAAACCTTAAATACTCTTTCTTGTATAAGAAGAGTTTGACTGTGAGGCCAGTAATATACTTGACTGTTGCAGGTGAATCCTCTTATTTACCTTATGTACCGTAACATGCAGGTCCCCATCCCACATCATGAAGAAATCCTGGTTCTGTTTCTTGACCTGGTAGCTGTGTATGAAATTATTGAGTAGGCCAGCACACTTCCCTAGTCCTTCCTCATCCTCTGTTAGCTGGCTGTAAGGCTTAGGGTATAGGGACTTTTACCTCTAGGTCACTTCTGGCCTAGAAAATGTAAGCAGTGACTGGATGCTGCTGATAGCTGCTTGGTGTCCTGTATGCAATAAGTAGGCATTCCTACTGTCATTCACAGTGGAAAAGTGTCAGTATTGCAGAAACAGTTGTCGTGAGTTGGCTCCTGTGTTGATGTTCTTAGTAGAGAGGCCAACAACTAAATGACAGTAAAGACTGAGCTATTTTTAATCCCCAGGTTAAGATTGAGGGGAAACCTGAGTTACTTGCATCTGTTTTGTGAATTGAGGAGTTCAGTCAACACTAAATGTATAATACTTTATTTATTTAAAAAGTAGAGCAGTAAATATGTCCAGTGTCCTAGCACCTTACTCTGGAAATGTGTTTATAGTTATGTAGTCTTTTTCTACCCTTATCCCTTTAGGGAAGAAGAATTGTTTTCAAAAAGGGCGTGGGCCAAGCAAAGGCAGGTGGCTGGACAATATTGAGAAAGGACATTCATCCCTTATCCCAGCATCTGAGAGAGAAAAGGTTCTCTTTCTTCTGCACCACTCTGCATGATAAACTGAACTGAGGTGAAAGAGATTTTAGTTTGAATTAGTCAAAAAGTAAAAGTAGAAAGGGGTATTCTGTCACTGTTTACTCTTGTGGTTTTTTAAATGGAAGTTCTTACCCTTTTTCAAACTTGTAATGCCCTTTTCCATAGTAGGACCATCCTAGGGGACCCCACATTATTCCTCTCACATTAAACAACATGAAATATGAAGACGGTCAGAGGTCTATTCCCAGGTTGAGAAACCCTGATCATTTTTACTGTGCATGTATACATTTCAAAGTGAAATTATTGGAACATGGTGACTCTACTGAAATCTCTCTTAATGTGTTAACTGTGGTGCCAAGCTAAAATGGGTGAAAGAAGACAAAGATCCATAATTTTAATGAAGAAAGACAATTTAGGTCATCCTGAAAAAGGGATGGGCCCGAGGAAGCTTTCTAACTTTCGGCACTTTGGTGACACCCCATTTTCTAGAACCTCTTCTCCAAAAGTAGTTGTACAGGCTTCAGTAGCAGAAGATGTTTTTTTCTTTTGCTCCCCTACTTCAAACTGGAAATGTTTGTTGATATACATTTGGATTTTGTGGATATGTAGGGGAGTCGATGGGGTGGCTAGGCCCTGGGACTTCTTACTAAGATAATCTAATGCCAGTCAAGATACCCTATGGGGGAATCTTGGCCTGGTAGCAATTGAAAGTCCCCAGAGCTTTTGGTTTTCAAGGGAAAGGTGATGCAGAGGGAACGACTGTTTTTCACGAAGCTTTGTCAGAAAAATACTACAGCCTCAGATTAAGTTTCTTGTCCTGTCAATCCCCAGCTAAATGCAGAATGCCATGTAGAGGGAGGGGGATATGTCCCACATGGATGGAGCAAGTGAAAATATGATGGAACCACACATTCCAAGTCACTATTTTAGGGAAAAGGGCTGCTTGTACATGCCATGGGGGTTTACTTTGGTTTAATTCTCTCTAAATTGTAGTGGTGGATTTTTAAAAACACTGTGTCAATTTAGGGAGAATTAAACTGAAGTAAACCCCTGTGGCATATATACAAGGGTCAGATCCGATCCTTACTTGCCTCTCCAGTGGCCAGTGGTGGCGGGGGGGGAGGGGGCAGCTGCCAGTGGGCCAAGCAGTCCTGGAGCTGGAGGGGGGATGGTGCTTCCCCCCATGGCGGAGCCCCCCAGGTGCTACCTGCCCACGGGCACCCAGTCTGGGCAGTCCTGGGGGCACTGCAGCCATGGAGGGAAGCACTGCCCCCCCCCGCAGCTATGGAGGGAAGCACTGGGCCCCCATGCAGCTTAGGCAGGCAGGCTCCAGGGAGGAAAAAAAAAAAGATCAAGATTGCCACTTCTTTTTTTTCCTTCAGTGGAGCCTGCCTGCACAGGCTGCTGTTGGGCTGCCTGCACAACCCCTGAACTGCATGGGGCTTTGTGCTTCCCTCCATGGCTAAGGTAGGTGGTGTTTTATTTTGCTACACCCCAAAGTCATTTAATGTGCAATATGCCGGTGACAGTGTAAACAGCCACACCAGTAAAGCATTTAAGCTGCTTTAAAGGCCAATTTTGTGGTGTGTACAAAAGCCCCAAAACTCTCCCTTGGCATATGCTTTGGTGGTAGGTTACATGGGACTATAGAACCTTGGGAACCCTACATTTTAGATTCCTCTCCCTTTTGTTACAAGTGTATTGAAAGATGTTCATATCTCCAAGAGTAGAAAAAAAATATCAATTTGTTAGTTCCCTCTAATTTCTTTCCTTTTTCAGCTATACACACTACCTCCTAGTTGTCTGTTGCTGGCCTGTGTGGGGCCTAATTGGAGTTTACAGAATACTGCGTGCATCTAAGTGTGCTGCCAGGATTGCATAGTAACGGTGGGTACTGCACGGTCATTTAGTACTTGCTTTAGCAAGTACTAAATGACCGTGCAGTACCAACTGCGCAGTGGGGTGCATGTGTAGATGTGCTCACAGTATAGTATTGGATTTACTCTGGCAGCTAGGGATTACAGGTGAGGGAAGCAGTGCATTTTTGTAAGAATAGCTGTTTATGTTATTTTCTCTACTTTCCCCTAAAAATTGTGGGCCTTTTTTAAAAACTCTGAAGTGACTGTATTGTTACACTATATGTGTATGTGTATGGTTTTGTTTTGATCTGACCTGCCTGGAAATGCCCTTTGATCCTCCATCCCAGTTTTCTAATGTGAAAAGCCCTGATGTCTTTTGGGGGGGGAGGGGGTGGGTGGGTGGGTGGGTGGGCAGGGAGGTTACTTTAAGACTTGACTTTTTTGAAGTAAATCTTCACAGTGTTGAATATGTGAACATGGGATGGGGTTTCAACTCACTTTACTCTTATAAGCAATTGTGTTCCTATCTCTTCCAAGAGAACCATCGTCCTTCCAAAACCTTTGGGATAACATGCTATGTAAAACTACACGACAACAAAGTTTAAGATGGACAGCTAAGCTGCTATAGTTTAGCTTTTACATACTGCAGGGTAAGAGAAGGCACATGGATAGTTAACATGGAGTAGCTATAAGTCCCTGCCCCCTTTTAACTTGCTGTAATGTACTCATTCATTTGTCCATATCTATACACTGGGTTTCTCCCTATCAGTATCTGAAGATACAATGCACCAGATTTTTAGCTGATGTAAATGGCATAACTCCATTGATGCTGATGGAGCTACTCCAATTTGCAGTGGTGAGGATGTGACCCACTATATTTGGCAAGATTTGCTGGTTAAGAAAACTGGGAAAAGTCCTATATTTGGGAGAAGGAAAAGAGAAGAAGAGGGCAATGAGTGCTTGGACCTCTTGATTTTACAGGACATCTTTGATATTCACACACATTTGCAAGAATATATTCCAAGCATCTTACTGTTATTAGTATCTTGTACTGTAGTTTGTTAGCAGTGTTGACTCCCTTATCTAGCTAATATTCTGTTGCAACTTAGAGAAAGTGTAAACAATTAAAGAAAACAGGAGTATAGAAATTGTATGTACTTTTTTATATTAAAGCACTTCAAATAAAATATGGAAAAATGCTGTCACTGTGCCCTTTATTGTGTGTTTAAACAGATGAGTAGAACCAGAGAGCAATGGCTTTTTTCATGAATTTTTCTCTGTTTACTTTGTTTTCTGTAGCCAAAGAAGGAAGGCCAAGATCTAAAGAAAACCTCCCAATGTTGAAGTTTATTCAGCAAGCAAAGAATGCTGGTCAAATCTTTTCTGATGTACAGTAACAACCAAGGTTGGGCCCAGACCCCAAATATGAACATGCCCAGATTTTGGAGAAATTCAGGTCCAAATCTTTAATCTTCCAGTTTCTTCTGTTACTCGGGTCATCTTTTAAAGACGATTCAGAAACAGAGTTGATACCTAAGAACTAAGCAGTGGAACAACTACAGAAAGAGTCTAGCACACTTTCAGTTTTATAATGAGGTAATTTGGAAGATAATGAAATGCTCCAAAGATGCTAAAGTAGAGGAAAAAAAGTCCCTCTTCTATAAATACTTCTAGGACACTCATAAATGGTAGGCTTTCTCTAATTATGCAAAGTCAGTCTGCAAATGGTCCGTATTACATATTTCAGCATTTTTCTCCTTTTCCCAGCCTACATATTAAATGTATCTGTCCAACTACCTGTACAGACCACATTACTATAGTGTCTGAATGCCTAAAGTAGGTTTCTCTATCATGGCTTAAGATTTGGCATTCAGAGTGCGATTCTTAATACCCTATTTTCTTTATTTTTCTGGAACATATGTTTTGTACAAAGATAAATTACAGCAAAGCTGTATTTCACCCCTCAAGAAGTGAAATATTGACTCCATTAAAGTGAATGGTAAAACTCACATGGACTTCACTGGGGTTGGGTTTTTACCTTTTGAGGATCTGAGCTTTTCTAGTTTTCTAGTAACTGTTATTCCAACTCCAAAAAAGTAAGGCTTTTTGAAGTGGTAGAAGTTGATGTAATGGCTTTCTATTAGGTGTTCCCAAAAGGGCCCAAGTGCAAATGGCTGTTTTGATACCAAAGCCAGCCTATTGCTTACAATTGGGCTGCTTACATTTTAATGCCCTTTTTATTCCTGGGAAATGAAAAGCTTTGTAAACTGAAATAGCCTGCTTCCCAAGGCTGCCTGCCTTGCACTGAGATGAAGAAAGGCCTGTCAGTCTTGACAAGATGCTACCGAGAGCAGAAGTGCCTACAGTGGAGCCTGACCTTGGCAAGGAGACAGGAGACCCAACATTCGCAGCAGCCGTGGCTCATTATAATAAATATTTCATGGCAGAGAACCACAGAGTTAGAGGGGAAATGAATGGAGGACAGGGTTCAACTTGTGACACAAGGCGATGTGACTGGACCTTGTTTAGCAAATCTGGAGGCCATTAAATTGACACTTCCAATCTATATTTACAAATCTATATTTATTTATTCTCTTGTGGGGAGAAAAGATAATTAAAATCACCCTAGGCACCCTCATGTTAATAATGGACTGTCATACATCAGAATGATGCTTGCACATTTGTGTAGAGCTGACCAATATTGCCTGCTAAAAATTTTATTTTTCACCTGTGAGACATCTGGGTACACCTAAGCTCCATTTCCAGCACAGAGCAGGCTGAGGACTCCTATTACATTGAAAATTCTAATGACTGTCATAAGGTGATAAAGACACAGACAGTAACTAAGCTTCAAGCAATTCTGTACATAGCATTTTATTTACTGTAACACAGACTAAGCTCCAATGCCATAGAAGCTTGATTGATTCAACCTGGTTCAGAAGGCAAAGCTATTCTGTTCACAGCAGTAATCCTAACAAACCCGACCTCCTCTGTAGTGACCTTGAGCTAGAGAATGACTGTGCATATGGTGTGAAGGCCTTGGCACTACTCCAGACAGAAGGTCACTCCTGTGTTGCATATCTGCGAGGATTCCTGGCTTCTTCAAACCTGGGCCAAAGCTTAGACCATGACAGCTGCAGCTGTCTAGCAGAAGAATCCCTTTCAAGACTTAGCTGATAGCACCCCTCCCCCTTCAAATATTACACTGCATACAGGTCTCATATGAAAATCCTAAGGGACCTATCAACACCTTCAGAGTTTTATCAAGAGAGATTTGCCCACCTCCTAGCAATTTCCCTCTGAGATTTCAGATTAGCCTTCTGTCCAGACAGCTCCATATTTAAAAGCTCCTCTGCCAGATTTGTGTGCCTAATGCCTTGTGTCTGATGCTCCCTTGCAAGCTCTGACTTGCATTTCAAGCCATTGGCACTTCATTTGGTCCAAAACAACAGCTTGTCTCCAAGGTATGGTCGGTTGAGTATTCATGGGCTAAACTTTAGGTAATTAGCATTGTTAATGTTCTCTGTGTGATATTACAGCTGTGAGTCTCATTAAAATGGTCTCCTGGGAGAAGCCAGTAGAAGAGTCAGATGTCAGCTTTGCATCATGTAGAAATGGCTGCTTATTAATTGTGGGGGAATTATTTGTTTAAACACTGGGCTTATTTATCATTGGTTTCCCTATTTCCTACAGCACCTGATATTCTGGCATGAGTACTGAGCTCTAAGGACAGCACTAGGCATAAGCTAGATAGATGTCTGCCTAAGGTACCATGTTCAGCAAGACTTCTGGCCTGTGGGAGAAATTTATCTGCAAGAAGTATCTGTCTAGAACATGCTTGTGCTCTGAGAGCCCATCTGTGTAGTAAAGGCAACAGACAGAATTTAGGCTCAGGAAACACTCATGCTCCAAAAATCTTATCTTCTGTATGCAGACTGCATGGAGAGCTGTTCAGTCAAAAGATTTGGCTTAGAGACCTCACTCCTGGATGCACAGATGGTAGGAAAAACTGGTTGGCCAGCAAAAGCTCCCCACTTAAGCAAGGGCATTTTAAGAGTGAAAGGAAGGAAGGAGAACCACAAAAGTGTGCAGTGAGGTCAGTCTGAACAGAGAGATATGAAGTTTGAGGGGAAGAAAAAAGAAGCAAACAACTTACTTTATTGACTTGGGGGTAGATTTTTTTGGTCTCTTATTTCCAGTGTACCTAGATGCAGCCTTAAATGCTTCTCTCTGTCTCTGTCTCTGTCTTTGTCTCTGTCTCTGTCTGTCTGTCTGTCTCTATCTCACTGTTTTTGCTTCCTTTCTGGCTATTTGAGAGTACAGGCAGTGGTCAGATGAAGAAAATAAGACACTGTTGCTCTTCTGTGTTCCACGTCAGCTTCCAGCACCCTGTGCACTGTTGAACTTTGTTAGGTAGCAAACTAAAGCACCTTGGAAATGTTTTATCTTGCTATGTGCCAAAGTCATTTAAAGCGGAATACGCCGCCAAATGTGCAAACAGCAATGCCATTAAAGTGGTGCAAAAGGGCATTTAAGCTGCTTTAAAGTCCAATTTTGTGGTGTGTACAAAGGCCCTTATAGACTAACCTACAGATTCACAACATTTCTCTGTCTTTTGGTGCAACATAAGTAAGTAAGCCCCAGTCTTTGCCAGCACTTGATTTTTGTTGGCTTGTAGTATTTCCCAAACACCACTCATTTGTGGCAGCACGATGACCTCCAGTTAATGGCAAATAATACCTCTCTGCAGCACCTCCCTCTTCTCTTGGAGGAATGAAATGCGTAACAGTGTTGGCATTAAAGTTGCCATCACAGGACATCTGAAAGGAAGGAGCCAATTCACATCTTGCAGAGGTATTGTTCTTGGCTCTATAGTCATGGGGATAGCACAGCACTGGTGGCATTGTCACATTTTTGAGGTTTCCTTCAAGCCTATAACAGCTAGAGTTGCAGTTCTTTTGAAATGAATTTCAGTAGTGCAAAATCCCAAATGCAGACAGATTATAATATGGTGCTTAGGCCAGTACCAGCTGTTTCCAAGTCCCAAACATACACCACATATAGCAACATGGATGATTATGCTGGCTTCAAACCTGATCTGCAAAAACATTGTTTATCATATAGAATCCAGATTCTTCATTATTGTTGTTTCTTTAAAAAATATTGTACCAAAAAACTAACTGCTTGGGTGGAACAACAGGTTTTAGCAGAGCCTCAAACCTGCCTGGAACCGAGAGTTCTCTTGCAGCACAGCTTCATGGACGTTCTGCAAACTTTCCCTAGCCTTCCAGACTTCATTTGGATGTCTCCATCCAGGCCAGAGCCTGTCCCCCAAGTCACTTTGATGTCTTCAAGTGCCATCTCCTGCTGGGCTCTTGGGAAAGGTGGCCAATTATACACCTAGCTTAAGTGGTTACAGTTCATGCAATCCCCTAGTAACAGTGGTTCCATAAGTATGTGTGTGGTGCCTTTGCACAATTGCTGGTATTTTGTTTCCCATCACCTGCTTCATCGCCAGGGTGGCTTGTGGCAGTTTGAGGGTCTGTTTGCTTGTCTCCTTGTTTCCTCTGCAGCTTCACATGGTTTTGGCAGGCTACTTAGATGGGTTAGGATAGCGGCTCAAAATCCCTCCCCTCTTTTCTCTGTTATCCAATCAGATTTCCTCACTAGTCTCAGATGCTTTTCTCTCCTTTCATTAGAGAGGGATTTGGTTGGGGTACAGGGGAAAGAGAGAAAGGGAAAGAGGGAACAGCAACAGAAGCAGGGATCTTGCTGGGAAAAAGGTCTGGATAGGAAAGCCTGATGGGCTAGGGAGGGTTGAGAAGACTAATGGACTGAGATATCGTGAGTTGGGGAGAACTGCTGGACTGGGATAGGGATTGCAGACTAATAGCCTGTAGGAATGGGAGAATGGGATTTGTGTAGTGAGCTGTCACTTTGCATAAATTATGCAAACCAGGCATGCAAATTGTGTGATGTTGTCTTGGTTCTGAGCTGTGTTGGTGTAGGGAGGTTGGCTGCTCCCCATACTGCCACTGCAGCAGCAATCGAATGAAACAATGCCTTTCCCAGAGCCGTGCTGACAGTATCAGCTGTTTGCACCCAACCTCTAAAGTAAATGAACACAGCCACAGCAATGTTGTCTGAAGTGGAAACACAGATTTGGGGGGGTTAGTTTTTCTCAGGTAGAAAATTAATTTTTCCAGAACCTTTCAAAAACTTGAATTGTTATGCCAAGATAAGATGTATGGAAATAAATAGGTATATGGAAAGTAGCCTAGCACAGTATGTATATCAGTCTGTCTGTACCATCAGAGATATTTTCCATCACTTAATGCTTTTCCCTCTTTGTGCTTAAAGAATTATAGGAAATGCCACAGGGCAACCTCATGCCAAAGACCCAGCAGAGGAAACATAATTGTTCTGGACCAAGTCTTCAGCTAGGCAGCACAGGGGAGTGCCACTGACTTTGTTATGCTGGTTTGTCCCTGCCAATAGTCTGGCCCTAGGTGTTGTAGTGCTCACAGAAATGTCAACTGCTTAAAAAATATACCCTGCACCCAGTGCTCCTTTTCTCATCTCTCGTGAGAGATGATGATATTGATTAGATTTTTCTATTTCTGCAGAACTGATGTTAATAAAATTACAGTAGATCAATAAAATTACATTTATTAAACTTTGTCCAACTTGATGTGGACAGAGCTGAGACCAGATAAGTGATACCTCCATTATATCGAGTCCTACAAAGCTCATGGAAAGCATGAGACTGAAAGGGAGCTGACTAGATCTGAGACCAGCTAACTTCAGGCAAAGCCGTGTAAAGGTATGCCAGGACCTTGAACCTGTTTTCAGCAGGCCAGTTGGTGAAATCAACACCAACAGGGCTTCTGAGAACACACGCCATTCCTGAAGGCCAGAACAGGATGCCTCTTTTAGAGGCCTCTGCTCACGCACAAAGAGCATTTTGAATATTTGGTCTTTGCTATATACAGACAAACCAGATTGCTCTGCGTTCAAAATTTAGATCCAGATTTGGAATGACCCTGAAAAAAGGGGTATTTAGAACAAGGGATTTTTATTTGACTAATGATATGGTCAAGGTAGAAGCTGAGGGCCAACTTCAGATCATTGGATCATAGGAAAGTAGGGCTGGACCAGACCTCACAAGGTTATCTAGTCCAGGCCCCTGCTGTAGGAAGGATCATTTGTGCTTAAACCATCCCAGCCAAGTGGCTGTCTTGAAAACTTCTAAGGATGGAGATTCCACAGTTTCTCTAGGTAGCCTGTTCCAGTGCTTGACCACCTAACAGTCAGAAGGTTCCTCCTAATCTCGAACCTAAATTTCCCTTGCTGAAGTTTGAGGCCATTGCTCCTAGTCCTTCCCCTATGGCTACAAAGAAAAGCCTATCTTTATCCTCTTTTTAATTTTCCTTCAGGTATTTGAAGAATGTTATCAAATCTGCACAGACCCCCGCTCCACGTCTTCTCTTCTCCAGGCTGAATAACACTAGTTCTTTTACCAGTTCTGAATGGAGCAGCAGAATCAGATCCCTTGATTTGCAAGTGACACTCCTGTTAATATAATCTAGTATGCTGTTGACCGTTTTTTTGCAACAAGAGCACACTGTTGGCTCATACTCAGTTTACTGGGCGCAGACAGAAGAGCAGCTCCCCATTGCACCTCAGTGTTTTGCAGGAAGCACTATGAGTTGCAATGATACCCTGGACCCAACAGAAGTTTCCTGTTGGGTTGGGGAGTTGGGGATTCCAGCTGCTTGCTGCAACCCTGCAGCCTGGTCTCCAGAGCAACACCACTCCCCCCGCCCAGCCCAGATGCTGTTTTCAGAATGGGAAGGGGGAAAGGGAGCAGAGGGAGCTCATTCTTGGGGTTCCTCAGTCAGTGCTGGATGGTGGGGTGAGTGGATTGGAGCCCCCCCACCCCCAGACATATAAACATATTCACATCGTGGGGGTTCCCATTCTGAAAATAGCAACAGGCTGGGAGCTCCGCAGACACATGTTACAGAACGCGTTCTGTTTTGGAGCATGTTCATTTGAGCCCTCATGCAATGAGAGTTCAGATTTTCACAGGATTGGGCCCTTTTAAAGCAGTCTGCAGCTGTGCACTTCTGTTTGGTCACGGCTGTAGAGCTCTTTCTGGGGCCAGATCAGGCAAAAATTATTACTTCTGTCTGCACTCATTGTCTCCTGTAACACCCAGGTGGCAGGCACTGCAGCCAGCTGGCCATTCTCCAGTCTGTATTTGTGTATGCATGTAGATGCTCTTAGAGACTCCCATTGCCCCTTTCTTTCCCAGGCCCCATTGTAGCCAAAATAGATGCTGCAGTTAGATAAGTAAGAGTGGGAATGATAGCAGGTAAATAGTTTGTGTCAGGAGAATTAATAATTGGTCCTCATCTGACTGTAGCATTAAAAATATTAAGAAAAACATAGTAAATACACATGCTGATGCCACTGACTGGGGAATCCCAAGACACGGAGGTTTTACACTATTTAAATGTACTTCTGTCTTTCACTGAGAACTTGTGTAGATGAAAGAAAGAATAATAACGATCTCCAAGATAATAAGCTCTGCATACCGGTGGTTAGCACAGGCGCAGGCAAGGCACATTGGCTTCTTTCAGGTGTTAGCTTCCCATGATGTTAAGCAGATCCTGCGTTCAAATTATTCTGAAGAGAACTGCCTCTTATAAAAGGTCAGCACTGTAAGCACATCAGGGACCCATCAAATGGTGATCATTATAAGGAGCAGGCTGAGTTCTGTAGCCTGCCCTTATCTTATTGTTAGCCGGACATGGTTGTGTGTTTTCCTCTCTCTAACAGATATCTCAATGATAATGGTATATACAATTAAAGAACATATATTTAAACCCTGGCAGGTTCATTTAGGGATATTTAGATCATGTAAATAATTGACTTGCATTACTGGAATGTATTTAATTGAATGAAGTGAGCCCGGAAAAGACCTGGCGTCAATTCATGATCAGATGATGTGCTTTTCCTCCCTGTTTAAGCTGTTTTTTAAAGGAAACTGTCCCTACTGGGATTTTCACCATACACCTCCATTGGCATCATTTTGTGCATCTTGTGCTTTAAAAAATAATCCATTCTCAAAGCGAGAGGCGGAGGTTGGTTCGACTGGTGAAGCAAGCATTTCATTTTTGCTTATTCCTGCCCTTTAAAAAATCAATATGTAAAATAATAAAAAGGAAGCAAAGACCCTGATAGATATCTTCCCTCGTATTGTGATCACACGGATACTCAGCATCTTATGACACAAATGGATCCTATCCTCCTCCCTCTATGTACCGTGAGCACATCTAAGCCCTGCAGCTCATTCTTTACTGGGATCAACTGTTATAAATGCAGTTTCCCTCCTTCTCTTCCTTCTTTTGGTGCAATTTTCCCTCTTCCTCTCATTTTTATGTTGATACTATGAAGTTCTGAAGGATGAAACAGGGATTCAGCTTTATCCTGTCCACCAGAGCTGGATTAATAGTACAAAACTTCTGTTACTCTGCCTTGCATTTTCATCTTGCCATATCTGAACCCTTTTTTGCCTGCTTTTTGGTTAATGTTTATGACACAGGCTTTTGTTCATACAAATGTTTGAGAACGTAGTAGTACTAATGGTTATTATAAACTACATATGCATAGTTATTCACTATACTTTTTGTCCCACATTACAACAATAATAAGCACTTTAGTAAAACTGAATATTATTCCTTATAATGTCTGGACAAATATAAAAGGACTAACTCCAGTGACTAAACTAGTCAGACCACAGAGGGCAAATCTCCTTTAGTCAAAACCAAATAAGTGGTTGCCAACATCATATTCACAAAGGTTCTACATAGGTGCAGCAGATAACCCAGCTTGTGGAAAGTGCTTCCACATGTAATAAAAACAAGAGCTGTCTTCTAGGGCTGTGTGAAACAGCACCATTTCACTTTGACTTGCATTTTGCTGTTTTTATGGGACAGTGTTTCATTTTGAGTTTTGTTTCATTTCGGAAGCACTGTTCCGTTTTGTTTTGTTGAAACTGTTTTGCTTTTTCAACACTGTTTCAACATTTTGCCCATATGCTATAATGGGGAATCATGAAAATACCTAAAAGTTTGTAATTTCTTGCTTGATTCAGATGAAACTTGCAGGGATGACAGCCCCTAGTGAGGACATGAAGCCTGCCACATTTCAAGGAGATAGGTGCAGAGGTTTCTGGGAAACTGCACCTCAAACTGTTCAAAGCAAAACTTGTGAAACTTGCTGGCAGTGGCATCATCCTTTCATCAGGCCTGCAGATCCAGGGGCCGGCACCCCCAGGAGGGCTGCAGGGCTGTGCCAGACTCCTTCTGGGGGTGCGGGACCCCAGATCTGCGCACCAGATGACAGGAGGCTGCTGCCGCCGCCTGGGACTGGTGCTGGGTACAGCCTGAGCCCAGCACCGGGAAGGCTCCGCGCTCGCCTACTCACTCCCAGTGCCCCTGCCCCAACCCCATGGTACAGGCGGGGAGCAGCACATAGCCCTGACCCTGCACGCCCCACGAACTGGTGTGAGCAGCAGTGGTGGGGAACGAGCTGGTGCTCAGCATAGGGGAAAAGTGGTCACTCCCCCTCCCTGTGGCTGGTGCCCCATGCTGCAGCCACTTGCAGCCCAGATGGGGCTGTTCTGCCTCTCTGCCGTATCACCGGAGAGCAGGCACAGGCAGCCCCATGCAGGTTCTGAGCGGCTGCAGCGTGGGGTGCTGGCCACGGGGAGGGGGAGCGTCCACTTTTCCCTGCGCTGAGCACCAGCTCGTAACCTGCTGCCACTGCTAGCCTGGGCCGTGTGACAGCTCTGGGCTCGCCTACTGGGGCTGAGCCACGGCAGCAGCACCTGGGCAGAAGCTGCTGCTGGGCATGGAGGGAAGCCTCCCCAGGTCTCCCCTGCTGGGCAGTGGCCACCAACCAGAGCCTGCAGTGTGCTAGGCTGCTTCACCACCACCTCTGTGCTGTGCCAGTGCAGGCCCTGGGGCATGGGTGTGGGCCCTGCGCTCCCACCAAGCTGCTACTGGCTCCTGTGGGCCTGCTCACTCCCAATTCCCCAACCCCGCTGTGCAGGCGGGGGCCAGCATGCAGCCCTGACCCTGTGTACCCCATGCTTGCCTGCGGAGAATGAGCTGGTGTTCAGCATGAGGGGAAAGTGGCCACCCCCTCCCCGTGGCTGGCACCCCATGGTGCAGCCGCTCACTGGGCAGCACAGAGGCAGTGGTGAAGCAACCTCACCGCAGCCTAGGGTGGTGCAGGCTCTGTTTGGCGGCTGCATGAAATACTGCCCAGCAGGGGCCGCAGGACCCGGATCTGCGCGCTAGATGACAGGAGGCTGCTGCTGCCGGCTGGGACCAGCCTGAAGCCAAGTAAGCCTGGCTTTCAAACTTGAAACATCTTGAAACTTTCAAAACATTTTGCATGCCCTTGTTTTGTTTCAAAGCTGTTTTGAAAACTTTTGTTTCATTTCGTTTTCGCTGTTTCAAGCTCAAAACAGCTTCAAAAAGAAACACCCAGTGAAATTTCACACAGCCCTACTATCTTCTGTCTGTCCACGTAGCAGATACCACCAAGGCAATTCTAAAAGGCAGTTATCTAAATCAGGGCAGTCCATTTAGCAGCCTCTGGGACACATGTGGCCCCTGAGCTCCTGGTCCAGGTGCTGCTCCCTCCTTTGCTCTCTTCCGAATGACTTAGACAAATTGGAGGATTGGTCCAAAAGAAATCTCATGAGGTTCAACAAGGATGAGTGTAAAGTCCTGCACTTAGGATGGAACAATCCCAGTACATGCACCATGCACCAGTACAGGCTGGGGGCTGACTGGTTGCACAGTAGCTCTGCAGAAAAGGATCTGGGGGTTTCAGTGGACAGTATGCTGAATATGAGCCACCACTGTGTCCTAGTTGCCAAGAAAGCTAATGGCATACGGGGCTGCATTGGTAGGTGTGTTGCTAGTAGGTTCAGGGAAGTGATTATTCCCCTCTATTCAGAACTGGTGAGCCCTCGTCTGGAGTACTGTGTTCAGTTTTGAGTCCCCCCAACAGAAAGGATGGACTAGATGACCTCCTGAAGTCCCTTCCAACCCTAACTTTCTATGATTCTATGATTCTATGATTCTTTTGCTGCTGCTGCAGTAGTCCCAGACTCCCTAGCTTCTGCTACCTGCACCCAGCTCTGGGAGTAGAGTGGAGCAATGTGGCTCGCGAGGCTGAGGAAACCAATGGTTGGAGGGCTTATGGGGATCTGGGGACCCTGTACAGCATCTGCACCAGTGCAATGCAGCAAAAGTCGCTCTCCATGCAGTGGGATTGCACCATGTATCATGTCCACATGCTCAGGAGCCCTGTGTGGTGTGGTACATCTATGCATTGGGGCCACAGGGAACATCAAGACTCCCATGATGTGATGCGGGGAGAAGGTGGAGGAATGGAAACAGATAGTTTGCAAGGTATGTTTGGGGCTGGCATGGTGCTGTAGTGGGGGATGAGGGGAGGGGGCTTGTGCAGTGGCAGACCTGTGCCATGTGGTGCTGGGGAGGTGAGGGGTTTGCATGGTACACTGGAGGCTGTGTGGTGCATTGGGTGGGGGTGGGCACCCACATGACATGCAGTACAGGGATATGTGGTCTATGTAGTGTGTGGCTTGGGGGAGGAGGGCAGCCCCTACAATAACTTGGACAGCCCTGATCTATGTCAAGAAAGCCACTATGTGACCTGACATAGAGCCCCTTCCTGGCCACAAATGGAATGAACTATGGAGCATGAACTTCCTTGTCAGCCCTAGTCCTCTCTGCAGTTCAGAACTGAGGGGAGCTGGATAGGTGGGTGAAAAAAACCCTGCCCAATCAGTGGGCTCTGTTTTTGGCTAGCTAAGGGCTTTTTGGTAGGTCTCCAGGACTGGCAACCTTCTCCCCCCTTCTTTTGCCAATAGTAAATTCAGTTCAGAAAAAAAATGGGAGTTCTGGGTTTTGGCTGCGGCTCTTGCTGTTGAAGCAGAAGCTTTCTCTCTGTGGTTCCCTTCATCCATCTTTTCCAGTGATTGTGCTAGTAGCTCAGCTGAAGAAAGGGGCTGGATAATGGCTGATCTGTAGCATGGTGGTTAGAGTGCTGTGCTGGAAAATAAGAGAGGTCCTGGTTTGAGCTCTCTCCAGGTGAGTGGGCTTGAGATCCCCAGATCTTCCTCTTCAAAGGTGAGTGATCTAGCTATTGATTTACTGGGGCCAAAGAAGGCACATACAGCCCTCTTCTGTTCCTGAGGCTAAGTCTGGTAAGCAAAGGGTTGACTCTACTATGTGCTCTCAAGGAGTGTGCGTATGTGCCATGGCTGCTACTCTCACCTTCCTCACAAAAACTGGCCATTAAGATGACTAGGAAACAATAGAAATGTCACCCTAATGTGAACAGAAATCAACTGTTTTCACATGGTTTTGTGTTAAAATACTAAATAGCTGAGAGTTTTGCCAGGTTTTGATTTACTGGGATATGAGACTTGTTCAAATTACAGCCCTTGGTTACTTGAAATGCAGCCCTCATCTTGCTTAAAACCTGGCATTGAGGCCACTCAAAACCACCAGTCACTCAAAAGCCCTCCTTAGACTTGTTCAGAAAGTAACCTCAGTGTTATCTGAAAGTTGGCCAGATGTCTGCTTGAAACCTAGCCCTTGGCTTACCTGGAAAATGGCTTCTGGCCCAACAGAAACCTGGGCTATTGTTTGTTTACAGCATGACTTATGTCTCCTGGGCCGCCTTGCTTGAAATGTCGTCCCTGGCTCACTGAGAAGTGAACGCAGGCCCCTGAACTCACTCAAACCATCAGGTTCAGTCAGCCTGTTGAGCCTGGGCTCGGCTTCAAGTCTTTCATGAAATCAAAAGCAAAGCAATTTTTACTTGGCTGCGGGCTTCATAACACAAGTGTTAAACAACCATCTAAAACATTATTATTATTATTATTATTATTATTATTACTATTATTATTATTTCCCCAGGACAAATCAGACAGGCAAAAGAGCCTTTTACAGTAAATCCTGAACTTCCGAAGTCTACAGCAGCTTTCTACTATGGATAACTTCTAGACTTTTGGAATGACTAACATGCATATATGCAAATGTGCATATTATATAACAACTTCTCTCTTCTACTCCCATCCTGGCTGCAGCAGAATCAAGTAGTAATAGCATGGTCTCTACGCTTGTATGAAAAGTATAAGTGACTCCCAATGAATTGTGAGAACAAGCCATCCCCACATGGCTGCAGTGAAAATGGGATTTGGCCTATACTGCTTTAAAAGTCTAGATCACGCAGCTGGAGAATGCTATAGTCTGAGAATGCTCAGGAATCAGACTTCCCAAGACCTTGCAACTCCCCCCATCTTAAATTGGTTAAAGTCAGAACAGTGAGTTCTTTGTGGACTACTTTGCTTAAGAAATGGTAGGACAGTTTGGGGCTCTGGACTACAGCAAAGCTTGCTGTTGCTTGCTGCCAGAAACTCTTATTTATCTCTGTCTTGCTGTCCTAGTGGAACCCTCTTTTTATTGGTTCTGGGCCTGACTGACGTCCTGGGCCCTACACTAGGAAGCAGGTAAGTCATGAAAAAATGACCTTAGGGATTTAAAAGGAAAACAGCATGTAGTCAGGGTAAGATACAGGCTGAGGGTGGAAAGACAGTATGTGCGATGTGGTGTGTGAGTGGAGGAAGGGGGCTTGGATTAGTATATACTTATTCTGCTTGACTTTGGCTTTTCACTGCAGTTCCAAGGATGATACCATTTAGTCTCAGTATAGTTAGGGTTAATTCCATTGAAAATATGAAAGCCTGTGATAGAAATAATCAAAGAATTTAATTAATAGCGTGCTAGTCCAAATAAGTACAGTTGTCTTCCAGGAGTATTTACATGTCAGGCTATAATTAGACGCTTGCTTGGCATCAACCCACAGGAGTTGACAGGTCACGGTTTCCATTACATACTGAATTTTTCCATATCGCTGCTCAGTCATAAGTGACTATGAAATGAGTTTACCAGTCTCAGCAGAGATGAGGAAGCATATAGGCCATGGAGGAGACCAAAAGAGGAGTCAATTATTTTCTTTATCGGAAGCTTAATAAGGATCACAAATGCTTTAGCTAAGTGATTCCAACCTGGACATACTTTTATAGTTTTTAAGTAATCTGAAAAGTGGAGTGGAAAAAGTTATAATCAGTCCTTTTCTCTGTTTCCTAAGGATAACCTTTTCTTCCCTAATTGTACCCCTTTTCTCCTATTGAGGAAGATGATGATACTCTGTGATCCCTAGGGAGACAGAGAGACCTTTTTTGTCAGAATAGAAGTGTACAGATGACAGGGCCCTTAACAACCAGAAAGTGATTGTACAGAGGATGCTTCCTTTTAGACCAATATATGAGTTGCTCAGATACTGTGGTGAGAAGGGTGATATAAGTAACCATAGAAAGAAAGAGTATTTCATAGTAGAGAAGAGTTCTATTCTATCTACAGAAAAAAAACCTATTTGACTCTGATGTAGGTTGGAAATATTTCAGCCAGTTAAACTTCCCTGAGCTGATGCAGAAATCCTACTATATACTGGGAATGTCTCTGGGAAACATTTTTCACCTAGTTTTTGATTGCTGATAGGGCTGTGTGAAGCTTCGGTCCCTGATTCAATTTGGTGGAGATTCGGCCTGATTCGATGGCCAAATCTCTGAATCTGAATCAAATCAGAGGACGCTTTAATCTCTCTGAATTGAATCGGAACCCTCTGAATTGATTCAGAGAAATTCAGAAGGAATCAGCAATTTGGACATAGACACAGCTTTAAATGTTTATTCTACATACCTCTAGGTAGGAGGTGGCTCATGATCGCTGTGATGTTGGGGCACAGGGAGTGTCCCACAGAAGCACGGGGGGTTCCCCAGTGCACTCCGCAGCACTTCTGGTCCACTTCCAGATCTGCTAGAGAGTGCGCAGGGGCCCCCCGCACACCCCAGGCTCAGGAACTGGTGCCTCCTGAGTCTGGGGGGGCACCTGGGGTCCCCCTACAGCTGATTGCTGAGCCGGGGGGGTTGTGGGGGGGGGCATGCTCCCTGGTAGACCTGGAAGTGGATCAGAACTATTTCCGATCCACTTCCAGGTTCACCACCAAGCACGCAGGGGGCCCCCCTGCACCCCTGTGGGATGCTCCATCCACCTCAGCATTGCAGCACTCATGAGCTGTGTCTGGTAGCTTGAGGTATGTCGAAAAAACATTTAAAGTTGTGTCTATGTCCGAATTGCTGATTCTCTGAATCAGCATCAAATCTTCAGATTCGGATTCGGCCGAATAAAATTGGGGACAGTGATCCAAATCAACGAGTCGAATCACTGTCCCCGATTCAGGCCAAATCCGAATCTAATAGGGCTGGTTTTACACACCCCTAATTGCTGACACAGAACCAAACTTCCCTAGTCACTCATTCCCAACCAGTTGCCTACCCCCTCAATGAGAGGTAGATGCAGAATGGCTCTACCACAAGAGTGTCCTTTGATAGTTGATTGCCTTGTATTTCATACTTAACAGAGAACTTCCTTCATGAGCATTACATTCACCAAGGGCTCCTACACACAGCCGTACCTCATTCACTCTAGGATGACTGTTTTTAGGGCATGGAACCATTGCATCTGAGTAACAGAGTATAGAGCCTGCATGTGATGTTTTTAAAAATACTACTTCCTGAATTGATCACTAATAAAAAGTGTATATAATTACGATATATATTCAAAAATTGTAATCCAGGCCCTTTCAGAACATGGTTTTACGAACATCATTCATAAAAGACAGTTACTCTCATATTTTTCATGACAGAAAACACCACACCATTTTAATGAAACTTATGTAGTATTTTATTTACTTTCCAATAATCTATTGCATTTTTGGTACATATTTAGTTTTCATTTTTTTCATTGTTCATTTCAAGAAACTGTTGCTATAGATAATCTATATACATGCAAAGAAGTAACTGCTTTAATGGAATTGCCTCATTACAAGTTAAACAGCTATACAGGTTTGTGTCATCAGAACCAATAAAGATGCAATTAGCCAGGAGCAGTTGAGATGCTTGGAAGTTTTCCAAGGGAATGTTTTTCTTCTGGGAAATGCTAGTTTCAACAAAAGTGAAACTTTTTGCAGAAATGCATCACTTTCGATGGAAATTTGTTTTAAAGCAAACAATGAAATAAAATCTCCTTGTGATCAAAACATTCCATTTTGAACCATTCAGAATGGAACATTTCAATTTTCTGTGTTATTCATTCATTATCTAATTATTTTTATTCTTATACAATAAAATTTAATATATATAAAGTGGAAAACGTCAAAAGTAGTGTGAATATTTTGACTGTGTTTATGTGAAATATTTTAATTGACCTGAAAGTCAAAATTGTTAGTTCAAACAGTGGAAATTCAGGATAGTCTGAAAAATTTTGTTTTCTTTCCATTCCATAAAGAAATAAATGTTGAAATTACCTCTAAAGTGAAGAATTCAATTCCCACACAGCTCTAGTAAATAGGATTAGCACCTATAATATTACCCCTCAGGCTATGAGAACGTTGCCCTTTCACTTGACCATCATTTGAGAGATTTGTGATACTAAGCTATAAAGGAATTAGGGAGAAGCTGAGAGAGATTGGTTTGACACTGGAAAACATAGACTATGTAAACAGAATTTCCTTGGTGAAAATTACATTTATAAATAGTCAAACAGCAAACATACCTAAATTTAGAAGCAAAAACTGCAATGGGCAAATTTTCACCAACTGGCACCAATGTATTAGCAGATGCATCTGTTTTTATATGCAAAAGACAGGCTGTTTAACTGCATGTGCAATTGGGTAGTTCCCTACACAAGTAAGTGCACAGTGGTACAGAGGACACTTGGAAAAATGATGGGGGCATTTTGAGAAGCCTGCTGGAACTCTAGCCCTAAATATGCAAACCAAGTAAAGTGTTGCTTCCCCTTGGAGAGATCAAAATAGTACTGTTGGTTTATTTTGCTGTTTTGTTATTGCCTTTTACCAGCAAATGAGGCCTCCTTTATGCATCGTCCATTTTCTGAATCTGCATCTGTTAATATGGTCTTCTTTCCTATCAACTGAGGCCAAGCAAGAGAACTTATTTGGCTAAAGAAATCTGGCTGAAGGAAATCTCAGAAGAAGATGAGGAAGATGCCCAGGTTACTGAACGCAGTTCCTTTTTACGAGCTCTGATTGTTCATGGGGTGCCACTGGTGGGCACTATGAGTGTTGCTGTTGCCCCAGGTCTGAGCTTGCTGTCTCTTAAATCTTTTGTTTTGGCTCTGAAAACAAGACAAAGCCTGGGTTTTAAATGAAAACCTTCCACTTCATAGGGCATAGGCATCACCTATCTGACCACAAACTGTTTTATTAAAAAAAATAAAAGGAGTCTAGCTGGATGTAAGCAGAAAAAAAAAATTGCGGGTCAAATCCATTCCTGAGGTAACTTGATTAAGTTCAAGGAAGTTACAGCAGGGACAAATGTAGCCTTGAGAATGTAATTTCTCAATCCAGCACACAAATAGCTACCCGACTGAACTGAAATCTATAGCATAGTCATTTATATCAGCTCTGGGCACTACTTCAGTTTATAACAAATATCTGAGGAGAACGGATTTAAACTTTTCTGAGATATTGTGGGGTTTGATGCGGGTGTCATTTGGAAGGCCGAGAAACTTTAATTGCAATGTAATTTCTCAATAGCCACTTGTATTTCATCAAATGAGGTAGGGGTCTAAGGCTAGGGACAGAAATTACACATAAAGCAGTACAAGTGATCAGAAACTGGTCTAAACCTGCAACAGAACAGAAGTTCAGGACGTAGACCAATTGCAAAAAGGCCAAACCTGGTTTAAGATAGACTTGGGTAGATGTAGTATCAGATTTAATCCCTTTAGGTTAGACTGGTCTATTGAACTTGTGTCCCAGACCCCCTCCCAAATCAAGTTACCTCACAGTCCCCTGGCATCTCACAGTCCCCTGGCATCCCAGGATGCTATAGGTGCCCCACTAACCTCCCCTCTCAGGGCAGGCAGGCTAGACTCTGCCAGCGCTCCTCCGCTCCTGCTGAGCTGGGCCAGCCCCATCCCCAGGCCATCACAGACCTGAGGCAGCAAAATCTTCGGTCCCCAGCGTGTGTCCTGCCCTGTGGGGCAGTGGAGGTGGGGGGAAGTGTGGGATGGAGGAGAGCCGGGGAACAGAGTCCCCAGCCCCGGCCATGGCCCCCAAGCTGGGGGACATGGAGGGGTTTCCCCCACCCTGCCCTGAGCTCCCCCGTGCTGGGGGTAATTCCCCGTGCCACGCAGCCAGGCTGGCTGCTCAGCCCTGTCCCCCGCAAGTTTGATTATTAGGTATATTCTTAAGTAGAAAGTCAGAAGAGATGATCACAATCATCCCTACTGGCCTGAAACTCTATGCATCAATGAATCAACAGGACTTCTCCTGCAACCACATAGTTACACCTAGTGTACTCCTTCCCAAACCTAGCTGAGACGAGACTGGACGTTCCTCTAATCAGAATGTGAAAAGCAGAGTTTGAAACAACTAGGCTGAGAGCTGCCACCCAGTTCTCTTGCACAGAAATCCTCTCATCTGCCAATACCGAGGGAGATTTGTATTACATTTTGGACAGCAATGGAAAAGCAATATTCTTCAAAAGCGCAGAGGGGAAATTAAACACTGGTGATGCCCACAGATCCCAAGCTCAGGCCTTGTCTGGCTTTCTTGACGAGGTGGTAAGAATGATGTCACTGAGCGTGCGCTGCGTGCTCAAAATGAAAGCCTTGCTGCTAGAGTGGGGAAAAGGTCCTAATAAACATAGACACCTCTTTGGAGTTAGTGAAAAGCAGTGAAATCAAGTGGCTCTGCCTGACCTAAGAATGTAAATCAAAACTTTTAAAATTAAGTTTTCCTTCTTCCTTTCCTCACTGAATCTCTGACTTGGTCCATGGTGATTATGTGTGTATTGCCTTTCACGGTTGTAGAACACCTGGCTTGCTCACTTGCTCACACCTGTGACCATAGCAAGCTGTCAAGCCGGTCAGACTTGAGAGAGAAGCAAATGATTGCCCTTCATGGCTGAGAGCTTTCTATTTTCTGTTATACACTAGCGTGTGTAAACTCCAAATTGGCACCATCTGGACCACCACCTGAATGTCATTTTTGCCTGCGCAGATTCTCACATGAGTTGCCAGCTTGTGTTTATGATTTGGATAGGAGGTGTGAAAGGTGATGAGATCTGGCACAGGGCTTTTTTTTTTTTTGCATAAGTAGTACTGGATGACAGGGCTTTTGTTTAGAATTTAATTGAGCTCTGCTCCTCTTTGGAAATCTGCAACATTTATTCAGAAGAGTCTTCAAACAGTGACCTAGATAAGGAGAATGGGGTACTGCAATCTTTTTTTTAAAGCTTAATTGAACTAAGGAGAATCTTGACAATAATGATCAGTACCTAGTTACAGTAATATAGTAACTGGTTTACACTGTACCTAGTGCATGCTGGGACAGGACTTGGAGTTTAGTTCATATATAGTGGAAGAATTTTCAGGTAATACAGATACCATTACCATCAGCTTTATTGATTATATCTCACTATGAAAATTTGTAGTCTCTGGGTAAGATTCTGCAATATTTCTCCGTCATATTTAAAAGAGTTAATCTCCATTTATTTTAATGCAGTTGAGATTGGAATTTGGGCCCCAGTGCTTTTTTTTGTACTGAGGCATGAATTGGAAAAAAACAGTGCCTTTGGCTATTAATGTGACATAAATAGCTACACATCATTGCTGGTATCACCTGTGGTATGAAAGAATTACTAAGTAAATGGAGCAGCAAAACAGAGCTAATGTTCATATCATAAACTTCATAAACCCAGATGCTTCATCTAATACCATGTTATCTCACATACAACATGCCTGGGAATATAATATGCACCATATTTTTGAAAGGCAGATGAAGAAAAATGATTTTTCCAGAATTATGGCTACATAGAGCAGGAGCAGAGCCTAATCTTCAGCTCACTCATGCTTCCTTTCCTGCATAACTAAGGCTGGGACCCTAGCTAAAGACTAGCCTCCATGGGTGGATTTATGATTCTGAAAAGAATTAAAGAGCTAAAAAGTCTTCAAGGCTGTGAAAAAGGATAAAAGTGACTAGGAGAAGCTACTAGACAGCAAAATTTCCTTAAGAAAAGTTAGCTTGATTAGTGAAACATTACGTCCATTAAAGAGGAGAGACAATTGTTAACACCTGTGGAGTGATGAACCGTGAGTCATTAAGCCAAATGACTCCTTCAGCTGCCTAAATAGTAATGCAACAGCTGCTGAACTGTGGAGGAGGGTGCTTTTGTTCTGGGAAGAAAATTAGCGTTGCTAATTAATACATGGAGCCCAATTTGGGGGGCTGATTTTTGGGAAAAAGATGCATGTTGTATGTAAGAATATGTGTTATATATTTGTATGAGATCTGCTTGGCACTTGTCTCTGTAACTTGGGGGATATCAATAACTATAGACTGCAGCAAATGAAACTACTTCATAAAGTCCATAAAAGATGGACAGAGAAGACTTTAAAACATATAATTTGTCATTGTATGTTTATGTTTATCAGAGGGTGGTGGTGGATGGGTCATATTCGACCTGGGGGGAAGTGGGCAGCGGAGTCCCCCAGGGCTCGGTCCTTGGGCCCACACTGTTCAATTTCTTTATCAGTGATTTGGACAATGGGGTGAAAAGCAACCTGTTTAAATTTGCTGATGATACCAAAATTTGGGGTGAGGTGGGCACGCTAGTAGGGAGGGAAAGACTGCAGCAAGACCTGGATAGGTTGCAAGGGTGGGCTAACAAAAACAGGATGCGTTTCAATACTGACAAGTGCAGGGTGCTGCACTTGGGCAGTAGTAGCCAGCAGCACACTTATAAGATGGGGAAACTCCCTTCTTGAGAGCACGGAGGCAGAAAGGGATCTTGGAATCATTATTGATTCCAAGATGAACATGGGCCAACAATGCGAGGTCAAGGTCGGCAGGGCTAACCGGACCTTATCATGCATCCACAGGTGCATCTCAAGTAGGGCCATGGAGGTGATCCTCCCCCTCTACGTGACACCGGTCAGGCCACAGCTGGAGTACTGTGTCCAGTTCTGGGCACCCCACTTCAAGAGGGATGTGGACAACATTGAGAGGGTCCAGAGGAGGGTCACCTGCATGATCTGGGGACAGCAGGGCAGACCCTACAATGAGAGGCTACGGGACCTGAACCTGTTCAGCCTTCACAAGAGAAGGCTGAGGGGGGACCTGGTGACCGTCTATAAACTCACTAGGGGGGACCAGAAGGGTTTGGGGGAGACCTTATTTCCCCTAGCGTCCCCCAGGCACAAGTTGTTGGAGAGTAGGTTTAGATTAAACATCCATAAGAACTACTTCACAGTTAGGGCGGCTAGGATCTGGAACCAACTTCCAAGGGAAGTGGTGCTGGCTGCTGGCTCCTACCCTGGGGGTCTTTAAGAAGTGGCTTGATGCCTACCTGGCTGGGGTCACTTAAGCCCAGTTTCCCTCCTGCCCAGGCAGTGGGTCGGACTTGAAGATCTACAAGGTCCCTTCCAACCCTGCTTCTATGATTCCATGATTCTATGATTTTTAAATACTTCATATTTTTTTTAATAGCACCTTTTCCAAAAGAGCAATGCATTTGTTTACTGGTTATTTATTTATATTAGTGACATCTCTTTGGAAGAGGCCTCAGAAGAAGCTGATAACCAAATAATGGGATCAGCTGACCAATCATAGATGCTTTCTAATCTTTTTCAAAACAATCTTTCCCTCTGCTTTAATTTTAATTTTCTATTTTTTTTAATTAGGCTATTTGCCTCTCTTGTTATGCCAGAATATTCCAATGGAAGGGAAAGCCATTAGAAAGCCTCTGACAAACTATGACTAATCTGACGCTGAGCATACCCTGCTTGCTGTTCTCACATGAACACATCCAGTGGGTTGTTTGTGTGCAAGGTGGGCAAAGATTAGTGCTATGTGCCATTTATGGTCTCTTATCCAGCTGATAACTTTGACCCTTCTCCAGGTAGCTTTGGAGAGAGACATCTTATGACAAATTCAAACCGCACTCTCTTGGCTGTCCATATTAGAGCAAGTTGATTACAGAAAATTTGATACCTTTACAAGTTTTTCAGCAATATCTTTGAACAAAAGGCTAACAGAATGCATGTATTTATTCTGAATACTGTTATCTGAGAGCATGTAGAGACCTATGAAGAGCTACTTTACATATATTACACACAAAGAGTATGCCAGCAAGACTGGAACTTTCCATGGAAGTGAACAAACCATGTAGTACACCTAGTCTCTGAGGCCCCATGAATATGTTACACTTAAGGCATGATTAATCAGTTAATTATGCCTTAAGTAGTCACCTGGCCACACATTCAATGAATGAATGGCTTTATAGAGGAAGGAGCTATAAGTTATTCTACAAAACATATGTAATAACTTTGTAGCGTCTTTCTATCATGCTATTAATTGAATGTGGCTAGGGTCCCTGTAGCTGGGAGCTGTATCAGCTGATTGGAGCTCCTAGCTGGGGTGGAAGGGGCATGTGCACCTCTAAGCCTGGGATCTTCCTCCCAGCCATGGGGGCCCCTGTATACTGCTGCATTTGGGAGATCACAGCAGCTACAGTCTCTCAGCCAAAGAGTGTGTGAAGCACCCCTATGGTGCATGGTGTACCCTGTGGTTGGGAGCCCCATCAGCTGACGGAGCTTGCTTTTTGCTGGTGCAGGGGGAGCCTGGGATCAGGCTCCTTTCCACTAGCAATATGGTGTGGTGGGATCTAATGTGTGATCTACACAATTGCACCTCCTGCTATGCATGTCTGGCATTGCAGGAAGCATGATTATGTGGATCAAGCATTAGATCCTATAGGATGCCTGTACATGTGCATCAAGGCTGCACCAACATGCTGTAATTACAGTGCATCGAAGCAAACTTGAATCGCCTGGAGTGTGGTAATTACCGCGCTCCAGCAGATGCCAGCGTCACATGTATCAGCGTCCCCACACTAAAAAATGTCAGTGGGGGCGCTTTAACGAAAGCTCGTTTGATGAACTTTAGTTAAAGCACCCCTGCTGCCATTTTTCACTGTGGGGATGCTAATGCATGTGATGCTCCAGGCATTTTAATTAGAGCAGCTCTTGGAGCCACTGTAATTAAAGCATCCCCCCATGCCTCCTGGGGCACATGTATAAATGCCCACAGAGTCTTCACCTGCATGTGTAGAGGGCCCCTGCATATCTAACAAGCAGAGGATAGCGCTAATCTCAACCATAACATATCTTTAGATCAAATTGGGAGACAACAATCTGCAACACCTCCATTGAAAAGCTGACAACCCAAGATAGAGCACAGGACAAAAGAGTAGCATCAGCTCAGAAGAGCGTGTCTGTGCACAGCAGGCTGTTTTGACTCCATCTACTTCTTACCTACTTCGGAGCAAAGTTTATCATAGGAGTGCACAGAAGGAGCAGTCTCTATACTTCCCTGAGCCTAGTGACAGTGATGGGGACTGGACCTCAAAGAGGCTTCCTGTGACCTGCTAAAGACCAGTCTGCCCCTTAATGCTTTCTAGCATTACGTTTAGTAAGTAGCTTGTTTGTTTAACTTCCTTGGCTGCAGCATGGAAGATGTGATCCTGACCCTGCACCTCCTGGAGCTTCAGTTGCTCTTTGATTGGTGCTTTGTTCTGGCATACTTCTCAACCTTCAAACTTTCCAGTATGCAGGGGAGGCTGGGGGCAGGGGAATCAAAATTGCCATCCAGAACTGAAATGCAAAACTCCTGTGTGCTGCTGCATATTGCATTTTAAATGACAGGCTGTGATAGAACCTGTTGAAAAGCCTGGTTTCTCACTGAGCCTGTTAAATAGGCCATTTTTTTGAAGAAATTCAGTCATATGCAACCATCACAAATGCAGCAGGGTTTTAACCCTGCAGCTGCAAAAGCCCAGTTGAGACCTCTCTCTTTCTTGAGCAATAGAAGATACTTGCTGGCTTCACTGTGGAGCAGCTGCTCCAGGAGAACCTGACACAGAAGCTGCCAGTGTGTGGCACAACTAGTTTCTTGAAAGTGGTAACTAAGGATAACGAGTTCTACCCCTGACTGGTAGGGGAGGATGGCAAGGTGTTAGAAATAGGACAACTAAGACTCATTTGACACATTTAGCTTGAAAGACAGTGTGGCTGAGTAAACAGAGGCATGACAGGGCAGCTCTGTGCCTTGGGCAGCAGTAGCGCACAGGGCACTGCTAGCTGCTGTGCTACCAGGGGCCATCTGCAGAGGTGGCTATCTGTACCTCTCAGCGGCTGCCTTGGTCACTCCCCCTCAGTTACACTACTACAACAATAACTTGTTGAATAAAATGTGGGTCTATCATGTGAAAGATCTTGGCTCTGTTTTCAGTTCTGTTTGAAATAATCTGGTAAAGCATCCTGTAATTCAGGTCTAAAACAGGTAGAAGCTTATGCATGAGGGCTTGTTCAATAAAGAGGGCTGCAAAGTGCCTGGGTCTATACATGCAGGACTCCCTAGTGGTGACATGTGAAGTCTTGCTTTGCTGACTCTTCGCTCAGTGGCCGCATCTACACAGGATGCTGGCTGCACAGTTGTTACTGCATAGTCATTTAGTACTTGCATACACAAGTACTAAATGACAGCAGTAACTGGAGTTACTGCACAGTAGTGTCTCAGAATGGCTTTTTGGTGATGCTGATTGCTCAGTAGCGCATTAATACTGTGCAGTAGTGTCACATCATGCTTTGCACCACACATTGCCGCTGCGCAGTAGTAATGAGCTACTGCACAGTGTCTTGTGCAGTCAGCATCTCATGTACGTGCGGCCAGTGTCTTTTCACCATGGCTTGAAGGAAAGAGGCTAAGGATGCCTTGTTCCCTGGTGTACATGTGGAACCCTCCTTGCCTGCCCTGCCAGGCAGTCTGAGCCATCCAGAATGCAGGACATTCTGCCAAATGTGGCACACATGAGAGGCCACCTGGGTAACATGACTGGGCTAGGAGCCAGCTGTTTTCCAGGGACAGTGCTGCCTTTCAGCAGTCTGTCTGAGAAACCTGGGACCTTAACATGGGACTCCTTTGTATCCTGTTGTTTCTCCAGCACCTTCCCTCTATCAAGGAACATTGCTGTGGGTTCAAGGAAGAAATTGTCCTGGGCTTTGCTGTCAGGTGGGAAGCTGAAAAAGCACCTCCAGGTGGAGGTTGATGACATAGTGACACCAGGTGACACAATCACCACCATGCCATGCAATAGTGTTGGCAAGCAAGCAGGAGTTGGACCCAGCCAGCATTACATCCAGACCAAGGAGGAATGGGAAGGGAGGTGTGAAAGCAGGGAGGGCTTAAGGGAGGAAGCACTGTAATCTGCACTGGAGCAGGTCTTGGGGAAATCGCTCTGAACACCCAGTGAAGGCACCAGCCTAGTCACACACTCCTGATAATAAATATATTCTGCAAGTCCCTTCAGCATTTGGCAAGCAAGAGCAGATCAAAGAAAATCTTCCTACCCAGACAGTGGCCCTCTCCTACCCCTGTCATTCCACCCCCACCTGCTGCTTCAGCACTGCACGTGACCAGTTTCACCCCTCTGCCCACCCACCCGTCACACGGAGCAACAGGTGTCCTAGCTGTTTATTTGAATTTGAGAATCTGGTCACAATGGACTTTGCTGCCCACCCTGCACCCTGGCTTTCAGCTGCTTCCATTCTCTGGCTCTGCCCTTGCCCTTGTCCCAGCCAGCTCCCCACACAAGCCAGCCCACATGTTGCAGATCTCCCTGCCACACAAGCCAGTCTGCCTGGTAACACCTGTACCCAACCTGCCCTAGTTTCTTGACACTGTAGCTATTGTTATAGGCTAAGACGAAAAATACACCCTGTTTGAATTCTAAAGAAGATGGGATGGGGGGAGAGGTGGATGAGCAATTACATAAGGGTATTTAATTACATAAGGCAGGGCTGTCCAACTTCTAGGTGGCTGCCAGGGGCTGAATGTCCTACTGGTCACAGCAATGTGAAGGTCACACGCCTGTGGGTTGCACCAGGGTAAGCCATACACTGTATGGATATCCTTCCCACACACTGTACCATGTGGACTCTCCTCATGCACCATACATCTCCCCCCACACTGCTTCACTGTGTGTCTGCATGGGCTTTCCCTCCACCACTGCTGCACCATGTACCTCCACAACTGCACTCCACATTCCCCCCTGCACTGCATGCATGTTCGTCGCCTTCCCCGCCCCCTTGCGCTGCTGCACCACAGGGCCCCAGGCTCATCCTCATCTCACCCAGTTGCATGTACTACACTTCCCTGTGCCATAGGGTGAGGGAAGGAAGTGGCAGCCAGAGGAAAGAGAGAGGGGAACCCAGTGACTCCAGCTGCCGTTGCAGCTAGAGGAATAGGGGGAGTACCTCAGGAGCCACAAGCTAATCCCTGGTGGGCCACATGTGGCCTATGGGCCACTAGCTGGGCAGTTCTGATGTATGGGAACTAAAATGTGTGTCTGGCTGGCTTTCTGGGAATTGAACTGCTCCCACACAGCAGAGAAGAACTACATGATAGAGGAACTCAGACAGTTGTGTTCAGACTTGATTTTGAAGCTCTGGTGATACCTGGGCCTGCGGTTTTAGCTCGGGGATTTCTAATTAAATCGCATATTAGTGGTCACATCAGAATATTATAAATGGGACTAGAGACTGGCCACTTCCTGCCAAATGTGAGTGCTTCCTGGATATCTTGTGTGGACATAGATTCATAGTTTCATAATTGGTAGGGCTGGAAGGGACCTGAGCAGATCATCAAGTCCGACCCCCTGCCATGGCAGGAAAGAGTACTGGGCTCAGACGACCCCGGCAAGGTGTTCATCCAGCCTTCTCTTAAAGACCCCCAGGGTAGGAGCCAGCACCACTTCTCTTGGAAGTTGATTCCAGATCCTAGCCGCCCTGACAGTGAAGTAGCGCCTCTTGATATCTAGTCTGAATCTACCCTCTGCCAGCTTGTGACCATTATTTCTTGTCACTCCTGGTAGCGCTTGGGGCAACAGGGACTCTCCCAGTGCCTGCTGGTCCCCTCTGACTAGTTTGTAAACAGATACTAGGTCCCCCCTCAGCCTTCTCTTGTGGAGGCTGAACAAGTTCAGGTCCCGTAGCCTCTCGTCATAGGGCCTGCCCTGCTGACCCCTGATCATGTGGGTGGACCTCCTCTGGATCCTCTCCATGCTGTCCACATCCCTCCTGAAGTGCAGCACCCAGAACTGGACACAGTACTCCAACTGCGGCCTGACCAGTGTCACATAGAGGGGGAGGATCACCTCCTTGGACCTGCTTGAGATGCATCTGTGGATGCATGACAAGGTGCGGTTGGCCTTCCTGACTGCTTCCCCACACTGTTGGCCCATGTTCATTTTGGCATCAATAATAACTGCAAGATCCTTTTCTGTCTTTGCACTGATGAGAAGGGAGCACCCCAGCCTGTAGGTATGCTGCTGGTTCTTCCTCCCCAGGTGCAGTACTTTGCACCTGTCAGTGTTGAAACCCATCCTGTTCTCATCTGCCCACCCCTGTAACCTGTCTAAGTCCGATTGCAGCCTATGCTTCCCTTCTAGCATGTCCACTTCCCCCTACGTCTTAGTGTTGTCTGCAAATTTGAACAGGGTGCTTTTTACACCCCCTCGTCCAAGTCACTGATGAAGATGTTGAACAGTGCGAGCCCGAGGACCGAGCCCTGGGGGACCCCACTGTCCACATCCCTCCAGGTCAAATAAGACCCGTCCATCACCACTGTCTGGGTATGGCCCTCCAGCCAACTAGTGACCCATTTGACTGTGTAGGTGTCGATGCCACAGTCTCCTAGTTTTTTAATGCGAATGGGGTGAGAGACAGTGTCAAAGGCCTTCCTAAAGTCCAGAAAGACTACGTCCACTGCTACCCCTGCGTCTAAGGATTTTGTGACCTGGTCATAGAAGGCCACCAGGCTGGTCTGACAGGACCTGCCTCTAATGAACCCATGTTGGTTGCCCCTAAGCATAATCTCCCCTGCTGGCCCCTTGCAGACATGCGCCAGGATAACTCTCTCAAAAAGCTTACCCTGGACCGAGGTAAGACTGATTGGCTTATAGTTTCCTGGGTCCTCCTTTCTCCCTTTTTTGAAAATGGGAACCACATTGGCCCTTTTCCAGTCCTCTGGAACCACACCAGAGCACCATGTGTGCTCGTAAAGCCGTGTCGGGGTCCTGCAATGACCTCTGCTATTTCCCTCAGCACTCGGGGGTGGAGATCGTCAGGACCTGCTGATTTAAATATGTCCAGTCCCTCCAGAAGTTCCCTATGTCCTCACTGACCTTAGGCCCTATGGGGGGGTCCCGGTGGGGAAGGGTGACCTGGTCGCTGCTCAGAAAAATGGAGGCAAAGAAATTGTTAAATAGGTTAACTTTGCTGTCTGGTGCAATGACCAGATTTCCTAGCGTGTCCTGAAGAGCCCCACGTTACCCGGTTCCTTCTTTTTACCCGCTATGTATTTAAAAAAGGACTTCTTGTTGTCCCTGATCTGGGTAGCTAGTCTCAATTCCATCTCCACCTTGGTCTTCCTGACCAACCCCCTACAGCCCCAGCATGGACCATATAAGAGTATGCTCGAAGGTGGGGCAAAACTTGAACAACCAAATAACACCCCCCCATAAACACTTGAGGAAAAAGATTCAAGGGATGTTAGAAAATGAGAACAGGCAGCATCGGGACTAAAGTTTGAGCAGTTGGAAGCAGATAGCTTAGTTACTATGACACACTGGGAGAAGGAAAGCCTCCTCCACAGACAGATGGGTCACAAATTGGCTGGAGGGCCATACACAGAGAGTGGTGGTGGATGGATCATTTTTGACCTGGAGGGATGTGGGCAGTGGGGTTCCCCAGAGCTCTGTCCTTGGGCCCCAACTGTTCAATATCTTCATCGGCGACTTGGACGAGGGGGTGAAAAGCACCTTGTTCAAGTTCGCAGATGACGCTAAGATGTGGGGAGAGGTGAGCACGCTAGAAGAGAGGGACAGGCTACAACTAGATCTGGACAGGTTACAGGGGTGGGCGGATGAGAACAGGATGGATTTCAACACTGACAAGTGCAAGGAACTGCACCTGGGGAGGAAAAACCAGCAGCACCCCTACAGTCTGGGGAACTCTCTTCCTGTCAGCACAGAGGCAGAAAAGGATCTTGGAGTCACCATTGATTCCAAGATGAACATGGGCCGACAGTGTGGGGACGTGGTCAGGAAGGCCAACCGTACCTTGTCATGTATCCATCACGAATAGGTCGAAGGAGGTGATCCTCCCCTTCTATGTGACATTGGTTATGCCGCAGTTGGAGTACTGCATCCAGTTTTGGGTGCCGCACTTCAGGAGGGATGTGGACAACATGGAGAGGGTCCAGAGGAGGAGCACTCACATGATCAGGGGGCAACAGGGTAGGCACTATGAGGAGAGACTAAGGGACCTGAACCTGTTCAGCCCAGACCAAAGAAGGCTGAGAGGGGATTTGGTGGCCATCTATAAACTTGCCAAGGGGGACCAGCAGGCAATGGGAGAGTCCCTGTTCCCCCAAGCACTACTGGGAGTTACAAGGAATAACAACCATAAGCTGACTGAGAGTAGGTTCAGGCTAGACATCAGGAGGCTCTACTTCACAGTTAGGGCGGCTAGGAGCTGGAACCAACTTCCAAGGGAAGTGGTGCTCGCTCCTACCTTGGGGGTCTTCAGAAGGAGGCTAGATAGACACCTTGTTGGGGTCGTTTGACCCTAGCATTCTTTCCTGCCATGGCAGGGGGTCCGACTTGATGACCTGCTTAGGTCCCTTCTGACCCTACCAACTATGAAACTATGAAACTATAATTGTTGTCAGTCAGTTTAAACTGGGACCTGATTGTGGAAAGTGCTGAGCACCCACATCTGTAGCTGAAGTCAGTGGGAACTTCAGGTGCTCACTACCTCTGAGCAAGCAAATCCTGGAAGGCTGCCAACTTGCAAAGAAAAAAAAAAATACTAGCTGGTGGCAGGGAAAGCTGTTTATTTCTACTTTTAAAATGTAGACTTTTCTGTGTGCATTAAAAGTACCAGCTTTTTAATTGTGGGTTATTTCTGCAATAGCCTTAAGGTACATTACCAGCTATGCTGGTGAAAAACCAGCTGGGTGTTAAACCTAGGGCTAAGTCCTGCTGCATTTACCCAGGTGTGAATCTCTTGCAACTTCCATGGATGTTTTAGCAGGGGAAACATGGTGAATGCATATGCTCCAAGTTACTGGCTCCTGCTCCTTGCATTCCCTGTGTGTAGAGTGCAGTGAGTGCTGTCATAAATTTGCTGAAAATAAAAATAAAGCTATATATTTAGTTCTGGCTGTGTTCAGCCCTCTTTTCTTTCCAGTGATATTTTAAGTAAGACATGTAGTTACAAGACTACTTACGTAAACAGTCCAATTAAAATACAAGAGAAAGTTGGGAAAAACTTGATTCTAACACTTCTGATTATCCCAGTGCCAGGGGAGGGGGAGGAAGCCATGTGACCTATTTGTCCACTCAGAAAACAACAAAACATCACACAGATCAGATAACAAGAATTCAGTAGTAACTGCTTCAGGCTGATAATTCCTCGAAGAACATGATTTAGCAAATAACTTCAAATTGTGAAAAAAATGAGAATGTATGAACAGGAAAACAGATTTATCAGAGAGATTCTTTTGGATGACTTAACAGTTAATGGAAGTTATTTTGTCCGTTTAACGGGGGCTCTGATTTTGCTTGGTGTCACAAACTTGAGCACTTTTTTTTTGCAAAACAGATATCTGCATACACAAAGTGGAAGATGTCTGGCTGTGAGTCATATTCACTTAGAATATGAAGGCTACCGGGGTGGCAGCATATCTATGACGGGGAGGAGGGAAGGTGATGAGGGCATCAGTCCCCGGTGCCAACTTAGCTTGGGGTGCAAAATATAGCAGCTGCTGCCACTGCTTTCCCAACCACCACTGCCACTGCTGGCAACTGGGGCTGCTGCCACATGCACCACTGCCACCTGTTGCATATAAAAACTGTGAAAGCTTGGACAGTGTACAAGACAATGGCTGGGGCAAGACTGGATTGTGGTAACAAGACTGCCACAAGAAAATCAAACTCTGCTAATGGCTTGCAACCCATTAGGCATCGAGTGCTTGCGGTACCCAATACCAGACCCATGCCATAAAATAATAAGAAGTGGTTAATATTGTTGGCAGAGACCTAACCTAGTCATCACATGTGTGTAGCTAAGAGAGCCAGTGAAAGCAAGGAAACTGCATATGCATTTCAACTGACCTAGCAGCAAAAGAAAACAAAAGACTCAGTATGCATCTAGGGTGTTACAAATGTCTCAGTCAGTCACCGTATGTCTGGAGTCTAAACGTATGAATACAGAGAACATCCCATTGATCACTGGTACAAGCTACTGCAAATGTGACCCACTGATAATTAAATACTCAAAGACAGGTCCGGTAACCAATGCCTCTAAGCATCCTGTCTAACCAGTCAAGTCCTATCATCTGTGATTGACCTTTAATGCCAGGGGCTGCAGAAAAACATAGTCTTCACACCTAAACAAATCCAGAACAGGAGCCAGGCATTTTAGCAATTGTCATATGATGGCCACCCTTTTCTTCCTGTTTGTTTGGACTTTAATCGGCCAACCACCAAGGAAAAATGCGTTGAAACTATACAATTAAACAGTATAAAAACTAAGCAGATTTGCCAGCAAGGTGTGTGCACTGCAGCCCAGACCAGGAAGCCATCCTGCCACCCAGCCAACAAATGAAGGACCCACACTTTGAGGCTGTACAAGAACTGCTTCCTGCCTACATTGGGTAAAGATCTCTGTGAAGCTAAGATAATACTAAGGATGAATAGCTTATTTTATATTGGGAAAGAGTCTTTTTCTGTTAGTTAGTTTTGCAGCTTGTTGGAAGTTATTAAAACAGGCCTTTCTGCTATTCATTAACCAAGTGTTGTGTCAGTTCTCACAGCACTAGGTTTAAAAACCCACTTTCTAAATGCAACACTACCTAGGGCAAGGAACTGCCCAGTTACACCTGTGTACCTTGGGCGGGAAGGAGCAGGGCACTTCTGGCTGAGAGTGAAATTCATCATTTTGCAAGGGCCTGCACAAATTCTGTGCAGCACTTTGAAGTTTCACCTAAATCCTCAAGATAGTACTTAAGCACCGCACAGGCCTTGGGGTGAATGTCCACGTGCAGGAACTGTCCGAATGTGGTATTCATTTTCTTGAAATGAGTGTCTTGCTTTCTGGTATTGCTTTTCATTCAATAATCAATGCTTTGTGGTGTTAATATACCTAACATCAATGACCACATTCACTTGTATAACAATCAGGAAATGCGCCAGTTCTGGCATCATTGTTTTTATTGCTGATTTAAGAGAATTGATTCTACAATGATTAGTGCAATTCTCAAATTCCACTAGAGAGGTGTGAGGTGGGGCTGACACTTATTAGTAGGGATATATTTAACTCACAGCGAGACAAAGCCATCATGGCTTTGTCCCTGCATGAAGAGCCCATTTCATGGGCATTTTGTGGCAGCCCCACCCCTTAGTGCTGATTGGCAGCGAGGCCCCGGGGGGAGGAGGGAGGAAGGGCAGCTGCCATCTTGCTGCTGCCCACTTCGTGGCACCCTGCCAGCTGGTGCCTTAATTAGTTTATATTTAATAAAAACCTATTGAGTTTTTTTTTTCCCTTGCAGATTTTGCAGGCAACCCTGGATTCCTAGGTTTCCACAAAATCCATAAAACCACAATTTAGGTAGGTCCATACCTATCAGGTGAGCAAGATCAGGTCCTCCAGGAAGCAGCAGCAGCAGCAGCAGCAGGACAGAAGGGAGGAGGAGAGCCACTGCAGGGAGAGGAAAATACTTTATGAGACCCGTCACTCTCTGAATGCTGAAGGGACATGCAGCAGGTATTCGTCACTCAGAGTAGGTAGGTGGGCTGATGCTTCAACAGGGGAAGGAGGTTGGGTCCTCTTTCCTTCTCAAGCTCACCATACCATCAGTGATTCCTGACAATTTGCCTCCTGGCATCTCGACCTTCTTAGCTGCTCTCCTCCCCCAGTAAATTTTCACCGTCTTCGCTGGGGATCCTGGTGCTTCTTTCTGACTAAGCCAAATTAGGTAGCCAGTCCTTGCTCACAGCCCTCCTTGGACTGCAGCCAACCCTAGACTAGTGCTGCTCTTGCAGGCCAGGAGTTGCTATTGCTGATGTCACTGGCTTGGTGGACCCTGTAATTATCTACTTTCAAACACAAATCACCAGAAGCAGGTTCATAATGAAAGTGACTTCTCACATTTAACTGCAGCACAATACACTGCATGCCAGAGTCTGTAATTACCTGTATAAAATACAGCAGATACACTCACAGTAATTTCAACGTGCATCGAAAACTGCAAGGTGGTTTTGGGGATATCAGCATTAATACCTGCTTAGGTATATCAAGAAGGTATGATGGTGTAAAAAGTTTTATGGGCATGAGTGTGGCACAGTCATTCATGAGCAGCAAAGTCCCAAATATGTGATGTAAGTCATTCGTGATGTGAGTATGTATTACAGGAATGTCACATAGGACTCGTTGCCAAACCACTCCCACCCATAAAGTCAGGGTCTTTGTTTCCATGATACCAACTGTGCAAGGTTGTGAGGGCATCATTAAAGTCACCTGAAATAGCTTTCTGTTGACGTTGATGGTATTTTATCAAGCCTTTAGCAAATAAGCAAACAACACAAAACAAAAAAGCAAGGAGACTTAAGGGTTTGGTGTAGGTTAAATTTTTGGACAACTTTAGTTTTTAGATGGCTCTGATAATTGATAATCTAATTGTAAAAGTTTTATATTTTGTAAAAACAAGTGGCCGTAGGCCCAGATCCTCAATGGCTCAGAATTTGTCCTGAGTATTAGTGACCAGCAGCCTTGATATCAACTCTACAATTAAAGCTGTACTGAAAGGGGAAGAAGGAGGGACAGTGTCATTTTTCAGAATGAATCATAAAGCATATAAATTCATGTGACACGGGCTAGGAAGGCCCTTCTGTTCTGACATTATTATGCTTTTCTCAAGTGACTGTAGGGAAAAAAAGGCACGCACCCCTTTGAGGAAATTCCATATGCAAAGAAACTGGTTGAAATGCATATGTATAGGCTGAAGAGACAAAGGGATTGAAGGGAGACATGAAGGCCTACAAATATGTACAAGGTGTCAGCAATCTCAGTAAGAGGCGGAAGGATGGTATGGGGCAGCATGACTAGGAGCATAGAAAATGCATAGAAAAAATATTGAGGCCCCAAATCTATTTTGCTGCCAGGCCTAACACCTTTACTACCCTGTGGACTTCAGAAGGCTTTCAACCTGCTTCAGTCTGTTCAGAACTGCTCTTTAGACTTCACATCAGAAAAAATTTTTTTTTTTCTTATGGCGAGAATGCTTCAAGTATGGAAAACAGTGCTCTGAGGGCATCTGCAGAGGCTCCATCCCTGGAGATTTTCAAAGGCAGGCTGGATACAGCAGCCCTGGTGAATAATATATAGTAGAAAAAAAATCTTGCTGATTGTAAGAGGCTACACAAGAAGAGCTGCCAGGTTTTCATTATCTGTGACCCCATGATTATGGGTAGCAAAGGGAATTTTTATACAAAAGCCTTTAGCAGCTTTATTTATGCCAAGGCTGCTATCCAGAAAGGGAAAATCCATCATGTCAGAGATGAATGCAAACACAAGACTCATGGCTTGCTTTCTGTCTTTCCTTTTGGATTTTCCTTTCTTCTGACATGGAGAACACGGTGTTCTGCTTACAGTCTGCCGCTTGGCTTGTTTAGGATTCCACGGAAACAAAGAAACACCAAGAGCAGAAACACCTTAATATAGCAACACAGCTGCTTTCTGGGAACTGTTTTCTTGGTCAGTAGTCGAAAGGGGAAGCATGGGGGGGCGGGGGGAAGAGTCACATGACAATGGTCTGTAGAGACACCCTGACTGACGCTTTCTGCCTCTTCTAGCTGGGAGCCAAGATATGGTTGCTAAACTGGCTTTCTCTATCTGGGGTCAGGACACATCATTTCTATGACACATAGGAGTCCCAGAAGCCCTGGGAATGGGAGTTCAAAAGATCACTCCCAAACCAGTGTTATCTGGATACAAAAATGTGCTGCTGCCACATTGTAGCTGTTTAGTAATATCGAGATATAGAGAAAACAATGCACACAACCAGTTCCTCACTGTGTATATGATTATGCCATATTCAAAGCACTTGGTTCAAATACAATAGACCTTGTGCCTCTTTGTATAAAGCTTTGTTGACTCTGGGTGTTAAAGGCCTATGATAACCTGCATTAACCTATGGACACAGGGGTGTAGGTTTTAGCGGTGTTGATCTAAGGACATAGGCAGACAGGGCTCTTTGGGTGACTGATAAAAGAGATCAGATTCACCCAAAGAACCTTGTCTGCCTGTTAACCTGTGGACGGCACTTAGAAACTGGGGCTGTTCTTAGGGCAGGATCTGGGGGCAAAAGATTAGGGGTGGGGTGGGGGTGAGCAGGGAAGTTCAATCTCAGGGTGGCAGTACCTGGCTGTTTAGAGGTAGGCAAGAGTAGGAGGTGAGGACTTTTGGGTGGGTCTGGTCAGTGCTCCCAGGGTCCTGGCCAGGCACATAAGGGAGTTGACATTTCCCAATGACTGTAGTCACCTGCACTATTCTGAGGGTTAAACTCTTTGGTTTTCTTTTGGTTTTTAGAACTGCGTGAGGTGTTTTTGGATTGGATCTAGACCTGCAGAAACCACCAGTTATCTGGAATTAGAGAACAGTTCCCCAAAGCCAGTCAATACCCTGATACAGAAAATCTAATATCTGATATTGGACCCTAACTGTGGTGAAACTGTATCCCTTCCCAAGTACAATCTGCATATGCATATTCATATGCATTTTGGCAATGATTTGAATTGCCCTGAAAGTAGCAGAATGGCAGCACCGAGCAGAGCCAGAAACACTGTAGCCAAGCACAGTAAATCCATTTGGTTTTCCCAGTATGCCTCAGTTATTTACCCAGGATATTCTAGGCCTGGGATATATATAGGGACTAAGATAAGCTTAATCCTCCACATTTATTTTTAACTGCATGACATCTATAGGGCATGTGGGGCACACATGCTGTATGCCATAGGTCCATATAAGAACACTGTTAGTAAAGCACAGTATTGTTCAGTTCGAACAAGACAAATCTGGATCTGACTGCCCTGTCTATACAGTATCCGACTTTCTTAAAAGAGGGGCAGAAGTATCTGACACTGTGAGATACAGGCTACTGGGCTACACAGACTGGTGGTCTCCACTCAGTATGGCATTTCTCATGATTATAATAAGGGAAATATTTCCTAGGGGAGGGAGGCAGCAGAGAAGGTCAGGATGCCAGGAGGCAAATTGATAGGGATCATGGATGATATGGTGATGCAATGTACTGATGGGATGATGCAACTTTAGTGATATAGGTTATAGCTGTGTTGGTCTAAGGATATAGGCATACAAGGTTCTTTGGGGGAATCCAATATCTTTTATTAGACCAACTAAAATAGTTGGAAAAATTCTTCTTTGCAAGCTTACAGGTACAAACACCCTTTGTCAGGCTGAAGAAGCATCTAATGTTTCTTGTATGCGAAAGCTTGCAAAGAATAATTTTTCCAACTGTTTTAGTTGGTCTAACAAAAGATATCAGATTTGCCCAAAGAACCTTGTCTGCAACCTTAGTGAGGAGCTCCACAGAATTACTTGAAGATATGCAAAAGAAACAAACATGTTGTCCTATGGGAGAAAGATATAGAAGTAACAAGCCTGCTCAGTCTGATTCCCCAGGTCATCTGAATGGACCCAGCTGTGAGCCAACCAGGTGGCAAGTAACAAGGCAGCTCTGTCTGATTCCCCAGATCATCCAAATGGATTCAGCTATGAGCCAACCAGGAGGCTGAGTGACAAGGGCATCGGATGTCCTGGCCAGTAGTTGTCCCATGCTTCCAGGACAGCAGAGGCTAGAAATCTTGCAGAAACAACAGGCTGAGTTCTCCAGAAAGAAACTGCAGGAAGATAAGTAAAGGGGCACAACTTTGAATCACTCTGTTGACCACAGCCACTATCGTTAGGAAAGGTGTGGTTTTAGGGAGGAAACAAGGCGGATTTTTGAGGTGGGAAGGCTGTTTTGCATTGAGCTGATATGAGATCTACAGCCGTAGCCTCTGAAGGCTTAGCGTGTGCCTTCACACACAGATGTATACATTCTGATCAGCAGTAGATCCAAGGATTGAACCACCTCCAAACTCTAGGGCATTCAGTGTCCTTGATCCAAAATCAGAAGCTTACAGCTCAGGCCCATCCCCAGTGATACGATAATTTTCACCCTGCTTTTCAGTTTGCTAATTTGCTACTTCTCAGAGTATTAATGATGATGAAACTTGTTGCAGGGTGGCCAAGTGAGAGGCAGGAGACCTTGTGGGTAGATGGAAATTAAGAAATACACAGTGCTTGACAGTGGGAACAGATCACATAGCGGAGAGTGGGTAGATTCAAACCTTTGTTTACTTAGTGGAAACTCAAGGCTGAGCACAGCATATGTAGGATCTTGCAAGTCCCTTGTATTTTATGCTGCTTCTTTACAGCCAGGAGGCCTCTGAAAGCCACATAAACAAGGGTTAAATTACCTTCAAGAGGTGAGCAGAGAGCACAGATGCTGTGACGTTCGAGCTGAGGTATCAGAGCACACACTCTGTGCTCCCTGCAGTCTAGGCAGGCAGTGAGCTACCCACTTGCTCTTGGTAGAAGGCGCAGCTGTGCTCTGGCACATTCCAGCTGGCTTCAAGCCCTGCCTAGATATATCAAAGTCAAAATCCTGAGCAGGCTTCCATGCCTGTTTAAGGCCAAAAATAATCAGTGGCCATGACATATTTTCACTGTGCTGGAGGGCTAGGCAGCAGTGTTCACACAAGAGGCCACATTCTCCCTCCCATCCCTTTCTTCCAGTGCATTGTGGAGCACTGGGGCAGTGGCTTAGGGACCCCACTTGCGTCCCTAAGCCACTGCCCCAGATGACTTCATCCATCCTTTGGCCCACTCTTGCTGCCCTTATTCTGCTCTTAATGTACCTGCTCATGGGATCCCCTGTGGAGCTAGGGTCCACACTGTCTAGTACGAGCTACTAAATCTTCTTTGTGTCAGTGTGGCAGAACTGTACTAACTCTACAGTGTGTGGAGCTGGCTGCCCTCCAGACCTAGATGCAGCATAGAGTGAATTCCTAAGAAAAAAGGTCTCATAGTGGAAGGGTGCAGCAAAGGACTCCACACCCTGATAAAATCATAAAAAAATAGGTTGGAAGGGACCTCAGGAGGTCATCTAGTCCAATGCCCTGCTCAAGGCAAGATCATCCTTGTTTAATCCTTTCAGACAAGTGTTTGTCTTAACTTGCTCTTAAAAACTTCCAAGGATGGATATTCCCTAGTTCCCTAGTTAATCTAGTCTAGTGTTTAACTTCCCTCATAGTGAGAAAGTTTTTCCTAATATCCAGTCCTAAATTTCCTTGTTTCATCTTAACACTTGTCCTGTCACCTGCAGCCACAGAGAACAGTCCTCTTCATAACCACCTTTGTTGCGCAGAGTCTGGATGCCTTATGTTATATGTCAGGGCTGGGATTCCTTTCCACTGCTACATTTCAGCATGTTTTTCCCCTACAGAAAAGCCAATAGTGCTTCATGTCTTGGTCCTTGGCTCATAGTGACCACAGAACAACATAACAAGGCTTTTTAGAACCCCAGCTGCTTGAAAGGGTATTGATGTTTCTGTAGAGCAGGGCTGTCCAACTTCTAAGCACCTGGAGGCTGAACACACCAGGGGCTGCATCAGGGTGACCCATGGGCCCCCTAGCCACACACTGCATGAATGCCCCTCACCTACTGCTGCATTGTGCACCTGCATGGTTCCAGATTCACCCTATGCCACGCTGCACACTGCCCCACCCTTTGGGGCGAGCGCAGCCAGCAAACCCAGAAGGAGGAGGGGGAGCTTGGAGATTGGTTGATGTTGTAGCCTGAGCTATGGGAGCAGCAATGGCTGGGCAGGAGCCCAGCTGCAACTTAACTCCTTGTGGGCTGTCAATTGGACAACCCTGGTAAACAGAATAGTTTGAGGGTATATTTGTAACCTCTTATTATGTAAGGTATCATCATCCTCACACTTACATTGGGCTATGATATATTGACTTAGTTCCTAACATTACAAAGTCTGTGCAAAGCTACTATGCACTGTGTACTCAGCAATAGTGCAATGACCACTGGGGAATAGTTTAGACAAGGAACGAGACTGTCCTGAACAGGGGTTGGATTAGTTGATCTTTTGGGCTAGGGAAAGACATTACACATAAACTGGTTTAAATGATCATAAACTGGTTTAAATCTGTAACAAAACAGATGTTCAGTGTACATAAACCAATTTGAAAATGGCTGAAACTGATTTGACATAAACCTGGGTGAATGTATTATCAGACTTAACTGATTTGGGTCAAACCAGTTCATGCAATGTCTGTCCCAGTCACCTTGCTCGTTTCAGTTAAACCAGATTCCCCCAGCATCCTAGTATTCTCTCTGGGCTGGGCAGGCTCTCTGCTCCACAGCAGAGCTGGCCCCTCCCCTCTGCTCCCTGGCTGGAGCTTGGCAGAGACTGCAGGTGTCTGCCTGGCTTCCCCCTTCTCCCCCCCTCCCCACTCCTTGCTAAGTAGGGATTGCCCCATCCCCTCTGCCTTACACAGACACACAGTACTAGCTAGCAGACCACATGCTGGCTGCAGTCCCTGCTATGGCAGATGGGACAAAGGCAGAATCAACAAGTAGCTGGTAGTGTCCCTCTGTTGTTTTCTTAATGGGGTGATAAACACTGAGTTTGGGGTGATAAACACTGTGTTATCAATTCCCTGCTGGGCTGGTCAGGGTATGTGTGGAGGGGAAACCCCTCCTTAATCAGAGCATCCTGCCAGGGCCTGGCCATGCCCCGCTTCAGCTCAGCACTCTGGAAGGGAGAGAGGGCTGCTCAAGTGCCCCCCCTCCCGTCTTCTAGCCTGAGCCATTGCAGGCATGTGCCTGAGTTTCAGGGATGTCCGTACAGTTACAAACTGATTCAGCCTACCCAGGTTAGACTAACCTGCAAAGACTGAATCAGTTCAGGCTTTTTGAATGTCTGTCCCTAGCCCTGAGGTCCTATTCGGCTCTGTTTGTTTCTGATCTAGAAATGAGAAGTTTTGATTAGGCTTTAAAAAGTTATACATATTTGCTAACATCATACCTGAAACAAGAGGGTCTGTCATTGAGGACACTACTCAGTATAGTTACCTGATAAAATAATCATCACGTATTTAACTTCCTTGCTAGTCTAGCCCCAACCTATGAGAGGGCTCAGTTTAATATAACACAGGATGGTGCTGCTCATAACATAACCATACCCACTGTCCAGGTACAGTGAACCTGAAATCTTCTGTTCCAAAGTCAAGAAGGCTACCATATTGACACTTATGGTAAGAAACATAAATGCATGTCAAAAGCATCCAACTAATAGGATCATAATGTAAAGGCAGTCTTTGGAAAGCTTGTTTTTCAGGGCTTATCAACAGGATTAAGGGGTTTCTGGTTCTTAGCTGTGAGCTTTGCAGATATTAGAGACTGGAAGGCTAAATCTATATCATATGAAAAAGTTGGTCAATTTTGACTTTTTCCTGTAGCAAGATTACTTTTTACTACAAAGCAGTTCTTCCAAACACTGAATTTGGGCATGAAGATAATGTATTGTTCATATGGTTTGTACTTATGTTGAGTAACTTAGTTGTTTTGAGTCTCTGGTTATAAACAGTGCTTAGAAGCTGCAATATCTCCTGCAGCATGCAATACAAAAATCATGGTAACCAAACCTATTTTGCACTATTTTACTAGGAGCTATATTAAGCAGTACATTGGAATCCTGCTTATTACTTAAAAATCCTAGTTAGGGCTAGCCAAAGGCATCATAACAATACTGAAAACATTAACTAAACCATTTATAGCTTCCTATGCTATACATAGAGGAGACTACATAAAGTGATGGAAAGGCTATTGTGTCTAGGGACATGAAGAAATGGCAGAACAATAATACTAGGATGGCTTCATGGAATCAGAGCCACTCATGATCATGCTATTCAGTGCCTTCTTATCCCACCCCAAGATACCAGCTATTTATCTAATACACAGATGCTGCTGGTCTTGCCAATCATGCTGTCTTTGCTTTAGTTTTTAGTGAGGCCCTACATATGATGCATCTGTCTGGTACTGTGAGTGACAGTGGCTGTGTTTGACCCAATGGTGCACAGAAATCAGTGCATTTGTATTCTATTCACACAGCATCATACGTGCCACCTTGTGGCAAAATAATGTCATGCTTTCTTCCAAGAATACAAAATAGAAAAGTGGTGTAAATGATCAAAAAGAACAAAAGACAGGAAACACTACGCTCTACCGGGAATCCAGACTCACTGGGGAGACACTGTATTTGTCTTTAATGGAGCCATTCAGAACTTTTCCTTTGTTTTAAGCCAAATTCTCTTTGGATGAGTGCAGGGTTCACAATAATTTCACTGGGAAATGTGTGTGTGTGTGTGTGTGTGTGTGTGTGTGTGTGTGTGTGTGTGTGTGCACGCACGCATGCGTGCATGCGTGTGTGAAGAGGATATGGCCATTATTGCTTTTGATTTTCCAGGCTCTCATTTTATTTGTGCATTTCAGAAAACAGTACAGTAAAATTAGGTATGCTGTACCTAGTTGTTCACAAGAGAGCAGTAACTGCGTGCAAAAACCACCACCTGAACCAACAGGTCATAGAGCCAAATCCTGAAGTACTTACCAAGGCAAAGATGCCATTTAAACCAGTGGGACTCTACCTGAGTAAGGACTAAACAAAGGACTTCAGCATATGGCCCAGAAAAAGTTAACCAATCAGACAATGAACTCCGTTGTTTATTTTGAGGACATCATTGAACTCTGTTTGGGAGTCCAATGATCCCAGCTTATTAGAAGCAAACTGATAAATGAATAACACCAAAAAGTTTCTGGTTACCACGCATCAAATTAATAAAATGGTGTGATCTGAAAAGGAGCATATTTTGTCTTCATTGTCTGTCTGTAGTATTCTGTGGTATTTGACTGCAGCATCTTAGCAGCCTGATGTTACTTTACTTTGCATTATCTTGATGTTACTGCAGTATCCTACTATGCATGCATCCTGTGGTATCTTATTGCTGCAGTGCTCTGCTACTAATGTACCACAGTTTCCTGGCACACCCTATAACTGCATTATCCTCAGAATAGTTTACTGCAGCATCTCCTGGTGACTTATTGCTGCATTATCTCAATACTACTTTACTGCAGTGCCATATGTTACCTTATTGCTACATTTATCCTGATATTTTTATGCCGATGTGCTGTAATATCTTATGACTGCACTACTCCAATACTACTTTACTACAGTAGTCCATGGTACCTTAGCACTGAGTTATACTAAAAGTACTTCACTGCATTAGCCTTGGGTACCTTATTACTGCCTTAGTCTAACACTGGCTGCATTATCTTATGGAATTTATCACTCTTACTTGCAACATCAACTGGACACCTTAGCTTCTGTGTAGCCAAGCATTACTTTCTTTGCAGCTGTATTTCACAGCAATAGCCCTGTAGTGATGGGAAGCTTTATAAATGGCTTCCATGCTATTGAGATTTTAAAAAGCCTTCTACCCTGCTAAATGGAATAAGGCCTTTCCCTGAAACAACTCCTTTAAGAGCATGCATGGGAGTGGAAAGCTGGTTTCTAACTCATCTTCAGAACTGTGAGGTAGTTGGAAGACACCAGACACATAGCAAAATAGTAGGATTGCTGTCTGTGATACCCAGCAGTCTTATTGAGCAGAAACAAATAGCAGCACATAGTATGAATAATGCCATTAAAAAAAAAATCAAGAACACATTTTATATAGAAGTAGTTGCATGTAAATTCCATTGTGCTTCACGAGAGAGAGACAGACACACAAGGAGCAGTTGGTTCATACGTGTCCCCATGAAGAGGACACGTCTGCTGTTATGTTGCTTGCTTTTACAGAAATTTAGTCAGAAAACTAAGTGTAAAGCTCTGTGATCTCCAGAGAATACGAAGCTGTCTCCGCTCATCTAAATATTACTGAGCAGATTAAGTTGCATGAGTGTTCATTTAACTAGCAAGCTGTTCAACATCTAGCCCCCCTAGTGTATACATGCAGGCACTCTCCCTGTGTCTGTAAAACTTCCTTCCATACTTAAAATACTATTTACACTGTCCATATATAGAGTATTTCCTAAGGGTGAAATTCAGCCCTGTCTACATGAATGCCTTGCAGAAAAGGAGTGGGAAGGTAGGTGGGGGCAGGAGGAAGAAGCATCAGGGATCCTCTTTTACAAGACACTTGCCTGTGTCCTAAACATAATATTGACTCAAATGCCCCTGACTGAGGACAAGGACAGACTTCCCTCCTCCCTCCATATCTGCCAACATCTGGGCTCACCAGGAAGTGTAAGGAGAGCAGTCCCCACCCTTGTCTGTAGGCATTGCATGTGTCCAGTGGGGCAGAGTACCTTTGCTCAGCTGCTCCAGCTTCACACACTTTTAGGACCCATCATTCTGGGGCAGAAGGGCCCACCTTAGTGCCAGGAATCCAGTGAGAATAAGGGGTCATAAAAACAGACATGGCCCTCCTCTCCTGCTCTTTGTTGAAAACACAGATGTGCTCAATGACTTTTTTTCCATAGACATCCTCCTTGTGAACACTCTGTGGGGACTGACTGGTAATGTCACACTAGTGCAGGGGGCAGGACTGAGATGCCTCTGTCCACAGACCATGCAGTAGCTGTCATACAAAGGTATTATTAGTTTGGGGCATAAGCAAGAGTGGTTTTTATCAAACTCCAGTGGTGTGTGCCAGTGATGTTGGGTTCTTCACAGAAAAATCATCACCCACACTCTGGAAACAACTGGCCATTCATTTTCAAGTGGAATGGCTAGGAATACCTTGGAAGGCAGACACGAGGGCATATGGCTAGACAGTTGAGTTGTTTGTGCCCATGCTGAGTGGGTGAAAAGAGGACAGAAACTAGACACGGGGAAGAATTATGTAAGATTTTTTGGGGTGGCCAAACATCATCCAAAGGGCATGAGGCCACAAGCACATACATGCGGATATGTAGCATTTCTGTAAAGTTGGAAGAGTTCAGTTTCAGGATCTAGGTTAGCATACTATTTAACATCAAATATCACTTTTCCAAATTCTACCATGCACTCTCACAGGCAAAGCACCTCATCCAGAACTTGCTTAAGCAAAACTTCCACTGATGTATCCTGCAAGCTAGCAGGAGCTACCTGGAAGACATAAGAAGTGCTTGTGGGACATTTCATTTCATTAAGGAAGGAACGAATGGGAAATCTTTTTTTTTTGATAGAAATGATGGTATCTTAATTTTTACACTGGATACTGGGGTGACATGCTTCAGAAGTACATAATGGTAGCTGGTTAGCCAGCTAGATATACATAGATAGACAGTTTTGCTTAATTAAGAATGCAGGATTGGACCCATGACAGACTTTTTTTTTACCAGGGGCACAAAAAGAGTACTTGCCTTGGTAGGAATGAAAGTCAGCAGATGTGCTGTTCTGTATGTTCCAGTTCTGAACCACTTGCTGGTTCATGAACTTCAAAGTATCTCATTGTTTATAAGGCAGTGTTTTATGAAGCTAAGTAGTTCAGTCACATTTGGAAATGGTTGGTTTTGGGGAGGTTTTATATCTTGACTATATGCTGCAAGTGAATACAGGTTGCTTTATACTTCTGCAGCTATTAGACTTGGTTTTTATTATTAGACAAATACATATCTTTACTTCAGTTAGTTCTTTCAAGTCCTTCCCCACTGCCTCCTCCTCCCTCCTTTGCCTCCCTGACATATCCCTTAGATCTTACTGAAAACAGTTTTGGGAAGCCTATTGTATCACTTTTCAAACTGTACGCTTAGGCTTGATATTACACAATGCTTCATCCAATTCCCATTTTCCTTACACTGTTATTTCATTCTTAGAAATGGCACTTCCCACTGGAGTGACATATCTGAGAATGCAAGATAGGACCTAGCTGTGTCCACTATTGTATAGAAAGAGTCATCTGGCACCCAAACCCCTGGCTGATTCAGAACAATCTTCTGACCCACCTCCAACCCTATGAGATTCCCCTCTCTAAAGGCTGAATATTGCTCTCAGTTACACCCATGTGAATTTTGGGTAATTGTAGTTAAGTCAACACAGTTTAACCTGAAGAAACAAGGGCAGACTTCACCTTTTGTGTTTGGAGGGATTAGGTGTTTTCCCTAACAGGTTCAATTCAATCCATTTAGAATAAAAGTTGAAAAATAATCATTGCATAAGAATGGAAAAATCTTTAAATAAATAGGAAACCAAATACAGTATAATACCTTCAAATACTTTATGCATGTGTGTGTATGTGTGGCGATGTGTGTGTGCACATGTGTATTATACATCTCAAACATTGCCTGGTGACCACTGGGTAGAGTCATATTTGCACTGATGTGCATGCACAGTAACTCCAGTAAGTCAGAGGATTTACATTGTGATCAGTTTGACTCTGTGGGCTGGATCATCAGCTGGTGTGAATTAGTTAAGGTCCACTGACTTCAGCTGAGGATCTGGCCATGCACTTTTGCCACCAGCCCTTGAGAGGACAGCAAGCCAAAAGAAGTGGTTTTCCCACCATTATTTTAAAAGAGGAGAGGAAATAAAAAAAAATATTGAGTCAAAGAAATTGCTTCCGTCTGCAGCAGAAATGAATTAGACATTTTGTTTTGAGCAGGCGAAGCAGCTTCTGGTAGATATTTTATTGGATCCAGATGGCCACAAGAAAGGGAACAAGTGGGTGGTGGGGACAATAGTGGCTTCAGTTACAGCCGTGTTTTTACCAGGGAGAGAAGAGATGAAGGGATAATACTGATGTTGCTCAGCTCTTCTTTCTCTAGGTTGCAGTTAGGACTGGTTCCTTAAATAATAAGATACTAAGCCCTCTGCCTTGTTGACCTTCTGTATACAGTGCAGCGTGCTCCTCCAAAACCAAGTAGGAAGCAAAGTACCTTTAGAGAACTCAGTGCTGTTATAAAGCTGTACAAGTAAGAAAGTGTTGATGTAAACTATGAAAAGAGGAACCTCCAGTGAGCCGATCTCTCCATCTTGCTCTCCTTTTTCTCCCCTCTGCTCTCATTCTTTTTCTCTCACTGTGACCCATTCTCCCCAAAATGAAACATCCTCTGCGGAGGTTGACTGCAGCTGTTCGTCAGGGTTGTCAGCAATGGCTCGCTCAGCTGAAGCTGTCAGGAGGACTGCATCAGGCCTGTGAGGCGCTTGCCCGCCAGAGACTTTCCCTAGAGGAACAAACAAACAAGCAGAAAAAGAGAGAGCCAAACATGTGAGTTAAGCTGCTGCACAGGAAAAATAGGCCAGACTGCTCAGTCAGTTGATCTGGCAAGCTGGTTCTGTGACTGATAATGGAGAGCAGGAAACTGAAATGGCTGAAGGTTGCAAAGATATCTGAATGCAGGGGCAGGTGCCATACCCTAGGGCCGCGGTGGGAGTATGTGGTTTCCTGCCAATGCCAGTGCTTACACAAAGGCAGTAAATCTGAGGTTACAGTGCTCTTGGTATTTAACCACTCCGTCTAAAGTCACATCGTGTATCCATTCCTTGTTTATCTCTGTGAAAAGGCAAGTAACACTGGTGTCAGTGTGCTGTGTGTCCAGACCCTTAGAGGTGTTTTAATCACTCAAGGTGAGATAATCTTTCACACTGTCTCATGACAACTCCTCTTTCCTGGTTCCCCTGCTTTCCCCTTTCATGTCCTTCATTCCTTCCAAAGCACTGAAATGAATCTTGCATTTCAGGGCTATGATCCTTCACCATGTAAAGCACGTAGGAATTTTACCATGGACTGCAGTGAGCGTGAGATCAAGGGTAGCTGCTGGAGGATGCCCCTTCCATATCTGAATTGCTTCACCGGCTTATCCCATATGATCCCCGCTCTCCTTCACTGCAGTAAACTTCTATATCAATTACGCCTCGTTTTTGTGCCTGTTAGGAGATGTATTTTTTAAAGGGATGCTGTTAACTTTTCATTTAGCCAGATTTAAAAATAGAAGTTACAAGTAGGGTCATGTACTATGTGAGTTGCCAGATCTCCTTGGCCTTTCTTTTTTTTTTTGGTGGAGGAAGGGGATTGACAATGATACTTTCCTTTTATCATTATTGAAATAAATATGGAAGGTGCACTCCTGTAGGAGACTCCTGCTGTATCTGGCAGGTTTTTTTTTTTATGTTACTGTAATTTGTTGCTTTCTGAAAAAAAGATCCACAAAAACAGGAAGAGACAGTAAATTTGATTAGACACAATTTGCAGTCAAATTAGGTAAAATGAAGCAAGTCAGATTAATTAAACTCTGTTTACAAAGTAAACACCCTGAGAAATAGAGAAGAATGTTTCATTGTCTGATGTTGCCTAACCATAGTTTGGAATAGTAGGTAAACGATAGGTAAAATGATTAAGGACAGGCATTTTACTTTTTATGTCAATGTGCATCTTTAACTATACCAATAAGTAACTTGTATATGCAAACGCAGTCCAATTTGCCATCCTTCCAAAGGTCAACAGATTGTTGTAAAAAAGCACCCCCAACACACTGCTACTGTTCAAAATGATTGGTATGTGGTTGGTTTTCAAAGCTTCATAATTTTTCCTAATTTTGAAGTGAACTGGTAAATGCACTTCATTTTGCAAAGGACTGATTCTCGCTGAGTAATTAGTCACTGACCAGTAGCTAGCCCAGAAGTGCTGCTGTTTAAAATTATACTATATTATATATAGTATATATATATATATATATATATATATAAATATATATATAATTTTAATAATATATATATAATATATAATATATATATATAATTTTAAACAGCAACACTAATATAATATATTATATAATTACTTATATATATATAATTATATCTATAATATAATGTATTATATATATAATATATATATATTAGATTTTTCTCCTGCTATAAAATCAGCCAAATCATTCTCAATATATTTTAAAATCACCTTTGGGCAAAGCTCAAAGCCAGAAAACGTTACTTAAACAAGAGAATGGCTTTCAGAACATGAGGGATGGTAATGTTAATGCTTTCACAACCCATACTCTAGCTGTTATCATTATTCCAGCTGTTCCATAAGAACAGTAAAGAAACTAGACAGCAGCTGGATTCTACATTTTGCTTAACATGTTGGTCTTACCATTGGTTTGGGCAGCTCCTTCGAAGAAACCCTACAAAGATTTGGTTTGGTAAAATAACTACTAGATTAAACTTATAGTTTAGTTCAAGTCTGCAGCTTCCCTGGTGCAAGGAAAGTGATGGCAGTTGCTGGGGGATAATTCTAGGGGGAAGAAAACTGACTTGCAGAAAGCACAAGCGTATTCCAGCTCCTGAACTGAGACATGGCAACACAGGCATCCTCTTCCCAACACCCCATCTTGTTGCCATATTCAAGGGCCCATTCTAAGGCGGGGGATGGAGGGGTCCATACTAACACTGATTTTAATGTATCCTTGTTTAAATCAGAAGGAGGAGGAGACTGCTGTTGCCAATGCCAGGCAGATCAAAGAGAAACTGACAGCAAAGTTAGTGGTGCCTATCTTCAAGGAGAGGAAAAGATGGATGTGAACATAGAGACTGCGTACGACCCACTGGAGTAGACTCAGAGACTGTGTAGGACTGGGTATGACTCACTTGAGTAGACAAGCATGGTGCACCATTAACTGCCTTACAGGCGAAGGCATAAAAAAAAGACATTGCCCCGTGTCAGCAAACTCCATCGCAAAAATGCTGTACAACAACAGCCAGTACTCAAGCAAGCAACACAGAGAAATGATTAAAAATCTGACTCATGAATAACTTAGATCACCCACCACCAATCTTAATTTAACTGCCCCCATCTCTGACAATGAGTTTGACACAGCTATTAAAGTGATCAAGACTGGCTAGGCTGCTGGTTCAGATAAAATATTTCCAGGCTATGTTATCAAGCTTGGAACCACAGTGAAAAGATGGCTCCAGAAATTCATGTATAAATGCCTAGAAAGTAACAGACTTCCAAAAATGTAGAGAAAAGCTGATATCAGTGCTATCCTGAAATTCAATAAACCACCAGAGGATCCAAAGAGCTATTGACCTATCTCACTATTCTAGGTTGCATGCAAACTCATGTAATGCAGAGCTTCATCCTGAATAGAACAGAGAACATCATCGATCCCTAGCTTCCAAAAGAAAAAGCTGGCTTTCAGAAAAAGCAGTGTACCACTGACCAAGTTACATTACTTATATCCAACATAGAAAACAGATTTGAAATGAGGCAGAAAACAGGCATGGTCTTTATTGATTTTACAGTCACCTATGACACTGCTGTGGCATCAAGGCCTCAAATATAAATTGCATTCCATGATGCCTGACTGCAAGCTATGCACTGTCATCATGAACATGATCGCCAGAAGATCATTCAAACTCACTTCCAGACAAGGAACCCTGAAGAATGGAGTCCTCCAGGGGTCAGTGTTAGCATCAATACTTTTCAATGTATAGATCTCAGACTTCCCGCATACAACACCTAAACAATACATTAATGTTGACAATGTCGCCATAGTAGCCCAAGAAATACACATGACAGAACTGAAAAAGGCACTGAGTACTGTCATGGATCTCATCACTGACTCCACAAGTGGCACTTAAAGTTGAACATCAATAAATCAGTATCATTATTCTTCCACCTGGATAATTGTCAAGCCCAGAGCATGCTGAGTATCAGCATAGGCAACCACATCCTTCCCTATGAGCATACCCCAACCTACCTAGGAGTCACATTAGACTGTTCTGTCACCCAACACCACACTTAGAAGGTCTGTAGTAAAGTCTCTACATGGGTAATTCCCTTAAGATGTTTAGCCAGCATGATATGGAGTGCCAACTTCAAAGTGCTCAGAACCACCGCACTTACAATATTATATGCTACAACAGAATATTGTGCTCCTGCATGGTCTAGAAGTTGTCATACTAAAATGCTTGACACTGTACTTAACAGTGTGCTGAGACTCATAACTGGTGCACAACTTACACACAAACATATGTACTTCCTGTATTCTTGGGTATTAGACCAAGTGACATAGAAGACAGACCCTAACATCATTACTGACAATAGAGGCAAGAGATGATGAAAATCACCTGCTCTATCAACTGCAAACTAAAGACTCAAACAGATGGAGGCTTAAGCAATTTAAAAGTTGTAAACCATTTCTACGTGAAGCCCAGAAGCTCCTGGAAGAGATTAGGGATACTGAAGCAAACCTACAGGCAGCAAAAGAGTGGGCCCACCACTGGGAAAGGTCAGACCTATTTCTACAGTGTTTTTTACCAACACCAAACAAGTCCCCCACTGGGGTATGACTTTGACAGAGAAGTGTGGGCCAAGATGAACAGATTGAGATCTAGATATGGATACTTCAAAACAACACTTCACAAGATGAACACCTTGGATAGTCCCCTGTGTGAGTGCAGAATCCAATAAACAGCACAGCATTTAATCGAAAGCTGCAATCTCTACAAATGCCCAGAACGGGTAGATGGAATCTGTATATTGAGTGATAATACCAGGCAGTGGCTCATAGATTTGGAAGTTGATAACTGACACAAAAGAAAATGACCAGATGCTGGTAAATCACTAGCAGAGGTTAGCCTTTGATGACCTTTGATGTAGTCACAGCCTGGGCTTGTTGCTAAGAGCTGGTTCCTTCCATTGGCAGTGTTTTTCAGTAGTAGCTCTAACCTTTTATGGGCAAAAAGATCGTTGTAACTCAGAACACTTCCTGCGAAGTGTTCTCAGTTACAGCGGGGAGCTGCACTTCTGTCTGTACCCTTAGATTCTCTTTCCATCACCAAAAATACTTGTTATTCATCTGTTTGGGTACCTCAGAGTACCTTTCCAACATTCATTCTTAACATGACAATTGACTGGAATTATCTTTTGAATTGTCATATCTGTAAAATGGGTGTAGTTTTTATTGTTTAAAATGGCTTGCACCTGTTAATCTGATAGCTCAATAGCCTAGTGGCTCAGATCCTTAGAGCTTATCAACAGACTTATCTTCCTCACCCCTGTGGCAAGTTACGGTTTGATTCAGTGACTTGTCCAAATTCACATGCGGGGGTAAGGGGTGGATCTACACGTGTGCTTTACTGCCAAGTTTACTAATTATCTCCCTACTAAAGCATCACTGTCTACATGTGTGGCGCTATTAGACTGGCGTAAACTAATTAACTCTGTAGGATAGTTGGGCATCCCACTACAGAAAGGATGTGGACAAATTGGAGAGAGTCCAGTGGAGGGTAACAAAAGGCCTTTGATCTGGTATCCCACGATGTTCTCATGAGAGTATTGGAGGATTGCGGGCTTAACTGCTTGTTAGTTAGGTGGGAGGAAGCTGGCTGCAAGGTGGGACCTAGACAGTTCTAGTGAATGGATCTGTGTTGTCCTGGTGAGAAGTGGCCAGTGGTGTCCTTCGGGGTCCATGCTTGGTCCAGTGCTTTTCAATATCTTTATCAATGATTAGGATGTGGGATGTGATTAGGATGAGGAGCTCACTGGCCAAGTTCACCGATGACCAAAGGCTGAGAGGGGACTTGGTAACAGCTACTGCTACATCAGGGGAATACATCAAGGGCTCGGCGAACAACTGTTTACCAGGACACTCTTGGGGAAAGCCAGGAGTAATGGCCACAGACTCCTAGAAGACCATTTCAGGCTTAATGCTAGGAAAAACTTCTTCACAGTTAGGGTGTCCAGACTGTGGACTAAGCTCCCTCCAGAGGTGGTGCAATCACCTACCCTGGAAATCTTCAAGAGGAGACTGGATGGTCACCTCGCTGAGGTCACCTGATCCCAGTTGTCTTTCCTGCCTAATGCAGCGGGGCTGGACCCGATCTTGTGAGGTCCCTTCCAGCCCCTTACAATCTATGAATCTATGAACAAAAATGGTGAGGGGACTGGAGGACATGACTTATGAGGAAAGACTGAGGGAACTGGGCTTATTTAGTCTAGAGAGGACAAGACGGAGGGGGGATTTAATAGCAGTCTTCAACTATCTGAAGCGGGGTTCAAAAGAGGATGGAGCTAGATTGTTCTCAGTGGTGGTAGATGACAGAACAAGGAGCAACAGTCTCAAGTTGCAGCAAGGGAAGTTTAGATTAGATATTAGGAAGTATTTTCTCACTAAGAGGGTAGTAAAACACTGGAACCGTTTACCCAGAGTGGTGGTGGAAACTCCATCTTTGGGGGTTTTGAAAACCCGGCTAAACAAAGCTTTGGCTGGGATGATCTAGTTGGGGATGGTCCTGGTCTGAGCAGGGGGTTGGACTAGATTACCTCCTGAAGTCCATTTTGACCCTAACTTTCTCTGATTTTATGCTTCTTTTTACTCCTCCACAATGCACATGTAGACTGTGATCAGGGCTGGCTGGGTATGAGGGTGCTAAAGTGTGGGGGGCACACACAAAGATGCTACACCCAGGAGCAATAAACTCTGGCAAGAACTGCACTGGGGTTTATTCAGGCATACTAATTTCATGTGTAGATGCACCCAGGAAGTCTCTAGCCAAGCCAGGAATTGAATATAGGCTTATCAGGTGCCAGGCATGGAATGGGAAGATAAGTCTGGATAAGGCTGGAGCCTGCAGCTAGCTTCCCCTTGCAGTGGACCTGCCTCTTTCCAAGCCAGTCCATGTTTCAGAATGGGAGGGGGGAAGGGGAGCAGAGGGAGCTTGTTCTAGGGGTTCTCCAGCCAACTCTGGAGGGTTGAGTGGGTGAATTGGAGCCCCCACGCCTTGGGGCAGGGGACGGCCTCCAATACACCCACCCTCATCCTCGAAATGGGGGCTGAAAAACATCTGAACCAAACTTCCTCCGCTCCCTTTCCCCCCTCCAATTCTGAAAACAGCCTGAGGCTAGCAAGCTGCGTAGACAGAAGTTACAGAAGATGCTCTGTTTTGCAATGAGGGGTCAGATTTTCACCCGATCAGCCATTTTTGAAGCTGTTTGCAACTGCGTGCTTGTGTTTGGTCACAGCTATAAACTGCTTTCTGTGACCACATTGGGTGAAAATTGTCACTTCTGTCTGAGCCCTAAATGAAAATTTCTGATCTGAAAGAGAATGGTACCAAAGTTCAAAAGTGTTCAGGTGTGCAGCTTTGGCTCATCTCAAGGCAGAGATAGGGGGTCATCCATAACATTTGGTTCTGGGTTTGAACATCTATAAAGGATAGGGGATTATTAATATCCCGGGGGCTATTTTGACTTCTCTGTTCATAATAAACCTTTTTCCTCCCTTTCAATTCTAGAAATTCTAGAATTCAATTCTACAAAATTCCTGCATTGAATATGAACAACAGGGGACCAAAATATAATCTCTCAAAGGCCAAAATACTGGGCCAAATCTTCAGTACAACTCCATGGTAAATCAGCATGATTCTACTCTCTTCCTGGTGATCTGCACCAGCTGAGGGCCTGGCCTACACTACTTGTTGCCTTTTTAGTTCATTGTTTTATTGTCCCAAAGTCCTGTGGGGAAAGTCACACATCCATGTCATGTTCCTGACTGCTGCGTTTTGCATTTGGAGTTAGCTGACATATAAAACATATATTACCAGGCAACTCCTTTGTGGCTCTGCACCTGGCAAAGCAAATTATTCCTGCATTATGTTAGAACCTTACTTCCAAATCCACCTTTCTCTGTTTGTGGAATGTGGCTTATGGCCAGATGTGCAAAAATGGGGTCGGTGTGTGTTTAGCACAATCATTTTTGTATTGTGTTGTAATCACTTGTGTACCCCCAACACAACAGGGGCTCCTCAGGACAGGCAGAGGTGGGCAGTGCACACCCTGCTGCGAATGAACTGCAGTGTGCTTCTTACATTTGGCTGCGTATTCATGGAGTTTACCTTTATGGGTCAGTTTCATCGCCTCACTTGGAGATGTCACCGGGCTCCACTGATGAATGGGATTCTGAAAGCTGAGTGCTCACATAAATTCTGTTACATGTCCATGTAGTGACTGTACGTGTCAAGATAAATATTCAAGATTTATAGAAAAGGTGTCCACTAGTATGGGTTTATGTTGAGTTGATCATCCAGTATCATATGCTCTTTCTGGGCCTTGTCCAGTGTAAATATGAAAGGCAGTCAAAAGCAAGACTGTTTTTTGGAGGCCAGATACGGTTAAAATGGTTCCAATTAGGTATGATAAATGCTCCAAAGGATATTTTCAATAAAATCACATAGTCCTTACTTAGCCCAAATTCCCTCAATGCGATCTTTAACTAAGTGAGGAGTGCAGGGTATGGCTCTTAGTGTGGACAGGATGGCAAAGTCTGGCACTATGAATCTGCACTTCCTTGCTAAAGATTCCAAACAAAGTATAGAGTTTTTTTTCTGCAATTTGTATCACTTCTCACACATTCCTACCTCACTTCAACCCACCAAAGGAGATGAATCATGGTATATTTCCAGGAGAAAATTATTCAATCCTGGCTGGTTTTAGGCAGCATGCCCGTGTGCGTGCGCACGCACGCACGCACGCACGCACGCACGCACGCACACACACACACACACACACACACACACACACACTTCACTCTGTCATACACATATGCTGATCCACTTGAGTTTAAAATAGACAGGGACCTGTCTATAAATTTTTAACAAGGGCTGAAGCTTTAAAAAGAAATCTTCTAGAAGCTGTTCTTATGATGGCAACAACTGTTGTAACTCAAACATCATATTTCAGTATTAGCATGCATGTGTAGAGGCCTGGACAGAAAAAGGTGCAAGTTCCCTTTTTAGCTCTAAACTACTGTACTTTCCTGTAGGTTTTAAGAGCCGATCTAACCTACCATGTCCATTGCAAAAGGATAAAAGTAGTACTCAGCTCTGTTTCTGCAGCAGCGTGAGTTTGTTATCTCTGAACTTTATCTCTAGCTAGCAGTTGTTCTAGTGTGGTAAAAAAAAACCAGAATATGCTACTAATGGTGAAACAGTGTGTGATTTGAAGGTAGAGTAACCCTTAGGAGATTTTCAGGAAAGCTTTCAAGAAACATTCACAATTTATGTTCAGGGTCTGACTCTTGACTCTACAGTCCATTTTACAGTTGGATCAGCTATGCCATGCAGAGGCTCAACCTTGCAAGGTGCTAAGCAGCTTCACTTCTTGTTGAAGTCTATTGAAGTATCTCATGAAATGTTTTACATCTTCTGGGGCTGGGCATTGGTTGAGATCTGCTGAACTGAAATTTAAAATTCCACTTACATTCAGTTTGTTAAATAAGTGGAATACAGCAATTAAACCAAACTGCCTTGGACAGGCAAGGAGTCAAATGAGAGGAAACAACATCAGACTGTCTACATGAAAAGTGAACAGCATGGGTTTTGCATGTTTGTGTGCTGTGTTCTTCTCTTGATCTTGCTTTTTGCTAACAAAGTATGCAACCAAGCCAGTAATTCTTAGAGCTGAGAGCCTGGAAGGAGGTTCTGAACTCATCTTAAAAAAAAAAGCCATTATGTCTCATATTTGTGGCTTCACACTATGTTAATGTGCTCTGGCCAGCACAGAGCTCAGTCTTTTTATCTGTCATGCAGACATTAACTAACATAAGCATGCAATAATCATCAACCACCATGCACTCTTATCAGTTACTTACTTGAGCAGGATCAGTCCTATGGGCAATTTTGTGGTTGTGGGAAGAAGGGAGAGAGGGTGCACAGGGCTCCAGAGTTCAGAAAATGGGCTCCCATTTGCCAGATTAACACAGAACAAAGGGTCTAAATACTACTGGAGTTTTATTTCCACAGTCTCCACCAACCTCCTTCCATATCAAGGTTGGACTTCTTGCGCTATCTCAGGATTGAGTCCCTTTCACCCCCACCTGCATTTACCCAGGTTTTTTTTATCAGTTTCATCTACTTCCTCCCAATGCAAACCAGAAACATCAGTTTCTCAGAGAACAGTTTTCTCCGAGGTGATAATGCTTCTCAGCTTCATTCCACCCACACAAGAAGGCTGACATTTGGGATGTGTACATCTTTCTTCTGAGTGGAGGAAACAAATGGCACTTCAGTCAGCTATCAGTTTAGGTTTGAACTTGTGGTTCCTTGTATGATGGGCAATCCTGAGCTCTTGTACTGAACCAGGTCTTAACTAAGACATGTCTGCCTGATATCAGAAAACAGTGTTGCCCCCTCTCAGACTGTTCCTTAAGTAAGTAATTTTCCAGAGACACAGAGCTTCCAGTCCTGCCCATCTTGTCTTTGTTATATTTCACTGTAGATGTCAGGGTAATTTTACTTTGCTTCATTTTAATGTTCTTTTTATTAGATTTTTTTCACAAAAAGATACATGGCAAATGTAAGTAACAGGAGTTAACAACGTTAAACATGAAATGGGGTTAAAAAGCAATATCGATGAAGGAAAAAATAACTTAGTTGAACACAAAGTCAACACAGAAACATCAACATAAAAATGAAAGAAAAACCAAAATTTCATTTAAATTAGTAAACATCAAAGTAAGAGACAATACCACCAAAATCATGCCTTATTATACCAAATGGAAACTGGATGTGTAACATGACTTTCAATAGCAGGTGTGCAAAATTGTCTCTCATTTTATTTCCAGCCATACCCACTTGTTCTTTACCACTGGATTCTTAAGGGGATTACTGCAAACTAGCACTCCTATCTGGTAAGTGTCACTAAATTACTGTATATGACCACTGCCTATTTAGTCTAAGTTGTTGTGGTCTAGTCTTCTCCAAAATCAGCTAGTTTGGGTATTTGTTATTGCTCTGTATCTTTTGTTTCTGGTTATAGCTCTATGGGCACATGCTAGGTTGAATTGAAGTCAACATTATCCATCCCTGCTGTATCTTTGGTTTGCTGAAAATTCCTTACACTTAAAGTGTTCACCTGCAAGGCATACTCTACTAGGCTAAAGTGCAGTAAAAATGTCCTACTCCTAAAGATCCATTTACGGTCCCATAATGTAAGGGAGCAGCTATGGCTCCTTAATTATGCAAACTACCCTCTGGCACCAGTTAGAGTTGGCCTAGGGTCTGCTTTTTAATTTTCTACGCTACAGTATGGTCCTAAGGGACTATATGCTGAGCCTCCACTGGCTCAGGATAGATTAGATCAGCCCTGCCCCCAAAGCTAGGATGGGACAGTTTGTGCAGAAACCTTATATAAGCTGAGAGTTTCTCCAGCCAAATGGCAGGAGAATCTGCCTCTAAATGCTTAAGATCCTTAGTTCTCTGGTTGCAGTCCAGTTAACTTAGCTCTTTGAATCCTAGCTAAGCTTGGTTTCCCCTAATCCTGTCAGTGGAACCATACTGCTAGCTACTGGGTCATGCCAGCTTGGAAAGGTACTGTGTATTAAAGCACACGTGTCTTGTAGGGAAAGGCAGTTACAGGAAGAGAGAATTCCTGATAAAGACACTAAGCATGATATGCAAAATATCTTTAGCAATTGCTGTGCAAGATGTACCAGTTGTCTAGTCCACTATTAGGGTACAATAGTCATTCTGAAAATCAATTCTGCTACATCAAATCTTGCACTAGTATCACAGACAGTTAATTTCAGTGGAAGTTTTGCATTGGAAACTTGTTTGGGAAGCCTGACCTTCAGGGTGGCCCTATATGGTATGCCCTGGAGGGCTGGGACCCATGACTTACCACTCTTTGTGAAACAGCTGGGAGTCTGAAAGCTTTGGAGACATTGGCTCTAACTTTGGCTCAGCCCTTGGCTTCTCAGTATGGGATCTGGAAGCCCCGTATAGTCTACCTTAAACTTGGACTCTTAGGGATCCCAGGTTTGTAACTTGGAGCCGGAACCTGGAAATCTTGGGATGGATTTCATCAGGCCAGGTTGCTGGCGGGGGAGGGTGGGGAGCACTATGCAGAGTGTCATGGGGTTGGGACTGCAGATTCTTGGCTCACCTGGCATCTCAGACTGCCCAGCTCCTGGAATCAACAATTATAACTTGTTCTATTTAAGTAAAAGCAGCCATGAAATGGATAATAATTACCATATTTAATCACATACCTACACAGCTTTCCCCCCAAAATCAGCGTCCCATAATTAGGGTGTGTTTCTTAAGTGGGGAAGCTGACTTCCTATCTGAAATACAAACACCTGACTTTGATTCCTGGTCCAGCTTTGATTTCTGCTCCCAGCAGCAGTGGCATTTCTACTTAAGCAGCTGAGTGAGTCAGTTGACTTAATGGTTCATTGTTCTTTACTCTACAAATGTTAATGATTGCCTCTCCTTTTAAATGGTCTTTATGTTCCACTAATCAAACTAAACTTCCACCTGAAATTTTGCTGCCTTAACTACTCTTGGTCTCTCTTTTCCTATTTCACAGCCTTGCAGACTATTTTAACTCTTTTTCAAAACTGTAGCTCTACCTGCGGAGACCAGTATTCAGCAGCAGAGTTTCAGCTCTTGGTTAAGCAGGATGGGGAGGATGAGTGAACATAAGATTAGACTCTGTTCCTGCTCTATTCATGCATACATAAACATCTTTTATTCTTCATTCTTCTCAAAAAAAAGCTGCATGTCTTATTTGGGGGTGTGTGGTATGCAAGGAAATATGGTATTCTAATTAAACTTAGGAGGGACCAAGTTCCCTGCACTGTATTTGATTTCAGAAACACCACATGTTAGATCTCCTGAAATAATATTTTTTGAGACATCCATTCAGTTTTAAAATGTTGCAGTTTTCCACAGACATTCTGAGATTTGGCAATCCATTCTATTCATTTCCTAAATTGTTAAGCTACCATTCAGTCCCCTGTCTGGGTGTGTCCTATTAATGCTTCAGGAGAAAGCAGAATTGTGTGCTGCTGTTTGAGTTCCAAGGCAACCTGGGATTTTATTTTCTCTTCCTACACATTGGACTTTATCTGTTAAACCCCCTTTAGTGGAACTGGGGACTAGCTGCATGAATATCTTGAATGTTAAGAGGAAAGTAGAAGCTGATGATGTCAAAGTTCACTTGCTTATGCCACTGAGATATTACACCTGTTTGGAAAAGAAAATTTAGAAGAGACTAAACTGAAATAAGTACTGTGCCCGACCAAAAGCCCTGAGCACCTTTCACCTTGTGGGTGTTCAAAATCTGTACCTGACTTTGGCAGCTAGAATGCAATCTCTTCTTAAAATATATTAATATTTAATCTCTCAGAGTTTGTGTGTGGCTGGAATAGAAGACAATGAATGAATAATAATTATACCTTACATTTTATATAGCGCCTTTCATCCAAAAGGATCCCAAAGCACTTTACAAACTGTATATGTAGGGATCACTCACCCACCGCTGGAATGTAGCGACCTCTGGGGTGTAACGCGGCAGCCATTCTGCGCCAGCAACACTACACAACAGTGTTTTTAGGAAGGGAAGTGAAGAATAACTTATCCAGTAGAAACTATGAATACTTATCTTTTAAAGGAGCCCTTGAAATAGAATAGAGTATGCAGCTAACATGCAATACATGCAGCATGTTTTTACAGTACAGAAAGCATGCAGTGAAAGCCCATATAGCATATCCATCATACAGATGCAGTACTATATAGATACCAGGAAGAGATGCAGTACACTTAAGCATGCAATATATATTCAGTACATGCAGTGCACACAATGTTTTTATTGTTCTTCACTGTGTTAGGTATTAACCAATTGCTGTACACATTAGAGTGGGCAGAAGAGAAGCTGTGACTATACACCGAGTTTTCTCACAGTCTGGTGCCATTCTGATGCTTTTCACCATTGAGGTAGTGCAAGTACCCTTTTCTGGTAAAGCCACATCTCATAAAACAATTTTTAATATAAAAAAAATATGTTCAGCGGGCAAACTTTTTATCAGTAAAGCACTCCTTAGGATAAAATCATTTCATTTCCAAATAGCTACCTTCATGCAGTATATCTGTGTCTTGTCCCCTGAGTTAATAGTTTGTGGTATCCCCTTTACCAGCTGTTCGGGATACTGTCCCTTTATGCTTGCTGCACTTTGTGGGATTTAATTCTCTGATCACTGGTACTGGTGCCTTCCACTTTCAATTTTAATCTGGTCACATATTTGTTATCTCATATTGCAAGTGGTAAATATTTTCTCTGTCCTCACAGAATGCGTCTGATTTATCTGATTGTCTGGCATTGGGGAAGTGATGGGGCACTGATAGATATGGGGTCAAGTTAAAAAAGAGCCCTGACATGTGTGATTATACTAGGTAACTACCCACCAGCCAACCAGAGGCCATCTTTCATAACGTATGCTTAATAAATACTTATAGTATATCAAATTGCAAGTGTATGTAAATTACCACATAAATCACCTGTAAATGTGAAATCCCATCAACACTTCTCACACATGTGACACCATACTTATGAATTATGAGACTAGATTAGTTGGAACTGGGCTGTTGGGTTATGATGTGAAATTTGAGCCAATGGCAGACAAAGTGAATATACATAATAAACAAAGGGGAATGAAGCACCAGCAGTGGGCAGGGGCTAGGGGTGGAGTAAATGGGGAGGAAGTAATAAAAGGGCTAAAAGGAAGGTGGCAGGGTAAGGAGTAGATAACTATTTTGCATAGGGATAATAGGCAGGGGCAAGGAAGTCTTGGGTGGGAACAACAGAAGAGTGGTATTCCATGCCTGGCATAGACTAGGATTCCAGTTTACACTCAGAAAAATGGTGAATTTAAGGTTTTTAGATTTCACTAATTCATGGGGGTTCACAGTGTCATTTTGTGGTGCAATTACAGTCATATGAGCCAGTTATCCATAGTCAGTGGAGACCCCCTCAGGGAAGGCAGTGCTTCTCTAGCTGGAATCAGACATTGTACATTCTCCTCTCTGCCTATTGCAGAAAACTGGCTCTCCCATTCACTTTTATATTTCAAATTTGCCTACCTGTTTTCACATATCATCAGCTGCTACTGACAGCAGCTGAGGCTAACACAGTGAATATTTAACAAAGATAGCAAAAAATCCTATAGACAGCTAGCCTGTAGTCTGGTATCATTATCATCATCATCATCGTCATCATCATCACAGGGTTATTGTTCACTAAAGCAATCATGATTTACCTATGTCAGCTTTTGCAACATTTTTGTCAATAGGATTTTTGTATGCAAATAAACTTAAAGCAGCTCTGTGTTGATTTTTTTGGGGGGTGGGAAAGGGAACTACTACTACCATGATTCCCAACCATCCTTCAAACAATTAAGAATCTAATCTGCATCTATTGTGCACTAACGTTAAAAATGAAGAAAACATCTAAAATGGCTTTCTACTAAAAAGTCTACTACTAAAAAGAAAATACAAGCACACTCCTTCACCTTCTTCAGTCCTGGGGCCAGTGCCATTCTTGCAATAAATTAGAACAGCCTCAGAGTTGTCTCAAATTACCCATGGCTTCCAACAACCATTGTGTATAGGTAGGATATATTGTTGTGGCTCATTGTGCACCCTTTTTTCTATTCCACTCAGGACACATGGGCCCAGGTAAAAGGATGGTATAAAGCCACTATAGTGGCTCTAAACCTCCCATGAAGGGAGACGCCTCAGGAACTTTACAGTTATTTTGAACTGCTACACAGCCTTAGTGTTACCGAAGCCTCCGTGTTTCTAGCCTGGCCTGTATATTGCTCACAGGATGTTTAAAAATTCTTAGCTTCAAGTGGACTGCATTGATCGGTGAAGTTGTAATAAGCTATAGACTGATTTGATCCTCTAGGCTGACAACTCAAATCTTACCTAGGTAATAAAAGTTCTAATCTGATTTTGCTTAGTGGCCTATGTGAAATGTGTTGATGATCTAAGTTTAGCCCCTAGCAGACAGGTAACTAAGTTAAAAAAAAGTCATCTTAATTGGCTCTAATTGGCAACCATTTCTACATATGGCTAGCTACGATGAAATATCCTTTCATCCTTAAGAATGGTCCATCCAGGTCACAATATCTCAGATCATGAGATTAGAAATGCCAGATATGGTGCCCATATGGATATTGAGATCTATAAGAACAGAGCAAGCCTATTCTAGTTAAGTAAGAATACTCCTATTGACAAAAGCTAGCCAAACATGAAATCTACAAAAAAATGGAGGAAATAAATAAAATAGAAGTGAACTAGTGAAACTAGATGAAGTTCCTGTTTGTACTTGGTTGAAAATATGCCATAGGTCTGTTTAATTAATCAAGAAGGATTACTTCTTATTAGAAAATTTTGGTCAGATTTAAAAAAAAACCTGAGCTGATGCACAACACATTGAGTAGCAGTATAACAATATTACATTGTTCACTGCAATATGCTCATGAGAGGATTCCACAGGAATCTGCAATTTATCAGTCAGTTTTCCTGGCATTCTCTTTGGTGTGCCTATATACCACATCTTCCCTGTAAAATCATTTAGCGTAAAGCTCAATAAAATCGTAAAGAACTAATATACAAAATAAAAGTCCTAGAGGATTCAAGGGTTTCACAGTTAGCACTGTCAGCACGCCACAACATAATTAGTAGAGTCACAGCATAGACACTTATGGGATGATGGAGAAAACCCTTCCTCACACACAAACCAATACTAATGTCTAACAAGCTTCTGAGTCAAAGACAATTTGACTCAGTGCTGTTATAAAAGACCTATGTGCAGGAAAACTAGATGAGAAGAAGCACTACCACCCAGAATAGCAAACAGTCTCCATCATGGCACATGAAGAAGAATTTTTGCAACTGCAACAGGGTAACGTGTTATAGTCAATCCTGAAAAAGTCATTTCTGCAGGAGGAACAGAAGGAATTGAAATACGATCAGGTGGGACAATGGCTGTCTTGTTCCATGAAGACATCTAGAATACCGCCCACTCGACTCAAGTACGGAAAAGAACATGAGTCCTCACAGTTACTGACAACCTAAATACTAGGATCGGCAACGTTTCCAGAGTTTATATCCTCTCATTTTTATCACCTTGGTTCTGTCCTGAAGGGCCTGTTTTACTTAGAAATTGAAATAGCTTTCTATTCTTAGATATACTAAATGGCTTGCTGTACACTATAAAATTTCCCCTCTTAGTTTATCTGTCTTCTCTCTCTCCCCCTTAGTTTCCAAGTGTATTTACAGCTTCATCAAATGAACTTTCTAACCTCATATTTCTAAGGCCTACCTATAGCCTCACGCTCCCTTATTTTCTTTCCACATTGGTCTGAAAGCACTGTCTGGAAAATGTCCCTTGCCTCTCTGAACCTGACCCCTTGACCCTAACTCATCTCTTTTTGATGCTCTATGACTTCTAACTTGTTGATTTTAAGAACAAATGAACCAACCCTGGTTCTGCGAGTCTCCTTGCACTCGTTCATTCACTCAAAATAATGTCTAAATAACATTTCACCTTAAGTCTTACTATACTGCACAATGCTAGTTACAGGAATCATATTCTAACCTATACTTTACATATATGTGTATGTATAGCCTGGAAGCAGCTGTGAAATACCCTATATGGCTGTGTCAACATGAGTGTGGAAATTGTTTCCCTGGGGACAAGAAGCAGTGGCACACCTTGTCTGCTGGCACTGGACTGGCCCTAGCAGCCTTCAATGGGATTCTGGGGGCCTCCTGGGGCTGCAGCTGTGGCGATTCTGCCACTCAAAGCTTGACCGCTTTTTTTTTTGTGCAGGTTTTTTTTGACCATTGCAGCACAGAGAACAGCTGAATGTGAGGTATTTGGCCCCACAGATGTGTCTGCAGTGCCAAATACCACACAGCCACACCTGTCTGGATGCAGTGCAAATGACACTTACTTGCACATAAATTGTCCTGCATTGGTATTGGGAGAAGCAAGGAAGAGAATGCAAGAGGTGTTGTCTATAGATTTTAATAGTTTCCCTTTAAAACATGATCGGTATTTTAGCCAGAAGTATGAAACTATGGCCTTGGACACGAAGCATCTGGGATGTTGGGAGATTCTGGTTTAAGTTAAACCAGGGAGGGGTCTGGGACAGACATTGCATAAACCGGTTTGAGCCAAATCAGTTAAATCTGATACTACATTCAACCAGGTTTATCTCAAACCAGATTCAGCCATTTTTAAACTGGTTTATGTGCATTGAACATCTATTCTGATACAGGTTTAAGCCAGTTTCTGATCACTTAAACCGGTTTATGTGTAATGTCTGTCCATAGCCATACTCATTGGTAGTGCTACAAAACTTTGTAGCTACAAAACTTTTTAGCACTGAAAAAATAGAGAATTGTGGGGGCACGCACATGAGCATAGCCCACTGGTGAGAGACCTTCAAAGGTGAGCTATCCAGCCAAATGGTGATAGGGGGAAGTAGCAGATACAGGACGATGAAAAGGGAGATGTGGCTTAACAGCACAGAGCAGTTGTGGGGAGCAGGACTTCAACTCTACTCACCGTGGGCTGTTAAGGAGCCATCCACCTTGAAGGGACAGAGGGGAAGCAGAGCACTCTAGGATCCTGGGGGTATGAGAGACCCCCGATAGCGCTAAACATAGCTGTGCACATGTTATGTATGGCACTATAAAAGGCAGCACTGCAAAGAAGTTCCTGCTTGAAACAGGAACTCTTTTGTGGTAGATCCACCATTTTTCGAGTGCTACACACAGCCTAAATATGCACACACTCACTTTTTCTAGTTCTTTAAGGGGTGTGTATATAATGCTACCTACATAAATTATGCCCAGGCCTAAGAACTTCCCACCCTGATGACTTGCAGTTAGCTGCTACATTTTCTGTAGTGCTGTATGACAGAGACCCTTGGCTGCTGTTTGACAGGCACTGCCACTACTTCTGCTGACATTTCACAGGGAATTTTGCTAGCTGCACATTTTTGCTTCTCTTTGGCATCAACAGCAATATTAATTCAGCAGAAGAGACATGCACAAGAACTACTCCCCTCAGTAGGTCTAATCACTTATTTCATGAGAAAACCTAAAGTTCACAAGCATCTGGGGCTTCAGCAGAGGGGGAGCCTTCTCTGTACCATGTTGCAGTCTGGTGCTTAGGGTCTCAGTTGGAGGAGGAGCTCTGCTGGCCCCATGCTGCATTTGGGCACTGAGGGCTCTTGCAGAAGGGGAGCTCTGCTCATGCCAGGCTGTAGTTGGACAGAAAAGGCTCTGCTGGAGGGGGGCTTTCACCACACCACACCACACCACACCACACCACACCACACCACACCACACCACACCACACAGCTGGGTAGTGGGGACAAGCAAGTAGTAACTGGGTCCTATTGCCTCCCCCCCATCTTGGACATGCCCTCTGTTGTTCTGGGCCCTGATGGAAACTGTTTCTAACACCTGGTCTATTTAATCCAGTAGCTAATGTCAGATGAACTGGAAGTAGTTTCAAACATCTGACATAAACAGTACTACAACACAGGTTTGAATTCCTTTCAGCTCATAACTGGTGAGTTACTTTATTAGGTTTTGAAGCATGAAGATTGATAGTCCTGATCATTTAGAAGAAAACCTAGCTACTGTAACTGCATGTGTTCTTTTTTGTTTGTGTAAAAGATCAGGCAGGATTGAACTGTACTGCTCATGCACTGCGTATTGCCAGTTTGTCCATTGTTTTCATGATGACAGCTGCCTGGAATGTTACAATATTGGGGAAATTTGCACTCAGGTCTGAACTTTGGGGCTCGAGCCATTCCAGTCACCTGCAAAGGGTGCAATTCTTGGTTGCAGGCCCAGTATTGTCAGGGATAATAGCTACTGCTGATCTTTAACGATAATGGGAAGATTCAAGATGCTATAGCATGCAACAAGGGACTCACCAGCTGCTTTTTTCTGTTATTAAATGTTAGAAACATTGTGTAAATGGCCACCAGCAATAAGATAGGCACAGTCAGTGGCTTTCACTGTAATGTAAAAGCATCAATGGTTTCTCTCAATGTACTCATTAAAATACATTTTCCTTTTACTCCTGGCCCTGAAGGATGATCCCAGCTTATGAAAACTAAGCTTCTGTCTATCTGATTATTAAATCATTTCTAAAGCAGATGGGAAAGTACAGTGGCTTAAACAGCTAGGCTGAGACTGCATGGCTAAAAATAGTACCAGTAGGTTCCTTTTAATTAGTAAGTTGATCAAATATGACAGAAGACAGAGATGTAGGTATATAGTTTTGTGTGTGTATTTGTGTCTTTAAAATTAAGTTATTACCCTCAGTACCAGCTATTATTTATAATATACATGACACATGATGTCTGATTTTTATGATGTCATTTATCTTCATTTATGAGGAGAGATAGGATAACTCAGTTTTGGTAATGTCGATCCTTGCTATCCTCAGAAATAAAACTGCATATAAGATGCACCTGCTGCCACGTGCAGTGCCATAGGTTTTTAAGTGAAGTGGATTAGCAGGAATTCCAGTGCAACAGTCTTTCAGAGCTGCAAAGTCCCCATGCTTGGGAAAGTTATAAAAATTAATTTAGCTTTAATGTGAAGTTTTGGGATGACTGGTGTCCCAACAGGACAGGGGAGGCTTGATAGATGGTCCCTATACATTGTGGTCCCTACATATTGATGTATATGCTTTAAAGGATGCATAAATTATATCAAAGAAGCTAAGTAGATTAGAATGGAAGTTTGCAACTATTCCACCACATCGGGTTTATGTGTCTGTGAGAATTTTGTACAGAAAGTGGCTATGAGTAATGTATACACAGCCCATCAATGACTGGCATTTGGTCTGTGGATTGTACATCTGGTTAGCAGTGGATATGATGAGGCTGAAGGGAGCCAGAGCTTGAGGGGGAACTGCTGAGATCTGACTAGAGAGCAGTGTTGATAATACAGGGGCTGCCACAATTATATATAGTGACATTGTGCTAGCCCATGTGTTACTTTCTGGCTGCTTGGAGTAGCCCTGAGGATCAGAAACAGGAAGGAAAATGACAATGAAAATGAAAATGTGAGCTACAAATATTTTAGCAGATAAGCTAAGGAATTTGAGGAAGTCTGGCATATTGTGTTTCATCAGGTCAAGTGAGCCAGGACTTGAAATCTAACACTGATTCTGCAGGCAGAATTCCTTTCAATGTCAATGAAAAGGCTTGCTGTGGAGCAATTCCAGAATACACCCTGTGCTCCATACGGGCCTGACACTCAGAGGAAATGAGTGCCTCATGATTAGCCATGCGCGCCCTTCCCTTCATCAGTTGCTGTGCAAAGGTGGCAAGTGTTGCTTCAAGAGTATGTGCAAGTAAAACTGGAAACATTTGTTTTTGTGACCATTCTGAAGATTAAAGAAGGGCAAGATCCTGCTGTTTCTGTCCTATTAATGTGAACGTGATGGCGTCTGGCTTCCAGGCAAACTGGGCACATTTCACAATGTAAAAAAAAGGACATTTCATTGATGAATCTGCTTCTCCTAGGCCAAAACCCCCACATATGAAGATCAAGATCTGGCCTTGTACCTAGACATAGAGACACTAAGGAGATGGATGAAAAACATCCTCTGTACAAGATCTTGCTCCTTCTTATTCCTATGTTGTTTTCTTTGAAGACTTTAAGCCCCTGGTTGGCTAGTGGGGTTCCATGATATCTGCTCACCATGGAGTTAAAAAATGTCTCTGGGGACAGGGAAGTAGGAACCTCAGAGGATGAGAGTACTTTATTTGCTTTGGAACTGAATGCTAAAAGCTAGGGATGGATTTTGTAACAAGTTTCACCCAACTGAGAAGCCAATTTGGAGGTATCAAAAGCGTGTCCTTCAGCTTTACTTAACATGTGAGACAAAACTACATTGTATATGGAACCGTATAACCGCACAGCTGACTTTTACTTCAGTGCTGTGAAAATCTTTTCCTACAGCTATGTTTGCCAAACAAGTAACCTGCAACACAAAATAGACCTAAACAGACAAACATTGACAGTCTGACTTTCCCTTATCCTAAAACTCCTTTTATGGTATCCTGGTCTGTGCAAGAAGGCCGGAAAGTACATGGATGCAGCCTCTTATGGAGAAAGCCTTCTTAGCTGTGGTAGTACAAATGTGGGCACGTCTACATGAGACGTTTACTGAGCAGTTGACTAATTAACTGTGCAGTAAATGTTTCAGCATCTATACGTTCATTTCTACTAGGGCACACAAACCTAAGAAACTCCCCAGCAGGGTAGTACTTGTAAATACAAGTAAATACTTGTAAACACAAGTACTACGCTGCTGCAGAGTTTTTTTGTGCACAGCAGTGCATGTGTACATGCTAGCTAGTTGGCTGGGCCATGAGGATGCTTCAGTGCCGGGGCTGCCTGCAGGCTAGCCCTCGTGCCCCAGCCAGCCCCTCCGCAGCATGTTGAGCCCAGTCAGAGCAGCTGACCCCTTGGGATCCCTGCCAGCTGGGATTGCTTTGACCCAGCTCAATATGCTGGACATTTGTGAAAATCTTCCCGGGAGCAATAAACTGCAGAACAATATGTGCCACATAAGAAATTCATATTATCTCTGTTCCCAGCACCCAGAAAAGGGGGAAGAATGGGAACTTTCTAAGGCAAGTTGAGATGCAGTACCTGTGCCTGCTATCTATGGCTGTGTGTAGATTAAATGAGGGGCTTGTGCGCACAACACTTTAAAGCAGACAAAATGCTTTTGCACCGCTTTAATGGAGTCAGTGTTTGCACGCCTCGGTAGTGTATTGTGCATTAATTCTAGCTGGTGTAGGAAATTTGGCAGCGTAATGTGCCTTAAATGACTTGGGGCTCAGCAAACTAAAACTCCTCCATGGAGTTTTAGTTTGCTGCCCCTACAGCCGCAGAGTGAAGCACCAGGCGCCGTGCAGCTCCATGGCTCTGCAGGAAGCCCTGCAGGCAGCCTGGCAACAGCCTGGGAAGGCAGGCTCCACCCAAGAAAGGCAGCAAGCCTGTTTCCCCCCCAGAGCCTGCATGCCTGCCTGCTGGAGCTGCACAGGGGCCTGGTGCTTCCCTCCGCAGCTGCGGTGCCCCCCAGAACTGCCCGAGCCAGCTGCCTGTGGGCAGGTGCCAATGGAGGGAGGGCGGCACCGCTGCTGCAAAAGGAAACAGCAGCCCTCCCCCTCAGGATTGCTCCGCCCGCTGACAGCTCACCCCCCTCACCCTCCCTTCCCCGCTGCCGGAGAGGCAGGTAAGCGCGGATTGTGTGCATGACGCAGGGGTTTACTTTACCCTAAATTGAAGCGGTGGGTTTAAAATCCCACTGCTTCAATTTAGGACTCCCGTTTCATCTACACACACCCTATTTCCCAGGTGCATAGATGGCTCAGGAAAATGGAACAGAGCTTATACCAGGGACTCAGTTTTTGCATGGCCCAAGAATGCACAGACTACTAAAGGTGGCTTAAACCTACCTTTATCCATCCCATCCCCAGCCTTCATCCTTTTCCCAAGTGCACAAATGGTAGAGGTAAGAATTAGGGTTGTGCAAAGATTTGGGTGCTGATTCGATTTGGAGGAGATTTGGCCTGATTTGGTGGCCTAATCTCTGAATCCAAATTGAATCAGGGGACCAATTAAAAGGTCCAAATTGGTTTGAAGCTCACCGAATCGATTTGGAAAAGATTTGGAGAGCTTTGGTGATTTGGGCAGTCCCCGCTCACTGCAACAGGGAGCTGGACTTGGACTCAGAGCTAGTAAGTGGGGGCGGGGGAGGGGGGGCTGGAGGAAGGGACAGGGGACCATAGGGGGACCCCTGCCAGGCCCCATCTCCTGCCTGCTCCTCCAGCCCCCCTGAACCCTGCCCGCTTCCCCAGCCCCCCCATGGCTGCCCCACCCTCCACAGCTCCTGGTGCTTTAAAAAAAAAGCCCCTACTCACTGGCTGCTGCCAGGCAGGGGGCGATCCCTGCTGCCCCCCACTGCCTCATGCTGCATTCCTGACCCCCACTTCTCCCAGCACCCCATGGCTGCCCCGCCTGCCCCAGGTCCGGCCCTTTAAGAAAAAGACAAACAAAAAAAATGCCTGGGCTCACCAGCTCCTGCAGTGGCCTCAGGGCTTCTGGGGCTCATGCAGAGCCCCACCATGCAGTGCAGAACAGTGGTGGGCAGCAGGGATCACTCCCCCACTGGCTTTTTTTTTTTCTTAAAGGGCTGGGAGTTGGGGTGGGCAGGGCAGCCATGGCGGGTGCTGGTTGCAGAGCCCCCCATGCAGCATGGGACAGTGAGGGGCAGTGGGGATCGCCCCCCTGCCAGGCAGCACCTGGTGAGCCAGGGCTTTTTTTTTCCCAAAGAGCCAGGAACTGGGGTGGGCAAGGCAGCCATTGTCAGGCTGGGAGAGCAGGCCAGGGATGGGACCTGTGTGATTTGGAGATTCGGATGATTCAGCAGCAGCCGAATCTCCAAATCAGATTTGGCCAAATCGATTCAGGACAGCGATTTGAATCACTGAATGGAATCATTGTCCCCCGAATCCGAAGCGAATATTAGCTGCTTTGCACAGGTCTAGTAAGAATAAGCCTTAAAGAGTTTGATAGTATGAAGATAGCCAAGGTGAATAAGCAGTACTCTGGAACATTCACTGCTGTGCTGTTTACAACAAATGACTAACCACACAAGATTTTACATAAGAATACATGTTCTATTTACAGCCTCAATAGGTTAAAAGCATCTGGATCAGCTTTTCAGGTGGCATAAGAAGGCATACAGCCATAGAAACTAGATCAGTTTACACCGGTTGGGCATCTGGTCTGTATTTTAAAATAAATCTCCAATGAATATTGCATGCAAATAGCAAAAATAGCAAACTGAATTTAAAAACCATATTTTTGTTTCAGCTATTTTATAGCTCCATATTTTTTCCTGACATTTTTGCTGAATCAATATATTTCAGCACAAAAATTAAGCTTAGGCAAAACATAATCCTACTTTTGAATTTCTGAAAATTGAAGGTTTTGTTTCAAAAGAAATCTACTTCTGACTGAAAAACAAAGTAAAAATCATGTCCAAGAATAACATTGACAAGATTTTACAAAGTTTTCACAATTATTAGAGCAATTTCTCATAACTGAAAACAAAATGTATAAAATTCAAATGTCATGTTTTCCAAATTTTAATGTATATAATTTGAACAGCTCTAGTAGTTTATATGAATTAAACAATCAGTTCTTATATTACTATGTTGGAAGAATTTAGACAATTACAAGATAGACATTATAATATCTAATTCCTTTACCCTCTTCAACTGTTTAGGTTTGTTTTCCTATAATTTTGGACAGTGAAAATGGAATGCAGGATACTTTTATTTGCTTCAAACCTGTTTCTATTGGAATAAATCCTCTCCCAGAAGTCAATGGGAGTACTCACCGAAAGGCTAACCATCTCAAGTGGGTGTTCTGTGATACAGGGCACCATGGGAAGACCAGGTCTTTTATTACTTTAACTTATACATAGCTCTCTGAGGCAAACCCCCTGCCCTGAAAAACCAGAACCAAGCGAACAGCCCTAATTATTCTGCACATCACTTTTGTACTTAGTATTGGAAGTTTGGCCTTTAAGGTTACAGTTGAGAAGCAGGCCTATGAAGTCCTGAGTGCTCTGGCTTTAATCAAGAAGGCATCTAGGCCTGTGTGTAATGACTACTAAGGGTCACCTTGAACATTTGAGACCTTAATGAGCCCTCTGGAAAGTATAATAGAGCCCTGGGCATGGAGGACCACCAATCTCCTTTGCTCCTACATATGCAGGAAATTGAAATGCATTTTGGGGGACTAGAGCATGCAGCACTAACGTTGCCTTAATGTCCACAGTCTCTTGATTATGCTAGGAGGTTACCACCTTGATAGTATTGTCGCCTGAGAAGAAACTTATATTTTATTCTGTGATTTTGCTTTATGACTGTATGCTGCTTGACATAATACAAAGCCAGTACTGTTTCATTGGATCATACAGTTCCAGTATCATCAGAGGCTAATATTTCATGCCTGACATAAAAAATGCTATTCTGCCACTATAAAGTGCAAGTAAAACATTTATGGAGTGTACTGCCACACATTTGTATTTTCACAGACCTGCATTTTGCATATTGGCTTCTATTCCACCCAGGAGAGTGCACACACACCAGCAGACTCTCCCTGTGCTTGAAGAAGGGTATTAGTGCCCAAAAGCTTATAAAGAACATTTTTTTTCCAACAAATCAGTTGGTCTAATAAAAGATATCGCATTTACCCAAATAACCTTGTCTGCCAATGTCTTTAGACCAACACAGCTAAAACCAACATCCTAGAGAACTGGAATAAGGAAGTTACAGACCTACCTACAATGATTGTTTTGGTTGCCTTTCATATCAGGGTCCCACCACTTTGAAAATGTTCATATTATTGTCACCAATCAAACTGCAAGTGGCAAATTCTGCTTTAATTTATGTTACCGTTAAAGCAATTACTCAGCGTTACTCTCAGTATATTCTAATGAAACTGGGAGCAGATGTTGGTCCCAAATGTAAAAAATATCTATACTATATTTGTTTAATTATTCTCTCTCTCTTTCTCTTTCTGAAAGATTCTTACAAAAAGAACAATGCAACTGGGCACGGTAATGTCTTGTATGTGATTCTACTGTAAACATGTTTTTTATAATTGTCATATGCATTATACTATACTAATACACAACAGGGGAAACCTGCCATGAGACCAGGCCACTGCTAATGTATTGCCCTTCACATCTGCTTTTCACTTATGTGGTTAGCATGACAGCATCAGAAAAAAACCCTTGATGCCTACATTCAGTTATCGCTTACACTTACCTGTATAATTTCACCTTATCTATGTGGAAATATATTTATAACACGTATGTAGATATATAGTATATAGAAAATATACATATATATGTACACACAGATGCAAGCATATGTACTGTATATACACATAGTACAGTTCCTCCATTATCAAGCTGTTACAAAAATATAATAAAGATTAGGTACTTTTCACAAAATCTTATACTGGGGCTCCTAACAGATTTAACTGCATTACAACTATTGTCATCATCTTCACATCATTTTCTTATAACACCAAAGACAAATCTGGACAACTAAGGAAGTTGGTACAGTTGCTAGGAAAAAGATGTAATGTGGGTATATATGTGTATATACATATGGTATCATTAACCATGCAGAGAAGTCAATATGGATACGCTTTAAATGACACTATTAGTACCATGCTTTTCTACTACAATGAGCAGGGGAAGCCACAAAAATACTGTAGTGTGAAAATAGCAAAAAGACAACCTGTCATTTAAGTATAAACCAAAATTAATTTACTGATATGAAAAATTTTGCCAGAAGGCATATTATGGAATTCTGCCTTGCTTTTTTTAGAGCTACTATTTAGATAAGCTACAGTATTAAAAGAGAAGCTGCAAAGAGGCTATCTGCAAAAAAATAAAAAGAAGAAGAAAAAAAAAGAAATAAAAAGTTAAGCATCAATACCCCCCAACTAAAAATAAAATGTTGAGGAAAGGGGAAAAAAAAAATGGAACTTACCACACTGCGAGTGAACTTTTCTAGAGAAGTTCTACGACCTTGCTCATTCTCTGGCTTTAAGGGGAAAAAGTGGGGAGAAAAAATACAGAAAAAAACCCTTCAGCTTTAATGCAGTTTTTTCAAAACAGCAGCAAAAGATAAGGAAGCAAAAGGAAAAAAAAAAAGAAATGATAAGGGAAAAGATGGCAACTGATGTTTGCAACAGCAAACGGAGGAGAAAACTTTTAAAGAATAAGAGCCCCGAGCTGCTGAAAAATGTCACCTTTGCTCCCAAAAGCTACATAAGCAATTCAACCAGGGTCTGTGTATTGTGTCCCATAGTTATGGCTATTGATTTCTTGTTGTTGAACTTTCCTACTGTGCCATTTGAACTGAGACCTCTGGTTCTGGTTAACATCCACCAAACAGTTGACTAGGAAAGACAGAAGAGCCAAATTGACATTTACTACTTTTTAGTGAATATTATAGAATAGAGTGTTAGAGAAAAACAGTGCTGGAATGACAGCTAGGGAGGCTAAATTCCTTTATTTCTGCATAAGGTAGGTGCCTATTGCCACCATGTTGCCAACCCAGGAGGCCTGAACCTTGCTCAGGAGAGACCACCTGTAGGTATGAGATAGCACAGAATATCTGTATAGGGCTGTGGAAAGACAAAGCTATATTTTTTGGCACAAGTGTTATTTATGCAGTACAGAGGGTTATGTATATGCTCGAACTCTTAAAACTTCATTGCAATAAGGCAAGTACATATGCCACTGGACTTTTGGCATGTATGTGAGAACATGGCTCACTTTAAGACTGAAAGAGTATGTCATTTGATGTAAGACCAAATCTATTGATCTCTAATGAGAAAAGAAATAGACCTTTTATTGGCACGTTTATTAGAAAGCTCAGTGTGAAAAAGGCACTATGGAAAACAGTCACATTAAGGAAAGCTTAATATTGTCAGAAGGCCATGAGCAGGGCTGACACACAGGGAACAAGGTCCTGGATATCTATTTGACTGTGGTGGGCCGCAGAAATGAAGATGACACTGAAAGGGTATAAGAGAAGAGAATGAGTTGACTCTCAGTAACAAGTCATCAGAGATAGTAACCAAACAGGCTGTAGCTCAGGGCCGTAACAAACCCATTTCCTCTGTGGGTTGGGATCAGAGGGGATTATGCAAAACACAAACCAGTGGATTCCATCTGCACAAATATGTGGGACGGAGTAGATAGACACGGGGAATCTCCAGTTTCCCTATTATATGACCAACGTAAGAGCAGTCTCCCTGCTCAGGGAAGGACAGGATCTCCTTCCATGAACTCCCTGGGATGCACATCACACCAAAGAATACAGACAGAGATGATGAGGAAGTGAGCCACAGACTTGTCCTCTTACCATGGGTGCAGTTTCTGACTTGGCAGATGTATCAGCAAGAAGAAGGCTGCATAATAATAAAGGGTGATAGAGTCTGTGCCCTTTAGAAGCACTATCCCCCCTCGATCTCCCCTAGGAGTGATATTACTGCTTTGTTTCAGATACTTATCTGACTGTGGTGGGCCATGGAAATAAAGATGACATTCGGGTGTCTATACACGTGCTCCAGGGTGGAGGAGGACACTTTAATTAGAGTGGCTCTGAGAACTGCTCTAATTAAAGCATCTTCAGTGTCACATGTATTCAGAGTCCCATGTTTCAAAATGGCAGCAGGGGTGCTTTAACTACAGCTCGTTTGATGAGCTTGTTCAATGAGTTAAGGCGCCCCCCCACTGCCATTTTGAAATGTGTGTGTGTGGGGGGGGAAGGGGGGGGACAGTGACTACACATGACATGTAGGCTGGACCATGCTAATTAGCGAGTTCCAGCAGATTTGCAGCAGACTCAAACAATATTAACCCAAAGAGAAAAAGCATGAATAAAGAAATAGGGGAGAGAAGACGCAAGGAAACCAAAATGAATTTGCCAAATACTGACAGAGATTTTAGATTATATTGCAGATTATGATTTCCACCCAAAAAACAGAACTCCAGTGTTTAGGAGATTAGATTCAAGTATTTTAAGAGGAGACTGAGTTGACTGTCAGTCACAAGTCATGAGAGACAGCAGGTCATTTTAGAAGCAGACTTTTAAAGACAAACACCATCCTTTGACCAGATGAAACTACCAAGGAACATTCTCATTTATAACTATTTGAGAGAGTTACATTCTCAGCTATCATGCCCCAAAATGACACCCAACACAAGTACTAGAGTTTCTAGGAGAGTGGAATTTTATAGCTTTACAGCACCATGCATGATTTTTATATATGTGTTTGTGTGTGTCCCAGGCCTGAAATATGGTCCCATCCTTCCACAGCCCTTGATCCCTTTCCTCTCTGGAGAAATGTTATTCTTCAGATTAAAAATCATATTAACTGTGTCTGTGTATGGGTGTGTACACACACACACACACCCACACACACACCCCCTGTTGTGTCAGGAGGTCTTCAGCTTGGCCAGAGTCTGGGTCTGTGATGTTACAGAAGGATTTCTGAGACTCATCCAGTCCTCTGACTACTACATGCTGCTGATCCATGTTTCTGCCAATGATACTGCCAGGGGAGACCCTGAGCAAATCAAAAGTGACTACAGGGCTCTGGGTGCAAGGGTGAAGGGGATGAGGGCTCAGGTGGAGCTCTCCTCAATCCTTCCGGTCAAGGGGAAGGGCCCCGGTAGGAATGGACACATCCTGCAGATCAATGGATGGCTGCCCAGGTGGTGTCACCAGCAGGACTTTGGCTGCTTTGACCACAGGATGTTGCTCCAAGAAGGATTGCTAGGAAGTGACAGGATCCACCTGATGAAGACAGGAAAGAGCATCTTCACAGACAGGCTCACTAACCTAGTGAGGAGGGCTTTAAACTAGGTTTGCCAGGGGATGGAGGCCAAAGCCTTGAGTTAAATGGGGAACTGGGTGACCTGAAGGAAAGACAAACAGGAGGGGGCAACAGGAGAAGCCTTCTCATTCTTCCAGAGAAAGGAGGGCAATTGGCTAGTTACTAGGGCTGTGCGAGGCTTTGGACCATGCTTCGGATCCAGAGAAGATTTGGACACTTCGGATGCCGAAGCAGCATGTCCAGATCAAAGTGCTGGCTTCTTTAGGCTTTCTGAAGCCATTTGGAGCTTCCGAACTGCTTCAGAAAAGCTTCGGAGTCACTTCGGAGATCCGGCCATAGGTTATAACGGGGAATCAATGAAATATCTATAACTTTGTTGTTTTTTGTCTGATTTGGATGAAAACTACAGGGATGGTGGCCCCTGCTGAGGCTATAAAGCCAGCTAAGTTTCAAGAATATCAGTGCAGGGGTTTGGGGGAAACTGTACCCCAAAGTCTTGAAAGCAAAACTCATGTCATATGTGTATGTTAAGCCACAGCAGAATGAAAACTGCCCAGGTGGTCATCCCCTGCTGAGTCCACAAAGTCTTCCAAGTTTCAAGATGATAGGTGCTGGGGGAGTCTGGCTTCTGGGGCCCTGAACCTCTGGCTGCTAACAGGCAAAACTCGTGACATAGATGACCTTGTGTGTGTTAAGGCGCAGTGGGTAAAAGCTCCAGGCCTGCTAGCCCCTGCTGCGGCCACAAAGTCTGCCAGCTGTCAAGGAGATAGGTGTAGGGGTTCTGGGTCCCTGCACCCCTAGCTGCTGACAGGCAAAACTCATGACATGGGTGCTTGTGCAACTGACTGTCTCTGTCTTGGGGCAGTTGATTGTCTGTATTGATTATTTCCTCTCCTTAGTCTGTGGTTTTGTAGGTGTTAATCCTTGCTCATTAACTGGCTACATTAGCTAGCTACTGTGTATTGAGCTGGTCCCTGAGTGAATCATGATTGATCGGTAACTGGTAACACAGTAGCTTAGCAGCCAGGCCTGCAGTAGTTTCCCACCCCCCCACGCCCCAAGACAGACAGAGTTGCACAAGCACCCATGTCACGAGTTTTGCCTGTCAGTAGCTAGAGGTGCAGGACGCCAGAACCCAGAACCCCTGCACCTGTCTCCTTGAAAGCCGGCAGGCTTTGTGGCTGCAGCAGGGGCTACCATCCCTGCATCTTTCACTGTGTTGTGCCTTAACACACACAGTGGCACCCATGTCACGAGTTTTGCTTGGTCGCAGCTTGAGGTGCAGTTCCCCCCAAACCCCTGCACCTATCTCCTTGAAACTTGGCAGGCTTTGTGGCCTCAGCAGGGGCCACCACCCCTGCAGTTTTCACCCTCTGTTGTGTAACACATATATGTGACATGAGTTTTTATTTCAAGAATTTGGGGTGCAGTTCCCCCCAAATCCCTGTACCTATCTTCTTGAAACTTGGCAGGCTTCATGCTCTCAGCAGAGGCTACCATCCCTGCAAGTTCCATCCAAATCAGACAAAAAACAACAGAGTTATAGATATTTCATTGATTCCCCATTATACCCTATGGCTGGATCTCCTGAATTGAAGTGGGAAACCGTTCTGGAGCTCCAGATTGGATCACTGGCATCTGAAGTGGCCAGATCCAAAGCCGAATTGAATAGCTGACTATTTGCACAGGCCTACTAGTTACCTCCTGTGTCTGTACATGAATGTATGGAGCCTGGGAAACAAGAAGAACTGAAAGTCCTTGAATTATGATGTGATTGGAATAACAGAGACTTGGTGGGATAGCTTATGTGACTAGAACACTGTCATGGATGGATACAAACTGTTCAGGAAGGACAGGCAGGGGAAAAGTGGAGGAGGAGTTGCACTTTATGTAAAAGAGCCATATGATTGCTCAGAGCTCAGTATGAAACTGGAGGTAGGTCTGTTGAAAGCTTCTGGGTTAGGGCCAGACGGGAGAGAAACACGGGGGATGTCAGGGTGGGTGTCTGCTATAGACCACCAGACCAGGAGGATGTGGTAGATGAGGCTTTCTTTAATCAGGTAGTGGGAGTTTCTTTCAATCACCCTGACATCTGCTGGGAAAGCAATACAGCAGTGCGCAGGCAATCCTGGAAGTTTTTGGAGAGTGCTGGGGACAACTTCCTGATGCAAGTACTGGAGAGGCCAGATATGGCCTGTGGTCTTCTTGACCTGCTGCTCACAAACAGGGAAGAATTGGTGGGGAATGTAGTAGTGGATGGCAACTTGGGCAGCAGTGACCATGAGATGATTGAGTTCAGGATTCTGAGGAAAGGAAGGAAGGAGAGCAACAGAGCATGGACCCTGGATGTCAGAAAAGCAGATTCATTCAGGTAACTCATGGGCAGAATTCCCTTGGGAGGCCAGTTTGAGGGAGAGAGGAGTTGAAAAGAGTTGGCTGTACTTTAAAGAAACCTTACTGAGGGTGCAGGGACAAATTGTCCCAATGAGAAGGAAGACTAGCAAGTATGACAGAAGACCAGCTTGGCCTAGCAGGGAACTCTTCATTAATGTAAAAGCAAAAAGGAGGCCTATAAGAAGTGGAAACCTGGACAAACAACTAGGGAGGAGTATAGCAGTACTCCCCAGGCATGCAGGGATGAAATCAGGAAGGCAAAATCGCAATTGGAGTTGCAGCTAGCAAGGGATGTGAAGGGTAAAAAGAAGGTTTTCTACAAGTATGCCAGCAACAAGAGAAAGACCAAGAAGATGGCAATTGTGGGTCCTCCATGGAAGAGGCAACCTAGTGACAAAGGATGCAAAAAAGAATGAAGCATTCAATCCTTTTTTTACCTCAGTCTTCACAGGCAATGTCAGCTCCCAGACTATTGCACTTGGCAGCACTGTTTGGGGAGGAGGTGAGCAGCCAACAGTGGAAAAAGAAAGGGCTAGGGACTATTTACAAAAATTGGATGTGTACAAGTCCATGGTGCTAAGGAAGTTGGCTGATGAGATTGCAGATCCACTGGCCATTATCTTTGAAAACTCATGGTGATTGAGAGAGGTCCTGGATGATTTGAAAAGGGCAAATATAGCTCCCATCCTTAAGAAAGGGAAGAAGGAGGATCTGGGTAACTACAGACTGGTAAGCATCACCTCAGTTCATGGAAAAATCATGAAACAGGTCCTCAAGGAATCCAGTTCTAAGCATTTGGAGTGAACAAGGTGATTAGGAACAGTCAGCATGGATTCGCCCAGGGCAAGTCACCCCGACCAACCTGATTCCCTTCTATGATGAGATGACTGGCTTTGTAGATGTGGGGAGACCAATGGATGTAATATATCTTACCTTTAGCAAGGCTTTTGGTACAGTTTCCCACAACATTCTTGCAGGCAAGCTAAGGAAGTACAGGTTGGATTAATGGACTGTAAAGTGGATAGAAAACTGGCTGGATCATTGGGCTTAGAGGGTAGTAGTCAATGGCTTGATGCCCAGTTGGCAGCTGCTATGAAGTGGAGTGCCACAGGGGTTTATCCTTGGGCTGGTTTTGTTTAATATTGTCATCAATGACCTGGGAGATGGGATGGAGTGCACCCTCAGCAAGTTTGCAGATGATACCTGAGAGCGCTGGGTGGGGAGTGCACCAGGAGAAGCAGCCCCCCTGGGGCCGATCCTGCCAATCTGGAAGAGCCAGTGGCGTGCCCAGAAGTGCCAGCAGCACGCCACAGCCAGTTGCGGGTCAGCATGATCAGCTGCAGGGGACCCCCCCCCAGTTGGCAGGATCAGCCATGGGGCCCCCCCCTCCTCCCCGGTCACTGACTCTCTAGTGCGGGGGCAAATGCCCCCCCCCCCAACTCAGGAGGCACCAGTAGCCCATGACCTGAAGGGTGGTTCCAAAGAGGATGGAGCTAAACAATTCTTAGTGGTGGCAAATGACAGAACAAGGAGCAATGGTCTCAAGTTTCAGCAAGGGAAGTTTAGGTTAGATATTAGGAAAAACTTTCTCACTAGGAGGGTAGTAAGACACTGGAACAGGTTACCCAGAGAGGTTGTGAAAGCTTTGTACTTGGAGGATTTTAAGACTTGGCTAGGCAAAGCCTTGGCTGCAATGATCTACTTGGGGATGGTCCTGTTTTGTGCAGGGGGATGGATTAGATCAGGGGTTCCCAAACTGTGGTACACATACCCCTGGGAGTACGCAAGGCATCTTGGGGCGGGGGGGGGGGGGGGTACACAGGATAAATTGAATAATGGCAAATTTAATTTTCATTGTAATAATAATTGGCATTTAAGGGGCTAAAATATAAAATGTATGTTGGTAGGGGTACAGAGGCAGCTGGTAAATCTGGAAGTGGGTATGCAAAAAAAAAGTTTGGGAACCTCTGAACCTCCTAAGGTTTCTTTCAATCCTCATCTTCTATGATTTCTTCATGGAGGATAGGTATAAAGAGCTGTGGAAGTATGGGATTGTATTTCAGGACTAGTGTTTATCTCTGCAGAGTCCAGCAATGTTCATATTCTAGAAACATGCTTAAAACAAAATGACATTTAGGGTAAATTAAATGGGCAGGTGTCGTTCTGAATTGGACCATTACAGTTTCTATCTGGCAAGTGCTGGGGCAGAAAATCTGACTTGGAAAGTAAAAAAGAAGGGAATGATAATCAGGGAGCAGTAAAGGGGGAGAAGGGACATCTATGGGCTTCCATAGTTCTGAGGTGGGCTTTTCAGTTTTATCTTGTAAACTTCTGGACAGACAGATGACCCCCTGTTTGCAGTAGTCTGGGAGATACCAGGATAAGTTATTTTAAACAACGGCTTGAATTGTATTGCAATAAAGTTCTGCTTCTCTCAATGTTTTCCAGCCCTTCCCTGGCTCTACCCAAAGAACAATACCTACAAGATGCACAGTACCAACTGGGATGGATGGTTTTGTGTGACTTGGACAGCAGCTGGTCATGATGTGGCAGCCATTTAGCTAGCCCTGAAAATGGAACTGGGGGCCGTCAGAGCAAAACCCGCAAGTCACCAGAACGTGAACCAAACAAGCCTGCTTGACAGCTGGGGCTGTAACAGATGCTTCAGAGGGGAATATTTATAACACACTAACCAGTGTTCTACTCTGCACAAATACGTGGGACAGAGTAGAGAGGGAAGTACAAGGAATCTCCAGATTTCCTTTTATATGGCCAGTGTAAGAGAAGCCCAGGGCTCAGGGATCTCTTCCTTCCATGAACTCCTTGTGGTGTGTATTGCACTAAAGAATACAGATAGAGATGGTGAGTAAGTGAGCTCTGGACGTGTCCTCCCACCATGGCTGCAGTCCCTAGCTGGGTAGGTGCATCAGTGGGAAACAGGCTGCAAAAGAAAAGAGGGTGACAGAGGCTGCACAAGGCCTGTGTGTCCTTTAGAAACACTGTCCCTCCTTGATGTCCCCCTGAAGTGATCCCATTTTACTTTGTCTCCAAGAGTGGAAAAAGAGAGAAAGACATGATGTAACCCAACAAAGAAACAGACCTGGGCATTTCATAACAAATTAAACCTAAAAACTGGAACAGGGCCCTGGAGTTCTGAACACACTGGCATTGCAGAGTTGAAATTCTGTGTTAGCTTCATTTGCATTTCAAAATGGAGGCTTACACCGATTTAAATATGGTAAGGAGCAATCCAAACAATAGTGTTTCCCCTGTGTTTTTAATTGTAATTAAGTTCAATATATGTGGTGCCAAACCTATATTTTCAGTTTCTAATATGCCCCATGGGGAAAATGGGATTTCTGAGGCTTGTGAAGCTGGAGTTTTTTAGCAGGAGACTGGATATCAAGAAATCAAATTTAGTATTTCACAGGATGTGGGAATGGATTTAGTATTGTGGTCTACACATATCAGCTGTGATGATTAGCACTGATTGTCTTTAGGTTTCAGATTCCACACTTCACTGAGATGAATGGTGCAGGTGACACCTTTCAGAGCTTTTGTTTCAAGCTGTCTATAGACTCAGGCAGACAACACTGCATCAGTTTACATTCAGTCAACATGCTTTCCCCCCTTACTTTTTCACAATCAGAAGGGTCAGAAATATAATTATTTTGGAAGACTGGATTCTAGGACTCCCTTCAGCAGAAAGAATTTAGTTCTCGGGCAAATATTACAGGTGCAGAATAGGGGACTGTCCTAGCTTTTCTCCCAGCTGTTGCAGTTTCCATTTCTTTGGTAGTTCAACAGGAACATGAAAGTCTGGTTTGGATCACCTGTTACAGGCTGCAGCATATAAGGTCCTCTGTGCCTAAAAGAGGTGTATGGGGAACCACTTCTTGAAGATTCAGTCCTCTTAAGGTGTCTTCTCACAACTTGCCTTATAAGCAAAAGCACCAAAGCCACTGTGTTGCACGTATGGATGGTGTGCTGTGCTAATTTAAAACTCTCTAAGGTATCTGTGGAACACCAGTCACCCGAATATCTACTTCTTGATCAAAGCACTGAATTTTCTACCAAAATAAAGAGCGAACAAACTTGGCTGAGCAACCGAGAGATGATGTAGAGTGGGAGTGTGTGCAAGTGCTAGTTTGGATTACTTGTCAGCATCTCAAAGGGTGTGTCAACAAGAAACGTTTACCGCAGTTGTCTAATTAGCTCCTCAGTGAACATCTCAACGTCTACATGTACAGCCTATTAGGCTGCAGGAAACTAATAAATCCCGCAACAGGTTAGTACTTGTAAATACAAGAACTACTCTGCTATGGAGTTTTTTTTTGTGCACAGCAAGACACACACAGACATTGATGGGGCTGGCTGGTGCATGAGGGTGCTTCAGTGTGGGGGCTGCCTGCCAGCTAGCCCTGCACTGGAGCACCCTCATGCCCCAGCCAGCCCCTCTGCAGCATGCTGAGCTAGGTTGGAACAGCCTGGGGCTGGCAGGCTGACCCCCTGGCCCCCTGCCAGCTGGGGTTGCTCCAACCTAGCTCAACGTGCTACAGTCCTGGGTGCATGTGTAAGCAGTGCACCCAGAAGCAATAAACTCCGGCGCAATATGCATTAATATGCACATGTACATGCACCTAAAGTCTATTAACATTATGACCAGCTGTGTGCTGCTGAGGTAACCGGTTGTCTGCCTCAGACCAGCTCAAATTGAAGGTGTTGAGCCTGCTTTGCAAAGAGGAGGAAGGAAGTTTAAAAATAAATAACTTAAAAATAGTGAAAAGAGTAAGACCTGTGAAAGGTCTTGGAACACATTTCAGCTGAAGCACAGGAAGTGGGCTGGAAGGCTACAGACACATTAGTTGTGTGTGTTGCTGCATGGTAACAATACTAGTACAAACACCGTAAATGCAAAATGCACATGCAGGGAGAAACAAACATGTACAGTAATTCAAACAGTCCTCAAACATTCAAAAGGAAAATGAACCATCATCATCAGTAGTTATGCCAGCATACCCTACCACCTAACAGTAGGTAGCATTTAAAATTATGAAAAAAAAATGTAAAACAGTTTAGCTCTGTGCCAAATGGGCTGAACTACATCACAAATTATTTACGGCATCTATCCATGTGGTTTTTTTTACTGGTTAATTATTTACTTATAAGTCCAGGAGATTTCCAGTTCTTTTGAGCAGAGCTTGCTAGCACAGAGCAGTGTGGGCAGGACTCTTCACAAAATCAACTGCCAATGATTACTAAAAATAGTTGTGAGGAAATCACTCAGCATTCTTGTAGCGCTGAAGAAAAACCCTAGCATTGAGTTGAATCAGCCATGTTCCCTCTGAAGGGCTGAAAAAGGGACTGAAGTGTGCTAAAGCTAGCTTACTGGAAAAGGCAAGAGAGAGCGATTGTTTTTTTAGAGAACTTGCTTGCAATGGAATCTGCCCTCCCTCGGGAGCTAATGTGACCTAACTGTACATATTGGGAAGAGAGTACAAGGTCCCAGGTGTAGTCCAGCTGAAATCAATACAAGTGTTGCTGGTAGCTAGAAGAGGGATAAGCAAAAATCATAACAACTCAGTATTCTGGGCTGTAAGTCCAACAACATACCCCTCCCATGGCATTCAGATTGGAACGTTTTAAAATTCTTTGTATGGCCTTTGTGTCTTTGTTAGGAGAACCTGATGATTTCAAAAGTAACAGTATTTTACTATGCATAATGGTCAGCAGGGACGGAAACATTCCCCCAACTTTTCCTCACCTGAGGACCAAGATCCATATTATCTGCACCTGAGACAGACATTTATACCACTGTAAGGTAAGCATGCAAAGTGGACATGACAGATAACCGACTATGACAAGCAACCAACTCAGAGATAGGCATTTTATACCCCCCCATGCCATCATTAGCACAAGACCTTGAAGAATCTGACCCTGTGTGTACTAGTTTGGATGAAAAATAACTGCTCTACCTCTCCCAACCCAGGCATTTTTTCTACATAGGAACATCAGTTCTTTCTCACGATGGATCCCTGTTATGTCAGGCTCCTCCAGATCTGATGTTGCTGATGCTACCCCCCTGCAGGCTCAGATCACCCTTTGTCTCCGCACTTCCACCTGGGCCCTTGTCATGCTCTCCAAGGGTATGTCTATAATTCAGAATGAAGGTGTAACTAGGCATAACTCAAAATGAAGGTGTAACTAGGTATGTCTGTGCTAGCTTCAACCTGGCTAGCATGGGTAACAATAGCAGAAAAAGCACAGTGGCACTGGCTTCAGCATGGGCTAGCAATCAGAGTGCATACCTGGGTCCCCTGAGGGTTTATATTATAGCTGCTAGCCCATCTTGAAGTCTGTGCTGTCATGTCTTCGCTACCACTGCTTGTCCAGAGGCCAGACCAGAGGTCCTGTGCCTTGACACTGTCTTGCTAAAACATCAGCAGAACCTTGGTTCAACAAGGCCTCAGCTTCTAACCGAGTTCCCCACTTCCCTCTCCCTCCTTGCAACGTAGCACCAGGTTCAGCTGGACTGCCAAGAATATAATAAACATGGAGTTTCAAGGGCTTTGCCGATCATATCTGGAAGATGGTAAGTGACGCATCTCCCAGGAAGATCGGGAGGCTTGAAGGGAGGCTCAGCAACAAGGGAACAATTAGCTGGTACACGTACCAAAGTAGTGAACTAGGGTGCACCTGCACAGGTATCTTTGTGGTGACTAGTAGTTGTTTTTTATGGGATCATTAGAATCTGATTGGTTTCTATGGGTGTTCAATGTATACCACAGGTATAAAAGATGTAACTGCTCTATTCCACTTGTGATGTGTAGCCCCTGCCTACCTCTCCTCTGCCAATCAGCCTGATCAGGCAGACAACAATAATTTGAGGTTCTTTAGTTATACTCACCATGTCATTTATTTAAGCTTAAGAAGTACTTTATTCATTAAACCAGGGACAAAACTGAACTGTTCAGGGATGGAGCCTGGCTAGCCCAGCTATTTGCAACACTACTACCTGTGTTAGATAGATTACATGTGCAACACCCAGACTTCCATTTTATGGTAACCATACATCTACGCTCTTATATGAACAGTAACTTAAGGGGCCTCTTGGCTTTTTCCTTTTGGGGACAATGGTTCTAGCTGCTCAGCTTCTAATTTCACACCTAAAAAAAAAATGCAGCAACTGCAGCTACTCTGCTGTATGCTTCCCTCCTCTCCCCAAAAGGTACTAGCAGTGTCTGGGCCTTTCTTCTCTTTCCTATACATCTTAGTTCTTGTGGTGACCCTTCCTGTTGAAGATGCAGTGGCATTTGAGCTGCTTCACTTTTTACCAGGGCAAGTAAATGGACGCTCAACTCCACTCAGCCAGCCAAAATTTCTACTCAAGTGGGATTGTCAAGACCTAACTGTAGCAGCCATCCCTTACAAAAGGTTCATTGTCATCCGAACATATAGCCATCTTTTTGGCTAATGAGGAGAAAGGATGATGGTTATAAATAATAACCAACTGTAAGCCTTAGTCTGAATTAATACATCTATAGCAATAATGCAAACAGACTGATGTTTGAGTACGTACAGCACAGGTGGGGCACATGCCATGTATATGTACATTTCAAAGCAAGGAGTCAGCTCTGGAGCACAGTGGAATCCAGTCCAGCACTGATGATGCTCCTGCAGAGAGCAGCCCAGTGACAGCTGCCTTGCTGCAGGTATGAGGCCAGATGGAGAAGTATACAGAGACTTGTCCTCATGCTGAGAACCAGGCTAAAATCCAGTTCTCCAATGCTCTGTCTACATCCAGAGAATTACACCTAGCTCTTTACCTGTCTAACACCTACATATAACCTCTACTTACACTCATGCTAGAGCTCAACATCGCACACTCCCCAAGCACCAGAAATTGGCAGCACCCAGGCCAATATACAGTGATAAATACAGTAACAACACTGTGAGGAAAGGAGAAAAAATCCATAGTGAATGAATAAGAATAAGGCACTTGTGCTCTATATTTGGTCCCTAATCACTGAGTGCTGTGTACATGTTACTGTTCTTACTCCTTCTCATAACCCAGCTAAGATAATTTGCTCCCAGCATACAAAAGTCCATGCTCACCTCTCCTAGCCCACATACCAGGAACTCTTATGTGTGCAGTTATTATGTGATGTGGAAAAATGATAATACTTTTCACTTATTATGATTTCAGCTCAGGAACTTGAAATGTGCCAGATATTTTTACAGATGTTAATCAATTATGTCTCACAACATGTCTGCCAGGCAGGTCAGTCTTTTATGAAGAGAAGAATAAAAAACAGAGATAAGTTATTAGATTTCTCCAATGTCAAATAAGAAAACAAGTGGGGAAGCCAAGGAAAGAACCCAGCTATCATGACTGCTTCTCTTGTGCTTTGGCCACAAGACCACCCTTCCCACTTCACTGTACATCTCAACTTGCTAAGGCACTGTGTGAGAGATGCCATGTCTAACAACGACCCAACACAAAAGAGACACACAAATTGTTCATACCCGAACCTTAAAATGCCATGCAATTCATTTGTTTTGTGTAAACAAAGCAACCCTATAATCTTCTGCTAGAATTAATTTTCAACAATAAAAATCAGGAGACACCATGCTGCTGTGAAAAGGAGGTAATTTAGGTTCAAAATGAGAAATGTCCTTTGAATAAAAGGAAGCGTTGGAGGTCCACCTATCAGGGACTTAAACTCTCAATCCCCCAAAGACTCTGGTATTCCACTGTGCTTCCCCATCCCTCACCCTTTTTTCCAGGTTGTCTCAAGATACACTAACGGATCAGATCTGCACTGGAACTCCTAAGGACCTTATTAGGAAGCTCAGCATGACAGCTTCATATTTTTTCGGTCAGCATCTCTGTGCTTTCAGCGGTACAACAACATTTATTACAAACTGGCTGCGAAGAGTTTCAGAGCTTCTGAAGTAATTATAATTTTGCTGTGTGTTAAGCTGATGAACTGCATGTCTGCATAATTTCTACCACTGTCTTTTTTGTGCTTGGCTAAATTTACCAGAATACCCATGACCCTTTCTAAAGGAAACTCAATTCTGACTTCCACTGCACTGTTAGCATGACACAGAGTCTGCTCCCCAGGCAGCCTGAGTGGGGGAAGAGGAAGTCATGCTGACAGGTCCAGCGCTTGATCTGACAGCAAACAATGATTCTAAAGAGATCTTTGGTTTAGAATGGGCTCAGCTGGGGGGAGAACTTTCCTTCAAATTAACACATGAATCCTTATGTGTTCATGTTGTGTAAGGGAGGCCAAACTGGAAACTGACAGGGATAAGAAGACAAGTGGTTTTCATTTCTCTATCATCAAAGGGAGTTCAGAAGTTTTAATGCACTGCTTTCTTTTCCCCCAACCTCTGAATTCTGACCTGCAACTTAAATTTCAAATGTCAGATAGGACTTCACATTTCCTCTTCTAGTCTATATTTGTCTCAGACCAGCTGGTTTTGACACCAGGCCAGTTTATGCTCTCAGTTACATCATTCCAATGCAACTGATGCTAGGGCCAGGCACAGCAGAGGGTAAAGTTTGACTCATTATGTCATCATACACACTGTAAGGATGCACAGTAGCAATCAGGATCTAAAGTACCACTGGGATTTCTCCAAGTTATGCCAGTGCTCTGTCATTTGGCAGCACACAGAGTATGTCAGGGAGGAAAAACAGGGAACAAAATGATGGAAAACCACATGCTTAGGCTGCAATAATTGTCTTGGAAGTCAAAGCTTTACAGTAGAAATGGGACGTGCACATGCGTACATACACACGTGTACACACTCCTGGAGTAAGCCAAGAGGCAGAAAAAGCATTTAAGCACAGCCACAAATACAGAGATAAGTATCTTACCTCCCAACTCCCCCAAATGGAACAGAACTGGCTGGGTAAGAGCTGACTTAATCCTATATAACCAGCTACTCTTTTGGGTTGGGAATTCCTTGCAGAAAATAGGTTGCTGTCACCTTAGGACTGAAACCCTTTTCTCTTGTAAAGACTGTGGCTCACTTACTGCTTGGATTGCAGTTACTTCTGGCCTCAAAAGAGAAGCAAAGGTCGGGGCGGGGTTGAGGGGGGAGAGGGGCAAAGAGCAGGGGAAAGGGAAGGAGACAGAGGTCAGACACCACAAGGAGGTCTCCAGGTAAGGCATCCAAAGGGAAGGTCGTATTGTTAGATTTATGAGGTTTGCAGCATCTCCCCATTCTTATTTCCCTGAATAGCAAATGACCAGATTCATGGGCTCTAATTCTGATATATGATATGATCTTTGTCATGACGAAATGACAGAGCCATTTTAAATGCCTCCATTGAGTCTGGAAGACGCTGGTGCGGTATGAGCATCTTTTCCATGTTCTGTGTTTTGACTGGCTGACCAGTCTATCTTTTCCCCACATCTGCCGAGGCCGTGTATGGGGATGCCGTACCATGGGCTTTTTTAGGTAGAGAAAACAAATGTTCTCATTCTTGTTTTAAAGAAAGAAAAATTAAAAAAAAAAAAAGAAAAGAAAAGAAAAAGCAACAATATTCTTATTTTCACACTAGCAGCAAGCAGCAGGCGAGAATCAATAGGTGCTAAGAGGAGCAAGCATGTCCTTTCCAACAGGTACCTTCTTCTTTGCCAGCAATAAGTCCTGGTAAGCATTAGAACGGAGGAAACGTGCGTAGCTGTCACTCTTCATCAGCTTGTAAATGTGCTCCTGGGGGGTTGGGAGGAAAGCAGAGGTTAAGCACTGTTATCAAATGCCATTCAGAAACCACAGAGATTCCCTGGTCGTAGACCAAGACCCCACTGTGCTAGGCACTTCAGAAACACAGAACAAAGAGATGATCCTTGCCCCAAAGAGCTTCAATATATTAATCTGAAGTTTAAAAAGGAATTGATTTTGTAAAGGCCACAACTTTTGTCCCAAAGCAGAGAAGTTATTCCACTTCTGTCTGTTCATTTTATCCAATGACAATTAAATGCAAAAATACCACTTGACAGGGTCAAGGGCACATAGCCCCCTCCCCTCGAGAGCACACTCCATCTGGCCTGCTCGGCTTCTGGCTTCACATAAGCTTCACCTCTTGGCTGCCCAGTAGGTTAGCTTTGATGAGATGGAAAGAAGATGTTCTTGGCCCTGCTCAGACCCTGGTCTAATGGTTAAGAAACTTTGCTGGAAAGTAGATGTAGTTTCAAATTCCTTCTGAATGAGGCAGCCTGGAATCTAAGTGTCCCACTCCACAAGCAAATTCCAGAGCCACTAAACTATTGGGCTAGCAGGCAGGAGAGCCATCCACCTTTTCCAGAAAATCACTAGCTGTGGTTTTCTGTGACCAATGTTTCAGGGATTTACATAGCACTCATTTACATGGAGCTGACATGCCTTCCAAGTGCATGGAGAATAAGTGCCTGGAACAGATCCTTTCTCAGTTTTTTCACAAGAGCAAGACCTGTTGTGTAAGTGGCTACTTACCCACCTAAAGGTGAGTTGTATTTGGGCCTTAGGGTCTTGTCCTTATAATTTTCACAACTAATGACAATTTCTTTTGAGACAATATGAAACTTGCAAAATGAAACCTGGGTGGGTAGAGTGACTCTGCAGTCCAATTCCTTGGTCAGTTTTCATGCATAATTGAACAATCCCTTAAACTCAGCCATAATTTTCTAATTCTTCTCTGAACTCTTAAAAACCATTGTGCCAAACACCATGAAATCAAGTCCAAATTTTATTGACTGAGGAAATGCTTGGTATAGTAGAGAGGGAGAGCCATATGCACAAGAGGAAAAACAGGAACACTGGATGTACTTCTAGTCTTTGTCTGTGGAAGTCTTTTTTATTATGTGCAATTTAAACTGTGCAGATTTTTATCACATGAAATATTTTCCCCTACCTCCAAGTGTCAGTGTCCAGATGTGCATGAATCTTTAGGAGAAAGGAAGAGATAGTGAATACTTTGGTTGAACTCTGTATGTCCGCAGTGTTGGCAAGTCAAGTAAAGCTCCAGCACCTTTATTGCTTTGGCTAATCTGAGGGCATAAGTAATTGCCTAATTCAGTTCTCTTTTTACTGTACTAAGACAGGTATTGCTGGCCTTGTTTTGACTCAAATACAGTTTAATCTTAACCCTTTGGTGTGGGTAAAATGGATTAAACTACATAAATTAACTATGCATATATCATGGATTGTGTGAATATGAATTGTGTGAATATGAATTTTCCTATCAACTCTTACAGTATTTCAGCCAGCAAGATTTACTTCAACTAAATTCAAGCCTCTTGAGGACTGATTCAGTTTGCAGCCTCTTGGGCGTGTCTACAGGTGCACATTTAATGCTCATTAACCCAATTTAAGGCACATTAAGGGCGTGAATCTACATGTGCATGTCCTTAATGGACCTTAAACATGGCAATTTTAGGATATTTGAGCCTAAATTTGATTCCTGCATAAAGCAGGTATCAAATTTATGTGCAAATAGCTGAGTCACATTAGTGAACATGTAGACACGCTAATGTGCATTAACACAGGGTGTGTCCATTGATTTTGGACTAACTTTAGTCCCAAGTCAGTCTGCACACCCGTGTTGATGCGCTTTATAGTGTGCATGTGTAGCTGCGTGCCGAAATCACCTTAATGTGCATTAGGCTATTGTGCATTAAGTTTAGGCACACCTAAAAGCTTGTGTACACACACCCCTTATGTCACTGATTCCATCCCCTAAAAATGACCTCCTCATAACTGGCTGAGAAGCAAACTGAATGCTTATAAACAAAGTCAAAGTTTTGCCTCCAGGGGCTAGGACCAGTGTAGAAGTGATCCCCTCTGAAGAGGGAACATGGAAGGAGGTAACATTCCTGGTCTTTGGAGAATAATGGGGCCTGGACTGTCCTGGAGGTTAATGTTAGAGGTAGGGCTGGGTGTATTACTGATGTAAAAGTTCCACCTTCTGAAAACATGCTGGTAGTATTGTAGAGGCTATGTTCTAAGTCTCTAAGTGCTGAACATAGATGTAATCCTCGTTAGCACAGACACAAAGAATACTTTAGTATTGGAGAAGGCTGTAGGGAAGTCTTATCACACAAATATGCTATAATACAGTTATGGGTGTGCTGCATTGTTAGTACAGATGTTTTGGATGCTCTGTGGATGTGGGGAGACTGGTGGATGTGGTATACCTTGATTGTAGCAAGGCTTTTGATACGGTCTCCCACAACATTCTCAAAGACAAGCTAAGGAAGTACGGGCTGGATGAATGGATTGTAAGAAAAGCTGGCTGGAGCATTGGGCTCAGAGAGTAGTAATCAATGGCTTGATGTCCAACTGTCATCTGGTATCAAGTGGAGTCCCCCAGGGGTCGGTCCTAGGGCCAGTGTCTTTCGTTCAATGTCTTCATCAATGACCTGGAAGATGGCATAGAGTGCACCCTCAGCAAGTTTGCAGATGACACCAAGCTGCGGGGCATAGTAGATACACTGGAGGGTAGGGCTAGGATTCAGAGTGACTTAGCAAAATTGGAGGATTGGGCCAAAAGGCATCTCATGAGGTTCAGCAAGGACAAGTGTAAAGTCCTGCACTTAGGATGGAACAATCCCATGCACCAGTACAGGCTGGAGGCTGACTGGCTGGGCAGCAGCTCTGCAGAAAAGGACCTGGGGGTTACAGTGGACAATAAGGTGAATATGAGCCAGCAGTGCACCTTTGTTGCCAGGAAGGCTAACGACATATTGGGCTGCATTGGTAGGTGTGTTGGCAGTAGGTCCAGGGAAGTGATTATTCCCCTCGATTCAGCCAGGTGAGGCCACATCTGGAGTAATGTGTTCAGTTTTGGGCATCCTGCTACAGAAAAAATGTGGACAAATTGGAGAGAGTCCAGCAGAGGGCAACAAAATGGTTTGGGGGCTGGGGCACATGACTTATCATGATAGGCTGAGCGAAATTTAGTCTAGAGAAGAGGAGACTGAGAGGGGATTTAATAGCAGCCTTCAAATACCTGAAGGGGGGTTCAAAAGAGGATGGAGCTAGACTGTTCTCAGTGGTGGCAGATGGCAGAACAAGGAGCAACAGTCTCAAGTTGCAGTAAGTAATGTGGAAGTTTAGATTAGATATTAGGAAGAATTTTCTCACCAGGAGGGTAGTAAAACACTGGCACAGGTTACCCAGAGAGGTGGTGGAATCTCCATCCTTTAAGGTTTTTAAGACCCAGCTAGACAAAGCTTTGGCTGGGATGATCTAGTTGCGGATGGTCCTGCTTTGAGTAGGGGCCTGGACTAGATGACCTCCTGAGGTCCCTTCCAACCCTAATTTTCTATGATTCTATGACTAATGGAAAAAAATAGTCACCCATAGGGTTGGAGGATGTGACACTCTCCACACAGACAGACTGCATATTCTCTGAATCACTGCCTCAAGTGGGTGTCATTTCTGTAGGCTGTTGTTTGGGATCATACACATGACAGTGAAGCTTATATTTAGATACCTGGAGTTTTCTGGAGAAAAAAGTGATGCCCATTTTAGTAATAAGGTGTGAAAACCTCATAGTGACAAAGATAAGTACGAAGACAACATTGGGTATTGGCAGAGGAGAGAGATGCCCCAACCCAGAAGGTCAGTTAGCAGTACAGCTCCTGCTTCAGAGCTGCAGCTAGGAAAATAGTTCTTATAGATGTCAGCATGACTTCTTGCATTTGGTCTTTGCTAACAAGGAGTAAGGACTGTATGTCTAACTGGGAGAAGACAAAAAAATAACTTGGTTCTTGACATGAAATAAACAGCAAGCTGACTTCTGGACTGTGTTCTTACCATGAAGGACAAGGTAGAATGGCACCTAAAGCTCAACTGTAGATGTAGTCATGTAATTGGTAGCATTTTCTAGGGGTTTTGTTTCCTGAACCAGAAAACAGTGACATCGCTATCTTTCCATTTGGGGACAGAATGACATAATGAAATGAATAATTAGTCCTAAACTGTGAATGTTAAAAAGAAAAGAAGGCTAAGGGTAGGAAAATGAGTACTTTCCAGAGGCAAAGCTTGCTCTTTGGTTGCAAGAATGTAAGGGTACTCTTTTGAGAAGCCCTTGACTGATAGCAGGGGATCATTTTATAATGCTGATCATTTTTTAGCATAGCAATGTACTTTACACATGCCTCCGACACTAACCTTTATGACACTTCTATCCACAGCAGGGTGTTGGCAAGAAATCTGAGACCATCCTGCCTTAAGCTGGCAGAACATTTCCTTTCATTTTATAGATCACTAAACATAGAACAATTAGTCATCTACTATAGGTGCAGTGACTATAGAAAGCAAATACACCACTTGCATAAACCACAAATCAGGTGAAACCCTACACATTAAAAGCTGTTTCACTGAGATAGGTTTGACCAGGGGTAGGCAACCGTTTTTGGCTGGAGTGCCGAAAAAACCACAATGTCTACCTTGGAAGATGCCGGAGTGCCGACATGCTGGAGCCTGGAGCAGCTGTTTGCAGCCTCCCAGCTACAGCCGGCCCACCGAGCCCGGTCTGCTTGCAGCAGGGCTTGTAGCCTCCCAGCTGCGTGCTGGGAGTAGCCTGGGCTCCAGGGCTGGCAGCAACTGCTTAGAGCCCAGGTTGGCGCTGGTGTGCCAAGCAAAATGGTCTTGCGTGCCATGCTCAGCACGTGTGCCGGGGGTTGCTGACCCCTGGGTTTGACCATGATTACCCACGGTGGTCTAGTCATAGAAGTGACTTAGGAAGTTTTTGGTCTGCCTTACTCATTCATCTGGAAACAGGAAGAAACATCTCCTCCCAAGGCCTCAATTCCTTAGGTGGGAACACAGCACACAGTAATGGATGCTGACACCATGCATGCAGATTGCTGCAAAATACAACTGAGGAGGTGCTGCCACTGCCCTACCTTTTATCCAATGATCTTGTGGTTAGGGCACTCACCTAGGAAAGAGGAGACTTGAGTTCTAGATCTCCTCACTCTGAGGGAACTCAAACCCACATCTCCCACTTCCCAAGAGATACTCTAGTAGTCACTAGGCTATTGGAGTGGAATAGATTGGGAGGAGGGTCACGCTCTGCCACTCCTGTTGATACTGGCCCCTGGGATGAGCCTGACATGGGTCCAGGAGAAAAGCAAGCAAGTGCCCAGTGAAGAGGGCTGCTCACTCCTCCAGGTAAGGAGGCTTACACCTTTACTTCAAGCTCCTTCTGCCAGGACTGTTTATGCATGTTACAGTAGAAGGCTATTGCTTAAAGAACAGCTGTGACCCTGACAGAAGGGACTGGATCTTAGGCCATGTTCAAGATTAAATTTGGACTACTGTGTGATACACTGTAATTAAGGCTGCTGTCAGGTAGGCATCTTCCTTCATCACAGTCTGTATCCTGAGATTATGGAGGTGAAGCCCTAGGTCTCCCCTAGGGATCTTCAGAGCCCAGACCTGTTGATTTGGATCACCCTTTACAAAGCTAACTCTGGACTGAGCTTTCAAATGACAAAAATGAGCTGCTCCCTTTCTTTACCTGTAGGAGTACAATTGAACAGTTAGGAGAGTGTGTATGTGAGCACATGGGTGTGAAGAGTTTCTTATTTTTTCCTGAATGTGGCAAGAGTTGTGGCCATTCTTATTTCTTTGTGGAGTGTGCTATGTAGAATTGCATGTGAACTTCCATGAAAGTTTGCCTTCTGTACCTATGGGCCTCCTCTTTTTGGTAGGCAATTTAATCAATTCTATGGTATGTAGCTGTTGCAGGAGGCCCTGGTTTTAGGACACATAGTTCTGTTACGTGGTCTAGTAGCGTGGATCTAGTAAGTGAGTTCTTTTTCCTAAAATATTCCAAAAGGAAGTACAGGTCCATTGCTTCAATCTTTGAGACTCCATACAGTAATTTTGGGCTCCTGAGCCTGAAGAAGAAGTTACAGAACCTTTTGTCTCCAGCGTTTTGGATAAAAATGCCCTTTATAGAGAGCACTACAAAGCATAGAGGGCCGTATGCCCCATTGTGTGCTGTTTGTGAATAGTGTATACAATGAGTGATAAATTTTGTAAACAATTGCAAAGCTGTCATTAAGCTGCATGTTTGGAAAAAATAGTAAATTTTAAAGAGGAAAATGTTGGCATTTCTTTGAATTAGAAAACAAAGAACCAATCAGGTAGTAAATCATGGAAAATTTCTTTACCACAGTTATGAGAGGCTGAGAGGAAATCACACCCCAGCTACAGCGGACAGTTGAAGTGCAGGGAAGTAAACCCTGATAAGATACAGCACCCCTTTGGGTTTTTCCCTCCCTTTGCCATATCTCTGGAAGGAGATGAAGGACAAGCTCTATAAATTTTCTTGACAAGAGGGAAAAGAAAAAAAAATCAAAGTTTGAAATCCAGACGGGAATGTGGGAGGTGGATGAGATAACAGAAACTGTCTCGAAGCTGCACCTGCTTCAAATCAATGTTTTGCAACAAGATCTCAAGTCTCTCTCCCCCTTAGCAGTCAAAGCACAATGACCCTGGCTAGGGCAGAGAGTGGCAGCCAGCCAACCAACCAGGGCCTTGGGAATACCAGAGAAATATGCTGAAAAGAACAGAGCGATTTAGAAAAATAATTGTGTATCAGCCTCTTCTACACTGTGTACTTGACAGAGCTCAGAGAACATTTTCTTCAGTCATAGCATCCTTTTCAGTGGGAATTTCTGGCTATTTTCTCTTAAATGTGTGTTCAAGACAAGAGCAATTTTTGTGGTTGGAATCTGATTTATTTTCCAGGCTGTTATAATCTTGCCTGCTCTGCACATGGTGTAAAATCTCCCCAAAGCCCAGGCCTTTTAGGTTTGTAAACTCTGGGTTTGAGTATAATTTTCTCTCAACCTTCCATCTGGATGGCATTCCAATAAGCTCCCAGATTTTACCTTGCTAATCGAGTTCCCTATAGCCAGAGGTAAATTTAGGTGTAAGATCATCCAATGCTCAACTGTGGGAGGAACAGGAGACAACTTGAGATTCTCTGTAGCTTGGGTGTTTCAAGGTATAGTTTTAGACAAAACTAATGTATAATATGTTCTTTTAGGGTAAAATTAACCTCTCTACAGACTATTTATGCAATGCTTACCTATGTTATTTTACCATTTCTATTTCCTGGGCCATCCTAAACACAACCAGCCCATATTCTGTAAATTGTTTGTAGGCTTTCCATGGGTGTTTAGGGCACATTAAATTGGGTATTAAATTGGTAAGTGGCATGTACATTACTTTGGGATCCATTTGGATTGAAATGCACTGTCAATGGAAGACAGCACTAGTTAATTCCTTTATTCAAAAAATAGAAGAGAAATTTGCAGAAGGTAAGACAAATGGAAATATAAAGTGTTGGGCAGGAAGCATTAATGTTTACAGAGAAATCTGACAGTTTCTACTTTGGGGCATCGGTGAAGTGTTTATTCACACATCAAAGGGCAGATCCTCTGCTTCTGTGAACTGTCAGAAAGTCAATATAACTAAGATGATTTACACCAACTGAGAGCTGCTTGGTTTATATGGTCAACAGAGCTCTAGGGTTGGGCTAAATCTTTCCCTGGCCTCTAACAGTGCACAGAGAGAAGAAGGGAAAAGATGGCAAGAATAATCTCTTCTGACCACAAAAGCAGCAGAGCAGGATCTCCACATATTGCTAACAAGATGCAGCTGACTAGTACATCTGCCTGTGTGCCACCCCGCCACATGAACTCATCTGCTGGTTAGGTGGAAAGTTTAGCTCACATACCAGACCAGCAAGCAAATACACTGTAGTCAGCAGACCAGTGGGTACCCTAAACCATATTACTTATGCTCCACTGTACATTCCCCTAGGTTGCCCTCAGGAATCCCATCCTGGCTGACGGGGCTTCTGACATCCAGCAGCACAGGCACATGGACCCTCAGACGTGCCCATGCAGCAAAAGATCAAAACAAGGCCTAGCACAGAGTCAGTTATACTGAAACACTTTCTGTGACACTGCTCCACTTAATGTTTTTTAAAAGGTTGCTGAACCAATCACCATTAAACGAGTGCTGAGAACTGCACTGAACCTTGCTTCAGCCCTGGCAGAGGAAAATGCCACATCATCACCGGAAACAGAAGTAGCTGGGAGCAGATATAGTTCAAGTGATGCGTTCACTGTACAGCAGAACGAAGGACCTTCATCCTTGCCTTTGCTGAACCCTAAAGAAATACCACCCATTAAAAACTCAGAGACTTTTCATTCAAAATAACCTCTCACCTCCCAGAGCCCTTGCTAACGGATTCCCCTGGACTTGTTTTTTTTCTTTCATCTGTTTCTGTTTTCACTTGCTGCCATTCTGCCCTTTCAGCAACTTTGTGCAGCTACTGCAGAGGTGTCAGCGTGCCCCAACTATAGCAAAATTATGAAGCCCCTGGCTTGGAACCCCCTGCTTACATTACCGCTGTGCCACCAAGCATTGTTGTACTTAAATATTCCTAGAGTTTATGTTGGAGCCCAACATCTTCAGAGATTTATAGTATGGCTATGAAATGTTTCAGGCTGATAACTGACATATAGGTCTTGGCCTGAAAGTGAATTGCTCTGGAAAATTTGAGCAATATCTATTTGGCCATTTTCAAGCTACTTAAGTGACACAATAGATTACAGCTGAAGTTTCAGCCGGCGTTTTTTTCTTTACATTCAATCATGGAATTTTTGTTATTGAAAGAAACTGGTGAGTAATTAGAGCGTAACAGAGGCTCAACTCTTTGATAACTGGCAAGCATAATACCATGCCTGAAATAAACACAGGGCTGAAGGTACAGTAGCACAGGACAGTGAACCAGGCAGAAAACAACCTTATGGTTTGAATGCTCATTCTGGGTAATATGCAGAAATCCTATTTGTCTATAGCTAGAAATATAATGTAAAGCTTTATTTTTAATTTACAAGATGTCAATGGCAATACAATGCAAATTTAGGACCGGAGCTACTAGAAATCTATGTAGCAATTAGATTTTTGTATGTTAACAATATAATGGAAGTGCTGAGCTACCAGGGGTTCTTTTACATGTACAGCATGGGCGCGCAAAACGTTATACAGTGCTGGAATGCAGCACGATCAAGGGGTCAGCTTGGTTCTACAGGAGGATTTAGAGCTAAATATGGAAACAGCTATCCTGGGAGACAGGAGTGGCCTCTTGGTATGCTAACTCCATATGAGCAGCTTTAGGTTTAGAGAGCATTGATTACTACTGAGAAGCTGATTTTCCCAGGGTGGGCCCAATCCTGATCCCTGGCAAAAAGCCTGAGTGAACAGGCTTTGCATGGTGGACCAATAAAGGAGATGGAGGAATGAAATCCCCCAGAGAGGACAAGACACAGAACAGGCACAGCCTCTATGACACATAGTAATGGTTGTGGCTTGTGTACATCCTTACACATAGTTGTGTATGCATGGGATAGAGTTATTAAAATCATTGGTCAGACTGCAGTTGGAGTACTACATCCAGTTTTGGGCTCCATACTTCAAGAGGGATGTTGATAGACTTGAGAGGGTCCAGAGGAGGGTCACTCATATGGTTAGGGGCTTACAGGACAAGCTCTATGAAGACTGAGGGGCCTGCACCTTTTCAGCCTCCTTAAGAGAAGGCTGAGAGGTGATCTTGTGGCCGCCTACAAATTCATTAGGGGGACGCAGCGAGGGATCAGAGATGCTCTGTTCACAAGGATACCTCTTGGGGTAGCAAGGAACAATGGTCACAAACTGACAGAGCAGATTTAGGTTAGATATCAGGAAAAACTTCTTCACAGTAAGGGTGGCCAAAATTTGGAATGGGTTTCCAAGGGAGGTGGTGCTCTTTCCTACTTTGGGGGTCTTTAAGAGAAGGCTGGATAGGCATCTGGCTGGGGTCATGTGATCCCAGCAATTTCCTGCCTATGCAGGGGGTCAGACTTGATGATCTGTTGAGGTCCCTTCTGACCCCAACATCTATGAATACAGATGAACTATGAATTCTGCCATGACACCAGTCCATCTGGAACTTTCCTCTTTCTGTTCCTCTGAAGAAAAACACTGCCACGTAACTGAGCTTTATGATATGCAAGGACATAAATGAGCATTCTGCACCCACAGACTTAGACAATAGCGAAGGGGTCGGACAGGGCCCTAAAGAAGTAGCCTATAACTTGTCAGTAGAGAAAGCTACGTTCAAATAAGTGCCACCACTATGATAAATCAAATCAGCCCTTCCTGGAGCTGTAAGAAGAGAACCTAAGCTGGGTAGTGTGCAGATCTGTACTCCTTGCAAGTTACTGCAAGGCGTCATGTGCAATATGCCTGCTCTGACTGGAGTTCTCATATCAGAGTTTGGCTTCAGAAGTTGTATATTGGGTCATCATGAAGGGGCTGCTACTGTTTACTGGAAATGGTTTTAGCCCACTTAAGAGGCTAGGTATATCCAAGGGCTTGTAGGCCACTGCCCTTTGGGGAAATGTTGTGTAGATCAACCTGTTGACTAATTTACCTCTTATCTCATGGTCACATCTTTGGAGAAATCTTCTATTGTTGCATGTGAGGTGAGGACTTAATCCCTAACCCTGTGTCCCACTGCAGTGCAGGGAAGCATACAACTCCTGATGTATTAATATACAGAAAGACCTTGATAAAGGCTGTCATTTTAGACTTTAGATTACAAGACAATTGCCCAGAAGCAGTGAGAATTCAGGATTATCAGCCCAACAATAAGCTAAAATGAAAGATAATTCAAAAGCAAGATAGAGTTTAATATTAGCAGAATAAATCTATGTACTTTTCACAGTGTTAGAAAACTGGAAGCATTGATTGTGGAGCATCTGCTATGTAGAGCTTGATATCTTTTACCATCTGAGTTCCACAGTTAAAAGTTATTAAGGTCTAACACTTCATTTTTAGTGTTCTGATTTTCAATACATCTATTTAATTGTTCTTCTGAATTAATTTATGTCAGTTTTCAGTTTTAGATATCTATTTCATTGTAGAGTGCTCTGTGAAAACCCCAGGGAATATCTTCATGTTTTGGTTTGAATATTAATGTAAATTTAACTAATAGGATTGGGTGCTGAGAGCTCTGGAAAGGACTATGTTTTTCCAGTCACAATAGATGACATGTGGATAGGATAACTATAGAGAAATGGAAGGAGATGTTGCTCCATTCAGCTCAAAAGTGGAATGTAAGGACAGAATAGGGCAATTTAACTGTTTTTCTGCACAGTCTCTTTCAGAGGATGGTAGTGCAAATTAGTGTTAATTAGGAAAAGAGCATGATCTGGTGCTAAAGAGCAAGAGAGCAAGAAAGAGGGACTGTTGAGTTCTATTCTGCATTTTGTTACTAAATTACTATGGAATAAGAGCAAACCTGTGAATTTCTCTGGATTGCCTCCGTTTCCACATCTTTATTTCATTAGACATCCAAGAGTATATATCTATATAGGTGTGGGGTGTCTGGGTGCATGGAGGGGAAGAAAGACACTATTTGCTTAGAACATGCCCCGAAGGTCTTGCTAGGGAAAGATGAGAGAGTGATTAAGCTCCAGAGGCATGAGCTTCAGCTTTGCTTCAAACCTATGTTGATGGCAGTTCCCAGTAAACTCACCTGCAAAATGAAACTGAGGTCTGATCACCTGAAAATGTTTTAGGGTTCATATCTCTAAAACTAACTGGATCCAAATTTGGGCAGCTGGGCTGTGAACTTGGCTATGAATAGCCCAGATATATCTCTCTATCCAAAGCAGCATGAAGTTTGGCATAATGGTCTACAGCTGCTCTGGAATTAGGCAAGTTTCTGAGCAGTGCATTTAAAGTCCCTGAATGAACTGAGATTAGAACAAAATTCCCTTAAATCATCTCTATATGAGGCAATAGCAGATTAGTTCAGGTAAATGAACATAAAATTGAAACACTTGTTTGGTTTATTGAAAAAGAAAAGCAAACAGCTAAAAAGCCTTGCTAAAAACCATGAAAGAAGTCTCAAAGGCAACTTTGTACCATGTTTTATTAAAGTATGCCTGGCTCCAAAGGAAGTATCTTACAACCAAGCATTCCTATCAGGAAACAGTGCATTCGTGTGATACTGGTTTACAATGCCATGGTCTAGAAAACTGGAACATAGATTAATAGCTTTCTGAAGGCAAGGGACATTGTAAGTGGTCAGCAATCTTGTACAAATTTAGAAAACATGGGGTTTTGAAAAAAAAAAAGCACAGAGAATGTCAGAAGCAAGCACAGTTGATGTATGTCATAACTAAGCCGCTCTACCTCTCTATTTACAACCCCATCTGAATGTCACATATGAGAAACTAAAATCTAAATCTAAATCTTTTAGATGTCAGCAGCATAATTAGTAGAAGGAGGCTATTTGGGTGGAGTGGACCCTTTTTTATTTCTGGAGGTAGTCCTGAGTGGTTCATATCTTGGGAAGTCACACTGGTTGCTCAATGATGCTGATAACTGTTGTGAGTTTCAATTCCTGCAAGTGGTGCACAGACTTAATTGAACTGACCTTTCCCCATGGTGGTCTCATATTAAAAGCGATTTAGTTCCAACTGAAAACTGTTTTGATCATTATAATCTTTTGCTTAGTGGACAGCTGTCCAAGAGCAGAAAATAATCATTTAAATTGACAGTCCCTCCTTTGGAGGGGCTAAAATGAGGCTAACAGTAGGTGCTACATATTGAGATTGAAGAGCATGAACATGGCTGTGTGTACTGAGGATCAGGATAGAATCAATAGCAAGTGTTGAATGGGTCAGGAAAGAGGAGCACCCACAAAACACTATGGGCAGGTGGGGCATAGGAGTGGAATAGGACAGCACATTCTGGTCAAAATTGACTTGAGTTAACAAACTATTGGGACATGATGACTGGAGTAGCAAGAGGTGCTACAAGGCCAGGTGAATACCTACATGGTAGTGTGGGGAATACAGGAGTAAGAAGAGTAGGGCTGTGTGGAACGGCACCGTTCCATTTTGCCTTGAGTTTTGATGGTTCACTGGAACAGTGTTTTGTATCGAATTTTGTTTTGATTTGAAACAGCTGTTCTGTTCCGTACTGTCAAAATGGAAAGGCTGTTTTGACGCTATTTCAAAATTTTGGTGGGGATGGGGAAGTCAGCCAAGCTGAGCTGACTTCCCCATCCCCCGTGCTAGATTGCGGTAGGGGATGGAAAGCAGCTCAGCTGGGCTGCCTCGCTGCTTCCAGTGCAATCTAACGCCAAGGATGAGAAGTCAACCCAGCTGGGCTGACTTCCTGTCCCCTGCTGAATCTTGCACTAGGGATGGGAAGTCAGCCCAGCTGGACTGACTTCCCATCCCCAGCCTAAGGTCGAAACATTTTGACTTTCAAAACGTTTTGACTAGCCTCGTTTTGTTTCAAGGCTATTTCAATGGCTTTTGTTTCATTCCAATTTTGCTGTTTTGACCTTGAAATTAGTTGAAACAATGTTGGAACGAAATGGCTGCACAGCCCTAAATAAGAGTAGCAGTGATAGGCTCGCCAAACTGGGTGGATTCATTATGTACAGGAAATCTGAATACTCCAAATTTCTGATACGCAAGGATTTAAGATTTTAGTTTAGTTCATTAGCAAAACCCAGATTCTCTCAAGACTGTGGGAAACTGGGGATCAAGGGCCTTTAACTGAAGTTCATTTTTGTTTAGAACCCACTTCTTCCATGTGCTCTTTCTATGTCAGTCTCCTCAGCAAAGCTATTGCTACATCCTTGCTTATTGTTCTTGATGGCTGTATCTTGGCTGGTTGAGCTCTTTGGGGCAGGGAATCATTCAGCTGTAACATGCCATGGGCATTTGTGACATAAAATATATCAGAGTATGTTACAGCAGGGAGGGACAACTCTTTTTTGGCAGGCATGCCACACATTAAGCCTCATGTTCTTTATGAGTGCCACTGTGACCCCTTTCCCCTTCCCCTGCCTGATCCACTCCTCTTTCTGTCCCTTGCCCTGTGTCCCTGCTTGATCTGCTGCTCTACTCCCAGCTTGATCTGCTGCTGTATTGCCTGCCCCTTCCCCAGACTACCACATGCCACATGCAGAGGCTGCCTGTGCCACTTGCAGCATGAATACCAGACGTTACCCACCCCTGTGCTATGGTTTCAACTTTTCATCTTCATATGTTCACTGGTTTGAAACACACTTTGTCATATTCCTTCTTACTCCATCCCAGTTATGCTTATGCTTCTGTTCCTTCCTAATTTCTCCTGTGTGCCCCTAACAATTTTAAAGGTGGTGCCTTACAGTTCAGTATACAGGCCCTGGTGCCTCCAGGTATTGTGTTTCTATTCTCAACTGAAGAAAGGGCATCTGAGCATTTCTGAGTTGTAGGCCATTAAAGAAGGCACTGTTTTGTAAACTGAATATTTCTCTTATCTAAGAACACTCACATCATTGCATTTTCTCTCTTATCTTGTGTATTTTTATTCAGACACTCAAATATCCCCTCCCACACTAGTGTGTTTTGATTTTCCCTCCCACACTGGCCGCATATGGTGTCACAGGATTGTGACATAGGTGAGTTCTCATAGGATGGTGCTAAAGGAAAAGGTGCCCACAACTCGTCAGGGTGCTGCAATCCAACCATGTCATCGCCATGTGAACAGGTGGAGAACGTAAGGATACTACTTGGAGAATGTGTACTTTGTTATGAGTAGTTTATTCTGGCTGGGCTTCTAGGGAGATCATGCCACTCTAAAACAACCACCTCCAGATGTAGCCCCAATGAAATGTGACATTGCAACCAGAAACAATCCTTTTTGGAATGAAGTGATGGTAGCTGTCATTGTGCTATCTTCCCATAAATGCATCTGGCTTTTATATTTCTTTTTATTTCTGTTTGTCGCCTCATTTGTTAATTTATAAATTGACTCAGAAATTACTGGCATGGCTTTATGATGGCTGTAGACTCTTCAGTGCACAGCTAGGTAACTTGGACATATCAGCTGCCTATACACATGCTTGGGGGGCGGGGAGAGGGGGGCATTTCAATTAGAGCAGTTCCCGAACAGCTGCTCTAATTAAAATGGCTCACTGTCACATGCATTAATCCTCCACACATTTCAAAATGGCTGTGGGATGCTTTATCTAAAGCTCACTTGATAAGGTTTAGATAAAGTTCCCCTGCGGCCATTTTGAAAATGCATGGGGGCTTAATACACATGACAGTGAGGCAATGCTGAAGTGTTCTAATTAGAACATGGAGCATACTCATCAAATTGAGTTTGCTGAAACACATTCTAATTAGAACATGAATGAGCACATCTATAGGCACCAATCTTCCCCACAAACATCCTCTGAATTTTATCTCTGGAATGTTTTCATTGACCGGGATGTGATCTCCAGTAGGATGAAAGTCAGGCAGAGCTCTCATTGTGGCCTTGTAGTTCTTGGCCATTGGACTATTTCCATTATATGTAACAGACAAACTGGGGCAATCAGACACTGTAAAAACTGTTTGTAATAAAATCTATCAGGGAAGCCCCTACCCCTACCTAAAACTTATCTGAAGAACTCCTGCTCAATTTTATTGTCAGCATTTAAAATTGTGAATTGATCAGTCCAAGTTTAGATTTTTGTCATCTTCTACTGATTAAATGTTCATTGTCAAGCTGTCAGTCTTGCTTTCAATAATTCTATTAAAAATTGTAATCCATTTACTTGGACCTCACTCTTGTCCTGTGTCTGACAACTTTGGCCTATACTTTCTAGACAGGAAACTAATTTGGATTTGAACACATCCCTTTTTACCTGGGTCCAAGGATCAAGACTTTAAGTTCAAAGGAACACAGTATTTCACACAACTCTTTATGTAACCATATAAAAAGCATTACAAGAATGGTCCAAAAATACATCACAGCATACATCAATGTTAATACAACATTTAAAACATCACTTTAGAATGTCATTTTTATAAAAAAATGTCATTTTTTTTTGTATTTGCTGTATTTCACTATGCTTTGATTATGAAAAAATATTTTAAAATTATTTTTTGTTCTTATTTATTAACTATTCTCCTATTCCATGTGTCCATTTTGGCCTATGTATAATGACGTGTCAACTTTCTAGAAGGGTGTGAAGTTTTGTTCTAACTTGGAGGAATTTTTTAATAGATTATCCGTTTTCCTAAAGGCAGGGCTTGAATTACAATTTGACTCTTGGGGCGGGGTCTGCAAAAAAATTAGGCTTCGCATCATGATGTCCTAATAAAATTGGACACCCCCCCCAGGTTCGATTTTCAAATGTTACAGGGGGCTCACATCGAGTATGGTGGGGCCCAGCTCCCTCCCAACCTCCCCCATAATTCAAACCCTGCCTAAAGGCATTTTCTGTTTACAGTTTATCTGCACTTTTCCCTGATGAATCAGGAGCTCTAAATGAGAAGGGATTAAAACACCTTATGGATCACTAGCCTACACGTTTTCCAGGTGCATGGTCTGACAGAAATGTTTCTAGTCACACCATGTGGAGCTGCTGTTTCTTAATTAAAAATAAATAAGGTAAAATAAATATGTATCAATCAGGGAGGGTTGATGTGATAGCAGTTCTTGTATGTGATAAGCTTTTGGGGTAGGAAGTCCAGAATGACTAACCAAACTTCACAATTTCCTTTCAGCTGCTTTGATTGGACAATTGCTTCAGCTCAATGCTCCTTGCAGATCTGTAAGTTTAAGACCATCTGCTCCCAGCGGAGCATTAGCCTGTTAAAGCTGATAGATTCAAAGAAATATCATATGCTGAGCTGGAATGGAAAGCTCCAAAAATCACTTCCAAGTGCTTGTCTCTCTTTCTCTTTTTAAGTCAGTGGAGTATAATGTGGCAGTAAAACATTTGAAAGCACAGACAAACTAGCAGCTTTAGTTAAATAAAAAACCCCAAACCAACCTGTGCATCTTCATAGGTATACCTCCCTGGGTCCTTGACATTTTGGCTTGTTCTCTCATAGCTGTGTGAGTCCAGGTTGATGGCACTTTGTGCCCCAGGAGCTAAAAATTCTTGCCAGATTTCCTCCACTCTGATGGCTACATCTTGCAGAGGTTGTTTTTTGAGATCTTGGACAGCCAACCAAAACCTTCCATGGGACAAAACAGAACAGGAAGAGAGACAGTATGTGAGAGAGAGAAAGAGAGAAAATGTTCAGATATAACTTTACAGACCAGCCTTAAAAGAATCCTAAACCTCACACTAAGACCTGGTCTTTCAGGTCTTTAAATCAATGTGAAGAGTCTATTTTGATTGTACGTGTATTGGACTGCTCAATATGCTCTACACCAAATCATTAAAATGCAGGTAGGTGAGAACAGTGTCTTCAAACAAACAAACAAAATGTTTTTAATCAAAATGTATTTGCTCCCTGCACTGCTGACTTTATCGACTCCAGGAATGAGATGTTATTCCTGTTAGCTCTACAAAGTCATACCAGCTATATAAAAATCAGCTAGGGCATATGTGCACATAATGATCATCACCATGTACATGTGACAAAAATTTCTTTTGTGTGGCTTATGAGTGTCACACATTACACGTGTGAAAAGTTTGGGGGCTTCAAATAAGTTTGCAATGTTGCAAACTACAACACTCCCCATGTTGTTTAGTTTCCACCGTTGGTACTTGTAATTTTCCAGTCTGTAATCTGAAAATTCACCCCCTAGCCAAGGGAGAGGTAGGCAGGCTAAACCAAAAAAAGGATCAGGCCCCTTGCCACTTCTGCTTTTAGCAGGAGCCTGGAGGCTGCAGGCTCCCGCTAAAGATAGAAGAGGCAAGGGGCCCAGTCCTTTTTTTTTTTTTTTTGTGTGGCACCTGCCTGCTTCTCCCTTAGCCAGAGGGCAAGCTACCAGTAGGCTGAGTGGCTCCTGAGCTGTGGGGGCCCCTGGTGTGGGTGGTGGTGGCACCCCCCGGGGCTGCCCAGGCAGGCTGGGTTCTACCCTGCTTCGGAGGCAGTACCCGGCTGGATTCAACTGTTCCCCAAGCCTGCCAGGGCTTCCAGTGCCCCATGCACTGTCCCTGCTGCCTGGGACTGCCCAGGAATGGGCTGGCTTGACCTTGGAGTAGAGTGGGAAGGTGGCAGAAGAGCAGCTGGGTTCATGGGGCACTGGAAGCCTGCTGAGCCTGAACTTCCCTGAGCCTGCCTGGGCTTCCAGTGCCCCATGCACCATCCCCGCCACCTTCTTCAGCTCCCAGCACTCCCAGCCAGCCTCCTGCCACCTCCCTGTGTTGCCCCGGGGAAAACCAGCCTATTCCCAGGCACTCCCATCACCTCACCACCAGATGAAGAAGAAGTGGTGGATGAGGATTTCTTTAAACAGCTAGTGGAAGTTTCCCAATCACAAGTCCTGGTTCTCATGGGGAACTTCAATCACCCTGACATCTGCTGGGAGGGCAATACGGCAGGGCACAGGAAATCCAGGAAGTTTTTTGGAGAGTATTGGGGAAAACTTCCTGGTGCAAGTGACAGAGCAGACAACTCAGGGCCATGCTCTTCTTGATCTGCTGCTCACAAACAGGGAAGAATTTGTGGGGAAATGCAGTAGTGGATGGCAACTTGGGCAGCAGTGACCATGAGATGATTGAGTTCAGGAGCCTGAAGAAAAGAATGATGGAGAGTAAGGACCATGGACTTTAGAAAAGCAGACTTTGACTCACTCAGGGACCCCAAGGGCAGGATCCCCTAGGAAGCCAGTCTGAGGGGGAGAGCTGTCAAGGACAGCTGGCTGTACTTTAAAGAAGCCTTAGGGAGAGTGCAGGAAGAAACCATCCTGATGTGCAGGAAGACCAGCAAGTATGGCAGAAAACCAGCTTGGCTTAGCAGGGAACTCTTCAGTAAATTAATCACAAAAAGGAAGCATATAAGGAGTGGAAATTTGGACAAATAACTAGGAAATATATAAGAGCATTGTTTGGGCATGCAGGGATGAAGTCAGGAAGGTCAAAGCACAACTGAAATTGCAGCAAGCAAGGGATGAAAAGGATAACAAAAATGGTTTCTACTAGTATGTTGACAACCCATTTCTAAGCAGTGGGAGGAAAAGAAGGTGGTTAGGAACAGTCAGTGTGGATTCATCAAGGTCAAGTCATGCCTGACCAACCTGATTGCATTCTATGATGGGGTGACTGGCTCTGTGGATGCAGGGAGATCAGTGCATGTTGTATACCTTGATTTTAGCAAGGCTTTTGATAACATCTCCCATGACATTCTAGCAGGCAAACTAAGTAACTACAGGCTGGATGAGTGGGCTGTAAGGTGGATAGAAAACTGGCTGGAGGATGGGGCTCAGAGGGTAATAATCAATGCCTTGATGTCTAATTGGCAGCCAGTATCAAGTGGAGTGCCCCAGGGGTTGCAGATAACACCAAGCTGGGGGGAGTAATAGATACACTGGAGGGTAGGTCTAGGATTCAGACTGACCTAGACAAATTGGAGGGTTGGGCCAAAAGCAAGCTCATGAGGTTCAACAAGGACAAGTGCAAAGTGGACATTAAGCTGAATTTGAGCCAACAGTGTGCCCTTGTTGCCAAGAAGGCTAACAGCATACTGGGCTGCATTTGTAGGAGTATGGCCAGGAGGTCAAGGGAAGTGATTTCCCCCCTCTATTCAGCACTGGTGAGGCCACATTTGGAGTACTGTGTTCAGTTTTGAGCCCCCCACTATAGAAAGGATGTGGACAAACTGGAGGGAGTCCATCAGAGGACAACAAAAATGGTGAAGGGGCTGGTGGCACATGACTTATGAGGAAAGACTGAGGGAACCAGGCTTGTTTAGTTTAGAGAATAGGAGATGTGGAGGGGATTTAATAACAGCCTTCCAATACCTGAAGTGGGGTTCAAAATAGGATGGAGATAGACTGTTCTCAGTGGTGCCTGATAACAGGAAAAGGAACAACGGTTTCAAGCTGCAGCAAGGGAAGTTAGGTTAGATATTAGGAAGACTTTTCTCACCAGAAGGCTAGTAAAACAATGGAACAGGTTACCCAGGAAGGTTGTGGAGTCTCCCTTCTAAAGAGAAATTCTTCTTAATATCTAATACAAACTCATTATTTTATTTAATTTTATAAAACTGAGATGCAGCAGTGAACCCTGCTATGATCCAACTTAGAGGTCATTGACAAAATTGTCTCTGTGCAGTCCTAAGTGCTTTTTGCTGACAACAGGCCATGGAGTGTGAAGGAGTGCATCTGTTTATAAAAGAATGTGTAAAAATACTCAGTGTGAGTCAGGGTTGTAGAATTTAAGACCCGGCTAGACAAAGCTTTGGCTGAGATAATCTAGTTGGGGATGGTCGTGCCTCGAGTAGTGGGTTGGACTAGATGACCTTCTGAGGTCCCTTCCAACTCTAATTTTCTATGATTGTATGATTCTATCTATTGCCTTCTGACTGTCTTTCTGGACTTTAGGAAGGCCTTCGACACTGTCTCTCACCCCAGTCTCATTAAAAAACTAGGAGACTGCGGTGTCAATACTTACACAATCGGATGGGTCACTAATTAGCTGGAGGGCCACACCTAGAGAGTGGTGGTGGACGGGTCTTATTCGACCTGAAGGGATGTGGGCAGTGGGGTTCTGCAGGACTCGGTCCTTGGGCCCACACTGTTCAACATCTTCATCAGTGACTTGGACGAGGGGGTAAAAAGCACCCTGTTCAAATTCGCAGACAACACTAAGATGTGGGGAGAAGTGGGCATGCTAGAAGGGAGGAATAGGCTGCAATCGGACCTAGACAGGTTACAGGGGTGGGCAGATGAGAACAGGATGGGTTTCAACACTGACAAGTGCAAGGTGCTGCACCTGGGGAGGAAGAACCAGCAGCATACCTGCAGGCTGGGGAGCTCCCTTCTCATCAGTGCAGAGGCAGAAGAGGATCTTGGAATCATTATTGATGCCAAAATGACCATGGGCCAACAGTGTGGGGACGCGGTCAGGAAGGCCAACCATACCTTGTCATGCATCTACAGTTGCATCTCAAGCAGGTCCAAGGAGGTGATCCTCCCCCTCTATGCGACACTGGTCAGGCTGCAGTTGGAGTACTGCATCCAGTTTTGGGCGCTGCACGTCAGGAGGGATGTGGACAACATGGAGAAGGTCCAGAGGAGGGCCACTCGCATGATCAGGGGTCAGCAGGGCAGGCTCTATGAGGAGAGGCTACGGGACCTGAACCTATTCAGCCTCCACAAGAGAAGGCTGAGGGGGGATCTAGTGGCTGTTTACAAACTGGTCGGGGGGGACCAGCAGGCATTGGGGGAGTCCCTGTTCCCCTGAGCACTACCAGGAGTGACAAGAAATAACGGTCACAAGCTGGTGGAGGGGAGATTCAGGCTAGACATCAGGAGGCGCTACTTCACTGTCAGGGTGGCTAGGATCAGGAACCATCTTCCAAGAGAAGTGGTGCTGGCTCCTATCCTGGGGGTCTTTAAAAGGAGGCTGGATGAACACCTCGCCGGGGTTGTTTGACCCCAGTACTCTTTCCTGCCATGGCAGGGGGTCGGACTTGATGATCTGCTCAGGCCCCTTCTGACCCTATCAACTATGAAACTATGAAACTATGACTGTATGATGCATTGATGAGGTAACATGCTGAAGGAACATACTTTACATTCAAATCCTACTCATAATTTGCTGCATTAATAGATAGGCAAATCTCTTTTGACTTTTAAATTGACCAGCACTTGAGATAGGTGCTGTTAAGGGAGTATAAGTATGGAGCCTCATTATATCAGTTTTTCTGTGATCTCTTTGGGCATGTCTGTACTGGCTCTGTGCTATACTCAAAACTCCCAATGTAAAATAAGCATTGTCCACTGGCTTGCTCTGTGTGCTCTAGACCTGGAACTGAGATACCGAGGATGCTTGGAGGTGCCCCCTTCCATTGCTGCTGAGATGACCCTGTCTCAGAGCCAATGTAGATATGCCTTCTCTTGACTTTCTTGTATCACACTTACAGTGCCAAAATTAAATTAATGAACCATTAGTGGACAATAGGGGTGTGTGAAGGGGTCCCTAGTTGATTCGGATTTGGCCCAAATCAGGGACAGTGATTTGATTTGATTCGGCGGACCCAGAAGTGGACCGGAAGTGCTTCTGCTGCCAAGCGTGCTGGGGAGCCCCCTGCGCTTCTGTGGGATACTTCATGCACCCCAGCATCGCAGCATTCATGAGCCACCTGCAGCCTAGAGGTATGTAGAAAAAAAGATTTAAAGCTCTACATCCAAATTGCCAAATCTTTCCAAATCTGTCCGAATCAATTAGGAGGGTTCTGATTTGATTTGGAGAGATTAAAGGATCCTCTGATTTGATTCGGATTCGGAGATTTGGCCACTGAATTGGGTCAAATCTCTGCTGAATTGAATCAGGTACTGAAGCTTTGCACAGCCCTAGTGGACAAGAGCACAATCCATGCCTCACACTAGGAAACCAAAAGCCAGAGGTTACCTGTGAACGAATAAGACTAGGGAAGCTAGCATGTGACCTTACAGAGTATCAGCTACTCCATGGCAACTGCCTGTGTGCACTCTCTTACTGACAGTAAATAGAAAGTAGCCTACCCCTCAGGGGATGTAGAGAGAGCTATCTATCTCAAGTACCCCATGGGATAAGAGTATCTACGTGAGCAGTTACTGCAGAGTACCTATGCCCTCATAGCTGTTACTCTGTTTCTGAAAAGAGGGGTTCACAACTGGCCAAATAGTTTACTTTTGAAATAAAGATCCCCCACCACTACCACCACCTCTAGGAAAGCATTTTGTCAGGTGTAATGTGGGTGGCAGGTTAGATTATTAACAGGTTCCCTAAAGAAAGACCTCTTTTCTTACTGTCCACAGACATTCTTTGAGGTTCTGAATACTAGGTAAAAAAAGACAGGGAACAAGGAAAATGGCTCAGTTTATGGTTATGCACTTGCAAGATACATAGGAACACTTGGGAAAAATGGCACATGGCAGAGTTGTAGGGTCACTGCACTTAGAGGATGCCAGATATTGCAAGGGGAGCTCAGCCTCAGAAAAAGAAGGTATAGCCATAAAGAAAAAGCAAACTACTCTGTGATGTATTCTCCTTTCATATAGCACACACTGGTCACAGGGGCAAACAGTGCATAATATAGACCTGCAAAAGGAACAGCCCACACCACAGAAAGGGTAGAAAATACAGAAACAGAGAAGTAAGGAATCTGAGGTCAAACAAACAAATAGAAGGCCGGCTGGGTAATATTCAGCAGACAAGGAGCTGGAGGTTACAGGCATTGACAGTCATGGACAAAGGAAAGGAAGGGTAAAAGGGGCAAGTCAACAACAGCACCAGCTTTCTTGTTCTGTTTTTGTTCTGCCTGGCTATTGTTGGGGATGGTATTCGGAGGAATCTGTCTAAGTTGGACTTATTATCCTAGACTAATTCACATGAAGTGGCTGTCTGCCCTTTGTCACTGTCTGCTGTGGCATTTGCAGCACGATAGTACATACAAGGCCTAATTCTGCAACCCCAACTCACACTGAGTATTTATATATATTCTTTTATACACAGATGCAGTCATTCATACTCCATGGCCTGTTGTCAGCAAAAGGCACCTGGGACTGCACAGAGACCATTTCATCAATGACCTCTAAGTTGGATCACAGCAGGGTTCACTGCTGTATCTCAGTTTTATAAAATGAAATAAAATAATGAGATTTTTTTTTCTTGGGGTTGGGGAATGTATGGGATTGAGGCCGTATGCCCTCATTTCCTTTTGCTTCTTTTAAGAAGTCAGCTGAGTTTGTCTGGATGTTCTGCATTTTGGCAGATTATTTTATACAATTATTAAATTTCACCCCCATCTATCACAGACATACATACACATACACATGCTGATGTGCACACACACGCACACATACAGACCTCACAAAGGTACAATCTAATTTCTATTTTTAAACGTGGCTCTTTTGATTAATCAAAATAATTCATCTTCCATTTTCAGATACAATAATAATATGGGAAGATGAAGACAGGTACAACTCTGGAACAAGAGAGGAGAAAAGATATTAGACATTCCAGAGTAGCTGATGCTTCAGGGCAAACACATGATTCAGCACGATGTTTTCTACACACATACATTCTTCAGGAGACTCCTGTGAAAGTGCAGTTGTGATGATAATAGTGTAAAAGTGTCATCTTCCTCTTCCGTCTGTACCTTTCATCAGTGACTTACAATGAAAGTCAATGAAAGCCAAAAAACCCCCAAACAACCCACCACCAAAAATCTCTTCTTATTGAGAGTGATGCAAGCCCAGGACTCAGGCTGGAAGTTCTTCCTGAGGCTGAATGGGAGTGTGAGAAAGGGCTTTAGGGCTAAACTCTACAGCTGACATCTAAAAGATAAGGCAATGGCAGAAAGTGCGAAACTTCGGTCCCTGATTTGATTCGGCAGAGATTCAGCCCGATTCAGTGGCTGAATCTTTGAATCTGAATCAAATCAGAGGACCCTTTAATCTCTCCGAATCGAATTGGAACCCTCTGAAGTGTTTCGGAGAGATTCGGAAAGATTTGTAAATTCGGACGTAGACACAGCTTTAAATGTTTTTTCTACATACCTCTAGGTAGCAGGCAGCTCATGAATGCTGCGGTGCTGGGGTGCATGGAGCATCCCACAGGAGCACAGGGGGTTCCCCAGCGTGCTCGGCAGCAGACCCGGAAGTGGACCAGAAGCACTTTCGGTCCACTTTTGGGTCTGCTGGAAAGCATGCTGGGGGCCCCCCCAGCTTGGCAACTGGTGCCTCCTGGGTCTGGGTGGGGCACCTGGGGTCCCCCCGTGGCCACTTGCCAAGTCAGGGGGGTGCAGGGGGCTCCCCTGCAGACCCAGAAGTGGACCGGAAGTACTTCCAGTCCACTTCTGGGTTTGCTGCCAAACACTTGGAGGACCCCCTTGCACTCCTGTGGGACACTCCATCTGCCCCAGCATTGCAGTGTTCACAAGCCACGCTGGTACCTTGAGGTATGTAGAAAAAACTTTTAAAGCTGTGTCTATGGTCGAATCACTGATTCTTTGAATCAGCATCGAATCTTCAGATTTGTATTCAGCCGAATTGAATCAGGGACAGTGATCTGAATCAATGAATCGAATCACTGTCCCTGATTCGGGCTGAATCCAAATCCAAATCGAATAGGGCCCACTTCACACACCCCTAGAAAGTGGGAGTGCCTATAGGTTAGATTCCCAGGCTAGACCTGTGCCAACAGTGCTACAGGAGCTATTCTACTGAATCCAGTGCAGATGCTCTTTTATATGCATTAATTTATTCCTAGTATATCTGCTCTTGAAGCCCTGAAGACATTGTTATCTAAAACAATTGGGTCCAGTCTGGGTCCCTTGGGCAGTTTTTGGTGCGAAAATGTGACTACACTTAAGTGTTCGATGATTGTTAATTGAAATTATGTTCCCTTGGCTGCATCTTTCAATTTGTAAAAACTGATGTGAAGCCTCACCATTGCACAGAGGTTTCAAAAGGCACTGCTTCCATATACAGGCCCCCAGGACTTTGTCTGCTACCCCCAGAGCAGACCTGGTAGGAGCCAGGAGCACCATGCAACTATTGTTCTTTTTTCCAATTTAACAGCCCTCTTGCTAGCCACCTGTAGCACTGCCAGAACAGGCATAGGATGAAAGAGTAACTTCCCATTGTTGGCAACCCATTCCCGTCTGTGCAACCCTAAGGAGAGCAGGAGAGGAACCTGAATGGTTCTGCCTAAATCCTTGTTAAATAATATGTTAGGCCCCCAAGCTACATTAGTCCACTATTGTCCTGAATCCTTTGCAGAGGTTAGACAGCCTCAGACTTGCCACCCTGTACTAAGCTTCTGTCAAATGCAGCAGTTGGCCCATAAAGGTTAGAGAGCCACAAAAGAATCCTTGTGTCATGGAGTAACACCAGTACTTCAGTGGACACACGTAGCTCTCTTCCACTTGGATGCCTCTGTAGCTCCTTCATAATGAGATGCCTGCTGGCATAGAAGTGCTGGGAACTCTTCAAGGTTAGGTTGTCTCTGAGAGGCAGAGAGGAAGAGGAAGAGGAAGGGGTTCCATAAAGTTAGATGATAATTTTTTTATGTCCCCTTCCAAGAGCAAGAAGTAGCACCTCCTGGGTTGACACTGGAGCAGTAGACACTAATTAGCTTTCAAAATCTGCAAAGTGATAATAATCCTCTCTCTTTTTTCCAAAGCTATTTACCTCTCTAGCTGCCTATACCCCCTCTCCTATCCTCCAGCTTTCACACTCCCATGCCCTCTCCTTTCAATCTCTTAAAAATACCTTAGACATGATCAGTGATGAAGTGGGGAGAAAAATAATATACACACATCACTGTTAGTTTAATGCACATGGGATGCCAAAGGAATTACGTGATTTTAGAGTTAGATTCTTGGCTTCATCCAATGGTGTACTGCTAAGGCAACAGAAAGCTGCCCTAAAGGAAAGGTGCTGGAGGAATAGAGCTGCAGGGATGTGTGGCAAGGCAGGATGGAGTGCTAATCTTCAGCTGACATAGCAATTCCAAATAAACCACAGCAGCCAGTTTAGAGCATCCCTTAGGTTGTTCAACTGGCAGGAGGTGCCACATTCCTCTCTCCAAGCTGAGGGGCTGGTCTTTTACCACTGCAACCTCTGCTCTTCTTGCCTATATTATCTCCCTCAGCTTCCAACTGGAAGCCTCTTTCATTCCTTTGTTTCAGATCTTTGGGACAGGAAACAGTACTTTCTTACTTGTTTGCAAGACACCTGCCATATTGCAAATAAATAAAGTTAGAATCATAGAAAATTATCTATGGAAGCGGCCTCAGGAGGTCATTTAGTCTGACCCCCTGCTCAAAGCACGACCATCCACAACTAGATCATCCCAGCCAAAGCTTTGTCTAGCCAGGTCTTAAAAACCTTCAAGGATGGAGATTCCATCACCTCTCTGGGTAACCTGTTCCAGTGTTTTACTACCCTCCTAGTAAGAAAATTCTCCATAAAATGTAACCTAACTTCCCTTGCTGCAACTTGAGGCCATTGCTCCTTGTTCTGTCATCTGTCACCGCTGAGAACAGTCTAGCTCCATCCTCTTTTGAATCCCCATTCAGGTAGCTGAACGCTGCTATTAAATACACTCTCAGTCTCCTCTTTTCTAGACTAAATAAGCCCAGTTCCCTCAGTCTGTTCTCATAAGTCATGTCCCCCAGCCCCCAAACCATTTTTGTTGTCCTCTGCTTGACTCTCTCCAATTTGTCCACATCCTTTCTGTAGCAGGAGGCCCAAAACTGAAAACAGTACTCCAGATGTGGCCTCACCAGTGCTGAATAGAGGGGAATAATCAGTTCCCTTGACCTACTGGCAACACACCTACCAATGCAGCCCAGTATGACATTAGCTTTTTTGGCAACAAAGGCACACTATTGGCTCATATACATTGTCCACTGTAACACCCAGGTCCTTTTCTGCAGAGCTGCTGCCCAGCCAGTCAGCCCCCAGCCTGTACCGGTGCATGGGATTGTTCCGTCCTAAGTGCAGGACTTTACACTTATCCTTGTTGAACTTCATGAGATTTCTTTTGGCCCAATCATCCATGTTGTCTAGGTCACTCTGAATCCTAGACCTACCCCCCAGCAACTCTACTACTCTCCGCAGCTTGGTGTCATCTGCAAACTTACTGAGGGTGCACTCTATGCTATCTTCTACATCACTGATGAAGACATTGAACAAAACTGGTCCCAGGACCAACCCCTGGGGCTCTCCACTTGATACTGGCTGGCACTTAGACATTGAACCATTGATTATTACCCTCTGAGCCCGGTCCTCTAGCAAGTTTTCTATCCCTCTTACAGCCCATTCATCCAGCCTGTAGGCTCCTTAGCTTGCTTGGTAGAATGTCACGGGAGACAGTATCAAAAGCCTTGGTAAAATCAAGGTATAACACATCCACCAGTCTCCTCACATCCACAGAGTTAATCACCTCATCGTAGAAGGCGATCAGGTTGGTCAGGCATGACTTACTCTTGGTGAATCCATGCTGACTGTTCCTAATCACCTTCTTCTCTTCCAAGTGCTTAGAAATAGATTCCTTGAGGATTTGGCTCCATTATTTTTACTGGGACTGAGGTGAGGCTGACTGGCCTGTAGTTGCCTGGATCCCCCTTTTTCCCTTTCTTAAATATTGGCCCTATGTTTGCCCTTTTCCAACCATCCAGGACCTCTCCTAATCACCATGAGTTTTCAATGATGACTAATGGCATTGCAGTCGCATCAGCCAACTTCCTCAGTACCCTCAGGTGCATCCCATCCAGCCCCATGGAATTGTACATGTCTAGCTTTTCTAAATAGTAGTTAACCTGTTCTTTTGCCACTGTTGGCTGCTCACCTCCATCCCAAACTGTGCTGTCAGGTGTTCTTGTTATTTTTGTTACCCTTCATATCCCGTGCTAGCTGCAACTCCAGTTGTGCTTTGGCCTTCCTGACTTCATCCCTGCATGCCCGAGCAATGCTTTTATGTTCGTCCCTAGTTATTTGTCCAAGTTTCCACTTCTTATAAATTTCCTTTTTGTGATTTCATTTATTGAAGAGTTCCCTGCTAAGCCGAGCTAGTCTTCTACCATACTTGCCAATCTTCCTGCACATCGGGATGGTTTCTTCCTGCATTCTCAGTAAGACTTGTTTAAAGTACAGCCAGCTCTCCTAGACTCCTCTCCCCCTCAGTCTGGCTTCCCAGGGGATCCTGCCCATGAGTTCCCTGAGCGAGTCGAAGCCTGCTTTTCTGACTTTGAAAAGCAGAGTAAAAGTCCGGGGTCCTTACTCTGCTGCTCTCCATCCTTCCTTTCCTCAGGATCCTGAACTCAATCATCTCATGGTCACTGCTGCCCAAGTTGCTATCTACTAGTACATTCCCCACCAATTCTTCCCTGTTTGTGAGCAGCAGGTCAAGAAGAGCACGGCCCTTAGTTGTCCGCTCTGGCACCTGCACCAGGCAGTTGTCCCCAACACTCTCCAAAAAATTCCTGCTTTGCCTGTGCGGTGCTGTATTATCTTCCCAGTAGATGTCTGGGTGGTTGAAGTCCCCCATGAGAACCAGGGCCTGTGATGGGGAAACTTCCACTAGCTGTTTGAAGAAAGTCTCATCCACCACTTGCTCCTGGTCTGGTAGTCTATAGCAGACCCTCATCACGACATCATCCTTGTTGCTCTTCCCTCTAATCTTAACCCAGAGACTTTCAACAGGCCTATCTCCAGTTCCATATTGGAGCTCTGAGTTACCGTGTTTTCTACATTTACTGTCAGTCAGAAAGTCAGGGTGTAACATATGGACACATTCAAGGATAACAGGTTGTACAGAAAGAAGCTGAGCTTTGATTCCAGCCTCCTGAATGTTTACTTACAATTTCCTATCCTGGCAAAGAGACCATAAATATGATTCCTGCTTTAATTCTTTCTGCTGAACTGCACAGAGGGTTTTTTCTGTGCCTTGTGTTGTGCAAACATAGAGTTTCTGTGCCCTCTTGTGGCCAGAAGGAGCCTAAAGAAATGACTGTTGGACGTGAAAGCATTTCAGTGCCGGTGTAGTTTTAGATTTTCAGAATATCATTGCTCATAAAGCTGGACAATGAGTTTAACCATCCCAGTAATAAACTGAACATGCAGTCTAGAACAACTAAGACAGCAGTACAGCTCCACTATAAATTTAACAAATAATCATAGTATTTTGGTGACTTCCAGCCAGAGCTGCCTGGAAGTTTATATTTGAATACTTTTTTGGGGGGACTAAAAAAGGGTTTTCAAGTAACTTTTGTACAGAACTTTTTTTTTTTTTTGCTTTTCTTAATTTCTGATTTTTCATGAGAAATTTTTTTTTTTTAAAGTTTCTATCCAAAAAGTTTTAATGTAGGGTTTTTCTACAATAAAGAAAATGATTTGAAAATAAAAATGTCTTCCAACTAATTTTACACCAGTATACAGATTCCTATGGCTACACACAAAACAACTGGTTTTGCAGTTTGCAAGCTTCATAATGTATATCCATATAATATTTGATGGGCCATCCCCTTAGATCTGCAAGCAGGTGTGCAGGTTCCCTTCCCCTTGGGTAAGGTCAGTATTTCCCATGCTCCTTTTTAGCTGTTTCTCTTTACAACTGACAGTCTTTGAAGCTGGAGAAAAAATCAATCTTCCAGTTAGAGGAACATCTCAGCAATCTTGATGGTCTCAAGAGACATCCAGCTCATAAAAAATGTACGCGGCTCTCTTTGGCCTATTTCTTTCTTTCTTTTTTTTTAAATTGAAGCTTGGCATTTTGTCTGTTGTGTTTCTGTAAGCTTCCAAAGCCAAAGGAAGCAAAACAGACTGTAAATGAAAGGTAGTGACAGCGAGATGAAAGAGTGTGAAAGAATAAGAGTAATAACAACGGAGAGAAAAAAAGAACTAATTGATTTTCCTGCTCTAACATAAATAAATACCATCCAATGACTAGATAATAAAGAGGGTTCAAGCAAAGCCAGGAGTGTAGCGGGCCTGACAGTTCAGTTTTCTGGAACACAAAACATAGGAATGGATGTGTCTGTGTAGGTCACTGAATCCAGCCCTCTGCTATCACCAGCAGAGCTCCGCTGAAGCCACAGGGCAAAGATCAATTTTGCGTTCAGTTACAAAGGTGTGGGGTAACCCCACCGAAGTCAGAGTAGTAAAACGGGTTATATCTGTGTAGTAGAGGGTAGATTTTAGCCTCATTTGCCTTATTTCAATATTGAATATTTTATTCATGAATGTAATATTGTACTATGTAAAAACATGTCAGTTTAGGGCACATTTCATGGACTCTCTTCAGTTGCAGTGCTGGTAGATTCCATGTCTCCAAGGTACAAGGCAATACTGTGCAGAGATACCTAAGCTAGAGCTGCATGGGGGGAGCTGGGGTACTGGAAGCAGTAAACCTACATTATCAGGGTGCTCACTAGGCTCAATTGCCCTGCTCCTCAGCAGACCACCATGTTAATGTGGCTGTCCTGCATCCAGCAGCTGAGCAAACTTGGGTACCTCTGCATGGTTCTGCATCATGCCATTTAAACATACAATCAGGTGAATACTGGAAAACTCAGGTTGGTCACTTAAAGACATATGGCTCTATTCTGCTTTTGATGTGCCTGTATAATCACTATCAGGGCTGTATCCATGTGCCAGAAAAAGAATATGGCCCCATTGCAATTTGTGGTTAATAGCTATTGGTTGAGAAGAGTCTCTAAAGAAAGGCGGCTACTAGAAATTTTCTTAAAAAATTTAGAATTAAATAAACTTGCATCCTAAGGAAGCTCTTTCCAACTTCTAAGACCTCTGCTGTGAGGTATAGTGATGTTGGTTGCTCATTTGTTTTAAGCCTCTAGCATTGCCCTTCTCTCCATCTCCCCCCAAAATCCCAGCATTCTGGGGATGAGAACCACTCTTTGCACCTCCTGGTTTCTAGAACACCTGCCTTGTATTTTTTAACATTATTGGTAAGCCAATCCTATTTCTACTTTTTCCTTGTGAATATTCGTTACCTTATTTCTCTGTTTGCTTTTGTCTGTGGCCCACTCAGCAGCTAATTAACCTCAGTGCCTTTATGGAGTTTCATTGGAGTCACTATCCTGTATGACTAGACCCTTATGTGAAGTCATGGCCTAGTCTGTGTTGTTTAACTCTGTTCAACTTGGGGACCATGTCCAAACGAGCGTGGATGTTTAGTTCTCTGGAGACAACTAATGGTGGCACAAGGTATAACGCCACTAGTTGTCCCTGGGAAATACCTGTTCCACGTGTGCTCTGGTGTACAGCAGGTTACCTCGGGTGGGGTAGGAGAGGCTGAGGCCAGCACTGGGCTGGCCCCAGCAGCCTTACTTGGGGCCTGGGGACCTCCCGGAGCTTCAGCAGCAGTGATCCTGCCGCTTGAAGCCTGGCCAGCAGTCACAGTGCAGCTCTGGCTGGCCAGGTTCGGGTTTTGAGCAGCGCATGCTGCCCCCGTGGATGCCACTCTGCCTTTTTTTCGGGAGGGTTTTTTTGACCCCTGGATAGCCAGGGGTCAAACCCCTCCCCCAACCCCCTGTGCTGCTCCTTTGCAGTGCAGAGGACAGCTGAATGTGCCATACGTGCCACATACCACACAGTCATGCTCATTTGATGTGGCCCTGGTGGCCTTCTTTAGGTCCCATACAACGCATTTTGTATGTCAAAAAGAGCAAAGTATTAAAGAAAATTATTTAAAAGAAAGCAAAATCAAAGGAGGAGGGGGAAAGTGTGCCACATTCTTTGCAGCACTGAAACCTCATCGTCAAGTGTTTTTATATTTTTTAAGCTGGCTGTTTGTGAAGGATGCTGCAGCAGTGAAATCATGGCCTCCCTAGTGAGCCTTAATTCATACCAGCCTACAGAAATTCCCTTCTGTTCCTGCAGGCGCCAGTCTTTAGAATTGCTCTACCTCACAGGCCTCCATTACTTCTTAGCCTGTAAACACACTCTACCTTAAGGTTAAAGAGAATAGATATTGGCATTAGAACTGGCTGGCAGTGACAGAGAAAGGTAATGACTTGATTTCTAATTACAACACCCTCTGGATTCATTTGAATAGGATGAGCGTATGAACATCAGCCAGAGGCAAAACCTTCTGCCCTGCATCAGTCCAAGCCAAATGTAATTAATAAAAGTAATCTGTAGAATGCACCATATTTAAATAGAGAAGTTTTAACTGAGGTTTTATAGTTACAGCTTAATTGCCAGAACAAAGAACACAGATATGCTTAAGTGAAGGGAATGTGTAAAAGCTCAGCAATTATTAAAGGAACATGTTTGGGTTAAAGATAATTTTATATAATTTTCTTAGTTGTAGCTCCCCAGAATATTAAAAGTAAAAGAATATATATGTTTTTTGTTTCTGTTGTTAGCACACTTTTTAGATTTCTCCCTAAACAATTAAAGAAGTTAGTCTGTTTCAACGTAGTTTAAAGTCATTTTCCAGTGAATTTGAATCTCACTTTCAGATTTTTACACACTAGCAGAGTCAAGGCTGGATTAACCCTTTAGTGGGCCCTAGGCAAACAAACTCGTGGGCTCCTACTTTTTTCAGTCAATAATTGTGATATGTAAAATAAGCACAACTGGGCACCTTCTTCACTTAGGGCCCTAGGCATGTGTCTAGTTTGCCTATGCATTAATCTGGCCCTGAGCACATTGTTGTAAAAAGTAACTTGTTTGAACAATTTTTGCATGCATTTCATTCTTGGAGTTCACTCTCCACAAATGCACACCTACACACACACACACACACACACACGACAAAAGACCCTGGAAATGCTGGATCAGATTCTAATCTGGTGTAAACTGCAGTAATCCCACTGATTAAAAAGTTATATCACTTTAATACTGCTAGGAATCTGGCCCAATTTGATCCTCTCTCATCAACAAAACAAGTATTACACTTTCAGCACATACTCCCAAATACTGCCCTGCCAATGTACCCTAAGCCTATTCTAAGATGAGGACTATCTCCATGAGGGGGAGAAAGTGATACTGTCTCTGTGCCCATCAATTCTTGGCCACTGTACAAAGACTGCCAAATGTTGATAAATTTGGAATGTGCACAATTGTCTCCTTTCACTGAACACTACAGATTTGGTGGCATTAGAAATCCATTTGCTCACTCCAGGAACTTCAAAAATGCAAATTTAACCCGTAGAAGCTTATACTCAAGTTATATTAAATTTTCATATAAAAACAGATGTTCAGTTCAACTCTTACCCTTTCCCTCTCTCCCTTAAACAGCTACTGAACTTCAGTTAGTGAGTGAGATCATTACACACTTTCTGGAGACCCCTACTCAACAAATTTAATCTTAAATGTCCTGATTTTTATGCTTTAACCATTAGTGTTCCCTAACTTTTGCTGTTGTGGTTTAAATTACCCATAATGCAGTAGCATGAAAATAAAAACAATAGTGGAAGGAAACTGATAGGGATTTTTTTCAAGGAGTGCATAAATTAGCCACATATTGGAAATTTTTATTTCCTATGCAGACCATGTATGAAATAATCAAAATATGGCTAACATGCGTAGGAAACAAAAACAGGCCTTTAAAGTATATTTTAGAAGGTGTTCTTCCCATATACTCTTTTTCCATACATGCCATGGGAAATTTTTTGATGAGAATAAGTTATTGGAAACTATATAATTTGAATTAATTGGGGAATAGGTTTGAATATCAGTCTCCATGAAAATTATTGGATGACAGTGTACTGTATAGGAGTTGTTGAATCATATGTTATACTCTATGAATTATTCAATCTTTTAAAATTAAGGAAATCTTAAAAATACATTTTGCTAAAACCCCAATAAACTGAGATGCACTTTTGCAGACTGATCATTTCCCTCCTTATTGCCAGTAGGTTTAACATAGGAATAAGCAAATCCTTACTTTTTCTAATTACAATCTCTTCTCTCTTGGATTCATGTAGTAAATCCACAGGAAACTTATGGCAGATTTGTTTTAGGTGTTAGCTATAGACACAAAAGGTGAATCTGACCCTGAACTTCACCAGAAATGATGACAAGCCAGGGCACAATGTCACAGATAAGAGATCGCATATTATGTGGATACAAACACACAGGCAGGAGACGGGTGGCTGTATAAGGCACCAGCCAGGCTGCTTTTCATTTTGGATTCATTAGATTTTAAACACATTTTGTTTCAAAAAAAGGATATGAAATTATAAGTGAGGGTTTGGTAGCACTGCCTGTTATTAAGATGATTCCCATTATGAAACTATTTTCTGTTGCTGATAACTTTGTCAGACTTTAGCCATTCAGGTTGAAATTTCTTATGCCTGTTCTGTGTCTCATACTTAAGTTAATTTTTAGCCAGAATGTTTCAGTTGTTTCCCAGACCGAGCCTGGGGAAAGAATTGCTGTTTTGCTCCTGTAAAATTCTGAAGACCTCTTCTTTGAGAACTTCTGGTGTTTCCATATTTTAGAGCAGCGACCTGAAATCAGTACCGTAATTGGAAGGGGGTGACCTAGGTAGCAGCACCTTTGGAAGCAGGGGCATATAAAAACAGCCACTGCTGCAGCTAGCTATGCTGCTGGTATCAGCACCAAGGCAGCCAGCGCTGTCTCCTGTGCTGCCACTGCCAAGGTCACAGACCTGCCCTGTTACATGACTTGGGGGCAGCAAACTAAAACTCCTCCAAGAAGTTTTAGTTTGCTTCCCCTACAGCTGTGGAGTGAAGCACCAGGCTCCGTGCAGCTCAGAGCTCTGCAGGAAGCCCTGCAGGCAGCCTGGCAGCAGCCCGGGAAAGCAGGCTCTGCCCAAGAAAAGTGGCGAGCCTGATCTTTCCTTCTCTCCCAGAGCTTGCCTGCATGCCTGAACTGTGCAGGGGCTGGGTGCTTCCCTCCACAGCTGCGGTGCCCCCCGGGACCACTTGAGCCGGGTGCCTGCGGGTGGGTACTGCCTGGGGGGGGGGGCCACTGCAGCCGCAGAGAGAAGCACCAGCTTTCCCCCCACCCTCCCCAGCTTGGGGTTTGCTCTGCCCACTGGCAGCTCGCCCACACCTCCCCTCCAGAGAGGCAGGTAAGTCAGCAGGGTGTGTGTATGACACAGAGACTTAATTGGCCCTAAGTTGAAGTGGTGTTTTTTAAAATCCATCGCTTCAATTTAGGGTCCTCGTTTCATCTACACACACCCAAGGCTGCTGGATTTGGCCCAATACCTGGGTGTGTTACAGCTCAAGTCAAGAGGTTTTACCTAAGGTTTTCAGAGCTGAATTCTGATTCCAGAAAACGAAGAAACTGGTCTCGCCCCACTGGGTCTTTCAGCACCTCATCCATGGAAAACCCCCATCTTTTCACTCGTTGTTGGCTGGGTTCTTTGCTGTTTAGGGGAGAGATAGAAATGAATGCTTATTTTCAGCCACATGTCCAAAATCTGTCAACTGATTTAACTGAATATCAACAGGAGAAAGCTCACCACACCAGCACAAAATTTATTTTTTCATTAACCCACACAACTACGGGCTAACAAACACCCTAGAAAAAGAACTACCAAAGATCAGGCACGTTGCAGTATCAGACTTATTAACCTGTGAGTGAACTATAACCTTGTGATATAAGATAGTACATGACAGATCAGTATTTAGGCAGAAGCAGGAAGACATAGAATCAAGGAGTTAGAATAAACCTAAGGGGCACCTAATTTAATTCCCTGAATAGATGCAGGATATATCACCATTTAAATATGATGTAAAAATTTAGGTGTTTATGGTGACCACCTACATTAGAGGGAAATAAAGCTGATATTGAAAGGGCACTTTTTTATCTGCTTAAATGCTTCATGGTAACTTATCAATCACCATACAAGACAAGGACAATCAAACTGTGGTGCACAGATTGCAGGGTGGCCTGCAGAGCATTTGCTGTTGAGTCACATAGAACTGCCTGGCTGTTTGGTGCTGGCTTCTCCTATTCAGCTGCATAATTGCATTAGGAGCAGCTTGAAAATGCATTATGGCCAAGATTTCTAAAGGTGATGTATTTGAGTAGGTATATTTGAGTACCTCAATTTTTGGATGCCAACCTTGATATATGGAAGAAGGCAACCACCCTTTGATGGTCAGGCCCTTGTATGGTGTTACAAGTTGGACACTCCAAAACAGACACCCTGAATCATTAATCATCTTTGAAAATATTATCCTAAATGCTATCCTAATATTATTTTTTTCATGAAAGTAATTTGTGTAGTTACTATGGAGAAGTTGCATAATTAAAAACAGGAGGAAGCTGTACAGACAGGTGCAAATCAGAGTGAGGTTTCCAGGAGACAATCTCTGCATTGATACATGTTCCATACCGCGTAAAGGTCTGATACCTTTGAGAAGAAGGTGGCCACAAGACTAGCACCAAATATAACACCTCCATTAAAATATAGGATGGGTGATCACAAAAGTGACAGCAAAAGGTAGGGGTTCTTGTGAGTGCAATGCCTATTTGAGCTATGTGCCTATCACCTAGATTGTGGCCAAGCCTTGATTTATGATCACAAAGAACTCTAAAATTAGAGAGTCTAAGGGAAAGTGGTATCCTTGCTGAAGTCAGAGAGACCCAGGAATTTAAATTAATGGTCCTGCTTATATTTTACTTTGGCACAGAGAATGAAGAAAGAAAAAATAAGTTGAGGGAAGAAGATGTTGTTTTAAAACACAATATCAAGGCCTGGAGTGAGTTGTGGTATGTTATGAGCTCCATCGGACATCTGAAGAGTCAAGTTCTGGTCTACCTTGAATTGCTTTACTTAGAGATGCATTTTCCAAAGCGTAGATTGCCATGACAGACTAATTGGGATGTCACAGTTACTGAACACTTCTCAGATGGACAGGGAACTTACCAGCATGTGGTGGGATTGAAAATGGGTGTCAACAAGTTCATTTTCCTGAAGGAAAAACCTGAAGGTCAGGTTTCACAATTTGGGAAACTGTCTTGCAGGCATTACAGTCTGTAGCTGGAACATTTAATTATAAAACAAACTGCAACTAGGTGCTGACACAGTTAGTGCTCTTGGAACAGAGAATAAATACAATTGCTGCATCTCTCATCAGTCAAATCCTTTCACTTTCATCACCAAGTGAATAATCTTCATCAGTGTAACATAGGATCCTAGCAGAGGCCAATCATTTCTTTTAAATGTGTACAAAAGTCCTGATATCAGGTTTAAATCAGAGTACTCAGGAGTATGTAAGTCTTTCATGAGACACCATGCTGAACACTTGGGTAGATACAGTATTAATATAACATTGGATGTCAGGGTACCTTGTAAGTGGGAGCTCACTAGAACTCTGTTTACACCACAGGGGCATTTTGCCATGGTTATGGCTGTTTGTTCCATATAAACCCAGTTAAGGAGATGAAAAAGGCATGCAGTCTTGTGGGGAAAAAAGAAAAAAGGAAAAGATTAAACACAAATGCAGACTATCTACAAGGAAATGAAGATAAGAGGAGTAGAGATTAAGAAAATGATTGCAGATCCCCATGCCTGGTGGAGATGGTAACCTATATGTTTGATGAAACACTCAAATCAATTACCCCTTCCCTGTATGTGCTTGTTGCTATAGACTTGGACGCTTTGCTGCCAAGTCTCCTTCTCCCCATAGTCACTGATTCATCATAGATTGGTCCTCTGGAGACAGACCTGGGATTTATTCCTTGGGGCTAAATGTCATAGTTGGGAATGAACACAGTTGGAATGAATTTTGTCACTTTCCTTTTGAATGTTTGCTTATCTCAATGTCACTCCCAGTACAGATTTGGTTTTGCCTAAGGAATGCCAGCTGAATATTCACTCAGTAAGATCAGCTGCTACTTAGTCACCTGCACTGAGAATTAGCAATATGGTTGATGAGTACATGTAAATGAGCTGAGGAGGGGCTATCATAGGAATAGCGTGCTATTCCATTTAAGGGTGTTCCTGAAGCAGATAGGCGTGTGCAGACATAATGATTCCAGTCTTGCCATCACCAGCCGTGTTAGTAGCTGGTGCTTCTGTTCTTATGAGCATGACTAATAAACATACTGGCTCTGACCTCCTATGTTTCATCTTCTGTAGTGATCCACAGCTGAATAAAGCAGGCATAAAATGTATCTGTCCTGACTTGGCGGCCCTATAAATGCATTTTCCAAAGATTCTTATGACTCACCAAAACACAAGGCACTGGAGAATGGTGACCCACCTTCTGCCCTTTTTACACATAGCTGACATAAGCAAGTGAGTTAAAAATAAGGCCTAAACCTCAATATGACAATTTAATATGGAGAGAAATAGAGTGTGAGCCCCTTTTCCTTGTAATCATGGATAATTTCTGAATGTACATGTATACACACGATCGATAGGGGAATGTGGGGACAGCAGTACCAATAAAATAGAATAATTGCTTTAAAATTATTATACATAGCCAAGGAATTTCAATGTCTTACCTCATTTCTATGTCCCATAAGATAGTATCATCACTTAGCCAAGGATTGGAAGGTTCAGCGGGAGTTATAAAAGGATCATATTCCACATACTGCTCTGAGTAAGCTATTAAACTGTGACAGAAAAGAGAGAGAAAAATGAACAGTTATGACCTAATGCAGAGATTCTCAACCAGGGTATCACAACACACGGGGGTGCCATTAGATCCTTTAAGGGCAATATTGACACTGCCGGTGTATAAATGTCTATACATGACTCAAAAGATAAACAAAGATCCCATTTGTAGGTGCACTCACTGTTTTCTAAGCTGTGTTAACTGATTCACATTGCACAGTTCAAAGCAAATTTCAATTTGATTTGAGGGTTAATAGGCAATCAAGGGGGTTTGCCCCCTTCTTCACAGACCAGTAGCCCCATGTGCTTGGGCAGGGCTGGGGGTTTAGTTAGGATGCTGATATTTAGTCACAGTAAGGCGTCGTCGACACATTTGACTTTGTAAAGGTGTTACTTTGTGCCTGATAACCTCTGTTGTGTTTCAGAAACCCAACCGAGTTTCCCTTGAGGGGACTGATATTTGCAATGCTTATCTGAGTTCCTATGGACTGTTTTTCCTAAAAACAATGCCATATATACATGCTAATTAATACAGTTTAAATTGTCTAATTCACACGGGCCTAGTCTGCATTAACTTTAATCCTTCCTCAATGAGGATTAGTTAATTCAGACTGGAGACAATTTTAATTTGGATGACAGACATCTACATGTATATAGTGATGGCTGTAGTCCGGATTAAACCTAGAAAAATGTAACATCTATAAACAGCCATAGATTTCAAAAAGGAATCCCTAGTGTCAAGAACATTTGGATCTGGTGTCTTTCCAACTTCTTTGCAACAGAAGAATTGCCCATTCATAGTTGCATATTTTCATAGTTGGTAGTGTCGGAAGGGACCTGAGCAGATCATTAAGTCGGACCCCCTGCCATGGCAGGAAAAAGTACTGGGGTCAAACGACCCTGGCAAGGTGTTTGTCTAACCTCCTCTTAAAGACCCCCAGGGTAGGAGCCAGCACCACTTCTCTTGGAAGTTGTTTCCAGATCCTAGCTGCCCTGACAGTGAAGTAGCGCCTCTTGATATCTAGTCTGAATCTCCCCTCTACCAGCCTGTGACCGTTATTTCTAGTCACTCCTGGGAGTGCTTGGGGGAACAGGGACTCCCCCAATGCCTGCTGGTCCCCTCTGACCAGTTTGTAAATGGCCACCAGATCCCCTCTCAGCCTTCTCTTGTGGAGGCTGAACAGGTTCAGGTCCCTTAGCCTCTCCTCGTAAGGCCTGCCCAGCTGACCCCGATCATGCGAGTGGCCCTCCTCTGGACCCTCTCCATGTTGTCCACATCCCTCCTGAAGTGTGGCGCCCAGAACTGGATGCAGTACTCCAACTGCGGCCTGACCAGTGTCGCATAGAGGGGGAGGATCACCTCCTTGGACCTGCTTGAGATGCATCTGTGGATGCATGACAAGGTACGGTTGGCCTTCCTGACTGCGTCCTCACACTGCTGGCCCATGTTCATTTTGGCATCAATAATGACTCCAAGATCCTTTTCAGCCTCTGCACCAACGAGAAGGGAGTTTGCACTGACGAGAAGGGAGTTCATTACTTTTCAATAGTGAAGAAATGATTGAAAGCTAAGAGTGAGGAGCTGCAGAGGAGATGTAGGGCCTGGTGGGGCTGTAATCCAGGTGTGTGGGGTGATGCAAGGAGCCCAGAAAAAGGCAAGAGAGGAAACCCCCCACACCTGGCTTTCACTATTGGTCTTAGGTTGATTGGAGTGACAGGGAGGTGATCCAGGGGGGAGAGGCCGATTGAGCAGTGGGAGAGGGGTGATCCAGGGACCAGTGGTAGGTGGCAGGGAGATATGGGGGTGGGGGGTGAAAGGGTGATCCAAGGAGCACAGCGGGTCCCTTCCCCAGCCCCCGCCTATACTGCAGCTAGAGAGCAAGTGAGCAGGACAGGCACATAGCAGACTTGCAGTCCCTAGCCATACCCCAGCTTGCAAGCCCTCTTGCCACAGGTCTGAGCAGTGCACATCAGATGGCATTAACTGTTAATGTGTAACTCATCACTAGCATGTGCTAACCTTAACATCAACTAGTATTCCTCACAATTAGCACCTGTTAACTCTAATTTGTAATCTCACTTTCAGGTATATCCACCTGTTGTCTCTTCTGTTTTACCAAGACCCCAGCACAAGCTTCACTGTATGCACCAAGTAATTTTATTGACTTGCATGGTATCGCATACAATATGCAAAGCATGTACATAAATCTTTGCAACTTCAGTGCCTGAGAATTTCAGTTCCCCAAGGCAGGGCCATTTTTGTGTTGTTTGTACAGTTTTTATTTAGCCCAATGGTATTTTAGTACAATAATTTGTATGACAGTCGTAATTATTTAAAATACTATTACAATGATTAATAATAATAACTATCTTTTAACAGTCTTCTTTTTAATAAAAAATTGTAGAGAAACTTCAATAATTTTTTCACAAGCAGATCAGAATTATGTTGCTTTTCTGAACTGTGTTTGGAGCTAGCTAAATCATTAGTGTCTTCAAAACAAGGATGTTTTTAATCCAGAAGCTGAACTCCTTTGGACAATTTTTTTCTCCCATTATTTGCTGAGTTTTATCTAGGAATTTCTACACATCAGTTCATTAAATAAGGTAAACATGTTTTACAATACTTATAGGCTGTTCTAGTTTAGTTGTGCTCATCCAAGTTAAACTTCTTCCTCTGGTCTTTCACCCACTGAAAAGGTCAGAAAGATGAAAAGAAGTTGCTTTGACCTGCCCTACTGTACTGTTTTCTGTTTGTGCTAACTGGTACCTGGAGGCATTAAAACTGTAGACTTTGTAACCTAAACAGGTTCTCTTTGAACCTCAGGGTGTCCAGTCCTGCCTTATCTCATTTTGTTGATTATATTTCATGACAGCCCTGGGTAGGGGGTTGCAGGAAGGAGCAACATCTAATTTCAGAGAGCAGCAGTAAACCCAAAGCTAGAAATGTGTGAGGGGAGGTTAAAAAAAGGAATCAATCAGATACCCTCAGCTGTGAAACTTAAATGGCTTTTAATGAAATAAAGAAGATGCATTAGTAGCACTACAAGTGGTGGCAAAAATAAACAAATAAAAATGTTTAAATACATGTTGCTGCTATAGCATAGGGACAACAGCTAAGCCACATGAGGTCTAATTAAAGTTACAGGCAAATAGGATAGGAAGGGAGAGCATTTATACGGACATGTAAATGAAGGCTTTTGGCTTTTCATGTAATGCCGTATAATTCTAGTAGGGAATGAAGTAGTTATTGCTCACTGAACTGTGCAAAGTTGGCATTAGACACTTGTCATACATGTACATGTATGGGACCCTGCAGTGGATTCACAGTAACCTTGACACAGCTGACACCCACCAAAAAAATCTGCGACACCTGCAGGTTCATAGGAAAGCAGAACTGGAACGGACCTCACCGGATCATCTAGTGCAGCCCCTAAGATGCCAGGTTCAGGGACCAGCTTGCAGTATAGTTGGAGGAGCCCACATTTACCTTGGGCATCATTATAGTGTTATATCAACAATATATGATTGTTATATCAACACACAATGATACAAAATATGAGAAGTGACAAGAGAAATACAGGCTGTAGCAGGCTGACTCCCCCTTAGGCAGACACAAGAGCCAGCTTCCTCATAAAAGCCTGTCAGCTCTTGGTTCCAGTCTGCTTATTATACATGTGGAAAGCTTTTCACCCCAGCAAACAAAACAAGCAAATGTGCAAAGAAGGGATGGAAAATCAAACCTCAGGTCTTTCTTCAGACCTGGAGCAAGACAACCCAAGCTCAGTGCTTCTTTTTCCCCACCTTAGCATACCAACTTCCCCCTCCCCAGCTTCCCTTCTTGGGAGCTTTTAATTTCCTCTGAGCCTAGCCAATCATCTCTGTCAGCTGGCCCAGCATTCCTAATCAGGTAGGTTATTATCCCCTAACCCCTTGCAGCTGGGCTCCAGCCCCTAAGCCATGCATCTTGTTAAAAAAGCACTATGAAAAGGAGTGAGTACAGCTCAGGGTGTTAAATTATAGGCTCCTCCTCCCCCAAACCACATTCTGAAGTCAATTATGTCCGTGTCAACTGGAGAAAAAAGTGTGGATGACACAAAAGGAGAGTGATTGTGCTGAGGTCTTCTGGCGGATGCAGCAATTGAGTGACACCTACACCTCCAAGGATTGCTATGGTTGGCAGACATATCTGCATGAATAAGAATCTGAACAGGATGCATTGAGGGAATTTTGCTAAGGGTGCCCAGCCTGCTTTTCATTTGCTTTTTAGCATGAAAAATGAGAAGCGACTGGCACGTCTATTCCCAAGGTGGCTCAGCACCTTTTGTGATTTAGCTTCAGTTGAGAACCACAGCAGCAAAGGAAGTGAGATGGTATTTCATATATCAGTCTTCTCTGGGCATTACCACAGAAGTTGTGTGAAGGCTAATTAGCTAGACTAAAATGTCTTGCTAATACTGAAACTTGTTTCCATCCCTATTACTCCCTCTCCCCTCCCTTCCCCCACTTTTGGTATTCTCTCATTGGTGGCCTGAAATGACTTTATACTGTATGGAAAATTTACCAGGTGCTTCTGCACAGGCTGACTACAGCTGTCAGATTTCAGCTGTCTAACAGAGGACATAGAAAGGAAATCTCAGTTGTGCAGACCTGCTACACTGTCAACTGAATTAGTCCCTTAAAGTGTGGACTTACTCTGAAAAGAGACTCTTTACTAATAGCACCATCTTATTTGACAGATCTGCTGCTTGTGTGTGTTCAGCACTGGACAGGATGACTCAAAGGACAACGTTTGTCTTAGATTCCTGTTCTCCCTAACTCTTTCCCTCTCAGTTGCCCGTTCTTTTATCCAGCCACACTCCTGTTTTTCTTTTTCTCTTTTCTTTATTTCTTCCTTTTGTCTTTGGGTCTTATTCAGTGTAGCAACCCATGTCTAGGACTCTTTCTGGCACAGTTGCCCATACCTTTAAACCCCAAACCAGAAAACACGTGACCCGATAAAAAAAATGTAACCCAATAATAATCAAAGTCACCACATGATTTTATCACCGTAATTCTTGTTCTATTCCTTCCTTACAGGGTCTGCTTTTTCATTATGTCATGGTTTTATTAATGGTAAATAATATAAAGCATAGGGCCAGATCCTATTACACTTAGATGCTGCACTTAGATGTCTATGCACGATCCTATTCCACTTGACTCCAGTTCTTGAAAAACCACTAAGACAAAAGGGGACTAGGTCCTCCGGCTCTTCTCTGCTTTTAAGGGTAGGATGAAGGGTGTGTTACAAAAGTAGATAAGTTATTTGTTTCTTTGTGAATCTAGCAGGATAGAATAGTATTTTACTTTGATGGAATAGGCTCTGTCCCTTTTTTACATTAGCAGGAGCATAGAGCACAAAGGCTTGCAAACTTCTGAAATAAGACATTCTTTTAATTTTCCAAAAACAAATCAGGGAACTGTATGCTTAGGCTGACCATATGGAAATCCTGGAAATCCAAGACATAATCCAGGAAATCCAGGACACCACTCCTCCTCTTCCCCCACCCTATGCTCTCACAAGTCGGTAGGGTGGGGCTGCATGCCGAGCAGACAGTGGTGCCTGCCTGTCCACCTGCAAGGCTCCACACCACTCCAATTCCCAGCCAGACTGCACTTCATACCCCTGCATTTCCAGGATGCCCATTATAATTCTCAACAGCTGTCCAGGACCAGCTTCTGAAATCCAGGACTGTTCCAGCTAAAACAGGACATGTGGTCACCTTACTTATACTACTGTATGTCACATTTTCAAAAGTAATTAGAGACTCTGGGTATCTTACCTTTGGTTTGGAGATGTATGGGGAAATGTGTGAGGCAGAAGGGTTTTTTGTTATACCTTTTACTGAAAAAATTATATAGTTGGGAGAGTTGTTGGACAAACTTTTAGGCACAAAATGCACTCTTCTGGCTTTTTTTCTTCATTTTGTGGATTTTCCATTTTAAACAGCGAATGTTGATATCCCTCATGTTTTGTGCCTGAGAGCTTGTCCAACATTGCTCCCAACAATGTGGTATGTACAATAAATGATATCACAGAAAATCCCTTGCCTAGCTTACCTTGGACCTCTTAATGGACCTTGATTTTCAGACAGCATTAGGCATCCTCTGAAAATCATGCCCCTTGAAGGTGTCTCAAGCTGGGTACTCAAAAATGGGGGTGACCAAAAGGAGAGCTGGAATTTTCCATGGAAGCATTTTTAGTTGAAAAGTGCTGATTCATCTTCATGGGCAAAGATACATTTCAACAAATAACCTGATTTATTTATTTATTTATTTCAGTTTCACAATTGTTAAAGCAGCCTGTTTTGACATCTTCAGAACAAAAAGGTTTCTTTTCCTCTTTGAAAGTACATGTTTGGCCCCAAAGTCTAATTAATTTATACTGAACAAGGTAAAAATAAAAAGAAAACTTGTCTAAAACTAAATTAAACATTTCAGAAAGTTTGGAATAAATATTTTAATTGACTGGTTTATTGATTTGTGTAATTTTTTGTCAACTTTTTGTCCCAGGTTGGGAAGGGAAAAATTCCTACAGGCTAGGAAGCTTTTCTGCTCAGCTCTTCTTCAAGATCACCAGTCATTTTTTTAAATATTGGTAATAATGAATAACACTGCCATTTACAATGCTAGTGTAGCTCTCTACCTGAGGAACAGGCATGCGCTAATCTCTACAGATTAGTAAATTCTACAGAGTTTATCTTTCTGAAATAATACTATTTTAGGAAAACTACAAGCAAGACATATTGGTCTGTTTATAAATTACCTTGGAGAGTATTAATGCCTTGAGGTACTGAGGTCTTTATAGCTAAAATCTGCAAATGAGTCTTTCTGATAAACTTCACCATTCTGCTCCTAAGTGATAATAGGAGAAACAGATTCAGAAAGCCCAGAGCATAAATATGGATGAAATCGTTTTTGATACAGTAAAATACCATTTAGGGTAAACAGTGGTTTATGAAACCTTCGAATGTTTACTATTTAATTAGTTACATTTTCATTTAAATTGTTAGATTTGATGAGCCAACAGGGGACTTACTTTTGAAGTAATGACTGTTTAATTTGGTTAAACATGGCAAATCCCTTAAGTTTCTCAAGTATTTTTCTCAAGGAACTGCCCCTACAGTGTTGCTTTACAATCATAGAATGATAGAAAAGAAGGGCTGGGGTTCATCTAGTCCGCTCTGCTTCTCATCCCTGTCCAAACTATCCCATACAAATGCATGTGTAACCTAGGGGTTGGAAACATTTTTCAGTAAGCAGCTGGAATGACCCAGATCAGATACGGGATGGGTGGGCACTAAGACCTGGCTGCCTCTGCCACTTATCCCTGCCCCCTGGCTGCGGCATGGCCCAGGGAGAGGTCCCACTCTGCTGAAGTCCCCAGTGCCCAGTTGCAACACAGTGCAGCATGAGCACAGCCCCCATCACTTAATGCCACCAAAGCTATGGCTCCACAGACTGGATTCAAAGGCTCTGTGGGCTATATTCAACCTTCAGGCTGTAAATTGCTGATCCCTGGTCTAACCTAGTTCTAAAATTACAAAAACAATCCTGCTGCACAACTACAAGGCACAAAGCCCAGATCCCAAGAACACTCCAACTACCACAGGTAAAGCAGGCTCAAGGGCACTGTTCATGTCTCACCACTGCAAGGTTATTAAATACTGTACAAGTGAGAGATCCAAGATCATTATTGTTCAACTGCCTAAGGTTACCATACAGTTCTGTTATGAAAAGCAACTCACTATAGCATTTCATGAATCCCTATTTAGACCTTAAAAATACCAAAGCAAATCTATCCAGTTTACAAGCAACCAAGTTAAAAAATAACTGGTGCTCTCCCCAGACTTATTCGAGGATGATGAATTCACATCAGCTCTTTTCTGGTTCATGGCTAGCTACAAGCAATAAAGATTCTGCAGGCCAAATTTTACCTTTTTTTGCACCTGAGACATCAGCATCTTAAAAGATTGGCCTTTGCGACTTTAAGGAGGGTGGATGTACATAACCGTGGGCAGAATAGTTCTCTGCAACAGAGCTGGCAATCCTGTAGATCAGGGGTCCTCAAACTCCAGCTTGTGGGCCACATGCAGCCCATGGAGCCATGGCATCTGGTCCATGGGACTTCCCACAAGTTGGGAAATTTGGTGGCAGAGGAACTGTAGCAATACCATCACTGTCTCCCACTGACAAATTCCCAAGCCTCCACAAGGCTGGTTTGGGGCTGGGCCATGCCCCCTTTCCCTGTGCAGGTGGTTTGGGGCAGGGTAAGACCCCCTTCCCACTGAATGGCTGGTTCAGGCTGTTTCCTGCCCCCCTCTGCATGGTCAGATAGGGCCCAGCCATGGCCAGCAGCTGGATCTGGCCTGCAGATAGACTGGGCATTGCCTATCAAACCTGCTGGGCAAAAAGGTTGGGCATCATTGTTGTAGATGATGCAAGATTCAGAAGAGAATTTAGCTTTAATTCTCCCAGAGTTGTGCTGATTCTGCAAGGGAGTATGAACTAAAGAACAGTAAAAACTATTTAGATCTCTTACAAATACAGTGCACGAAAGGAACATTTTGTAACTGAAACAATGATAATTCTACTGAAATAAATTGCAGGTGTGTGAGGGGGAAAACAATCCCTACAAAGTTTTTGCAAATTTCTCTTCTCACAGGTATACAGTACTTTAGCTTCCTTGGTTTTATAGTACTCTAGCTTCCTCAACTTTTTCCCTGATTTTTTTTTTAATTAAAAAAAATTGGGTTTCTATGCTCCAGGTCCCTCCCCAACCCCAGGAAGGAAAGTACAGAATTGTAGGTTGTTTGTATTTAGTGAGGATTAGTCACGGGATATATTTGATTCAATCTACAGTTCTGCAAACTTCTTTGTATGCAGCTTTGCACATTAACTTTGTGGAAATGTCAAATTTGATCATCTGAGATGACACAACAGGATTGTATAATAATAAGGCACATCGGGAAACTTACCTTTCAGCTACCTTGGACATTTTTAAACAGTGTCTGTCTATCTGCACATTCAGAAAGGTTATCTGGGAAGAGAGATGACAAGGGCATTAATAACCCAGTAAGTCTAGTGTATGCATTGATTGTATCCCAAAGCAGTATAGGCTTGTCATTTCAAATGGCATAGTGGTAACAAAGGAGGAAACAGAACACTTCTGTGGGTATCAGAAGCAGCTTATTAACAACTTCCACCAGGAACCTTCACTTCTTGTGGCAAAGCATTAAAGGAAACTTCAAACAAAACAATTTAAAGTGTAAAAATGCTATCTGTTTGTAGGCACACACATGCATATACACTTGATTGTTCCTTCTGGCAGCTGACCCTGCATCTAAGTTGATGGCCAGTTGGTTACTATGGATAAAGACCTTGAACTGTTATTGCCCTTACAAAATCCCACAGGAGAATCAAATAACAAAAGAAAGGACCCAAAGGGTTAAATACACTAAAAATATTAATATAAAAACTGTGCTGAAAAACTGACTTGGCATTTTTATTGCATGCACAAAAATATCACGAGTGCAAAAGTCAAACTGTAGGGGATCTGATTATAGGTTACCTCCACATAAAAGCCAATGCAATTTTTAAAGTTCTTTGGAGGAAAACACGGTACACTTATAATCAGAACAATGCAGTATATAAATTATACATATATGCATGTATTTTGGGACAAGGCTTCTAGCTTACCAAAATATGATATAAAACCTAGTTCATCAGAACAGGATATGAAGTTCTCTCCCGTTCTCCTTTTTCTGCCTCTAACTCTTAGCACCCTTACAACATGAGTACTAGTTTTCTACTCCTGTAATGTCCTATCAAACACATATTTCTTACCTATATACCAGAATGGACAGTGCTAATGATGTATCAACTTCATTAATTTTGAGTGTTCAGACTTGGTTCAGATGATTGTCACAAATGTTGGCCTTGCTTACTGAAAAGTGTGTTGATGCTGCAGGACCTGTCTCTAGCTAACTTCACAGTTCCTTCCTAATCTCTAATGACTGGAGCTTGTTACAGGGAGGAAACCCTAAGGTCTCTCAGAGATCATGACTGGAGCAGATTCACTCATGCTGGAAGAGATGTGCAGGTTGTCTGGCTGTGCTCTGGAGAGCTTCTGACCACAACTGCTTTGCTTTTCATATTTGGCTTTTACTACATGTGGGTGGTTCTGTGCCTGCCTTCTACCACACATTCTGCCAGGGACCGTAGTTTTCATTCCTAGTGGAAGTGCTCTGGAAATTCTGGCTGTGGAAGCTGTACTCAGGATATACAGTATGAGAAGATCTCTCAACTGCACTGGCTAGATCCCCCTCCCTTGTCAGTACTGCCTACTTGTGAAGTAGCCCTGGTGACCTGACAGAGAGGGGAAGTTATGGCGAGAGAAGAAATTAGACTGCTGTTTGAGCTAGGGAGTTGCTTGCAAGCCCATCCTGAGTTTCACTGAATTAATTCATTCTTTAAGAATATTTAATAAATATTTTGGTCAAGTCATCTTCAGACCATACATTGTTCACATCAATTACTTGCTATTTATGGCATGTGGGGCCATGTTACACACACAAAGGGTACTTATCCAGCTGTATAACTGCTGCTTTTGGCACTTACCCACAGTTTGTCGTTTTAATTTGCACTCTGACATTATAAAATTGCCCTGAACACCTATGCATGAAGCTCTCCAGGCCTCCCTTTGAAGCTGCTCCCTTGGGCAGCCAAGATGGGGAGATATAAGAGGCCAGGAGGAACAGAACAAGCTAGAGGGAATGCGGCTCTGGATGAAAGGAATCCCTCGATTCTAGCCTGGACCCTTGCTCCCAATGGGATGGAAACTTCTTCACGGCTCTCCATCCATTTCATCTAATGACTTGTATGTCCATATTGTACCCAATGGAACAGAATCACAAACTGCATGTGAGTGCCCAAAATAGCAGTTATACACTTGGGCAAATGCCATTTGGGTATATAATGTGAAATAGGATCTAGCCCTTAAGTTATATTGCATTGTATTTGTCCCCAGATTGGTTGGCTATAACCTTTCATGTATTCTGAATTATTTAAATAAACCAGCAAATAAAATGGCTTATATTTAACAGTGTCTGTCTTGCAAGTAATAGATTCAAGAGCCATTCCATAGATTTGAAAATAAACTACAGCCCACAGTATCTACCATGACATAACCGTATGTCCTAACTAATATTTAGCTTTAGATACATGCTACTTTACTCAAATCAAGCTGACTTTGGCATGTCTTTTTATCATTTTGCACTTGGAAGCATCAGATATGATGCTGGCTTTATTGGTATGTCAATAACAATATAAAAATCTTTTTGAAAACAATGGTAGCTGCTTCTTCTATAGAAATACTCAGTTTCAGAGTTGTTGTGCTAAGGTTGGTTGCTTACTTGTTTTCGGAAATCCTCTTTTGTCGTTTTTCGTATGGGTTGGGAGGGCACATGTACAGGACTCTGCGGCTGAGAATCTTCTGCGATGCCATATACTGACTGAAATGAACAAACAACACAAGAGATCAGTGCATGTTCTTGTTACATGCAACCCCTGCTTAGCGCTCTTAATTGGTTCCTGAAAACCTGAGCGTTAAGTGAAATGAGCGTTAAACGAAACCGAAAGTTTTTGATGACCCAAGACAACAACTATGAGCGTTATAACAAAACTTGCTGAGAGGTAAATGAAATCAGGTATCAATTTAAAATGAGCGTTAGAGCAAAACAGCCCTAAGCAAAACAGTGTTAAGCGGGGATTGCCTGTACACACAAAAGGAAGAGTGTAATTCACAAAGCAATAAAATAATTGGTCAGCAATTTCCTACTTTTTGGCTCCTCAGAGGTCAATAATACTTTAGCTTGCAGCAAAATTCAAAATCAGACTGCCGTTGCAAATACTTATATTGGATTGCCTGCAGCTGTGTTAGCTAAAAACTGTGATTTATCTCTGATGAGCTAATCTGAGAACAAGCCATTATTTCATTTTCAGTCAATCAAATCTCTTATGTCTAAAACACACTACCTAGATATAAAATAACTGTTTTGTGCTGTGTGCTTCAAGCTTATTCCATAAAGAATAGAAGGGTGTTTATATTGGAACTGGAATACATAGTTGATGTTCCTTTTTAGGAGGTATTGGCTTCATGGGACTACCACGTTTATCTACTTGCAAGATCAGCAATTGGGGTGGGGAAAAGAGAAACTAAGGGTGGGAGCAGAAGTCCAAGTCCATTGCCTCCCAAGCTTGAAAGCAACATTTAATCCCAAGGTTTTTTATAGACTGAAACTGAAAAGGGGCCTAATTGGTGTCAAAGGAGTCACATTTTCAGGAAATGTTCTAAAAGAAAATTTACCAGCCTAGCTAGTAGGGCATTTACTTGTCAGAAAACTAAACTGGCACTGTCCTCAGTACAGATATCTATTATTTATGAATTTGTTTATTTTTCTTCATTTGATATTTGCAGGAGACATTTGAATGATCAGGATGAATTTAAATAGCCAGCAGGGCTTCGGAGTCTCAAGTCTCATTTCCAAAACAGACTTATGCTCAGGCGAGTTAAATCTCACTGAAAGTCCACTTGCAAAGTGTCAGATTCTTGTAGGCAACTAAATACTTTTGAAAATTGTATCACTTGCAAAAGTGGTATTTAGGACCAGTTATGCTATGGTCAAACTACTGAGCTGTAGAAACATCTGGGTAGGGACACCTTTTACACCTCCTGCTAAAGTTGGGGTACTGGGCAGTAGGGCTGAGCGAAGCTTTGGTCCCTGATTCAACTCGGCAGAGATTTGGCCTGATTCAGTGGATGAATCTCTGAATCTGAATTGAATCATAGGACTCTTTAATCTCTCTGAATTAAATCAGAATCCTCCGAATCGATTTGGAGAGATTCGGAAAGATTCAGAGATTCTGACATAGACACAGCTTAAATGTTTTTTCTACATACTTCTAAGTAGCAGGGACTTATGAGTGCTGCGATGCTGAGGCACATGGAGTGTTCCACAGAAGCACAGGGGGCTCCCCAGTGCACTTGGCAGCAAACCCGGAAGTGGACCAGAAGCACTTCTGGTCCACTTCTGGGTCTGTTGGATAGTGCACTGGGGGGGCCCTCCCTGGTTTGGCGACTGGTGCCTCCTGGGTCTGGGGGGGCACCCAGGGCCCCCTTGCGGCCGATTGCCGAGCTGGGGGGGTGGGCAGTGTGCTCCCTGGCAGACCCGGAAGTGGACTGGAAGTACTTCCAGTCCACTTCTTGGATCACCAGTGAGCATGTGGAGGGCCCCCCTTCACTTCTGTGGGACACTCCACGTGCGCCAGCATTGCAGCAATCACGAGGCACATCTCCTACTTCAAGGTATGTAGAAAAAACTTTTAAAGCTGTTTCCCCTAGGAAACTTTGCAGTCCAAAACAAAGATGGCTGCTTGAAATTAGGTGGCCACTGAATTCCCCATAAGGGCTTGCCCAAGGCATAAGACCTGCCCATTTTGCCTATGCCATCTATCAATGACTTGGTCTGATATATGTCCACCTGCAAAATAACACTAAACTTACCTTTATGGATAAATGTTAATTAATGTTTTCAGAGTATTTTATGACTCTTATTTAAGAGTGACAATATTAGGTGTAAGACAATGTTATTAAAAAAACTGGACCTTTTTAACCTTCTGGGGGTTTTTCATACGGCGACACTTTCTGATGTCCATTTCTGTGGTGTTCACACAACCTGGCTAAAAGAAGATATTGATAATATCATCACTTACGTTTAGAATGAACATGCTACCTCCTTCCTCTAGAAAACAATAATAGGAATAATACCAGCTGAAAATATGTTTTCATACTTTGACTATACATAAATATTGGCATAAGAATTGCATCTTTTCAAAATGCTCCCTTTATTGACTTCAAACTATATAATAGCAATCATATTAATTAAGCAAGAATGCTCAGGCTGCTAAGGTGGGATCTCAACACTAAATCAATTTACACGTAACTGTGTCACACAAATTCCATTTAGGTTAAACTCACTTGGCTTTTTTCTTAAAAGGTATGTTTTTCTAAGAAGCAAAACTTGCCTAGCTACTTTGATATGCATGCATTTACATATATTTATATGTTCAAATTAGCAATTTTGTGCATGCAGAAATCTAAAACATTTGAAATATACTTATTCAGTTTTGGCTTGATTTGAAGTTTGAAGAAAATATGGAGTGGCTTTAAAGCTAACCTCTTCATACAGCTAATGGTTGTTAGTTTAGAAAAAGCCCATTAAGGTCCTTTAGCTATCACAAGTTAAAAACAGCCTTACCACTGGCCTGTGAACATCCCAAAAGGCTCTTTCTTGGCTATCCAAAATTTTCCTTTCAGTTTTATCCTTTTTTCTATCAATTCTGGAAATAAAAGAAAAAGGAAATGAGCCAAAATTTCACTATCTTGAGAACAACAGCACTGAGCTAACAAAGTGAACTTGACAAGAAATAGAAAGTGACAGTGACCGGTCAAGATTTACTGCTCAGAGTGAAACAGAAAAAAGGTAACCAAATATAAACAATAGTAAAAAGAAAATGAGCCTTAAATTCCTTCTGGTGGCAATAAGCTACACTTTTAGTGGCAGACATACATTTTTTAATTACAATTTTTATCTTGGCAGCAAACTGTTAAGTAACTCAAAGACTAATTACAATTTTAACTTCCAATTTTCTCATCTCTGCAGAACACTTGTATTCTGGACTGAAATAATCTCTTCATTAGCATGTTATTTTAAGGATAATTACTATGCTTTTAAGTGCTCCATAATTACAATGTAATTACAGAGTTAATCAAAGAAATACTGTAGATATGCATACACACACGAACATATACATATGTATACATACACACATATCATTAGTAACATCCCTTCATTTTGTAACATGTGATGCTGTTTCACCCTGAAAGTGCAAACACTATTTGTTTTAGTGTTTGTCCAGGGTACAAACATCCTTATTACATAGCATGAAAGTGTGATCTTCCCCTGCTTTATAAGTATTACGTGTAAAATCTTCTTTTGCAACATGGACTTGCAGGCTTTTACATGCTTTATAACAGGGGGGGTCATCAGTCCACGGCCTGAAGATTGGATCCAGCCTGTGAAGGACCAGTTTGGCTTGAGGCAGCAAAGGGAATTGGAGGCACATAGATGCTCTGTGCCACCCATTCCTTCCATGGTGCTTCCCTTTGCAGACCTCCCTCTGAAGATCTCCCTGCTGCTGTCTCACGCCAAAACTAATCATCACTGAAGAACTATTCCTCTCTGTTGCTGCTGGGGATGAGGATCAGTAGCAAGGTGACCACAGGTGGTTTGAATGCTCTGAGGGATGGAGATTTGAGGTTTGTAGCAGAGGGATGGGTTGGAAGTGGCAGCCTATGGCACCCAAAGGTTGCTGACCCCTACTATAGTCCACAAACCCAGAAGTGCACATGTACTAAAGATACTATTGCAAAACTGTGTGCTGTGATTACAGATAGCTACTCCAATTAAAGTGCCCAGAGCATCTCATGTATCAGCGTCCCCATGCTTCAAAATGGTGGCAGGGGCACTATATCTAAAGGTGGCTGAATGAGCTTTAGATAAAGTGTCCCTGCTGCCATTTTGAAGCACGGGGATGCTGATACACAAGATGCGGGAGGCTGCTGGAGCACAGTAATTGCCATGCTCTAGCAGACTCAATTAATCAAGTGCTCTGACACACTGGAATTATACCACATCAGAGCAGCCTCCCTGCTCGTGTATGGGCATTCAGAGAGAAAAGATGGGGGTAGGAGTATAAAATCATATTTTTTATGAAATCTAAGTCTCATGGAAAAATTGTAGAATTCTCCATATTGCTTTGGCAGCGCAAGCAGAATAGCAAATAGTATGGTTATAACTATGTTTTCTGAGGGGTGTCACATATCCAGTGGGGTGAAAAAGTGAGATATACGTATCTTATGGACTGTTAGAGCCAACTCTCTGGCTTCTTCAGAAGTGACAACATTTATCCTATCAAGTGTTTTACACGCTTTCAATCATGCTTCTTTTCCATTTATGCAGAAATTGAGGCAGAAATCTTGAGTGACTTGCCTAAAGTCATATGGTGCATCAGTGTCTGAGTGAGAAATAAAGCCTGGAGTTCCCAACTCACAGATATGTGCACTGATGATTAAACCTATCGTTCTCTCTTTTGACAGGTGACTTTAGCATTAATCTGATGTTGTTTGCAGTCTGACAGTGACTACAATTCAACACAGATGTTGACTGGGAAATATTTTCTTAATCCAATCCCCTTTTCACTGCACTCAAAATACTTACTTCACTTGGGCCTCTGCTTGCATAAAGATGAATTCCCACTTCCGTGCAAAAGCCCTCTGCAGTCTTGCTAAATTTTCCTTATAAGAGACGAGAAATAACAAGAACAATAAATTGAGATAATTATTACAGCAGTTTAATAACAAATTTAGCAAGTCAATGTTTTTTTAAACCTGGAATGCTCATGACATTGAAATTAATATTGGCTCCTAGTCAATTGTCTCAGGAGGTTAACTGTTAAGAATGTCAATCTAATGGCACGTTCTGTTCAAGCTAGCACTCTGTTGTAAATGGAAGGACTTTAGCAGAAGTTGTAGGAGTGTGAAACAGTGCCAGAGCACTGCCAATAAAGTGGTGTTGGACTTGTTCCCACGCGTCCATCAATTTACTTCCCACAAAATAATACTGAGAATCCTCCTGAAACTGACAACGCTCTAGTGTATTGGCTGCTATTGCTGCTTGTTTGCTGCACTTTGCTTTTAATCTTCTGGAACTATCTTGGGTTTTGCTTGCATGTGTTATAAAGGCTAAGCACCCCTCCTTTAGTCAGTGGATACCTACTTCTTGAAGTCACTCGATTGCTGCAAAAAACGGAAGTCTGGAAATCATCAGGGTGACTCATCATCAAGAAACTGATTAGCACTCTAGCCAATGGGAGTAATGACAGATAGGCCCAAATGCAACCTTTGGGTCCATATCTAAACTGCCAAGTCTGGTATTATTAGGTTGTAATGGTTCACAGCCATTCCAGAGATATATCCAAGTCACAAATTTTAACGAAGGGTTTGAACTTTAATAAAAATTCAAGGTGGGGTGGGGGTAAGGGCACAATTAAAATGCTAGGTTCAAACTCATCATGTCCAGAATTAACTTTATAACACTTGTTGGTATTCTGAAGGCACACATCCAAATTCATATGTAACCATAGAAAGGTATTAGCTTGAGTACAGTTAAATGATGGCTACCTTTGAACTAAAAGGCAAGATGTTAAGCTATAGCTATTGTCCCAATTCAAGAGAACACCTAACCACATTTATTCATAGATTTTGGGGCCAAATAGGACTTTTTGATTAAGTAGTCTGATCTGCCATATAACATAGGCCATAGAATCTCCCAGTTATCCCTGAGATACATCCATCCATAAGATGAAGTACATACGTATGCAGGAAAGCACTCAAGCATTTGCTTCACAACTTTCCTGAATTGGGATGTTTTTCTTTATTTTAATCAAAGGGAATAACTACTCAAACCAGCTGTGTCTGTGAAAAGGCAAAAGAAAAAAAAACAGCCACACCCACTGTATGTTGGTGCAAATCAGGAGTAACTCTACTGGAGCCAATGGAATGACACCAGTGTAAAGCCAGCGTATATGACAGGAGAATCAGGCTTAGATTTGGCCAAAAATAAGGATACCTGATTTTTACATGCCCAGACTATTGCTTTACCAGTATGAATTTAGAGTCCCGGGGATCATGCAATGGAACCCAGAAGATGACGTTTGTGTTGCTCTACAGAGATCATTTTTGGCAGATTTCAGAGCTGGGTTAATACGTATGTGGAAGAATCCTGTACAGAGAATCCCTCTTCCAAAAAAATTAGAAAAGCAGCAACACTGGGAACTCTTCAACAATTCAGTGGGTCCACATCTCCTCTGAGTAGTGGTAGTTTACACCCATGACACTGCTTAGTTGGTATAATGGCTAGGAAGAGTTGGTGCCCTTATCATATGCCTGTTTCACATTAAGAAGGCAGATTTGGAGTTCACAAATGTTCCCTAATCGCGTGAAGCAATCAGCAAGGAGGAAATGAGAATGGTAAGATCTAATTGCTTGCCATCATTGGAGCACCACTGCTTTTCATAGACCCTGGTGTAGAAAAGGACTTACCCATAACTTCAATGCACATGAACTACTGGTGTTGCCAACGGTTGTCTGTTGTTTACAAGGGATTTCTATAGCATTTTCTGGTAATTGGCTGACTCAAAGTAATTATTTCTAGATAATAATTAAATAAATTAATTTAATAATGAAATTGCAAATATGAAGAAGAGAAACCTAAGCATGCACATGGATTTTTCTAGTCTATAGCTGGTGTCTGTCTTTCATGCTATTGGGAGTTATGCATAGTATTCAAGAATAGAACATAACTGCTTTCAATTATACCAGAGTAAATCTGGAGTAACTATGCTTAAAATAGAGGGATTGCTTCAATTTTTTTATCAGCTCTACATTTGCAGAATGTAGCTACATATTCTTTGAAGGTGCACCTACATAATTCTATTGCCTGACTTGGATAGGCAGCACTCATGGGGACTCAGCAATAGCAGAACTCTGGTCAGTCACTGATAACATTGCCCTCATAATGCATAGATACAATTCCTATCACCACCAAAAGGCCTTGGGTAGAAGGATAAAGTGGATTAAATATGGCCCTGTGTGATCCAAGCAATCAATATCCCTTCTATATCTAATTAGTATGAGGTACATCCTTTTAGAGCCTACAAATATGTGGCATGAATCAGCAGCAATGTAACTGTCCAATAATCTAACATCACAATGCATCTGAACATCCATCACTTCAGCATATTGATTATCACCTCCTGGTGGAACAGTGACTGGAAAAAAAAAAGATGTAATGTGAGTTCTTATGCAACTCACTCAAGATCCTTGGAGGGCATGTTTGGATACTTGTCTTAAAGAAACTACAAAATGTGTGTCATGGACATCTGCATTTAGAAATGTGATGTTCTCTCAAAGATCAGCTATCCACGCTGCTCTTAAAGAAACAAGGATAGAGTGGCACACCCTGTGGCATGTGAAGTAGAAAGATTGAGTTTATGAGCCATTATTCCTCCCCACCCCATGAACTGTAACGTCAGTATACCTACAGCTTCATAATCTGCCAGCTCCAGCCTGGCTTTGTTTTGCATGGTCCGCTTGCACAAATAGATGGCTAAAAGGAGAACCATAATGAAAACAAGGAAGGAAAGGGGAATTAGTATAAGACAGAAAGAAACCTGAAGAGCATATATTGCTCCTTTACATCAGAATGTGACATCAACCAAAGAATGAGAGACCAAGGTATCTAGCTGACATTCCCTGTGCCTAGTAGAATACAGCCTCCTGAAATGATATAGCTCCTAAAATTTTAGAGATATGTCAGTTAAAAATATGGAAAACTATTTTAATTACACAGTATTTTACTTCCCTGTTATGGGCTTGCTAAACAGTTTAGACAACAAAGCCCTGAGAGTAGGAAGTGGTGTTCAAGAAGGCAATTCCAAAAAGCACTGTTGGTTCTAGGACTTGGAAAAGAGTTACCAGTAGGCTGAGAAAAGGTGCTTTTACCAGGGCATTGATGTTAGATGCTGGTGGTTGATAAGGGCCCAGTACAGGACATTAGGCATGTCTATTAGGGCTGTGAAAAGCTTTAGTCCCTGATTCAATTTGGCAGGGATTTGGCCCAATTTGGTGGCCGAATCTCCAAATCTGAATCGAATCAGAGGACCCTTTAATCTCTCCAAATTGATTTGGAACCCTTTGAATTGATTTGGAGAGATTCGGAAAGATTCGGCAATTTGGACGTAGATACAGCTTTAAATGTTTTTTCTATATACCTTTAGGTAGCAGGGGCTCTGAACGCTGTGGTGCTGGGACAGATGCAGCATCCCACAGAAGCACTGGGGGCTACCCAGCATGCTTGGCAGCAGACCCGGAAGTGGACCAGAAGTACTTCCAGTCCACTTTCGGGTCTGCTGGGGAGTGCGCTGAGGGCCCCCCCCCACCTCCCCCTGGCTCAGTGACTGATGCCTATTGGGTCTGGGGAGGTACCCGGGGTCCCCCTGCAGCCAATCGCTGAACCAGGGGAACATAGGGAGCCCCCCAGTGCGCTCCCCAGCAGACCTGGAAGTGGATCGGAAGTACTTCTGGTCCACTTCCAGGTTTGCTGCCAAGCACGTGGGAGGGCCCCCCCACTCCTGTGAGATGCTCCATGCGCCCCAGTACTGCAGCGATCATGAGCTGTGCTGATAACTTGAGGTATGTAGAAAAAACCTTTTAAAGCTGTGCCTGTGTCCGAATCACTGATTCGCTGAATTAGCATCGAATCTTCAAATTGGATTCAGCCAAATCGAATCAGGGACAGTGATCTGAATCAACAGATCAGATCACTGTCCCTGATTAGGGCCGAATCTGAATTGAATAGGGCCCATTTTACACAGCCCTAATGCCTATACTACTTCTATGGCACTGTGGAGCATGCTACTAAGAAGCATGCCCCACGCACCTGTTCCTGTTCCCCAAATGCCAAACCTAGAAATAAGGTAGTGAACCTATAGTGCCACTGCTTTCAAAGCATGCCAGATCTGTAAAGAATCAGTAGGAGCAGTTTCATAGCCTCATTTCCAGGTTTCATGGGTGCAGGGAATGCTTCTCAGAGGTATGTTTCTCAGTGTAAACATGCCTATTTATTCCACACAATCTTGCATTCTGGGAACCTCTGAATTAAGAAGTAGCAGCTGGTCTCTCTCTTTTTCTCTGTTATGGGATGAAACTAGAACATGGAACCCCACTGTACTCTGGAGCTGGCTCAAGTTCAGATGAAATTCAAAGTTGTGTAGCATAGACCAATTTCTAAGCTTTATGAGAAACCAGGATATTAAGTTTATAAAACTGCCAGTTTTGTGCCCTCTTCCTATCCCTGGCAGGGCTAATACAATCCTCCCCCCAGTATATAGGATTCAAGTTAGAAAATGGGCCTTTGTCCTCATAAAAACTCAATAAAAATAAAATATGATAATAACATGGCAAGAATTTGCAGTTTAACCGTGAAGCTATATATGTTGGTCACAATTAAAGCATTTAGAAATGTTTTTGCAAAAGACTAACAGTACCATGGTTTCCCCCCCCATGTTCCCCTACATCATGCCATTTGTACACTTCTTTAGCTACCACATTATGTGGGGATAACAAACTATCTATAAAAAGTTAAGATTTATGGATTTCCCCTTCTCCCCACCAAATATAATTACAAAATCCATAATGATGAGTAATTATTGCCTAGTGCAGGAAAAAATTGATTGGGGGCAGTGGTCTTTTTAGTTCTAAATTGCTCTTAGCTACTGGGCATTCCTTTGACAGAAACACTTCCAAAGAAGATCTTCTTTTATGAGTGCACATATGCATCCACTTCCTCTGCCAGTGCCACAGCAGGATGGAACAATTGATTTTATCATTTGGGTCTGAGAGGAATAGTTCTAAAAGAAGTCACGTTATTGTGCAGAGACAGCAAAATAACAACAGTAACACATTTTCTTTATGCATTATTGCTGTCCTCAGCCACTCAAATGTTTAATACAGCAAACTGTGGTTTATTAGCTCATAAACCATTATTATTTTTCTGCTGTCACCAGCTATCAGCTAGTAGTTTAAACACATTTTCCCTTTAATGTCTTAATGTCATATATCAGAGAAGCTTAATTTTCTTTTGCTATTCTACATTACTATTGAAGAGATAACTGGTTATTGATAGCCCAGATTAGCAGCCAAATAAGGTTACTGTTATTGACCAACATTTCAAACTGAGCTGCAGAGCAGAAAGCATTCTGCTAGAGGCCCGATTATTTCGATAGCCTATGACACATAACTTCCTAACAGGCAGTAAGGTTATCTCAGACGTTTTCTATACTGACTTTCAGAAACTAGAATATTCAAATTCTCACCATAATCTGTATTTTCTGGTTCCCAGCAGTTTGAAGGCCAAAAGTATGGGGCCTGGAAAACAGCACATGATATTTTTAACAATTTCATTTATGCTGAAACAGTGTCCATGATACAGCAGAACATTATAAGGATGCACTTAGTGTAAGATGCAAACCCTTCTCATAGTTAATCATTGAGAATGTTGAGATTGACTTCAGTGGAAACAGTGTTGGGTCCCAAACACAGTACTATTTAAAACTATCTCTGTGTTCAATTGCTTAGGGATGGACAAAAGAACTGAGACAAATTCAGTGATCCCAATATTTAGATGACTTAGACACTATTATCCCCTTATTTGAATATTTGCCTATTCTCCCCTCACCCCAAAAGAATGTGAACTTCGAGTTATCTTCTGGGAGTGGGAGAACATTATTAAGTCTTTCCATACATATATTGGTTTTTGAGCAGGGTTCGTGTGTCTGTTAGCATACCAAACATATAGGAAGACAGAGTCTCCTGCCCCTATTTATGTCTTAAATCAAACAGAAGATACAGTTTGGATTAAGAAGGGGCAAGTCAGTTTTACTTCAAAAGCAAACTAATATTAAGGTTTTAAAAGCAGGATTCAAGCTAACATTATTGGTTTTGTGCTGTGCTCAAGAGAGTGTACAACAATACCACTTACACATGCTGCTACAATACATTAACTATGTGGTATCTATATGACAGTTTTAATGGAATGAAGAACAACATTACTAGAGTTACATGTGTCATAGTGCACTATTCTGACTGCTACAGTGTCACAAGTGGGCACAATACATTATATGTATATATAACAGATACTTGTGCCAAAAAGCAGCAAGGGGAATTGTTAATGAGCATGTGGAGGAGGGTCAAATGCATGTGATGCAAATTCTGCCCTGACATAAAACCCATGCAATCCCACTGCATTTCACTGGGAGGGTAAGATGCTGCTGGGAAGAAATTCAGGGGGTGAAGTGGTATGTTCAGAGGAACAGACTAGGGATTCTACCAGAATATTGTTGTATGGAATGACCAGGGAAAACTATGTTGCTGGGAGGCAAGGATGCAAAAGTTGTGAATAGGGGTTGTAAGAGCAGATATAAGTGCAAGAGAAATTAAAAGGAGAAACCAACAGGATTTGGTGGTACTATGTATGTCAGATAAAAATAAAAAAGGTGAGTTAAAAAAGGACACTGACATTGAAGCCAGCTTTCTTGGTGGATGTTTAAATACGGGACAAAAGCATGGTTTAATAACCAGCTAGTAATCAGTATAACCTCTGCTCTGCCAAGTCTTACGGAAAAGCAAAGTGCAGCATCAGCACAATGGGAACTAGTGACAGCACCATCAGAGTTAGAGGTGAAGGGCTTTTTAATTTAAAAAAAACCTGAAAAAGGGCAATACAGAAAGAAGGAAGGAATAGAAGTGAGGGAATAGGAAAGGCAAGAGAGTTGCTATTAGCACAGACTACATGAAGAAGAAAACAAATTCAAGTGAATGTTTATACCATAAGCTCTAGGTGTGTGCTTTGCTGTTAATGTTCAGCAATAGACAAACTTGTATAACAAGAACTTCTAAGTGTCCAGGAGTTGACTGGCAAAGACTGTATCTATAGATTTCAGCAAGGAAGTGTAATGCAAACAGAAGCTATATTTAAGAACCCAACACAGCTGGGAACACAGTCACTGTGGGAAAACTAAAGCATTGAGAGTGTAAGTGACTTTGCCAAGGTCACTGAACCCTGATCTCCTCATCATTAAACTGGTGTTGTAACAAGGAAAGAATTAAATAAAATAAAATAAGTGAGCATAGGCTTCAGCTGCCAAATCTAAATCTAGATTTCTAATGCCCTAAAGTTTGGAAGAGTTCAGCGTAGGGATTTGATGCAGTTCATTGTGCCTAGAAAGGCAGCTGCAGAATGCAAACCAGGGTTAAAGTTGGAAGTCCATTTCCCTCATAATTTGAGTTGTTTCATCTGGATTTTTGAGTCAAGCTTGTCTCTTAATAGAACATGCTTGAAGCAGTGTGTTTAAAATAATCACAGAGAAGTTTGTTTAATTGTGTAAAAAATGAGAACTGGGAAGCAGGAAAAGATAGTTTAGGATGGGACAACAGACTTTATTAAAGGGACTTCACTAGCATGTCAGCATTCCAATAAACATAGGAATATACTGTACATGTTCTGTGAACTTCAGCAGCACTGACATTTTAATGCTTATAAAAGGAACCATGTAGAAATCAGGTCTCACTTACCTGAAAACGATAGAAAGTCCCATCATCTTTCAGGGTAAGGACATGGTCTGAGATTGGAAAGATATAGCCCTGTGCTGCTATAAGACTTCCCAAGTGTATTGCTTCCACTGTGAAAGAGTGGAGAGAGAAAGAAAGCAGTAGAAATCTGTCATATATAGATGAGCACTAGGGAATCCACAGCTCTCAGCACCAGGTCTGATAGTGACTGACAGTCAGACCTGCTGTACCATGCCACTTCATATCCAAAACACAGCTCTCAGCTCTCCAACCAAAGACAAAGTAGCCAAGAGGAAGCCAATTTTATAACTAAGGTACAATAATGTTAACCTCATGTTTTAAACACCCCCATTGATACTTATGGGATGCCGCATGCTGGCTCACCACTATATTGTGGAATTCAGTTTAAAGCCATTATTCGTACCAGTGACAGTCATCACTGAATCCTATTGTTTCTCCAAATGATGCACACAGCTGGATTAATATGCATTTACCAGTATCTTTACTACTATAGAGACAAATAAAAACGAGGCAAAGGGCTTATTTGGACAGACATATACAAAAGCAAGGGGGGGGGGGAGGGTATTGCAGATTTTTTAGCAGCCCCGGTTGCAGTCTTGCATCCTTTCCCTCTCATGAAAATTGTACCTCACCAGCTGATTTGTCATTCACTGTAAAAGAGTCATAAAAATTTATACCAACTTAAGGTATGTTTCCCAGAAGGCAAACAGGGCCCCCCATAACTTTCTGGTTTCCACAATATAAAAATACCTTATTTATCCCTAGATACCTCTCACCTTGGTTTATAAGCCCTGCAGCAGTACTAAAATGAAACATACCTTCTCACAAAGTGAATTGTTTTACAGATGAAACATAGGAACATGTGACTGGAAGGGAACCAGTCCCCTGCATTCACAGGCACTACTGCAAAGAAGCCTGAAAATTGTCTACTCCAGCTCCTCACATGTAGCACAGCTAAAAACAAAAATATTCCCATAACTAACCACAGGTAATAAACAGGTTGCAAGAGTGCTGGTAATGCCCTGCCACTTGAATGGCAGAGAAGTTTAGATGATCTTAGGCAGAGAACTGGGCTTCACATTATGGAGGAAAGCAAAACTGCCAATCTTCCGCGTGGACAAAATTCCTTAATCATCCCAAATCTGATAATTGGCTTGGCTCTGAGTGGAAAGGAAGGACCCTCTAGCCTGCCTGTGCCTACCTGTGAAGTTCCTAAGTATTAGGTACATCTGAATCAAAATTCCCACATCTAGCTGTGGCCAACTCCTATGCTTCAAAAGAAGGCAACGAAAATCCTAGGAGCCAATACAGTAATTCTTGAAGGGGAATTTCTGAAGTTTCTTTCTGGGACCTTGAGCCATCTAGAATAAACCTAAAATCTCCTGCATGGAGGTTGAGTTACCTTTTAACCCTAACATGGGGATAGCAAATGCCTGAATTTACACAGAATGTGTGCTGATTTTTGATCGAAGAACACCCCTGTCCTGTCATATGAACCTTCCATAAACTGGTTTGAAATGGTTTGAAAGTCTGCAAGTGGTAGTACAAAGTGCTACAGTTCTCTAAACACCTGAGGGGTTGTAAGTGCAGATTCATATCTCTTTTCCTTCTGTTTCTCTCCAACTGATTAAAACCTCATTTTTTTTATTGACCGTTTAGGCTCAGCACTAAAACAATAAGGTGTATCTAATTCCATGCACAGCACTGCTAGAAAATTCACATTCAGCCTGAGTGGTCAAGTTACCTGGATCCTCAATGATGAGGTTCTTCATGAGCCACTGTACAATGTCAGCACCTGCAAAGACAGAAAATAATTAGAATTTGAAGACCACAGGGCTCTGAAAGCACAGGGAGCCACTTCACTTAAACAAGGATGTCAAAACGTAAATGTGCTTCAATTCATTTTCTTTTCTATTCCCACTGAAGGCCTGAAAAATCATTCTGCTTGTATAAAACTGTTAAATACATATCTATGTGTTTGTAACATTCCCTGGATACCAGCTGTGATGAAGAACTTGACATACTATATTTTTTGTATACCTAATACACCCAAATAAGACACATACTTTAACAATGTGACATAGAGTAAGTCCTCCTGGAAACAGTGTCTAGGAAATGTGGCATCCTGCTGCCTCAGCCACACTGTCTCAAGTGATGTCATACGTCCTGGACAGTCTGTGTTTTCAGGAGGATTTATACTGTTTCAAACAAAGTTAGGTCCCCGACCCTTGCAAGGACAGTAGCAAGACTGTTACTTCTTTTCTGTAGTTAGTTATTTATACATGTTCTTCAAATTGTTATTCCCATGCCACAGCCCTCATCAAGACATTACAGACTGCATGCAGTAGCTCACACTTGTTGCTTTCTAGGTACAAGCTATAGTGCTCAGGCAATAGTGGCTACAAGAGAGTTAGAACAGACTTTGCCTTTTGTGCTTGCAGGGTCACCAAGTGGTACCCATCATGAAGCCAGCCGACAACGTGCTCTAATGGCTGCCTATTTCTCCAGTTTCTGTTCCAGTGAAAAAAAATCAGTTTCTCTGCTTAAGACGTGCACCCCAACTTTGGGGGGGGGTGCTAATTTTTGGGGAAAAGATTTATGTTTGTGGAGGTCCTATACACCAAAGCGAGAAGACACCACTACTACAATTCATTACCCCTCAAAGTGAGAGTCAGAGCTCCAGAACTGAGGTGACAATCAAAGAGAGGGGTGGGCCAAGTTTATATCAGAGGTATGAGCAAGAATATGACCTGGGACCAGGTGCTGAATGTGTCACTTGCTAATGATCTGATCAGCAGCTGAATGAAGAAGAGCATCTGGGTCTGGGCTTTTTAGGTGCAGTCAAGTGTAACAAAGGTAGTTTTCTTGTAAGAAATGCAAGACCTTTAGAATTGATTCTTACATGTACTTGAGCACCCTGCTGCTCTTCCCACAAAATTCAGAGGAGCAGAAAATGTGCCACTGTTCATAAGAAGCTCCTATTAATGGTCAATAAAATCTAAACTGAGGGAAAATATTTGCCACCCCATTTAAACCAATTCAACAAGTCCTAAAGCAGATGGGGGTAATCCAACTCGTGGCACAATTCTGTATCACTCTGGATATGGTCACAGTATCAAGACCTAATCAATGTCCATTCAGTTTAGCTAAAGGTATTTATATATATTCAGATTTGGTAATACTTAGCATTATGTTGTGTGCTTTCAAAATATTGTATAAAGGACAGCTAATTAATATGGCTGTGTCAAACAGCACCATTTCATTTTGACTTTTGTTTTACCATTTCAAAGGGTCAGTGTTTTGTTTTGCTATTTTGAAGCAATATTTCATTTTGTTTTGTCGAAACTGTTTCCCTGTTTCTATGTTTCACCCATAGGCTATAATGGGGAGTCATGAAAATGCCTATAACTTTGTCATTTCTTGCCTGATTCCGATAACAATTGCACAGATGGTAGCCCCTTTTGAGGGCATGAAGCCTGCCAAGTTTCAATGAGATAGGTGCAGGGATTACTGGGAACTGCACCTCAAACTGTTCAAAGCAAAACTCTTATCACTTGCTGGCAGAGGCAGCCTGCTGTCATCCTGAGTACAGATCTGGGGGCTTATGCCCCGTAGGAGGGCTGCTGGGCTGTCCTGGACTCTTCCTGGGTGGTGCAGGCCCCTAGATCTGCATGCAGGGTGACAGCAGGCTGCCACTGCTGGCTAGGACCGGCACTCGGTGCAGCCCACGCCAAGCACTGGGAAGACTGGTGCTGCTGCTGGCCTCAGCTGGCAGCTGCAGCCTGCTGTCATCCCATGCACAGATCTGGGGCCCCGCACCCTCTGGGAGGGCTGGGGGCTGTGTCAGACTCTTCCTGGGGTGTGTGGGCCCCTGGATCTGCACGTGGGATGCCATGGCTGGGGCCAGTGCCAGCACTGGGTTCTTCCTGGTGCTTGGCAAAGGCTGTGCCGAGTGCCAGTCCCAGCCAGCAGTGGCAGCCCCCCACGCAGATTGGGGGCCAGCACCCCTCAGGAAAAGCTGGGGAAATGATCAGAGAGCTGAGGAATTGAACAGGGAGCTAGATGTCAATATCAGAGCAGTCCTTCCCCCCTCCTCCCGCCTCTCTCCTTAGTTTTTGTTTAGCTCCAAGCAAGGCTGGCTTCAAAACTCGAAATGTTTCAAAAGTTTTGAAACATTTCGAGTACCCTTGTTTTGTTTCAAAGCTGTTTCAAAGCCTTTTGCTCTGTTTTGATTTCACTGTTTTGAAATCGAAACATGTCAAAACAGCTTTGAAATGAAACATCTGGTGAAATTTCACACAGCCCTACTAATTAGCTCCAGTTTGGTGCACACCAGCTCACTGTCTTGACAGTTTTAGTGTACACAAGGATTAAAAGCAAGGGACTCAAGCTACAGCAGAGGAAATTTAGGTTGAATATTAGGAGAAACTTTCTGACTATAAGGGTGGTCAAGCCTTGGAACATGCCAGCTAGAGAAGTTGTAGAATTTCCATCCCTGGACATTTTTCAAGAGCAGATTGGACAGACACTTGGCTGGGATGATTTAGTCAGGGATGATCCTTCCTTGAGCTGAGAGTTCAACTAGATGACCTCATGTGGTCCCTTCAAGCCCTACTTACCTATGATGAAATGTCTCCTGCCTCCACTGGGCACCAGAGAGTGCTGTACTGAAGCCCAGTGTGCCTGTTCCATACATGCCAACTCCTGAAATAGAACTAATGAAGCCATGTTGGGAGGTGGCTCACTTAGGGCTTACTAGAGTGCACTCAGCACTTCACTAAGATACACTGCTTCCTTCTGGGGTGGTAGCATACCTGGGATGGGTGAGGTTTCCCCCAGGTCATTGATCTCTGGTGCCATACTGAGGTGGTGCACACATGCTCCAAGTGAGAGATAGCTAACTCCACTTTCAAAGTGGACTAGAGTATTTTTCAGAAAGCCACTGCTAATGCATGATATGCATGTCCATACAAGGGGAAGAAGAAGTAATGCACAGTAAATTTATGTTCTAGCTTACTGCACACTAGCTGCCTTCTACACACACAGTCACCACGTGAAAATTATTTACACCAATCCTGAACCTGTTTTTCTCTCTCCAATGTACCATCTGGTTTCCTTTTCCTGCTCTTTTCCCAATTCTGGAATATTGGACACTGTTTTTGTGAAGCATCTCCGTGATCCCAAATCTGAACTCACAGGATGGTACTCTGAACAAGGGAGACTCCTTTGGTTTAGTTTAGGTGAACCAAACTGTGTGGTTAATTGTTCGTCCTTTGCACAGATCTGAATGGGTTTAAATCTCTGGTTTACCCAAAAATGAAGTTAGAATTATAGAAAATTAGGGTTGGAAGGGATCTAAAGAGGTCATCTAGTCCAACCCCTTGCTCAAAATAGGATCATCCCCATCTAGATCATTCCACCCAGGGTTTTGTCGAGTCAGGCCTTAAAACCTCCAACGATGGAGATTCCACCACTTCTCTAGGTAACCAGTTTAAGGGCTTCACCACCCTCCTAGTGATAAAGTTTTTCCTAATATCCAACCTAAACTTCCCTTGCTGCAACTTGAGGCCATTGCTCCTTGTTCTGTTATCTGCCACCACTGAGAACAGTCTAGCTCCATCCTTTTTGGAACCCCCCTTCAGGTAGTTGAAAGTTGCTATTAACTCCCCTCTCAGTCTTCTCAGACTAAATAAGCCAAGTTCTCTCAGCCTCTTCTCAGAAATCATGTGACCCAGCCCCCCACCATTTTTGGTGCCCTCAGCTGGGCTTTGTCCAACGTGTCCACATCTTTTCTGCAGTGTGGTGCCTAAAACTGGATGTGGCCTCATCAGTGCTGAAGAGGGGAATCATCACTTCCTTCAATCTGCTGGCAGCACTCCTACTAATGCAGCCAGTGGTGACACATAGGGAGTGCACCCCCTGAGAGCGCTGGTGCACCCCCTCACACCTAGCACTCCTAGCTTAGGTGACAGGCAGGGGGGCCAGGAGGGAGCGTTGGTGTTCCCCCTGCTAGTGCCAGCTGGGGAGTGGGGGTGCTAGATGAAGCACCGTGGTCACTTCTGGGAGTGCTGCTTGTGCTTCCTGGTTGGTGTGACTGGCCATGGCAAGCACTGACTGGCCACTGGGGGGGCATGTGCCCCCCCCCCCGCCGACTCAGATAGCACCAGTCACCCATGAATGCAGCCCAGTATGCCATAAGCCTTCTTCACAACAAGGGCACACTGTTGACTCATATTCAGCTTATTATTCACTGTAACCTTTAGGTCCTCTTTTGAAGAGCCACTGGTTAGCCAGTCAGTCCCCAGCTTGTGTAAATGGGATTCTTCTGTCCTAAGTGCAGGACTTTGCACTTGTTCTTACTGAATCTCATGAGATTTCTTTTGGTCCAATCCTCCAATTTGTTGAGGTCTCTCTGAATTCTAGCCTTACCCTCCAGTTTGGTGTCATCTGCAAATTTGCTGAGAGTGCACTCCATCCCATCTTCCAGGTCATTGATAAAAATATTGAACAAACCCAGCCCCTGGGGCACTCCACTTGATACCAGCTGCCAGCTAGACATCAAGCCATTGAGTGTTGTGAATATCTACATCTTCCTCTTGCAGTTGCAAATGTGGGCAGCCAAGAGAGAAAGAATCATGGGTCCAGAAGGAGACCAAAGGAGAGGGAACCTAACTTTGTGGCCCAAAGAGGCTGGCACTACCCTACTGAGAGAGTGCTGGGTTACAGCTCCAACTCTCAATGGCTCTTTAATGCCAAATGCATCATGTACACTGATATCTATTAGAGTCATGCCATGGTAAACCATAGCATTATTCTGCATTGCACTTTAGTAACAGCATGCAGGATCTGGACCAATGGAATTGCATAAAAACAAATGAAAAGGGACTCTGGCCTGCTATGCACTGAGTGGGTTGAAAAAAAATTGATCGCTGCTCCGCAATTCTGTGTAAGCTGGATGTATAGTGAGAAGTGGCACAGAAATAGTGTGATTATAGGAGCAATTTGATGAGGACAGGCACTAGTGTGTGATAAGGCAGGATGGGCTAGTAAGAATGGGCTGGAGAATGCTGAATATTGGGTGAGCTTTCTTTGTCTGAAAGGGAAATGAGAGATGTTTGCTACCATCAGCCCATCAGTCTTTCTTTCCTTCCCTCCAGACCCTGGCACACACTCCATTCTTTTAGGAATTCTTGGTCATGTATTCAAACAGGCCTCCCTGTATGGAGAATTGCTGCAATGAGGATGGGCTCTGCACGAAATTCCAAACAGTACAGTCTGAGCTTCTATTCCAGTCTCAGTGGGAGGGAGTTTCAAGCAACCGGAGTACCGTAAGAGGCAGCCAGGTATCTGCCCCCAATGCTGTTTATTCTGTTCTCCTAATGACTTTGTAAAACAAAAGGATCACTCCTCTCCACCCTGCCAGGACAGTATCCACCTCCTGGGACCATAGGCTCAGGCTCCTTATTCTTGTTTTCCTTCTGTCCTCAGGATGCCTTTCTTCTTGGGTGCCTAGTAGCCTAGATTCAACAGAGAGATGCTCTCAGGTCTACCTAGCCTGTGGCTTGGTAATTAGGACACTCTCCTGCAATGTGGTGAAAGGTTAGTGTTCAAAACCCATTGGGGTTAGATGGGCCTAGAGCTTGGGTCTCTTACACAATGGGTGCTGACAGATGCACAGCTCCCCGGTCTAACTCATGGTGCTTCACAAAAAGCATCATGAGTTAGATTGATCTTCCTGATACAAAAGACATTCATTCACTGTTGGATCAGGAAGATTAGTGATGGAGCTCCATTTTGGAGCTGATCTGGGGAGAGAAGCTGTGTTTCTGCAGCTTCTATCCCCTAGCCCCAACCCCCTCTCCAAGCTCCTGTGCGCTCTCAGGATGGGAGAGGGGGAAGGCAGGGGAGGGAGGTCCATTTTGGGGTTTCCCCAGCCTGCTCTGCAGTGGGGGAGGGGTGGAGGGCTCCAATCCAAACTCCAAGGTGGGGGGGGGGGCTCCAATTCACCTGTTCCAACCTCCAGTGCTGCCTGAGCAAACCCCAACAACTTTACTCACTTGGGGTGGAAAATATATTTCTATTTCAATATTTTGGTGTGTTAGAAAGATTCAAGCCATTACACAAGGCAAAGTAGAATGTTGTTTGATGATGTAATCATCTATAAATTAAGCAAAAGTGATATGTGCATTTTAGCAGTGAAACAGAATTTTGCCTTAAGTGGTCCCGCTTGCTAAAACAGCATTACTGTGGTCGGATAATACAGTACAGAAAACTCAAATGATTCTCCTTTGTTTCGGTTAGTTCAGTCTCCTTTATTTTACTTAGTTCAGTCAGTGCAGGATAATTTGGCATGCACTTTAGGAGTGGGCTCCTCAACTATTTGCTGGACCACAGTAACTCAGGAATCCTTGGTTCTAGATCTTCAAGAAAAGAATATGGTTTAGCAGCTGGAATAGCCAAACACATTACGTCTAAGAGCTGTTGTATAGCAAGTAGCTACTATTTGAGTTTACCATGTTAGAAGCCTGGAAACCTGAATTGGAGTGACCTTATAACACCTTTTGGTTAACTAATTCATACAAGGAAATAGCAACTCATGCTTGATTTCTGTTTAGGGCTGAGGTTCAATATTAAGGGAAGTAAAAAGCATGAGAACATAAATCCACAGACACTTTCTTCCCTGTATACAGAATGTTCCCTCTAGATCCAGGAGAAATTGCTTCAGGATTGTTTTATTTTCACTCTGCTTTTATCCTGACATGTTACTTTGTTACTGCTCAATATAGTGAATTTCTCTTTGGTTATGGAAGAAAAGTTAAAAATCATGTCCCAGATGAACTCTTTCCCTGCCCCAGCATTTATGATTGATTGTATTAAGGAGCACATAAAGTATAAAATATGAAACAAAGAACAGATTCTAGAGTGTTTTTATTTTGTTGCAAGGAGGGTCTAAAAAAGATGAGTGTCCAATGAAAAATTTCAGAGTGTTCATTCTCAAACTCCTATTATTCTTTTTGTAACAACTCAGTTTTCATCATTCTACCACACACACACACACACACACACACACACACACACACGATTAAAAAAAGCACGTAAAATTTTAGCTGTGCTTTATGTTTAGTGCTGTTTTGCCATTTCTGCAAAACAAAGGTTGAAAGCTCCTGTTCGAGTAAGATCTTCTGGCTTAACCTGCAATTGTACCAGTCACTGCAAAATAGATCGCAGAACTTCAGACATAACCCAAAATACAACCAGACCATCACTTAATTTGTCTCAGTGAAAAAAGAAAAAGAAGAAGTCATTCTCCAGAGCTCCTGAGAGACCAGACAATTTTACAGCCACTTTCTAGTTTTCCCAAAACTTGCAGATTATTTTGCTGCTGAGGTTGCTGAACCCTTATTTATCACCTGCCAAGACTGATTACTCACCCTCAGGCCAATGACAAACCGTTCCTTGCTCTGTTAATTGCTGTCATCATTAATATCTTTATCACTAATTAATAGTCAATGACAATGAAACTCCCCAGTATGCCCCCCAAAACCACCTCCATCTCCTAAGGTTACCTTGGCATTGGATTAATTTTGCCTTTGGCTGTTTGTACCACTCAGTTTTGCCTATCTTCAAGGTACCAGTCAATCCATCCCCTAAATTATTTATCTAAAAATGAATGGGGGGCATAAGTTATCTTTAATAAAACCTCTCTTCTTCAAGCCACAATACAAATCATTTTATAGGTGTTAATACGCAATTAAATTCTTTAGAAAAATCTCTTCTGACTCATTCTCTACAGACCCTCCTGAATGCTCCTAAATGTTTTGCTTTCCCAAAGAAAGTCTCTCCCAGCTATTTTCTAGGGTCCATATCCTACTTGGCTTCCCTGCTTTCCCCATAAGCTCTGTAATAGGGTGCTTTCAGAAGACTTCTTGACCCTGCCAAGAGTCAAGTTCCTGCTACAAACCAAAGAGGCATTAAAAGCTTTAAAAAAAAAGTTGGAAATGTTTTTAAAATGGAAAGTGCTAGGGAATCTAGATATAAGAATTGCTACTGCTCCTAGACACATATGTTCCCCTATGACAGCAAAAAACAGCTCAAGGGTCACCAACATATGGGGACATCTATTTACCTCTTACATACAGTGAAATATATGGTACAGGTTTCCCTTGCTTTATGCCAGTTCTGTATGTGTGAATTCACTCTTATGCGATGAACCTTTCCATACCAAAAAATTGTTATACAAGAGGTAAATTCACTCGTATGCGATCGGTGCAGTGGAAGTTTGCAGTCACCCGCTTTGTGTGGTGCATTGTGGGAGTGATGCGCAAAAATATAGTCTCCTGTGTGTATCTGTGCTCCTTGCTCATTGTTTGTGACACATGTTTCTGTAGCTGTCATCATCATTATGATGCCCTGTGCTTGTGTATATTGTCTGCTGTTGATGAGAGCCAAAATTGTCTTGTAAAAGTGTTAGAAATGGGTCTGGGGGTCAGTACAGTTGAGGTCTTGGAACATATCCCGATTTGTTACATTGTAAAGTGGGTTCCCTTTATGCGAATTTGAGTTATGCGCCATTTTCCAGGAATGCATGTACAGCACAAAGCGAAGGCAACCTGTACTGCCTTAGACAGTTCTTTGAAGCAGCTCTAGATGAAGTTACATAACATTGATAAAACTGTTAATTTATCTGAGCATAAAGTATAACTATGCCCATTCATCTACCTAGCTGGTTTCGAGATAAGAGTAACAACTTTTTTTCTTGCCACGTCCTCCTTTTTGCTTTAGGCATAGATTCATAGATTCATAGATGTTAGGGTCGGAAGGGACCTCAATAGATCATCAAGTCCGACCCCCTGCATAAGCAGGAAAGAGTGCTGGGTCTAGATGACCCCAGCTAGATACTCGTCTAACCTCCTCTTGAAGACCCCCAGGGTAGGGGAGAGCACCACCTCCCTTGGGAGCCCGTTCCAGACCTTGGCCACTCGAACTGTGAAGAAGTTCTTCCTTATGTCCAGTCTAAATCTGCTCTCTACTAGCTTGTGGCCATTGTTTCTTGTAACCCCCGGGGGCGCCTTGGTGAATAAATCCTCACCAATTCCCTTCTGTGCCCCCATGATGAACTTATAGGCAGCTACAAGGTCGCCTCTCAACCTTCTCTTGCGGAGGCTGAAAAGGTCCAGTTTCTCTAGTCTCTCCTCGTAGGGCTTGGTCTGCAGGCCCTTGACCATACGAGTTGCCCTTCGCTGTACCCTCTCCAGGTTATCCGCATCCTTCTTGAAGTGTGGCGCCCAGAATTGCATGCAGTACTCCAACTGCGGTCTGACCAGCGCCCGATAGAGGGGAAGTATCACCTCCCTGGACCTATTTGTCATGCATCTGCTGATGCACGATAAAGTGCCATTGGTTTTTCTGATGGCTTCGTCACACTGCCGGCTCATGTTCATCTTGGAGTCCACTAGGACTCCAAGATCCCTTTCCACCTCTGTGCCACCCAGCAGGTCATTCCCTAGGCTGTAGATGTGCTGGACAATTTTCCTCCCTAGGTGCAGCACTTTGCATTTCTCCTTGTTGAACTGCATCCTGTTGTTTTCTGCCCACTTGTCCAACCTATCCAGGTCTGCCTGCAGCTGTTCCCTGCCCTCCGGCGTGTCCACTTCTCCCCATAGCTTTGTGTCATCTGCAAACTTGGACAGAGTACATTTGACTCCCTCATCCAAGTCGCTGATGAAGACATTAAAGAGTATCGGTCCAAGGACCGAACCCTGCGGGACACCACTGCCCACACCCTTCCAGGTCGAGACCGACCCATCCACCACGACTCTTTGGGTGCGACCCTCTAGCCAATTTGCCACCCACCGGACCGTGCAGTCATCCACATCACAGCCTCTTAACTTGTTCACCAGTATGGGGTGGGATACCGTATCGAAGGCCTTCCTGAAGTCTAAGTATACGACATCCACCCCTCCTCCTGTGTCCAGGCGTTTCGTAACCTGGTCATAGAAAGAGACTAGGTTGGTCAGGCACGATCTGCCCGCCACAAACCCATGCTGGTTTCCCCTCAGCATAATTTGCCCTGCCGGGCTCTCACAAATGTGAGCCTTGATAATTTTTTCAAATACTTTACCAAGGATGGAGGTGAGACTGACTGGCCTATAGTTGCCTGGGTCCTCCTTCCTCCCCTTTTTGAAAATGGGGACCACGTTAGCCCTTTTCCAGTCCTCCGGGACTTGGCCCGTGCGCCACGAGCATTCGAATATTCCCGCCAGTGGCTCTGCAATGATGTCGGCCAGTGCCTTCAGCACCCTCGGATGGAGCCCATCCGGGCCTGCCGACTTAAAGGCATCCAGTTCTTCCAAGTGACTCTGCACCACCTCAGGATCTATGTATGGAAGTCTGGCGCCTTGCTGCTGCCTCTCTACAACCCCAGTGAGAGACTTGTCGTGCCCCTCACTTAGGAACACTGAGGCAAAGAACTCGTTGAGGAGTTCAGCCTTGTCCCCCCTGTCTGTCACCAATTGTTTCTGCCCATTTAGCAGGGGTCCTATTCCTCCCTGGGCCTTCCTTTTACTCCCAATATATCTAAAAAACAATTTCTTGTTGTCCTTTACTTGGGTTGCCATCCTCAGCTCCATGGTAGCTTTGGCCCGCCTAACTGCCTCCCTACAAGCACGAGCAGAGGAGGTATATTCATCTTTAGTGATCTCACCCTGTTTCCACTTTTTATGTGCTCCCCTTTTGGCCCTTAGGCTGCCCTGGATTTCTCTGGTCAGCCATGGAAGCCTCCTGGCCCCTTTCCCTCTTTTGCCTCGCTCGGGGATCGTCTTGCTTTGTGCCCAAAGGATCGTTTCCTTTAGGCACAGCCACCCTTCTTGGGCACCCATCCCATCAAAACTCCTACTCTGCAGTGCTTCCTTGACTAATCGCCTGAGTGCATTGAGATCAGCTTTCCTAAAGTCTAGCACTTTCACCCTACTAGTTACCTTACCCACTCGCCGTCTTATGTTGAATTCTATTATAAGGTGATCACTGTCTCCCAGATAGCTACTGATCTGGAGGTCCCCTATCATGTCATCTCCCGTTGCCAATACCAGATCCAGTATGGCATTCCCCCTAGTGGGACCATGCACCTCCTGTGTCAGGTGGAGGTCCTGTACACAAGTTAGAAACCTGCGTGAGCGATGGGACCTTGCTGTCTGCGTCTCCCAGCAGATGTCCGGGTAGTTTAGGTCCCCCATGACTACCGCCTCTTTAGCTTTTATGGTCTCCGAGAGTTGCCTCAGGAGCCCCGCATCTATTTCTTCCCCTTGGTGTGCCAGGCATCAGTGGTTTCATAATGGTACCTAGTGTTCTCAGAAGACCAGTGCCTGTCAACATGACAAATAGCAAGCCAGCTTTGAAAAGACAAATTACAAAGAAAAGTTCATGCAGTGTGGGGCCACAAGCAGAATAAAGTTAATGAGCTGAACCAGCAGAGCTAGACTTACCCCATGGTTGTTCTGTGATTCAGTGGGCTGTGGGTGCTCCTGATCTCACCACCAAATGCAAAAAGTCGTACCCCAATCCAACCAAGATTTAACAATACCATGGTAGCACCCAGAGGCTCCAACTGTACTAAGTACTGTATAAGTCTAGCTGAATAGCAAAAAGACAAAGTCTGCATCCCCATAGCTTACAAGTCAGCATTCATTGCATTAGGAAGAATAATAAACGGGGGAGGTGGATTACCAAGAACTATATTAATATGGGGGTCTAATGTTACTGCTTTCATGACTAACAGCTTTATAATCTATGAATTGATACCCCCATCATCTGTAATCCAATATCTAATTCTTAGGTGCTGAGTATATGATCTGTAAAAGGATAGGGGAACATAAGAATCAGACCAAAGGATGTTTTAAAATATATATTCAATGTTGATTGGCAACTGAGGATGCCTTCAGTTTTTATGACACTTTTACACTTTATTTTAAGAAATTAAACAAACATAAAAACCTAATAAATGCCTTTGCAAAAAGAAGCTGTGTTCAGTAAAGATTAGTTTAATTGAGTTATGAAAGTTTTAGTAGTTCTTATGAGTTTGGGAACACTGGGACTGGAAAGCACCCAGCTGCTTTAAATATAAAAGATTTATATGGAAGGCTTATAACCTCCCAGCATTATCTGGCAATGCTCTTGTACTCAGCAATTTAATTTATGAAATGCAGACTATAATCTCCTTCTTCTTGAACTGATCTGCAGGTGAAAAGCGTTGAAAGGTATGGCACAGGAAGTTCCTATTATTATGAAGATGTTGCTGTTTTGAAGCACAATAAATGTAGCTGCAACTTTCTATATAGAGCTCATTATGACACAGTATGATGGGACTTAAATGCTTTCTATCTTCAAAATATTCAACCAAAAAACTAAATTCTCACATGTCAACTGTGAGGTGAATAAGCATGGTTTAGTCCAGTTTACAGATGGGAGACCTGATGCATGCTGAGATTAAGGGCTGCATTCTCAGCCTTGGGTGACTAATATTGGGCTTGGCTACATGTGCATTTACACCAACTTAAATTTACTGCCCAGTAAATTACTGCACAGTAAGCGGGAATAGGCTGGCATCTACATATGCAGGCATTAAAGTATATTACCGCGGTGTGGGGACTGATTTGGGACTAAAATTAGTCCCAAATCAGTCCACACACACAGTGTTACTGCACAGTAAGGCATCTACATGTGCATTACTGCTCAGTAACTAATTGGATGTATATTTGATACCTGCATGATTCAGGTATCAAATTTACACTTACATTGGTGTAAGTCACCATATTTACTGCACGGTACAGGCATGCACGTATAGACATGCACCCGTACTGCACAGTAATTTTGGTTACTGTGCAGTAAATGTGCATGTGTAGACATGCCCACTGAGTACTTAAGTCCATGTTTAGTGTAGGCACCTCAGGGAGTGGCCTAGTTTTCACAGGTGCTGATTACTCACCGCTTATATTAACTCCAAACATTCTTAATGCTCAGAGCAGAAGCAAAAATTATTTAGCTTCTCTCAGGTAGACTCCAACCAAAGGTTGGTTCAGGGCTTCCCAGGTTTTACCCACAAATTTGGAAAGATGTTTTGTTCCTGTTCAAGACCAATTCCCTTTGAAGAGGCAGGCAGTTTGCTCAAGAACGAACACTTAGGCCACATCCAGACGAGTGCGGATGTGCGCTATGTAGCACCACAGACCTGTCTGTGGCGACACACACCTCACATGCAGGTGTTTCCTGTGCTGCTACCTTTCAGTGTGGGGTTTTTTTTTAACCCTGGGAGATCCCAGGGTCAAAAAAACCCACGCTGAAAAAAAACAAGGTGGCGCCAGCAGCACATGCCACCCAAAACCAGAGCCTGGCTTGCCAGAGCCACTCTCTGGCTGCTGGCTAGGCTTCCTGCTATGGCTGCAGCCCTGGGAGGCCCCCAGGATCCCAAGTAAAGCTGTGGGGGCCAGCACAGTTGGCCTGCTTTGTAGTATCAACTTCCTCACACCTCTGATAAACAGGTCATGGGAGCTGAAGAGATTCAGTAATTATAGGGCCACAGGACTTGTACAATTATAAGAATCAATCTTGCTCCTCTACATCTTCTAGACATCAGTTTTTTACACCTGTTGGACCAATACGCCATTCACACTTCTTCATTTCTTTACTAATTAGTGTCCTCAAAGCTGGCTACTGGTATTCTCATTGTGAGGCAAGATGCCTTAAGAGAGGGAAAGCTTGCACTAATTTCCATAATAGACCTGGTCTTTTCTGACCTAAAGGTATATATTAGGGCTATGCAAAACAGCTATGTTTTGATTTGGTTTTGGATTTGGTCATTTCGGAGGGACAGTGATTTGTTTCAGTGTTTTGGATCAATGTTCCATTTCGATTCAGCCAAATCTGTTTCAGAGGTTCGATGCCGTTTCAGTGATTTGGTCACAGGCTATAATGGGGAATCACTAAAATGCCTATAACTTTGTCATTTCTTGCCTGATTCAGGATGAGAATTGCAGGGATGGTAGAATTGAGGCCATGAAGCCTGCCAAGTTTCAAGGAGATAGGTGCAGGGGGTTCTGGGAAACTGCACCTCAAACTGTTCAAAGCAAAACTTGTATCATTTGTCAGCTGCGGCAACATGCTGTCACCCCGCACACAGATCTGGGTGCCTGTGCCCCTTAGGAAGGCTGCGGGGCTGTGCCAGACTCCTCCCAGTAGGCATTGGCCTCTGGAACTGCATGCAGGATGACAGCAGGCTGCCACTGCTGACTGGGACCAGCGCTCAGTGCAGCCTGCACCAAGCACCGGGAAGACTGGTGGGGCTGCTGGCCCCAACCAGCTGTGGCAGCATGCTGTCATCCTGTACACAGATCCAGGGGCCCATACCCCCTGGGAGGACTGTGGGGCTGTGCCAGACTCCTCCCGAGGGACGCAGGACCTCAGATCTGCATGGGAGATAACAGAAGGTGGCTGCTGCTGGCTGGGGCCAGCACCAGCACTGGGTTCTTTCCAGTGCTCAGTGTGGGTTCCGTTAAGCAGACTTGGGTGCTGACACTGGCCTGAGCTGGCAGCAGCAGCATGCTGTCATCCCACATGGAGATTTGGGTGCCTGCACCCCTTGGGAAGGCTGCCAGGCTGTGCTGGACTCTTCCTGGGGGGTGTGGGCCCTTGGATCTGTGTGGGGGATGACAGCAGGCTGCTGGTGCTGGTGTGGGTTGTGCCGAGCAGACTTTGGTTCTGGTAGTGGCCCCAGCCATCAGTGGCAGGATGCTGTCATCCTACACACAGATCTGGGTTCCCGTGCCCGCTAGGAGGGCTGCAGGGCTGGGCCAGACTCTTCCCGGGTGGGGGGTGCAAGCTCCTGGATCTGCATGCAGGATGACTGCAGGCTGCCGCTGCCGCTGCCTGCTGGGACTGGTGTTTGGCACAGCCCATGCCAAGCACCTGGAAGACTGGGGCCAGCAGCAGCAGCATGCTGTCATCCTGTGTTCAGATCTGGGGGCCCGCACCCCCCGGGACAGCTGCAGGGCTGTGCTGGACTCTTCCCAGCGGGCGCAGGCCCTTGGATCTGCACGCAGGATGACAGGAGGTTGTTGCTGCTGGCTGGGGCCAGCACCAGCACTGAGTTCTTTCCAGCACTCGGCATGGGTTGTGCCAAGCTGACTTGGGTGCTGGCCCCAGCCGGCAGCAGCAGCATGCTGTCATCCTGCATACAGATCTTGGGGCCCGTGCCCCCTGGGAGGGCTGTGGGGCTGTGCTGGACTCCTCCTGGGAGGTGCGGGCCCCTGGATCTGTGTGTGGGATGAAAGCAGGCTGCCGTCCCTCCTCCAGAGCACTGGGATTGGAAGGGACCTCAGGGACAGATCACAGACACTAACCAACGAGAGATGTCAATATCAGAGCAGTCCTTCTGCCCTTCTTCCCCCTCTCTCTTCTTAGTTTCTGTTTCCCTGCAAGCCTGGCTCCGAAACTCTGAAATTTTCGAAAACCTCTCTGAAACATTTCGTATGGTTTCGTTTTGTTTTGGAGATGTTTTGGAGCCTTCCATTTCATTTTGGATTCAGTGTTTTGGGCACTGAAACACCTCCAAAACAAAATGGCTGCTGAAGTTTTGTACAGTCCTAGTCTATATCCTTAGATTGTTTCTGAACTTAGGCAGCACAACAGACCTCTGTGCCAGAGAACATGTCCATGTAAGAAAAAGGACAAGCTAATCAAATAACAGAAAGTAAGTCTTTCCCTTCACTGAAAGTTCATTAAAGTAGATGACTCTGATGTTTGCCTCTCTCCTTGCTTATTCTTATCCCTGGCATCAGGCTCTGAGGCCATATGAGCAGCACTTATGTATGAATGGAAAAAATCTCTCTCAAGGAGGAGGAATGTCCTAGACCTAACTTGCACTACAGGGTGTTGATGCACATTCCTGTTGCAAGGGGGTTATAGAAGATAACCTTCAAAGGGGAAAGACTGCCACATATGGTTGTAATTATAGTAGGATGAGTAGCTCAGATATCTCAGTGAATGAGACCATCTTGATGGGAGCACATTAAAAGGCACAGAGAGGCTGCTATTGAAACCAGGGACTGAAGAGAGATTCCAAAGCTTTGTCAGTTTTAGTATATCATTTAGATTGGTCCAAACATAAAGGCTGCAATTTTAAGTTTTAGTCCATCAGTGTTCCACTGTGATTCTGATCTTTCCCTCCAGCATGTTTATATTTATATTCATGCTTTAGGGTTATTCGTTACAGCCATGTTGGTCTAAGCACATATAAGGACATAAGGCAGACTCTCTGTGTGTCTGAAGAAAGGTGTTTGTGCCCAAAAGCTTGCAAAGAACACATTTTCCAACTATTTAGTTGGTCTAATAAAAGATATCACATCTACCCAAAGAACCCTGTCTGCCTATTTATATTCATGCACTTTTGCTTTAGGACCTCTTAGCAGGAAGAGATTAACATTATAGGAGCCCTAGACCAAAACATTGGGCCACCTTTCCCCCATTCATAATCCCCTCTACTTGGTCACCTCCACATGGGGAGGGGCATCTCTCTTTCATTTTGGCCCCAAGCAGCCTTATACATCTCCACAGCATGCTGAAATGCTAGATACGTATGTGTGTGTGTGTGTGTGTGTGTGTGTGTGTGTGTGTGTGTGTGTGAATTCCCACCCTTCAGGCTCCTGACTCAGGTCCTATATCACCCTGGGATTATATTCCAGCACTGCATTTTATCCACAGAATCATAGAAAATTAGGGTTGGAAGGGGGTCACCTACTCCCACCCCCTGCTCAAAGCAGGACCATCCCCAGCTAGATCATTCCCGCCAGGGCTCTGTTGAGCCAGGCTGTAAAAACCTCCAAGAATGGAGATTCCACCACCTCTCTAGGTAACTTGCTCCAGTGCTTCAGTACCCCCCCGGTGAGAAAGTTTTTCCTAATATCCAACCTAAACCTCCCTTGCTGCAACTTGAGACCATTGTTCCTTGTTTTGTTATCTGTCACCACTGAGAACAATCTAGCTCCATCCTAGCTCCATCCTCTTTGGAACCAGGTAGTTAAAGGCTGCTATCAAATCCCCCCTCAGTCTTCTTTTCTGCAGACTAAATGAATCCAGTTCCCTCAGCCTCTCCTCATAAGTCATGTGGCTCAGCCCTTAAACCATTTTTGTTGCTCTCCACTGGACTCTCTCCAACTTGTCCACATCCTTTCTGTAGTGGGGGGGCCCAAAACTGGACACGGTACTCCAGATGTGGCCTCACCAGTGCAGAATAGAGCAGAATGATTATTTTCCTCAATCTGCTGGCAACACTCCTACTAATGCAGCCCAGTATACTGTAAGCCTTCTTGGCAACACAGGCACACTGCTGACCCATAACCATCTTATTGTCCATGTCCACTATAACCCACGGGTCCTTTTCTGCAGAGCTGCTGCTTAGCCAGTCAGTCCCCAAGCTGTAGCAGTGTGTGGGATTCTTCCATTCTAAGTGCAGGACTATCCTATTGGTTCTAAATTAAAGAACATCATTGAGAGCAGGGAGCAGAACCCATGGCTCCCTCCCTCCTAGGAAAATGCCCTCCTTTCTCCAGTTCAGAGCCAGACACCTTCTTGCAGACCTAACTTTTACATTCCTTTCTACCCAGTGGCCCTACTTCAACAGGACAGAATGGATGATGGCAGTGGTATAGCAAGGCAGCCAGGCATCCAGGGCAGTGGTGACTTCCATCTGCTGCTGTTACACTGGCACAATTGTGCAGCTGTGGCAGCTCTTGGCTAGGTAAGCTAGCACCTGGGGCTATTGCCCCAGTGATCCCCCTCGTTATTCTACTGGATGATGTCCTCAGCCCAGAGACTGGTGGTTAGAGCTTATTTCTGGAAAATGGGAGATAGAAGTTCAACTACTTTCAGACAGCCTGGTGTCTAAAATCTTGATCTCTCATTTTGTAAGCAAGTGCCCTAATTTCTAGGTCACTGAGCAAAAGATGGGTAGAGCCTCTTTTCCTTCCCACAAGGTAGACATGTTAGTGGTTTTCCAGTGATTTAAGTGGGTTGGAATAGGATCATACTTCATAACTCCGACCTCTAAAAGCTGCCTAAGTGCCATTACTAGAAGTGGAATGGGATCTTGGCCTTGGTTTTTCACTGATGAGTCTGGCCAGTGTGGGTCATTAAGGCAAAACTCCTAAGAGATCAGTGCTCAGGTTCCTACTAATCCATAGACAGTCATAGCATTCCCTCAGTCCCAGGAAATAAAGCAAAGCAGACATGAAAAGTAGCTAATGGATTCTGAGGACAGAAAATTCCAACTATCTGGAAGCGAGTTAGACTTAGTCTATATTTAAAGTACTTAGCTAATTTTCCATAGTGGCAACCCCCTGAAGGAGATGCAGTTTATTGTAGCAAAAGAGTTCTTCTGCCTGTACAGCTTAAACCAGTTCCCAAAGTGAAACAGCGTGTACCAATGAAGGGATATTTTAGCCAGTATAACAGTGTTGACATTAGGGTTTTTGCCAACACGATGATATTAGTAGGAGTGTGATTCTGTCATCTGATGAGCTGGATCAGTGAGTGAACAATTGCATTGCTATAATTATAGAGAGAAACTTTTGCCAGTAAAGAAATATGGGGGAAAAAATCTAAAAAATCATATTATAAATAAGCAAATATCTAAGTAACAGATTACTGCTATCATTCCTGTGGAAGAACAGCAAAGGTTTGTGAGATGTTATAAATAAGAGAAATGGACAAAGTTGCCCCATGTTCACACTGTCAAGCAGCACTACAGTTACTGGCATTTATGAGAACTATCAGAAATAGTCTCCCTTCCCAAACTGGTAAGCGCTGAACATGGTTAAAGATGGAATTTTTAATCTACAATTTATAATTAATTCAAAGTTGCTTTTCTGGGTTCTCTATCACTAAGGCAAAACCACAGAGAGTGGCTTGTATAATTTCACAGCTTGGCCTTTTGCCATACACTAATGTTTAGACACCGTTCTTCATGCTGTCAGAATAATTCAGCAACAAAATAGCAAGGGAAGCAACTTCAAACAGTGGTGGAATCAGGAGTTTGGAAGATTCCACTGTCAAATCTCATTTGGAGTGAAGCATCTTTGCTATATAGGTATTTTATGTGGACAAGTGTTAAATAAATGGTACTTTTCTTTCACTTAAATGTATATTAATGTATTTTAATATAAGATTTTCTTCTTAAAGGAGCAGGAAGAGCTGGAAAAGCTACCCAGGGCTAGATACCTTATTGGTATAACTCAATTACCTGTGGCTTATATACCTTGTCATCATTTATACCTGCATAATAAAATGCTACCAAATCAGAATGCTTCATTTATTCAGCAATGGAAATGACACCGCAGGACATAAGACAAGAGAGAAGAACTCAAGTACTCTGGCACTTTAAATAATTTAGTACAGTATTTATTTACTAAGAGGCCTGGCCCTGCAGGCTTTAGATAAACAAGACTCATTTCTGATTTCAATAGGAATTCCATCTACACAAGCAATAAATGTTAGGATCCTTAAGAGATCTAGTCATAATAAGTCTATCTCAGATTTTGTAAGACCACAGAATCTCACTACAACTGCAATGGCAATAATTCTGTGTTTTTCTATAGCTGACACTGGCTGAATGGTACAAGCTTGTATGGTGTTTTCCAGCATAATTTTAACATTTTCTATCTATGACCTCTTTGACTCCTTCTCCCCTTCAGTTATTTGGAAAATTTTTGCCAGCCATAAGCGCTGCTTAAGTTTTGCAATGCCAGTAACATGAACTGGTGAATGGAATATGTAGCACTCTTAGATATTTTCCTTTGCATTTTAGATCTGCAGAATTTCATGTCTGGAATAACAGCCTTGCCAAAGAAATGTCCAGTACCATGTACTTCCTTTCCCTTTCCCCATCACCAGTTGCTAAAGACTCCAATTCTGCAAGACCTTTACTGAAGTCTCACTATAATGCCACTCCACATGGGTGAAAGTGTACAGATCCCTTCTCAGAATCAAGGCTGTTGATATTATTTTCTTGATGAAAGATGATGTAGAGGAGACACATGAATATTTTCCATTTACTGCTCACTAAGACTACACAGAACAAAGAGGGGACACAGGCTGTATCACTTGCAGTTTCACTTTAGACCACTGGTACTTAAGCTTTCATCCCCATGGGCCAGATGAGCAGTGCAGGGCTGGTCTTTTGGCCAGATGTGGCTCTACATGCTGTGATTGAGCCCTGGGAGCCAACACTGCCCCGTACTGAGACCTGGCCCCACCCCAACCTGGTGCCATGAGACAGGATTAGTGCAGGGCTCAGCTCCCCCTGGGTCTGGAAGCAGTGAAGCAGTGCCAATGCTAAATTTCAAGGTCCACGAGAAGCCCTGTGAGCCAGTTGACAACTGGGGCCTGAATTTGGCCCATGGACCAGGGGTTGAGCACCCCTGCTTTAGATGATACTTTAGTTAGGATTGAACATATAAAACTATTTTAAACTCAGTACAGCGTTGGCAACCATACTTTTCTTGTTTTTTCAGGTATCCTACAGGAAGTTGTGTCCATTCAATGAGTGCAGATCATTTACCTAAATTTGAAGTGACTAAGGACTTGATTCAGCAGTTCATTCCTATTCAGAAAAGCACTTAAGGGGTATACTTACAAAATACACAAGTTTAAGTGCTTTGCTAAACAGAGATGGACCTAAGCACATGGTTAAATGGTTTTCTGAACTGAGGCAGAGAGAAAAACAAAGTAAGAAAATTAAATTTGTATTTCCATATATCCCTTGCTGCTGTCGCTTCTGTATTTTTTTACTATTCATTGAGATGGAAACAAATGATTCTACAAGCTGAAACAGAGAGCCACCATATAAAGTTAGATGAAAGCCCAGCAAAATTATGTCAAACATGAAATGAACACAGATTGCAGAGTCTTAGCTTAGAGAAGAAATTGGGTTGGAAAAGTGCCCTCCTCCATTGGTGTGTTGTGCCTAACAACAATGCCATCTCTACAGGTAGATTTTCCCTCAAGATTCAGGACTTGGACATGGTGTGGCATTTTAGCCTGTGTATTCACATGCATGCAAGATACCTTTGACTAAATGACCAAACAGATCTCTAACCTATTATTATAGAAATGTTGCTTTCATGCAAACAAGACCTAAGATCTAAGATGCAGATATAACATCTCTGCTTTCATTGCCAGACTTACACATAAATAACCCATGCAAAGTAAATTATTATTATTTTGAAGTATTGACAATCAGATTTGTATTCAGATCTTCACTGATATTGCCACCAGTTTTCTTGTCTACCAGGTTTACCTCCTTTATCATAATTTTTCATTATTCTCAGTAACTTCTCTCCTCATATCTTAGTCTCTAGCTTACGTGACCATGGCACAATGCAGTGATACTCAAGCCAGCTTTGCACACAGTAGGTCCAAAACTGGAAACAGAATAGCCACATTAGTGCAATACTGAGCCAAAGCTAATAAGCTCTCCTTCTCAGCCAAGCCAATAAGCTGAGGTGAAGTACTACATTACCTCAGCCATACTGCTAACATCCTGAGCTAGCATGTTAATTTGTGCAGATTGCTTGGTATCTTGGCATAACACTATATTTTCAACAGAGTCTACAATTTCCCCTCTATGCCCATGCCTCAAATTTTTGCCCAAGTGCTGGTTGTGTCTCACCTTGATGACTATAAATATTGCCTATTTGTCTGCTCTGCCTCCCACCTCTTCTTCCTCCCACTTGACACTGCTGGTTTTCTTCCTTTCTGAATGTACCTTTTTGTAAGCCAGTTACATGAAATTCAAATTTTTGTCCCCACTATGAAGCCTATAGCCTTCTATCACCTAATCCCTTATCCTCCCACAACTCCTTTCCAGACCTTTGTCCTAACTGTTCCTTTATCCTTTGCTTTTTGCCTCTCCGCCTACTTCCTTTGTCCATTTCTACGCTTGGATCAGGCCTGCAATTCTTGTGTACCAGGCATCAGAGAAAAGTAGCGCTGGAAGAGACCTGAGGAAGACATATAGTTCAATCTCCTGCTCCAGGCAGGATCACCCCTAACTAAACTATCCCAGGCAAGCATTTGTTTAACCTGGTCTTAAAACCTTAGGATGGAGATTCCATAACCTCTCTAAGTAGTCTGTTCCAGTGCTTAACCATCCTCATAGTGAAAAAGTTTTTTTTCTATTATTCAACCTAAATTTCCCTTGTTGCAATTTAAGACTTATTCCTTGTCTTGTCCCCTGCAGCCAGAGAAGACTCTATTACCGTCCTCTGATAGCCACCTGTTTTCCTCTTTAAATTAGTCTTTAACCAGCACTTTTCCAAGCAATGCTTCCTGCTTTCTTCTGTTCCAGAATCTTCCCTTTTTACTTCACCTGAACTACTGTCCAGCATCTTGTCTTGTGTTTGACTTGTCTATATTATACTGTAAGCTTGCAGGAAGAAAAATCACAGTCTGCATTTTTGAAGTGCTGTGTACATTTAGGATGCCAATAGCCATAGATATGTTTAATAATAAATAACAATTGGGTAGTGATTATAATCAAGGATTATAAGGAGATGGTACAAAGCAGATAAGGAATAATTTGCTCTTTCCTAAGATGGGCTGATTTAGCAGGACTGTAAACGGTATTAAATGCAATAAAATAAATCAATTAACTTATTTTAAATACCTAAGCAATATAATGTATTTACTGTCCTATGCATCCAAGCTCCAGTCTGCTTTCCCAGTAAAGTATAAAATCAGGAAGAGTTCAGAATAGCTGAAGGTAGGAGCAAACAAACATCTCTTCAGTTTCAACAGCCTAATTTGGTGCCAGCATGTTGCAACTGCAGAAAATATTTACTTTTAAGGGACTTAGAAATATTTCCACATGAGGGAAGACCAAGGAAAAGTAGCAAAATATATTCCCTTCTTTCTGACAGGTTTAATGTCAAGTTTATTAAGCTTCTTTACAGGAAATATGAATTTTAATCTAGAAAATGGAATTTGTACTCATCCTTTCGAAGCAAACACTGAGATCTGTATTTAGTGTCAGACCCTGAATTTGGAATAGACTCACTAGAAAACTGAATGTTGTGCTCCATTCTGAATCAGGCACCAGAAATTTTTCCATTCTCTCTTTTCTGCACCTGAGCACAGGACAAGGTCTTGATAAAATAGTTTGCCATGGAGGAAATACACACCAACCTTGTTCATAAGATCACGTAAAAAAGTTGCTTATACAACACCAAGTGGTGTTTTGCCAATATGCCTCCACAAACCATATTCCCCATCTCCTGTTATGTGATGCTGTTGGGCTCTTTTTAGACTCAGGGCTCAGCAACTTAACTGAATGCCTTGAGGAAATCGGTTCTAAGTCTTGTTAAGCGTTACCACTGATAGTCTGTTGAAGAAGACCAGTTTGTTAGTCTGCTCTTCTGCTCTATAAATAGTGGTGTCAGATGCATCGGCTGCATTTTTCTCACTGAACTGAACTGTGCCCTCATTAACACTGAACAGGCACTTAACTTAAGAGTAAAGCCTGGCTTGACAGCATGTCTTAGCACATCCCATTTACCCATGCAAATTAATATTAGTAACAATAAAAAACTATGGTATTTCTGTTTTTCTCCCAAATAAAAGCAAACGCTCACTCCTTAATTAAAAGATAAATTTAGCGAACACACTTTTAAACTATGGTGTTGGGACTTTTTTTAAGCTGAAATTATTTTGATGATTGATATATTTCTTAAGCCTTACAACTGATTCCATAAATTAGTACTAGTTGAATACTTTAAAAAGTATTTTTATCTAGCTAGCTAGCTAAGTTATTGATGGACAAATATGTTTGCAGAAAAAATTTCATGTAGGTTAATATTAATAGAAAGCAAATTTTCATTTAATAGATGCAAGTCTAGACAATGGAAGCTTGTTTTTAAGAATGATATGCCTCCAGTCAGGAAACAGAAGCAATGCCACATGATTTTTGTGGGCAATTCAAATAAACTAAACCTATGCCAACTCCTTCTGTAAATATGGAATATATAAATTTCTTTTGATTAGTCAATAGGTCAAGAATAATTTTTTAGTATTAATTTACTAATTTAAGTTGTTGGGCCTTGAAGTGGTGCACGCCTTGGTGGACCAGGTGGCACCACAACGAACAGTCAGCAGCTTGCTCCCCACAGCCATTGGTGTTGTTGCTTTCACCTTGTGGGTGACCTTGAATGTTTCTTTGTATTGTTTCCTTTGGCCGCCTTTTGAGTGTTGGCCATTAGAGAGCTGGGAAAAGAGAATCTAGCAAGGGAGGCAGTTCTTGGATATCCAGATGTAGTGGCCCATCCATCGGAGCTGATTTCCCAAGAGCAAGGCTTCGATGCTGGTGGATGCAGCTTCATGGAGGATGCTCGCACTGGTCTGACGGTCCTGCTATTTGTTCCCCAGGATTTGACACAAGCACCGCTGGTGAAAGCTATTGAGGGTCTTAATGTGGTGTTGGTAGATGGTCCAGGTGTCACTGCAGTAGAGGAGAGTAGTCAGCATGACAGCCTTGTAAACCAGGACCTTCATTGACTTCTGAAGGTCTCTATTTTTGAAGACACGTTGTTGCAGCTTGAAGAAGGAGGTACTGGTGCAGTTGATTCCTCAAATTCAGGAATATAAACAGTTCAAAAACCATTTGGAACAGAGATTCAGTGAACAAACTATTTGCTTCAAATAAGCCATTTTGTGTTTTTAGTGTATGTTTAGTTCAAAGAATACATCAGATGGTCTCATTTTAGCCCTCTCTGTGAACCTCAGTCCACATCCTAAATCAAAATCTGGGGCACTTTAATCATACTAACCCAATGGGTCCAGGGTACCTTTGAGTGTTTTGACTCTGTACATGGTTTAGCTTATTATTCCTTTACTTTCAGGAGCCCTGTTTCAGTCAGTGAAAAGGAAATAGAGAAATATTTATGTAAGGTGAATCGTAGAGAAGAACCTATAACTGTTGAGCCAAGCATCCTTCTCCAGCCAGAAATTTGGGCGCATTCATGGTCAGTGCCATAGCAAAGAAGTTTGGCACCTGGGGCAAAGCCCACAGCAGTAGCCCACCCTCTCCTCATGCACAGATCTGGGGGGCATATGCCCCCCCCCCTTGCCTAGAAGTGCATGCAGCAGCAGGAGCCACCCTTCCTCCATCTCCAACGCCAGCCAAATGAGCCTCTCACCACTCCATCCCATGCAGTGCCTGCTGGTGCTCCTTCACTACAGCACCTGGGGCAGTTGCCCCACTCACCCCCACTTGCTGTAGCACTGTTCATGATTAATCATTTGCCACTTATGCCCATTTCTAGTGAACTCCAGTGGAGGAGTAGCAGAATGGAAGGGAGGAAGAGAAATGAAATGTACTCAAATGTAGGGAAAACCTGTTGTTACTGCTCTGTATTCTGACAGTGCAGAACTACTCTTTTTATCATCTGATACATAAATGAAGTCCATGCAAGCTACAATTCTAGGAGGTTACTGTTACACGTATATGAATCAATCATGCCTTGGACAAGAACTTTTCCCTGAGCCATCTGTGCTTATAAGGAAGAGACTATGTTCTCATTTAAAGTATAAGTTGCAGTTTCCATTTGTTTTGTGGTCTTCTTTCTCTTGGAGTCTCCCCTCATGCCCTTCTTCCCCAGCAAGTTTCTCACCCTTCATTACTAGGACACCAATTGAAATTCATTAGGAATCTTCTTCTTAAGAATACCTACAGCAACATTTTTATTTTTACGTGAGTAGGACTACATTGGAGCTCAACTTTCTGACCACAAGGTGGCGATGTTGCCCACAAAGTATGGAGCTAGACTTGTTTCAGCAGGTACTTCAGTTGCAAAAAAAAAAAAAAAAAAAAAATCTGTTCTGGGTGCAGATTACAGGACGATTGTCAGCAGCAAGTATTGACATATTGCTTTTAAATTTCTTTGTACTCATTAGCACTTTGAATACTGCCTAGCTCCTTAGCTTTAGAGACACTGTTCTGAAATACATCCAACATCAATTTACATAAATGTGTAGACAGAAGACCATGAGCTCCTTATATTGCAGTAGAAGAACCCTTCCTGAAAAGACTGTTTTTGATTTTAAAAAATGACTGATTTAACAGGTTAAAAATATAAAACATAGAGACCTGAAAGAAAGTAAACCCCAAAAGGGCAGAATGAGGAAAGCAGAGAAGGACAAGAATGAAGAGCAGAACCTACCCGTGGCATGAAAAAGATGAACAAGGAAGATATAAAGAAAGCCATACATACAGTTACAGTGACCTTTTACCATCCCAGGAGTCAAAACAGTAGCATCCCAAGTTGAGCGTGAGTGGTGGAGAGTGAGTGAGCCTGAGGGGTTCTATTTACTTTCTGATTAAATTGTTTCATGTGGTTGTCATGAACACTAACCTATGAGGAACATACCTTCTTGTCTGTGACTTTTTTGACTGTTGAGTCATTGGCACACAGTACAAATGTTCCAAAAGAAAGATTGTCACCCTGGTTGCAGAAAGCTTAATAGCAAATGTTCTATAAAAACATGTAAAGGAGAATATGTACACAGGGCAAAACCTTATTTTTACTTGACTACATGCAATCTCATTTTAGGTGTATAAGTGAGAACATAATTTGCCCTGGTACCCATTGACATGTCTGCTGATGGAACTAGCACCAAATAGTTTTGAGGATCTGGGGCTAGAGGTCTCCCTGAGCAAATTCCCCAAGTGTGGCTTGTCAGTGCTTAGGTAAAGTTATGCCGATTGTTTACAGTATCTATGTATCACTGTCTGATCAGCAGGGATCCTGGTTTTCCGTGATAAAAAATGCAAGTTCTTTGATAAAAAAATCACAAATTCTCTAATAAAACTGCCAAAATCCATTATGAAAATTAAAGGCCCCCCCACAGCTTCCCCAGCCATGTTGGTGCCCCTCACTTCCCACCCACAGCCTCCTGGCCCTGCTTGTGCCTCTCACTCCCCCGCCACCCACCACCACAGCCTTGCTGGTGCCCCTCACTCCCCCAACCACAGCCAACCCTGCTGGAGGGGGCCCCCAGCTGTCAGGGCTACACACCTGGGTCTGCAGCCCCCTGGCCCCTGCTGTGGGCTTGGGGGGGGCAGCACCCCGCCACTGTGTGCACTCCCAGGGGACAGGGGAGACCTGCACCCCCCAGATCTGTACACAGGGCAGGTGCAGGCTGTGGACTTGGGCTCCTACCCCTCTTTCCTTCCCCTGGGTCTCCACAGCGCAGCGGGCATGATTTGGTGTGGCAGGAAACAGCAGAGCCACACGGAGAAGCTGCTCACCACTGTGAGCTCTGTACTGCCCTGGTGACCTGCCTCTTGTGCACAGGGCTGCAGTGAGAGCAGCAGCACAGGGTTGCACCCCTCAAAGCAGCGGCACGTGCAGGGGGTGCATCACCAGGGCAGCACGGAGCTTGCAGCAGCAAGGAGATCCCCGTGTGGCTCCACTGGTCCCTGCTGTGCCGGGTCGTGCCCGCTGGGCTGTGGAGGCACCGGGGGAGGGAAGCAGGGTGGGAGCCTGAGCATGCAGCCTGTGCCCACCCCATGCACAGATCTGGGGAGTGGAGGTCCCTCCTGCCCCTCGGGAGTGTGCATGACAGTCCTCCTCCTCCTCCCCTGGACATGCCACCTGTGGCCCTGTCCTGCTCCCAGCTGGGGCCCTGCAGCTATGCATTGCGGCCCTGCGTCCCAAGCCCCATGCACTGTCCGGCTGGGCAGCAGTCCTAGCTCTGCTCAGCTCCCTCCCTCCCTCCCTACAGGGGCCTCAATACCCCTCTCCCCCCTCCCCCACAACTTACCTGTGGTAGCTGCTCTCCAGACTGCCTGGGGCCATGTGCATGTACATGCACATGACGTGCCCCCACCTGACCGCCCTCCTCCCACTCTCTCACAGCTCCCTGCTGGCTGGAACTCTGCCAGCCTGCATGGAGCTCATTGCAAAACTGCAAAATCCATGGGTTTCTCTGGTAAAACGATAAATCCGCATTTGCCTCCAGTAAAAGGTAAAATTCGCAGTTTACTCTGTTTTTCCGGTGCTGCTGAAATTGGTTCCAAAATAAACTTTTAAGGTTGATTTGCTCTTGATTAGTGAAAAGAGCTCTCTACTGTTGATATAGAAAAAGGAAGAAAAGGGAGAAGAGATGAGTGAAAAAAAGTATGAGACAGAACAAGCATGTAAGAGAAAGTACCAGGGAAAAAGCATATACAGATTTCTGAAGCAATGCCATTTAAAACTGTGTTGATCTCATCTCATACAAGGTTCTGCTGCTGATCCTAGGTTTATTATTAGAAATTACTCCCTTTCGTCAAGCCTGTTATTTTAATTGCACCAGCCTGGAAAGCATGCCTCTGCTCCCTCTCCTCCAGACTGTTAATTTCTGCCAAACCTTTCCTATCTCACTAGAGAAGCCTGCAATTTGGTGCCTCCCTCTCCTTTGAAGAGATACATTCTCAAACTGCTGTGGGGAGAGGGGGGATGAACACCAATTACATTTGTGAACCCTAAAGGTGTCAAATTCTGCCCTTGTGTATGTGAACAAGTCTCCCAATAAGACTAAGAACCCTATGTGCATAGCTGAACGGAGAATTTGGCTTCATCTTATGAATACATAACTGTTTGGTCAATAAAAGCAATCTTTCTTTTTAACAACCAGCTGCATCCTTACTCCCTAATCAGCCACAGCCCATCATCATGCCCCACCCCATCCCTTGGCAACCCAAAAGTGTGGGTCCAAGCACTCCTGCCACCCACCTCCCCCCACCATAAATCAAGCAAGCTCATTGCAGATGTTGGTCAACTGCAGGCTACTAAAATTTAGTGAACTCATATTTAGGAAAGAAAAGACAGAAGAAAAGTGAAAATGCCCCCAGCCACAGGTCACCCACCCCTGGGACTCTCAAGCACTCCTCACTTCCTTCCACATTACCCACTGAGGCATGTTGGGCTGGATGCTCACTCCCACCCTGTGGTGTTGGAGCTAGAGCACTTCACATAATCATAAACCAGTCCCTAAGCAGTGATATTTTGGAGCAGTTCAATTGCTAATGTGTGCCTGTACCCTAAAACTTTCACTTTTAGGCTAGCATTTTCAAAATAAGTTGCTAGAGTTTTTCCTAGGGAAGAGTCTTGGAAATACTAAATGTTATATAGCACTTAGAGTCCTAGTACTGAAAAGAACAAGCACTTGGGCTTCTGCAGTAGGAGGCTGAGAAAGAGCTAACATTTTTCTTTAGACAATGTTCAGGCACATGTGAAAGGAATCCCAAACAGACACTTCTTGAATCTTCTTTTAGTTGTGCAGCAAGGGGAGAAACTGATTTGCAAGGCCACCCCAAACTACTGTGGCTGGCTCTCATCCTTCCTTCACTCCAGCAGTCATGTCCTGATGTAGTTCAAGTTCATCATCCTACAAGAACAGGCTCATTATGTACATGGTACATTTGAATGTACTAACCTGATCACTTTCCATCTTTCCTCATCTATTTGTACAGCTTCAAAAGGCATAAAAAAAGATCCTGTCAAAAGGAAAGAATCAGAGAGCAATTGGAAGCAATCAAGAGGTTCTGGAGTGGAGTTAGCGCACACAGAATTACCTTGGGGTATGCCTGCAAGGCACTACGTGGTGCCACGCGGATTCTAGTATGTTAGCTAACATATCTATAGCTGGCTCGGGCTCTATCTGCAAAGCACTGTGCTGTGCTACATAGTTATACCCTCTGTGGCTGTGTTTCTTCATTAGAAAAAGATGGGGCTAATAATATTTAGCTATCTCTCAGACATGCTGCAAGGATTAATTAGTTAATGTCTGCACAGTACTTTGAAAATGTAAAGCCTTATATAAGTGCTTATTATATTGTAGATCCTGCTGATGGAATTTTCCAGTTCTATCTTCACTTGCTAACAGTTTCTCCTTTGTAGATGTTCATTTCTATTTTTACTCCTACAGACAGAAAGCTATCAGTACTCTGCAAATAAAGTTAGCATTATGCCCAGAGCAAACTACATCAAGTCCAGAGGCAGGTAACTCAGAGTACCGTTTCCTGCTTGAGACAACTAATTGAAAGGTCAATATTTAGAAACCTTTGCTAAGTCACTGTCAAATTACTGTGTGACAGTCTAAGACAAATCTGAGTCAAAGATCCTGATCAAGTAACTTTATGATGATGATATGTCATTTTGTGTTTGTTCTGCATTACGCAGTATTAGGCTATCCCTGGATAGACCCCACAGATTTTAAGCAATTTGTGGCAGGGGCTTTGGCTTATTTTATCTCTGATGGGTGTTAAATACACCGGTATCACTATTTGAATCATAACAAATTCACACGGTCTTATTCCAGAAACACTCAGGCTGAAAACTTGAGAGAGGCTATTATATTATGTCTAAACCAGAAAAAGCACTGGCTTGGCAAGAATAATAGAGCCGATATTCAGTTGTGACAGCCAGGTGGAAAGTGCTGGCTATGAAAAACTGGCTGATGCATATGTGTATAATGTGTTTGAACATATCTACACATTCTTCACATCTGCAGAGGTGATATCCATATGACAAACTGCACAGCTATGTGATCAATTATGGAACCATACGCTACTGAAATAAACATACCTCTTGCCAGTGACTGTCTCATCTACACTTAGCGCATGATTCCATCTTCTCTAGGTCTGGATTCCAAGCCATTTGACAACAAATCAATCTGTCAGAAAAATGTTTCCTTCTTTGTCCCACAAATGCAAAATCTCCCTTTGATTTTACACCTGCACAAGACCTAGAAGAGGCAGTAATCAGAGCTGGGCAAGACAGCTGTTCTATATATAAACAGGGGGTGATGTCATGAGTTTAAAGTCTACTATTCTATAACTTTGCAAGATTAGAAACAGGTCATTTAAACTCCTAGAAAAGAAGACTCCCCTTCATATGGGACTCAGCGGTCACTTTTAGCCCTAGAAGCACCTGAGGCAAGGGACCTAGGAATCAAAACATGTTTATATATAGAAAAGCTAATTCAGGTCATTGGCATAGGTTTTTTTAAAGTAGCTGTTTCTTTTAGCCTTGCATAATTAGACTTTTAGTAACCAAAGAGTTGGTCCTTGCAGGCAGAGAGAGATTACATTTTCTAAAACCCTCAATCAGTTCTATGATGGCAGCTCTATAAGATGCAGGTCTTTTCCAAAAGAGGTGGTGGTGTAATGATTTTATCAGCACTCCTTAGGGACAATGTGTATAACTTACCTTTGATCACACTCATCAGCACAACACCTATGACAAACTCATGACGATAAAACCTTTTGATCATACCATCATGTATTTCATGTACGTTGTCCAAACAGAACTCTCTAGTTGGCTTCATAATCTGTGAAGCAATCTATGTTCTGATAGTGCTACTGGCCTGGACTTACTTTCTTGTTCTTGTTGTTTGCAGAGCAGTTTGAGGATGGGAAATGCTATGGGTAAACTATGCAGGGGTTTGGGTTGTAGCCGTGTTGGTCTAAGGACATAGGCAGACAAGGTTCCTTGGGTGAATTTGATATATTTTATTAAACTAACCCAAATGGTTGGAGAATAGTTATTAAGCAAGCTTTCGGGTTCAAAAACCCGGGTAAACTATAGTACTAGTAAACCTTTTCTTGTTTTTGTAATTAGCCATAACTTGCCACTGCCACAATTTCCCCATCAACCCAGAGAACTATTACGAATAGTACACGGGTGGGGTTAACAGGAGGTTGGAATGTGGAGGTAGAAGGAAATGATCCTCAGTGTTTTAAGATGTTTCGCAGCCAGTAAAGCGACCAAAACGCTGGCTTGCATCCATAGACATTTCTCAAGCAAATCCCAGGATGTCATTCTCCCGTTGTACTTAGCCTTGGTGAGGCCGCAGCTGGAGTACTGTGTCCAGTTTTGGGCTCCACAATTCAAAAAGGATGTGGAGAAGCTTAAGAGAGTCCAGAGGAGATCCACGCGCATGATCAGAGGTCAGGAAAACAGACCTTATGATGAGAGGCTGAGAGCCGTGGGACTTTTCAGCCTGGAAAAGCACAGGCTTAGGAGTGATCTGATGGCCACCTATAAGTTTATCAGGGGTATTCACCAGGACCTGGGGGAACGTTTGTTTACCAGAGCATCCCAAGGGATGACAAGATTGAATGGTTATAAACTCCTGCAAGACCGTTTCGGGCTGGACATAAGGAAGAACATAAGGAAGGGACTTGCACCAGAGCTGAATTTGACCATTTTATTAATTTTCATTCTCACTTGTAATAGAATAAAAACTGCTGCTGCCCAAACACCATAGAGAAATAAAGCAGCAGAAATCCTCAGTAAGAGTCTTTGAAAAAAAGATATCATGTTGGGAGAGATCAACAGTACGCAGACTGTCTATACCAAAGCCTCTGTAACCAACAGGGGCCTCCATCTTATAGTTTATGTACCTTTGCTATTTCAAACAGGGATACCATAATGGCCAGCATATGCATCAGGATCTAAAGTTATGTGGATAGAAAAGTGATATCATGTCCTCAACCTACCAGTGAAAATGGTTAGTTTTGAACTGAGAGAGGATGTTAGCTGTGATAGCCTAAAGTCAGGCAGAATGCAGAAGTGGATCAAGATTTTGCACTGGGTTGGCAGGCAATGCTGCAGGAGCAGTAGTTGGGGACTTTTCAAGTCCCCAAAGCAGGTAAAAATGTACCCCCCCCTCCCCTCTCTGGCTCAGAGGCATGTTCTCTCTCCTCTCCTCCCCACCAGCTCCCCCCAGCCTGCCGCTGTCCCCCAATGTCTCAGAGCAAGGGATGCTTCCAAGCCTGCTCCTGAGTCCACTGCAGCCAGGCTGTCCAAAGGAAGGGACAGTGGGAGCAGCAGGAGGAGTTCCCCCTCCCTATGCCTGATCCCAGGTTGGTGGGGAACACTCAGATGGGCCAGCCAGGCAGGGAGAGGAAACCTGTGCACAACCGCCACTGTCCCAGGCTGAACCTGGTCCCCACACAGCCCGGCTGGAGTGGACAAAACCAGTTTTGGAGCCTTCTCCCATCCCTGGGTCAGTAGGGACAGCAGCAGTGACAGTCAGGGAAAGGGGGGAAGAGAAGGGGAGGGGACATGCCTCTGAGCATACAGGGGAAGGGAAGGGGGAATTCTTAACTGCTTAAAAAGAGAAGTCCCCAGTGGTTGCTCCTATAGCGTGTTCAGAAAGAGGGGTATAGCCATTCCATTGCATTCCTTCTGGATCTGTCTTTAGATGATTTGTGCATTACAGACTAAATCAGAGATCTATAGTATAAGCTTTCATAAGCAGAGAGATCACTTCATCAGATGCTGTGAACTTTTGAACTGGAATTTTTTTTTAACTGTAACAATGAAACCACAAAAACAAAACCACCCCCCCAACACACACGCACACACTTCCCACACCTACATTTGAATATGTTACAAGTTGTGATGGTCTCTACCTGCCTGAGGCAGTTCTAGGATTAGATTTCAGAAGTGCCTGGTTCTCAGCGGAACTCAGTTCAGTGGAACAGATTACCTTCCCTTAAAGGACCTGATCCTGTGAGACACTGTGCTGAATTCTTGCTAATGTCAATAAGCACTTAGATCTTGATACTCAGGGACTAGGACAGAGAAAAAGACAGAAATGTTGGCTGACTTGAGGCAGGCAAGCTTCTTTGGCCTGCACCCCTGGGAGGGCTGTGGGGCTGTGCCAGACTCCTCCTGGGGGGTGTGGGCTCCCTGATCTGCACGCGGGATGACAGGAGGCTGCCACTGTTGCCTGGGATCAGCGCTGGGTGCACCCCTGCCCAGTGCTGGGAAGACACTTATAAGATGTGAAACTCCCTTCTTGAGAGCATGGAGGCAAAAAGGGATCTTGGAGTCATCACTGATTCCAAGATGAACATGGGCCGACAATGCGAGGTCAAGGTCGGCAGGGCTAACCGGACCTTATCATGCATCCACAGGTGCATCTGAAGTAGGGCCAAGGAGGTGATCCTCCCCCTCTACGTGACACTGGTCAGGCCACAGCTGGAGTACTGTGTCCAGTTCTGGGCACCCCACTTCAAGAGGGATGTGGACAACATTGAGAGGGTCCAGAGGAGGGCCACCCGCATGATCCGGGGACAGCAGGGCAGACCCTACAATGAGAAGCTACAGGACCTGAACCTGTTCAGCCTTCACAAGAGAAGGCTGAGGGGGGACCTGGTGACCGTCTATAAACTCACTAGGGGGGACCAGAAGGGTTTGGGGGAGACCTTGTTTCCCCTAGCGCCCCCCAGGATAACAAGGAATAACGGCCACAAGTTGTTGGAGAGTAGGTTTAGATTAGACATCCGTAAGAACTACTTCGCAGTCAGGGTGGCTAGGATCTGGAACCAACTTCCAAGGGAAGTGGTGCTGGCTCCTACCCTGGGGGTCTTTAAGAAGCGGCTTGATGCCTACCTGGCTGGGGTCCCTTGAGCCCAGTTTTCTTCCTGCCCAGGCAGGGGGTCAGACCTGAAGATCTACAAGGTCCCTTCCGACCCTACTTCTATGACGCTATGATTCTATGAAGACTGGTTCTGCCGCTGGCCCCAGGCAGCAGCGGCAGCCTCATGTCATCTTGTGTGCAGATCTGGGGGCCCACACCCCTGGGAGGGCTGTGGGGCTGTGCCAGACTTCTCCTGGGGGCGTGGGCCCCTGGATATATGTGCGGGATGACAGAAAGCTGCTGCTGCTGCCTGGGACTGGTGCTGGGTGCAGCCCATGTCCAGTGCCAGGAAGTCTGCTGCTGCTGCTGATCCCAAGTAGCAGCAGCAACCTCCTGTCATCCCGTGTGTAGATCTGGGGGCCCGTACACCCTGGGAGGCCTACACACGGTGGCAGTGGTGGGAGGGCAGGTGGGGGAGTCTACAGTGAATTTTGGGGTGGCAGCAGCCCCCCTTTCATGACTGCGGCCTGCCCCAAGTGCTGGGGAGAGCCTGGTGCTGCCCCTGCTGCAGCCCTGGGAGCGGCAGAGGCTGCCTCCTTGCAGCCACTGGGCTGCGCCGCACCATGGGGTTCAGGGCACAATGCAGCCCAGCTGCAGGCAGGCGGCATCTGCCGCTCCCAGGGCTGCAGCAGGGGCAGCACCAGGCTCTTCCTGGTGCTTGTTGACAGTGCTGGGAGGGCAGGTTGAGCTCTGTGGGGCTGGTGGAGCCACTCTTGAGTTCAGGCCTGGCTCTCCCCGTCTCCCACGGCCAGGCTGCACTCTGAGCCCCATGGAGCTCAGCCTGGGGCAGGAGGCGGCAGGAAAGGCAATGGTGGAGTTGCCCAGAGTGCAGCCCTGGTGAGCACAGGCCAGCAGCAGGAGGCTCCACAGCCCCACAGAGCTGAGCCTGGCAGTGGGAGGTGGTGGAGAGCCACTGGTCAGGGCTGCGCTTGGAGTGTCCTTGTTTGCTTTCATTTTGAGTGCCCTCTTTTCGTTTTGAAGCTGTTTCGAAGCCTTTGGTTTCTTTTTGATTTCGCTGTTTCGAGCTTGAAACTCATTGAAATAGCTTTGAAATGAAACACCTGTCAAAATTTCTCACAGCCCTAAAAACTAGTATTTCACTATTGAGGTTTTAAAAGCAAAACTTTAAATCTCATGCATGCATTGGGAGAGTAATTTGGAATCCAGGCTCTTAGTAAACTGGTTATTTTCTGGATCTGGAATTAAGTTGGGTGTAAGAATCAGAGTGTAATAGCATTAGTGATGCCATCTTGCTGGGGTCAACAGATCCCAGGGGTCTTTCCTGCTCAAGTGCAGGGGGGCTGTACCTGATGATCTGTAATGTAAGGTCCCTTCTAGCCCCTAACAACTATGAAACTATGAAAGTACATCTGACCTCCAAAGGACATGAAAAATTCAGCTTCCAAGCAGTGCCTAGGCAAAGGTTGATTAATACCTACCTGAGTCACTAATAGTGAATTCCACTGCACATCCTTCCAGTTCAGCCTGCAAACCCAATTTCAATTAGCTTAATCAACACTTTGGCACATGCCCATTTTCACTTGTTCTAATTGGGCAGTAGTGTTACATTTCATGTTAGGGAAGAATACTGTTCCTTTTAAAACAAACTGATTTGACTGTTAATGAATTTTTCCCTGAGGATTCTGAAGGCTCCACACAAACACACTGCATATGCTGCCAGAGTGCACTCTTAATAAAAGAGCCACATTGTTGATGGGGTCTAATTGCTTCATTACTATTCAAAGGATATAAGAAAAGTTGATCTATAGCAAAAGTAGAATATTTTTTCTTATCTCGCTGTAATTCTTTTTTTTAAGAAAGAATAATCAAAGGCTATCGTGAGCTGAAGATTAAGTGGTTCCCTGTGTTGGCTTCGTTTTCACTAGAAATTTCTCTTTTCACGAAGAGTGCTTTAATGTTATCATCAGGTTATTAGCTGCAAACTTCTGCGTTAAATCTATTTTGGGGTGATTATATGGTTTATGCAAGTTTAGAGTAATCCATTTTTATGAGACTAAATTGTTCCTTATTTGTTTGCTATCTATAATTTTGTATTCCAAAGTAATATTTTAAGTCAGTAAAACATTTTAGCTCCTTGCCTGTTACCACCCCCCCCTCCTTCTCCAGTTGCCTGCATCTATATTCATCTTTAAACAGAAACATATGGGAAGATTTTCCAAAGGCACACATGAGAGTTAAGCATCCAGCTCCCATTTTAATGGGCATTGGTTATCTAGCTGCAATCTGTGTACTTCAAAAGCTCCTGCAGATTATTAACCCTTTCGCTTGCAAAACCTCTCAACACCTCATTGATATAATCAATTCAAACAATATCCCCTTTCTCCTTGTACAGTCTTGAGCACATCATTTCCATACTCCTTCCTGGATAATGGAACAACAAAAAGACGATGCTGGGGAAAAATTTAAAAAGCATAGAAGTGACTTAGAAACACCATAAAAAGGATGGCCACTAAGGAGCTGAAGTCCTATTAACTTTAGCCTAATGAGAATTAGGCTCCTCAAAACTTATGTTCCTTTTGAACATTTAACAAACTCCTGAGGGTTTAAGCACCTAACCATAAACATGAGTGTCTACTGGGATTTCCCAAATGGCAACTCCTATTGCGAACCAATGGGTGTTAGGTACTTAGAAGCATTTTAAAATCCTCCTTGGTGCCTCTCTATATCTTTAGATTTTTAAAAATTGGCCTCCAAGTTACTTTGGGAATTTTTGGAAAGTTTGCTCACTGTGCCCAAATTATCCACCCCAATTTTTATAATGATGTTATTGCATCCAAGAACAAAAATTTGGAAAGTAGCCAGTGCTGTTACTCATGCATTACAGAGAAAGGCCACAGTTATATGTTTCACTCTTGTACATCAATACCTCCAATTACTGAGTTTCTGATATAGTATCTATTAAGTTTTGGGCAAACACTGCTGTTTAAAAACTCACTAAGTAAATATTGCTGCTCTGCCCCAATTAATATTTCTCTCTCAAGAACTAATACATTTTCCTGTTCACTTCAGCATACCTCGATATCCACTGCTGGTTGTATATGTATTCTATATTATTTACAGACTTTATTTTATGCCTCTGCAATATTTTATTTATTTGACCATATATACATCTATCACTCCAATTCCAGGTCATCAACACAGACACTATATGTATATGTTAAAAATTAACTCCTAAAAATGAATGCCTTAATGAAATGAAAGTCTTATTTACCCAGTAGGCCTTCTGGCTTTCCTTATGAAATGTTGTCTTACATCCCCTGCGCTGTACAGGTTATATTTTCAGTTTATTATAGCAAAGGCATACAGTCAGCTACTGCAAACATTAAAAAAAAAGTGTTCATTATCCCTTTACCCAGGGGTATCTGGCCATATATTATAAAAACCTATCCTACTCACAAGCATTCATCTCTTTTCTGAGCCTGCGGGTAGTCCCAGATTGCATTCCATTATTCATCAGGTTATTTCTTTTTCCCTTGCAATTTCACAGTCAGCTTTTTATAAGACAAGTGAAGATTTCTGGTAAACCCCAAGCTCATTTGATCCAGTCAGACTTTCACAGGTAATTATATATTAAAAGAAATAGCAAACAAACCTAGAAAACTTCTGTATACTTTAGTCCATATACTACAAAACTAGAAAAAAAGCAATCTAGTTCATATCAACCTTATACTACTGCTACCAAAGATGCCTACTGTAATACTCAGTACTGTTAGTCAAATATGGCTGATTACTGGTTAGTGTAATTAGTGATTAGCTAATTTCTTGCCTGAATATGCTTGCTTTATAACATTAAAGGGAGAAAGCTTTTGTGAACTAGAATAAACTATAGCTAATGTCCTTTATGTTCTAAAATTAATGCTAATAATTTTTGGGTCTGTTTTTAAATTTATTTTTAAATTAATAAAGCCATTAGTGAGAAATATATGAAAATGCCAACAGACTGATACAATCACGCCAAAGCATCAGGGGTGGAATTGTGTTTTGCATGACAAAGACAGCCCAGAAGAGGAGGAGCAAAGATGATTTTGACTTTGTAATGATAGCAGGCAGTGGTAGGGCAAAGTGATTATAGCAGAATAGGTAATGTATGCCTTGGATCGCTATGGTGAGGTGGAGTGACAGACAGGGGAGGAAGTTTTAAAGGAATAATGGATGGAGTGTTTAGTTTGAAAAAGAAGAGAAAGACCTTAGATGTTCCCCAGGTAGGAGCACAGAGAGGGATAGGTGTCCTGATTTGCCAAAGGACTCAAGCTATCAGTTATCAGTACAGTGCTCCTTCTGCATGAGACAAATTGTTCTTATTGGCCTTATTTTTCCAGTCACATTTTTGCTGCACTGGAGCATAAACAATGATGATCACATCAGCACTGGCTGCAGGTGCAGGAGAATTTTCTGAACCAATGCCTTCTTTGTCACAGAAGGACTAGCTGAGTTAGCTACTTGACTACCGATTATTAATTAGACTGAAAAAGATTATTAATTAGACCTAAAATACCTAAGTATTAATCTAAGTACCCTTTAGGTCAGACACAAAACCCCACCTCTATTGCAGCACACTTTTCTCTTGGCTGGGTAGCTATAAGATCTATGAACATTCAAATCTTGTTCCAACCTATTTCCTAGTGGCTGCTTGTCTTTTTTGTTGCAATGATATCTGTTTGACATGCCTGAAAATTACAATTAAAAATGCAACTGAAAATAAATACAAGGCTCCCCCTTACTGACTAACTTCACCTGATTTAAAATCTCATTTCAAAAGCAACCTTTTCTATGCCTACTTGTCTTTTGCTGAATGCAGACTATCCCCTTAGGAACCTGCTTGTTGCCAGAAGGCAGGCAGAAAAAAAGATTGTGAGGGGAGAGGCACTGCCAGAGGCAATGTGCTTCATCCTCTGCCCCTCCAACACATGCAGAAGACTTCCAGGTTAACTACTATTCGCTATGAGCCCCACTACACAGTAGAACCTCCTTCATACTTGCTACAAAGGCTCTTATCTGTGTGGAAATCCCTAGGAGGCTAACTCCCCACGTAGCAGCTCCCCCTTTGAGAAAGCTGGAGTCTGAAAGTCACCACTGGGACACAGTACCTCTGTCTAGTGGGCTCTGGGCAGAGGTTCAGAGGTTAAGCAAACTCTTTATCATGTTGGGGTCCTGGTTCCTCTCTTTCTTTTATGAAGCCCAGCTTAGAATGGAAGTACAAGGAGAAAACTCACTGGGTAGAAACACTTGGAGCTCCCCTCCCCGCTCAAAAGACACTCTTGTAGTTTGCCATGCAAAGAAATGATTCAAGCCCTTCATTGTCTTGCTTACCACCAAATGGTTTAATCAATCATGATGCAGTATACTCTCCCACAGTAAAAAGTAGAAGCGATTATGTCATAAAGCTGTTTTCTGCAGCATCATGTACATTATATTTAATAATAACAATGTTAAGGTACATTGGCAAATGCAATCGGGTGTTGGGGGGGATTACGCAGTTCATGCTACTGTATAATCCCCACCCAATAGGATTTCATTAGTGTTCTAGAGAAATAAGAAAAAGAAATGTAACAGTACCGTCTGAAAAGCGAACAAGTAGTGCAAAGGGACAAAACAGGATGAACTCAGTGAGTGGCTGTCTGTGGCTCTTAGAGTGGCATCTCTGATGGGATGTTGATATATACTGAACTTTATTAAGACTCAGGCTAATTAGGTACTCTAGACCAGCCAACCATCATTGCTAAAGAGCAGATGTTACTTTCCATTAATTGAGAAAAGCCAGCAAGGTGGCTCAACAGACTAAAGCTGCGTGGCCACCACAGGCTTGACAGGCTCAATGGCAGGTTACAGAACCCCCTGTATTCTCATGTCCATATGTCTCTCAGTGCTGCTGGCCAAAGTAGCCCCACTCCATGAGCTACACAGCTGACTCCAAGAAGCTGTTAAAGTAAACTGCTACCCACAGAGACCTATAACACGATATACAGTATAACTGTATTGGTTCAAGGCAGGGTAGGATGCTACCTTAGGTCGTGTGTAGACAAAAAGAGGGGCATGCGTGCATGACACTTTAAAGTGGGTTATATGCTTTTGCACCGCCTTAATGGTGTTGGTGTTTGCACACATTGGAAGCGTATTGTGCAGTAATTCCAGCCACTGTAGCAAAATTGGTGGTGTAATGAGCCTTAAATGACTTGGGGCGCAGCAAACTAAAACTCCTCTGAGGAATTTTAGTTTGCTGCCCTACAGCCGCAGGGTGAAGCACTGGGCTCCGTTCAGCTCAGGAGCTGCAGGAGGCCCGTGCAGGCAGCCTGACAGCATCCTGGAGCCTGCCTGCCTGGCAGTGGAGCCTGCCTGCCTTTTCCCTGGAGCCTGCCTGCCTGTCTGAGCTGCATAGAGGCTCAATGCTTCCCTTCGTGGCTGTGGTCCCCCCTGGGACCACCCGAGCCGGATGCCTGCAGGCGGATACTGCCTGGGGGGGGGCCACTGCTGCCATGGAGGGAAGCACAAGCCTGCCCTACAGCCCAGAGACTGATCCACCCCCTTGCAGCTCGCTCTCCCCTCCCCGCTGCCAGATGTGTGCACAACACGGGGGTTTGTTTCATCTTAAATTGAAGCGGTGTTTTTAAAAACCCACTGCTTCAGTTTAGGGCCCCTGTTTCGTCTACACACACCCTTATAGACTAACTTGTTCACAAAGGCAAGAGCCTCCATAGGGTACAGCCTGCTCTGTCAAATGCTATCTAGCCCTTGGTGCTCTAGGGGTGATATTTTCCCCTTATAAAACAAATAATTTATTAAAAAAAAAAAGATACTCCCTGCTACACTGGTGTAATGCTACCACTTTGGACAACATAATCCTTTGTTGGAAACATGTGGTCTTGACTGGATTTGCATAGGTGTTAACTTATGCCTTTCTGAGGCTGCTGACAGACATGAAAAAAACCAACACTTTACCAGAAGCAGCCATGGCATGCTAGTTCAACCTGGCTCTGCAGTGTCTGTATAGATTAAGCACTTCAGCAGGACTTTTTGTTACTTTTATCTAACAGCTGAGTCAATTAGCTATAAATAGAAGTGCCAAAAAAGCCCTGCTACAACACCCGATCTATACTGATGTTGGGCAAGCTGGGCCCAACTAACGTGATGCCTCTTCTGAGCATGTGCTGGGCTTGGTGCAGAGGCATGTGGCATTTAAAGGAAAGTGCCAGAGTTTTTTATTCATTTTTTGTATTTTTTTTATGTCTGTAAGCAGCCTGAATGAGTTAGTCTTTAAGGTGCCACCCTGTCCTGCCTTCTGCCGTAAGTGTAACTGAGATGTATCATAGGCCACAATTCAGCAAGCCTCTTAATCACATGATTAAATGCTTTGCTGAACTGTATGGAAGTGATAAATGAGGAGGAACAGAATCCAGCTAATTTGCTCTTAGCCCTATGGTTTAATTACTAATGCTGTATTTTACTGGACAGCCTTTGTTTTTCCTTCTCTCAAACTCTTGCAGATATGATAATGGACAGAATAATCAGGTCTGTTTAGTTGATTAAATGGAGGCAGCATATTTAAGCGACTATCACAATGGAATAGATGATCTTGTGCTCAAGGCAGTGGGTTCAATTGCTGGCTTTGTTACAGCCTTCCTGTGTAACATCAACTAAATCCCTTAATTTCTCTCTGCCTCTGTTACCCATCTGTTAAACTTCCTTACTTCCTAGGGCTGCTGCAAGCTTGGGCACTGGCAAGTGGGTGCCAAATAAGTACATAGACAGGTGACTCTATAATTACTTCTGTGTGAGACCTTAGAAAACACACTTAACTGTCTGTGCCTTATCTAACTTTTCTTCTTCATTAGTGAAGTGAGGTTGATAATACAGACCTTTATCTGGGGAAGAAAGGGACCTGGTAAGTACAAAGCATTTTGAGAGCAAGCTTTTAAGTGCATTTCTTTGCATACTCATTTAAAGCTATAAATATAATGTAAACTGTAACTGATTTGCTTTAAAAATACATTTGCAGTCTCCCTCCACCATGCTGTTTTTATTATCACTTCTGTATTTATAGCATTGTGAAAGTAAACTGCACTCTAACACCCCACATTAAAAAGAGAAAATTCTCATCCTGAACACTTTTAAAAACAAATCCTGGCAAATATGAGAGTCAGAGAAACAGCTTCGACTTGGGAAGTTGTGGAGATCCTGGTGATATTCACTGAGGGAGGGCTCAGAAAATGGGTTGGGAGGAGGGATGTGAAGGAAAAGGAGCACAGTGCTTGATGCACAGGTTGAAGAAGGCTGTTGTGATCATAAGAAAGCAGAACAGAATAAGGCACAATGCTTAGAGTATGAAGAAGAGGTACGGGAATTTGTCCAATTTGGTGCAGCTGAAATGAGAATGGAGATGTGAGCAAGAATGGGACTGTGCAGAACCTGAAATGTGAGGATGAGCAGCCTGGAATAGATATAGAAAGGGTACTTCACAAAAGACAGCACAAACCATGAGTGGGAGTGCTATTTTCTCTATTTAGCAAAACTATTGTTTTGGCAAAGGTGCTAATGAAATATGTGTTTTGAATTATAGATATACATCTTCAATATAATCTCTCTATAGAAAAGATTAACTACAGAAGGCCTGTCTCAAAGAGCCCAGGAGAGACGGATGGGGCAATTACACCAGGATGGTCAATAAAGGGGCAGGTTAAATTATTCTGATAATTTAGGGGGGAACCTGTCAACAGCTCTCAAGTAGACCTTAATTTAGGAGCCTGACACAGCACACTCAATTTCATATATTTCTTTCCTTACCTATATTCCTTTTCCTTTCTAGATAGACTGCTATTGTGTTAAAAGATGAATGTACTATGATATCACTTACAATAGCTTCTTACATAGCATTGTGGATTTTCAGGCATCTAGTGAAATGTCTTTAAGCAATTCTCTAGTTTCATTCACATTTTTGGATTAAGTTTTTTCTCTCAACTAATTTGGCTAATATTTTTTTTTTTTTAATTCTGTGAAAGTGGCCCTATTAAAACACCAAGTATTAAAAAAACTGGTTTGGAATGTGTTCTGTTTGTGCATAAACAAATGTAATCAAGTCATGACCATCTGTATCTAAACTATTACTAAAATTTAGTTCTAGGATTACTGTACTTGATTCCAAGATGAGTTTTTTTCCCCATTTAACACGGGGCAGGGAGCCCCTCATCTTGGAATCAACTATTACATAGTGGTGGTGGTGGGGGGTGGTGGTAGTGGCAGGCAACTGCTGTGGATCTGAGGGCCAAAGCCAGGGCTACAGCTACTCTACCTGTCCCCCACCCCTTTTCATCTTTCACCCCTCTTCGGTCTCTGGTGCTGACTCTACACTGCTTCTATGGAGCCAGGCTGGGGCCATGCTCCATGCCCGAGGCTGAAGTGCAGGCACAGACAGCTGGTGCCAGAGCAAAGGCAACAGGGGAGGGGGCAGAGGCTGGGGGGGGGGGGGCAGAAGTGGAGCAGTGGGGAGGGGGGCAGGGGCCTGAGACTGTAGGGGGGGTCAGGCAAAAAAGTGAGTAAGTCAGGGGAAACAGGCAACAGGGGCAAGCTGCTTGCGTCCCCAAAGACCTCCCCCCAGCATTTTCTGGTCTGCAACTGCTTTAAGGGAAGTCAAATACTCTGTCCCTGAACAGGTAGCTGATCCTTCAACCTCTAACAAGAAGGTCTGAAGGGGGGGCAGAGTCTAGTCTACTAATTTCAAGAATGAAATAATTGAAAGGCATGGACTATAGGGATCTGAGCCATGAAAGCCAACTGCTTCCACAGATGTGGCTGAGCCTGGGACTCCTCATGAGAGAAATACAAGTCCTAACTTCACTAATGCAAAGAAAACAATGGCTAGCAGAAAATATTGTGTAATTTCTATTTCCTGATCTCAGATAATGCTCTGGATTTGATGTGGGTGTAACAGCACAAGACCCGACACTCTTTAGTTCAAAGCTTTGAGTCAAAATAGCTAAGGAAAGCATATGGTGGGTTTTGAATTAAATAGGACAACAGGCATGCCATGGGCTGAATGAAAATTTGGGAGTGTGCCAAACATGACCTAGATACCTAATTAAAAGTGGTATCTAATCTAGCTCACACAGTGCTCAAGAAGCATATGCAATAAAGAGCTGGCCATGCATAAACCCTAGCATTATATTTGCCTGACAACTTGTGTATGCCTTCACCATCCCCTGACTGAGTTAGGAGCACTGCAATGAACCACAGCACGAATGTGAGCTAATGGTTCTAGGTGTGTTTATTGACATGTGCCCAGTATATGCTAAGGTGGCTACTTTACATCCATTTTCTTGCATAGAGCACGTGAATGAAGGATACCATGCTTCACTGTGGTGCTTCCTAGAATGGTGCTTTTTCACTGAGGTAAGTCACTGAAGTTTAGCTTCCTCCTACTTCTGAATGAAAGTGGGCTCATGGACATTTACCTTGAAGCAAATGATGAATAGCAAATTTTCACCCCTGTTAACATGCTGCAATCTGTTTTTCCCCATCCCCTAAACATTGCAGCCATTGGTTTTGCAAGGTTATTTGAAGTGCAATATTTCCTTTTAAAGCCAGGAAAAAGCCACAGATACAGAGGTAAAGAATAATATTGCAGTGCAATAAACACACAGCGTTTAAGTGGCACTGCTGTTCAGCTTTTAAACCGACTCCTTAAGAGTTCAGCTCACTTCCAGCATTCCAGGCCATATATCAGGATGTCCAGAATTTCCCAGCGACAGCGGGCCCATTGTGTTTGGCATAATACAAACTACAAAACAAAGTGGCAGTGCAAGCTTCAAAGAGCCTGCAGTTTACACAGAAGGCCTTAGATCGGTAACTTATCTTGGGGGGGGAGGGAGGGGAGGGGGTGCAGGAAGGGGAGCAGGCAAGCGGGGCAACAGCTTTTTAGACACTTATTTAGAGGGGGTACCAGAATGGTACCTCACTCTCCACCCCCCCACCAGAGTCTTTGATGCTTTAGGAGTAGACCTGCACCACCTGCCTGGACATGGCAGGAGCAGCCCTGCACCACCTACCTGTAAGAGCTGGTGTTTGCTCACAGAAAATGCTATTAATAGCTCCCCTGTCACTTAGTTCCAAGATTCATAATAGCCACCTACTGCATGCAGCTTATCTGGGATAACTGCATGTATGACCACACCAAATACCTGTGTTATTTATACCTATGTATAAAACTGATATGTTACACCCCTGTAAACATGAGTGTCTTTGTGTCCTAAGACTGGACAAGCTGCTAAAGTTCTCCAGCAAAGATCCACTAGTGATGGTAGGCAGATATCCACTAGATATGTAGGCACTAATGATACTACTTCACAGGATATATTATAGATCATAAATTGTTTGAGGGAACACAGAAGGGTGCTGAAGGGGAAGAATGTTCGGCTGATCTTCTACGAGACGTTTCCTTCCCATGAGCAAAGCGAGATGGAGGAAAAAGTTTCTAAACATCAAGCATTGGGTAGGTCATGGGTGCAAAGATAAAGATTTTGTTTTTTATGGAACATTCGTCTATGTTCAATGGGAAAAGTGGCTGTACGGTTGGATGACCTCTCGAGCTGCGAAACGAGGGACAGGGGCTCCTGCTTCTAGGGGACAGGCAAGCTAAAGTAGTCACTATGGTATAAAATTGATAACATGATAGAGAGAATGGAAGGAGGGAACAAATGAACAGTCATTTAGTAGTAAACTATGATGCCGGGGGGTGGGTGAGGCACAGGGAACTGACCATGATACCAAAGTATGGGACAAGAAGAAACTCAATATATTCCTTTTATAACCAGTGTTAGGAGTCTGAGAAATAAACAAGAGGAGTTGGGAATTAATATTTATTGGCATAAATTCAATCTAGTAATAGAAAGATGGTGGACTGATCTGCAAGTTTAAAATGTTAAAATAAATTACTTTAAACTACATAGGATGGCTTCATGGGCTAAAGAGGCAGGAAGATTGTAAAACATGTCATTACTGTTTTTGAATCACTAACAACTCAAAAGAAAATGATCCCGAATTATTATAACTCTATATCTTAATAGCTGAAGTCCTACTAAGGGTACCAAGTCACACTAATGAACAGGATGGACTGGTCTTTGATCTCTTACTCATAGTACTTTGAGGAAAAAAGCTGTATTTATAATGGGGGACTTCAATATGAGAGACGTAGTTAAGTCTCATGTTTCCAACATTAAGCCATCCTCAGAATTTCTAAGTATTACAGACAGCAATTTCTTCACTCAAAAACTCTTCATCTAGCATAGGGGAAATCTATACTAGATTTCATCTTGACTGGTAAAAAAACAAAAACTAATCCCAGAACCAAATATTAATGCTATCTTAAATAAAAATGATCATGACTTGATTACTTGCATTATAAACAGAATAAGTTCCAAACCAGTTTTTTATATACTTGGTGTTTTAATAGGGCCAGTTTCAAAGTAAAAAAAAAAAGCCAAATCAACTGGGAGAAAGAACATAATCTAAAAATGTGAATGAAAATCCAGAATTGTTTAAAGGCATTTCACTAGATGCTAGAAAAGCCACAGTTACATAAATGAAGAAAGCTGATTAGTTAAAAGAAAATCTGGCTCTGAAAAGAAGTGACGGTCGCTATAAAAAATCCATTTATACCAAATGGAAGACTGGGGAAGATGATGGTAATGAATGCAAGGTAGAAACTATGAATCACAGAATTGATAGGGAAAGCAAATGGACACCAAAGAAATCTGTCACCAGAAGAGTTAATAATACTATTTTTTTTAAAAAGGACACTGCATACAAAAAAAAGCACCTTAAACAAGGTCTATTAATACGTGAATGGTAAAGCTGCTAATAGTAATGCAGAAATGACATTTTTTTAAATAAGTATTTTTGTTCTGTATTTCACAAAAGGCCAGACAATGTGCTGTACTTGTATTGCAGGATGAAGAAGAGTAAGCACTCCAAGAGTTACACTAACAGATATTCATAGATTCGTAGATTGTTAGGGGCTGCACGGACCTTGCAGATCATTGGGTCCAGCCCCCCCGCTCTAGGCAGGAAAAATATTAATGTGACAGATTTACCTGACCAAGCTCCAACATGTCCAAGGACTCGAGAATCCTCAATTCCGATTGGTGGAGCCAATCCACCAATCAGGAACAAGCTGGGGAAAGCAGGCACCGCCCTTTTCCTGAAGAGAGTGGGAGAGCAGCTCCCCGACCACATCGTGGACTGCAGCATGGTCGGTCTGCCAGACTTCAGGGGTGGAGGCCCTGAAGCGTATAGAAGGAGAGTGTGTTCGGCACGCTGGGGGCAGACATGGCGAGGGACAGCGAGGAGAGAGGAGCACCAGAGAAGGCTATCCTTGGGACCCCGCCTGAGCCTTGATGGTGCGCAGATCAGCACATGGCTGTCTGGCTCTGGGAGCCACTCGAGGCAGCTTGACCCTGTGAACCCAGCAAGCGGCTGGGTGGGCAGGGCATGGATCGGCTAATGGACAGCCAGCCCTGGGAGTAGCTCAAGGCTGCTTGAGCCCTGCACGGTGTGCAGGTCAGTGCACAGAGAGTCAACCTTGAGAGCAGCTTGAGGCTGCTCAAGTTAGCCCTGGCTCTGGGCTGGGTAACCAGAGCTCTGCAGTGTGGCTCAGCATTAAACTAAAAGAGCACCGATGCTGAGAGCAGGGCCCAGGAAGGGGAAAGACCCCCGGCGTGAGGCTGTGGAACTGGAGCCAGTAAGGGTTCAGCTCCCTTAGGAGCACCCTGGGTGCCCAGTGCAGGGCACCATGCCATCAAGAGGAGCTGGAGGCGCTGCCAGAGAGAGGCCCTTGTGGCACTGGCCACTAGGGGATGAGCCTTGGCTGCTTCAGAGTGGGAGTGGGAGTTGCTGGGAAAGTGGGTCCCATGGGGAGGTGGGCTTGGGAGAAGAGGGTCTGCATCTTCCACCCTCTTCCATTGTGGGGCAGGCGTGTGTCCACATCCCAGGGACCTAAAGGGGAGGGGCTCCAGGGAACACCCCATGGGGTGCTGAGTACACCCCATATTTTGTGATTGATCTTTGCTTCATACTGTAAATGTTAATATAGTTAGGGGTACTCCTTAAGGGGGTTTATGTCGGTTTACCTGTCTTCATTACCTATACTGCCTATTATCTGAACTTACCTGTATTGTTGCTGTGTATGTCTATTGCGTTGCTACCTCAACTTACCTGGGTTTATCTGAGTTGATGCTTATATGTGTTTGTTCTGTTGATGCCTTGACTTACCTGTTCCAGGGCGTTAATGTTCATCTGTGCAGGGAATTAACTATTGCCTATGCTGTGGATCACCTGTTCTATGTTTGCAGTCACTCAAAGTGGTGCAATGTATTGATTGCTGGTTATTGTATAAGGTGTCACATACTCATTCTACTGTAAATATTTAATGCCTCTTATTCATATTTATTTTGTACAGCAATACAGTTGTATATAGTGAAGTGCTTTGTCCTGGCCTGGCTCTATAGAGAAAAGAGGGAACTGCTCCCTGATGGCAGGCCCCTCTCATAGCACTCTTGCCTGACCACCCATTCCTTCCACTTGTGGACAGGGCATACCCCTGGGTGTACCCAGGCTACATTAAACAGCAGCTATTTTCAGACATTTTGGATGTTTTATAATTAGCAAATCTGGATAAAATGCATCCAATGCATCCAAGAAGTTTTAAAGAGCTGACTGAGGAGCTCTTACTCAATCATTAATTTAGATTTTCCTTAACACTAAAAACAAGTTCCAGAACAAGAATATGCAAATAGTTAAAAAGGAAACTGGGATAGCTTAGGCCATCAGCTTGGCATTAACTCCTGACAAAGGAGGAGCTAATGCTAGATGAATTATTACTGGAAGGTCATATAATTAAAGCCAATCAACAGGATGTTAATTATATTAATAATTTTACAATTCCTGGGATTGTTGGCTACAAATGTCCAACTGGGGATCCTTAAAATTCTAGTTTATTAGGCAGATTGAAACACTGTAATGAGTTAAATCATAAACCTTGGGGCTGGTCCCCACACACACACATGCACACACATACACACACACACAGTAGCAAGCTACAGAGTCAGGTATACCTATCCTACAAGTGCTGGAGTCTGCTGTCGATGGCCAGTTGAGGCTTCTTTCAGCGTGGTGTTATCCTCCAGAAGGGGGTTGCTGGCTGGTCCTTCTGGCTGGACAGGTCTGGTCGAGTTGGAGATCAAGAGGGCGCCACTGAGGGTCACTTTTCATTGCCTTTTATCTGTCCCTGGCAGACTTTGGTGACTCCCCAGTTTTCAGGTTTGCCCAATCCAGGGGTCATTGACCCTTGTGGGACTTCCCCCCCCTCGGTGGCTACTGGATGGCATCTGTCAGCCCCAGGAGTCGTCCGCATGAACGTGCAGGTTCGGGAGTCCGTTGATGAATTTAGAATAGGGCTCTGGGAGTGGTCGATCTGGAGATATTCAGCCCCAAAGTTGGTCCCTGGAGTTGATTAACTCAGGCCAGGGCTTGAGCCCTGGATCAGTGACGTTTAGAGATTTCCCGGTTGTTACATTGTCTTCTATTGAGTTCTTCCCTTGGTTGGTCTGCAGCTTCCCAGGTGTTAATTTCTGTCTGCTACTATGTTACACATTCAATCCCGTTACACATTCAATCACTGATTCACTTGCTCTTTCAGGGGCCAGCCTGATACAGGGAAGGGCAGTTTAATTCCTGCCCTTGTTAACATTGTTACAATGTATAATTTACTTATGAAACTAAACACATTCAGTTGAAAGTTGAAAGGTGAGGAGTATAAAATATAAGCTACAAATGCCATGGCACACAAATAGATAAAAATACCAAACTACAAGGGGAGATACAAAATGCACACATACAAAGTTTAAAACACAATTCCTTATCTTAAAGTGAAAGAGAGAGGAAGGAAGAAAAGGTAGAAAAAGAGAAACATATCCAAAGAGGGGAGAGCAAATTCAGGCAAGAAGAAAAGGGGGCTTTCTGCTACATTCTCACCTGACCTATATGACTTCTCAGTGGCTCAGCCAATGCTTTGAGTATTCTAGGATGAAGTTCATCACCCTGATGATTTGAAAAATGCCTAGTCCATTTAAATAATGGGGGGACCTTTCACCATGCCCTCACTGGTAATTGTGCTTGTCATGTAACAATTTATCTTTTTGTGCACAGAAGTAAAAAAAAAATATTAAACACTTCAACCTTTTCCATATTGTCCATTATTAATGTCCCCTTTCCCATTCAGTAGGGTCTGAGGCCTCTCTAGTACTTCTAACATATTTATAGAATGCACATCTACCTTTTATGTCTCTTTAAGCTGTGTTTCAATTTGTGCCTTGGCTTTTCTGGTTTGGTCCCAACATGCTTGTATATACTGTTATCCTTAGCAAGATTCCTTTTTAAGTTTCAAGTCATTGAAGAGTGTAGGATTTAGCCAAGCAAGTTTCTTGCTAGGCTTCATGTCCTTCCTTCGTATTGGTAAAGCATACTCTTATGCCTTTTATATTGTCTTTTCAAGGAACAAACATTTCTCCTCAACTCCTCCTTCCCTTACATTTGTCTTGCCTACCAGTCCTCTCAGTTTGCTAAAGTCTGCTTTCCTGAAGCCCAACTTTTCTTTTCTTTCTTTCTTTCTTTCTTTCTTTTATTGTAGCCTGTGAGGTTAAACTGAGGCACGATTATTGCTAGTTGAAATCTTTCTTTCTTTCTTTCTTTCTTTCTTTCTTTCTTTCTTTCTTTCTTTCTTTCTTTCTTTCTTTCTTTCTTTCTTTCTTTCTTTCAGGATGGCGGCTGACAGGTGAAGCCCTTCTGAGCTCCTGCAGCTCGGGTGCCTTTTTGCGCGTTCCCTGCACTCCGTGCCACCCTTCTCCTGTCCCCACCCCTCCAAAAACCTTGCCTCCACCCACCCTGTCCCTGGGGCCCCCCTTCCCCCGCTTTCTGAGAGTTTTTCCCCTGGGCTCTGGCAGCCTTGGTTGCCTCTGCCCCTCCCCCACCCCCGCCTGAGTTCTCCCTGTGATTCCTGCTGCCTCCCTCCCCCAGGGCCCCTTACCTTGGTCCCTGCCATCTCCCCCTGCCTTGGGGCTTGCCCTGAGCCCCTGCAGGGTTGCTCTGCCCCCCCTCAGGCCGATTTTGGGGCGTTTTGAGCCCCCTCCCAGTCCCAGGTCCCTGGTGTCAGCCTGAGGCTTTTTTTTTTCCCCCCCCCCTCCCTCCCGGGAGAGAGTTAACCCTCTCCTGCCGGGATGCCTGCCAGCAGCCAAGGCACTTGGCATGGGGATGTCTCTGCAGACCTTCCCCATAGCCATGGCATGCGGGTGCACGCCCCTCTCCATGTCAGGGTGGAGGACTGCGCTGGAGCTCTGGTGGACCTGCTGGGACGCCGGAGCGTCCGGTATGCCTCCAGGGTCAATTCGGTGCCCATCATCTATCTGAGCTCTCCCAACCTGGTGAGGGAGGTGTGTGCAGCGGGGCTGGAAGTCTCGGGGGTCCACCACTTGGTCACGCCCCTGGAGACCCTGGCAGTGCAGGTGGTGGCCTCCAACGTGCCCCCGCACCTGTCAGACCGGGACCTCACCAACACTGTCGAGCACTACGGTGTCCTCACCAGCCCCTGGCGCAGGCTGACCATAGGGAGTAGGAACCCCAAGCTGAGGCAGATCCTGTCCTTCCGGAGGCAGGCGTTCATGCTCCTCACGGGGGACACTCAGAAGCTGCCTCCCTCCTTGACTTTTGCCTCACACGGGAGATCCTATGTGGTGTATTTCTCCCTGGGGGGGAATTCCTGCCGCCGCTGCGGCGGCAGCTCCCACCTAACTGCCCAGTGCCCGTTTGGGCAGTCAGCCGAGGCACCGGCTGCTGCGCCCGCCCAGGAGGATGGTGCACCCACCTCAGGTGCAGGGCCCTCATCAAAGGGTGGGGTTGGGAGACCTGCCAAGTCCCCGTCTGACCCTGCTCCATCCGGGGGGCTCGACCCCTCTGGCAGTGGCATGCCACCCAGGGGGGGCCTGGGACATCCTCCCAGGGTTCTCCCGCCCCTTTCGTGGTGGATGCCCCTTCCGGTGGAGGGGCTGGGGAGTCCTCTCAGTCCCTTCCTGTCCCAGTCCTCCCCGGGGTGGCCGGAGTCTCGGGCGCTGGGGCCCCGTCGGGTGGAGTGCCCGAGACCCCCCCTCCACCTCCCTCCACCCCTGCCCCAACCAGGGTGGTGGACCTGGAGGTGGTGACACCCCAGCAGCCTGGCCCACCTCCTACAGGGGGGGTTCCAGCTACTCCCCAAAAAGCAAAGAATAAGAAAAAGAATAAAGGAGTGTCTAAAGGAACTCCTGCCCCTTCGGGGCCTGTCTCAGACAGCACTGGGGAAAAGGCAGCCAGGGAACCTGAGCCCGCTCTGCCTGCCCCCCTGGAAACCCTGCCACCTCCGGCCATGACTGAGGGTGTCCCGGAGACGCCTGGCAACCCCTTACCCCCATCCCAGCCAGTGGGGCCTGTGAACGGCAAGGCAGGGGGAGAGTGCCGGCCTCCCGAGCGGCGGTGGGCAGGAGAGACGGCGGAGGGTCTTGCCACCCCACCGCCCGCTTCCCTGCCTGCCGGGGCCGATGGGGAGGAGGAGATGGAGTGCCTGCCTTCTGAGCGCCGCAAGTGGCCCCGGGAGCGGGACATCTGCCCCCCAAAGCAAATGGGGATCGATCTCCCCGAGACGGTCCTCGACCCAGATAGAGAGGGGGCCTGCTAGGGAGCCTGGCCATTGAGGGCACGTTCACCGGTCTCACCGGGAAGTCCTCTCCCAGGGTACAGCCCCGCCGGTTCTCGGTCGGCAGTATCCACCTCCTGCTGAAGAAACCCCCTTGGGTGGCCCCCAGCTATGGAGGTCTCCTCAACCGCTTGGACCAGACCAAGGGCCAGAGGAACGTGGCCGAGAGTATCCGGCAATGGTGCCCGGACCCCGCGCAGTTTGTTCGCGCCACTAGCGACGCGGCGAAGCTTATGCGCCGGGACCTGGGCACGCGTCAGCATGCCTTCCAGCTCGAGAAGCTGGTGACCCGGGTGAGGGAGGTGTGGGGCCGAGGCGGGCCCGCAGAATAGGCCAGGGCAACGCTAGGCCTTTCACCTGTCTCCGCAGTTTTTCTGCCCAGCGTCCGTCACCTTCTCTCCCACCGGTACCCTGCCTACCCTTCCTCCTTCTTCTCCTGTTCATGGCGATTACCACAATTGCCTCGCTCAACACCAACCGCTGCAGAGACCCGGTGAAGCGGACGGCCGTCCTGGAGGGCCTGCAGCAGAAGCGCCTGGAGATCGCCTTCCTCCAGGAGACGCACAGCGACACGTACGTTCAAGCCGACTGGCACACTGCCTGGAGAGGCCGCTTGTTCCTGAGCCATGGCACCAACCTCAGTGCAGGAGTGGCGACCCTCCTCTCGCCGCAGCTGCGGTATGACTCGGCGGTGGCGCGAGAGGTTGTCCCTGGCCGGCTGCTGACCGTCCACGTCACCCTGGCACACCAGAGCCTGCTCCTCGTCAACGTCTATGCGCCCACCGACGGGAGAGAGAGGGTCGCCTTCCTAGAGACCCTGGGCGACCTCCTGCGTGACACCAGCGAGAAGGACAACCTGCTCCTCATGGGCGGGGATTTCAACTGTACCGTCGACGCGCTGCTAGACCGGATGGGGCCGGAACCGCACCTGCCTTCGGCCCGCAAGCTGCGGACTGTGCTGGAGGGGGCGGACCTCGTCGACGCCTGGCGGGTCCTCCACGCTGATGTGCGACAGTACACCTGGGCAAAGATGAGCGCCAGCGGGCTCACCATGGCCCGCCTCGACCACCTCTACATCGGCCAGCACCACCTGCCGTTGCTGCGCGGCAGCTGCATCGTTCCATCGGGCCTCTCGGACCACGCCTTGGTCTGCTGCGAGCTGAGCCTGCCTGGCAGAGCATGCACGCAGGCTCCTTACTGGTGCCTCAACGTCAGCCTGCTGCAGGACACCCACTTCAGGGACTGCTTCGCCCACCTCTGGAGGAGCTGGGAGGCGGCGCGAGCAGACTACCCCTCCTGGCGCCTGTGGTGGGACATGGGGAAGGTCCAGATCCGGGCGTTCTGCCAGCAGTACAGCCAGCTGGCGGCGAGCAAGCTCCGCCGCCGCACCCAGGAGCTGGAGGAGGACGTGGCAGATCTCGAGGCGGCCCTGCTCCGCGCGGGCAATGACACGGCGCTCCTCGAGAGCCTCCGCTCCCGCAAGAAATGCCTGTGAGAGCTGGCGGAGGGCGCGGCCTGCGGCGCGCAGGTCCGGGCCTGCTGCCAGGAGCTGGCAGAGGCTGATGCCCCGACTGGCTTCTTCTTTGGCCTGGAGAGGCGGCGGGCCGCGGCGAAGACGTTGGACCACCTCAACACCCCGGAGGGCCGGCTGCTCACAGACCCGGGCGAAGTGCGGGAGCATGCTGTCGCCTTCTACCAGGACTTGTTTGCGGCTGAGCCCATCTGCCTGCGGGCCGCCCAGGAGCTGCATCGGGACCTGCCGCGCCTGGGCGCTTTGCAGGCCGAGGCCCTGGAGCGCGAACTCTCCCTGGCGGAGCTGGAGGCTGTGGTGGGGGGGCTCGCCTCGGGCAGGGCCCCGGGCCTGGACGGCCTGCCCGTGGAATTTTACAGAGCCTTCTGGCCCCTCCTCGGACCCAGCCTCCTCCACGTCTTCCGCGAGAGCCTTGCCGACGGGACCCTGCCGACCAGCTGCCGCCAGGCCGTGCTCACCCTGCTGCCCAAGAAGGGGGACCTCGGCTGCCTGAAGAACTGGCGGCCCGTCTCCCTCCTGTGCGCCGACTACAAGATCCTGGCCAAGGCGCTGGCGAACCGTCATGGCCTCCGTCATTGGGCCCGAGCAGAGTTACTGCGTGCCGGGCAGGACCATCCAGGACAACTTGTTCCTGCTGCGTGACCTGCTCACGGCCATGGAGCTTTTTGGCTTGGACGTCGGCGTGCTCTCCCTGGACCAAGAGAAGGCCTTCGACTGTGTCGACCACCGGTACCTGCTCGGCACCCTCGAGGCCTTTGGCTTTGGGCCGCTCTTCACCGCGGCCCTCCGGGTCCTGTATCACGATGCCTCTGGCCTGCTCAAGGTGAACGGCGCGCTGTGCTCCCCATTCCCCGTGCGTCGCGGCATATGCCAGGGCTGCCCCCTGTCGGGCATGCTGTATGCCCTGGCCGTCGAACCACTGCTGCACGCTCTGCGACGTCACCTGACCGGCCTCACCCTGCCACCGGCGCCAGGCCCCGCCACCGGCCCCCCGCTCCAGCTGACGGCGTACGCGGACGACGTGACTGTCTTCCTGGGCAGCCAGGAGGACGTGTGGGCCCTGGTGGACTGCCAGCGTGCCTACGAGCTTGCTGCCTCGGCCCGCATCAACTGGGGCAAGAGTGATGCCTTCCTGCTGGGGACGTGGGCCGGCACGCTGCCTCCGGACCTGCCGGGAGGCCTCGCCTGGTGCCGGGAAGGCCTCAAAGCCCTGGGCGTGTTCCTGGGGCTGCCGGCCTTTGCGGCCCGCAACTGGGAGGACCTGGCGGAGGGAGTGGAGGCCCGCCTGCAGTGCTGGCGCTGGCGCCTGCCCGCCCTCTCTTACCGTGGCTGGGTCCTCGTCACCAACAACCTGGTGGCGGCCACCCTGTGGCACCGCTGCGCGGTGCTGGACCCTCCGCCGGAGCTCCTGGAGAGAGTGCAGCAGTTCCTGGTCAATTTCCTGTGGGACGGACGCCACTGGCAGCCCCGAGCTGCCCTCTACCTGCCCATCGGGGAAGGGGGCCAAGGCCTGATCGACCTGGCCAGCTGGGTGGCCGCATACCGGCTGCAGGCCCTCCAGCGGCTCCTGTACACCGACGGCCACCTCCCGTGGCGGCAGCTGGCGTGCCGATTCCTGCAGCGAGTGGGGGGCCTCGGCTTTGACCGGGAGCTGTTTCTGCTGGACCTCACTTTCCTGAATGGGGCGGTCCTTCCCCCGTTCTACCGCAGCATGGTGCGGGCCTGGCGGGTGGCCTTCCATCTCTGCCCCCAGGCCAGGCGCCTGCGGTTCCCACACCTGCTTCGGGAGCCCCTGGTCTACAACCCTGCCCTGCAGCGTGTTGCGCCGAGCCTGGCCTGCCAGCCTTGCGGCAGCCCTCATCAAGGCGCGCACCACCCGCCTGGAGCACCTCCTGGACCCTGCTCAGTCAGCGTGGCTGTCCCCCGAAGCCCTGGCTGCCTGGCTGGCACTGCCCTCTGTCCGCACCACGAGCCGGCTTCTGTGGACCGTCAGGGGCGCCCTCCCGGCGGAAGCAGCGACCGCCCTGGAAGTCCATCTCCAGGCTCGCCGGACCCTCCCCGCCGCGGCCGCTGTGCACGACGCCTTCCCACCGCTGCCCGTCATCCCAGCGGTACCCGGCGACCTGGCCGAGCGGCCCGACACACTGCTCAGGCTCCCGGTGCCCCCCAGCAGCAATACGGGCTGCCCTTTTGGCACCCTGCCCCGCAAGGGCCTCTACATGTGGGTGGTGCGCACCCGGCACGCCTAGGTGCTGGCCGGCTGCCCTGACACTGTGTGGCGGCGGCGCCTGGCGCGGCCTGGGACCCCGGTGTGGCGCACTCTGTATAAGGCGCCCACCGCCAAGAAGACCGGCGACCTGCAGTGGCGGCTCGTGCACGGCATCCTGGCCACCGGCACCTTTGTTCGCCACCTGGACCCGGCGGCTTCAGCGGCCTGCCCCTTCTGCCCGGGGGTGCCGGACGAGGACATTTTCCACGCATTCCTCGACTGCCCCCGGCTGCAGCCGCTCTTTGCCACCGTGGGCGCGCTGCTTCGGGTGCTGGGCCGGAACTTCTCCGAGGACGTCTACGTCCACTCCTTCCCCTACCGGGCAGCGGAGAGAGCCGTGGTCAGCCTGGCCAACTTCCTGCTGGGCCAGGCCAAGATGGCCACCCTGAAAAGCCGGCGAAACCGGCTTGCCGGGACCGGGATGGTCGACGCCCTGCAGCTCTTCCGCCTGCTGGTGCAGGCCCGCCTCTCGCTCGAGTTTGAGTACGCTGTCCTCCGGTGGACGGTGCCCTCCTTTGAGGAGCACTGGGCCCTCAAGGGGGCGCTGTGCCGAGTCGAGGCGGGACGCCTGATCCTTGTATTGTGATGCCACTGGCTGCTTACGCTGCACAGATGCGTCAAGCGGGCCGAGGCCTTGGACTTTTGTTCATGCGGGTCGACCCCGGAGGCCTCCATGGGTGTCCCCACTGGCAGAACTGTAAATACTGTAAATAGTCCTAATGTTTGTTGTGTTGGTTTTTTTTTATCTAGAGTGTACGGGCAGGCCTTGCAGGCCATGAGCCCAGGCCTTGTCCATGAGGCCCAGAGCTTCGGGCGTACTTGTACATGCTCTTTACTGGCTCCGAGTTATCACCCTCCCGAGAATAAAGGTCTCTTAAAAGTCAAAAAAGTCCTTCCTTCCTTCCTTCCTTCCGCTTTGGACGCTTCGGACCAGGCTCGCTTGGAGCTGCGTGGGGCGATCCCGAGCGTAAGACTCCCCGGCTTCCTATCTCTTTTCTTCCTTCACTCCCACCTCTCTAAAGGTCTCTAGCCTCTGTTTATTTCGCTTTCTGACTCTTTTCTTGCTTTTTTGCAGCTTTTACCCCCACTTTTCTCTCCTCTCTCTTCCCTCCCCCTCTGCTTCCGGTTTCTTTGTCTGTGAGACGCTTCTCGCAGCCTTCTCTTTTACTGTCTCTTTCCCTCTCTTTCTCTTTTTTCTGTCTGCTTGTTACGGGGAGTTACCTTTTCCATTAGCCTGCCTTCCAGAGGTGCTCTTAATTAACCCTCCATCCCCCCCTCACCCCTTAGTTTTCCTTTTCTTTTTTCTTTTTTTAAATGTTTTAACCCCCCCCTTCCCCTGCCGCATTTTTCCCCCCCCACCCTCCTCCCCCTTTGTGGGGAGCTCTCTATTATCATTTGCCGCTTGAGGGGTGCTTTTTTCTTCTTTCCCCCCTCTTTTTTTGTTCTATCCACGCTTTTTTTTTTTTTTTTTTTTTTTTTTTTTTTTTTTCCACCCCCCAAATCCCTCCCTCCCTTTCAGTGGCTTATCTTCACTTTCTGTTTTGGCCGCATTCCCGCGAGCTTGGCCTTGAGCTCCTGTGTTAAAGTTTTCTTTTCATTCCCTTAGTTTTTTTTTGCTTTGCAGTTTAACCCTGTCCTAGTGAGGATGGCTGCTCCTACACCTGGCAGTTGGCATGAGGATGTCTCTCGGGACCTCCCGCTGACGCATGGCCTGAGGGTTCATGCCCCTCTCCATGTGGGGCTTGAGGTTTGCATGGAGGCTCTGGCTGCGCTCCTGGGATGGCGTACGATCCGCTATGCGGGTCGTGTGAACACGGTCCCGATGATTTATTTGAGCACGCCTGCCTTGGTTGACAGGGTGTGTGCTGAGGGCCTAGACATTGCGGGCATCCACTACCCTGTCACGCCCCTAGAGACTCAGGCAGTGAGGGTGGTGATCTCTAACATCCCACCACATGTTTCTGATCGGGAGCTGGCCAGGGGACTCGAGGCCTATGGAGTTCTTACGAGTCCTTTTCGCCGGCTGCCGATGGGAAGCAAGGACCCTCAGCGGAAGCACGTCCTGTCTTTTCGGAGGCAGGTCTTTATGCTCCTCAAGGAGGGCCCCCAGTCTCTACCTCGCTCCCTGAGCTTCACGCTCGAGGGTCGGAGGTATATTATCTATTTGTCTGTGGGAGAGACTACGTGTTTTAAGTGCGGCGGCTCCTCCCACCTGGCTGCTCAGTGCCCTCAGGGCAAGGCGGCCGGACCATCGCCACCTGCGGCAGCGCCGAGAGACGGCGTGTCGACTTCTGGGACACGCGGCAGGCCCCAGGGAAGCAGGGAGCTCTTCCTCCAGCCTCCTTCCACCCCTCTACTCCATCTCAGGGGACGGGGGGCTCTGGTGTGAAACCATCGTCCAGTGGAGAGGCTGGTGCTACTACCCAGGCCCCCGCCGCCGCCTCCCCCGTCTGTGGCGCCCCCCTCTGCCCTCAGTGCGGGGGGCCCCCGCCGGCTGGGGGGGCAGGGCAGTCTGGCCCGTCCCCAGCACAGGGGCAGCTGCCCACTACCACCAAGAAGAAGAAGAAGGAGGACAAAAGAGAGGAAGATGAAGGGGGGCCTCTCAGGATGCCCTGCCCTCCTCGGCCAGTGCCGAGGGACCCCCCACTGAAGAGCCTGGCCCCGCTCTGGCTGCCATACCACCCACCCCGTTGGATGTAGCTGTCGGCGGGGCAGACTTGGCGGAGGGGGAGGGGGCTTCAGGGGTCCCTCTCCCCTCGCCTGTCCCCCAGCCTCCCGGAGTCGGGCGGCGAGCGGGGGATGGGTGGCGAATGCCTCTCTTCTGGTGGCCTGGCTGCTCGGGGTGGCGGGAGAGTCTGCTACCCCCCTTGGTCATGCCCCAGCCTGGTGGATTAGATGGAGAAGTTGACGAGATGGAGGTCCAGCTCACTGAGTCTCGCAAGAGGCGTCGTGAGCGGGATGGCCTCTCCCCCCCCTAGGAAGACAGGGAATGCCCTCGTGGAGCCGGTCCTTGACTCGGACGATGAGAGGCGGCTGATGTGTCTAGACATCGAGGGTGTCGATGCTAGCGGTTGCAGACGAGCTCCCGCCGGGGGTGCGGACTCGACGCTCTTCCTTAGGGCAACATCCACCCCAAGCTGCGGAGCCCCCCTGGGTCCCTCCAGACTATGGGGGACTCCTGTCCTTCTTGAAGTTAACTAAGGGGCAGAGGAACGTAGCAGGACGCATCACTCAGTGGTGCACAGACCCCAAAGTGTTCGTAAAGGGTGCCAGGGCAGCTGCCAAGCTCATGCAGCGGGATCTGGGCACACGCCAGATGGCTTACCGTTTGGAGAAGCTTGCCCAGAGGGTGAGAGTTGAGTGGGACTGGGGCGGGTCCCTCGACTAGAGTAGGGCACAGTAGGCCTTCCTTGACCTGTCTGTACTGCCTTGCTCTGCTCTTGGGTGCTCGTTCTTCCACCCGTACCTTGCTTTGCTCTTCCTCTCCCACACCCACATCCATGGCAGCCACAATCATTGGCACCTTCAACATCAACGGCTGTCGAGACTCGGTGAAGCGCGAAGCCGTCCTGGAGCTCCTGCGACAGAAGAGGCTGGCCGTCGCCTTCCTTCAAGAGACGCACTCTGACAGATTCAACCAGGCGGCCTGGCGGGCTGCCTGGCGAGGACAGGTGTTCCTGAGCCATGGCACCAACCTTAGCGCTGGGGGTCGCGACTCTCTTATCACCACAGCTGCAGCTTGACGCGGCGGTGCCGCGGGAGGTCATCCCCGGCCGCCTGCTGACCGTCCGCTGTCACCCTCGCACAACACCGCCTGCTGCTCATCAACGTCTACGCGCCTTCCGATGGTCAGGGAGAGGGTCGTTTTCTTCGAGACCTTGGCTGCCCTCCTGCGCGACGCTAGCGAGGATGATGACCTGCTCCTCCTCGGTGGGGATTTCAACTGCACCACTGCCCTGCGCCTCGACCGCACAGGGCCTGAACCCCACCTGCCCTCCGCTCGCAAGCTGCAATCTGCCTTGGAGGGGGCAGACCTCGTGGACATCTGGCGAGCCCTGCATCCTGATGCGTGCCAGTACAACCTGGGCCAGGATGGGTGCCGGTGGTGTCACCATGGCTCGCCTCAGACCGCCTTTATGTCACCCAGGCACCACCTGCCACTCCTGCGCAGCAGCTGCATCGCTCCCCTCGGGTCTGTCAGATCATGACCTAGCCTTCAGTGAACTGAGCCTGCCGGGGAGAGCTGTGCGCGGGCACCTTATTGGTGTTTCAAACGTCAGCCTGCTTCAGGACTCCTATTTCCGGGACTGCTTTGCCCACTTCTGGAGGAGCTGGGAAGCTGCGAGATCGAGCCACTCCTCCTGGAAGCTGTGGTGGGACGTGGGCAAGGTACAGATCCGAGCCTTTTGCCAGCAGTACACCCAGCTGGCCGTGAACGAGACGCGCCGACGTATCCGGGAGTTGGAGGAGGACGTGGCGGAGCTCGAGGCTGCTCTGCTGGCTGCTGGCAGCGACGCGGCACTGAGCGAGAGCCTCCGGTTCCGCAGGAGATGTCTGCGCGACCTGGCGGAGAGCGCGGCCCGCGGCGCGAGGATCCGCAGCCCGTTGCCAGGAACTGGCGGAAACTGACGCCCCGACCCGCTTCTTTTTCAACCTGGAGCGGCGGAGGGCAGCGAGCAAAGTCTTGGACCATCTCAAGACTCCTGAGGCCGGGTCATTACAGAGCCCGGCGAAATACGCAAACATGCCGTCGCCTTCTATCGTGACCTGTTTGCGTGCCGAGCCATCCTGCCCCGAGGCCACTCGCGGGAACTCCACGAGGGCCTACCACGTCTCGATGCCCTGGAGGCCGGAGAGCTTGAGCGGGACTTGTCCCTGGAAGAGCTGGCGGGCCGCCACGGCCGGCCTCGCCTCCGGCAAAAGCCCCGGGCCTCGATGGGTTGCCTGCTGAGTTTTACAAGACTTCTGGCCTCTCCTCGGCCCCAGCCTCCTGCGCGTTTTCCAGGAGAGCCTCGCCGACAAGGTCTTGCCGATCAGCTGCCGCCGAGCGGAGTGCTGACCCTGCTGCCCAAGAAGGGAGACCTGGGCTACATGAAGAACTGGCGGCCGGTCTCCCTGCTGTGCGCGGACTATAAGATCCTGGCCAAAGCGTTTGGCCACCCGCCTCCGCGCGGTCATGGCCTCTCTCACCGGGCCCGAGCAGAGCTACTGCGTGCCGGGCAGGACCATTCAAGACAACCTGTTCCTGCTGCGGGACCTACTCACGGCTAGCGAGCTCTTTGGCCTCGACATCGGCCTCATCTCTCTAGACCAGGAGAAGGCCTTTGACCGGGTGGGCCACGCCTATCTCTTCCGGACTCTGGAGGCCTTTGGTTTTGGGCCCCCTCTTCACCGGGGCCCTCCGGGTCCTGTACCGAGACATTTCCAGCCTGCTCAAGGTGAACGGTGTGCTGTGTGCTCCGTTCCCCCGCACGCAGGGGCATTCGTCAGGGGTGTCCGCTGTCGGGCATGCTCTACTCCCTGGCCATCGAGCCGCTGCTGCACACGCTGCGACGCCGCCTGAGTGGTGTGGCCCTGCCAGTGGCCACCGGCCCGTCCCGCTAGGCCTCGTCTCCGGCTGTCGGCAATATCGCGGATGATGTCACCGTCTTCCTCAACACTCAGAAGACGTGCGGGCCCTGGCGGATTGCCAGACGTGCCTATGAGCGCGCCTCCTCCGCACCCCGCATCAACTGGGCCAAGAGCGATACTTTGTTGCTTGGCGCATGGACTGGCACGCTCCCCCCCGGACTTGCCGGGGGGGCTCACATGGCGCCGCGAGGGCCTCAAGATCTTGGGCGTGTTCCTGGGGCCACCGGCCTTCATGGCGCGTAACTGGGACGACCTCGAGGAGGGGGTGGAGGCCCGCCTGCAGCGGTGGCGCTGAGCGCCTGCCCAGCCTTTCCTACCGGGGGCGCGTCCTTGTCATCAACAACCTGGCGGCAGCGACCTTGTGGCAACCGGTGCGCCGTGCTCGACCCCCCACCGGATCTCCTGGAGAGACTCCAGCGCAACCCTGGTGGACTTCTTCTGGGATGGGCGCCACTGGCTCCCACGAGCCGTCCTTCACCTGCCTGTTGCCGAGGGGGGCCAGGGTCTGGTTGACCTGGCCAGCAGGGTGGCGGCCTTCCGCCTGCAGGCCCCTTCAGCGACTGCTTTACAGCGAGGAGCAGCTGCCATGGCAACAACTGGCGTGCCGGTTCCTACAGAGGGTCGGCGCCCTTGGCTTTGACCGGGAGCTCTTTTTGTTGACACCCACGCTCCTGAACTGGGCGGTGCTTCCGGCCTTTTATCGCAGCGTGGTACGAGCCTGGCAGGTCGCCTTCCGCCTCCAGCCTCGAGCCCGGACACTGTGTTTCCCGCAGCTGCTGAGGGAGCCTCTGGTGCACAACTCAGCCCTGTGGGGCTCCGTGCCGAGCCTGGCCTCTGCCAGCCTCACGGCCACCCTTATCCAGGCGCGTGTCCCTCCGCCTGCACCATCTCCTGGACCCCGCTCGGCTCAGCCTGGCTCTCGCCCGAGGCGCTGGCCACACGGCTGGGCGTACGCTCCATCCGCACCATGGGTCATCTCCTGCGTGACATCCCGCGCCGCCCCTCCCGCGGTGGCGGCGGCCGCCTTGGACGAACATCTCCGTGCGCGCCAGATCCCGCGGGCCGCGGATGCCGCGAGCGAGGCTTTTCCCTTCGCTGCCGGTCACCCCGGCTGTGGCCGCGGAGTTGGCCGGTGGGCCGGGCACTCTGTTGCGGCTCCCCATGCCTCCCGATAGTGACACGGGTTGCCCCTTTGCTTCTCTATCGCGTAGAAGCTTGTATGCCTGGGTGGTCTGTGTCCGCCATGCTCAGGTGCTGGCGGGACGCCCCGATACACCGTGGCGACGGCGCCTGGGGCCACCGGCTTCCCCACCGGCCCACCCGGCGTGGCGCACATTGTATAAGCCGCCGACCGCCAAGAAGACTGGCGACCTGCAGTGGCGGTTGCTGCACTGGCATCCTAGCCACTGGCACGTTTGCGTCCCACTTTGACCCAGCCGCTTCGACGGCCTGCCCCTTCTGCCCTGGGGGCGTGGAGGAGGATCTCTTTTATACGCCTTCCTGGACTGTCCCCGCCTGCGGGCCGCTCTTTGCCACCCTCGAGCTGCCGCTGCGGGCGCTGGGCAGGAGCCTCTCAGAGACCACCTACATATGCTCCTGCCCGTACCGGGCGGCCGAGCGGGGGCGCCATCTGCCTGGCCAACTTTTTGCTGGGCCAGGCCAAGATGGCCGTCCTCAAGAGCCGCCGTAACCGGCTTGCGCGCACCGGCTCAGACGATGCCCCGCGGCTCTTTGGCCTCCTAGTGCGGGCGCGGCCTCTCGCTGGAGTTTGAGCACGCTGTGCTCGGCGGGGGGTGCCCGCCTTCGAGGCACTCTGGGCCCTTGAGGGAGCGCTGTGCCACGTGGAGGACGGGCCGTCTCAAATACGCGCTCTGATGTCGTGACCGGTCTGGGCGACCGGGCGGGTGCGGTGGCGGACTGTGGCTTCCGGCTTGTGCCGTGCCCTGGGCCCTCACCAGGCTGCTGTTGTTTATTTTCTCGGGGTGAGAAGAAGAAGGGTTTTGTACGTGTACTATGGGGACAGGGAAGGGTGGAATTGTTCGTTTTCTCGAGGGCTATATACATAAATAGCATGTTAGACACGATGTGTATTACTGCGAAGGTGTTTGTCACGGTGTGATGTTCTGAACGTCCGGGAATGGTTTCTCTTTGGTGTGGTTTGATGGTTTTTTTGCTTTCTGTACCTGATCTTTTGTGAAATAAAGTTGTTAAAAGTCAAAGTCCTTCCTTCCGCTTTGGACGCTTCGGACCAGGCTCGCTTGGAGCTGCGTGGGGCGATCCCGAGCGTAAGACTCCCCGTTGCTTCCTATCTCTTTTCTTGCTTCACTCCCACCTGTCTAAAGGTCTCTAGCCTCTGTTTATTTCGCTTTCTGACTCTTTTCTTGCTTTTTTGCAGCTTTTACCCCCACTTTCTCTCCTCTCTCTTCCCTCCCCCTCTGCTTCCGGTTTTCTTTGTCTGTGAGACGCTTCTCGCAGCCTTCTCTTTTACTGTCTCTTTCCTCTCTTTCTCTTTTTTCCTGTCTGCTTGTTACGGGGAGTTACCTTTTCCATTAGCCTGCCTTCCAGAGGTGCTCTTAATTAACCCTCCATCCCCCCCCTCACCCCTTAGTTTTCCTTTTCTTTTTTCTTTTTGCTGTTTTAACCCCCCCCCCCTTCCCCTGCTGCTTTTTTCCCCCCCCACCCTCCTCCCCCTTTGTGGGGAGATCTCTATTATCATTTGCCGCTTGAGGGGTGCTTTTTTCTTCTTCCCCCCCCTCTTTTTTTGTTCTATCCACGCTTTTTTTTTTTTTTTTTTTTTTTTTTTTTTTTTTTTCACCCCCCAAATCCCTCCCTTCCTTTCAGTGGCTTATCTTCACTTTCTGTTTTGGCCGCATTCCGGGAGCTTGGCCTTGAGCTCCCTGTGTTTAAGTTTTCTTTTCATTCCCTTAGTTTTTTTTGCTTTGCAGTTTAACCCTGTCTAGTGAGGATGGCTGCTCCTACACCTGGCAGTTGGCATGAGGATGTCTCTCGGACCTCCCGCTGACGCATGGCCTGAGGGGTTCATGCCCCTCTCCATGTGGGGCTTGAGGTTTGCATGGAGGCTCTGGCTGCGCTCCTGGGATGGCGTACGATCCGCTATGCGGGTCGTAGTGAACACGGTCCCGATGATTTATTTGAGCACGCCTGCCTTGGGTTGACAGGTGTGTGCTGAGGGCCTAGACATTGCGGGCATCCACTACCCTGTCACGCCCCTAGAGACTCAGGCAGTGAGGGTGGTGATCTCTAACATCCCACCACATGTTTCTGATCGGGAGCTGGCCAGGGGACTCGAGGCCTATGGAGTTCTTACGAGTCCTTTTCGCCGGCTGCCGATGGGAAGCAAGGACCCTCAGCGGAAGCACGTCCTGTCTTTTCGGAGGCAGGTCTTTATGCTCCTCAAGGAGGGCCCCCAGTCTCTACCTCGCTCCCTGAGCTTCACGCTCGAGGGTCGGAGGTATATTATCTATTTGTCTGTGGGAGAGGACTACGTGTTTTAAGTGCGGCGGCTCCTCCCACCTGGCTGCTCAGTGCCCTCAGGGCAAGGCGGCCGACCATCGCCACCTGCGGCAGAGCCGAGAGACGGCGTGTCGACTTCTGGGACACGCGGCAGGCCCAGGGAAGCAGGGAGCTCTTCCTCCCAGCCTCCTTCCACCCCTACTCCATCTCAGGGGACGGGGGGGCTCTGGTGTGAAACCATCGTCCAGTGGAGAGGCTGGTGCTACTACCCAGGCCCCGCCGCCGCCTCCCCCGTCTGTGGCGCCCCCCTGCCCTCAGTGCGGGGGCCGCGCCGGCTGGGTGGGCAGGGCAGTCTGGCCCGTCCCCAGCACAGGGGCAGCTGCCCACTACCACCAAGAAGAAGAAGAAGGAGGACAAAGAGAGGAAGATGAAGGGGGCCTCTCAGGATGCCCTGCCCTCCTCGGCCAGTGCCGAGGGACCCCCCACTAGAGAGCCTGGCCCCGCTCTGGCTGCCATACCACCCACCCCGTTGGATGTAGCTGTCGGCGGGGCAGACTTAGCGGAGGGGGAGGGGGCTTCAGGGGTCCCTCTCCCCTCGCCTGTCCCCCAGTCTCCGGAGTCGGGCGGCGGCGGGGATGGTGGCGAATGCCTCTCTTCTGGTGGCCTGGCCTCGGGGGTGGCGGGAGAGTCTGCTACCCCCTTGGTCATGCCCCAGCCTGGTGGATTAGATGGAGAAGTTGACGAAATGGAGGTCCAGCTCACTGAGTCTCGCAAGAGGCGTCGTGAGCGGGATGGCCCTCTCCCCCCCCAGGAAGACAGGGAATGCCCTCGTGGAGCCGGTCCTTGACTCGGACGATGAGAGGCGGCTGATGTGTCTAGACATCGAGGGTGTCGATGCTGCGGTTGCAGACGAGCTCCCGCCGGGGGTGCGGACTCGCCGCTCTTCCTTAGGCAACATCCACCCCAAGCTGGCGGAGCCCCCCTGGGTCCCTCCAGACTATGGGGGACTCCTGTCCTTCTTGAAGTTAACTAAGGGGCAGAGGAACGTAGCAGGACGCATCACTCAGTGGTGCGCAGACCCCAAAGTGTTCGTAAAGGGTGCCAGGGCAGCTGCCAAACTCATGCAGCAGGATCTGGGCACACGCCAGATGGCTTACCGTTTGGAGAAGCTTGCCCAGAGGGTGAGAGTTGAGTGGGACTTGGGCGGGTCCCTCGACTAGAGTAGGGCACAGTAGGCCTTCCTTGACCTGTCTGTACTGCCTTGCTCTGCTCTTGGGTGCTCGTTCTTCCACCCGTACCTTGCTTTGCTCTTCCTCTCCCACACCCACATCCATGGCAGCCACAATCATTGGCACCTTCAACATCAACGGCTGTCGAGACTCGGTGAAGCGCGAAGCCGTCCTGGAGCTCCTGCGACAGAAGAGGCTGGCCGTCGCCTTCCTTCAAGAGACACACTCTGACAGATTCAACCAGGCGGCCTGGCGGGCTGCCTGGCGAGGACAGGTGTTCCTGAGCCATGGCACCAACCTTAGCGCTGGGGTCGCGACTCTCTTATCACCACAGCTGCAGCTTGACGCGGCGGTGCCGCGGGAGGTCATCCCCGGCCGCCTGCTGACCGTCCGCGTCACCCTCGCACAACACCGCCTGCTGCTCATCAACGTCTACGCGCCTTCCGATGGTCAGGAGAGGGTCGTTTTCTTCGAGACCTTGGCTGCCCTCCTGCGCGACGCTAGCGAGGATGATGACCTGCTCCTCCTCGGTGGGGATTTCAACTGCACCACTGCCCCGCGCCTCGACCGCACAGGGCCTGAACCCCACCTGCCCTCCGCTCGCAAGCTGCAATCTGCCTTGGAGGGGGCAGACCTCGTGGACATCTGGCGAGCCCTGCATCCTGATGCGCGCCAGTACACCTGGGCCAGGATGGGTGCCGGCGGTGTCACCATGGCTCGCCTCGACCGCCTTTATGTCACCAGGCACCACCTGCCACTCCTGCGCAGCAGCTGCATCGCTCCCTCGGGTCTGTCAGATCATGACCTAGCCTTCAGTGAACTGAGCCTGCCGGGGAGAGCCTGTGCACGGGCACCTTATTGGTGTCTCAACGTCAGCCTGCTTCAGGACTCCTATTTCCGGGACTGCTTTGCCCACTTCTGGAGGAGCTGGGAAGCTGCGAGATCGAGCCACTCCTCCTGGAAGCTGTGGTGGGACGTGGGCAAGGTACAGATCCGAGCCTTTTGCCAGCAGTACACCCAGCTGGCCGTGAACGAGACGCGCCGACGTATCCGGGAGTTGGAGGAGGACGTGGCGGAGCTCGAGGCTGCTCTGCTGGCTGCTGGCAGCGACGCGGCACTGAGCGAGAGCCTCCGGTTCCGCAGGAGATGTCTGCGCGACCTGGCGGAGAGCGCGGCCCGCGGCGCGAGGATCCGCGCCCGTTGCCAGGAACTGGCGGAAACTGACGCCCCGACCCGCTTCTTTTTCAACCTGGAGCGGCGGAGGGCAGCGAGCAAAGTCTTGGACCATCTCAAGACTCCTGAGGGCCGGGTCATTACAGAGCCCGGCGAAATACGCAAACATGCCGTCGCCTTCTATCGTGACCTGTTTGCGGCCGAGCCATCGTGCCCCGAGGCCACGCGGGAACTCCA